>NC_090927.1:993889930-995139930 GCF_040938575.1 Ambystoma mexicanum
TGTGCACCATCTGCTGAATGTGATGAGCCCTCACCTGGGAAGGAAAACTCTGCCCCAGGGACGTGTCGAGCACTGCTCCGAGGTACTGGAGCCTCTGAGTTGGTGTCAAATGGCACTTCTTTAAGTTGAGGGAGAAGCCCAGTTTGTGGAGGGAGTGGCAGTTGACTGACAGATGATCCAGGACTTGCTCGGGAGAGCGCGCCCTGATCAACCAATCATCCAGGTAGGGGTAGATGTGAATCCCCTCTTTCCTGAGGTGCGCTGCCACCACTACCATGAGCTTGGTGAAGACCCTCAGGGCGGAGGTCAATCCGAACGGCAGGACCCGAAACTGAAAGTGCGAGTCGCCAACCGCGAACCTCAGGTACTTCTTGTGCTTTGGATGGATCGGCACATGAAAATAAGCGTATGTGAGGTCGAGAGACACCAACCAGTCCTGAAGATGAAGGGCCTGGAGGACTTGAGAGAGAGTAACCATCTTGAACTTGTCCTTCCTGAGGAGTTTGTTCAAACCGCGCAAGTCCATGATGGGTCTCAATCCCCCGTCTTTCTTGGAAATCAAAAAATAAGGGGAATACCATTCCTTGTTCCTCTCTGCTACAGGCACCAATTATATGGCGCCTTTCTCCAGCAGGGATTGAATTTCCTGCGCAAGGAGCGGATCCGGACTCTTCAAAGAGAGATTCCCCGGTGGATTGTCTTGAGGCCTCTGCCGGAAAGGAAGACAGTAGCCATGGGTTATGATCTCCAGAACCCACACATCTGAAGTAATGGCGCGCCACTCTGCAAGATGCTGCGCCAGCCATCCCCCAAACGGCGAACCATGGGACATGGCCTCATGACTGAGCTGAAGCGGCTGCTGCGTTGCCTGAGGGCAAAGAGGCAATAGCCCGAGCGGCCTTGGCACCTCGAGTACCTTGTTTTCCACCTCTGGCACTCCTACGGTGGCCCCTTTGACTGGCAGCTCCTCTCGCTTTACCAAAGGATTAGTAGTAACAAAAAGGAACCTCCCCTCCATTGCTGTCCCCTAGGACGAAAAGGCGGAGGTTGTCGAACTGCAGCGCCCAACGACTTCGCTGCAGCCTTTGAGGTCTGCAACCTGTCAAGGCTTTCGTCAACCTTGCTGCCAAAAAGATGTTCCCCGTCAAAGGGCACGTTGAGGAGCCGGGCCTGCACATCAGGAGCAAACCCCGACTTCCGCAACCACGCAAACCTGCGTATCACGGTGCTGGCCGCCATGGACCGGCTGACGCAATCTGCCATGTCCAAACCCGACTGAACGGCCTCACACATGGCATCCTTGCCATCCTGACCATGGCAAGCAAACCATCCCATTCGTCCCCATTGGAATATGTTCAGCCGCCAAGGAAACACAGTTCCACAGAGTGTGCGTGAAACGTGACAAGGCACATATGGAATTGGCCGCCTGAAGCGCCATACCCACTGCAGAAAACACTTTCTTCGCCCAGCCGTCAAAACGCTTGTCGTCCCTATCAGAAGGGATGGTAGGGTACGACGCCTGCTTTGCCAGGGCCGTAGCCGCCTGCACCATCAAACTCTCCAGAGTAGGGTGCTTGGACAAGTAGCAGGGGTCACTACTGGCTGGGCGGTATTTTCACGGCAAAGACTTGCTCACTGCCGGAAGACTCTCCGGAGCAGTCCAAGCCGCCGCCACCCTCCTATGTAGAGCCATATGAAACGGCAGTACCGGGTCAATTGGTGGACCAATGTCGAGGATATCCGTAAGGTCCTCCTGAACAAACTCCCCCGGGGGAGCAGACCATCCTAAGTACTCGGTGACCCTTGACATAAGGCGCTGGTACGAAGAATCGGCATGAGTGCCAGGCTCAGGCCTACAAAACTCCACCTCCGGAGAGGTGTCCAGACCACTAGCATCATGCAGGGACTGCCTCAAGTTCTCAAACTGGCTATGGCCCGAGAGAATCTCGTCTGGCACCGTGTCAGGCACCATGCCATCATCAGACCCTCATGCACCTCTGAAATGAACTCCAGATGGCGGTAGGAAGGCACAGAACTTGAACCAAAGCCATGCTTGACCTTGGCCAGAGCATTTGTAGGTGGTTCCTCCGGGCCACGGGGCACCCCCGTTGACACAGCCTCGAAAGGCTCAGGGCCCCGAGCGTGTCCCTCGACGGCCGGGACGCCGATGGCATTGACGACTTCTTCGAAGGCAAGCCCTTGAAAGAGTCCGTCGATGACCTTGGCGCCACCGGCTTCGACGTCTTCCGTGAAGAGACCACAGGTTCACACGGTTTCGAGCGCATCAAAGACCGGACCTGGACCGGGCATGCCGAGAACGATTCCCCTTGTCCGAGCGGGACCTTTCCCGCGAATCGTGACGACCACCCGAGCCCGAAGGCATGCGAGCGGTGTCTCTCGGCTGATCACGACCGACCCCACTCGGAGGCGCGGACGGACCAGTGCCCTGCGATTCGAGAATCGCCAACATTTTCTTCCCGAAGGAAGCCCATTCCTCTGGTGTCGCATGCTTGGTGGGGTAAGTGACCCGCCGACGGGCAGAGTCCTCGGATGAGGACGGGGAAGGCGACCGATGACGGCGCTTCCGGGAGTCCCTCGAAGAGGCAGAGGAGTGGACGAGACTGACTCCGGGACCAAGACCCACTGGACTTCCGACGACGACGCAGAGAGTCGCCCATCGAGTCGTCTGTCGAAAGCCCCGCAGACCTCGACTTCCGGGGCTTGAACACCTTACCTACCGAGAACTTCTTATTGCGCTCCCGCAAGGCTTTCGACGTGAGCGATTGGCAGTCGACAGTCATCCGTGTCATGGGCCTCCACGAGGCACCAGAGGCAGGCGTCGTGCGAGTCCGTAACCGACATCTTGGACCCACAGTCCCCGCACTTCTTAAAGCCCGGACGCAGTGTGGAAGACAAGGCAGACATCTTCATGAAGAAACACTTCACAAACACCAAACAGGTTCAAAGAACCCGAGAAACAACAGAAACTCCAAAGAGTCGAGGCGCGCCGAGATTCCCAAAGCGAACACGTTCGCGGAAAAAACGGAACTGAGGCTACGGGCGTCCTACTTATAACATCAAGTGACGTCGGCCGTCGGAGGAGGTCCTCGAGGGCAGCGTATCGACGTCATCGACGCAGATGCCGAAGATTTTCTGAAGCAGCACAGCTGTGGTGATTACTGTCATAGATATGGAATACGTCGGAGGACCCAATCCCCTCGAATTAGGTATTCCACAGAAAGTGTATAGGATGCCACTGTCAAATTTAACACTGATATGTCTACTAATAATCTATACACATGTGTAAAGTTATAGAATTTAAAGTAATATGATTCTCACATAAAAGCGCAAAGAACTGGTAGAAGGGCGAAACAAGGTCCCACAACCATGCTCTACATACAATATGTAATCTGCCCATGTGATTTGTTAAAGTGCCACAAATGTATAAATGTGTAAATTAGGTTATGACTGATTTTTTGGCAAAAAGGACTGGATGGCTTTCTACCTCATAAAATGCAACCTCATAAACTGGGACTCCTCCTTGGTGAGCCAACCAACATTGATTGTCCTATCCGCTTCTGGGAGGTAGGCCTAGCTCAGTTCTGCCCACCAATGACAGAGCTCCAGACACACACTGTTCTGAATTTCCTGCGGCTGCGTTCCTGATCTGCTCCATTCATCTTGCTGATTCCAGATTTCACTACAAGGCCAAAGCATTGCTGATCCCACTCCAGTAAGGCCAAAGCATTGCTGACCCTGTCCCAGCAAGGCCAATGATCCAGATAAAACCCACTAAAATCCCATTAAAAAAAGGAAAAGCTGTGGTACCTTTTGAATCCTGAAATCAGACCAGCTTGCTGCCCACTACCTGCATGCCCGCTGCAACCCTGCCATCCAGCTGTCCTTGCCATCTGGTGACCAGAATTGCCCAGCTGTTTGCTGTAAAGCGTGCCTGCCGTGTGGTGAGCAGACCCAGTTGGCTGTTCCATAATTCCAAACCTAAGCGTGGAATGTGAGTATCTCCCCATCACAGAGAAACACAGTTTCCCCATTTTGACCCTATTGTCTGTATTACACTCTCTAAGCAATCATATTTATACCCTGGTAACTTGTTAAAACTGTTAGAATTCTCTGTGCACCCTGTCCTTGATTTCTAAGTGCTAGCGCCATCTCTCTTTTCATTTCTGTCTGGTGTAAATCATAAGCCCTTAGTCATATTTTGAGTAATCTAACTAATTTCCAGTTAAAGTTGAACACTGGGGTGATAAAGTTGACCTTGCAAATCAACCTTGGAGCTTACTGTGTTCCTCTTTAACACTATAGTCTAGATAATTTGGTTTAAGTAACATTTGCCATTCTTTCAAAACCGAAGTTTTCATTTTAACTGCTCTATTTTTCCTAAAACTGAACCCCATTCCACCCTGAAAATCTCATGCAAATCTTCAGCTACCACAATTCTTTCCCTTTGATATTGTCCCTGTGATATACATATGTCCCCCAGACCAAAAAACTGCATTGCTATTTTCATTATTTCACCCGTTTTTATAAAAAACTGTTTGGGTCATTTTAAACGGGAATTGAGAAAATCGCAACTTTCCAACGTGCCATTCGGCTGCAGCATGTTCTAACTTTCCACTCTTTTTCGAATTGTATGCTTCTTGTTGATCCATTTCATTGTGATTGCTAGTGTTTCTGCATTCCTGTTGTGGGGAGAAATCATATTTGCCTCACACATTTAACCGCACATTAATAATGTATTTGCCCATTTCCGAGTGTCATTTCATGCCTTTGCAAAGGGTTTAAGTCTGTGAGGGCAGGTCGGATTTTGATTCTGTTTTCTGCTCCTTATTCTTGACTATCTGCTGCTTCTTTCTATCCACTCAGAATCTGATTAATTGGGGGCTGAGGGAACGTTGCAGGGGGAAATCTTACCTTGGGTACTATCTATCCTAATTCAAAAAGTGCTCCTATTCACTTGAGCTTTGTATATGTTCTAGGAGAAGGTTAACCAAGTGCATTGCTTCCATTTTCATTGTAATTATCACCCCATTGTTGATTACTGCCCCCATATTAAAATTATATGATTTCCTTTGAATCTTAAATTCAATAAAATATTGCATTTGTGTACCATCTCAAACTGAACCCGCATAAAATACTGAGAAAGGCATCTCAGTTGTGCGCTACATACTAGGCTGAGACCAAGGTGTGTGTCACCCGATTGAAATCCTTAACATAGCTGACCATGAATCACCCTTGCTGTTGGCATCACTTAGTAGGGCATAAACAGTGTGAATGGTCCCAGGGACGACATGACCCAGAATGCCTTGGGACATAAGCTGTGGTCATCTTAGGTGCGGTACAGCTACATCAAGCATAGACACCCACTTATCTGTGCTCGTTCTTGCAGGTCCAGCAGTGCTTTTGTTATATGCACTTCAGCCAGCTCATGCCCGGAAGCAAGAATTGCTGGAAAGGGATTCTGAAGGGATAAGAATTAGCCACCTCCCCTTCCATGAACCAACACAAACCACCTGCTAAATCTGGGAAGTGAGGCAGAAGTGGTATGTTGGTCCACCAGCATGGCAGAGTCCAAGCAGACCGTGTGGCCCGTAAGTGTTATTACCTCAATTTGTCTGAGCATTAACCCTGAGAATTGTGGTTAATTTCAGTGCATGTTGCATTGTTCATCCACCATAACCATGTGATCTTCTGCCTTTAGCGTATACAGATCATGACTAACCAATGTGTTTTTTGGAAATGTTGCAGCACAGAGAAGGCGCATATGGCTCCATAATAAAATAGAGAAAAGCACTGAGGAAAAGCACAGTGGAAACGTATTCGATTATAGTGTGATGCCAGGCATATTGCCTGTGATGCAACGAGGATGTCATTTTTTCTCAAAGATTATTATCTAGCATGCGTGAATGATTTTTGAGTGAACTGATGTCCAACATTGTTGTCTCATCGTAAACAGGAGTAAGTCATGACAAGGAAGTACAGATAACCTCCCAAGCAGCAGGAGCCAAGGAACAGATTCCCCATTACCCAACCAATAACAACAAATACAATAACCCTCTTTTAAGTATTCCCCTACTCCATACCTTACCTATCCAACTCAAGTACTCCAACCATGTTCCTCGAGGGGGTCACAGTGTCTGTGATCTAAATGTCACGCTATCACCAGGCCTCTGGAGGAGAGACTGGCTGCATTCTAACTGCTGCACACATGTTGGAAGCTCCATGCCTTAATACTGTATGTTAGTTAATAAGGGTAGAGGCAACACTTTCCCTTTTAATTCAGATATGTGAGCTAAGATAATGAATGCTAAAGACTACTAAATCCTTAGGTGTCTTGCGTTTGGAAACATTAACAGATCAACATTGATGTTCCAGGTTAACAGCAGCGTCCAAAAAAGTTATATTGCAGATTTGAAATTGGTTCGAACTCTTCGATACACTATTTCTCTCCTAGCATTCTTCCAAGGTTTTCAACTGATTAATCAGTTTGTAGAAAATGTCACAGGGTAGCAGTGTTGATACATTTAAATCAAGGATCATCTAGGACATGCATGAAGGCATAAAAAGATTTACAAATATTTGTGTTTAGGACTTTATTAATGACTTTCTTAAACAAACATGTTAAAAATGTGTCTAAACTAAGTATTACATTATTTAGTGTACCATTCAATGGTATAGTCTTTTATTACCTTCATCACTGCAATATCCCTTTCATTTTGTAATACCAATACTGACTGTATAATCTCTGATCACAAGCTAAATATTAGCCTACAAAAAGTAACCTGGTATCTGTCATGAACTCTGTCCAGTGCTGGGTACGACGCCAGAGGCACCTTCCGTTTTCCGTGGCATCAGAGGGATAGTTGGCACCTGGGAAAGTACGTTCCCCTTGAGTCCCAGCATCACTGTACACCAAACTTTGCCGTCGGACATCACCAAAGGACGCAGTGATGGATGCAGCCCTGCTTCTCAACGGCTACTGGCGTTGTTAACTGGATCTGCTTTCTGCTCCTCATTGCTTTTCCTAGCTGTCCAACTCTGCTGCTTGCTTTCTCTCTCCTCTGCCCGTTTCTTAGTCGTCCCTGCTCTGCTGTCTCCTGTGGATCCTGCTTTGCTTTCTCTACACCTTGGATGTCTATGTTTCCTATCTGACATATATTGTTTTTGGACCCGACTTTGGATTTGCAGACTTTGCTGTGGTGTTTGGATTGCCTGGTTTTCAAGCTGGATTGCGTTTTTTTTTACCTGAAACTGAACTCTTAGGGATCGGTCCAGGGCTCTCTTTGGACTGATTCAAAATTGCTGATTTGGAACCTGTTTTTTTTCTAACCTTCAGATTTTGATGCCATCAAGTTGGAGGCTCCCTTGCAGAGAACAACATGTCCCTTCATGTGCCTTAGTTGTTTTTTCAAACCTTTATTAATTCACAATCATTTTCTCATGACAGAAGAGACACAGAAACCGTAATGAATGTTCCCATACAGTTCTGCAGTGGTCCCTTATACTTAGTTTCCTTTAGGAATGCCTGATTGTGTATTTATATGATTCAATCTAACATTCATTTAACATTTCAACAACTTTTCATCTCCCCTACCCCTTCCCTCCCAAACCCTGGTTGATGTGGTCTGTTCCAATGTCATTCGGCTGCATCCGTGTGTCCTTTCAAAAGGCATAGTTCGATAGATCAGGTTCCTCTGGGCCCAATTTGATACCCTCAGTTTTGTAGTGATCTCAGTATTGCCGGCCTGTAGTATTGCGCTTCGTTCTTTCTAACCAACTCAAGGAAGGGGCCCCACACTGCCCGAAATTTTGGTGCTTTCCCTCCTTCAGGGCCCCGACCTTCTCCATGGCCATTATGTTCGTTGTACACACATTGCTTCTACACCTTGCAGGTAATTCCAATGGAGTTGCACACTACAGGTAAGAACTACTGGTCTCCAGTCTACTAAACTTTGCTGTGTGTTTTTCTAGCAGCTAGGAAGAGAACCAGAATTGGTATATCTCCCGAACCTTCAATGAAATCCAGGGTCTAGTGTATTACTTGGTCTCTTTTACTGCGAGGTTGGGAGAGGAAGGTCTTACCCTCTCAAGGGCATCTGTTTGGTGGGCTTTCTGACAATATCAGCGTGCAACAAGTACAGTTGTCAGGAGAAGTACCAATCAACTGCCTGAGAAGTGACTGAAGCATGTTGGTTGTTGATTTTGTTGCTAATCAAAAGAAGTACTTGTCCATCATGTCTGCAAATGATATTCCCTGAAATCTCAATTTCATGTCAAAGAAAATTAATTATTTTGTTACTTACTGTCCACCAACAACTCGAACTGAAGACACACGAGTGCTGTATCCCAAACACTGAAGATTTACAGTTTCTGCTGTGAACTCAATTTGCTTCCCCTTGTAATGTTGCTTTGAATAAAGGACAATAGTTGGCTCAGAAAATTCCTGTATAAAAAAAATATGTATCTACTTATTCATTAAGATGCAACTGTTGATATAAGTTCAAAACTGTTAAATCTGCACAAACAGATTCAAATTCTCAGCATGTATGGATCTTTAGTGTATTTTATACTGGTTGGGCAGGGAACATGATCAAATTGTTCAACATTCAAATTTTAAAAAACATTCTTTCTTGGTGTGAGTTGCATGCAGAAAGCTCTATTCAGAATCTCTCATCCTATCATTCCTACACATTGCACCCCACATTGCGGACAAAACATTAAAATATAAGAGCACAAAGGAACTGGCACAACGATCAAACTAATAACTTACTTGTAACGATAATTTGCCATTGGTGGCAACTTCGGTAGATTTGCATGCTCTGAATATTCCCTGGCATCCTCTGGGAACCATTGCCATGTATACCACAGCAGTTAAAAGAAAAAGTGCAACACTATATGCAACCTACCCACCTCATTTTTGGCCATTTGCCATGCAGCCACTGATGTGGGTGTGTCTTAGCTCTGCCTGTGAGGCCACCTTAAGGTTCTTAACAGCAAAAATAGATTTATCTGCGAAAAACCTCTGAAAATCTATGGAAGAAGTGGGTATGAAAGATACCAATGCTGCAGAAATCAAAGTTAAATATTTCCCATGAATATGTGGGAGCATCCAAGCGTAGCGCGGCTGCAAAAACCAACCAAAAGGGTTTCGAGGGTTCTTCCCCCCACCCCCAATAAAGTTTTTAAACAATGGGTTCAAATGGGATATTTTATAGCACAGGTAGTGAAAAATTGGGTACAAAGAATTGACAGTTTTTCTGAAGCTCAACTAAGGGCTTAGTAAAACCATTCAACTGAGACAGTGCAAGACTCCACTCTTAGTATAACGCTGTACCACCTGAGTTCATGGTAGAGTAGACAGAGCAAGACTGAGAAGAAAGTTCCCCATTAGGGAACTTACTTCCCCTGCACACTATCCTGAGGCCTAAAGCAGGCAAACAGTAAGGGAAAAGTGGCAAGTGGTTCCTATGGAAAGAGCCACTTGTAACACTAAATTGATTTTGTCAAACGTAGATCTATTGATGTGTCAAATTATACAATTATCAAAGATCAACTATGCATGTACATTCATCACATTAGGCTGGAGTTCATAAGAAATATATTTTATTCACAAGTTGCCCAACGCGTTTCGAGTTATTCACTCTTCATCAGGGGCTTCTTAACCATGATTCACTACAAAGACATTGAAATAAGAGTAATGTCAAATTTCCTAACTGGTACATAAACCATATCAGTACAAGTCATTGCACCATAATAATTCATGAGTACAAATTTACACAATTAATGGTTTCAAAAAGGAAAAAGGAAAAGAGAAAAAAGCTTGTAATGTTCATCAATAGTACAGGTAGAACTAATGTTTAAACACTTGCTTGAGCTGTTGTCCAAGGTACCATACAAGCGTGTTATGCTTGCCTCATATCAAACAGGTAATCAGTTTATGAGGGTATCAAAAGTGTCCTTGCTTCATAATGGTACAAGATAATTCTCATGTATATATTAAAAAATGAAAGGCCACTGAGTTATCAGTATTATGAAAAATGTAGTGTTAATACTTCTGATCCTTTATCAATTAAAAAATGTCAGAATCGTCGCTAAGCTGTTCAATTAACCATTGAATTCTACCTTCAAAAGAGAGGTAAAAGCAACCTATGCACAGGTAGAGTCACTTCTTTTAAAGATACAAAAATGCTATGAACTATGTTGCTAAAAAACTCCAATGATGGAAAATAAAAATCGTGTATGCAGTGCTTACCTCCGGTAAAGCTACCAAGTCTGCACAATAGAATTCAATGGTTAATTGAACAGCTTAGGGACAATTCTGATTGTTTTGAATTGCTAAAGGATCAGAAGTATTAACACTAAATTTTTCATAAAACTGATAACTCAGTGGCCTTTCATTTTTTCAGCAAGATTCGGAATTCGGACGACCGTGCACTGCACAATAATATGATATGGCATTTGTAACGCGCCTATACACAAGTGTTTCAAGGCGCGACTGTTAGGCAGAAACCTGTGCAGTTCTCTCTGGGACCACTGCAAAAGATTTAAGACTACAGGTGTTTGGCAGTAAACCCACTTGGTAGCAGTCTGTACCATACAGATTCACTTGGCAGCTGTGGCTGAGCAGTCAGACTTCCCTCAAGAAGAGTTAGGCAGTATACAGAGTATTCACAATAGGTCAAGAGAACACAATAGAACAAGTAAACACTGACCAGGGCTTGGTGTAAAAGGGATATAATTATTTATTTGAAACCACATCTAGAAAAACACACAGGCACTAATATCAAGCAGTTCAAAAACACGGTCACTAAAAGATATACACTCCCTTCAACGATTAGTTAGACAAGTCTTAAGTAAAGCAACACTTATTTTCAGACAGCGGTGAGCGCTTAACGAAGATGGCACTCTAATCAATCGGTTTAAAAGGGAGAGAAAGGCAGAGCAAAGATAGAAACAGATCCCAACACTTTCGGAAGAACACAGTAGAAGAAGGCAGGTTAAAACCGTAAAGTTAAAGTTAACAAGGCCGGACCCACTTTAAGAGGCTGTGGTCGGAATGTGTCCAAGGTCACACGGTTCAAAGTGCCAAAAAGTCTCGCGATCAGTTCAGAAAGAGTTGGACCAAAAGAAAGGGACCAGTTCGATGGTCAAGGCGGCCAGCCCAGTCCAGAAGGTTAAGGGATTATTATTACCTTGTAGCAATCTTTAGAAAGGGAAGCCTGGCGGACACGGTACCTTAAAGTGGTGAGAACACTCCAGCGGGGGCAGTTGTTCCTGGCAGCGGATGCAAGTCGGTGCTTCGAGAGAGGATCTCGTCGTGGAGGAAGACAGGAGTCTGTTGCACTGCCAGGGAAGAAACCAGCCGCGGAGTTTCTCAGGTACAAAGAGCGGTCCGTTGATTCGCGGTTCAGTGGTGAGTGGCTATCCGGCCGCCGGGGTGCTTGGCACGGGCAGTTCGACCACAAACCGGTCTGGGGTGTGAAGAAAGAAGGTAAAACAGGTTGTGCCCACCAGTCAGGGAAAGAGCCTCTCCAGCCGGGAGATCTTCTCTGTCGTCTGGAAGTGGTGAGTCGGTCCAGCAGGGCTCCACCGGTGGTGTCGTCGTGGTAGGTCGGCTCAGCTTCTCCCTCGTCGGATTCTCCGGTCCTGTGGCGACTTCTGAAGTTCCAATCCCCAAAGCCCTGCTTTTATGCAGCATACCCCCATTCACTCAGCCTAGCTGTCAATCAAACATGCTAAGTGGGCCAATCACACAAGAGTGCGACTTGAGTTACTAAGGTAACTCAGTCCAGGGTGCCTAAACCCCCTCCCACACCCCCTGTGGAACCCAGACAGAGTGGCACCACTTTTGGAGGCTTCTGTGGAGAAGCCCGCCAAAAAGTGGAACAAAGGGCTCGACTTGAAGTGACAGAAGAGAACACAAACGCCATTTTAGAATCGAGTCTTGGCAAAAAAATACCAACCGGCGAATTAATATTAATTAAATAAACCGGCGGTATGTTCGAGGCTATGAGAATTAAATAATTAAAGTTGGTATCCTCGAACAATGGGAAAATCCCATAGGAAAATATTTACGGTCGAATATAAAAAGTAGTTTCCACTGCCACCAGCCAAAACTCGATCAGGGGGGATGGAGACGTGCCCCCTCGACTAACAGACCCCGGGGCAATCGAATTGCCCCGACCAGTACGTCCACAATATGATGGTTTGTACTGGTTTCTGTTAATAATTTGGGACTAGTAAAGCCAATGGTGACTTTACATGCCCTGGAAGACAGTCAGTCCCAGGGTATGGAGTCTACGGTGGGGTGTCACTATGACACCCCTGTGTTACTGCACCGAGGGTGCTGTGTAACACACATAGTAAAAACACATGAGACCCTATGGAGTAAAGGACCCCATAGCCCATAAAACACATTAACAGTCAAAGGAACACCATAAATCATGTCCAAAAGTGAGAGAAAAAGAGTCTCACTCTTGGCAGGAGAAAAAAACAAACTCCAGAAATCCAGCAAAGCTGCTGGGGGACTCACTAGGTTAGGAAATTCAGCCTAAAGAGAGAATTCTCCCTAACAGCGACGAGGCAAGGAAGGGGGGAACAGAGGGAGGAAAGAGACAACGATTTTACTAGGCCAAGTAACATTGAGATTGCGCAAGTGCAGGGGATGGGGGGATAGGACAAATGCTAGGGGAAAGGGCAGTGCTGTACATGGGATCAAAACAATAACAAGGGTGGCCAGCAGGTGGCAGGTGCCAGGGTAAGTGCAGACAGCAGGTGTCCAAAGTGCAGGTAGGGGGACTGTAGGGTTACAGATACAGACCCAAGTGCAAGGGTTGCCGGGGGGTAGTGCGGATGTGCAACTGGGCAGGAAGGAACCTGGGCCCGAAATCAGAAGGTAGCCAGGTGACCAGTGCAGTATCAAGACAGGAAATCAGTAGGGGAGAGGAAGAGAGAAGGCAGAAGTAAAGAGGAAGGTCTTGAGGTGCTTCTGGAACCACAGATGGTTCTTCTCAAGTTTCAGAGAGGCAGGGAGGCTGTTCCAGGCAGAGGCCCCAGCCGAAGAAAGAGATCTACCACCAACTCGTTGCTTGGAGAAGCGACTGACCCTGAGGGATTTGGAGGTAGAGGAGCGAAGAGCTCCAGTAGGAAGGTAATTACGGAGAGAGAGTTGGAGCTATTGAGGACCCAGGCCCCAGAAGGCCTTGTGGACAATGCACAGGGTCTTGAACTTAATTCTTGCAGCCACTGGGAGCCAATGCAGAGATTTCAGTGCTGGAGAGATACGATCCCTAGGCTTGAGGCCCAGGACAAGTCTCGCAGTCCTGTTCTGGATGAGTTGCAGAGGGTGGAGAGTATAAGCAGGCAGATTTAGAAAGAGTCTGATTCAGTAGTCCAGCCTAGAGAGAACCAGAGCTCTAGAGACAGTAATCTTCTGGGGGAAGGAAAGCAAGATTACTTCTGGGGAGGTACAGTTGTTAGTTTGACTTCTTAGAGACGTCAGAGATGTGAGGACAAAAGGAGTGTGGAGTCGAAGATGACCGGCCAGAGAGTGACGGGAAAGGAGGGTGCAGGTGTGCCGATGAGGAAAATCTCCGTCTTACTGGCATTAAGGCAGAGATTGTTGGTAGCACACAACTCCTGGATAGCAGACAGACAGTCAGAGATGAGAGAAGGAGAAGAGGTGGCAGAGGGGAGCCTGAAAACGAGCTGAGTGTCATCCGCATAGCACTGAAAGTTGGAGCAGAGAGCAGCAATGCAGTGGGCGAGAGGTGGCAAGTATTGGTTGAAGAGCCTGGAAGATGGGTTAGGCCCCTGGGAACACCACGGGTAGAGAGTGAGATAGAGGAAAGGAAGGACCGAAGTTGGACCTGGGAGGGTCGATGACAGAGGGACAGGGTCAGCTAGGCCAGGGCCTGATCTGTGATACCCAAGTTATCACAGAGACGATTGAGCAGGGTGGCACGGTTGACCGTGTCAAAGGTAGAAGCGGGATTGAGTAAGATGAGAACAGAGGGGAGGTTAGAATAAAGGTGAGAGAGCAGGTCTTTGTGGATGTTCAGGAGAGCAGATTCCGTGCTTCTGGCTGCTCTGAAGCCAGACTGATGGTCATGGAGACAACCAACAGATTCAATGTGAAGATTAAGCTGGGAGATGGCCAGCTTTTCCAGGAGTTTGCCCAGGAAATGAGTGATGTAGATGGGGCGATAGTTAGCCAGGCAGGAGGGGTCAGCTGAGGGTTTCTTGAGAAGAGGGTGCACAAGAGAGTGCTTCAGGGGAGGAAGGGAAGGCTCCAGTGGAAAAGTAGTGGTTGCAGAAGTCAGCCAGGGCAGGAGCGAGGGTGTCAATGTGGTCCTTCATGTGTTTGGAAGAACAGGGAAGAACCTGTTTTGACGAGATTTTCATAGATCGGACTTGTCTAGAAGCCTCATAGGGGGGAACAGAGGAAAGGAAGAGAAAGAGGGAGGGGGAGGAGGGTGGCCACAGGGGGGCCAGAGGTGGAGGAGAGAATAGAGGGCGAAGGAGGAGAGGACGAGAGGGTTGACAGGATGTCCTGGGTTTTAGAGATAAAATGAGAAGCCAGGGCACTGCAGAGGGCCTGGGAAAAGACAGGAGAGTTAGAGACTACAGCAGGATTGGCCAGCTCCTTGCAGATTTTAAAGAGTTCAGCTGAGTTGTTAGATGCCGCAGAGATGCAGGCTTGGATGTGGGCTCTCTTCTTAGTTTCGGACAGAGAGCCGGTATTGCCATTGGAGCAGGCAGCAGGCCAGTTTGTTAGAGGATGCAAAAGAAGCTAGCCATTTCCTCTCAGCCACTCTCCACTTGCGTTTAAGGGTGACGAGGCCAGAGCCATACGAGGAGTTGCACTTGGCTTTGGGCTTCAAGCGGATCCTCAGGACAGGGGCAAAAACATCAAGGGTATCAGAGATAGAAGAGTGGAGCATGGAAAGGGCTGTGTCAGGATGTGAGTCAGCCAGAGGAGAAGGAGGGGCGGGGAGAGAAAGTGGCGGTGAAAGCCTCAACTGACACACGCTTCATGGGTCGGATGACTGAGAAGGTAGGTGTCAGCGCTGGAGTTGGCTTGGCCTGAGGGGTAGAGAGAGGGAGATCGGAGGAAAGGAGAAAGTGATCACTCCAGGAGTGTTGAGTGGTGAGGGGGATAGAGAGGGGAAGGTCTGAGGAGATCAGAACATCCAGAGAGTGCCCTGCAGAGTGAGTCGGGCCAGAGGTGAGAATAGAAAGAGAGTCACAGAGGTTGCGAAAGAGTCCAGAGGAGGGACAGGAAGCATCCAGGTGGATGTTAAAGTCTCCAAGAAGGAGGAGATGACTGGTCGAGGCCAGGAGAGAGGAGGAGAGGTCTGCCCACTCAGAGAGGAAGGAGGTGATCTGACCAGGTGGCAGATAGATATTAGCCACAGTAAGAAAGTGGCCAGGAGAGAGAGCCTGCAGACAAGGCATTCGAAAGAGAAGAAGGCCTGCATAGGAATTACAGAGGCAGGAATCCATTCCGGGAAGATCAAGGCTACACCCACTCCGCACTGTTGGATTTGGGCACAGAGAGGATCTTGTAGCCGTCAGCGAGGAGTGTGTCGAAGCTTGTGACAGAGCTGAACGTGAACCATGTCTCAGTGAGACAGAGGACATCGAGATCATGTTCTTCCAGGAGGCAGCAGATGTCAGAGGGGTGTTTGACAGCTGAGCGAGAGTTGAGAGTGGCAATATGGAGAAGTTTGCCAGCCTTGAAAGACTTCTGTGGAGGGGTACAAATCAGAGGTATGCCTTGCAGAGGTGTAGAAAGAGCTTGAGGTGGAGCAGAAGAGGTAATGCAGCCCTGCAAGGTTGCAGCAGAACGTGGGGTGTTCCTGAGTCTAGTGGGTCTCACCAGGCTCTGGGTCGGGGTCTTCATTTTCAGAGTCCCCAGGTAGATTGGAAGAAAGGGCTACTGTCACGACCCTCACCCAAAACCCCCTCTACAAACCCATTGGCCAGGTGGAGTCAGGACTCGGGCCTCTGGAGCCTGGCATCCTCCTCAAAAGCCCTCATGGGGCCAGTCCTGGCGCCTGTGGCGCCAGGTCCATACACCATGAACAACAATGTGCTTGGGAACTACTTTATTGCATTGTCAGCCATCATGGAGGCATCCACATAGCTTGGTTCCTAAGAACCAAGCTATGTGGTCTAGTGTTTTGGGTGTGGCAGGCCTGGAACTACTTTCCCTGGTACTACTTCACCTGGGCTATATAAACCACACCTTGACTGCAGAACATGCTTCGTGTTACTTTGCAGCTTGCAACGTGACGCCTACCGTGTCCATCTATTCCCTCGAACCTCGGAGAAGCAGAACCTGCAAGGAGACAAAAGGAACATCATTAGCAGCAGCATCTGACCTGCAGTCGTCAACTTTAATTATTCTCAGCTTCTGAGAACAGCTTCCTCGAATCTGCACGCCTCCCGGACAGAATGACCCGAAAGAGGAAGACAGAGGCAATATTAAAGAAAGCTGTAGAGACATTTACAAATTACGAACTGCTCAAAAGGCTTACCTGGATGGTCGCCTCTCGGCTGCGACCACTCCGGACATTCCACTCGTGCTGAAGAACACCGCGACCTACAAGGAAGGAAAACACAGGTTAGCAAAGGCAAGACTTCGCAGCGCTGCGCATAGCGCTTACTTACCGCATCATAGCGCTCTTAATGCGCCATCATTTACCAGCGGGGCTCAACCAAGCCAGTTCGCCGCGCTGAAGCTCTGCACAACTAAGGGAGAAAAAAGCGACATTTTAAACAAAGAAAGACATGCAGGATAGCAACAAAACTAAAGAACAGCAATAAGACCTACCTGAACAATATCAAACGGGCCGGCGTCAGTGAATTAACTGGACCGCACTCGCCCATGAAAGACAAAGCGCCCCTGCAAAGAAGGCAGGACGGAGAGCACGCCTAACTCTACCACAAGAACCTTCCCCGTAGACCACATCAGATCAATGCTGAGAAGCAAATCAGCGAGTAACCCAGCTGGGTGGCGTCCCTGTGGATACCAGGTGAGCATAACAGCTACAGCAGGCTCCGGTTACACAGCAGACTCTCCGGTCGCTGGAAATCCTCTTAGCTGAGGTTTCTTCATCTTCCTCATCGGTTTTGGTTCCAGTGTTCGACTACCTCTTCAGCTTCCAGGATTGGACTTTTATGCAGGAACCCAGCCAATCAAACAGCCTTGCAACATTCAAACTTGGGGGGGGGGGTTGGCAGTGCTTTCAGGACAGGCAGCCTTCCAGTTTGAACTAGATTATGGTAGTCAGGTTGGAAGACAAAGGCATGAGGAGTTTTAGACTCCTCCCTCGCTTCCTACCTTCACAGACACTCTGGAGCCAGGGCGGGAAATCCACAGGATTCCCGCCAAAGATAAAAATCATACAAAGGAATTTCCTGCCCTAGATGTCAGGAGAAGGAGCAATACAAGACATGGAATGCTGAAATGTTGAAAAATTAAGACAGGGGCCATTTTGGTAAAATGAGAACAGATGGATGCCTTTACCAGGGCTGTGCAAACAGCCTGCGGTAAAGGTGCACCAAATTACTAAAACGGTTCACTGCCACCAGCCATTAAAGGGAAATATGTCCTTGTAACATAAATGTTCCATTTAAAATGAGAAAGGGGATACTCAACACTCCACGTAAGGTGGGGTTGCTGGTCTCATCTAATAAAATGTAAAAGGGATCCAAAGATCCTTTCAACCCTTGGGAACTGTAGTTCCCACAAGGTTAGGCAGAGAAAGTTAAAAGGGAACCCCCAGAGGCAACAATAGGCACTTATTGCCAAAAAGTTATAAAAGAGGCTAGCTTTTAAAAGACACTATGGAGAGTCTTAAAAATGACACCCATAAAAAGAGTACAATATTCTGTGAGTGTGGAAAAAGGTTCCCACACAAAGAAGTATAGTATAGGGTAAAATAATCTACCAGTCCAGCAAAAAAGTTCTGGGGTTGACACAGGTCAGGAAGATGCATCATTTATATGAAAATCTTACCTAACACAAAGCCAGACACTCTGCAAATGGTTTTGTAGGGTAAAACATGAAACAATGCAAATTATTATTATTATTATTATTACATGTCCATGCTGCTATGATAGCATACACAGGTGTTTTTGAATGATCACTGTGTTTTGCTCTTTATTGTTTTAGATTCTCTCCTGATGAGCCACTATATAATAGTGGTGAAATACATGTAGAGATAAAAAGTGTGAAATAAAAACTATGCTATGATAAATATAGAATAAACTGAAAAAAGTGGAATTTAATTTGTGAAATACCCAAAGAAACCAGATACAATAAAGAAATCTAGAGAAAAAATGAGTTTCTTGTAGGAATCTTTTTTCAGATAATTTAACTTGTATTCATTCGGCGCAAAAGGATAATACCAGATGGAAATAAAAAACTATTCAGGCTATTGGACAGTCAAAATAGTGGAATACACCTATGCTGACAACTGAAAATTATTACAATCTGTTAGACTCGCCAACTGGTTAGTTTATTGACTGTACTTTTTACGACAAAAAAAGAGCATACCCATGTTTGGTTTCCCCATAATGCTAGTAATACTGTAATAATATGTCCTTGCTATCTTGGCAAATATATGCCAGTATCCACAGGTAAAAAAACAATTGTGCTGGCTTTGCCAATAAAAAAAGTCATGCCACAGTAAGAAAATATGTCCAGAATGGCTGCACCAATATAGATCAGTATGGCCATGTAAGGACACACATCATGCTGGCTTTGTCGCTGATGCCAGGGAAAGAAATGCCATGCCAGATTAAGAAAGCATGTCCAGACTGGCTTTGCTGCACAAATTGACCTCCTGCCCCCAAATCAGAGTCTCAATCCACCGAACGGGACACACAGATTTAAACACTCACCTGCACACCAAAACTCCTCCTATTCAACTGCACCTCTATACAGGAGTCATACACTCTCCTTCACTGATGGACCCATACAACATACACTCTTTCATTCACACGTGCACTTGCAGACAAATCCACGCAGCCCTGGTCCAGATGCCAAACACTGCCTGTCACAGTGGCTCTCCAGCTCCAACACACTACCAAACAGGAAACAGAAAACACTTACTGGGTTCTGCCCATGCACGGTGGAGCCAAATCACCTTTATCACGCCACTCCTGGGACTCAATGTGCAGGAAGGTGCAGAAGCACCCTCCTACCCATAATACACCTGGAATTATCTTAACCTGCATTCCAAATGGGTCATGCAAGGCTAGGCAGCAAAGTGTCCCGGCCCTTTCATGGCCCATTGGCCATGAACACTGGGGTACTGAAAATGGTGAAGGGGAAACCATGTAGTTAAAGCCAATACAGGCGCATTCCCCTCAGGTATTTGCTGCAGCCGAGTGAACGCTCAAGTGTTTTATTGGGCTGGCTTGGCTCGTCCATAAAGAATGGCGGGCCATTGCCTTGTCAACCATTATGGCTGAGCTGCCCTTGGTGTAGTTCCTTAGCATAGATATCTTTTATAGATTTACATGCTTATTGAATATTTCTAAATGTGGACATCCTCTGGTTAAAAATAACATTATACCTATAACAATAAATGCAAGTTTTGCATAGGACCTACATTTATGCCTTTTTTCCTAAAAGTCAGAATGCATAGTTTTAAGCCAACAGCCATCAGCCCTACTGGCCTACGCAATGCACTTCTCCCCTATTACACCTCACACCTCAGATTGGAAGCATGTGATAACAATAATGAGTAACCTTCAGGGAGGCTGTATGACTAGGATGCTAGAGACTTATACCTACAGATAAATAACTTTGATTTCTCCAGTATTGTCTCTTTTCACATGCTTTGGACATGCCAGCAGTAAATACCTTAGAAGTGTGTCTAGAATTTGTAATCACTTTAAAAGGTTCAGAAATGCTTGGCCCACCACAGTATCAGGCTTGGTTTCTGTATTCAGTCCATAGTGCCTGCATAACACCATCAGGGGCTTCCAAGTAGCTGCCTAGCAGATGACGTTTAAAGAAAGAAGAAGGCATTCATAGCCGATTTTTTCGGTTGTCAAATGACCATTCACCCTCCTGGTAACTGCTTATCATAAGCATCGGCTTTATTTCAGTTAATCAACCACAAAAGCATGTGTTATGAGAAGAGACATGGGACAATGAGGTATAAAAAGAAGAAAAATACAATTGACAACCGTGCGTCCATATAGTCACAGTTAAAATGTCAATTAAATAAAATGCAATAAAAAAGATTTAGCAACACAATTCTAAAAATTCAATAATTAATTTACGTAAAAGGAAGTAAAACAAAGTCCAAGGAGAGCCATCTGATCGCAGCCTCGCTTAAACTGCCATATTAGAGTCTTGCTGACATGCTAGGGACTTGGCTCTTAATGCCCACAGCATGTGTATGGAATGAGCGGTTAATCTAACATGGATATCCAGACACTGGCCCAGAAATCTCACCACACTTGTAATAGCAGCTCTCAAAAGTGGGATCAGGTACATGTTTCTTAGGACGAGGAAGCCGCTGCAAAATAGCAGGAAATGCATAAGAGTCTCTTTGCCCTTCCTACATAGTGAGCAGATACTCGTATTGCTGGGTAGCGACTTTTGCATGACAATGGCCAACTGGTGGATCCCTAATCGGAAGCGAAGATACAAACCCTTTTCAAATGCTGGGTAAATCAGGTCCAAATATTGTTTATACCCTGCTGAATGCCTTAGCTCAAGGTAATCGGGACCCCCTTTGAGGCATGCAGCCTCCACCAGCAGGGATTCAGCTCCCCTCAGTTTAGACTGTTCTTTTATCGTTGCACCTGTGGTTGGTCTTGAATCAGTAGGGTGCTTCCATGAATCCAGTAGATCCAAATCCTGGAGGGACTTCTTTACGTGGGTAGTCTACTGTAGGTTTATACCCCCCCCCCTCCGTGGTCAAAAGGCAAAGCACTGCTTTCCGATATTTCTCGAGACCACGTTGCCTCCATAGTCTGGTACAGAAAAGGGCAGGCCTGGTGCGGATGAAAGCTTCGACCGAGGTGCCCCAACTCCAGAAATACTAATACTAACGGTTCATTGACTGGAAACAATAATAGTTTCTTCAGGATCTTTTGTTCAGTGGCGTATAGCTTCGAGACATTACAGAATCCCCACAGTTCGGAGCCATATAGAGCGGAGGGGATAGCCTGTTTATAAAATAAGTCCAACGCTGGAGAGATTGCACCCCTACCGTGCTTTGCGTGGAATGCCACAATCTTTTCCAGGGTGTTGGATGATTTGAAGACCTGACCTGACCAGCCACCCTTTTCATTAAATCTCAATCCTAGGTAATCATAAAATTCCACGTGTTCGACTCCACTTGAACCTTTAATGGGCTGCATTTTGCGCCTTTTGGGCAAAAGACCATCACTTTGATTTGTCAGTGTTCAGGGAGAGGTCTAGATCGCTACATATCTGCACAAAAACATTCATGGTTTTCTTCAGCCCTTGGGGAGATGTTGCTATGATTACTACATCATCAGCAAAGAACAATGCTGGATATTTGTCTCCGCCAATTTTTGTGCTATCCATGCACTCACTCAATAGTCTGTCGATCACTTCCTGTATGTATAGATTGAATAGGAAGAGAGCTAGTGTGCAGCCTTGTCTGACCCCCTTGTCAACAGCGAAAGGTCTGGTCATTTCTCCACCCGCCCGAAGTGGACGGCAGCCGTGTTATAGGAGTAAAGTTGGTCTATAATGTTGATTAAAACACCCGGGACGTTGCGTTTGTGCATAATCTGCCAAAGTGTAGGTCCGCATACAGAGTCTAGAGCTGTTTTTAGATCAACAAAGGCTACGTACAAGCGCCACTTCTTTAGAACGGTGTATTTTTGGAGCAGGAGGTAAAGCATAAAACACTGATCTATCGTACCCCTGTATTCTGGGAAGCCTGCCTGGATGGCATGGATTATGCCGCCCCTGTCCGCCCAGTCTTGCAGATGTTTCAGGATTACTTTACCAAATAATTTGCTAATGCCATCTAGCAGGGAGATTGGGCGGTAATTCCCTGGGATATCTTTGCCACCCTTTTTACAGATCGGGATGATCAAAGCCTTTCTCCATGTAATGGTGATCAGAAAAGCTGTATTCTACATAACACATTTCAAGCCTGCAGAATGTACAAACTCAAATGGGGGTGACAGTAACCTAGTAAAAAAAATTATGTGAATGCCCCAGGGTGGAAGGGGTGGCTTTACTGGTGGAAAGTCAAAGAGTAGGCTCAGCTGTTCAAGTTATGAGAAAAAAAAATATCTTCTGGATTTTTCTTCTATCTTGAAATAGCCACCAATTGCAAACAAACTGATGAATTTTTCAACCGAGACCCTCAAGGTGCAACAAATATAGCAACATTTCTTCAGGGAGACAAATTGCCAGGCTGGAAATCTGCTTTCAACACAAAAAATAAAAGTGTTTCCATTTCTTGAAATGTGTAGTGTTTGCAGTGGACGCGCCAAGATCTGCATATACCGCTGGGGAAGGCTTAAATGCCCATATTCGAAGACACCAGGAGTCACGATGCCAGGCTATAAGAGCACTAGCTGTAATAAATCAATTGCCCCGGTACATGGTGAATAGAGTTGGAACGGATCTGTGGGGAGAATGACTCACCCGCAACATGTCTAGCAGATCCAAGTATTATATCTGTCTACATCAGGGCAATCGAGATGCATTTCTGAGCTTCTGGACTAACCGCACTACCAGTGGCAACAGACTTAAGGCATAAAGACATTTCCAAATCCTGCTGACTGAAAATACTGCCTCGTCCTGCGAGAACCAAGAGGTGAACATGTAACACTTTCCCATGGATTCCATTACAAATAAAAGGTACATTTGATGTTTCCCACCGGTCAATTGCCACTTGTGGGCATCAGAGGTTTTCCAGCCCAATCAATTCGCAAGAGTGTTATGAACTTGTTGGAGATTCTTTTCTACCTGAACCAAAATCTGATACATGGCAGCAAACATCCACATTTCTTGCACTTCTCTCGACAAATGAGTATATGTAACATCAGCACCCAGATGCCCCCAGGTTTGGTGCGTGTTATAGTTATAAATGTCAAAATAAATAAAATAAATAAGGCATTGTGGGTATGAAAATTAGCCCAAATGCAAACCTTTTTCTCCAGGAAATGGTCTTTGACTTGGAGGGCTGTGCTACATTATACATAGAGTAAACGACCCAAGGCCGACGTTTTGCAAGGCCATCAGGACAACTACATACCTGGTTTTACCCTTATTAGGGATCATCAGTGTAGTATAGTCCTGACAGCCTTGTGGTTGGAGCATTGGCCCATGTTTTCAAAACACCAAGAAAGTTATGGTGGGTTTAAAAACATTTAAAAAAAAAAACCTTTCACCTGAAATGTGAAAGTAGAATAGTCCATTTGAGCCAAGTCACACATTCCACAATACCACCTAGTAGTCATCGCTGGAGGTGGGGGCAAAGCCAAGGAAGTAGTGACAGTTTTTCAACATTATGTATAGAAGGCCGCAGTGCCGGACAGAGCAAGACGACTCCCCGACATACAGTACGAGGGGGGAAAAGATACACATCTTTTAAGACC
The DNA here is from genome assembly GCF_040938575.1 of Ambystoma mexicanum. Lineage (NCBI taxonomy): Eukaryota > Metazoa > Chordata > Amphibia > Caudata > Ambystomatidae > Ambystoma > Ambystoma mexicanum. The sequence continues at coordinate 993,913,568 of NC_090927.1, forward strand.
TGTACATTTTTACATTGTTAAGTGCTGACCGCTCACGATATGGCCGAATTAAAAGGTATCAGGTACAGATGAGTTTACCCATTTGCCTTAAAGGTAAAGGTAGTTGACTATAGTATCACCTCAGAGTGTCGCAGGTCCTTCAACATCTTTTGGATGAAGCCCAGGAAGAGGGAAACATGGCCCATGGAGGAGAGGATGAAAAGAGTCGGGGTCCTTCAAAGGACCTTCTTCCAAGAAAAAGGGTACTGGGGGGACGAAAGGTCTGGAGGCTGGGTTCTCCATCGCCGGTGAAGTGACATTTAGGACTTAGGCAGTGTACTGTCCCTAAAGTCAGTATTGTTGGATTAAGGGTTGTTGAAAATAATGTTTGATAAGTGAAGGGGGTCGAGCAGTCACTGTAAGGGAAGGAGCAGGGTGGAGGATGCTTCACATAGTGGCCCATTGGTTAATGAGTGTCTCGGGTGGGGTGTGGGCGTGGAGTGTAATGTTTGAAGGGGAGTTAGAGGAGTTGGGGGCGGTTGGAAGGATGTAGCAAGGGGGATGATTTTGCGGGAATTCACACAGCCTTTGGGAGTGTTGGTTATGTGGAGATGGTTTTGAGATACAGGGGGGTTCACAATGGTGGGGACAGAACATCGACGAGGGGAGGGGGAGTGAGTCATCTCCGGGCGGGAACCTTTAATGAGAAAGGCTTGAACTCGCCCTATTTGCTTGTGAATTTTGAAGATTCGGTCTGGATATTCCGATGTTGCAGGAAATGAGGTTCTGAGCAGAAGAGGAAAGGCACAATCCCTGTTCGCTTATTGGGCAGGCTTTTTGGGAATCAGAGGAAATGAAAAAGGGGTCTGTAAGTATACTCTTCCACAAAAGGATGCATATGAGAGACCCACAGAGGCAGGTGTTGGTGGTGAATTGTTGTATACGGGAGGTTGGGACGGTGGTGGCAACAGTATATTGTCCAAATCAGGGGCACACAGCCTTCGGCAGAAGGGCGCTGGACCTGATTCTGCAAGAGTCAAAAGAGCTGCAGATTATAGTGGGAGGTTCAATATGTGGGCTGACTCGGTTAGAGATAGGTTGGCTCTTCGTGAAGACAGCCTGCAGCTGGACATATCGGGGAAGGTTCACCTTGGAGAGATATTGGATGTACAGGGACTGGTAGATGTATGGAAACAGCAGCACCGCAGGGATAAAGGCTACACTTTTTCTCCCTCCAACATGGCACTTATACCAGGATAGATTATCTGTGCATTGCTAGGGAACTGGTAGGGAGGGTAGTCTTGTGTGAGATTAAACAAACAAAACCGTCCTTTTTGTTACAGCCCCAAAAAGGTGCAATCTACACAAAAGAAGGGCGATTGAGTCGCTTGCGGAGTGTCAGATGCAGGAGTTCCTCATCCTGGAAGGTGTTTCCCAAACAGACGGATCAAAGCCTGGCATGGCATTTCAACCACCAGACCGGCCCACGGAAGGCTGAGACGCAATAAGAAGAAAAACGTTCAACTTCTGCTTGTAGTTAACATCCACAGCTTAAATCGCATCTGTAACCGCATTCCATATCCAGCCGGTTCTCCCGTAATCGCGATTATCGCGCAGTGAAAAGTTTGCTGCAAATTTTCGTGTAGGGACATTCTTACACGTGTAAAACAGCTTTTGATTGCTTCCGACTGGAATTTTAAGATTTCAAATTCTATCTTGGTATTAAATCATTGCTGGTGTTTGTGTGTAACTATCCAAATCTGCTCCCATAAGAATTTATACAATTTCAGCAATTTGACCATATTTATTGTTTTTACCCAGTCCATTTTAAGGATAACTTTAAAAGCCATTCTGACAGCTTGACAGTCAATTCCGTTTTTCTCTTGTGTTTGCTGGGGGAAAGTGGGATTGATATTCTGTTGAATTCTGCCATTCCTGAAAACCTGTTCTCTCCTCCTATCTCTTTACATTGCCTATTGGGGGGTTGAGGGGTGTGCAGGGGGAACCTTTAACGACAATGCTATCTGATCTGAACACACACACAAAAGTATTATTTCTGTGCTGAATTGTTTTTCTCACTACTACTCCATGCGTATTAAAGAAATTATTCATTGTTACATCACCCCATTGGTGATTATTGTGTACCCATTAACACATAATTTAATCACACTATGTGTAAACACATACATAAATATTTTACCTTTGCAAACCAGCCTGATTCCTGGTTCAGTGTGAACGGGGGGGGGGTGGGAGGCACTCCAGGAGAGGGGCGTGATATGAGTGGTATATCGTTCAGAATAAAGAACTTTTAGACAAAAATAAATAAGGATTTCAGTTGTGCATTACATACTAGGCGTTGACTTGGGTGAGTGCCGGATTGAAATCACTTACAGTACACATCTGCCTGATGATTTACAGTAGAATATTTCTCAGATTAATGCAATGAATGTGTGTTGTGCTGCATCTATTCATGCTGCATTACTTAATGCGAGGACCGCAGATAAAAATCGATTCTTTATTACTGATCAGCAGCTTGACTGACTTTGTATTACTGAAACCTGGCTATCGGATTCTACATCATTGTCACTCAACGACTTGTCACTGAGGGGATTTGTGCCCATTGTTTTAATAGAGAGGGGTCACCTGGAAGGTGGAGGGGAATCATTTCTTTCACAAATGGCAGTAATCTCTGCTGAGGGGATTTGCTGAACTTTATAAGATATGTACCTACTGTGAGTGGTCAGAAATGGGAGGCAGACACAAAGCTGTAATGTTTTAAACATTAGACATTTTAGTGAAATAAAGGGGTTTGGATACATGCCTTTGTATCCCTATCCTAAAAAGAGTTTCCCTGCTTAGGAAATCAAAACTAAAGATCAGTCTGTATCTCGTCGTCACAATTAGGCAAGCTGTCCTTGTGTCCAAAACGTATCTGACCCTCACACAAAAAATGAGGTGCTAGGTAAATGTCTCGGCTTTAGATTCAGTAAAAAGTGTCCAAAGCGAAGTATGTAAATCCAACAAAACAATACTTGCATCCAGAGGAGGATTCCCTTTCCCTGAACTATCTCAGGTAGAATATTGAAAATGTTCTGTTCAAACAATGATTCTTTAATATTAGTAGAAATGTCTCTTCCACAACACTTAAGGATGATAAAGTGTCCTTTCCAAGCAATGGTGTTTTAAAGGATGGCAAACATGTATTTTCTACACAGCAACTTCTTAAAGATGATCTCCTGGTGTACTCTCCTGCAAGGAACCTTTTCACAATGTCCGTTCCTTTCACATACAATAGATGGATTGGATGGTGTACTCTCCTGCCAGAAATCCCCCTCTGGGTCTTGTAGATCCCCTGGTGTACTCTTCTGCCAGTTATTTTTACTCCAAAGAATCAACTGCCTGATGTACTTCTTTCACCAGGTCTTCTTGTAACCTTGTCTTTCAGTTCTCTTTAAGTATTCACAGTTGTACTTGTTCACTGTTTATAGTTTATTGGTTTCAGGCATTACTTGTTCCAACTTCCCCCGTATTGACATTTCATATATGGAAACTTGTTCAAGTTTTGTTTCTTAACTTTGTTGTTAGTATTTATTGGCTTGTGCCAATACTTGTTCCAATCTTCCCCATATTGGCATCTCATGTATGAAGACGTGCACAGATCTTGCCTTTCAACTTCTTATGACAACTTTTACTCCAGTGTTTCCCATATCAACATCTCATATGTGGAGACTTGTGTAAATTCTGTCTTTCTATACTACTTGGTTGATATTCAAAACAAGTTTCCAATTGGTTGTATGCCTGTCGTTTAGCCCGGGCTTCCCAATACTTCTGGGCAGACTCACCGGTGTTTGTTGGCCTTTCCGACCCATGGCTTATGGCTGTGGCAAAGTTCTTGCTTCGGGAAAGCGATTCCCATTCTGCAACCCTCTGGTTGAACTGCTGCTCTTCAAAATGACGCTGCTGCCAGCTCTCCAGTGGTTCTCCTGCGGTGCCCGTTGTGCTTCTCCCGGGGTCTCGCCTTTCCTGTAGGAAGCACCTGCCTCCTTCAGCACAGCCTGCTCTTGGGTGTCTGCCTTCGGTTCTGCTTCCTGCTTTACCCGCTCTGCATCTCTCTTCACCTTCACTTTTGATTTGAAGAGGCACACCATTTTTAAATGTCCCACACAGCTGATTTCCATCACAACAACTAGCTCGCACGTTTTGCTTGAGGTTTCTTTTCATTCACATTAACTCCTTCTCCCTCGTCTCAGTACTGGAGGTCTTATGGGAGTTGGAGTCCCTGGGATTATTGTGCTTTTTAAAGTTGTAATGCTTTGGATTAATTAAATCAAAACCATCAGAAACAGGGAGATAGTGAGCATCCGGTGTAATGGTAGGATTGGATTGACAGTATGCCATCAGTATTTTAGAGGTTAGAGTTTCAGAGGGCGGGTGGTGTACCTTGTTCATCCTAATGGAGTCACCACCCCATCCCAGGGGTTATTCCCTCACACATGATCCACCCCCTCATAATATCACCCCCAGGGTCAGGATCAGGTAGCGGCTGCTGTTCCTTGGCCATGTGGGGGGAGACCACCACCGGGGAATCAGTGATGACTCTGTAGGATTCATCACACTACCTACTTGCTTATCTACTTCAACTGAAGGTATTTGTCAAGACTCACCACCACACTGTTCCCTTGCACCAACTCCTCCTCACCTGTATCTTCAATGGAGTCTGTCGGGGGTCCTGCCTCCTGCTTCTTTCGGGATTTTTTTGTCTCCTTCCCTTTCTTATTTTTCTTATGATGCACATAAGGACGTGACTCCCCGGAGGCCGTCGTGACAGGATGAGAACCTGGTCCGGGGGCCTCCCAGAAGCCAGCCCTCAAATCCAGGGAAAAAGCCGTCAGGCAGAAAAAACCCTGTGTAGAAGATGATGGTCTTTTGGAGATGATGACTTGGTACTGGTGAAATAGAAGTGCTCAATAACTATGTACAGTTTAATGAAAACTGCTGATTCCGGTTAGATTCCAAACTGTTACTGCAACTTGCTGGCTGGATCAAAGTATGAAAAGTGACCAGGGTCAGTGGAAGGCTGCACTGCCACCAGGAAATCGAGCGGAACTGCTAGAAGAATGAGGGCCATAGGAAACAGGTAGCGCTGGACCTCGCTGAACACGGGAAGTAGCCCTCACTCAGATAAACACAGAAAATAGACCCAAAGCAGAAGTGCAAGGGATGAACACAGAAGAAGCGGATGTAAAATGTAAGGGGAAAATAATAAGGCATAGAAAGATACAGTATGAGAACGAAAGTATAGGGACAGAAAAGCAACAAACAAAATAAAACAAGGAAAGTGGATAGCGGCTGAGAGAGTTGGATTCTTACCTCTCCGTGAATCTATCAGAGAACGATCTGCAAAAATAGCAACCCCAGTAAAGAAGCACACCGCGAGTGTGAGTAGTACAGAGAAAAGCGATACGAGAAAAATTAGAAAGGCTAAGCAGTCTTAGAACGTAGAGGAAAAGAGCACTTGGAACTAGCGTTGGAGGTATACGAAATACAACGATACAACGCATCAGTGTAACGGTGCGTATGATGTAAATACGTTCTGGAAGCCATCTTGGAAAAAAGGCATAGACCGTTAAGACGGGCTACTTGCCTCCATGTTAGGTGTGTTTCCATCGGAACCAAACCTTCCACGGCTGGTGCATTACAGTATTTCACTGAATTCGAAGGGTTTTCTTATGGTGTACAGTACAGGTTTTTCCTTCAAATACAGTAAATGATGTTATATGCAGAGCTATCAGTGTGTTTCTAAGAATGGCATCATGGGGTTTTTCCCATTATGGATCCTTGGGCCGTGGGATATGTCCTAATACTATGGCCAGCGGCTACTTTGCCCAGTACATGACCTTTGATCAAAGTCCCGCTTTGCCACCCGATGAGACAAAGGAGGAGGAAATGGGAGAAGGAAGAGGGACTGTCAAAACCCAAATGTCGCCAATTAATTTCAGGTTTAAATAACTTTGTCCAAACCACCCTACATTTTATACTACATTGAACTGTAACTACCTGCTTTACCCGAGGGATTCACTATGGGGTAACTTGCATTTACAAGTGATGAGATGATGTTTGGGCTGGGGACAAGATAAGAATCTTTGTCTATCGAAAATTCAAATATAAGCTGCAGGCAAAGAAAGAAAAGAGATACCTAGTTTTAAAGGGCCTTCTTGAGATCTTAACGAAAATGGTACTATGACAGATGCCAGAAATGTATAAGTTACTACGCCCATTAGTGTCAAGGGCATTAATGATTCAGAGGATACTGCATAATTCCTGGATCCAATGGGAGTAGGGGACATATTCCGGGAATTGTGGGAAGTCAACCTGACAATGACAATATATGAAAATGTTTGGGAGGCCGTCTCTAGAGGGATGAAGTGGCTTCAATCTAAATCTCAGAAACACAATGCAGCATGTGCTTGTTCACCAATACTGAAGCCCCTGAAAAATGATTCCACTGAAATGGAAAGAGAAGATGGCTATGGGCTAAAATAGACTAATAGAAATAAAGTTCTCCTGAACAGAACACAACAATTTATGATGAACTCTAAGCAGTACAATACACTTGTGAATAATATTGTAACTGCATATGTCATCATCGTCCATGACGCAAAGAAGACATGTAATTCCTCACTGGATCAAACTAAACATACACATCAATCAAATGAGTACATACAAACAAAATATATATAAACTACATAATTCCAGCACAAGTTTATTATCAAAATGATATTAAATGGGGCAGCTTTAATCATATACATGGATGACCGAGTAATCTACCACTTTTCATAAGAACCTGACACTCCCACACCCCAAAGCTTGTTTTGAAATTCAAATGCCCCACCCCAAGCACCCCCCTCTTTTCATGTTTGCTTCTGTGGTCTGTATGATCTTCCTCTTGTTATCTATACCAGTTGTACATAAGAGCACTAGTTGTACTTAAGTGCACCGTGATGAAGGGTCTATTGGGTTCTGACATACATGTATTGCTGAAAATAGTTGAGTGGGGTTGTACTGGAGATATACAAGTCTGATGTGGAACACCACTGCCATGTTGCTAATGTACTGCAGTATGGACCAACACAACTAAAATAAAAGAGAAAAGCAACCTCTGATGCTTCCTGTGGGTAGGAATGTGGAAGTATGTATCTTGTATATCAATGGGACACAAGAAACCTCCCAGCTGTAACTGCAGAATAACATCAGCCAGAGTCAACATCCAGAATGTTTTTCACTTCATGAACATTCAGCATATTGTATATAAATCTCCTTGTACCAAAGAAAAAATCCCTTTGTCATCCATTTATTAAGGCTTCTATCCACAATGTCCAAGTTAGAATATCCTAAAAGTGCTCGATACATCCCAACCTTTACATGGTTAAAATAGGGGTGCGCCTTGGCCCCTGCTAGTTTAATCTTTTTATTTTAGACCTACATGAGACGCTCGGCCAGGTTGAGCTTTCCCTCTAAGGGTCAATGAGACTCTGTTTCAATGGCTTATATATACCGACGGTCTTGTCCGTCTCGACCTGACTCCCACTGGCCTTCAGAGGCAATTAAGCGCTTTAGAAAGCTATGTGACCAGGAACAATTTGACGGTAAATGTTGCAAAGTCAAACACCATGGTGTTAAGGCCAAATATGAAAAGCAAGAGTTCTAATTTCAATTGGTATTTATGTAATCAGCCAATATTGGAGGTACTCAGGTTTTACATTTAATGTTAAAAGTAACAAACTCCCCAATGTTACATTGTTAAGAAATATGGCAGAAGCTGCAGAAGCTCTAGCTGCGCAAGGTTTGGCCTTGCATTGTAATTTCAGACGTTTCTCAATTTTTCCTGTCCTCCAGTATTACAAAATGAAAGTCGTTCGAACACAGACTTATGGTGAGGGAACTATGTTAGCCATGCCGGGGGCGTGGCTAGATGGCTACGTGAGAGGTGGCTCTTCTCCGGAGCTCCCGTAGATCCATCATCGATCCTGGCATATTGGCAGCAGCACGCCCAGAGACATGTGAAGACCCAGAGCCTCTGTCAATCGTTGTACGAGGCTGATCGGATGACCATTAGAGGAGCTGCGGCCAAAGGAAGAAAGTTGGACGCCCGGCGAGTGGGGACGACCAAGATGGCGGACACTCAACAAAGGGTCATAAACTGACCACCACATAGTGCGGCGGCGACAGGCGGCGCCGGGAGAGGACCCGCTGTGGCTGATCGATTTGTGTGGAGCCCCGCGGTGCATGCCCTGAGCAGGGGAGCAGTGGAGTGGCCTGTCCGGCCGAAGCGAGGAGCTCCGGCGTTTCCTTGGTGGCGGGTGGCCGCGAACGGCACCGCCGTCAGTGGGGGACGGACGGCGGAGGCGGGTGGCCGTGGTGGCATTCCCCCTGGCACACATAGTGCATGGAGGCAGCTCGCGCTGGGCTCGCCTGATACGCTGCAGCCGTGGAGCGGCCGATTGGGCCATTGACGGGGCGGAAGATGGTCCCCGGCCAAAGCCCGGCACGCCTGAGCTGGGCAGAGGGCGTAGGGAGAAATAGGACCAGCGCACAGTGCCGCGACGGGGGCCAGGCGATCCGCGAGGTGGCAGAGCAAATCCTCTTGTAGCGAACTTAAGGAAACTCCATTCGCGCACACTGCTGGAACCGGCCCCCTAGGGCTGACTGATTCCCCGGCGGGGGGCTGAGTGGGGGCCCCTCGGAGTCGGAGAGGACGCACAACACCAGAAGGGAGAAGGGCAGAGGAGGCCCCGCAAAATGTTTTCAGACATTTTCCCCCCCTGCGCGAGGCACTGAGAAGCGCAGGAGAGGCATTAGCAACAGTTTAACCAGACAGTCGGACAAACGTTCTGGGCGCTCTGCAGTGCTGGACTCAGGCACACAGGCTGCACACAGGCCTTGGAGAACATACTGCCCACGAAATAACTGATACACTGTGGGAGCACAGGTACATGGGAGGTCAGAGCCCATTCAAGGTGCTGGGAGAGCACTAAAGACACACCTGCACACGGTGGAAACGGCCCCCGGCACACCAAGAGTGGACTGGTGCCAAGGGGACCTCTGCATGAGTGGGGCGCCGCTGACATACAGGCGAACAATATAGCAATATGTCTAACAGAATTGTGAGACCCAAGAACAAACAGCCCACGCTGGAGGCTTACGCCAAGTCGCCCCCGGGCACAGAAGGAGGCAAGAGCAGAGACTCTACAGCGGCGGTGGCGGAGACACCGGGCACGATTCAGGAAGTGCTGGCAGCGATAGCAGATTTAAAAGTTGTCTGGGAGACTAAATTGGGCTTAGCAATGGATGAAATGAAAGTGGGCTTGGACCTCAAGATCGGAGCGGTCCAGGAGGAAGTCAATCTGCTGAGACAAGATGTGCGGTCGCTAGCGGAGCGCACTGGAAACCTGGAAAAGGAGATGGCTCCGAATACGGCGCATGCGCCGCTGCCCACGGATCAGAGCTCCATGCCCTCGTGCAGCGAGTGGGCAACTTGGAGAACAGGGCGGAGGAGGCGGAAGGGCGCGCCAGACGCAATAATATTCGCATTGTGGGGCTGCCAGAAGGAACGGAGGGGCCTAATCCGACGGAATACGTGGAATCCATGCTCATGCAGGAAATAACTGGTGGTGCTCTGTCCCAAGGGTTTGCAGTTGAGGGGGCGCACAGGGCCCTGATGAGGAAACCACCCCCGGACCCCCCCCGCAGCCGCTGATCGCTAAGATTTTGAATTATCGGGAGAGGATTCTTGAATTCTTCCGGAAGGGAGGAACGATTGAAAAGGGGCCGGCAAAAATCACAGCGTACCCGGACTATACTTTGCACGTGCAGCGCAGCCGAATGAACTTTGGGGCGGTGAAAAGAAGGTTGAGAGAAGCCGGCCTCCGATATATGTTGCTTTACCCGGCCAAACTGAAAGTGTTCCATAAGAATAAAACCCTGTTCTTCGAGACGCCGGAGGACGCTATGGACTGGCTGGACATGCAAGGTCGCCCTCAGGAACCGGACGTCCAGACGGGAGCAGCTGGAGATAAGTAGCGAGTAGCTGGGTCATCCCCGGCGACATAATACGAGACATTGGGATTGGATTAGTATTTGGCATTATATGGAGCCGAGAGGAAATGTAGTGCAGTAATGCAAGCTGGTAAGATTTGCCAAAGATCATAATCCTAATCAGAGGGAGACATTAGGTCTTAAATATAGTGTTAAGTAAAGAGTGTGGGAACGGGCTGCAGCAAACGAATGCCAGCAAGCTCCGCTGGAGGTAATTAACCTGAACAGTTGAACAGGAGTTCCGGGGGGCTATCCTTAAACCCCTCTGTAGTATATTTAGTTAGGTCACTGTTAGCTCGGTGACACCCCGCGGGGTCCTAGCCTTCGGCTACGAGATAGGACCAGACGCGGGCGGGCCTGAGATCCAGGGATGGAACTGGGCATTTGTTGGGGCTGGGCTGGATGGGGGAGGGGAAGGGTTGCGTGCAGTGGGGTAGAGTTTGGGAATTGGAAGGGGGGGAGGTTTTGGGTTTTGGGAAGGGGGGATTGCTGGGGGGAAGAGGATAGGGGGAGAGTCGGAAAACGAACCATCAAAGGGAGCACTAAAGGGAGTGGTGGGTTGGGAACAGACCGAGTAGATGGCATCGGGTAATCGCCGGATTGTGACCTGGAATGTACGGGGCCTCAATAGCTATCTGAAACTAAATAAAGTGATGCTGTACTTAAAGAGGATGCACATTGACATAGCCCTGCTGCAGGAGACACATCTCACTAGGGAGAAGCTGGAGGTGGTCAGGAGAAAGTGGAGGGGTAATGTCGTGGGGGCTACATATTCAGCGTACGCCAGAGGGGTTATCACCTGGGTGGCGCCGCATGTGCCGTTTCAGGTGCTTAGCTCGACGGTAGACCCGGAGGGCAGAATGGTGGCGGTAACAGGGCTCCTGGAAAACGGAAGTGCATATCATAAATCTGTACGCCCCCAACCACGGCACGGCGGCTTATTTTAGGTCTCTTTACGGCAAACTTGGCCCACTAGCTGGGGGCGCGGTGGTGTGGGGAGGGGACTTTAATTGCACCCTGAATCCCAAAATGGATAGATCAGTTGACAAGGGGGGGAAAATGGCGCCGGCGGCCAAAGCGCTGGGGACATTGTTGGAAGACCTAGGCCTAGAGCATGTGTGGAGAAGGCTGCAACCTATGGATAGGCAATACTCGCACTACGCAGCGCCACATGACTTGTACACGAGGCTAGATTATGTGTTTGTAGCAGCTGAGATAGCGGGAGAAATGGTAGGAGCGTAATACAAGGGCCGGGTATTATCTGACCACTCGCCCTTGGTGGTAGAGTGCCGACATCAACCCCCCAGATCGCGGATCCCAACATGGAGACTTAGGGCAGAAGCACTGCAAGATGAGGGGTTCCGAGAGAATTTGAGGGATGCCATCGAGGAATATTTTGACATAAACACGGGCAGCGTACGCTCTCTGGGAACGTTGTGGGAAGCGTTTAAGGTGGTGGTGCGTGGAGTAGCCATTTCCAAATCTAAAAGGCTCCAGGGGGTATCGAAAGGGAACTTCAGGAAACGGAAAGGGAGCTGGAGGGCCTCACACGACATGAGGATACCGCCCGTGATAATAGAACCAAGATAAAGGATCTACAGCTAACCTGCAGCTCACTCTGGGATAGGCTGTGTAGACTAAATTACAAGAAATACACGGCGCGGCTACACGCAGGGGGCGACAAGCCGGGCAGATTGCTGGCCTGGCTGTATAAGAGTGAGACCCCCCGCTCAGGGATCAGCGAGATTAGGGATGAGGGAGGTCGTATCTGCAACACCCAAGAGGGGGTAAACGAGGAGTTCCTCAAGTTTTATAGACATTTGTATGAAGACACAGGGGAGGATATGTGTCAGGACATACTGGACACATTGGAGGATATAAAGCTGCCCACCCTGGACGACCTAGAACGCGCAGAGTTAGACGCTCCTGTCACCTCGGATGAGCTGGAGGTGGTGATTCAGAATCTGCCCACGTGCAAGGCGCCCGGGTCGGATGGGTTGCCTAGTGAGTTTTACAAGACATACAAGCAGGAGATGCTTCAGCCACTGCTTGCCATGTTCAACGAGGCCTATGAGCAGGGGGAACTTCCATTGTCCCTTCGCGAGACTGTGATCATCCCACTCCTGAAACCAGGCAAGCCGGCCGTGGAGTGCGGGTCCTACAGACCTTTGTCAATGCTCAACCAGGACAGCAAAATACTTACGGCAGTGCTGGCTAATAGGCTGAAGAGGGTGATCGGTAAGCTGATACACCCAGACCAGACGGGCTATGTCCCAGGCAGGAACATCACTGATAGCCATAGGAGGCTACACCCCAAACTGAGGAAGATACGGGCGAGCTGGCTATCGTGTCGTTAGACGCGGTCAAAGCCTTTGATTCGGTACGGTGGCCTTGGCTGAAAGCGGCCCTGAGGGGATACGGAATGGGACCTAGATACATCAGGTGGGTCCAGTTGTACAGCACCCCGATGGCGAGAGTCAAAACAGGGTCCATAGTCTCAGATATTTGGCAACTCAGCAGGGGGACCAGCCTGGGATGCCCCTGGTCACCATGTTATACATACTAGCACTAGAGCCGTTGGCAATATGCCTGTGGCAACAGTATGGGGAGGTAGGTATTAGCACAGTAAGTGGTAGACACCTGGTATCACTGTATGCCGATGACATGCTCCTTTATCTGCGTCATCCGGAAGAGAACCTGCAGTACGTGCTGGAGGTGATGGACCGCTACGCCACCCTCTCGGGCATATCGGTGAACCCTAGGAAGTCTAGTCTGTTTCCCTTGGGCAGATATAGGAATGTCCCATTACAGAGGCTGCCCATCCGGCCAATACCATGGCAGATTGAGACATTTAGGTATTTGGGAGTAAATATTTACCACAAGCTCGGGGGGAGTCAAGAATAGCATGGTGTTTTGGTCTAGATTGCCCCTGACTATGATGGGGAGAGCGGCCTTGCTCAAGATGGTGGTCCTGCCTAGACTCTTGCATTTTTTTGCGAATGTCCCGTTTCTGATTCCCAGGAGCCTATTTGTGAAACTTCATAGCGTGTGTAGGGGTTTCGTGTGGGGTAACTCCAGAAACAGGGTGGCCCTGTGGAAACTCCAAAACCCGTGCGATAAGGGGGGGGGGGTAGGCCTGCCGAATTTTGAACTCTATTATCTGGCGGGGCAGCTGCTGTATGTAGCCAGGTGGCTTTCGGCTGAAGATTCGGCGGAAGCCAGGCTTTTGCGGGGAGACTCAGCCCCATACTTTTTGAGGGAAGTGGTGTGGTTGCGAAAGGACAAACTGGTGGGAAGGGGGCGGCTACTGAGGCTGGTCTGGCACAGGACATGGAGGATGATGGGTGATCCGGAGCCGTTCTCCCAGCAGGCCCCATTGGTGGCGCTGTGCGGGAACGACTCAACTATTTGAGTCGGTCCGTAGACACTGGGAACCGGTAGGCCTGGCCACCCTTGAGGACATATGGAAGGAAGGGGAGGCATTGGACTTTCAGAGATTGCAAGAAGAGACAGAGGTGCATAGAGGCCAATATATAACCTACGCTAGGCTAGTGAAACGGGTTAGAGAGAGATGGCCCGAGACAGTGCTAGCTGAGGACCTTGATGCCTCCCTGGAAACTATGTATGATGTTTCGGAGGGCGGGCATGAAATATCGAGGATATACCAGCTCCTGAGAACAAGGGCAGGGAAGGAGCTGCTCCAATTAAGGCAGGATTGGGAAGAAGAGGTGGGAGGACCCATGACAGACGGGCAATGGGAGAGGGCCCATAGGTACCATAAAAAGGTGTCCCGGAACGCGAGACTCCAACAACTTCAATTGTATGTTACCCATAGGGCTTATCTGACCCCCGGGAAAATTGCAAGGTTTGGAGGCTCGGTTACGCAGCAATGCCCCAGGTGTGGGGAGGTGAATGCGGGGCTGCTACACATGTTTTGGGCTTGCCCGGAGGTGCACAGATTTTGGGATGAGGTTAAAATGAAGCTGGCTGGTGGGGGAGTGGTGTTGGACGTCGGATCAGCTTGGTCATGCATGCTCGAGATTTTTCCTAAACCCCGGGACTTAAAGCACATAAGCAAGATGAATGATTTAGCATATGTCCTGGACAAGCGCAGGATTGCTATGGGCTGGAAAGCGGCCCACAGACCCAGGGTGGAGTTATGGTGGGCGGACCTCCTAAAATGGGCGGAAGCGGAATCCGTAGTTTGGTTTGAAGCGGTCACTAGGGGGGGTGAGGAAGAAGTAGGGCCCCTGCTGGCCTGGCGGCAATTGGTGGCCTCTATGGCAAACCCTCACCAGGGTAATAACGAATCAGAGGACTCGGATGATGAGCGCATAGGTACTGCGCTTCCCGATAGTGCTCCTGCAGATGACACGAGTGAGCCGGCTCTAGTTTGAGGGGGGGAGGAGGGAGGTTGGGTAATTATATTGTAAAATGTAATGGTTTAACGATGCTTTTTACGTACTGAAACAGTTTTTATTGTGTGGTGTTTTGTTTGGTTTTGAAAATAAAATAAATTTTAAAAAATAAAAAAAACTATGTTAGCCATGCCAGTTTAGTTTTGGAACATGCTCGAGGGCATCCTTCTGGAAAAAGGCTTTACCCTCTCGAAAAGTTATGTGATAAAAATCATTTGATTTGAATTAGGTCTTCTTTCTTTGCAAATTATAGTGCAGTGAAAGTCAATTGCATTTTATAGACAGTGTTTGTGTGCAGAAGAGAGAACAATGTTCACTTATATAAAAGAAATGCTTTCTTTAAAACTAGACAAAGAATTTTTAGCGTGGGAAAATTAATGTCTAAACGTGATTCAAACTTCAGATCTCTCGGTGACGCAGTTAACAGAAAATCAGGCTAAGGCTAAAGATAAATGTTGGGTTGCAGACTGAATACGTACACATGATCAATGTTGTACCAATAAGTCTTTTGAAAACTCGACTGAAGAAGTAAGAGCTTTTAATTGTTTACCAAACTATCTGATAAGATTTCCTGATCGTGCTGCTTGAAACCATTTTTTATGTATGAGGCCGAACCTCCTCCTTGCGAAGAGAAGTTGTTAGGCAAGATTGTATGTAGTATGCCTGTGGGAGACTACTCCAACCTTCTCCTCTTGGCAATAGGTAACCAACCTTTGGTATAGGCCTGTAGTAGACAAGTTGGCAGAGTGACTGAGCAGCCATGCTTATATCAACAGGGGTCAATGTGTGCTGTAGGGTTGTAACAGAGATTCACAGTGACATGTATTCAAATAACACTTCTACTCAAGGTTTCTTGATTAAAATAATTATTTATTAATTTAACAGTCAGTTTTTAAATAAGCCTTCTTTAGAAGGGAGCAATATGCAATACTTAAGTACACTTCAAAAATACACTCCTTAAATTAAGTGGATACACCTTTGGATTGGAACACAGACACTTCCTACACCCTCAGGTGACTTCAATTGCTAGGACACTGTGGACATTAATTTATCACTTTTCAAACTTAAAAGGTAATACTGAC
The DNA here is from genome assembly GCF_040938575.1 of Ambystoma mexicanum. NCBI lineage: Eukaryota > Metazoa > Chordata > Amphibia > Caudata > Ambystomatidae > Ambystoma > Ambystoma mexicanum. Next base: position 993,929,142 of record NC_090927.1, read on the forward strand.
GTTATCGTGTTAGGTATGATTTGGAGCTGTACCCTTTGGGTCCACTACAATAACCTTAGCCTCCTGGCAATAGCAACCCAACCTTTGGTATACGTCTGTACTACACAGGTTGGTAGTGTGGTTGAGCAGCCAGGCTTATCTCAAGAGGGGTCAATGTGAGCAGTAGGGTAGTTGCACAGAAACTCACAGTGACAAGTATCCAAATAAACACTTCCACTCAAGGTTTCTTGATTAAACAATTATTCATTTAACAGTCAGTTGAATAAGCCTTCTTCACAAGGGGCAATATATAGTAACATAAAAATACACTCCAAAATACACACTCTTAGTTTCTCTAAATCAGCAAGTACTCATTGGGGATGGCACAGACACTTTCTACACCCTAAGGTGACTCAAAATAACTAGGACAGTGTGGACATTAATATATCACTGGTATATTTAAAGCATTACTAAGATTGGTGCCAAAGAAAAGGGTTACCAGAATAAAACAAGAAATCACATAAATATGATCAAGCAGTTAAGTAATTTTGAACCCCCCGATTGCAAAGTCAGTTAAACCCTTCCTGGAAGGACAGGTGCAACACAATGTCAGAGGAGAGAAGAGTCATTCAGGGAGCCCGGCCAGCCAATGTTACATTAGCAAAAGTCTAGGTGAGCTGAAGCACTTCTTGCAGGTAGTAAAAGTCTTGCACAATGTTTTAGAAGTCTTAGTAGAAAAAGAATAATCAATGTAAGGCCACAAGCTGGTTAGGCTTGTGAGAGTAGAAGATGCAAGCAACTCTACAGAAGCAACCAAGACAAGTCTCAACTGAGAACAAGTAAGGCGACACAACAAGAGGTAAGTTCTCTTGGACTGTACAGTACCTTTGGTTAGAATAAATGTTGTCAGCTGGCTTCTGTTCCAGTGCAGCTCTGCAGATCCTGTTTTTCCCGGGCTTTAGTTGTGGGGACAAGAGGGGGGACGTCTGGGGACTCCTGCACTGCAATGGGATGGTCAGCGACCGCAACCGGCAATCATCAAATCAGTGGCACTTCGTGGTTTCAGCCCCTCACGTCTGAAGCAAATAGCACCACTGCCGTTCCCAGATACCACTTCGGACTTCTCGCATCTGGGGTCCAGCACTCTGTTGAGGTGGCTTAGGCTTGGTCAGTCCTGCTTCCTCAGAGTCCGGAGGAACTTTTTGGAGCTTGGGTCTGACTTAAAAGCAACGCACTCAATCTGGTGTTCCTCTCCCTGGCACTTTGGTTCCAACAGTAACAGCAGTGGAAGTACAGCCAGCTTTGAGAAAATGTCCAGACAGGCTTACTTTGGAGTTGCTTGGTCCCACCAACACAAGGGGAGAAGTCTTCCTTGCAGGGCTCCTCTAGTTGAGGCGAATTCGGAGCTTCAGCATAGCAGCAGGGCTTCACCGGGCAAACCACCGGTGCAGGAGTTGCAGCAGGCGTCTGTTCCAAGTTCTTCTTCGAATTCCTTCGTCCAGTAGTTGACTCTGCCTTCCAAGCCAAAAAGCCTTGCCTTTTATGCAGGTTTCTCCCATTCATTCCAGCCTAGCTGTCAGTCTTGCCGGACAGCCAGCCGGCCAATCACCTTTGGGTGCATTCCTGTTACCAAGGGGATTAAGAACAGGGAGTTTCAGGCACCTCCCTCATTTCCTGTCCCTGACAGACATACTGGAGCCAGAGGCGGGCTTCACTCGTGAATCTCACCAAAGACAAAACTAACAAAGGGACCAAATCTGGTTTGGCGGGCAGACCAAATCTCAAGAAGGAGCGTAACATTAAGAAATGGTGAAAAAAGAAGACCGGGCCATTTTGACAAAAATGGCACCCAAGGGTGCTGTACTGCAGCTGTGAATGCAGCCTGCGGTAAAAACACACAACAGTAGTTAAACGTAAACCACACCCACCAGACATTAATGGTAGAAAGGGTAACATAAAAATGTTACATGAGAACCTAGACAAAGGGGATACTAAGTAACCCCTCCAGCACCTTATTGTAAGATAGTGTGTGTGCAGGGTCTAGAAAGTTACAAATGTAAGTAAAGTCAATTTCACTTCGCTGTTCTTGGAAACAGTAGTTATCCAAGAGAAGGTATTTAAACCTTTGGGAAATCTGAAAGACTTCCCTGTGCCACTGCACTGAAAGTGCTGTGTGCCACAGTGTAAAAAGATGCCTATGAGTTTGTCAGACTCCAAAAACCAAAAGAAACAGAGTTCAAATCACAGAGAAATACATGAGAGTGGGTAAAAGCTCTCACTCTCTCCAGGTTAAAAATCAAAAAGTCCTAAAGTACCTCTAGTTACACGGTACCTTGATCTGAAGAAAGGTTCCAGCTGGCTTCTGTTCCTGTTGTAGTCCTGTAGATCCTGTTGTTCCTGGGCCTCAGTTGTAGGGACAAGAGGGAGGACGTCTGGGGACTGCTGCACTACGGTTTAAAGGTCAACGGCAGCAATGGGCAACTTCAGATCAGCGACACTTTGCGGTTTCAGCTACTCGCAAATAGCACCACTGCGGTTCTTGGACACATTGTGGACTTTTCTTGCTTCTGGGGTCCAGCACTCCATTGAGGTGGCTCAGGCTTCGTTAGTCCTACTTCAAGGGAGTCTGGAGGATCTTCCTGGAGCTCGGGTCCGACTTAAAGGCGATGCACTTTGGAAGTACAGCCAGCAGAGAGAAGGTTTCCAGTCAAATTAGTCCTGGAGCTGATGGGTCCCACCAACCAAAGGGGAGAAGTCGTCCTTTCCGGGCTTCTCTAGTCAATGTCGAAATTGGAGCTTCAGCGCGGCAGGAGGGATTCATCAGGCAAACCAACGGTCCAGGAGGTGCAGCAAGCTTCTCTTCCAGTTTCTTTCTTCGTCCAGTGGTCGACTCTGCTTTCCATGCAAAAGACCTTGCCTTTTATGCAATTCTCACCCATTCATTTGCAGCCTAGCTGCCACTCACACAGCAGGGTAGCTGTCCTCCAAGGGTAGCCAGCCGGCCAATCACCTTTGGGTGCATTCCTGTAACCAAGGAGACTAAGCACAGGGAGCTTCGGGTACCTCCCTTGCTTCCTGTCCTGCCAGACACACTGGAGCGAGAGGCAGGCTTCATCAGTGAATACTGCCAAAGACAAAACGAGCAAAGGGGCCAAACCTGGTTTGGCGCACAGAATAAATCTCAAAAAAGACCTTTCCAACAAGAAATGGCGAAAAAAGAAGACCGGGCCATTTTGACAAAATGGGCACCCATGGGTGCAATACTGCAGCTGAGGATTCAGCCTGTGGTCACTGCCACCAGCCATTAATGCCAGAAAGGGTAACATAAAAATGTTACATGAGAAGGTAGACAAAGGGGATACTAAGTAACCCCTCCAGCACTCTATATACAATAGTGTGTTCAGGGTCTACAAAGAGAAAAAGGTAAGAAAAGACAATTTCATTTTACTACTCTTGGAAACAGTATTTTATCCAAGAGAAGGTATTTAAACCTTGGAGAAATCCAAAGGACATCTCTGTGACACTGCACTGAGGGTGCTGTGTCTCACAATACAAAAGGATGATGCCTATGGAGTTTGTCAGACTCCCACACTAAAACAAAACAGGGTTCAAATCAAAGAAAAATACATGAGAGAGTGGGAAAAAAAGTGTCAATATCTTCAGGAAGAAAATTAAAAGTCCTAAAGTCCAGCAAAAGAGCTGGGGTCTCTAACATAGAAGGGAATTAACACATACTTGAGAATTCTCCCCAACTATAGGGAGACATACTAAGACAAGTAAAGATCTGACAATCTGTCATTTCTGTCAACATTTTCCAGAGCAAGAAACTTTGAAACACCTGCTGGTGGCTTGCCCCAATATGTCCGAATTAACGAAGCTAGTTTGGAAGAGTTTTATACACCGGTACCAAACTAATACACAAGATGAATGGTGGGTACCTTTTAACGTAGTTGCGAGCAGGTCCCTATATCTTTAGCTGTTCGTCGATTGTTAACCCTATTGAATTTAAAGTAACCATGACTTTTAAAGAAGCATTGATTTTAGGTATGTATGTTTGACAAGCGTTTATATTGCTTTGAACTGTTTGTAAAGATATATCTGATGTGATAGCTATACATACATTAAGAATTATGAAGTTGTATTCTGATTGCAAAAGATTTGCTGATCAAGTCAACCCGCATAATAAAACAAAATCCAATTGTGACATCCAAAGTGAATTTTTCTAGATCGCTAATTTCCAGCTACTGTCATGCGGAGTTCTCTTTTTGCATAAATGTATGTTTCGAAACACACTTTTCTTAAGGTCAAACAATTAGTTGTCCATCCCTTCTCTTATGGTATTGATGTATTGTAATAAGCTTCAGTTACTCTTATAATAAGGTTGTGATCCACTTTTAGTCAAGTCAAAGCATACTGAAATGTTGATATATATAATTCTGTGCATGTATAGACATTTATTTTACTGTTTATGAAGTGCCAACTCATCTATTTAAACACATCTCACAATTAAAAAAAATATAAATACAATTGTTTTTTATAAACGAACAATCTGCAAAAAGAGCAAACGCATGCTGTAATTGAATAGCTTTAACAGACAGACCTCTGTGTAAGGAGAGTCTCAGCGTTTGTTACCAACCGCATGCAAGTTGCCAAATAGAGCGCAGGGAGTTTTTCCCTGGTACAAGGAGATTATATAATGAAGTTTGGGATTGTTAGGCTGAAAGCATAAAGCCTCTCATCGACTGTCCTACAGCACTAAGCACTACTACTGATTTAATGTAGGGAGACCGAGCACAGATAACACCACACTCCTCTCTTTACAACCTTTTTGAAGTAGCTCAAGTCCATAATTGGTGTAAGGCCTTTGGTGGGATTTGTCATCAGAAAAAGCAGGTGTAGACTCCCTGTGCCTCCTACTAGGGGGACACTTTTTCCACCACATGTTTTTGCACATCATAGCACAGACTTCCTAGCACAGTTAAGTGGAGGGGTGTTTCTTGACAATATTAGCAGCAGTTGCAGATGGGGAAATTCCTGACACTCTGTGTGCCCCTATGTCTGCACCCACCCACCTGATTTCATTGCCTCCCACTTCAAGGCAAATTGGGATATCCTGCTCCACCCTGGTAGAATTTGGGGGTGTTAACTGGAGGGAAGTCAGGATTTTTGGCCTGCATGTTTTTTTTGCTGGCATCTATCCATCAGGAGTGCCTGGGCTGTTCTGTACACATGCCGACTGCTGAGAGTACCTATTTCGACTGCCAGGCTAGTAGATTGTTAGTTGTCCTCCAGGCACTGGTGTAGAGAGATCCACACTGTCTTCATCTTTTGCCCCAAAAAGAGTACGATGGATGGTGCACAATAGCCCTGATAGTCTTCTGTCTTTGCGTCTGCTTTGACACCTGCCATAGTCATTTCCCAAATAACTGTTCCGCCATTAAACAGGAAATTGCCTGGACATTGGAGCGAATACCTGAGCACTTAAGCCAGGCCCGTCTGTTCAGGACCTGCCCATTACAGAAATTAGATAACCCAGTGTCCACCAGATCCAGCGGCACTTTAAGGGTTTGCTTAGTGACCAATCTTTCTTCGCTTAATGTGAAGTATGTGTTCTGCTTATCTTTTTGCCAGGAAGGATGTGATTTTTGCCATCTTCTGACATTGTTTATGTGCATATCTCAACAACATTACGGTAGAACTGGCCAATCAACAAAGCTGTAGAAGATACCTCTGGCCCAAAGTCGCCAGTTTCCTGTCCTATTTCCGAAACAACTGGTGTTACTACAACTATCTTAGTGGATTCCTTCAAGTGGCCTATGCCAACAGTTAGACCAGACTAGGCAATCCACAGAGAAATGGGAACAACCATTCATTGCTATATATTTCTTTGCCAACCTAAGCTAGAGTCCTAAATTACTTTAGAGGTTTCTCCCATACCCTGGATATACACAAGGGTAGTACAGGCAGCTTTAGCCTGTTCCTTCTCTAGAGCAAACAAGTATCCTTCTTAAAACTGCTGTTCTATCAGTAATCTAAAAGCCTCAGTGACCCTCTGCATCCAAGCTATATACGCTACAGAGTCTTCAAATGAAGATCCTCTGAGATTCAGGTTTGTGAACATCTTTAGCCATTACATAATTTTCAAATCGTGATAAACCAAAGCTGGCTCTGAAGGATCAAGTGGTTGGTTGTCCTCCCCCTTTCTATTCCTTTTACGGTTTCCCCAGCTCCTTGTCCATGAATGGATACGCAGCCATAGATGTATCATCATCAACCAATATCCCAATCAGAAATTCCATCCTTTACCAGCTCAATGGTAGTCCTTTTCTTTGAAGTATTGGCAATTACTTTCTTGCCTCATGCTTGGAGTTAGGAACGATTTCTGTTTTGGCAACCCTTTTTGTATTATTTTTAGTGTGTGCATTCACATTTACTTCGTATGCCTACCAAATGTGGCTAGTGCCCTACTGTTAGGGAGAATTCTCTTATAAGGCTAATTTCCCAAACCTAGTGAGTCCCCCAGCAGCTTTGCTGGATTTTTGGGGTTTTTTTTTTTTTCTCCTGCTAAGAGTGAGACTCTTTTCCTCCCACTCTTAGGCATGATTTGAGGTATGTCTTTGACTCGTTGTGTGCTTATGGGCTATGGGGTTTTCTTTTTGCTCCATAGGGTATCATCTATTTTTTATGTGTGTGTTACACAGCACCCTCAGTGCAGTAACACAGGGGTGTCATAGTCACTCCCAAACATAGACTCCATACCCTGGGACTGACTACTGTCCCCCAGGGCATGTAAAGACACCATTGACTTTACTAGACCTAAATTGTGAACAGAACCAGTACAAACCATCATATTGTGGAAGCACTGGAAGGGGTTAATTATATTGCCCCTGGGTCTGTTTTCAAGGGGCACTGCCTAGTCCCCCCCCCCTTGTCGAGTTTCTGGCTGGGGGCAGTGGTTACCACGCAAAATATTCCATCGGAATATTTCCTTTGGGATTTTCCCATTGATTTTAAACGCACCACTTTTTGGTGCAATGTTAAAGATCTTTTTGCCAGAACTCTTTTCTAAAATGGCGTTCGTGTCCGTCTCTAACTCTGACCAAGGTCGAGCCCTTTGTTCCACTTTTTGGCGGGCTTCTCCACAGAAGCCCTCCAAATGGTGCCACTCTGTCTGGGTTCCACAGGATAGGTGGGGAGGGGAATTGGCACCTTGGACTGCGTTGCCTTAGCAACTCAAGTCGCACTCTGTTCTGATTGGACCAGTGGTGAGCCGCCCGGCTCACCACTTAGCAAGTTTGAGTGACAGCTAGGCTGTTGAATGGGGGTTTTTCTGCATAAAAGCAGGGCCTTTGGGACTGGAACTTCAGGGAAGAAGCTGAGCCATCTGCAACGACGACACCACCGGTGAAGCCCTGCTGCAACAAACTCACCACTTTCCCAACGACAAGAGAAGATCTTCTGCTGGACGAGTCTTCTTCCTCTGAGCTGGTGGAACCAACCAGTTTGCCCCTTTCGCCTTCCAAAGATGTCTCTTGGTCGAATCGCCCGTGCCCAGCACCCCGGCGGCCGGATAGCCAAGCTTCACCACTGTGACCGCAAATAAAAGGAACGCACCTTTTACCGACAAAACTCTGCGGCTGGTTTCATCCCTGTGCAGTACAACGACTCCACGTTTCCTCCTCGACGAGATCCTCTCTTCCCCTGGTCAAAACAACAAACTGCAACCACTGCCAGGAACAACTGCCACCGCTGGCGCTTCCTCTCTCTTTAAGGTACTTTGTCCTGCCTGGCTGCCCTTTCTTCGGTTTGCCCAAGGTGACCCTTAAATCCTTGGCTTTCCAACTGGGTTGGCCCCAGACCTTCTAACTTTACCTTCTTGAATCGCCCCAACCTCTTTTGAACATTCTGCAAAGACTTTTAGTGCATTTTAAACCGTGTGATCCTGGGCACATTTCGCTTTGCTCCATTTAAAGTGGGCCTGGCCTATGAACTTAGGCTCTACAGTGTCTACTGCCTTTATTCCCTTGCTGAGAACTCCTAAATGTGTTGGGACCCGTTTTATTTTTATGCTCTGCCTTTTTCTCTCCCTTTAACTGAACTATTGGAGTGCCATCAGGTTATGCGCTTACATCTGTTTTAACAAATCGTGGTGTTTTAACTCTGACTTGTCTGATAGTTATCAAGGGAGGTGTGTATACGTTACCTGACTGTGTTTTAACGTGCTTTTGATTTAGAGTGCTAGTATATTGCCTAAAGTGTGTTTTAAATAAATAATTATATACTTTTTATACAAAGCTCTGGTCAGTGTTTGTTTGCTCTACTGTGTTTTTGGCCCTATTGTGTATACTCTATATACTGCCCTAAACTTCTTGAGAGAAGTCTGACTGCTCAGCCACAGCTACCAGGTAGATCTGGTTGGTACAGACTGCTACCAATTGGGTTTACTGCTTACTCCTGTAGTCTTAATCTTTTTGAAGTGTTCCCCAAGGGAACTGCACAGGATTCTACCTAACACCTACAATGGCCGTGCCGGGAGATTTTCGCTTGATCATTGGCCATATTTTTGTTTGCCATTCTTCCTGCATTGCCAGGTCAGGAAATCCCATATAAGGTCATCCACTGCTTTCACAGGCGAGTACTGGCTTTGTGTGTGTAAGGGTGCGTGCATGTGTGGCCCAAGAAGGGGGCGGGACTGCCTGGTCCCATTCCACATCCATGGAGACAGAGAGTCTAGGTATGAGGCATGAGTGAAACCAATAGTTGTCCCTGATTGGATGAGTACTGGCTGTTTGAATAATGCAGATAATTACCATTGGTGGGCTTGGACTTGCTTCTAGGCTGGATTTTAAATTAGAGGACTTCTGCATCCCTTTCGTCAGATCAGCATTGGAGCCACGAATCCCTCTTAAATGAGCAGCTGACTGAAGATCCAACAAAGACTCCTGAAGAGGCATTGGTATCCCTTCTTGCGTCTGGCACAGTGAAGCACTGTTGGACTATATGAGGAGTCAGCAATGAGAGCTGGACACAATGTTGTCATATTTTGTCCAAAGACTTTCATTAAATGAAAACGGGTTGGGAAAATGCCTCTCTGACCCTATTCTAAAGAGGAGTTTTGCTACCTAAAAAGCAAATCTAAGGATCTGTCTGCGTCATGTCAATAACTGAAAAGCCGTCCTTGTGTCCAAAATGTCCTACCCTGACCCTCACGCTATGAACAAAAAAACAAACTCTGCAAGGATATATCTTCAACCTCATATTGGCAAAAAAATGTTCACAACTAAAAATAAGAATAGCTCCAACAGAAATGTTCTCCAAGGCGGAAGACCTTGGATCCAAAGGGTGTTCGCCCTTCCCATGGATTCTTAAGTAGGATGCCAATTGTCTCTTAATAACGGTTTGTTTGCGTCTCTCCTTGATTCACAAGGTTCCCGTTTAGGCAGCAAGTTCTGTATCAGATTCTCTTTAACACAGGTTTCTATCGTAACAGTCTTTCTTTAATACAAGTTTCTCCTCTGTTTAGAAAACACTGTTCTTTATTATTTCTGGTAGCTCTGCAAATCGCCTGGTATACTCGCCTGCCAGGACTCTCAATGCAATTCCAAATTCCTGGTTTATCTCCTGCCAGATTTCTTTATTCAATTCTAACTGCCTGGTTTACTCTTGTGCCATAACGTCTTGTGATTTCACTACCTGGTATTCCAGTCTCTTCCAACACTTCTTATGTGTTTCAATTGCTTGGTATCCTTCTATGGCCAGGATTTCATATGCGTTTCATAGTTCCTCTGTATCAACAAAACTGCATACACTGTGGTACGCTCGGTATATCTGTCTGTGGTAATATTTGTTCAAACTTTGCCTCACCTTTGCATCTCATGCATTTGTATCTCATTGGGCCCTGACTTTCTACTTTGCTGTGTCTGCATTCAAATAAACTTCTTGTACTTTCTGTATCAGTACTTTCAAAACATTCAAATTGTTGTTGGCGCGGTAGCCGTAACGCCCCGTGGGCCCACTTGCTTTGGGCCGACTCACTGGTTACACTCCAGCGTCTCTGATCCTGCTCGCACCTCTGCGGTATGGCTTTGCCGCTCGCTTCCCACTGAGTTCTGCAGACATCCTTCTGGCTTTCCTCACGGCTCTGCGGACACATGCCTGCTTCCCTTCAGGTTCCGGTCTGGAGAACGCTGCTTCTTCGAGCTAACGAGTGCCCAGGAACTCTCTCGCAGCTCCCAGTATCTCCACAGCACTTCCTTCTCTCGCTCTGCATTTCTCCTTCTGCAGACACCTCTGCTCTGCCACGCCGGTATGCGTCTCCTGCAATCGAAAGGCTTCTCATTGGAGCCAATGTCTTCTCCTGCACTGCCACCCTCAATAATGCGGTTGCCATCTTTAAATATCCTATACGCAGGCAATTTGGAAAAACAACTGGATAGCATGTTGTACTTCGAGCTCTTGATATGATATGGCTTTTATATTGCGCCTGTACGCAAGTGTTTCTAGGCGCCTCCAGACAAGAGAGGGAAGACGAGACGAATTATCCAACTAAGCCTAGTGTCGTTTGGATCGTGCAAGTGCGACAACAAGAAGTGAATGGGGAAGGTAGAGGTGGAAGGTCAAGGAAGAGGGAAAGGGGAAGTGCGAACAGGGCAGCGTGGCTCTAGGTAACTGCTAGGAGGAAGGGGGCTGTAGGGGTTACAGCTTACAGCCCCCTAAGTGCGTGGTAGGCAGGCGGCAGTGCAAGAAAGACTGGTCTAGGAGGAGCCTGGTACCAAGTAAAACTCTGAGGGTTTTACATGATTCCTGCCCCTCATGTCCCGAGCCCTCCAAGATGTCAGGCTGGGGCCAGGCCACGATCACCTACACGGCCCTCAAGGGCCTCTCCATCCCTCCAAAGACCCACTTGGAGTCAGACTTGGCGCTTGTGATACCAGACTCACTCACTCCCATAGGATAACATTGGGGATTGGACTTGTAGTGCATTGATGGGGACAAGATGGATGCCCCCACATATTTTGGTTCCCAGAACTGCATGTGCAGTCTAGTCTGTTGGGTGTGGTTCAGCCCAGAGACACCTGGGATACCCAGAGACTATTTAAGCCACGCCCAGGCTGAGAAACATGCTTTGTGTTTTCTGCACCTGCAGCGTGACACTCACCGTGTTCGGATCGGTCTCCAGTAGGCCTGCATCTTCCTTCTGTGCTCAGCTCCTGCAAGAACAAGAACACCGTTAGGAACAGCCTTACCTTGCGGCGCTTCTGCCCATCATTCATCGCTCCTTCTGTTCTGCGGGCATCTTCGGCGGTGTCATTGCATCCCGGCACGCCGCTTCCTAAGGAAAAGGGAAAAGAACAGAAAAAAGGCATTAGTAAGCATTCTGCAAATCTTCGCTTATTTTTAAATACTGTACAAGCTTCAAACGCTTACCTGAATCCCAGCTGCTCTGGGGGAACTCTGTCTCCGGAACTTCTTATCCATCTGCAACAGGGAAAAGACACTCCAGGTTAGCGTGGAAACATCTAGAGGCGCCGCATACCGTGCTTACTCACCGCATTTGTTCTTCATAACCGGCATCCATGCTGAAATGTCGCGGCACCTAAAAGACAAAGGAAAATAACTCAGTTCAATACAAATACGAAAGGGGTGCATCGCGCTCTCACTCACCTTCAGCGCTACTCATTTTAGCAGCACGCCGCCATCCCCGGACGGCAGCCATCATCTAAAGAAGGAAAGGAACAAAGTTAGAGAACTGTTCAAAAGACTCATTATACTTACCTGTCGGACTCTTGCCAGTGAAGTAACTAGGCAGCAACGAGCCCGCATCAATCAACGCGCCCCTGCGCTGAAAGCAGGACGGAGAGCACACTATCCAAGAAAACAAGGTGAGCTGTGGATCAAAGGGAAGGGTTGGACCCCGGAGAAGAAGGGGTTCAAGCACACAGAGACAATAGGGAGTTAAACTCTAGCAATCCTGTGTTTCAGGCCCAGTCTCCAGTCGAATAGCCTCCAGGGAAGGGTTTGAGGTCGTAAGAGGTCAGAACAGGCTGAGTGACGTCCCCGTGGATACCAGGTGAATGTTACACAGGCAACCAGTTGGCGCAGCAGACAGGAAGGTTAGCAGGGAAGCAAGAAAGAAGGTTGAGGCGGAGAGGAAAGACTTTAGCTGCTTCAGGAACTTCAGGTGATCCGGCTCAAGTCTGAGAGGGGCAGAGAGGCCGTCCAGAGGGAAGCACCTGCAAGGAAGAGAGATCTACCCCCCACTGTCTATCTAGAGGAGCACCTGACCCTCAGAGTTGGAAGTAGCAGAGGGAAGGGCTCTAGAACAAAGGTATTTCGCCGGAGAGAGTTGGATGTAGTGCGGGGCCCGGCCCCAGAAAGCCTTGTGGATGATGCAGAGGGTCCTGAACTTGATCCTTGCCGCCACTGGGAGGTAGTGGAGAGATTTCAGGGCTACAGAGATAAAATCCCTGGGCTTGGGGGAAGGATAAGTCTTGCAGTCTTGTTCTGGATTAGTTTCAGAGGGTGGAGAGTAGAGGCAGGTACATTGAGAAAGAGGCTGTTGCAGTAGTCCAGCCTGGAGAGAACCAGCACTCTGCAGACAGCGAGCTTCTGGGGGAAAGTGAGAAAAGGTAGAATACCTCTGAGGAGGTGCAGCTGGAAGTGGGTCTTTTTGGCAAGGTCCGTGATGTGAGGGTAGAAGGAGAGAGTGGAGTCGAAGATGACACCAAGGTTTTTGCCACACAGGAAGGCAAGGGTAGAGGGCCCAAGGAGGGTGGACAGAGTGAGAGGGGGATAACCGGAGCAGGGGTCCCAATGACAAGGATCTGTGTTTTACTGGCGTTAAGGCAGAGATCGTTGGAGGCACACCAATCCTGGATCGCGGACAGACAGACAGGAATGAGCAAGGGAGAGGAAGCGGCTGAGAGAAGCCTGAAAGAGAGCTGAGTGTCATCCGCATAACGCTGAAAGTTAGAAGAGAAGGTGGAGATCAAGTGGGCCGAAGGGGCCAGATAGACATTGAAGAGCCCTGGTGAGAGGATAAGAGCCCTGGGGAATACCACATGGGGAGAGAGGTACTGGAGAGAAAGGACCCAAGTTGGACCTGCGAAGGTCGGTCCAGGAGGAAGGAGGTCAGTCAAGCCAGAGCCTAATCCGTGATGCCCAGGTTCTCACAGAGTCGGTTGATCAGGGTTGCGTGATTGACCATGTCTCAAGCAAAGGAACAGTGAAGGAGGATGAGGGAGAGCAGGAATCAAGATTAGAGAGCAGATCTTGACGGGTTTTCAGGAGAGCAGTTTCCGTGCCTATGGCTGCTGTGAAGCCAGATTGATGGTCATGGAGACAACCAACAGATTCAGTGTGGAGAGTAAGCTGGGAGATGGCCAGCTTTTCCAGGAGTTTGCCCAGGATAGGTGTGATAGAAATCGGGTGATAGTTTGCCGCACAGTAGGATCAGCAGAAGGCTTTTTGCACAAGAGAGTGCTTGACGAGAGTGGGGAAGATCCAGTGGCAAAATAGTGATAGCAGAAATGGGCCAAGAATGGAGCAAGTGTGTAAATGTGGTCCTTGATAGTTCTGGAAGAGCAGGGAAGCACCTGTGTGGGTGACCTGTTAATAGATCAGACTTGTCTAGAAACATCATCAGGTGCTGTCGGAGAGAAGGAGGAAAAAGGAAGAGCAGAGGTGGCCAGAGGTGACCTGAGAGAGGTAGAGGAGAGGAAAGTTAGGGCAGGATGTCCTGAGTTTTTGTGGTGAAATGAGAAGCCAGTGCTGTGCAGAGGGCCTGGGAGGGAACAGCAGAGGCGGAGACTGCAGTAGGATTGGCTAGCTCTTTCCAGATTTTAAAGAATTCAGCTGCGTTGTTAGATGCCGCAGAGACATGGGCTTCAGTATGGACCCTCTTTGGAGGAGGCGGCAGATGTGAGAAACCAAAGGGTGTCTCATCTACTAGTCCCCAGGGATCCCTATCTCAGGTGGCCAGGGAAGGGCCATCAACTTTGGATCCAGACCCTGGGGGTGGACCAATGCAGGAGGATCACCTAGGTGAGGTGTCTTTGGGAGTGGAGTGAGGCGACAGATGGTGAGATGCGGTATTCCCCCATTTCCCACACCCATGACCCCTCCTATTTCATAGGATTCTCTGATCTCCCAACCCCCCCACCCCCACCTTTTCTGCACAAACACTGGGCCTAGGAAGAGGGTGACAGAGTAACAAGACTAACCATTACATATTTCATTGGACATGTCCCGCTAACCGGGTCGGGCACTTGACTTTAATCACATACATCTGTAATCCATTAGCTCTCCCCACACGGATAAAAGGTGGAACATAGAGACACACTGAGCAAGGTGGAACATGAGAAGGAGAAGAACTTCCAGGGAGAAGGCGAACATACTGGAGCAGAGCGACGGACGAGAACGAAGGGTGAATAAACCCAGGAGTTACCTACGGGAGGTTGTTGCCTCCAAAGAACCGTAAGAGATACGTGTCCCGGGAGGATAGCTCAGTGGCAACTTGCTTGCCTTTTGAAACAAGACAACACGAAACAACACAGATTCGATCCCCGGGTTCGCGCTCAGAAACCCATGGGTATTAAGCGCGTTATAAATATGGAACTAAGACAAATTCCTGTAACAGCGCCTCGATGCCCCCGGGCTGTGCGAGCGCTTTAAAAATGCAAATAAATAAAAAGAAATAAAATACGCAGAGAAGGCCAAATCCCAGTCAAAAAGACTGCAATGTGTTTCAAAGGCACCTGTGACCCTCCCGGGTGAACAACAGAGTTGAGGAGGCGAGGCTAGGCCTGTGGTATTAACCTTGACTCATGAATTAAAACAGCAAAGAGAAGAAAGGAATGCACACAGCCGTTGAGTTGGCAAGTTAGATGAAAGACCGGTGTGTGTTAAGGAAAGATTGAAGTGGCAACAATATATCTTACAATTGAAGGCTGCACGCGTGTGGATGAGACGTGAAGAAAGGCAGAACTGTGGTGAACTTTAAAATTACCGAAAACTGTGAAGCCCGTGATACAGAGTAGCAGAGTGGTCTGGCGAAAGGAAGTAGCCCATCCGAAAGTCTCAGCGAAAGGTGAAATGTTTTTGTTGAAAAGCCAAGTGAATAAACTTTAAAAAGCGTGATGATCAAGATTGACACCGGCAAATGTATAACTGGAAAGTGAATATTGAACTCTTGTGCTTATGATATTGAACTACATAGACCAAGGAACACTGGGGCAAATAACACACGAGTGCGAGTGAAGGGAAAGTTGAAGTGGTTCTGCAGAGGTCTATAGTAAAAGCCTTGCACATTCGAAAGTCTTCAACATCAGGTAAAGGTCTGAGCCCGTCTAAGGAAGACCGAAAGTGTGATAAGTTAGGGGAAGGGAACCCCTAACGAATGTGAATAAAGCTTGGGGAAGGGAACCCCTACAAGTGCTGTGATTGAGAGGTCTGAAGAAGACAGAGGGAAACCTATGAGAACTTTTTGTTTATACTTGAGAGGTCCGAGCCGAGCAGAGGGAGACCAATGTGAACTTTTACTTTGAGAGGTCTGGAGCCTGATCGAGGGAGACCTGCATGAACTTTTGGTTGAACTGTGAAAGAACTTTTTGAACGGTGGAAAAGTGACTTTAATGTGGAAGGCAGGCGGGCCTCATTCCATGTTTTGAACTGCTTTGTTTTGAGAACCTGAACCAGAGTGTGTCATCCTGTCTACAGGGACCCCTTACTCCGTGCTGTCCAACGTGGGGAGGAGAGCTGACTAAGCCACTTTGATTCTTTATATTCTAACACTGATTTTCCTTTGCATACATATTCCCATTTGCACACTTTTTGTATAAGAGATAGGGCAGGCATTAGGTTTTGTTAGCCATTTTGATTTGTCAGAGACTGACGGACTGTGTTTTCTTTATTATTTGATGGCAAAGATTACTCCCATCTTAGCTATAGGGAAAAGTAGGAGTTTTTCCAAACCCAGATATTGAATAAAGGTTTTACAAATTGTACCTTTTGTGTAAGTGTCATACTTGTGATACCATGCCTCACTAACACAAGCCAGTTTGTCAGAGGACACACCCAAAGCCCTCCACTTCCTCTCAGTCTCCCTGCACTTGCGTTTCACAGTGGCAAGGTCGAAGTCATACCAAATGTTGTACTTGGGGGTAGGTTTCAGGCAAATTCTCATGACAGGGGGAAGGATGTCCAGAGTGTAGGAGATAGAAAGATGCAGGTTAGAGAGGGCTGTGTCAGAGTATGAGTCAGCCACAGGAGTAGGAGGGGCAGAGAAAGTAGAAGTGCGAGGGCTTCCACTAGACTCGCTTCATGGGCCAAATGACCGAGAAGGAAGGTGGCAGTGCTGGGGTAGGCTTTGTCTGCAGGACAAGAAGTTTCAGGTGGGAGGAGAGCTGAAAGTGGTCAGTCCAAGAGAGCAGAGTGTTGAGAGGGATATGTGAGGGGATGAGAATATACAAGGTGTGTCCGGCAAAATGTGTCGAAACAGAGGGAACAATGGAAAGAGAGAAAGAGAGTCACAGGTTTTGGAAGAGGCCAGAGATGGAATTAGAGACATCCAGGTGGTTGTTGCGGTCTCTGAGGAGGAGAAGTTGAGAAGTAGAGGCAAGGAGAGAAGAGTAGAGGTCAGCCCAATGTGAGAGGAAGAGGGTGACCTGTAGATGGCGGACACAGTCAAAGAGAGGCCAGGAGTGATTGAGAGCCTGCAGACTAGGCATTCAAAAGAGAAGTAGGCCTGCATAGGAATGACAGAAGCAGGGATCCACTTCAGAAAGATCAGTTTTACTCCATCTATGTGCCGTTTGGTTCTGGGCTCAGAGAGGATCTTGTAGACCTCAAGGTGGAGAGTGTCAAAACTCGTGACAGATATGGCCATGAACCTGGTCTCGGTGAGAAAGAGGACATTCAGGTCAAGGTCTTCGAGAAGGTGGCAGATGTCAGACGAGTGTTTGACAGCAGAGCAAGAGTTTAAAGTAGAGACGTGGAGCACATTTGAAAGACTTCCGGGGTTGGGTACAGGAGCACGGAACACCCAGCAGAAGTGGTTGAGGGACCTGAGACTAGGCAGACGCAGTGGTCGAAGGTGGCACAGGGGCCAGTGAGGAGGAGGAGGTAGGTGCCAGACTGGCGGCGGAGGAAGGAGGAGGCAGAGAAGCCAGAGAAGCCAGAGAAGTGTTAGAGGGAGTAGCAGCAGAAGGGAACATTTTGATAAATCGTGAGAAATGCTTATCAAAAAAGAGGAGATTGGGCCGAGAGCCCTGGACCAAGATAGTACCATTTAGGTAAACATTGATGATGGTTTGGGAGGAATGGATGGAGGCCAACAGGCCTTCCCACCGGGTACAACCATGAATGGGAGAGGAGGAGAGAGAACAGAGACCATATGAGGAGTCCATAGGTCTGGAGAGGGAGCGACAAAGAGGATGTCAGTCAGAGTCTATCTGGAGGAAGCGCTGTTGTGGGTACCAGCGATAGGGAGGTCTGGGTTATCCCTCAAACTTTTTCCTTCCAGGCAAAGTGAGAGGGATAGGATAGGAGATAGAGTAGCAGTTTGAGAAGATGGGAGAGACTAAGAGTACCATAGAGGGTGCGAGGAGGCAAGAGGGGCGAGTGAGGGAGGAAAGAAACGCAGCTCACAGCTGCGCACCACCGGAAGCACCAGAGGGGGAGGGTTCACACAGAAGGAGGCAAAGCAGGCAGCAAGCAAGCAACACACCAAGGGGGAACAAATGAGTAGTGTGGACGGAAGAAAGGGGGGTGGGGAGAGACAGCGCACTGCAAAACACACAGATTCGACTTTCCTAAACGGAGGGCATAAAGGCCTAGTATTAACACGTCATCAATTGCTACTTCTGACGTGGGCTGTCCTTTGCCTCAGGGGGCTGCCACGGCAGGGTTGTAAAATAAGTGCCCAGCTGTTAGGCGATCCTCAGCACATCAGGCCTCCCCACAACAGAACACTGCTCACATTCCCCAAACATCTCCACCCCAGCTTCGAGGCTCAAGGGATTCGGTGAACCCACAGAACCGAAGACACCGTACCTTCTTTGGTGTACGGGCTCGTTTACAGCCTTTCCTGCACTGGCAACTGCCTTGGAGGATGTATCGCAGAAGGGATGGCGTTACGTCATCACGTCGGTCACGTGATATAGTGTGGCGTTCCTCACGTGATCTTGGTGGACGTCACATGGCCCAGAGATGTCACATGACCCAGGGACACACAGTATAAAGAGCTGAGAGGCAGGACGATCATTGCTTCTCAGCTGGCTTCGGACCCTGTTTGGCGTTATTATTTGCTCCTTGCTACCTCGACCACGGAACTCTATCTTGGACTCTCTTGGACACCCCTTTGTACCTTTGCCTGGAACTGTTTACCTGTTGCCGGATTTTTGGACTGCACATCGACTTGTCTTTGGATCATCCCTGAGTATCTTGCTGTACTTCTACGCCCAAGTCAAGCCCTATCTTAGAGGTGGCCTACCTGGATCCACGCTTACCTGCGGTTCTACCACTCCAGGGACCGCTGTATCTTGTTGAGCCTCGAACCTCCCTACTAGGTTACCTGGGTCTCCCTTACACCAGATAGGTAAGACACTTTAGATTCTTTTGTTTACCTGCCTGTATTGTGATTGCCTGGTGCTTAACCTCATTCCTTCTTGACAGCAGCATCGGTGTTCCAGAGGCTCCGTGGATCTGGGAAGACATCTCTCACCTGTGGCCTCAAGGGTCGCACAGCGGGTTTCTATTTTGTTCCCCTGTGCGTCACTTGGGGACGGAGGTCTCATCGGTCTACACGACACTCAAGTCAGAACACCAGCTAGCCAATCAGAGCGCGGTGGACGGGAGGGAGGTGGGGAAGGAAACAAGGAAGCGAGGACAAGGGGTGTGGGGGAGCGGGTGCTTGGCACTGCAGCGCCAAGTGCGCTTAAAAAGTTAAATCACCCAGGTGCCACAGCAATACAAGGGGAACTTCACCAAGCGAGCGATGGCCACGAGACATCTAGTACCTTGTTCAAACTCCTTCCAACCTCCTCGTCTCAGTACTTGGATGATTCTGGGAGTTGGAGTTCATTGGTGTCATTAGACACATGATGTTTAAACAGGTTGTCTAGTGATTTTACATAAAGGTACCTCTGAAGCAAAAAAAGTTCTGTTGGAGCTTTGTGTCTTTAGGCCATAGGTGGGCATTTGACCACAAAAAGATGAAGTGGTTTCTTTACTTCCTCCAAAAAGGGGAACAATGCTGACAATATTCCATTAAGGATTTGGGCATTAGAGGGTCTTCCTCATCAACACAATTAAATTCGAATTTACCTACAGAGACTATTCTGGGGAGAAGCACTGTGACTTTTGGGTACAAGTCCTAATTCTTCTTAGGGATTGGACTGCTTAAGTTATGGGAATTCACTTGTGACTTGGTTCCATCTTTACTGCATTCATGTACTTACCTCCTGTGTTGATTAAGTCATTTAATGCATTTTAAGAACCTAAAGTGAATCTACATAGGTTTTTTATTGAGTACTGTGCGATATCAATTGCTAGTGTTATTTTTAGTGTGTGTAAAGGCCTAGAATAAAGATTTGTATTTTATACAACGTGTCTGTATACAATTATTATTGTGTATTATATTGTGTGGACTCATTGAGGACCCCTGACCTCACTCATACTTGCTTCATAATAGCCTTGACTGGTCTCCACGTTTACCTCGATGGGGTTTTGGCCAACCTCTCAAAGGTCCCTCTTCAGTATAACTAGGGTGGTCCCCTAAAATCTGTCCACCAGCCCAGATTCTAGAAATCCATCTTAACGCTCAGCAGTCAGATTTTATATGAAAGCAATAGTGCCCTCATTCAAAGAAGCCAATAGTATCAGACTTTTCTTTTTCTTTCTGTGTTTCTGCTTTTCCTTCTCTCCTGCTTTAATCTTATCCAGCTTGCTTTATTTTTCCCCCTTTGTTCCGGCCAAGCTCCTTCTCAATAGCAACATGGTATAGTTCTCAATTCTCTGCTGGTATCACAGCTTTATGCGTCAAGTTGACGTTAACGGATTTTGTGCCGCCTAATGAGTCTGTGCAGGTGATGGCATGACTATCATTCTGGTTGACGTTCAAATAACTAACCTCAGTACTGTTGTTGCTGAGTCCGTCATCAGTGATGTTGCAGACGGCGATTTTGTCATAACCTTTCGCATCACATGTAAAATCTTGAACATTTTGGTATCGAGAATTCAGATAATGATTTTTTAGGTGCCGGCTTCGGTACTCATTGCAATTCTGGCAACAGGTGTGCCATCAGGCGAGTCAATGACAGGACCGACAGTGAACAGCCATTGGTATTCAAGCACTCAAAGTTAAAGGTTAGGGACAACAGCCTTTTATTTTCAAACCCCATACACTAGAGGTTTTGATAAATTATTTTGTGGTTTTTGAATTTCGAACTGGCGTGACCAGATGGGGAGATTGCAAAGCTGATAGAATCAGAACATAAAGACACGGAATACATTTTTTTTTCAAAAATTGATTAGCAGAATGTGCCAATTAAAATGTTCTTGATTAGCAACCAAACTGGTTTGATTAGCGATTCAGTACTAATATTTTAAATGTCAGAAGTTGTTTGCACCAAAGTCCTAAAATTAGCACCAATACAGCATTTTTGTGTACCGCTGAAGTAAGACAGTGAGAGTGTCTGTAAAATGTAAAAGGTTAGGTGCATGAACGGACACAAATAAATAGATATGATAAAAAGGCCCTGAATTTGTTTTTCAGTGCAAGGTTCTGTGCAGCTGGGTGCTGTCAGTGTTGCACAGGTCAATGGCTTGTATTTTGTATGCTTCACCCATCATTTTCTGTGTAAGAAGTTCAGAGATTTCATAAAACCAAAAAGTTCACAATGTTAAGGGAAAGTTGTAGCCTGAGACTGAATACGCAGTATGGTTTTGTGGTAGGCAGGGTAATTGTCAACTTCAGGTGGATAAGATGGCCCTTGCCTGGCATTGATATCAACTGTTTACAATATACAATTAATTGCCACTTTGATGGGTAGGGTAAGGCCGCTAACGGTCCTCAAAACCGAGTCAGGTTAAGTCCAACTGCAGCATTCCAGCCCTGCGCACCCATGAAAGTGATATTTATCACTGTTACCACTCGGAGCTGCCATCTGAGGTTCTGGTATTTTTTGTTATGATTTTTTTTTAAGGGAACCAGGCTTTGCAACATTCCAGCTTCCCTTAACAAGAAATTACCCTTAAGTCCACGATTGGAAATAAGTATTTCCAGGACCTGAATGCGAGCAAGGAGGTGTGCAAGTGAGAGAGCAGGGGGTTAAGGTTTGGCACTCCAGTGAAGACTTGGCTTGGGACTCTGCTTCCAAGGACAGGGTGAAGGTTGGGCACATGCACAGCGGCCTGGCTAGAAATGGAGGCAGCTACTTGAGATTCGGCTTGCATTACCAGGGTCTGGATTGGCCAGTTCTCTCCAATAACTGTAGAGGAAAGTGATCTCTGGAGCTAACTACAGTATTATGGTATTGCAGTAGATCTGCAGATGTACAAACTGGATGGAACTATTTATTTAAAAACTTATTTTTATTATTTTCATACACTTATATTTTCACATTCGTTCCATTACCTTTCCCTAACCCTTCCTCCCCATACCCTCCCTGGTGTCGAGTTCCAGTCTGTGAGAAAGTTCCATTATGATTGTAGGATGTCCATTATTCTAATGTTGCGGGGGCACCATTGTCGCATGTAATCACTTTATAAATGTATCAATATTTCCCCCAAATCTTCCTTAAACTCCTTTTGGGCCCCTTGAACTTTGTATTTTACCCATTCCAGGGATACAAAACTCCATACTGTTTGTAACCATTCATAAATTGTGGGTGCTGATCATTACTTCCGATGTTGGGCTATTGCGAGCCAGGCTGCTATTACCATGATCATAAAGCCCCTTTTCTGTACTTTAGTGAGGCCCCCCAGGCCAGGTTCCCACATCCTTGCCATCCAAACCCTTTCCCGGAGCTGCTCTGTTCCTCTTACCATCTTGCCTATCTGTTCCCTCACCCCATTTCAGAATTGTTGAATCGCCAGGCAGCTCCACCAGATGTGCCTCCAATCCCCTTTGCTTGAACACCCCCTCCAGCATCTGTCCGATTTTCACGGGAACATTAGATGTAGTCTCTCTGGTGTGTAGTGCCATTGAACTATCACCTTTTGCCACATCTCACACACTTGTATTGAGCGTGTTAGTTTTGGAATAATTCCCCAGACATATTCCCACTGTTTCCTTGTTATTGTTTCCCCCCAGTGTCTTTCCCCACTTCACCATATAGTTCCACCTCACCTCCTCCCTGTGGGCATTCAGAAACCTATACAGGTTTGAAACTAATTTCTCGTTCCCGTATTTTTTGTCATAAATAGATCGAAGGGTGTCAGTCGTCTAGTGGCTGCCAGACAAATGTGGGGGGTCGTAAGCCAGTGCTCGAGCTGGGTATACTTAAAGGTGTCTTGACTGTTAACCCCAGGGCTTGAATACATTCCTGGAATGTCAAAATGTCCTGCCGCTGATGCATCTCCATAATTGCTCTGCATCCTGCCTGTAGCCATTTTCTATATGAGGTCGTATCCATCCCTGGTTGGAAGTCTGTATTTTCAAACATCGGGAGGAATGGGGAGGGGTAGGTCACTAGTGCCCCTCTCTTGATCGCTGCGTCCTATGCTTCGACCCCACTCCTACCACTTCACTTATCTTGATGTTGGGCTGACTATGTTGTCTCTCAAGCCATAGCAGACCCGATAATGGGAATCCCGCCACCGCCCTGTCTTGCCCATATCTGCTGTGGGGTGTCTGCTACCCATTCCTTTATTACCTGTAGCTGCGCTGCTTCATAGTACCTACAAAAATGGGGGAGTGCCACCCCCCACCGATTTCTTGATGTTGTCATCATTGTGTTAGGGAGAATTCTCATTTCTGTTCTAATTCCCGTCAACCTTAGAGACCCCCAGCTCTTTTGCTGGACTTAAATACCTTTAATTTGTATCCTGGACTGAGTGAAACCTTTTTCTCACTCATGTATTTTTGATCTGATTTGGACTGTGTTTCTTTGTGTTTGGAGTCTGACAAACTCCATAGGCATCACCTTTTGCATTGTGACACAGCACCTTCAGTGTAGTGTCACAGAGAAGTCCTTTGGATTTCTCATAAGGTTTAAATAGCTTCTCTTGGTTAAACTACTGTTCCCAAGAGTAGTAAAGTGAAACTGATTTTACTTACCTGTTTTTCCTACGTAGGCCCAGTACACCCCATCTTATGTGGAAGTACTGGGGGGTTACTTAGTAGCCCCTTTTCCTACTTACTAATGTAAACATTTTTATGTTACACTCACTACATTTAATGGCTGGTGGCAGTGGTTTAATGTTCCTTTCACTGTGTGTTTTTACAGCAGGCTGAATCTTCAGCTGCACTATTGCACCCATGGGTGCCCATTTTGTCAAAATGGCCCGGTCTTCTTTTTTCGCCATTTCTTGTTGTAAGGTCTTTCCTAGGTTTTACTCTGCGAGCCAAACCAGGTTTAACCCTTTTGTTCATTTTGTCTTTGACCGGCTTCAATGCTGAAGCCCACCTCTGGCTCCAGTGTGTCTGGCAGGGCAGGAAGCGAGGAAGGTGCACAAAACTCCCTGTCCTTAGTCTCCCTGGTTACCTGAATGCACCCAGTGCTGATTGGCTGGCTGGCTGTCCTTGGAGGACTACTACCCTGCTGTGTAGGGTGGTAGTCCTACACAGCAGGGTGGTACAGCTAGGCTGTGCATGAATGGGAGAAACCTGCATAAAAGGCAAGATCTCTTGAAAAGAAGGCAGAGTCGACCACTGAAGAAACATCAGGTGAAATAAACTGGAAGAGAAGCTTTGATGTACCCTCCTGAACTGTTGAACTGCCCAGCGAAGCCCTGCTGCAGTGCTGAAGATCCAATTTCGTATCGACTAGAGATGCCCGGAACGGACAACTTCTTCCCTTGGGTTGGTGGGACCAACTGACCCCAAGACAAACTTTGCTGGAACCTCTCTCCCTGCTGGCTGTACTTCCTTGCTGCTGCTGGAACCGAGTGCCATGGGTTAGGAACACCAGAAACAAGTGCATCGTCTTTAAGCCAGACCTGAGCTCCAGGAAGATCCCAAGGACCCTCCGAAGCAGGAAAACTCAAGCCTGAGCCACCTCAAGAGAGTGCTGAACCCCAGAAGCAAGGGGAGCCCTTCAAGTGTCCAAGAACTGCGGTGGTGCTATTGGCCGCTAGCTGAAACCGCGAAGTGGTGCAGATTGGGAAAGAGCCCATAGCCACCACCGACCTTTGAACTGCAGTTCACAAGACCTCGAGACGTCCTCCCTCTTGTCCCCACAACTGAGGCCCAGGGACCCAGGACCTGCAGGACTGCAGCCTGAACAGAAGCCAGCCGGATCCTCTTGTTCCAACCTAAGGTACTGTCTTGAGTAAAGAGGTACTGTAGCTTGTTTGTTATCACTGGAGACTTACAGTAGCTGCTTTTTCTGCATAGTTGCTTGCAGCTTTGCCCTTCACAAGCCTAACAGCATGTGGCCCTACAGTGATTATTTTTCGATAAACTCTCTTAAAACATTGTGCAAGACTTTTGTGCTATCTGAAGAAGTGTCTCAGCTTCCTAGACATTGTGCAACGTGACTTTGGCTGTCCTGGCTCCTTGCAGACTCTTCTGCCCCACTGACTTTGGTTTTAACTGTCCCTCAAAAGTGGTACATAAGTTTAACTTGTATTGCTGGGAAAGGTCTAACCTAGACTTCATTAGAGAGATTGGAAAATATACACATGCTTTGAGAACCTTTTAACCTGTATCCTTCCCTAACCTTTTCCACAACCTTAGTATTGCAATAAGTGTACTAAGTGATATATCAATGTCCACAGTGTCCTAGTAATCAAAGTCACCCGAGGGTATAGGAAGTGTGTGTGTGTGTGACATACCAAAAGGGTATCTACTTGCTTATCTTAAATCTGAGGAAGTGTTATGAAGTGTATTTTTATTGTTGCATATTGCCCTGTCTAAAGAAGACTTATTTAAAACCAACCGTTAAATAAATAATATTTTTACCTGAAAACCTTAATTATAAGTGTTATTTGAATACGTGTAACTGTGAATCTCACTGTTACATCTCTACAGCTCACATGTACCCCTCTTGAGATAAGTCTGGCTGCTCAGTCACTCCACCAACTTGTGCAATACAGACCAATACCAATAGGTGGGTTACCTATTACCAAGAGGACAAGGCTGGTGTAGTCTCCCACAAGGTTACTACATACAATATTGCCTAACACACTGACATCGCTAATCTTGGTGTCTTTTGCTTCCATATAGAGGTCTGTATGATTTTGTTCAGGGCTTTAAAAAACATGTCTGCTATCCTAATAGGCAGGGCTTGGAAATAATATAATAGCTTTGGTAATACCACCATTTTGATTGCCACCGTTCTCCCCCACCATGAAGTCGGTAAAGGATTCCATTTCCTCACTTCTGGTTTGATCTGTTGTGATGTTGTTTAAAATTTCCGATTTTTGTTTATTAATTTTTAATCCCGATATTGACCCAAACCTTTCCAGTTTGTTCATAAATTCTGGCAGGGAGCATGCCGGGGCTGTTGGAGCTACCAGCATATCGTCCGTGAATGCTATAGTTTTGTGTTGCCCTCCTGCCATTGCTATCCCCTTCACCTCCTCCCAGATCCTAGCCAATAATGGCTCCAGATATATTGCATAAAATAGCGGTGGCAATGGGTATCCTTGTTTTGTGCCCCTCCCCAGGATCACTGGTTCTGATAATATTGCTTTGAGGGCAACCCGCATCTGAGGTGAGGGGTAGTCAGCCTTAATCATTTGGAGGAATTTGTGTCCAATCCCCATTCGTTCTATTGTGAGGAATAACTGCCTCCACTCCACCCTGTCGAACGCTTTCTCTGCATCCAATGAGACTAGTATTGCCGGCGTTTGTGTCATTTCCGTTTTTTCTATTATGTGACAAACCCTACGTGTATTATCAAATGTCTGTCTTGTCGGGATAAACCCAGCTTGATCTGGAGCTATTAAAGTAGGAAGTAGATGCATTATTCTATTTGCCAGCGCCTTAGAATATAACTTTGCATCAGTGGTAAATTAAGGCCATCAGACGGTATGATCCCGGAAGTTCTAAATCTTTACCCTGATTATGGGAAACAACCAGTTTTGCCTCCTAAATAGATCGGGTAATGTTACCTTGTGATCACTGTTCTAGTCTTCTCTCTAGCCATTAGTTGCCTAACAAAATGTTTGTCCGCCTTATTAGCTCTTATATAATACCAATGTTTTAGGTATAAGAGTTATTTTTCTGCCCGTTTGCTACGTAAGGTACCCAATTGTCCCTGAACATTTCTAAGAGCTAGTCTCAATTTCTTATTTGGGTTCTTTGATATTTCCTCTAGGATCTCTTTAAGTTTACCTTCTAGCACTTCCTCCCACCTGTGTATCTGTTTATCCCTTCCCGCCTTTAAGGCTATCGGGTTGCCTCTTAACACTGCTTTAAGGGCGTGCCAGACTATTCCCGGCGATATATCCCCCTGTGCAGTTATACAAAAAGTATTGTTCTATTTTCCCCCCTTATGGTGTCAGACAGAACCTGGTCATGTAGGAGTTCAGTGGGGAACTTCCATTTCCATAATCCCCCTTTGTTGTGTCCCAGGTTAATTGCTGCTACGATCGGGGCGTGCTCGGAGAGGGAGACAGAGCCTATGTCAACCTCTTATTTAGCCCACCAATCCCGTAGAAGCCCATACATAGTCAATTCTTGATTGCGAGGTATGAACATGAGAGTAATGTGTCTATCCCTGTGCTCTTCCCCTTACTGCCCTCCAGACACCATGGAGTGCTAATGTCTCCATTTTATTTTTCAACGCCTTTGATGGGGACCGCCACCCCTCCTATACCTCCCTCTACCCAACTGTCCCCAACTTAACAACTGCCCCTCCCTTCACAACTCCCTGAGAAGGGTCCAGGTTCCTATGTATGCTCGAAGTGTCTGCTGCACCTGGCCCTCTAGCCTCCCAGTGATATCAGCGCAGGGAATACTAAACCGTGCTAGACGATCCATCGTTCATCTCCCCTCCCGCCCCCCCGGGCCGTTCTTTCATTTAACACTGATCAATTGTGTGCCCTATCTGGGGTCCAGCCTGTGACCTCCTTACTTGACCTTCTTGGTTGCTTATGTCTTCTGTCTATGGCTCCAACCACCCCTTTACTTCTTATTGGCTGTTTTGCTGTTGTTGGTGACCGTTTTCCATTCCCATGGCTTCTTGCAGGTTCTGTCTCTTCACATTTGTCCATTGCTTAAGTCCTGGCCGTCTCCTTGCAGGTTCAGAATTAGTTCTCCTTCCTCGCATGTGGTAATTCTGTGTTGCTGTCCTTCCCATGAAAATAGCAATCCGAAAGGAAAATGTCAATTTATACCTCGTCTGATTGGAGTCTAGAAACTTTACCACTGGGCTCATCTGCCTTCTCTTCTGCAATGTTGTTTGCGCCAAGTTTTGGTAGAGCAGCACCTCCTCTCTTCATTAATTTGTACCTGGCGTGCTTGCCTCTCTTTCCGCAAACATTTTTCTTTGTGTCCATAAGATGTGACTGCTAACAGGACATCTCTAGGGCGTGCCCCTGGCTCCCTTGATCTGCGTGGGTCAATACGGTGTATCCGATTGGTCTGAACCAAATCTTTTATGTCTGCTGCCAACATTTCTGCAAAAAGTTGTTGGAATGTAGTTTTTAAGTCCTTGACCTCCAATTTTTCTGAGAGATTCTTAATTCTTATATTAGATCTCTGTGAGCGATTTTCTAAATCGTCGGATTGTATTGCTAAATTGTGCGTTAGGCGTGTACCAGGGCTGCCACTGTCAACCCCCCGCCCCCCCGTCCCGAGTCCTCCTCCATATCCAGAACTGCCCTTTCTATTATGTCTGTCCGTTCTTCCAGTTTGGCCACATCCAATTTTATTTCCGGCACGGACTGTTTCATTTCAACTTTCAAAGCCTCGAATTGCGTTTGGAAAGAGGCCATAAACGGGTCCTGGAATTCCCTAAACCAGTTCTGCATGTCTTCTTTGCACATAGCCATTGTACCTCCCGTTCCGGACTCCTGTTGTATTGGGCTTTGTTTCTTTCCTCTGCATGGTCCATTTTGCCTCGTACTCCACAGCTATCTAATGCTCATAGCCTGTTTCGCTTCTGCTCCTGCTTTCCCCCTTGATTTAGACATGTAGCTAGTGAGGTCTGCTGTTCCGAGATCTTATTCTGTTGGTTTGTATGGCTCAATTTCAGAATCCCTTCTTGTGGGCCCTCTGCGTTATTACCCCTTCTCCTAGTGTTTGGAGTTACAGGAATGATTCTAGTCTCTGTCCCCGGGTTCCTTCGCCCCTCTCCTGAGTTATCTGTGCTTCTTATATTCTTGCCCACGCAGCAGCGTCCCCTTTTGTTCACTTTCCACCGGATTTCTAAAGTATGCTTTATGCACTATTCTCATGTGTTTCCCTTCTGTTCCTTATTCGGGGCCCCAGTCTGCTTCTACCCAGGGTGTACTGCTGCATACGTGATTTCGAGGGGGAGTGGGGCGTCCTTGGGTTGCTCTTTCCCCACTTCTCAGGGAAATCCCCTTATATTGCCTCCAGATGTAGCCAGGAGCTTGTGTGTGTATGATGGGGCGCACTTCTAATAATGTGATTTTGTTTTTCCCCGTTGCTGGGTGCTCCGTTCCGCCTGCCACTCCCATGCTTCGCTTATAATCCCCTCACTGAGTGTCGGGTTGACGGTGCCTCTCCGGCTCCGTTTCCCCCTGCCTAGAGTACCTTTCTTTGCCCTCTGCCACTGTTGCCTGGCCCGTCTATTCTAAGCCGTTGCTTGCCGACTGCGCTTCTCATCAGTCTCTCTCCTCCGTCCGCTGCGTTATTTCCATGGAAGGATACTCTGCATTCGTTGGAGTCTCCTTGTTAGGGGAGGTTATGCCAATTATCACTTGAAAACCATCAAGAGGTCTTGGAATCGTCGCTGTCGTTTATTTCATGATTTTTGCTGCGGCCCAGGGAGGAGAGGCTCTTACGCGCATCCTTCTTCCACGGTGGCCATCTTGGACCCAAGGGTAGGAGGATTGCCGGAAGAGCTGTGCTTTCATTGAACAAGTTAATTTAAAGAGCAAGTTGTGCTACACAAGTGTCTATTTAATTAACAAACTTATAACATTGCATGGCAAATTGCTATGCGAAACTGCTTATTTTATGCCTTGTAAAGATAAGTTGAATTTCAAACTTGATATATTGTTTATTTGAATGTGGTCAATATATTTGGAATTGATTACAATTCAATGTGGGGAAATTATTACAATGTTTTTTTTTGTTTGTTAAAAAAAGGTTCTTATGAATTTTATAGTGGAACACAGTTATACTCACTGTTTCAGTATGTTTATGTGATAATATTTTTGATAATTTGTATGTTATTTACTGTATATGTCGTTATACACAAAAGAAAAATATTTATGCAAAAAAATGTAAACAAATAATTTCAAACCCCATGAGTATGGGGATATAGTGCCAGAAGTCCTTTCTGGTACTTTATCATCTATGTTTCTTCTTATAGTACAAGGGGGTTGAGATGGTGAAGCAATAGTTTCAAAAGCAGGTTACTTGCTCACCTTAGGCTTGTCAGTAGGATTTGTTTTTTCCTTGGTGTTACGGAATCTTTCTACTTGGATTCCACATTTAAAGCAACTCTCAATGCCATCTTGTTCTAGAAGAGAATGATACAAACTTTGCATATGGGCAATCAGTGTACGGGTGGTCCTCCCACACATTTTTCCAACCACTAATAGCTTATATAGGCTGGACTTTCTTTTTGTGTAGATGGTTGTTAAATAAATTACAAAAAAATCACAGTTATACTGAAATAATGAACAACATACTCCAATTCCTAGTTTCAGAGGAAATGAAATCCCCTAGGACAGAGCTCTAACTTGGGACTTGCGGTTATGGGGAAGAATTAGTAGGTCAGCAGGGCTGGTAGCTGTTGAGTTCAAACGAGCACTACCGGTTTTAGAAAAAAGGTCTTATGTAAATCCAAAACATTATGATGTCAACAAGATAGTATTCCCATCGGAAGAATGTTACTTTCAACTTGGGACTTCCCACTTCAATGTCAGGGGATATTCAACAAAACAATGAATATATAAATGATCCAATACCGGAGAACTAGTTTCAGGTAAGTAACTTGTGTATTCTCAAGCACTGGAATTTTCAGGATCTGTGTGATTACTGCAAATTTAAAATACAGAAGCCGAAAATGACTTATTTATTTTTCCGCGGGGCACATTTCAATGCAATTATATCCAGGGCAGTCTCCCCCACCCCCAGCACTCACCCCAATACATTATTCATTACCCTATCCCAACCCCCCCACATATAGTTGCATTGAAATGCGCAGTAGAAAAATCATTTTGGGATTCAGTATTTTCTGCTACGCAGTAATGGGGTGATACCGAATTTACAAAGATTCACATGCTTTGAACAGGCTATGAAGCAGTGCCAAAAACATAATGTTACAGCAGATTAAAAAAGGGAAGCGGAGGACGGGCTGCTCACCTTATTTAAAAAGGCTCTTCAGGACTGCCTTTGCAATATTTGCTTCTCTTTAAACTTGAAGGCAGTAATGCTTCCTGAAGGTATGCAATATAGCACATAAATATCTCTAAGCAGGATATCAGAAAGTAGTGAAGACTTTGCTGACATCAACTCATGCCTTTTGTGCTCGGATGCGATATTGGCTTTCTTCTGACAGGGTCCAATGCATTTATCGTGGGATGTTTTTTCGCAGGGGTTTTTACAGCGGATTTTTTAACGAGAAAAACTCACAAATGTTTGTATTTTTTTTATTT
This sequence comes from Ambystoma mexicanum, assembly GCF_040938575.1. Classification (NCBI taxonomy): domain Eukaryota; kingdom Metazoa; phylum Chordata; class Amphibia; order Caudata; family Ambystomatidae; genus Ambystoma; species Ambystoma mexicanum. The sequence continues at coordinate 993,960,084 of NC_090927.1, forward strand.
TTGTGGTGGTTCCCACCGCCAAACCCCCCCAATATGCTTACATTCTTTGCTATTCTCGAACACCCACACCCAATATATTTATTTTTATAACCCCAACTAAAAATGTGATGAGTTTTTTTCATCAAATAATCTGCGGTAAAAACCCCAATGAAAAAACATCCCACGATGAAAGGACGTTTTCCGCATGCAGTGACCCATCTGGCTAGACCCTGCATCGGAATAGCTTGGCCCAAAAGCAACAGACAATTGCAATGTCTTTCTGAGGGTCTTTACTCTGTCCAAATTTAAGTCCATGGCTTGACATCGAGCGCAGAGTGAACACTTCACTGGAGAGGATGCTCTAACAAACAACATGGCCACAAGAATTGGTTAATTGGGATTGATGTCCAACGGCATCTTGGGCAAGAACTTTGGGTTTATTCTAATGACAACCTTGTCTTTTCAGAATTTGTGATTGGGGGGTCACATACAAGGAAAGGCTGCATTTCTCCCATACCTCTACCGATACAATGGTTATAAAGAAAGCCGCCACCCACAAAACATATTTGAGGGCCTCACAAGGCTCAAATAGTCAGCTCATCAGCCTTGTCAATACTGAGTTTAGTACCCATGTGGGGGAAACTTTCTCACTGCGTGAACATATGCAAAAGTCTTTAACTGTTTCATGATCCTCTTTCAGTACAGAGATGGTTGCTCTGTGCGTCTTGCAAATCCACAGTTGCTGCGAAATGGACTCGCACTGAGGCATGAGACAGACCCGACATTGCAACTGCAGCATGTGCAAAAGCAGCTGGTGCAGAGATATTATGAACAGTTTTAGGTTTTTTTCCATGCACCAAAATCAAAATTGTTTCCTATTGTATATCTTAACTGTGCAACCTATTCTCACTGCATGCAGAATGTTTCTGCATTCCTCTGTGAGTTAAAATGTTTGAATTCTGTGAACTCAAAAGCAATGCTATCAAGGTTGAGACATGCTGGATTGAGGTAAAGAACTTGCCTGTTGAGGCAGCGCAGACAGGGGTGGACTGGGAACTAAAAGAGGACCTGGAATTAGTTTCTGGGGACCAAAAGAGGCCCTGGAAATAAGGTTCAAAGTGGCCCCATTTTCAGCAAGCCCAATGCTTTTCCTATGAGAAAATTTGGAAATATCACACTAAAGAGGCCCAGGGTGCAGAGGCCCACTGGGAAATCTCCAGAGTTCCCTATAGGCCAGTCCACCCCTGAGTGCAGAAGATGACTTCTGGACTATCGACTTGGGCAAAGATTGTTGACAATACTGGCTTGCCCATGCACCAAGGAATTGTAAAACGCTTAACCATGAGAATTCTGCTGCTGGAACCTGCTTGCAAAGAAGGGTCATTACCAGTTCTGAGCAGTTGCAAACGGGTCCAGGCGAGGTTGCCCCTATCTTTGAAAGGCATCTGCCAGTTGCTACTGGTATAGTTACCACATGTGGCACAAAGGCAGATCCTTGCTGTGTCTGTCTAATATCTAGGGTTACATTCAAAGATAAAAGTTTGAAAAACACAAATGTTGGAACAACAGAAATGAGAAAAAACAAACCAACAAATAAAATAATTAGGAGTAAGAAGTTGTGTGGTTTAAGGGGTAAAATGAAGGGGAGCCATCACATTTATATATTAAAAGAAAAACGTTCATATAAAGGACTGAATGACTCTTTCTTACTGGGAGAAGGAGTATACATGGTTCACAGGATAAAAGGGGGTTGAATGGGGCGTACCCCCTGTTATGATGTTCAAATAAACAACATGACCACACGTTGGGGAACATGAATTGGAGGACAGAACAGTGAAGACACGGTGGGGTATCAAGAGGAAGGCAGAAGGAAAAGCACTGTAAACCAAATAAACAAATGAAATGCAACCAAGGAATAAGTGTTTTCAAACAAAGGCACCACAGTGCAGAATAGAGCCAAGCCCTTCCTAAACACCCTACACAACACAAAACCCAACATCTGGAGTCCTGCAGAGGCTACTGTGGCGAAAGACAAACACACAAGACAAGTGAGTTATTGTTCTACATATATTTAATGTTATAGTAAGGATGGATTGGAAGACACCATCTACAGGACGTTGTGATGCCCTGTAAAGCAATAGGGGAGTTCCTTCTCCCAGTACTGTGATCATACAGTGTAAGGTTCTCGACTCATGGTTATAGAGCATCAACATGATCTGCACCATAGTGTACTCTAAATCAGTCAGCATCCCTCAAAGATCACCCAACAGATCTATATGCCACAAGATGTACGCTGCATGGCTCAATTGAGCTGGACAACATCATACACAGAAGTATAACTCAAAGAACACACCTTGCTTTAATCAGTATTGAAGCACCCACAAGACTATGAATGTACTCTGCCTGACATTTGTCACAGACTGACAGATAAACAAATGACTAAACACAAAAAGATACTGAAAACTGGAGGTCCATTTTGTTTTCTATAAAAGAATGGTCATGGTGGAATAAGACCTACAACACTGAGGATCGTTCAAACTAAATTGTAGGAGGTCCAAGGAAAACAATGGTGAAGGGCGTGCCTCAGCCCTAATCTAAGAAAGAGTGTAGTCTTGAGTCAGAGTACCCTACCCACAGCAATTTATCTTCATCTGCCACCTGAAGGGATAGCCACTCACAGTTCTCAAGGTTTGTGAATCAAGAAAACCCATCTGGAGGGGCTGCAGGCACATGTTGGAGCTCAATGGCTCTGGTTGCTTCGCTTTTAGCCAAGGTTAATTTCTCCAGAGTTTGTCTCAAGATGACTGTTAGGCTGCAGGTATCATATAGCCACAATCTAAGGGCAAAACCGATTACAAGGACTCTAGTTACTGGCTTAGGACCCACCAGTCTGCAGGCCCCGCTCTACAAGGATTTGAACGCTGCTAAACTGGATGCCCTGGCTGCACTTTGCTCTGGCCTCACTGGCCTCACCTTTCAGCCCATAGCACCTCTTCTTGCCTGTGGCCCTCTTTTCTTAGCCAAAGTTGATTTCTCAGTCTGGACCTTGCGGTCTACTGACACCACATTCCCAGTTCTTCCACTCTCCTCTGCCTCCAATGTATCTGCATCTCTCTGTATTTTTCTCTCTTGTTGTACAACCTGCTGCTCAGGCTCCTCTGTCCCTCCTCCAATGCCTTCCTTTTATTAACTTCCTTTTCCCTGGCTTGCCTGGCTTGGTAACAATTGCCCCAAGATCCTCTGTTCCTAGACCAATGCATTCCTTTCCCTTCCTCCTTCCTTCTCTCCATCTCCTACAATCCCCTTCTAAAGCTCATGTGAGCCTCTCCTAATCACTTCATTTTCCTTTACCTTCTCTCTGTCTTCTTCAACCTCAGCACTGCAAACCTGTTGAAGAGACACTCCTCAGACACATATGTGGGTCTTCCAATGTCTGAGTTATTTGTGGGAGGCTGAAACGATAAAATCTGAGGACAGCATTTTGGAATCAGGCATCCCTATTATGGCAGCCGCCTTATTCCGCCATCGTCCCTTCCAGTTAGTATATGTCTGCTCTCTCTGCACTGCCATTTGTGGTTGATCGCAAACCCTGCTATTGGTTTTGTGGCTGCGGGCATCTGGAAAGATTGCAATCCTATCTGCGTTTAGTTGTAGTAGTGAAGGCTGAGGTGGCATAACCTTCTTATTTATATCTACAAAGAAGACCCTTATTGCTGAGGCCCCTCAACATGTGTTGGCTCTGGGAACAAGGTAAGGAGAAGCGTGGGTATGGTAATCTAAGCCACTCTGAATGGTACATTGAAGAGAGGCCTATCCAGACTGGATGGGGAGCAGACCAGTCAATAGGAGGGAAGTCTAGGGGCATCCAAGACTTTGAAGGAGCAAGCAGAGGAGCTGTTGTCGATTTGGATCTGGAAGACGCTGTCCCTGCTGTAGTTGTGGTGACCATGGATTGAGCTGCAGAGGCTTTTCCGGCTTGTGGGGATTAGGGGCAGAGGGGTATTCCAGTTATCTGAAGTAATCTCTACCACCTTATCTAGTTGGACTGCCATGCCAGCAAAACTCAGTCAATCAACCACTCTTCTGGTTCTACAACAACCAAGAGATAATGGTAAGAGAGAGGTGAAACTTGTGTGTATTCATAGCTCAGCTCTGCCCCCAAACCACCACACATTTAAGCATACATCTAGTGGGCCCCTTGTCAGAGGTGGGCACTAAAGCCATAATTGGGCAGCTTGTATACAATCTGCCCTATATAAGGAAAGGTTAGCCAGGGACGGATAAATGCTTGTAACAAGGCCAAGCCTAGCGTAAAGCGGGAGTCCTCACTGAAATGCATTGCAGTAAAACCGTAGCTTACTCAGAGATTGGCCTAAACCAGCAGGAGCGATTGTACTCCAAGAAGCCTCACATGTTCCATGTATAGTTCAGGAGCCCCCCTCCCCCCCCCCAGGCAAACCCAGTATGGAGCCTGTGTTATAGGATAGGGGCCAGATGGCCCCTCCCGTATCAGTGAGTCACTGGGGTAGCCTTTGAATAAAATTGAAAGAAATGAAAAACACTAACTTCCTTGAAGGTGAAGTCTGTGACTTCCTCAGGAGACTCGTAAATACACTCCCTGCACCTTCGTAGTGTTCATAAAAAGGCCCAAATAATAAACGCATAACACACTGCTTAAGAAGGCTAAAAATGATCAGACCTAAGACACTGGAGGCAAAGATTATGTGGGTCGGTGTCAGGGATGGGCCCTGACATGACACATACCTTCTGAAAACCTAACCCCCAGGCATAACTTTAAGAAAACAAATCGGATGCGTTACAAAAACAGGTTGATGCACTAGAAAAAAGCTCAGCTGCCCTTGCCGCTCCTGGGGCCTCTGACATGCATTAAAAGACTAATGGTTGAGATGAAGACATGCACAGGAGAGGATCCCACACCCAGTGTGGTGTATGCACACCTGCTCTTTACCCGTTTCTTTTTGTAATATGCATTCCCACATCATGCTTTAATGCCTTCCCAGTAAGATGAAATAACCCATAAAGATGGTGCAAAGGGAATAGAGCGTAGTGTGTTCTTAGATAAAGGCCCAAAACCATAAAAGCACCAATGGAAAGAGTAAGCTCCAGTCAAACAGAGTAAATGTTGCTAAAGGATCATTTGAAGTTTTTCTGCACCATTGACAGTCCTGAATACTTTTATTGCAATAAATAACACAGTATAAACACAAAACATTTTCAAATAGGAAACGTCCCTTTTTAATAATTTACCCCATAGGCAAATACATTACAATGTATTTAATAGTTAAACTAACTACTGCTAGTTACCCTAACCTGACCTCTAACCTCTCCAACACTGTGCTACCCACCATACCGATACTCTCTCTCCGCTCCTATTGTAACCATTCTCCTTTATCTTGCCTACTATGTTACCTTAACTGCCTCCTTCTGCATCTAGTTATTCTTACGGTCGCACCTTACGTTGCTAGCTCTATTTATACTGAATCTTTCGTCAAGATTGTATGTACCTTACGTTGCTACCTCTATTTATACTGAATCTTTCGTCAAGATTGTATGTAATCTATCTGATGCCCAACTGCTTGCCGTGTACTTGTAACAATTTTTCATAAAGCACACAGTTACCCCGGGTCAGGTGCGCTATATAAATTAAACAAACAAAGTGATTGCGAATTGTGGAACAGCTTGACTGCACCACTGTTTTTCTTTTTAAATGTGATAATCGGGAACAATGGACATTTTTAGGACAACGTTTTTGGGGAAACATGCCTCTTAATTCTGAAGATCTGGTTAGTTCTGCATGACTGAAAAATGGTGTTTCCAACAACCCTCATGTTAACACCTTAACAGAATGGTTAAAGGAGAGTTCCGGGACTTTTTTTTTATTGTCCCTACGGTTCGGCCATGTGTTTTTAAGCATAACTCGGTAGATCGTAGAAAACTTTCCTATGGACCTTACCCGACTTTTCGTCCATTAACGCACTCGAAATCAGCCGCCATTTTATGATAATCCTATCACTTGCCGCATCGCCCTGGCTCACCTGCTTTTGCGGCACTAAATCAAATCCCCCGCCCCCGAGGCTGACATCAGCAGACGCGTACCGCCCATTTCCCAACGCCAAAGCACGTTTCGTGTCAACAATCGCTGCGCCTCAGCTAATGAAGTGTCGCCATGGAAACGGCAGGACGCCTCTTTCCTCAATAAGTATAAACACACCGTTTCACAACACACAGCAGCAGATTTTCGATTCCATTACTCTCGCTGTGTTACTTTGAGTATTCTGTGACTCGTTTCTGTGCTCTGGTCAGCTACCTTCGTTGATTGTAGCCCGTGTGAACAGATACCAGTACCACCGCTATAAATTATTTTACTTTCTTTACCACACAATGGCTACAATAATGCCGTATATGTACGAGCCCGAGTACACCGAGGAAGAACTACTGGAAAGGCAAGCACGCGAAAACGATGGGGATTCGGACGGCAGTTGGGAGGACCAGTCAACGGATGAAGAGCCTGGACCATGTCGCATGGACGGCGTCTCCACCTGGTGCACGTGCAATCGGTGCGAGCTAATGCCAACTGAGGAGGAGAACTGCTGCTGCCGTGAAAATTCCGGGTGCTTGGCCTACATTTCGGAAGGCGAGCCAAGTCCGCAATGCATCACCGAGCTACCAGAGTTCAGGGAAGCCTGCCTCTCACGGACAGTGTTGAGGATGATGATGGTGCTTATGCACGAACTTTGCGGCACTGTTCGTCCGCGTAATCCGAGTAACGAGTAAGTATACTCTGGTTGTGATGTCAGTGATGCCACTACTATTTCATGGTCGTCTCCCACATATAAAACTACATCTACATATCATTCGAATGCATGTAAATTGGTTCCATGTTGTGCATTTTCTAGATAGAATTTTTTTCATAGCAGAATGACATTTTTGTACCTGAATCGACAGTGATAAGAAAGTTGTCATTTTAATACAGTTTGCATCTTTCATTTTCACAGGTGGTACAGGCTGGTGGCCTATCGTTGCTTCACTTGGTGGCTTCACGGGAGGCTCGGACACCGCGTTCGGAGAGTAATACCTGCCTGTGCGGTACTTGCCATTAGACAACATTTCCCCAGCGACAGTGGACAATACCGCGGCTTTTCCCGGGATGTGCTGCAACCGCAACTTTACAATGTGTAATGTTTATTATTTATGTTCAATTGAAATTAAGATCTAAAATAAAACCCAACATATATTTTAACAATGGTTGTTTTGATTTTTTAAATGAATCTAGTGTGTCTCCATTGAATAGTCTTCCTGTGCCTTGTCTTGTCACACCACATGTCTCCGGCCAGCATCCTCCCTCACGCTGGCCGCCCACCTTCAATCCACATTACCGTTGAACCCATATGCAGCAGACATACATATGTTATTTTGCGGGTTGGCATCAAGCCTCCCGGCCTTGCCTCCTCCCCCAAAAATACTTACCACACCACTTTGTTCAGGGTCTCCAGGGTGAACTGCACCCATATATTCTCCTGGGAGGCTGAGGTATTTATAAACTCACCCCCCTGCCTTCCATGTACTAGATCCTGCAGCCTGCCTCTTACATGCAGTTAGATGGCCTCTCCTTGGTGAGGCCCTACGGCAAACGAGTCTTGTCTGCACGACCACCGCCCCAATCCACCCCCCGTCCTATCAAAGGCAGTTCGCACCGGGGTACTTGCACTGGCAAGTGGAGCTGTCAGGGAGCGATAAAGGCCAAGAGGTGCCAAAGACCATGTACACTTCAAAGTGGTCTATAGAGCATGGGTTGTTGTTCCCATGTCTACCGCCAGACCCCGTGTCTCCTGCCAAGCATCTCCCCTCACGCTGGACGGCCCCCTGCAAACCGCATAATGCCACGACATATACACGTCATTCATTCACAAACACACCCCTGTTTCGAATTCTTTATAACCCACTTCATATTTCTAATGAGAACTTCTTTGCACTTTGCTAGTCAACCCGTGAAGGTGCTGGTTATCTGCTCTTCGTCTCTGTGAACTTCCGTGACCACTTCGAGGAAACTCGTCAGTTTGCAACCTGTGAACTGCTCCCTGTTCTACGACAAGAAACTACTCTGATCCCTGCATCTAACTGTTTGCTCGTCAAGGTAAGGCCATGTACCATACTCATTTTGCGTCCAATTTCTTTTCGTTCAAGACAGTACATGCAAGGAACTAGTCACATGTTCTGAGTTTAGTCAAATTATTTTTCTATTTTTTTAAAGTTATTCAAATACTTATCCGCATGTGAATAACGTGTATAGTTCCAAGAACCAAAACATACCTTGCATTGAACCTTTTATGCATTTAATTTTTTAACACATTGGTATTCATAGAGAATTGTTGATCTTTACTTTTCAGAACTTTCCACAATGCCTGCCTGTTCCATTGGCGGTTGTCCTTCGAAGACCCATAATAAATCTGAAGGTACTATAATGCATGTTTTCCCTAAGACAATAGATCAGATAAGAGAATGGGTCCGATATTGCGGATATCCACCCTCTGAGCTTGAAAGTAGAGTCCTAGAAGTCTTTGCGGACAAGAGGGGTGATCGATACCGCATCTGCAGCAGGCACTTTACCTCTGACATGTACTCCACATCATTGCTAATAAAGAAGAACACACCGCGAGCGAGGCGAAAATTGCTCTCAACCGCTATTCCCACTCTATTCGTCCACATCCCTCCACTGGTGAGTCAAGTTTACGTATTTATCTCTCGGCCTTGCGGTAGTGTGTAGCATTAGCTAACAATAATTTCCCCATTTATGTATCCACTCAATATGAAGGCGGAAGATTCTCCATCCGTGTCGTTATTGCAGTCATCAGCCACTTCAAGCGCCTATCGGGTAATCTTACTTGGCTATTCTGCCACTGACTTGTTTTAGGCATGTAAATCAATAGTTTTAATTTATCGTGTAATTATTTTACCTAATGGTACACCCTTGTACTCGTCCTCTAGTCTTTGTTTTCAGTTATAATTATTGTTATCCAAAATAATTCAAGTACTGTCTTTCAGGGAGATGCTGAGGAGTCCAACGTATTGACGACTACCGTTGATGTCACTCAGATGCTCGAGGTACGTTTCAGGACAGTTCCATCGATGGAGATCATCAGATCTTGCATTCTTGTAGCGTGATTGTTACACACAATGTTTCTTTCGTTTTTAGCCATTGATATGTCCTTCTGTCGTCGCCCTCCTATGTGTCTTCTTTTTTCAATATTGTGTTCATTACTAATGAAAGTCCTATGTTTCAGGGAGTCGATGGAGCATTAGTCCAAGAAGAAGGGGGAGCGTGCAGTTACGGGTCGGCGCAACAGCTTGCAGAAGTGTGCACCGCAGTTACATCGTCCCTTGATGTTCTTATGCATTTCGAGGTATGGATACTGACAGTTCGATGAAGCGAAATCATATGACGTGATTACATCCGCTATACTTCCTTCTTTATTAACGCAAGTACTATGTTTCAGGGAGATGACGGAGCTTCTTCTACAAGAACATCACCCCTAGTAGTTGATGCAGATTTCTGGGTGGTGACACTTCCAACGATCGAGCAAATCGAATCATATTTAGATATCCATTATTTATTTTAGACAACTGATCATTTGTGCAGGTCTATTTAGATGAGCCGTTCACGCCTGCACAAACTTTCTGTTCTTTTTATCAAAATAGAAAACCATACTAATGCAATTACTGTGTTTCAGGGAGTCACTGAAGCATCATCTTCAATAATATCATCAATGGAAGTCTATGAGGAGCCCGAGGTATGGATCTTGACAGTTCCATCAAACTAGATCAACAATGCGTGAATAATTGTCGTTTGAATGTTCTACACAAAGCGTTCATTCGTGTTTTGCTATTGAGAAGTACGTGGGTATTGGTCCCCAAGTACATTTTGTGTTTTCGATATTATTATACATACTAATGAAAGTTCTATGTTTCAGGGAGTCCATGGAGCGTCAGTGCGTGATGGATGTGCTTATCAGGAAAACATAGTCGTTGCAGCGCAAGAGGAAGTGGAGACATGCACACACGAGTCGGAGCAACAGCGTCCTGATGTTGAAGTTCGAGGCAAGAAAGTTTCAAAGAAAAGAAAGCAAAAGAAGGTTAGTGTCCTGGTCACTATATTATGTTGTTTTTCACTGTTAATAGTTCAATACTGTAAGTTGTGTTTAAACTGAACAACCCTTTTCCAATCTGTCCTCTAGTTGCGAGTGGGTGTACGAACTAGATCTACACAGACAGTGAAGCGAACGAGAGATGTTGCTTGTCAAACCTTTTGGCAGGGACTTGAGACTGGAGAAGCATCGTGCCAATGGGAAGAATATGAAGTGATTGACAACGGAGCTATACCACCACCAGCCATTGATAGTGAATGTCCTCCTGGTAGTTCGGATGCAGTCGGAGATCAATTCACAGAATCCACACCCGCAAAAACTAAGACGGCGAGAAAGTTGAAGAAATTGTTTTATTCACCCATCGCCGGAGAAGGAACAGATGTTGCAATGGAAGAGAATGAAGTAGACGACAATGAAACACCATCAATATCACTGAACATAGCGGAAGACGATATCAGAGATTCTACCTTTCATGTGAGTGACATGTCCTCAACGTTACAGGCCGAACCAGCTGGGATGCAGAGTGACAGTATAAGAAAAGAGGCCAAATTCATTGTATTCGATAGTTGTTTGATTGATATTATTATTCGGATTAAATGTGGGCATTTGGTAGGTGGGGAAGTATGTGGGGAGCCATTGATTAATGTGACTCGTGCAATTCGAGGCACTAACCTTAAAATACATGCCACCTGTACAAAATATCATCCTTTCACATGGTCTGCACAACCTATGCTGGGACAACTGCCAGCAGGCAATCTACTTTGTGCAGCGGCTGCACTTTTTAGTGGTTCAAGTTTTAAAAAATTAGAGTCTTTCTTTCAGTTTGTGGGAATCCATTTCATTGCGAAAACTCAGTTCTACAAATACCAAACCGATTATCTATTTCCAGCCATTAGCGAAGCTTGGAGAATGGAAAAAATGTCTATTGATAGTACATTCGCGGGCAAACGGTTCAGGCTAGCCGGTGATGGACAGTGCGACAGCCCAGGATTTTCAGCCAAGTACTGCACCTACCACTTTCAGGACATGGAAAGTAAGAAAATTGTGAGTTCGGTGGTCGTGCAGGTGTCACAAAGTACATCCTCAGTGGCCATGGAGAAAGTTGGCTTTGTAGCATCATTGCAAGAACTACAATCGCGGGGAATGGTGATCGACCTGATAGCCACGGACAGACACGTTTCAATTGCCAAGACAATGAGAGAACAGTACAAAAATATAAATCACCAATTTGACGTTTGGCATCTTGCAAAATCAATCAATAAAAAATTGTCGGCTGCAGGTAAAAAAAAAGAATTGCAAGGTATTTCACAGTGGTCCAAGTCAATCAGCAACCATCTTTGGTGGAGCTCAAAAACATGTGGAGGGTCGTTGGAAATTCTACTGGAAAAATGGCGGTCAGTAATGCCACACTGTACGAACGTTCATCGATGGAACACGAACCAACATTTCCACAATTGTGAACATGGCCATTTGTCCACAGAGGAGGCACGGAAGAAGAAGTGGTTGATTCCTTCATCACCCACTCACAAAGCCATTGAAAAGATTGTATTTGATAAAACTATAACAAAAGCTTTGAGGGGACTCACGGAATTCTGCCACACAGGAGATTTGGAGGTGTTCCACAATATGTGCCTAAAGTACAGGCCAAAACGATTGCATTTTGGCATGGAGGGCATGATAAATCGGACTCTTTTAGCGGTCTTGGCACATAACCATAATGTTGGCCGTCAACAAAGTAGGACGACCGGAACTTTAGGGACGCTTCGCTACAATAAGGCCTTCACTAAAAGAAGTAAACAATGGGTGATCAAACCAGTGTTTGAGGATATGCAATATGAGTTTATTGAGAAACTTATTGTTGACGTCCTAGATAGGCACATAAATGGAGTTGTGAACGAACCTGTGCAGGGGACAACTGCATTGCCACCCAACATTGCATCTGTTCCATGTCCACCTAAAGAAGAACTCATTGAGAAATACACATCACGGTTTAAATGATTGTAATTTGATTGTCTGTTCTCTCAAGTCTCCTCATGTCGCAGGCCCATTGAATATGTGTATCTAGCCAACCTTGTTCATTTGCGCATTAAATTAAACCAAACAGTAATATAAATCATTTTTCAATAAATATAGAATCTCTCCGTATTTATGGTTCTGTGTGGCTGCAAAGCACGCAGACAAAATGCAAAGATGGAGTGTAAATTTCAAGTCCTGTGAGAATGCCTTACACTGAATGTAGCTAACTTGGAATGTGTGCTCGTTCGAAGTGAAGGTCAGCTGCTTTGATTTTTTCTCGGGTGCCAGAATGGCCCACGACTCAGAATAAGGTTCTATTGTATTTTGACCTTGACAGGCCTGGACCACGTAAGAAACGATAATGAATATAATTTCAGAAACGAAAGCCATTTCATGTTCGTTCATTAGAAGAAATAACGTCGGCATAGAAGGAGTGGTATTTCGGGGCTGCCCTACGCACAGACGCAATGGAAAATGCAAATATAATGTAAGTAACTCTTTAGATGAGTTTATACCGCAATTTAATTACTATACAGTTGCTTTAAAGACGGGTTAAGTTGTACTTGTTCGTTCTATGTGGCATGTTGTTTTGTACCGCGCACTATCTTGGGGAGAAACGTCTACTTGGCCCCCTTCCCGCCCCTACCTGCAAGGCTAAAAACCTCGGGGTCATCTTCGACTCCACACTCTCCTTCTCTCCTCATATATCTGACGTCTCTAAGAAGTCACACTACCAGCTGCACCTCCTCAGAGGTATTCTTCCCTTCCTCTCCTTCCCCCAGAAGCTCACTGTCTCCCGAGCCCTGGTTCTCTCTAGGCTGGACTACTGTAACAGCCTCTATCTTAATCTGCCTGCCTCCACTCTCCGCCCTCTGCAACTTATCCAGAACAGAACTGCGAGACTTGTCCTTGGCCTCAAGCGGGCCCTTTTTATTTATTATTTATTATTTATTATTTTATTACGCTACTTACCTTGTACTGCACTTCCCCCCCACCTCCTCTCCTTGCACTTTCTCCTTTTCCCCTTACCTCTGCACTTGCGCGATCTGAATGACACCTGGCCTAGTAGGATCGTTTGTCTGTCTTCCCCTTGTTTCCCTCCCTCCCTGCCTCGTCGCGCCTTGAAACACTTGTGTATAGGCGCGTTACAAATACCATATCATATCATATCATATCATACTTTTACGGAAGCACCTCAAAACCTTTGCTTCTGCTTTCTCTCTCCCTCTCCCCTGCTACAACTGGTCCACTGTCTGCGATCTCGGTCCTGGGCCCTTCCACTCTCCACCTGCACTCCCTGTCAACCCCTGCACTGGGGGACTGTCTCAGTATCCTACAGCCCCCCTTGACGTATAAAACCCAGTTGCACTGTCCTAGCTATGAAATAATTTCCAGACCTAATATATAAAATGAATAATTTTAATAAAGATCTGATGGTGAGACTAATTTCCTTTTTTTATGTTTTTCAAATAGATACATCGTCCATTATTGTCTGTGTCACGAGTACCAGACACCGGCGGATGGCTTCTATAATCGCCAGTTGCTTCTCCGCGTGAACAACGTTAGCACCCTGACCATTTTGTGGGACGATCGCCAAGTACAAGTATGCCCTTACGCGGTACTAACGGCTAGATGCAACATACAGACCGTTGTGGTGCCCTAGTGCCTCGTTGTTGGAATAGCCATGCGATTATCAGTGCGACCGAAGAGCTTATTTTATCGTAAACCAACACCATGTCTACTGCACACGAACATCGCTTGCCTCAAGACGAAATATTTTGGATCGAGAGCAAATAAAAATTCATTTATCTAAGACCCTGTGTACAGCAAAGGAACATCGTGTGCCTCGAAACGAACTTTTCGGAACGTGAACAAATAATAATGCAAATCGCTGAATATTCTCAAAACATTTGATGTCAAATAAATGTACTTTGCCAAATGTACAATCTTGCCGTTTGCTTTTAAACCACTGTTTCATATTCCGAATTGTGGCGCTGTATTGTGAGATGATCTAAGACCCTGTGTACAGCAAAGGAACATCGTGTGCCTCGAAACGAACTTTTTGGAACATGTGCAAATAAAAATGCTAATCGCTGAATATTCTCAAAACATTTGATGTCAAATAAATGTACTTTACCAAATTTACAATCTTGCGGTTTAATTTAAAAGTACAGTTTCATATTCCCAATTGTGGCGCGCTGTGTTGTTTGAGCTCATCTGTGTTGATTTCCTGGTTCTGTGTGGAGTCGCGTAGAAGACGCCTGGGCGCGTTTGCCTACGCAGCTCAGTCACGTCACGGATAGAGGCGGGGAATATGAATGTTTTGATCAAGTCTGTTTCAGGGGCGGGGGATTTGATTTAGTGCCGCAAAAGCAGGTGAGCCAGGGCGATGCGGCAAGTGAGAGGATTATCATAAAATGGCGGATGTTTTCGAGTGCGTTAATGGACGAAAAGTCGGGTAAGGTCCATAGGAAAGTTTTCTACGATCTACCGATTTATGCTTAAAAACACATGGCCGAACCATAGGAACAATAAAAAAAGTCCCGGAACTATCCTTTAATAAAGGCTGCCAGAATGGTGTTTGTTCCCTAATTTACAGTTGTAATTTTAGGTGAAACAGTTCAGAAATAATAAACTGAGTAAAAAACAGTCACTTGAACTTTTGCACTCCAGACTTGGCTATCATTCTAAATATTATTTTTTTTTAACATTGAACAAATTGGATTGGCTGGTATGGAAGAAGTTGTAACATAATAAATTAGAGCTTTACAAATAATGTTTTTTATGTCTAACTCCAATGGTAAAACATTACAATGCAAAATATGTCTCCGAATAATAAGGCCTATAATGGCAAATGCAGTCTTTGACTGAAAATATTTATACGGTTGTAGTGGCTAAAATAAAATATAAAAAAAATGTATATTTTCAGCAGACTAGGTAGCTCATTAAAAAAAACAAATGTAGGATTTTCTGAGCTTTACCCCTAGGAGGGATAACTACAGTTATGTAATTGCCATGACTGGAAGGAGGAATTTAGATGCATGCATCCTCATAAATCCTATACCTTCAGAGATAATTGGAAGAAACGGAGCAATGAAAAGACGGTGTTAGGGAGAAATTCTCAAAATGAGCCAATTCCTCTCTACTTTATAGACCCCCAGCTCTTTTGCTGAATTTTGGGACGCAGTTTGTTTTCTGTGTTTATTTCTTTTGGTTATGGAGTTTTAAGATACCTCCATAGGCATCTTTTCATGTGTGTTACACAGCACCCTCAGTTCAGTAAAACAGGGATGTCTTTTTAGACTTCTCAAAGGTTTAAATACATTCTCTGGGATAAACTATTGTTTCCCAGAGAATCTAAGGTTAAATTGACTTTACTAGTGTTTTTAAATCCCTAGACCCAGCACACACTATCTTCCTATAGAGTGCTGGAGGGTTACCTAGTATCCCCCGTGTCTAGAAACTCATGTAGCAGTGAAATGCTACCCTTTCCTATCGAAATGGCTGGTGGCAGTGGTTTTACAACAAACTACCATGATTTTTCCCGACCGCAAACACCGGTAGCTTAAAATCATGGGAGCCATGTTTAAACGGGTCCCGGTCTTCTTTTTTCGCCATTTCATTTTTGAAAAGGTCCTTCTAGTATTTGTCTCTACGTGCCAAACCAGGTTTAGTCCCTTTGTTTCCATGCCTTTGATGGGCTTCAGGACTGAAGACAGCCTCTGGCGTCTGAGTGTCTGGGGTGGGCAGGAAGTGAGGGAGGTGCCTGAAACTCCCTGTGCTTAGTCTCCTATGAGACCCAAATGCACTCTGGTGTGACTGGCTGGCTGACTGTCCACCAAGGGCAGCCACCCTGCTGGGTGAGCGGCAGCTAGGCTGGAATGAATGGGAGAAAACTGTTTAAAAGGCGAGTCTCTGCGACTGGAAAGCAGAGTCGACCACTGGAACGAAAGAACCGAAGACGAGCTGGAAGAGGACAGCTGATGCAACTCCTGGACCATTGGTTTGCCCGGTGAAGCCCTGCTACAGGTCCGAATTGCCAAAGCTCCTTTCGACAGAGAAGCCCCTTCAAGGACTACTTCTTCCTTTGAGTTGGTGAGACCAATCAACTCGTAAGCCACCTGGATACCATTCTCAAAGCTAGTTAGGATTAACCAGGGGGAAGGACACCAGCTTGTGTGCTTGATGAACAGCTACTTGAACTGAAGTGACTCCATTTTGTCAGCGTTTTCCAACGAACCCGTGCAGTGCAGGAGTCCCCCGATGTCCTCCCTCTTGTCCCCACGACGGAGGCTCAGGAACAGCGAGATCTGTATGAAATGGCCAGGAACCGTCGTCTTCAGCTGCATCTTCCTTTGCTTCATACTAAGGTACTGTGCCAATCCGATTGAGAGAACGCTTCTCTCGTGGTGTTAGTTCGTGGAACTTTCCCAACTTGCATGCCTAATCAGCTTGTGACCCAACAAATGATTCTTTTTCGTACAAACTACTTCTGAGACTTTACCGTTTACTTCAAGAACTGCTCTTTTCTATCCAAGACCCTAGCCCATTGACTTTGGCCTAGGTCTATTTAACTGAATCGAGTCCTCTAGTGAACTATAACTATTTGCACTGCCTAAGAAAGTATTTGTGATCTATTCGGCTAACTTGTGCCTTTTTAATCCCATTGAAAGTAACAAATGCCATTTTGCTCCTATTTCAGGGGAGACTAATTTGTACAGAAACGTATTGGTTTGCTATTTGTGGGATGTTCTGACCCACTAGGTTCTGCCCTGCAACATCACTGTGTGCTGTTTTCATCAAAAACAACAGAATGGCCGCCGAAAAGCCCTATGCGCGCTAAAAATCTCTGAGAACTGCGCAGGGAAGCTGGAAAAATAGCCATCTCCTAAAGCCCTGAATATACCTCGACAGACAGCACAAAATTCAAAGGGTGACACATATCCTGTGTTCTTGCAGGTTCAGGGAAAAAAAAAAAGCCACTGAGAGAAGGAGAGTAATATTTGAATCTCCAGAACCCCAGGCTAAGATAGTCACAATAGTCGAGGAAGAAAGGGAAGAAGAAGCGGCACTTACCATGCTAGCACAACGGACACCGATAAATACCTCTCCTCAAAACAAGGAAACTGATCCGGAACACGGTGAACCTAGCACTAATCTGACAACTAAGAGAACCATGATTATCGACCTAGAGGAAACAACCAATCTCTCGGATCTATCTCAATACTCTGTAGAGGAGGCAGATCCCGAGATAAAATACACAAGAGAACACTCTCAACGAACACAAAAGTTGTCGACTAACCTCAGAAATGTCAACATAGACGGAGTTTCACTATCATTTATCTCATTAGAGAATAAAAGGAAAAAATTTGACAATGATGAAAGAAAA
Source organism: Ambystoma mexicanum (assembly GCF_040938575.1). Lineage (NCBI taxonomy): Eukaryota > Metazoa > Chordata > Amphibia > Caudata > Ambystomatidae > Ambystoma > Ambystoma mexicanum. The sequence goes on from NC_090927.1 coordinate 993,977,631, forward strand.
AAAAAACGAGACAGTACGAGACCGCAGGAAAAACATAGCCCAAGAAAGTGAAGAAATAATCATATGTCAGATAGACACCAAAGAACACAAGATGGTAAAGAAAGAAAATGCCCTCAAGTGAGAGCACAGACAGGAGATCATCAAGGGAAAAGCGGAGACAAAACCAAAAAACACATGGGGATCACCTGTCATCCTCGAGAAATAGAAACTCGAGTTATACATCTACCAAGGCTGATATGGTAACTTACAAGGAAAAAATAAAAAGTGTCAGAAATGTTTGCCTTGAAAGCATAGGAAAATCAGACGGCACAATCTTGAACAGGAAGAACATAATACCTTCTCTAAGAACAATCATCGCAGCGGATATTAAGATCGTAGAATTTGCAACAAGAGGCAAACTGGATAGTGTGTATGAGACCTGTGGCGAGAGCAACGATTGCGCAAGCCATCGAAAACTTCTGGATTCTGGGCTATGAGCTAACAAACTACAATGACCCTAAACAAAATCGGGAAAAAAGATCACGACCGAGATTACCACCCAGAACAAGGGATGAACAGAGGGTGCATGAATACCTAAATTCTAACAGGGGAGCGGCAGGCACATCGCCAAAAGGAAAAAGAAGTCGAGAGTCCATTGCAAGGGGAAAAACTCTCAGAACCAATTAACACTAACCACGTGTGCAAAAGGGAAAAAGAACAGATTGAAGGAACACAGCGAAACAGGGAAGTACCTGCGCTACCGCATAATCAATCAACAGAAATTTATAAAGATCTCACGGGGGCGGGTCGTGTTCCCAAAGGCCCTTTATCTAAAATAAAGATCACATTCAACCCGGAAGAAGGTGAAGAAGAAGGCCTATCGCCGGCAAACTTGGAAAAAGAATGGAGCAAATTGAAAGAAGGTCAGAAGTGGAGGTGGATCTCCAAAGTCCTAAATCAGAGTGATTCCAGTTAGCAAACCAAGACCAAGGAACCAGGAGAAAATCCAAAAAAGGAGACAAGGAAGAAGATCGCCTCCCTGAAGTTTGCCTCCTGGAACACCAGAGGATTTACACATCTGTTAAAACAAAGTGATGTACATCAAGGAAATTTTGATGTTCTCTGTCTCCAAGAGACATGGTTAAGAGATATTCCAACAATGGATGGTTATGAAATATACCTTTCCCCAGCAGCAAAACGACCCTCAGGTACACCCTCATCGGTCCTTCTGACAATGCTGCATTCAAATAAAGCGCTACGAGTAACAAAAGTAATAGAATCATCACTATACTTCCAGGTGTTACTACTAAAGTGGGAAGGAAGAAACCAGAAAACATCTGCACTGAAATCGTAAGATATCTTAATAATGAACACTTACTGGAACCCTCTAGCAATAAGTGATGATTCGTTTCTAAAACAAGTAAACAACATCTTTGATAAGATAGACTCAGAATACCAACTTAGTTATCTGATCATATGCGGAGACCTGAATTTGGAATATCCAAAACTGCAACGGCTAAATCAAAATCAATCTACAAAAACTCCAGCAAAAAAAAGAGGAACAAAATGGGTCAAACTAATGAAAGCAAGGTCCCTACAAAACCTTCACTTACAGATAGAGGAAGATGCAAACCTGATATCAACATGGAAAAAGGACCTTTCCTCAGCCACTTTAGATCATATTTTTGTTAGTCCCGAATTTCTCACTTACATCACTAACTTTCGGGTCATTTGCACCAAGAACAGCGATCATAACCTGCTTGAGTTTGAATGGAAATCCCTACATGAAATAAGGGAAAAAATGGAAATGGAGATCGAAGAATCAAGCGGAAGAATAAGATTAAAAGTAAAACCAGAAGATATACCCACTCTAACCAAAAAAATATACGGAAAAAAACACTTCTGAAAAAGAGAAAGAAGCGGACTATGAACAATGTTTTAACATCTATAAACATAGAATCAACATTCCTATAAATAAAGACCGTGAACATACTCACAAATATGACAAAACCTTGGTCGATAAACGGAAAAAGCTAAGAAAAGCTCAAAGACTAGCAAAAAAAGACTAAGGACCAAAAGGATATGGAAGCAGCACTGGAAGCAAAAAATCCTATAAGAATTGGCTGAGTTCGCGTAGAGCTGCTATGCTCCAAGCAGATGCAGAGCATATGTTGAGTCTAATGAACGGGGGCAATTCAAGGGACTTTTGGTCACTGATCAAGTTAACAACAAATACTCCTCAAAACGTAATCCATAACAACGTAGGAGAAGACAAGTGGATCATTCATTTCACTAAGGTCTACAGAAATCCCAACAAAGAGACGAAGATTGCTAACTACAGAACGGAAACAAAATGGGACCTTCCTAACGGCTGCCTGAGCGTACAGCTCCCGCTGAGGCCTGGCCGTTTCGGAGGATTGAGCCCCCCCGAATCCCTCCTGGTGAACGCAACGTGGCGACTCGGCGTTGTGACCCCCCCGGGCACCCTAGACTCGAAAGAGCGACCCCCGAGAACCCAGTGGAGCCTGAGAACGGGCCCCGATGCACACAAGGGGAGAAGGGAAACGAGGCCTGGGCGGCCACGGCTGCAGAGGTACGGAGGCATTTCACAGAGGCCACGAGGAGGCGCGGACCGAGAGCACGGACCCGGAGCGCGAGGTGAGCCCTCGCCCCCCTCCCCCGCCAGGGCCGAAATGCACTACCCCGAAGCGGTCGGGAGGTGGGGGATTGGGGGACAAGAGCGGTGGAGCCCCCACTCATCGGGACGGGTCGTCGCTGGGCTCTGGACAGCCTGAAAAAGTCAAGGCGGGCCGAGAGGTGCCGCTCCCACCAGAAGAGCGAGTGGAGGGAGCGCGAACACGCCGACTTCAGTCGTGGAGGGATCCGCAGGCACTAAGTGAGGACGGCGAGGTGGAGTAGCCAGGCCCTTTGACCATTCCCTCCCTGCGGGAGACACTGAGGAGGCCCGGGTGCGAGGCCCCCACCTGGCATTGGTGGGGCGTGTGCCCGCCCGTAGAACCCCTCTGGGCCTGGCCGGACGGACCCAGTTGCCTGCTCCGCCAAAAACCCCCGACTGCCACAGTGAAACTTGATAGGGTGTGAGGCCCCCGCCCGGCGAGGCGTGTGCCCGCCCAACGCCGGTACCCCCTGCAGCAGCAGAACGACAGTAGGGTGGGGAGAGACCCGGCCCCGGTCCCCCCTCTCTCTTGCTGGCCCCCCGGGGCTCCCCAGGAGGAAAATCACCGGCTGCCTCTTGACGGTGGGGGGCTGGGGGTGACCAGATGAACTGGCGGAAAACATTGCAGGAATTTCGCTTTCACGAGGATGTGAGTAGCATCCAAGGTACGACCCTCAGGAGCGAAATGGCCCAGCCGGAGGCCCTGACACCCTCCACAGCAGCAATGGAAAAGGGTTTCACCTCGATCCTGCAGGAGATCAGGGACATGCGCTCGGACGTCGACCAGAAATTTGAAAAAATTGACCAGAGGGTGGATAAGGTCGAGGACAGACTACTACAGGTGGAGACCAACCAATCCTCATCTGCGGCCCAAGAAATACAAATTGACATGAGGCTAGCGCTTCCTGGTGAAGAAGGAACGAAGAGCGGGTCAGGTAAATGGATGACTTTGAAAATAGGGAACGGAGGAACAACCTCAGGATCTTTGGGGTCCCGGAATCGGAAGGAGAAACGGAGAGAGACATCACCCGCACGGTGAGAGACATCATCACCCTCCTGTTCGCGGAGGAGATGACGACGGAACTCACATTTGATAGAGTGCACAGGGCGGGGGGCAGAGCGGGGGGCCCTCGGTCGATCCTGGTCCGGTTCCATTACTACTCGGAAAAGTCAAAAGTGCTGGAGGAGGCCAGAAAAGCCTGGGAGATCACTTATAATAACGCTCAGATCTCAATATACCAGGATCTTTCGGTCTACACATTGGCCAAACGCAGAATGTTCCGCCCCCTAACGCAACTGCTTAAGGAGAAAGGGGTGCGATACAGATGGGGCTACGCCTTCTCCCTGACCTTCGAATATATGAGTCAATGGTCAACTCTGATCACGGAAGACGACATAAGGGGAGCCATCCAGGACTACGGAGTGGACTCGAACCCCCAGAGGGGCCCATCGGGCCCAGGGACGGGCAGACCAAGTGGCTCTGGCCCATCGGGAGACAGGAGAAGGAAAACAGGCGCAAGGAAATTCAGAAAAAAATCAATACACCATCGCCAGCGAAGGACAGAGAGCAGAACGACTGAGGACTGAGGACGGGGGCATCCCATCGGGCTCCAAAATGGTGTAGTGGTGTCTCAGAAGTTCCATTACTCACAGCGTCCCCACGAACAGCAAGTATAAGGGGGCCAGGGAGGGGTTGCTGCAATTAGGGGGTAAGGGGGGCTCAAGACGATGAGCTTTACACAGATGGCCTGGCCGAGGTGGGCAGGCTGGTGGTTTGGCCAAAGCCAGCGATGGCAGAACTAATTGGCTGGAAGCTGGGGAGGGGGCAGGGGAGATACACGACAGTTGGGGTTGTTCAGTTCGGGACAGGGATTGGGGGGCAGTTGGGGAAAAGTTTCAGGCCCACCCAGGGGGGCGGGGAGGAAGGAATGGGGGAGCACAATTTGAATTCAAGGGAGCACGCAGGAAAGGGTCGTGAGAATATGTTGACAGGGAGAGGAGCGATCTTGGATAATGGCTGAAAGTCCGCCGGCCCTAGGAGTGGGATCCCTTAACGTGTGGGGCCTAAACACCCCCACAAAGAGGTCCCTGGTCTGTAGGGAATTTAGGAGGGCTAACCTTGACCTTCTCTTCTTACAAGAAACTCACTGGGCACGGGGGAAGAAGCCCAAGATGCGGGGGGGGAGGAATAGGGGAGGTTTTTTGCACATCCCACAAGGGTAAAAAAAGAGGGGTAGCCATCCTCCTGGCGAGGAATGTTGGTTTCGAAAAAGAGGACATACTGAAAGACCCTGAGGGCCGTTACTTGTTGGTACGAGGGTCCCTGGAGGGCGCCCCACTTACCCTAGGCGTGGTATACGGCCCAAATGAAGGTCAAGCCCAATTCTGGGAGGAGGTGGGGGAGAAACTCAAGCTTTTTGTCCGGGGTGTGTTGGTGGTGGGGGGAGATTTCAACATGGTCCTGGACCCAACCCAGGACAGGAAACGCGTTGGTCCTCAGTCGTCCAGGGCAACTGATGAGTCCATGGCTCGGACCTTCGAAAGGGTTAACTCAGGGCTGGGTCTGGTGGACACGGTCCCGACTCCCAGAACGGGAGCCCCCTCCTTCACATACTATTCAGCCATTCACTCATCTTTTTCCAGAATAGATTACATCTTAGTGGACGAGACCCTGCACCCATTCACTGGACACAAAGTCGACCCCGTCCGCTGGTCGGACCACGACATGGTCCGAACCACCATTGCAAGGGGCTGGCTAAGCAACCGTAGGGGACGATGGAAATGCAACGACTCTCTGTTGAAGGATGAGGTGCACGCTCAGGAGGTGCTAGATGCCATAACAGAATTCTTCGGGTTTAACGACAATGGAGAGGTAGGTCCGCACACCCTATCGGACGCCTTCAAGGCGACCCTAAGGGGACTTCTTATCAAAATGGGTGCCCAAAATAAAAGAGTAAGGGAGGCCCAGGGAAAATCACTGAGAGTGAAAATAACTCAACTCCAACCGGGTGGTCCCCCTCCAGATCCATTGGATCGAGACCAGCTCACCACTCTGGCCGACTATAGGCTCCAGTTGAAAGATCTCCTCCTGCACAAAACGGAACAGAGTCTCCAACTGGTTAAGCAAAAGTACTACGAAAAGGGGGATAGGGCGGATAGGATCCTGGCCTGGAAACTGAGGGAGATGCAGAGAAGCAGAATGGTGAAAGCAGTAAAGAACGAAGAGGGGTTAATAGGCCACAACACTCCCCACATAGGAGAGGCATTCTGCCGATACTACAAAAAACTATACTCATCAGAATATAACGGGGGTGACTTGGAGATAGAAGGGTTCCTGAACTCAATACAAATGCCGGCCCTGACTAGGGAGATGGCAGAGGGGTTGGAGGGCCTGGTGACCGAGGATGAGGTGGAACACGCAATCAGCAGAATGAAGGTGGGCACTTCCCCGGGCGAGGATGGCTTCACAGTCTACTTTTATAAAAGGTTTTGCTCGACCTTAGCCCCGCACTTAGTGAAGGTCTTCAACGTAGTACTAGAGGGGGGCTGGAGGCCATAATTGTGGTATTAACCAAGGAAAGGAAGGACCCCACAGAGTGCTCCTCCTACCACCCGATATCCCTGTTGAACATCGATGTTAAGATCCTAGCCAAGGTAATCGGTAATCGGGAGGCGGATGGAGGAGATACTACCGAAACTGATCCATGAGGACCAGGTAGGGTTCATAAGGGGAAGACAGGGCTCAGACAACATCCGTAAAACCGTAGACTTGTTCCACCATGCCCAGGAGTCGGACCTCGACGCGAGCGTCCTCTCCCTGGACTCGGAAAAGGCATTCGATAGGGTCGAGTGGAGATCCATGGAACTCCTCCTCCAGAAAATGGGATTTGGCGCACATATCAGGGGATGGGTGGCTGCACTATATAGAGCTCCGATGGCAAGGGTACAAGTGAATGGCAGGTTATCGAATCCCTTCCCCCCTCTCACGGGGCACAAGACGGGGATGTCCGCTGTCCCCCCTGATATATGTCCTTACAATGGAGCCCCTGGCCATAGCAGTTAGATCACACCCGGATATCAAAGGGGTTAAGAGGGGCAAAGTGGAATTTAAGCTTTCCCTGTTCGCGGACGACATCTTGGCTTACCTGGGGGACCCCAGCTCCCCCCCCCCCCCGGTCTCTGGTGGGTGCATTCGGACGCTTCTCAGGGCTAAAGATTAATGCGTCTAAATCAATTCTGTTCCCCATGAGAACACGGGACCCGGGCTTAGACTCCGTGGGCGTACTTAACGGGATAGCAGTGGGGAAGGTCTCCATCCGATACCTGGGCGCCCTCCTCACCAGGGATCTATCAAAACTTGCCCCGACCAACTATGAACCCGTTTTAGCAGGTATTACTGCGGACCTCAGGAGGTGGGGTTCAATGATTCTGTCCTGGTACGGCCGCATGACGGCAGTGAAGATGAATGTGCTGCCGAGTCTGCTGTATCTCTTCACCTCCTTCCCAACCAGCGTCCCTGACCAAACCTTTAGGACTCTGCAGAATGCGGTCCGTGAGTTTATTTGGCAGGGCAGGACCCCGAGGACCGCAAAGGCGGTCCTGACCCTGCCGAGAGAAGAGGGAGGGTTTGGCTTACCAGACTTCCAAGTTTATATCCGCACCGCCCAACTGCGCGTCCTCCTGGAGCACATGAGGGAAGGAATGGGCACCTACTGGTCCTACTTGGAGGATATGGATGCACACCCTTGTAAAGTTTGAGATCTCCTCTGGGCCCCGCGCAGGTTCATCCCGAACAGACTTAAAACCCATCCTACCCTGGGAGTTCTCTGGGCAATCTGGAGGGAGGGCCCCCAGACAGGGCACCTAACGTCGTGGCCATCTCCGATGTCCTCACTCTGGGGACACCCCCTCAATATGGGTAGTAGGGGGTTCCGCAAGGCACAGGCCTGGTCCGACTCGGGACTGGAATGGACAGGGCAGTTTTTCCGGGAGGGGGAATTCCTACCATACGAGGATCTGAGGGACGCTATTGGGCAGGATTCCCTCTCCATATCCGAATATCTCCGCCTGAAGGGCATTCTTTGCGACCAATCATGGGGTCAGAACCTGAAGAGACAGCTAACCCCCTTTGAAAAACTACTTGACACAGCGACCTCCAGGAAGGGAACGGTGTCAGGGATGTACAGGATCCTGAACACTGCTAATTTAGTGGAGCGACGGGGTTTCTGCGCCTTTTGGAATGACCTGGCAGGAGAGGTGATCTCGGAGGACGCCTGGTCACGGATATTTACAATAGCATTCCATGGGAATTTATTCACAGCCGACATGGAACACAACTTCAAGATCTTGCAGGGGTGGCACAGAGACCCTGTAAAGTTATCAAAAATGTTCACGGGAGTGTCCCCCATGTGTCCAAGGGGGTGCGGCCAGACAGGATCGAGGGGCCACATGTGGTGGCACTGCCCAAAAGTACAGGCGTATTGGGATAGGGTCAGGGGCTGAATTGCTGAAGTCACAGAGGAATTGCTCCCCCAGAACACTCTGACGGTGTTGTTGGGTCTCCCCCCGGAGGCCATGGACATTTACAGGTACCCCAGAATGTGGGAAACAATGCTGAGGGCGGGAAGGGTGGCCCTGGCTCAGAAATGGAAGAGCCCGGAGACCCCCTCAAAGGAGGACTGGCTAAAAAAATTTAAAAATATGTTCTTAATTGACAAGCTAACGGCAATGATGAAGAATGACTCTGGTGCATTCCAAGAGAACTGGTATGGGGTGCAGCAGACCTGGGGATGGGACGTCCACCGATGCCCGGTAGGGGCCCGGTGAGACGGGACTGGGAGGAACCAAAGACGGAACGGGCGCCCACGGCCCGGGGGTAGGCAGCCGAATCACAGCCATAGATGATTGTCGTTCACACTTTACCAAGCTCCAGACACAAATGAACAGTTTAAGACTCCCAAAATTATGGTTCATGTTTGATTAAGGGGTTAGGGGGGTGGGCATGTTTTGGGGTGGGGGGAGGGAGGGAAGGGGGGGCCAGGTTCATTGGGCCTGTCAGATGTACTTCTTTTGAACATGCATGGAGCCCGTTTGTTATATTAAGAAAATGCTAATAAAAACGAAGTTTAAAAAAAAGAAAAAAGAAATCAAACGGCTAAACACCTCGAGGGCACCCGGTCCAGACGGCCTGACTAATGCCCATCTAAAAGAATCTCCACAAACCTGGGCACTATTTATTAGCAAAGTATTCAATACCATCATAGAAACAAAATCTATACCCAGACCTGGAAAAAGGCTATAATAGTCCCAGTGTATAAAAACGGACCAAGGCAAAATCCAAAGAATTCCAGACCAATAGCATTGTTAGACGTTATTTGTAAAGTATACGACTCAACCCTATTGGAGATGTTTCAGAAATGGGCATCTGAAAATGCTTGAATAGACGCATTTCAATCGGGTTTTGTAAAGAACGCAGGAACTCTGGCCAACATATTTTTGATAAACATCTTGAAGAGCAGGACTAAAGAAGGTAAACCCGGCATATATATGGCCTTCATTGACCTGGTCCAAGCATTCGACCAGGTCAATAGAGAACGTCTCTGGAAGAAACTAGAAACCAAAGAGTGCCCAGACAATATATTGGAACAAATTCAAGCACTTTATTCAGAGACGTCTCTATCCGTTTCAACCAACAGGGCACGTTGTCAACACCCACACAAACAGCAAGAGGGGTCAAGCAGGGATGCCTGATGGCCCTGACGCTATTTAACGCCTACTTGTGGGATTTCAAAGACACTGAGAGCGAAGTAAGATCATACCCACCAAAAGTGGGTGGGGTGACATTGTCTCGCCTATTGTATGAGGACGATCTAATTTTATTGGATCAAACACAGATAGGACTACAAAGACAACTAGATAACTTGAGTAGGTACATCGAAAAAAACAATCTAGAAATCAACAAGAGCAAAACTAAGACCATGACGCTCCAAAAAACCACCAGTACTAATATTCCGTTTATCTGGCACTTGGAAGGTGTAGAGATTCAAACGGTATCAGAATTCAAATATCTGGGAGTGATCATGAGCAACAATCTAACAGAAACAAACATGCAGCTCTACCTTTGGGAAAGAATGAAGAACTTAACGTCCCAAGCTAAGATCACTGAAAGGAAATTTTGCCGATATTCACTTAAACCGATTATACTATTCTATCGAACAAAAGTGATTCCATCAGTAACATATGGGGCGGAGGCCTTTTTTAACATACCGGGAGCATTATGGACGAAGCTGGAAAGTCACTTCTGGAGACAGATACTGAATCTTCCATCTTCTACACCTATGCCTTTAATAAGAAGGGAACTATGCATACTATCCCTACAAGGCATCGTCTCAAGGAACAAACTGATGATGTACAGGAAAGTGATTATCCTGGAGCGTTCTAACATCTTTGATATCATCCACAAAGACGTCTTTGAGACAAACTCCAAATTCTTACAGACCTGGCGTCAGAAAATAACTTGTTTATTGGAGGAAATAGGATCTTCAGAAAAAGAGCTAATGAACAATCCGACAAAAGCAACAAGATTAGAAATCCTAGATTGGATAAAGACACAGGATACAGTGGGGTCATATAAATAAGCAGCGCACGTAACTCTGATAAGCAGAAAGCTAAATGACATAAGACCCTACCCTAAGACCTTCCCAAGCAGACAACATCGCCAAATATTTATGAGAGCATGTTTCAATATTTTACCAACTAACGAGATAAAATCTATCAGAGGAATCACTTCTACTAATAACTGTTGCTTCTGTGAGGATAAACACTAAGACGTCTCCTCCTGAACTGTAAGGGTTTGACTGAACTAAGAACTACTCATATGCTACTTCTTTCTATGAAGAACAGGAATGGTGGAAACGCTTAATGGAGGGGGAAGGTACAAAAGAAATAATTGCAGTGACACAATTCTTACAACATATTGACTTTGGAAAACCCTGAATGAGAAAGAAGAACATTAAAACCAACCAAGGAAAGTGGAATTGAACAGGGGAACTAAGGAATAAAAGTCTAAAAAACGTGTAAAGAAAAGTGTGTAAACATTTATAAATCAATAAAAATAAATAAAAAAAAGACTGGAATTAAGAGATCTCTGTATATGTTTGTTGAAAATATAAAGTTATTTAGAAAAGACAATTTTGAACAAAGTGTTTTAAAGTGAACTGATGCCAGCCACAGAGGACTTCAAAGCACATTCCTCAGTTTGCTCCAACAAAGGGTGCCTTCCTTTTGCTCTCTGCCCAGGAACTATCATTTAGATGTTACTGAAAGGAGGAGGGGATTTTGCTCTGCTTCTCTGGGAGAGAGACAATAGGCTTCCTGAACTGAAAGGGAATTCAAATTCGGGTGTCAACAGAAACCAACTGCCAGCAGGAAGAGGCCAGGAGTGCTCTGGACCCAGCCAAACCTTGGGGGTGGGACCAGACAGATTTGTGTATGTTAAACCCCAAGAAATTATCTTTTTGAAAAAGACTCAAAGAGAACTGTGCACATTTTGTAAAAATCTGTAAATTATAGGTTGTTAACAGGAAAATTCTGACCACAGTTTGAAGCTACTCTGAACTCTGTGCTATGTTCAGAGACAGGACTACAGATAATTTGATTTTGTAGCAATTGTGATGATGCTAGAAAAATAAAACTGCACAGGATTGTGCCCAGATGTCATGCGCATATATGTAGAAAGATGTGTACAGATCTGACACTGGGTAACCAACTAAAAGCGCGGAAAACTGTCAAATTTGAACCAAAGCTCTCACTGAGCTGGGACTCGGACAGAAACTTGCTCTACTAAATCAGTGATATAAATATGTATTGGTAACAAGTTGGTTTTATTGTAAATATGATTTATGTAAAAAATAGATTTACAGTACAGAAACAAAGGGGAGGTACTCCCTGGATTGTAAAACACAACAGCATCATGACATCAGATTTCCTTCTCAAATCAGGAGGGGAAATACTCTAACCAATAGGATTCCTAGAGGGTGTGCTTAGTATAATTTAGCCTACCCACCCCTTTAGGAAATACATAAATAGGGACAGTTTAGGACCTAGAGACACGAGGATTCACCCATCAACTGATTTACTGGCGAAGCGCTCTGCAAGAGAATCCCAGATCCAAGACTACAGAATTCTGAAAGCAGAATGCCCAATTCCAAAGCTGAACCCTTCTCAGCTTGGCCTTTAAAATCTTGAAACCTGATTTTAACCCCAGACTTCCAAGGGGCACAACAAAAAGAACAGCCGGACGTGCTGTTTATGCTTTATTGCCAAGAACTCTTGCTAGAAACCAGAGATCCAAACCAGTAGAGCAGAGCTGTAACCAGATAGCTGAAACCCAGAACCAACCCGTCAGATCCAGTATAGAGGCAATGCACTGTCCAGAGTGCTGTGCTGAGTGCAGAAACCGAGCGCCCTGAATCCTGTCCGGTGGGCTAGCAGAATTTCAGTCCAGAACCTTTGACCAGATCCTGACCGGCCTATTCCAACCCATAGTTGTGAATATCTATATCATAGAATTGTCCATAGCCAGTATCTTATCTTTAAGTAATCCTATCCAACCCATTCTATCATGTCCAGAACTGCATTGTAGAATCTTTTGTTTTTCCTGAATCTTTCCCTCGCCTATATAGTCCTTTGATAATTGTAGTGATATCATATTTGTGCTAATATATTTGCTGAAGAAAGACAAGTGTCTCGGCTGGCAAAAGTGGGAACAGAGGTGCTGCTGATCTGGTGGCTGTTCCGTTGGTTATCTTGTATCTTCATAGACTGCCTAGTGTAAAGAAAATCCTGTTTGTAATTCCAAAGCGCATCTTTCATTTGTAAATTTTGACTCTTTCTGAAAAAAATCGACCTCTACTAAAACCATCATAACTTCTGAACCGCTTTCAAACGAACCCAAAAACGCATTCCAACTCCTTATAGTTTTCCCGTAATCGAGTTTCTCGCGCGCTGAAAGGTTTGCTGCGAATCTGTCATTTGACTCAATTTCATCATGTGTAAAACAGCTATTCTTTGCATCCAACTTCAGAATTCAGTTTTCAATCTGCTAGTTATTCAATCATCATTGCTGGTGTTTACCTGAAACTTTACAAAGCGGCTCTCACTAGTTTTGAACCCAATTTCGAGAATTAAATCAATGTTTCAGTGTTTTTCCCATTCATTCAAAACCACATTCAAAAGCATTTGACCTGTTTTGAAATCATTCCTGTTTCTCTCTATGCTTGCTGGGGGGAATTGGGATTGAAACTGCATTTGTTGAGTGTGTATTTCCTGAAACCTGTGTTCTCTCCTTCCAACTCTATATTGCATATTGGGGGGAATTGAGTAGTGTGCAGGGGGAAAGAGTGACATTGCATTTGACTGAACCCACACAAAGTTTTATTCTGTGCTACATGATTTTTCTTATCCATACTCCTTCTGATTTAAGAGATTGTTGATTGTAACATCACCCATTGGTGATTATTGTATCAATATTAAATAGTGTGATATTTATATATATTGCTCAAATCCATAAAATAAATATTTTAACTTTGCAAAACAACCTGCTTCTTGGTTCAGTGAGGCCGGGGGGGAGGGATTCAAAGAGAGGGGCATGATGTAAAGGTACATCATTCAGAAATAAAAGAACTTATAGGCACAAATATATAATTAATGGTTCCAGCTGTGCATTACATGCTAGGCATTGACTTAGGTGGAGTGCCGGGTTGAAATCACTTACATATTGAAGTATATTTGTGTATATAAATTGCCTCCTTCAAGTGAATGTTTTCTAAATGATTGTGTAATAAATTAATAAGTGTTTTACCAAGAAACCTTGAGTGCGTCTACTTGAACCACTGATTGTAAAACCTCTGTGTAACCTCTTGTACTGCTCACATTCCCTCTTGAGATAAGCCTGGCTGCTCAGCTCGCTACCACGAAACTGTGTAATACAGACTTATACCAAAGGTTGGTTTTGCTTACACCTGTAGTCCTAATTGTATGTGGTGGTCTCAGAGGGTACTGCATGCAATTCTGCCTAACTGACGAAATGCTATAATGTTCCTGATGGCCTTCACATACCTATCTGTACTTAGATCTAATGTTTTTACTTGGCATGTACTGCACGTCTCCTGATAACACAACATTCCTTAAATGATCTGGAATACTCCAAAGCTAAGAAGAATCCAATCCCTCTCCTTCCCTTTTTCCTCCTTTCCTGAAGGGGTGCTACAAACCCACTTCAATTGCAACTGGCACTACATAAAAAAGTAAAAATAAACATGCAAAAAGTTGACATTTTCTGATACACATCAGTATATTACAGAGATTAACTGTGGTATAACAGCGAAGTCTACTTTGCAGACTAGCACTACAAGTAGCCATCAGCAGAACATTGGGGCTGAAGAATCAGGTCAGCGTCTCATTAATCCTCAGTCTTAGAACAAATAAATAGGCATCAGCAAGAGGTTGACAGAATCAATTATATACATAGCATACTCACATAGTCTATGATGTGCAGGGATCTAAAACTGGTATTTCGTTCACATCCCATTGAACACAGATCTGGATATATGCCTTCTTCTAAGATATACTGCCGTCCAGCAAAGTCTTGACCATCAAATGCTACCCAGCTGTATGAATTTAAGAAAATAAGGAACTTTAAGATTCTCATGGTATTCTTAACATTTGCTGCTACCAAAAATGTCTACTCCGAATGTAAATGGTTCAATTATATTTTGACTGGTACCCATAAATTCCTTACGTAAAACCCCGCAAAACATTTATGATTGTTTTGCCATTAAATAATTCGCCAACAGTCTTTCATGCTATAATAGATATATAAAAACAGAATGCCAAGTTTTTGCTCTTTTTTTCCTTACTTTTAGAACACTTATTTTGCAGTCCTAAAAAATATGTTTGACACCTTTCTCAACAAAGATTGTTTTCCAAATGAAGTACCTCACAGATATAGAGGTCCAGCGGTCTCAAAATGTAGAAAGACTTGCCATCAATGGATAAATGGGATTTGTGCACCTAGTCAAATGCGTCCATGTCAGCATTGATTCAAATTTATTTTTTTATTGAGTTCAGGTGAAATATGCAAAATGCTTCATTGCAATAAAGTGAAAACGACGACGAGAGAGGGTGAGCCAAAGCCAAATGGGGGGGCGGTAAGGTAGAGGTAATTGAGGCATCCATCCATATTTGAGCAGGGGCCAAGGTAAATGGGAAGAACAGACAAGAAGTCATAGGAGTGCAAAGCAGCAGAGCAATAAGTGCAGTTTGTCACGTACAAGGGCTATTTGCCCAAAATCCTGGGGCAAGTGCAGCTATGAGTCCAGGATAAAAGCTACTAAGCCATCAGAGCTGAGGAGGGTACTAACCAGTTTAAGCCTTCAGTCATGATGATCCATAGCCCCATGCAAGCGGTCACTAATTTTTAGGCAGCTTGATAGGCTGGTTTAAGATGTTTCGTTTTTGGTGTTCTTTTGAATTTCAAGTGGCTGGCTTCAGACTTGGTGTTCAAAGGTAGGATGTTCCAGAGGTCTGTGCCACTTAAGCTGACTGATTGTAGTCCAACTTTCTGTTTCCTGAAGGTAGAAGATAGCTTCCTAGCTATCGTGAACACCATTCTAAAATGTATTTTCAAATATACTGTCTGATGTATGCTGGACTGTCTCTAATGACTGCCTTATGAATGATAGCCAGTACTTTGAAATCAATACTTTCTTTTAAAGGTATCAGGTAATAATGATGTGGCAAAAATGTCGCCGGAAAAAAACTTGTGGCAAAAATGTCGCCGGAAAAAAACTTGTGGCAAAAATGCAGTGGTTTAACCCGGTAAAGGTGTACCCCATTATACCATTTAAGAGAAGCTGGGGTTGTGGGGATGTCCCCCGCTCCTCTTAAATGGTATAATGGGTCCAAGGGTGTCCCCCATCCTTTACATGATTGTGGCGGCAAAACCACAGCATTTTTGCCACAATATTATGTATACACAGCCATTTTTGCCGCGATTTTAAGACATGGAACCTTTCTAAAGGGAGCCAGTAAAGGGTCTTCAAGGGAGGGTACAGGGGATTTCAGTGGTTGAACCCCATGGTGAGCTGTGCTGCAAAGTATGAGAAGGCCCAAATATGGACTATTGCAATAGTCCAGTCCTGTTAGCACCGGAGATCTAGTGATGTCCACCTTAATTTACTTACGTAGGTAAGGTAGTATGTGTTTGAGCAGGTGTATGTGGTAGCAGCAAGATTGAGATACCTCTCTGATCTGTCTGAGGAAGACGATCTCAATATCAGAGAAGAAACCGAGATGCTAGTCTTCAGTCCACATTAATTTACTTATGCAGGTAAGGTAGTATGTGTTTCAGCAGGTATAGGTGGCAGCAGCAAGATTTTGATACTTCTCTGATCTGTCTGCGGAAGGAGATCTCAATATCAAAGAAGAAAACACAAGAAACACAGATCCTTGCCTTCAGTCATGGAATTAGTTGAGGGGCTCATGGTGGTAGGCCAGATAAAGAAAAAAGTGGTCGGGCTATTAGATACAAAGAAAGTGATGCACATATGTAGAGGTGGTTATAAATCATCCAATCCTGTTTGGGATCTATACAAGGACATAGTTTGGGTATGTTAGGTTGCATTTCTCATTTTGAAGGCAATTTGTGTATTCTCAGCATACATCTGGAAGTAGTGGAGAAGGATTTCATGAACTCAGTCAGATTTCAAGAAACTCTTTCACAGCCATGGGGATACGACTTAACCTTGAAGGACAGCATATCTGAAGATGAAGGGCTGAGAATTAACTAATGATGGCCCTGCTGTCCTAAAAAAATGATGTGATCCATTTCAGAGCTATGTCTTTGGCGACAAATGAGTTCTAGAGTCTCTGCAATACAATTGTGAGGTGGACAGTGTCAAAGGCTGCTGAGAGGTTAATTAAAAACAGAACTGGTATGGAAATTGCACACTTAGTTGCCAAAAGCGAGTCTTTTATATAGAGTAGGCTAGTTTCTTGTTGTAGGCTGGCCGGAAACCAGATTGATATTGATATAAAATGTTATTATATTTCAAGTATTCCAAAAGTTGTGGCGCTGCTACTTTCTCAAGCAGATTACCAATTAATGGGGTTGTTGGTGATGGCGCAAACGTTTTCAAGCAATCAGCCAAAGGTCTTTTTGGCAAGAGGGTGAACGAGCCAAAGCAAAGATGAGCAAATGTGCTATTTAACAGAGCAGGAACCAGTTTGGAAATGTTTTCCTTGATGGTAGTAGCAGGTCATGTGTGGGTCTTTTCTGAGGAGTGTGACGAATCTAGACTATTCTTCCTTTCTCCGCAAAGGGGAGCGACCGCTTATAGGATTGGGAGGTGAGCTGCTCAGCCAGACACCCCTACCAGCTCCACCCCACCACAACTGAGGGATTTGGGCAAGAGGGACCTCAATGTGAGTGACTTCCCTCTCAGGGACAAGGATTCTCATTCCGGTAAGGAACTCCCAGTCCAGAGTACATTGTCCGACCTACATGGGAATCAGGAAGACTGTTGTAAACCCTGTTTTGGATTCACCAAATAGTGACATTTCTTCAATCTCTTTGGCTTCAGGTAATGCAGGATCCCGTCAGAACTCCATAATGAAAGAGGAACGACACGTTTTCAAGCAATCAGCCAAAGGTCTTTTTGGCAAGAGGGTGAACGAGCCAAAGCAAAGATGAGCAAATGTGCTATTTAACAGAGCAGGAACCAGTTTGGAAATGTTTTCCTTGATGGTAGTAGCAGGTCATGTGTGGGTCTTTTCTGAGGAGTGTGACGAATCTAGACTATTCTTCCTTTCTCCGCAAAGGGGAGCGACCGCTTATAGGATTGGGAGGTGAGCTGCTCAGCCAGACACCCCTACCAGCTCCACCCCACCACAACTGAGGGATTTGGGCAAGAGGGACCTCAATGTGAGTGACTTCCCTCTCAGGGACAAGGATTCTCATTCCGGTAAGGAACTCCCAGTCCAGAGTACATTGTCCGACCTACATGGGAATCAGGAAGACTGTTGTAAACCCTGTTTTGGATTCACCAAATAGTGACATTTCTTCAATCTCTTTGGCTTCAGGTAATGCAGGATCCCGTCAGAACTCCATAATGAAAGAGGAACGACACACCCCTCTTGTTTGTTTTGAAGTACATAGACGAGAAACCTTGGAAAATCCTACGAAGAGGCGAGCCTCTGATGGGAAGATGTCCTCGAGGAGCAGAGCCACGCTAAACCACCCAGCCGGTGCTAGCATAGGAACCAACCTGATTGTTAACAAGACCCCGAAAGGCTGGCCTCCTGATCGATCAAGAAGTCAAGGTAGACAGACAGAAAGTAAAGTGGCCGTCTCGCCTGGTGGAGTGACCACACGGAAGCAGTGCTGGGCCTGGTGTTCGTTAACTGACCAGAAAGCAGCAGAGAAGTTGGATCCCCGATCTCTGCATAAGAAGCACATTAGCTGCTGTGCCGAGCAGCAGAAGAGGTAACGTCATTGAGAAGGGCGAAAAGTGATACTAAAGGCGGAAGAAGCCATAAGGGTTACAGGAGCCTGGAAAACCCCAACGGGCAGATGCCCTACCGAGGCCCTGCTAAAGCAAGCTTGTCAGATGTCCAGAGGACTTTGAGGAGTCCTGGAAATAAGAAGAACAAGTTACTTACCCCAGGTAACGTTCTTTCGATTGGATGTTTCTCCCACGTATGCCTCATCTTATGATAATATATGTCTCCAGCTTTGCTGCTTCGGAAAACATTTTCGACAGAGGGCGATGTACGCAGTGTCGTCGAGTCGATGTCCCTCGAGGGCCTCCATCGACAGCCGACGTCACCATCGGCATAAAGAGCGCATGCAACGCCCATTAGCTTCAGTTCTGTTTTTCTTTTCCCCTCTGAAGAGGAATTACCAGGCATGCCCAAGACCATAGGCTCACAGCGCAGAGTGTAATAACACGTAAAGTTTACGGCGATGAGGAACACGTGGGAGGAACATCCAATCGAAAGAACGTTACCAGGGGGTAAGTAACTTGTTCTTGGAATGGATTGTGTCCTCCCACGTATTCCTCACCTTATGATAGACTCCCAAAGCAGTAATAATTTGGAGGTGGGAGTACCAATTAAACATAGATGTTAATCATGGACCAAATGGAGGACGGCTTTTGGCGAAAAGTCCTCCCTGACTGGAGGAAGAATCCAGACAATAATGTTTTACAAATGTATGTATAGACATCCAAGTGGCCGCTGAACAGATATCATTGATTGGGACACCCCTTTAAAGAGCCCCAGAGGTTGCCATGCCCTTGTTGAATGAGCCCTTAGGCCTTTCGGCAGGCCCTTGCCCGCTAGTCTGCAACATTCGCCAATTGCCAGGATAATCCATCTGGATATTGTTTGTTTTTTTACTGCATGGCCCAATGTGGGACGACTATATCCAATTAAAAGTTGATCAACTTGGCAAAATTTACCCATGCTGGATATATAAAAACTGAGAGCCCTTTTTGGGTGCAGCCTATGCAGCCTCTTCCACCTCCTTCCCTGGATGAGGTAGTGGGTACAATGTTGGTAAGGTAATTTCTTGTGACAAGTGGAAGTTGGAGACCACCTTTGGTAAAAAAAAGAAGCTTTTACCTTGAGAGGGACTTTGTCTTTATAGAATACCGTATGAGGAGGCTTGCAAGAAAGAGCTTACCCTGCGGGCTGATGTTATTGCAATAAGCAAAACTGTTTTTAATGTCAAGAGTCTTAAAGGACATGAGTGTAGGGGTTCAAAGGGAATACATGTTAAAAGCTTTAACACCAGATTGAGGTCCCAAACATGTACATTGAATGGAACTGGTGGGTATACATTAGTACGGCCCTTCAAGAATTGGATAATCAAAGTGATCTTTAAATATGAATCCTCCTGTGAGGAGCGCTTGAAAATGGAAAGTGCTGCTAGGTAGCCATTAATAGTTCCAATCGATTGGCTAAATGTAACAGAAAAGAGAGCACCATAGGTGTGGCACATAGAAATGGATCCATTACGTCACCCGGGAGACCCCAATCCTTGTACCTCAGCCTTTCAGAAACTATGTGTGAAGGCTCTAAGTGTCTTGACCTTTGGATGGAGAACCCGACCTTCCTCTTGTGAGAGAAGATCCTCTCTTTGTGGAAGACGTATTGGAGGGCAGATGGACAAGTCCAGAAGGTCTGGGTACCACGTCCTCCTGGCCCAATCCGGAGCAATTAGGATCA
Source organism: Ambystoma mexicanum (assembly GCF_040938575.1). Lineage (NCBI taxonomy): Eukaryota > Metazoa > Chordata > Amphibia > Caudata > Ambystomatidae > Ambystoma > Ambystoma mexicanum. The sequence continues at coordinate 993,997,576 of NC_090927.1, forward strand.
TGAGTTTCCCGAACTTTCTCAACCTCTTGATTACATGAAGAATGACAGGGACTGGAGGAAACGCATACAGGAGTGGAAAATCCCAGTCCACCACAAACACGTCTCCCAGAGTCCTCAAGGGGGAAATTGCCTGGAGCAATACTTTTCGCACTTCTGGTTGACACCGGTCGCAAACAGATCCACTTGAGGGGTTCCCCAAAGGGTGAAGATCTCTTGAAGGACTTCCTGAGCGTGTTCCCACTTGTGGAAGACTATGCTCCGCCTGCTCAGAACGTCAGCCGCCATGTTCTGCTTTCTGGCTAGGTGAACTTCTGATAGAGAGATTCCTTCTTGTTTTGCCCAGAACCAGAGCTGCATTGCCTCTTTGCACAGTGGTAGTGACCCTACACCTCCTCTCTTGTTGAGGTAGGACATGGCCACCGTGCTGTCCATCATAATCAGGACATTCCTTCCCTGTACAGAGGGCAGAAAGGCTTTAAGTGCTAGTCTGATTGCCCTCAGCTCCAAAAGGTTGATTTGTAGTTTGGACTCAGATGGAGACCAACGACTGCTGATTGTCAGAACATTGGTGTGGGCTCCCCACCCCGTGAGTGAGGCGTTCGTCACTACCATTATCTCCACCCATATTTGCCAAAAAGATTCTCCTTTGAGAATGTTGTCTTTGCAAGCCAAGCACAGAAGGTCCTGAGCAACTCTGCCCGGAACTTGCAGGTGGTCTGACATCCTGCCTGAGAACTGGGACCACTGAGTCCTGAGAGGCCATTGCAGGGATCTCATTCTCAAGCGGGCCTCGGGCACCAGTAAAAAATGCAGGATGCCATGAGACCGAGCACCCTCAGAAAATCAAAGGCCGGAAGCTGCCGGGCATTCTGGAATTTGGTAACCATCTGCAGAATGTGTTGAACGCTCACCTCAGATGGCAAGGCTGTTCCCGAGGAAGTATCCAGGACTGCTCCGAGTCTTTGGGATGGTATCAAGTGGGACTTCTTGTAAATGAGGGAGAAGCCCAGTTTGTGAAGAGAGTGGCAGGTTACGCTGAGATGTTCCCGGGCTTGTTCGGATGAACGAGCCCTGTCTCTGCCAATCATCCAGTTAGGCGTAGAAGTGAACCCCCCCCCCTCTCCTGTGACTCACTGAGACCACCACCATCAACTTGGTGAAAACCCTTGGGGCGGAGTTCAGCCCGAATGGCAGAACTCGAAACTGATCATGAGAACCACGAACCTCAGGTACTTTCTGTGCTTGAGATGGATTTGCACATGAAAGTAAGCATCCTGAAGGTCCAATGATACCAACCAGTCTTGGAGTTGGAGAGCCTGAAGGATCTGAGAAAGGGTAACCATATTGAAATTGTCCTTTCTGAGGAACTTGTTCAAGTTTCTCAAGACCAAGATGGGTCTCAATCCTCCGTCCTTTTTGGGAACCAGAAAATAAGGGGAATACCAACCCTTGTTCCTTTCCGCTACAGGTACATGTTCTATTGCACCTTTCTCTATCAGGGTCACAATTTCTTGCACAAGAAGCGGATCCAGAATTTTGACAGAGTTCTATCCCGGTGGATGATCCTGAGGCCTTTTTTGAAAAGGAAGGCAGTAACCTTCGGCCACCGTTTCCAGCGCCCATGCATCTGAAGTAATACCCCACCATTCATACAGATACTGAGAAAGTTTGCTTCACACCGGGGTCTTGTGGGCCAAGGCCACAGAGTGGCTTAGAGGCGGCTGAGGGTAAGGTTGCCGCTGCTGGAGCTGATTTAGCTCCTCTTCCTCGTCCACCACGCGCAAATCTTCTCTGTCCCCTTTGTCCAATTTGTCCTCTTCCTCTTCCAATTGAGGAGTAGAAACAAAAGCACTTAACCCCTCCAGGAAGATGAGCCCGAATAGGGTTGTTGAGGCTGTCTAATGGCGGCGCTAAGGGATTTAGACGCCGCCTTTGAGGTCTGCAGCTTCTCCAAACTCTCCTCCGCCTTGCTGCCAAACAACCTCGAGCCATCAAAGGGCATGCTGCATGTCTTGTGCAAACCCTGACTTCCTTGATCACGCAAATCTGAGTAAAACCGTGGTAGCAGTCATGGATCTGATGATGCTGTCTGTAGTATCCAAACCTGACTGGAGACATTCACTCATTGCCTGCTTACCATCCTTAATGATCGCCAGGAAACAATCTCTTTCTTTCCCTTCCGGGATCTATTCAGTGACTCTCATTCATTGAGGCCATCTTTTCTATCAAGTGGCATACCCATCGTGTGTTATCAAATGTCTGCCTCTCCCGGACGAAACCTGATTGAATGGGTTGGACTAATTTTGGAATTAACTTTTCTAGCCTTATCGCAAATATTTTTGTGAATATTTGTGAATCTAAATTTATAAGGGCGAAGGGCCGGTACGACCCGCATTGCGTTCTATCCTTATTGGGTTTGGGAAATACCATTACTTTTGCCTCCTCCATGGTCTGGGTAACGCTTCCTGTAGCATCAAAGGACTTAAAAAGTGAAACCAACATCAGAGTCAGTATTTCTCTACATGTTTTATGGAACATTGCCGTGTAACCATCCAGGCCCAGAGCTTTATTGATTGGCAGACACATAATAGCCGCCCGCACCTCCTCGGGGGAACATTTCCCCTCAAGCTTTCCATTTCCCCTTGATCAACTGTGGCAAGCTGACAGAGCTTAAGATAAGCCTCCTGGGATTAGCTCACAGGAGGAATCCGTAGAGTAAGTGCGCAATAAAAGTTTGCAACGGTCTGCACCATAATCTCGGAGGAGGCACTAATAGAGCTCTGTGCTGTTTGTATCCAGAGGATTACCCCTGCAGCCCCTTTCTTTCTTACCTGCCGCGCCAGCATAGTCAGCTTTATTTAATACCGCTGCCTCATATATAATAGCGATTTTTCAGCCTGCCTAGTCTCACCTTTATAATACCGCTGCCTCGTATATAATAGCGATTTTTCAGCCTGCCTAGTATGTAGCAGATCTAATTGTCCCATAATACATCTATATTTCCTTCTAATAGCCGCCCCCTTATTAGTCTCCATTCGAGCTATCACCCCCATCAATTGTGTTTCTAACTCATCTTGAAATGACGCTAACTGCTTTTCCAGCTGAGCATTCTTTGCTATAAACTCCCCTCTCAGAGTTACCTTGAAGGCATCCCATACCATCCTTTCCTGCATTCCCAGGGTTATATTTATATCAAAGAACTCCTTAATTTTATCTTGAATTTTGCCCCGAACCACCGGGTCTTTGAGCAATTGAACTGGGAATTTTCAAAGCCTTAGCCCAGATCAACCCTTCTCATGTTGTAAACATATCGTTAAAGGGCCATGATCCAAAATATCTATGAGCCCCAACTCCATTCCCAGTACTTACCCCAATATTGTATTAGACACCCAAATATAATGATATATGATATGATATGGCATTTGTAATGCGCCTATAAACAATTGTTTCAAGGCGCGACGAGGCAGGGAGGGGGGGGACAAAGGGAGACAGACAACGATCCTACTAGGCCAGGTGTCATTCAGATCGCGCAAGTGCAAGGTTAAGGGGATGGGAAAAGTGCAAGGGGGAAAGGGAGGGGGGAAAGTGCAGTACACGGTTAGTAACGAACAAGATAAATAATAAGGGCCAGCTGGTGGCAAGTGCAAGATAAGTGCAGACAAGTGCTGGGCAGAGGGGCTGTAGCGATCCAGATACAGTCCCGCAGTGCAGGGGTTGCCGGGAAGGCAGTGCAGGGGAGAGTGGCTGGGCCAAGGACAGAGATTGGTGTGTGGCCCAGTTGCTGATTTAGTACAATTTCAGTGATTTAGCAAGGGAAAGAGGGAGAGAAAGCAGAAGCAAAGAGGAGGGTTTTGAGGCACTTCCGGAACCGGAGATGGTTCTCCTCAAGTTTTAGGGAGGCAGGAAGGCTGTTCCAGAGGGAGGCCCCTGCAGCAGAGAGAGATCTCCCACCAACTCGTTGCTTAGAGAAGCGGCTGACCCTGAGGGAGTTGGAGGCGGATGAGCGAAGGGCACGAGAAGGAAGATATTTAGGAAGGGAGAGTTGAAGATATTTTGGCCCCAGGAGGCCTTGTGGACAATGCAGAGGGTTTTGAACTTAATCCTCGCAGCCACAGGGAGCCAGTGTAGCGATTTCAGTCCTGGAGAGATGCGGTCCTGGGGCTTGAGGCCAAGGACAAGTCTCGCAGTCCTGTTCTGGATGAGTTGCAGAGGGCGGAGAGTAGAGGCAGGCAGATTTAGGTAGAGGCTGTTACAGTAGTCCAGCTTCAAGAGAACCAGGGCTCTGGAGACAGTGAGCTTCTGGGGGAAGGAGAGGAAAGGAAGGATACCTCTGAGGAGGTGCAGCAGGTAGTGTGACTTCTTAGAAACGTCAGAAATGTGAGGCGAGAAGGAGAGAGTGGAGTCGAAGATGACCCCGAGGTTTTTAGCCTTGCAGGTAGGAGCAGGAAGAGGGCCAAGAGAGGCCGGCCAGAGAGCTGCAGGGAAGGAGGGAGTGGGTGTCATGATGCCTACCCCCGGAGCACCAGGCCAGGCCCAGCACCCCCGGAAGCAGGCATCATGCCCTCGGGTAAAAGCCCAGCGGCTCCTTATAGGGGCTCTTTGGACTCAGTCCTGGCACCTTTGGCGCCAGGCTCATGTTGGACATCAGTCCTGGCGCCATAGGTGCCAGGCTCATAAAGGGAGGTGTTTTGTGCACTTACCTGATGCAGACCATGCTGCACGCTTCAGGCCTCCCTGAGACCTGAAAGGGACTATTTTTTCATAGGGACTATTTTTTCACTCGGGCGTGGCCAGGGAAGGATACATACCTAGTTGGGGAAGGATACATACCTGGGACTTCTTTGGAGGCTATTTAAGCCACGCCCAGACAGCAGCTCATGCTTCGCGTTGTTCTGCTTCCTGCAGCTTAACGCTCACCGTGTCTGCTCCTGGACTCCAGCCACGCCCGCCTCGAACCTGGAAGACCTGCAAGGAAGGAAGAGAAGAGAAGGGTGAAAACCAAGGACTATTTCAAACTTCTTACCTGCATCCGGAATCTTCTCGCCAGCATCCCTGAAGAAAGACTTCCATTTAAAAGCATCGCGTTGCTCGCTGCAGCGCCACGCTTCACTCACCTGTCCTCGAGACATCTCCCGGTTCCATCGCGGCTGTCAGCATCGGACGCCACATCTCTGCACCTAGGGGAGAGAGGAAGAAACAAAAGGTGAGCAGAAGGAACACAGAAGGAAAGCCTGATTAACAGCCATAATACTTACCGGCTTTTCTTCCACATTTCGGGTTGGCGCCGCCCCGTTGGCAGGTACCGTACCCCGGCCCCTATGGGGAAAGGACAAGAGACATTTCTGGGGAATGATAAGGACATTTAGATGGATCGCCCTCATCACTACTCACCTCGGCAGTTTAACCCCTCGACACATCGCCTTCATTCTGCACCTGAAATAAAGGACAGATCACAGGTTAGAAAGACAACATAAAGGGGGCCTCACTTGAACTTTGAACTTTCATACTTACGGCGCATCGCTCAGGAAAGTCAAGTGGATTTTGCCAGCGCCATTCTGAAAACCAGTGAAGTAACTGGACGAACACGCGCCCCTGCACCAGAAGCAGGATGGAGAGTTCATCCTTCCAAACCATAAGGTGAGCTTAAACCGGGGTTTGGAGGAAGTTAGAGAGGAACAAAGGGGGAAGGGGGAAAAGGGGGAGCTAGCACACTATTCTGCAGACTGTTAATCCCCTTTCTCATCTGCAGAAGGATATTCCTACGGGCCAGGCAAGCACGATTTGGAGGTCCTGTCCAATCGGTGTTCCGGGTCCTGCGCATCACGCTAGAAGAGGCCACAGCAATCCAGACTAGACCAGCGCCCCCGTGGGAACCAGGTGAGCGTTACAGAACGCGAAGCCTTCCTACAAATTCCCACCCAGGCGCTATGGAAACTTCCGAAACTGACCAGTTGGCCCAATTACTGGGGGAATTACGGGCCGAAGTACACGCCGCTCATCAAGAGACTAGTGCCCTCAGGAGGGAAGTGATTGTAATAAAGGATAGAGCTGATGACCTGGCTAGACAGCTTTTGCAAGGTCAAGCTGGACAAACTCCTTTACCCGGTTCCGGGGGGAACCCCGCTCCTGTGGTTTCCAGTAACCCGGTGCAGATTAATCTACCTGGAAACATGGCGCTGGCACCACCTGAACGCTTTGCTGGGGACCCCAAACGATTCGCCGTATTCATGAATCAGTGTCGTTTGCACTTCCTATGCAGACCTGGGGCCTTCCCTAATGATCAGACCAAGGTAGCCTTTGTGTTGTCATATCTCAGCGGCTGTGCTGCCGATTGGTCAGTCCCACTGGTAACTCAAGATGACCCGATTCTTCGTGATTTTCAAGGATTTCAAACAAGCATGGAAAGGTTATTTGCTCAACACTCCCAGGGACAGGCTCTGGATGACGAACGTCTATCTCTGCGACAGGGCAATCAAGACCTTCTATCCTACATTGCAACCTTCAATAGACTAATTGTGGAAACTGGTTGGCCAGAGGATAAAAGAATCACGTTATTCTATCGAGGTCTACGCGGAGAACTTAAAGATGTCCTGTCACAAGTTGTAAATCCGCCCCAAGAATGCACTGAATATATAGACTTAGTGGTCCAATTGGATCACAGGCTGCAAAACAGAAAAGCAGATCGGTCCAAGTTTGAAACCCGGGTGTTGGCCAAGACCCACGCTAACCCTAAGGGGGCTGATGCCTCGGAGCCTATGCAAATCGGAGGTGTTAAAGGACCCCTAACTCAAAAAGAACGGGAAAGAAGACGACAGATGCAATTATGCCTTTATTGTGGGTCCTCTGGACACTTTCTACGAGATTGCCTGGTTAAGCCGCCCAAGAAGGTGGTAGGAGCCGCTGATAAAATCCATGGAAACTCTGTATCGGGAAACGACCACGCCCGGCAAGCGTAGGGGTCCGCTTGCCGAGCTTGAAAACTAACTCTCAGACCTCGCATTTCATTGTGCCAATGGTCCTCGTAGATCCGGAACAGCCTAAACGGTTGCATGCTATAAAGGCATACATCGATAGCGGGGCTATAGGAAACTATGTGGATCGAGAATTGGTCTCTAGGATAAACCTCCCTCTGCGTCCTAAAACCAACAAAGATGTCATCACCACAGTAGATGGAACCGAAATTGCCTCTGGACCGGTAACACATTCCACAGCTGAGGTGACACTTGTAGGTCCGGATGGCCATCGGGAGGCAGTTGTGTTTGATGTAATCAAGGCTCCACAGTTTCAGCTTATTCTCGGAATCCCTTGGTTAGAGACACATAATCCTCGAATTGATTGGCGAGCGAAGAGAATAACCTTCCCGGATTGTGCACAAACCTGCTACCCAGAAAATCCTAAGATTAATCTAGCATCAGTAACCTCTGTCCCCGTGCAACTACCTCCAGAGTACCAAGACTTTCAGGACGTTTTCCAAAAGGAACAGGCCAACACGTTACCTCCCCACAGATCGTACGATTGCCAAATCGATCTGGTGCCCGGTGCACAACCCCCTTGTAGCAGGATTTACGCCCTTACTGAACCAGAGAATCTGCATTTGAGACAATATTTACATCAATACCTCGCCAATGGTTTCATTCGCCCGACAAAGTCCCCGGCATCCTCAGCTTTGTTCTTCGTGCCTAAAAAAGAAGGCGACCTTAGAACTTGTATCGATTACCGCGCATTGAACCAGATAACTGTTAAAAATCGTTACCCTCTGCCTCTGATCCCTGAACTCCTTGACCAGGTGAAGGACGCTTGCGTATACACCAAGTTAGATCTCCGGGGGTCTTATCATCTGGTACGAGTAAAAGAAGGCGACGAATGGAAAACGGCCTTCCGTACAAAATATGGACTATTCGAATACCAGGTTATGCCTTTCGGGTTGTGCAAGGCGCCTGCAGCCTTCCAATTCTTCATGAACGATGTCCTTCGGGAACTCATCGATGTCTGTGTTGTCGTGTATATCGATGACATTCTTGTGTACTCCTCTTCGGAATCTGATCACAGAAAGCATGTCAGGGCCGTCCTAGAGAAACTGCGCCAGCACAAACTGTTTGCCAAGCTGGAAAAATGTGTTTTCCATACCACCGAGGTTGAGTTTCTCGGATTCATCCTGACACCTAAAGGGGTCCAAATGGATTCACAGAAAGTGGATGCCATCCTCAAATGGCCATCACCTAGTTCGGTGAAAGGTGTCCAAAGCATGCTTGGTTTTGCCAACTTTTATCGCAGGTTTATCCCGGAGTTTTCACGTGTGGTGCAACCCATCACTGCACTCTTGCGAAAAAATAAACGTTTTGAATGGACCGAGGAAGCCGAACAGGCCTTTCAGGAGTTGAAAGCTAAGTTCACGTCCGCACCTATTTTGAAGCACCCGCGTCCCGATCTCCCATATATAGTCGAAACCGACGCGTCCAGCTTAGCCATGGGAGCTGTCCTGTCTCAGAGAGACCCTGAAACCAACCAACTGCACCCCGTAGCATTTTGATCCAGAAAGTTCTCGCCGCCGGAGATAAATTATGCGATCACCGATAAGGAACTATTAGCCATTAAGTCCGCCTTCAAGGCTTGGCGGCATTATCTCCTCGGCGCCCGGCATACCATCACCGTGATCACTGATCACCGAAATTTACAATATTTAAAAACTGCCAAGGCTCAATCGTCTCGACAGCTCCGATGGGCTTTGTTCTTTGCTGAGTTCGATTTTGTAATCACCTACCGCCCCGGCTATAAGAATGGTAAGGCGGACGCTCTATCCCGAATTGGAATGGAAGAAATAGACACAAACTCAGAACCTGTGCCGATAATTCCCGAACAAAGAATTTTGGGGATAACCACTTTACAAACCCTTGAAAACATTCAAGCACGAGTGAAACAATTCCTGGACTCTTCAGCCTTGCAGGATTGGATCAAAAGGGGGTCTAACTTTTCAGTCAAGGATGGATTACCTTACTTCCAAGGACGCTTATTTTTGCCAGAAAAGGAATTGCAAGAACTGGTTATTTCCCGTCATCATGATACCCTGATGGAAGGACATCCTGGCATTGCCAAAACAGAAGAAAAGGTTAAACGACAATTCTGGTGGCCTTCCTGGCGAAAGGATATTAAATCTTTCGTGATGTCCTGTGGAGTTTGTGCCCAAAACAAAGGTCAAAAGACAAGACCCGCCGGTCTTCTTCAGCCCTTAGACATTCCACCAGCACCTTGGCACACCCTGTCACTAGATTTTATCACGGACCTGCCCTCTTGTAATGGTTACAATACTATTCTGGTCGTGGTGGATTTATTTTCCAAAATGGCCCACTTTATTCCGTTGAAAGGATTACCTTCAGCCTTTGTTCTTGCCAAAGAATTCCTCGAAAATATCATCCGTTTGCATGGATTCCCGTCCATATTAGTCTCCGATCGGGGAAGCCAGTTTATTTCTCATTTTTGGAAAAAGTGTTGTCAACTGGCACAAATCGACGTAAGACTCTCGACCAGCCACCACCCACAGACCGATGGTCAGACGGAGAGAACGAACCAGACCCTTGAACAATATCTACGATGTATGTTGCACCAATCGGAGGGTAATTGGAAGGACATTTTATGGGTGGCAGAATATGCATACAATAACTCGATACACTCTGGAACTGGTCAGAGCCCCTTTTATACCCTATATGGACATCACCCTCGTACTTCAGACTTGGACTCACCTCTGAGCCTTGAAATGCCCGCAGTGGACCATTTGCATTCTACGATTACTCAAGCCTTCAAGGATGCAACTGCACATTTGCAACATGTGAAAGGGAAATACAAAAAGAATGCGGATCTGCAATCGAAGAGAGGCGCTCCATACCAAATAGGGGATCAAGTATGGTTGGCTACCAAACACCTATCACTCAAGGGGCCTCGAACTTTTAATCCAAGGTATTTAGGCCCTTACTCGATCAAAGCTATAATCAACCCAGTGCACCCAGGAACCAGATTAACAAAGCCACCAGAACCGATTCAGATAGATGGGGAGCCTGAATTCGAGGTGAAGAACATTTTGGATTCTAAGATCTCAAAATCAAAACTTTTCTATCTAATTGATTGGAAAGGGTACGGGCCTCAGGAAAGGTCTTGGGAACCCAGTGATCACATACATGCACCTCGGCTGGTAAAAAGGTTCCATCGGAATTTCCCAAACAAACCGAAACCTCCAGAAGGAACGACCTTGGGAGGGGCCTTGGGGGGGGAGTGCTGTCATGATGCCTACCCCCGGAGCACCAGGCCAGGCCCAGCACCCCCGGAAGCAGGCATCATGCCCTCGGGTAAAAGCCCAGCGGCCCCTTATAGGGGGTCTTTGGACTCAGTCCTGGCGCCTCTGGCGCCAGGCTCATGTTGGACATCAGTCCTGGCGCCATAGGTGCCAGGCTCATCAAGGGAGGTGTTTTGTGCACTTACCTGATGCAGACCATGCTGCACGCTTCAGGCCTCCCTGAGACCTGAAAGGGACTATTTTTTCATAGGGACTATTTTTTCACTCGGGCGTGGCCAGGGAAGGATACATACCTAGTTGGGGAAGGATACATACCTGGGACTTCTTTGGAGGCTATTTAAGCCACGCCCAGACAGCAGCTCATGCTTCGCGTTGTTCTGCTTCCTGCAGCTTAACGCTCACCGTGTCTGCTCCTGCTCCTGGACTCCAGCCACACCCGCCTCGAACCTGGAAGACCTGCAAGGAAGGAAGAGAAGAGAAAGGTGAAAACCAAGGACTATTTCAAACTTCTTACCTGCATCCGGAATCTTCTCGCCAGCATCCCTGAAGAAAGACTTCCATTTAAAAGCATTGCGTTGCTCGCTGCAGCGCCACGCTTCACTCACCTGTCCTCGAGACATCTCCCGGTTCCATCGCGGCTGTCAGCATCGGACGCCACATCTCTGCACCTAGGGGAGAGAGGAAGAAACAAAAGGTGAGCAGAAGGAACACAGAAGGAAAGCCTGATTAACAGCCATAATACTTCCGGCTTTTCTTCCACATTTCGGGTCGGCGCCGCTCCGTTGGCAGGTACCCTACCCCGGCCCCTATGGGGAAAGGACAAGAGACATTTCTGGGGAATGATAAGGACATTTAGAGGGATCGCCCTCATCACTACTCACCTCGGCAGTTTAACCCCTCGACGCATCGCCTTCATTCTGCACCTGAAATAAAGGACAGATCACAGGTTAGAAAGACAACATAAAGGGGGCCTCACTTGAACTTTGAACTTTCATACTTACGGCGCATCGCTCAGGAAAGTCAAGTGGATTTTGCCAGCGCCATTCTGAAAACCAGTGAAGTAACTGGACGAACACGCGCCCCTGCACCAGAAGCAGGATGGAGAGTTCATCCTTCCAAACCATAAGGTGAGCTTAAACCGGGGTTTGGAGGAAGTTAGAGAGGAACAAAGGGGGAAGGGGGAAAGGGGGGAGCTAGCACACTATTCTGCAGACTGTTAATCCCCTTTCTCATCTGCAGAAGGATATTCCTACGGGCCAGGCAAGCACGATTTGGAGGTCCTGTCCAATCAGTGTTCCGGGTCCTGCGCATCACGCTAGAAGAGGCCACAGCAATCCAGACTAGACCAGCGCCCCCGTGGGAACCAGGTGAGTGTTACAGTGGGTGTGCCGATGAGTAGAATCTCGGTCTTACTGGCATTAAGGCAGAGGTCGTTGGCGGCACACCATACCTGGATAGCAGTAAGACAGTCAGATATGAGGGAAGGCGAAGAGGAGGCCGAGGGTAGCCTGAAAATGAGCTGGGTATCATCAGCATAGCACTGAAAGTAGGGGCAGAGAGCAGCGATGCGGTGGGCGAGAAGTGTCAGGTACTGGTTGAACAGCCAGGGAGAGAGGTTAGAACCCTGGGGGACACCACAGGTAGAGAAAAAGATGTCAGACAGGAAAGACCCCAGTTGGACTTGGGAGGGTCGATTTGAGAGGAAAGAGGTCAGCCAAGCCAGAGCCTGACCAGTGATACCCAGGTTATCACGGAGACGGTTGAGCAGGATGGTATGGTTGACAGTATCAAAGGCAGAAGAGAGATCAAGCAAAATGAAAACACAAGGAATGTTAGAGTCAATCCTTGAAAAAGATCTATGGACAAATAAAACGTAAACCCCTGGATTCTTTTTTGAGTCTCCTTCCACGAGTCCACCAATGCTAATCGGGTCATGCACGTTTTCAATTGCTGAATCGGACCTCTGTGCACACAGTCCCTTTCGGCAATCCTGACTACATGCGGGTCCCAGGCAATGTTAAATCCCCCATCAATATTATGTTGCCCACTGCAAACTTTTCTAACTTTGGCAAAGCTGCCCTCAGGAATCCATCCTGTCCTGTGTTAGGCGCATACAGTATAGCTATTGTGTAATGCACTCTCCCCCAGTGGATAGGAGCAAAAATATATCTGCCTTCTCTGTCTGCCTCTATCGTATGTATTTGTAATCCTACCAATTCCTTCAGCGCTATAAGGACTCCTCCAGTCTTTCCATGGGCATTAGTTTGTAAAATATGAGGATACCCCCTAATTCTTAATTTGTGTCTATCCGCCTTTTGTATATGGGTCTCCTGGAAGGTCAATATTTTTGGTTTCCCCCGTCCCAGAAAGTCTTTTAACCGAAGAGTTCAAACCCCTAATATTCAGTGTCAACATTTGGACCAATGTTTACCCCACCATGACCTCTTTGGCTTATCAATTCCCATGATTGCTGCTGCCCCTCTCATTCCCCTCCCAAGTGCTCCAGATATGATTTTGAGGTGGGAGTAATTTTACTCCCTATTTTTAAACTTTGAGAGTAAATGTGATTTTAAGAGAGTAAAAATGACTTTTCTCCTTTGCAAGTGAGTAAAATGTATGTGACATCCAGCCGACGTGTGCAAAAACTGTCTGGAAACCATTGCTATGCGGCAGCTTTCTGCATTGTGACAGAATACACCTTGCAATATTTCTCTACGGCCTGGCCAATCTAACTCTCCAGTATATATTTAAATGTTGAAAACATAAAAACCTAGCCAATTACATAGTAAAGCAAGCATGAATTGTATTGTGTGTTTTAAGGTTCGATAGCAGAATTGTCTTTTGATGTTTAATGACGGTCCTCATTTGCTGGAGCTGTTACTACCTAATTGTATGCCAATGTTATGATCCAACAGTGCAGAGTGGCAAGTGCTCCATGCTAAATTCTATATCTAATCAAAATGGTTATTTGTATAGCGCCTTTGGCAAAGCCCTGTACATAGTAGATATTTATCACAATTATCACCAAACCAAAGTCAGTACTCCTTTATCGACCTTGAAAGGATGAAAGGCTGAGTTGGCCTTGCCAGGATTCAAACCTGCCACCTACAGATCACACACAGATTGCAGCAACTAGTGCTCAACCGGCTGAGCTATCTTATTGGCTAACATCCTTCAGAGGTTGGTTAACTGAATATAGACTGAGGTATAATAATCAGTGCCTGGATGTTGGACGAACCATGTATGAAGCGCTACATAAAGTTAAATACTTATCTGGATTATCACAGGGACAGGTTTTGCTGCGTTTCTATTTCAATTACAAACGTAACTTTCATTTGTTTGTTTTTGAACAGCGCTTGCACTTCCTGGAGAGTCAGGTTTTGGATGTTTTAACTGTAGTCTTGAAGATTTCAAAGGCTAGAACACCTGTGATTGGTGTAATGACAATCACTCACTCTTGAACAAAGACTCTGCTGCCACTGACCATTTATAGTAATGTACCCCATTGACTGCAAGGTTGAATGGATGTAAACTAGACCGTACAAAGTCATCATTTTACACACTGTTTTTGTAATTAGAGTGTAAACTAAATTATAAGTGTAAACATTATCTGCCTGCAAATGATTATGCACACGACACAGGAACTCTGAAAAATACAATTGTGCAATACATATTAATTCTCAATTGCAACTTAGTTTTCCATCTTATTAATTTTACAATCCTAAAATGCTAGGAATATAATTATGCACAGTGTTTGTTTGCTCCAACAACGGCAACACTGCAGAAGCTGAATAGAAATAAACCATTCCTTTTATCACAGTGTGCAGTTTCTTTTTTTGAAAGACTTCACAGAAATGCATTCTGTTTCAGAGGCTTTTATTCATGGCTTACAATTATAACCATGTAGATAAAAATCAAAAGAAGCTTTCTGGAGTCTGTCAATTAACCTGACCTTTGCACTGCCCTCTGCTCTAAACCTTTGTGTAAATGTACACACGAAAATAATAAAGCTGTCGTATTGACAAGATTTTAATGCTTAAAAAGGTCCAGTACGCACCTTATCTGAGGGCCTGCCCCTACCCAACCCTCCCCACCCCTACCCGTCCTAACACCCTCCATCCACCCCTTCTCCCAACCACAGACTCTCTGGTCAGACTTAGCCATCCCACCATCCTCCCATGTAACCAGTCATGGGAACTGAGTCCCACTTGCCACCCGAAGATATTGTAGTTGTAATGGTTTATTTATAACACGCTTAATACCCAGAGGTTTCCAAGCGCACACCCGGGGATTGAACCTGTTGCTCAGCGTCGTCGTGCTTCCAAGACAAGCGTGTTGCCCCTGAGCTATCCTCCCAAGACAAATATACTGTAAGGGTCTACTAGGACCAATACCCTCCCCCCAGATTCCAAGCGCCTAGGTACCCCCCTCCCTCCTTCCCAGGCATCCACCATCCTATCACCCCGTCCCCCCAGGGCATTTGTTCTATCTTTAGACAAAATCTGCATCACCACTGCCCCCCCTTAAAGCCCATACTCCAGTGAACCTACTCAGTCTCCCGGGCGGGTGACTTTCCTCTCGATTCAAAATCCTGAGCCCCTCCTCGCAGGTGGCAATGTGATGCTGGCGACCCTTCCATGAAAATAATAAACCAAAGAGGAACGTCCATCTGAATCTTACTTGCTCTCAGGACAGAACCCTAACCACCGTCCCCATCAGTCTCTGCTTCACCAAGTGGACTGCGGTAGATCTTGGTACATATGTATTTCCGTGCCATTAACTTTAATGGGGCTTGCCTTGCTGGCAGCTTGCAAGATTGGTTCTTTTAGTTCGTATTGCTGAAGCGCCATTACTACATCTCTGTGTCTGATGCCTGGCTCCCCTCTTTAGGACCCACACGCTGGATCCGATCCAGAGGGACCTCCCCACCCAGCTCCAGTAGGTTGGCAAAGACCTGTTGCATCGTGACTCAAAGATCTCGGTCTACCACACTTTCAGAGAGCCCTTTTACCCGGTTAGCTCTCCTTGAGCGATTATCAAGATCCTCTGTATCTCAAGATTTTGTGTGACTATTGCCAGTTGGTCTACCAAAATAACTATTTTATGTGGATCTTCCGCCAGCTCCTGAATGGCATTTTCCATTGCATCCGTTCTTTCCCCCAATTCTGCAATGTCCACCTTAACCTCTTGGAGAGATTGGGCCAGCTCTGTTCTAATTAGGCTTAATTGTGAGTGTAATGTCTCTGTCATCTTATCACTAAACTCTTTGAAGCACTGTTGAAACACTTTGTTGGTTACTGCTCGTCACGCCTTCACGGTTGATGAAATTCCAGGCCCCTCTTGCTCTTGATGAGACTCATCTTCACCCGGACCAGTCTCCCCTTCCCTTTACCATTGATATTGGTATTTTATTTCTATCGCGCTTGTACACAAGTGTTTCAGAGCGCGACAAGGCAAGGGAGGGGAGGGGAACAGGGGAGAACAAAACAACGATCTTACTAGGCCCAGTAACATTGAGAACGCGCAAGTGCATGGGAGAGGGGAGGGGAAAAGGGCATGGAAGGGGGGAGAAGTGGAAAGTTCGGAGTAAAGAGAAACAGATAAAAAATAAATAAATAATAATGGCAACAAACAGTGGTAGTGCAGCCAGCAAGTGGCAAGTGCAGGGTTTAAGGCAGCAGACTGGGTAGGTCTGATAAGTGCACAAAGAAAAAAGGGGTTGGGGGGCTGTATGGGTACAGACCCCAGTGCAAGGGGTGGCCCGGAGGCAGTGCTGGTGGGTGGGTGGCAGGGTGAGCAGGTACCTGGGCCCGGAGGACAGAGGGTGGCCAGGTGCACGGTGCCAGGAGAGAACAGATCAGCAGGGGAGAGGGGGAGCAAAGGCAGAAGCAAAGAGGAAGGTCTTGAGGTGCTTCCGGAACCAAAGATGGGAGTAGCAGGGAGGCTGTTCCAGAGGGAGGCCCCAGCCGAAGACAAACGACTGACCCTGAGGGAGTTAGCTCTGTAACATACTGTCCTGCTGCTTCCTTGCCGGTTTGGGGGTTGGGATCCCATCCTTGGGTTCTTTAGATTTATGCCTCGCCATCTGTAAATATCCAGCTCTTCCCACCTACTTCTCAGTCCATGGAGCTGGACCACTTTCTCCTTGCCTGCTCCGCACCACACTTATGAGTCTCTGCGGTTAAGGTATAGCAGCCCTCACAATCAATTACAGCCAGCCACCATATTGTTCACGTGTGCAACCACAAAACTCCGTAAAATGCAGTCTCAGCTGGTGGGATCTGGCACTGCCCAGACCTTCTCATTCCTCATCCACCCGGATACAACCTCCGGGTGAAAGCGCCCACTCCCCAAGGCCTGGAACCCGCCGCAACAGGTGTATCCCCCCTGCTTCACTATTTCTGAGGCGCCCTCTTTAAAGATCCAGCCTGTATTTTGGGTGGTGGGGTTGCCACCTTAAATCTCCAGAACTGCCGGGCCCCATTCACAGTCCAACAGTGGGGTAAGAGACGGCCATGATGTATCCCTGCCGGCCCCTCCCACAACCAAGGGTATAACTAACCTGCAGTTCAACAGCCACTTCAAGTTCCAGGCCTCCGCTTCCCACAAGTATCTTAATGGGCTGTATGAGGCCCAGATGCCCATCAGAATGTCCATCCAAAAACACCTCTGGGATCTATTATTTTCCGCCCCAAGCCAAGATGTTACTGGGTCGGTGACGGGCTTCACTTTGCTCTAATTAATGGCGCCTCACTCCCGGGGCCACATCCTCCTTTACTGTCCTCGGTCTGCCACACTGCGGTCTGCATTCAAGTACGTACCGTTTAAATCGTACCACCTGTCGGGAGAAGTGCTGGTGTGGTTGATCAATTGCGAGTGCTTTCGCAAATCCACTATTCTGCTTCACTACGGAGGGAGGAACCCACCTTGAGCCTCCCACAGCCCTCACGGGCCGATCTCTGTGAAAATGTCAACGGCCACTCGGCTTCGGTAATCGCATTACGCCACACTCGGGATCCGCAGGGGAGACCTGTAGAACTTGCTACTCAGCTTCCTGCCATGTTGCCCGACTTGCCACGGGAGTTATCAGCGCCCCGCCGGGGTCTTTACTGCAGGTTCTTTATTGTTTAGGTGGTGCCTGGAGGGAGCTCACTCCTCATAGTGTTTGCTTCCCAGCAGCCATCTTAGAATCTCCTAGTTACTTGTTCATTTAAGGTAATTGTGCTTTTTCCTCCCGATACCGTTAGAACTACCACAGTGTAAGAGATATTTTAAAGGGTTGTTCCTTTTTCCGCAAGGGCATGCATAATATTCTGTAAAACCTGGTTGAATAGTTCAAGCATACGTTGAATACTAAATCTTATTTTTGCTCTACAATTGTTCAGAACATGCTTTCTTTAAATAGTCAGAACCTCTTGAAGCTTTGGCTCTTAAGTGTGAAAATAAACCTACTACACAAATACAGACTCTGATGCATGACATCAAAAGTCACGTGCCTGAAGTACAACATTGCATTTTAACACTGGTTTGGAAGAAGCAGTGACATCCTAGAGGTGTGCATTCAAATATTATCACTTTCAATTAAATACTGTTCAAGTTCGTATAGCCTTTTCATGCTTACCTGCCGGACAAAACCCTGCACGACCTTGCCACAAAGGAGTCCTCGATTTGGTTAGTATTATCTTCAAATATTTGAACAATCCCTTGAAATTCAGGTTCAGAAAACAACTGGACCTTGAGTGAGCAAAAACAAAACAGGTGAGGTAAACCCAAATGCATTTCCTACCATAACCTCATATTTTATTGCACAGAAAGTATTTGAAAATAAAAGTTAACTTTTCTAATATACTGCACAAAACATAATTTTTAAAGAACACGTGGGAGTTGGTGGAAACCAGACAAAAAAAAATATGATTATCAGGTATTGATTTCTATAAGCTATGAGTTATCACCCCAAAATACAGAGAACCTGCACCCCCTGACTATACTTTTACTACGCATATAAATACACATTTAAACGAAAATGCTGAATCCCAGTTATACTGCAAAAGAGGATCAGGGTTGCAGGGGTGTGTGGTACAGGGGATCGGGGTGTCCCCCGCAGTCTCAGGCCCAGCTTGTGCCATTGCACAATGGATGTCATATCTATATGATCACTGCATGCCAGCAATTCGCATTTTTGCATTCAGAACTTCCATTTGCGATATTTTCGGGCTTGCAGTGATCTCATAGATCCAGCCATATTATGCGGTAGGTGCTCCTGGGACTATACAGTAAATGAAACTGTCACAGTATTATTTTCCAAATTTCAGGGTCCATTTGAATGGGTTTCTACTATATGCAAAGTGAGGCCTTTATTCTGCACTGGACACCAAGTTTTGGTTTTACAGAACAGGAATATTTTTATAATGTTTTTCACTATACTGAAAACAGGCACTAAGGCCATTTTGTGTGCAGCACCTAATATGTAATCGTGAATAGTAAGAAAACATACTGTACAATTTGACAGATTCAGTGAAAAAGTTTACATTTCAATATCCAGGAGTCACTCAATGCAGGCTACCCGAATGGCAGCATCTCAGAAGAGCTCCGTTGCTTATCCACCAAACATCAAACAAAGATATCTAGCAAAAACATGTTAAGGTACTATTCCCGGTTTTGGCGGTGTCAAAAGGGTGAGGTCTTATCTGCAATGAAGTACCATAAGACTTGCAGTATCTTATATGTGTTGCGCCAAAGGGGACTCCACAAGTTATTAATGGTGAATGCTAGTGCAGCATAAAGCACAGTGAAGGGCAGATGAAGAAAAGGGACATTTCTGTTTGGACCTGTTGGTACCGGAAGGACCCATGCCCTGAACTCCTGCTCAGACAACAAGTAACCATTCGCTGACATGTGTTTTCTCTCTCCATTCCCACAGGCCATCCCCACCATCACCAGGCAATGCCAACGACATCACCCCTCCTCTAAAGCATGGACTCTGCAATGCAGCAACCTCTCCCACATCAGCCCCAAGTCCATCGGCCCAAAAGTCCATCAGCACCCCCTCACTGTCCACAACACGGAGGTTTATGCTCACCCACGTCTGCTCAGCTATCACCTATACAGCAGATATCGCAGACCTAATCACTATATACGACGTTGACGCCATCTTCATCAGTGAGACCTGACTGACGCCCACCTCCAAGACGTCCTTGTCCCTGACAGCTCCAGCCCTCCTAAAAGCAGTGAAGCACTGCATCAACTCGCTACCCACCCATGCCATACCACACCACACCACACTCTTTATATCGAAAAATCCACCACCACCAACACCATCTTCATCGTCAAAATCAGCAAGATTCGCCAGCACATGCATCCACAGACCCACCACCTCATGTTGCTCCTCACGAAATCTCCACAACCTGGACAACATTCAACACACTCTCGACTGAGTGCTGGGTAGAAACCCTGGCCATCCTCAAAGCCGCATCGTATACAAACGACAACCACCCAGCATTCAACCTCAAGAACTTCCACGCAGAAGCTCTCGTTCACTACCTGGAGATCATCAACAACAACTCTAACTCAAGGAACCCTAAAAACTGGACAAATCCTCCCATTACTAAAGAAACCCACTCTGGATCCCTTCCAACCTACGTAACTATCGCCCCATTGCCCATCTTCCCTTCCTAGGTAAGATCATCAAGAAAGTGCTAGCCGCACAACTGCAGCTACACATCAACACCAACAATCTACTCCAAACATACCAATCCGGGTTCCGATCCAGATTCAGCACGGAGAAAGCAACCATACAGGTGGTCAACGACGCCCTCAACATCCTTGACGATGGCCACCCCTACCTCCTGGTTCTACTTGTCCTCTCTGCAGTTTGACACAGTAGACCACCAGGCACTTACGGACACTCGCATCAGTGTATGAGGATCAGCAACCTTGTCCTACGCAGGTTCAAGTCCTACAGTGCCAACCGCCAGCAGTTTGTTCAGATGGACTCCTCTAGATCGCCAATGCTACCCGCCACCTGTGGAGTCCCGTAGGGTTCCATCCTCTCTCCAGTGATCTTAAATCTATACCTGGAGCTGCTGGGAGCCCTTCTAGCCACACACAACATCTACCTCCAGCAATAGGCTGATGACACCCAGCTATACCTCAAGATCGCCTGTGCCTCTTGATACAGATCATGGTTCTGTGCCGACACGGGTTCAACCAGACAGTCTTTATCAAGGTAGGTATGATTAATTCAAGTGAAAAATATTTCAATGAGTTGCTTGTCCTAGTAATATCTCGTCTTAATGTTATGTGATACTTTTTTTTTGTACAGCGCAAAATCACCCATAGGCCTCAGAGCGCTCACAGAGAGGGACAACAGAGAACCAAAAGCTGATGCTATGAACTGGTGTCTAGGGCGTAGAGAGGGTTAGCATCTCACTAGTTTTCTCCCTCATCAAACAGAAAGGTCTTGAGTTGTTTCTTAAACACAGTAAGAGACATGCTGTTCTTAACCATGGGGGGGCAAGGAGTTCCAAACCATAGGTGCCCAGAAAGCAAAGTTTGTACGTGGTTGATGCAGATCATAATTGCAATTAGAGCAGAGGTCTCTTCTAAGAGGTGCCGTCACTATCTTGTTAGCGAGATAGTTGGAAGCAGTGCCAGCTAGGCATTTATAGACTATAACTGCGCCTTTGAATTTGAGTCTCTGTTCGAATGGAAGCCAGTGGAGCTTCCTCGTGGGCGCTGAGATTTTTGTACGTCGGCTCAGTCCATAAACTGCTCTAACCACTCCATTTTGCATAGTTTGCATTTTTATGATATTGCTCTTAGAGGTGCCCACCAGGAGACTATTACAATAGTCTAACTTTGAGTTTATTATGGCCCCAGCAAAAGTTAAATAGGGGCAAATTTGCCAGATTAGATTCGAATAAAAAGCACAGGTTGATTTAAAGTATTAAAAGAAAGATGGGAGTCCAAAGAAATTCTCAATGTTTTTACATGATCTAAAACCGCAATATAAGTGTTATTGATCTTGAATTTTCTGTATTGATCATGAATTTTTTTAATCTTTTAGGTAGTACCAAGTATTAAAAGTTTGGTTATCCCTTCATTGAGTTTGTCGCCATCCAGTTTTGGACGGCCCTAAACACATCCTTGACTCTTTGCGCATCCTTTTCATAAATTCCAGACAGTTTGAAAACCAACTCGGTGTCGTAGGCATAGTTAGTAAACCGGCACCCAATGTTTGCAGCATATCGCACAAGAGTTTAGAGAAGATATTAAAAAGCAGCAGGGACAAACATTACCCCTGCGGGACGCCACATGTCAGCAAAGTTTTAAGGGAAGAGAAATTTCCCTTTGCCACTGCTGCCATCCTTGGACCGAAAAAGGATTTGAACGATGATTGATTCAATAAATTGTCCAATAACAATTAGTTGCAATTTAAAAAGCCCTCCTGCATGTTAGTAACAATCAGCTTCAATCTTCCAAGATACATATAAATGTGTGTAATTTTTTCAAGATCCAGGAATATGGACCGTGATATGTATCAAGGTAAGTGAATGTAGAGTATATCTGGCACAGAACTGCGATGTGAATTAAGTAAGCTATGTGAACAAAGACTATGAGTACTGTGAGGGCATCTTGAAGTAAGACGCACAGATTCTGAATTAACAATAAAACATTATTAACTTAAAGGACAGGATCAGAAAAGTCATATCTTGCCCTATACTATGGTGAAATTTCCCTACCAAACCAAAACTAAGGAAAAGGTAAGTCCAAGAGTTAAACTTAAGAATTTGTTTGTGTCTAAAACCTACACTTGCCCTCACAACTAATCTATACAATGTGTAGGGATGGCAGCAACCAACAAAATAGTGTTCAACACAAAGTTCGGAGCTTTGTCCAGCTCATAGCTTTCTTTCAGCTCCCTTCCCCAAGTATAAAGCAGCTCTAACAAAAAGTCTCAGGGTTGCCTTAAATTCAGGATGCTACAGAGTTAACCAGTATTCGGGGGGGTCCCTTCCCCAAGTTTCAAAACAGTTCAAGACACAAAATATCTTGAAACTCCGCCCTCAAGTCAATAAGTAGGTAAAACCTCAGGATCCCCTTCCCCAAGATTCACTTTCAATGTTACATTGATATCATTCAGTTTTACTTAAAGTTTTGCACCACACTTGCGCACTCTGTACATGGTTGTTCTTTGTACAAAAATGTCTTGAATTAAAGTTGCAGTTCAAAGTATATGTTTATTATTTGTTGTTAAATATACTTTTCTTTGATTCATTTTTTAAAGTGCATCCCCAAAGTGCCATTCACCCTGGAGCTCATCATACATTGGGTTCACTTGTATTCTTAAAGTTCAGTTTGCTTTAAAGTTCAATGTATATTGGTTTCTTTAAAATTCAAGGTATTGCTCACTTGTAGGTTCAGGACATATGGATCTTTTGAACTTGGCACGTTTTAAAGCTTCATTCCTTTATAATCTTCGTAGGTAACACTTTTCTTTCAGTGCAGTGTTCAATAAGTATGAAGATATATTTGTTAAGCTTTGCATTCGGTTCAGAATTGAATAATTGTCTAAGGTTTTCATTTAATACCCTTTGTTGTTATATTCAGTTCATATCGTAATATGCCTTTGTAGATTGCCTTTATAACGTGGCCAGCACTCGAGACTTTCGAAAAACACGCTTTCATGTACACGCAATCACTCCGGTGACAAAGTATTCTCAATTGTGCAATGGTTAACAAGCTCATTTGTTCAATGGTTAACGAGGATACGGATCAGAGACCTTCGGAAACGTGTCCTATCAGTCACGAGACCACTCTGATACAAAATAACTTTCTGCGCAAGTTCAAACACAAGCATACAGAGTTTCTGCATTCATAGAAACTCATTGGTTTCTTCTTCTCGCAGCACAGATCTCTCGGACTGCTGTTCTCTGCCTCAGGGCTCCATCTCCTACCGCTCAGGCACTCCTGGGTTGGCTTCTGTCGCCAGGAGAACTAGCACTTCAAACACCTGAAAAAGGAGCAGCCTCCCTGCATGGCTCCCCTTTCAGCGTTTGTTCGGTTCCATGGAGCCCCAGCTCCCAGGCCACACTCCCATGAACTGTCGACGTGCTGGAAACATACAGATCCTCGCTGCTTCCGTTGGCCTCTCTGCTGATGCTCCACCATCACTGCCACTCTCTTTGACATCGTTTGATTAGGATTTTTATACACCTGCATCCCTTTAACAGGCTGCAGGTGTGAATGTGCAATTAGCTCTGCCTGACCATCATTAAGTGGGCATGCCTGACCTCTACTACTCTCAGAAGGCCTCTTCCTCCTCCGAGTACCAGAGTGGTAAAAGCACCCAGTCTTAATTATTCCTGGATGCTCTTTCTTCATCCCAGTACTGTCAGTGGTTATGTATGAGGAAGTCAGGTGAGTTGACTCATAATAACCTTTGATGGCTGTCTAACGGTTGAGTTGTTTTTTAGGAGGAAAATTAGGGTTTATAGTGATATTACCGAATTACATTATGTCGAAAGTCAATGTCGAAAAAAAAGGTTGAAAAAAAAAAATGTGAATGTCTTTTTTTGTTTCTTTTTTGTTTGAAATGGGGGGCTCCCCCCAACCCTGCTTTTTTCTATTTTTTTTGTTTTACCCCCTTTTTTTAGTTGCAGAACCCTAAAAAAACAAATTAAAAAATAAAACATTCGAGAAAAAAAAATGTCGACTTTTTTTCCCCGACATTATGACTTTCAACATAATGTTTTTGACTTTTTCACTGCACACCGAAAATGAGGATACCATGTCTCTGCCAAGGGAACCCTGATCCCAGTCCCCAAAGAGCCCACCCAGATGATCCTCCCTCGCTTGTCCACCCCAGGGTCAGGATCCAAGAGCAATGGCCTTTCCCGGGCCACCTGTGCAGAGGACCCATGGGGAAAAGGGGTGACAATACCCTCAGGTTTCTCACAGTACATAACTAACAGATCAACTTTTCTTATCTGCAATGAAGAAGAAACAAAAGCAGTAATGGAAAATGTAGGAATATGCGGTGGCAGAGGCGAGAGGCATCCAAAACCATAGATTTGCATGGGGAGACATCCCGAGGATGAGACACATGCAGCTAGCCTGCGGTTGAGAACTTAGGATTCAATTCGCTATCTCAGTTAACTGTGGTTCTGAAGCCTATAGAAAACATGCACAACATTAGGTTGTGTACGCATGGGATAGACGTTTGTCAGGCACTACCATAATGGCACTACCTCTACCTAAGGTGGTAACAGTTGAAAAATTGTGGGCATATAATAGCAGTATCTGGCAAATGCTATCTAATACCGATACACAGGCCAAAATTGTTGGTTTGTCAATGTTTGTTTTTAACAGGGCTTCAGAGAAAGGATATAAATCCAGGGGCATGAAGGCACATTTGGTTAAGACATTTATATTACATCAGTGCAAATTTACAACTGCAATTAAACTAGTAACTCTTAGATAACTTTTTAGAAATAGCATTGTCAGGACAAGGTTTGATATCACTGCTTGATAGAGCTAGCCCCAAAGAGATCCCAAGAGGATGCGTTTTATGCGGGTAGAGGCAGGAAGTGTGTGGTAATGTCCATAGGGGTTGGCATGATCATAAGCAGTCAATGAGTGCGTAACTAACCAAATAACACACAAAACCTGTGTGTCTCTCTTCACATGCTGTTTTCCTCCTGGCCGTACTCCAATGCAATACGTTCGGCTTGCAAGTGGACTAGGAGGATGGCTCAGTGGTAACACATTTGTCTTGGAAGCAAGACAACGTAGAGCAATACAGGTTTGAATCCCGGTCCCACCCTTAGAGTCTGGCCTTCAGTATTAAGCGTGTTATAAAATGCTTAATTAAGTGGTGCTTAAACATCACCTAAAAGCCAAAGCTAAAAATAACAGCGAATTGTCCTGCAAGATTGACTCAGTTGCAGTGAAAATGGGTCTTGCTCAACAAAGGCTGGAATATCTTTCCTCTAGGACTGCTGAGATGGAGAATCACATCATTAGCGTCTCTAAATAAGAGGATCTTATCATTAACAAGTGAACTTTCTCTCCAGCTTTCTATACCTAGAAGCCAAACAATGGAACTCCAATCCCCCCTCACTCAGAGCAGAGAAATCCTACTGGGTATTCATTAAAGCACTGAAAACAAAGCTTTTCTGCTAGTCTTCAATTGAGTCGTGGGGCTCCTTCGCACCCACATATACTGTATCTTTAACCTAATGCAATAACTTCTGTATGACTGCATCACTAATCACATATACCTGCAACAGCGCCTCGATGCCTCCGGGCTGTTTGTGTACTTTAAAAATGAAATAAAGTTTGCAGCAGACCATATGAAGGACAAGGAGTAGCATTCACACCAAAATAGCCTATGAATTTTGGGGATTTCAGAGTCAGGCTTTCAAACGCCCATCTGGACTTTTGCAGAGAATGGTATATGTCAGTTATTACTATCAGTTGAGCTATTCCCTTTTTTATTATTTAACAGGCACTGTGACAAATCAAGGGAATTCATCCCTTCTCGGGAGGTGAGCCGCTTCGCAAGACCCACACTAGGGATATGTCTGGGCAAGTGGAACTTCACTGGGAGAGACTCTCCCTTAGGGGACGAGGACGCCCATTCCTGTGAGGAACTCCCCAAGTCATTCCCCATGGTGGCATACATGGGACTATCAGATGTGAAGATCAATAGAAAATCCAGAGACTTGGCTGAAGATAAAACGAAAATATACTGTTACAAACAAGAGATTCTGTGTCTTTAAATAGAGACCTCCATTTAACTGATTTGAGGAGACTGAAAGGAGAGCAAACGTCGAAGCGAGAAGAAACAGAGAGAAGCGGGGAAGCCCCCTGGCAGTGTAACACATGTGAGAGGCAGAGCCAAGAAGCCTGCGACTTTCGGAGCTGCTCTGAGATGGAGAGCAAACCAGTGGATGCCCAGAGTCTATAAGGACAGAGAAACCGAGGAGACGGGAACTCAAATCCTGTGGTGGCGTGACCATGAGAACTTCGTGGTGGGTAGTGCACCCATACAACTATGCCGAAATCAATACGCTGCGAACTCAGCAAACCGTCCAGATACCCGCTGTGTTACTGGTCATATAAGGGGAGAGGACAGAGAGAAAGCTAAGAAGGCGAATGACTGAAGACAGCTCGAGCGAATACAGGCCCCAGAGATGTTCCCTTGCAGATTCCAAGGTAACTAGAAGAACAGGAGAACTAGGAGGCCACTGGGGAATCATAAATAAATATAGGAAACCCGTCTCAGTGGAATTGATAAGACAGTGTAATTAAAGCTGATGAAATGGAACTGTAATAATGAGAGAAAGAGAGAGAGAATCATGACAGAGGCTGGCAGAGAGAGCATAAAGACTTGGTGACAAATACCCTGGGAAGAAAGGGAAGTACCCCACACGTTCAGAAGTGAAGAGTGGAACAAATCAGAGAGTGAGAATACTATACTAATAGAACCACGGTTGAATCTGAAAGAAATCATTAATGCTGAAGTGCAAATACCCTGGGATGAGGGGAAGTACCACATATTTTAAGAGGCATAGACTATAAATATGTAGAGAGAATTCTATGAAGGGAAGGCAAGTGAAGCTCATAAGAGAAAAGATACACAAACCAAGCTAGCAAAGCAAAGTATATATTCCAGAAGTACAAACAACACTTCAATGTGGATAACAGTATAAGACAGAGTTAAATGGGATTCCTGGAAACCAATCCCTAAGGAGGAGGGAAATCCTAAAGAACTTGTGAAAGAGTTACAAGAACATGTACAGAAGGTGGCAAGAGACAATTTGAAATTAGCCTACTAATAAGAAGTCCGAGGCAAAGGAGAACCAATGTGAGAAAAGAATTAGAAGGCAGACTTTCTCCTAGCCTTAGTTTGTTGAAATAGTGGTAGGATTAGTTAGGATTCGTTTTTTGGACAGCTGACGTTTGGATTTTACGACTCCCTGACGACGGGCGACCACCTTAGTTATTTACATAGACTGGAAACACCCACATAGCAATAGAGATAGTCAGGCCTTTTTCTTATTTAATGAAAAAATGAGTGGAAATTTCAATACAGTGTCCCGTCCTCTTGCTGACCCTCCACAGCACATAAGAGCATTAGGCCCCCAGGGGCGAGCACATGGCCCTATAAAAGCCTGCAATTTCAACTTCAGGATCGGGATGCAATTATATGCATTTCGCGGCGGGAGGATGGAGAGCTGGCATATGGCAGCGATCGTGTGAGAAAATATCCGGTTTTAACTTTAGTGGTACAAAAAGCCAGTTAGATGTTTTTAACAATCAAGCAAGTGCTGAAGTAGAGGGAGGGGCGGGGATGGAGAGGGGCAACTGGGAGAAATAAAGGATGCTATGCTTCACCTAGCAAAAATTAAAATAACCTAAGGTTATAGCGTGATTATTTACAGATTCAAATGCAGCACACCAGTATGTTGAAAGAATGATTGCGATATGACAAGTTGCTCCATAGGTGTGGCAGATAGGTTTGAGGATGCAGACTAACATGGAGGGTCAGGGTACATGGGATCCACATGGTTAACTTTTAAGAATGGATCGAAATGAATTACTAGGTATTTGTCAGTGGCATAATCTGATTGTTACAACTGAAGGGCAGTAGGTCTCCCACCCTTCTCCCTGGCAGTTCCCAGTTGGGAGAAATTATGGTGACTGTCTCTGGGTTAGAGAAGGGAAATACTGTGCTTTTAACCAATCATGCTCCAGAAAGGACACCAAGTAAAATATAAGTGTGCAAATCATTGATAGTGAGTGCAGCAGGTGAAGTACACGCAAACAAAGAATAGACGAACATTTGGACCCTGTGGAAACCTCAGCGTTCTCAACACATTGTGAATGCTACTTTTCACTTGCAACACCCAATGAAGCACACACAGCGTTGACAATGTCTACAGTTGTCAGAGGAAACCTGTGGATGCGGATATACAGTTGGAACATCTAACCATTTTGAGAAGCAGAATCTGGTGGTGAATGACAGCTTAACCAGGGAAGTTGTGTTACAAACATATTTCAATCATCTAAGTAAAGAGGCCTTGCAGTTAATAATGTAGCCTTATAGACCAATGAAGAGGTAATTTATCACAGGATAATGACCTACCCCAAAGTCATGGCAGGAGGAGAAGCAAGGGGACATAAGTTCATGAAGGGTAATTTGCTTTCCTTTAACTCCAGTTCTTCAGCATTGTAAGTTTCATAAGTATGCACATTAGCTGTCAGGACTATGCGGCACTGATGATCCCTAATAAGGGTGAAACCAGGTATGTATTTGTCCTGACAGCATTGCAAATGTCTGTCTTGGGTCGATTAAGAAATGTATAAAGTAGCACTGCCCTCTTAGACAAAGACAATTGCATTTGAGCTAATTGGCATACCCACAATGCCTTGCTGTTGTGGCTCAGAACTGGAGGTGAACTTCCAGCGATGGCTACTAGGTGGCGTGGTGGCATGTGTGACTTGGCTCAAATGGACTTTCCTACTTTCACATTTCAGGTGAAAGTTTTTTTTCCAAACTTTTTTAAAGGGCCGCTACGGCAGGCCCTGTAATATATAGGACACATGCAATACCAAACATTTAACAACCAAATAAAATAGCCAAGTGGGTATAGCATATATATGTTGTTCTCTATGGCATCATGTAGAGGTATGCCTCTCATGGTGTATCATCTCTTTTTTGAGACTAGGCGGAACCCTCGCTACTCCTCTCTCATCTACCCATGTTGGTGTCTATTGTGACAAATCTTCAGATGTCGTCCCTTCTCCCCTAGGGGGAGTCCCTTTTCATGCTACTCCTCTCTCATCTACCCATGTTGGTGCCTATTGTGACAAATCTTCAGATGTCGTCCCTTCTCCCCTAGGGGGAGTTCCTTTTCATGTGGACACAGTCTAAAAGAACCCCTGGGGTTGTAACCAGAGGGAGGATCAAATGCAAAGGGATCCACCCTATGGGACTGGGGCTGACTGTAAGGAGAGAATGAACAAGTTACTTACCTGTAACTCCTGTTCTCCAACTTGGGTCTGGCATTGATTCACATGCTCATGAATATTGCTGTCGTCAGGCTGGGAATCCTCGATAAAAAAGAACAGCAGTTTTGCTTTAGGCTGAAAACTGCTCGTCTCCTCTGTAACCAATCACTGTCCTTGGGACATACTGCTCCAATCCAATGACCATTGTCTCCCTAAGTTCTACCCCTGTTGGCCACCTTCAGATTTGGTAGAGCACGTAAAGTTGCAGTATCAACCAAGAAGAGCCACAGAGGGGAAAGAGGGCGGGTTTGCATGTGAATCCATGCCAGACCCATGCTAGGGAACAGGACTTACAGGTAAGTAACTTATTCCTTCTCCAGCATGGGGTCTGGCATGGATTCACAAGCTCATGAATACAATTACACAGCTTAGCATGTACACGACCATGGGAGATGGCAAGGCACAACAGAAGCAATAACTTACCCCTGGAACAGACTCACCTCAAGTAAACAGGTTGCATAGTACCACTTGGCTGACCCGGTACTCCTCCCTGGAATCCCTGTCGACGCAGTAGGATTTTGTGAAGGTGTGGGTGGACCTCCACGTAGCAGCCCTGCAGATGTTGAGCAGAGAGAAACACTGTTGTTGCTGCGTTTGTTCTGGTGGAATGGGCTCTCTGCCGGCCAGGTAGGGGTCTGTTTGCCCGATGATATAAGTGCATTAGGCAGCCGGAGAGCGACCTGGAAATAGAAGCCTGACACAGGGTCTTCCATGATTGACAGGTCTATAGTTCACAAAGAGTTAAGATGTCTTCCGAAAATCCTTTGTGCGTGCCACATAAAACTTCAAGGCACAAGCAACGTCCAGCGAATGCAATGCCCTCTCAGCGGGTGACGAAGGATTCAGGAAAAAAACAGGCACAATCAAAGGCTCGTTGAGATGGAATTCAGAAGGAACCTTCGGCATAAAATAGGGTGAGTCTGTAGCACCACCCTCGTAGCATGGAAAGACAAATATGGTTGCTTGCAGGAGAGTTCCTGAATCTACCTGACCCGCCTGGCTGAGATGAATGGCCACTAGGAAAGCAGTCTTCCCTGAGAGGCACTTCAGAGGGGACAGATGCAAAGGTTCGAAATGAGGCCCCAACAAGTTAGTCAGCACAAGATTGAGCTTCCATGCCGGAGCAGGAACCTTCACCAGCGGAAAAGTCCTGAAGTGGCCCTTGAGGAACTCCTTGACGAGGCTGTGTGACCACAGGGAGGGTTTGCCCAGTGTCGGGGTGTACCTGGAAATGGTATCCAGTTGCACCTTGATGGAGGCGTGTCAGCCTGCCTTGGCCAGCAAAAGCTGGTACAGAAGGAGCTGCAGGGCTGTGATATGCATAGGCGTAATCCTCTGTGTCCTGCACCACACTATAAAGCGTTTCCACTTGTGACCGTAGCATGACAGCATAGAAGACACCCAGGCCTTGGCCAGGATTCTTCTGCATTCCAGTGGGAGAGCATAAAGTCAAAACTCTAGGGCTGCAAGAGCCAGGCTGCAAGGCTCAGCGACACTGGGTCGTGGTGTAGAATTGTTCTGTCTTCTCTGGCGAGAAGGTTGGGAAGCGGAGGTAGCCAGATGGACAGGGCCACAGACAGAGCAGATCCGGGTACCAGATCTGCCAGGGCCATGCTGGAGCGATGAGTATCATCCTGCAATGACCGGGTCTGAGTTTATCACACATAGCGGGAGCGGAAAAAAGGAGGGAAGGAGTACAGGGAGACCCCCTCCCATGGGAACAAGAAGGCATCACCCAGACTCCTCAGCGGATGGAACCTGCTGATGTACCTCTGGCACTTGTAGTTGGCCACCGTCATGAAGTGATCGATCTGGGTCCAACCCCACTTGCTGAAGAGACAAGATACTTGCACTTGCTGAAGCTCCCTTTCGTGGCAGGACCGCAGCACCTTGCTGAGCGAGTCTGCAATGGTGTTCTTGATGCCTGCCAGGTGAAAAGGCATGACGAACATGCCCTGAAGAATGGCCCAGCACTGAAGAGCATGTCCCGAATTGCTTCCGGATATAGAACATGTTGGTTGATTTGTCCGTGAAGATGTGCACCACCTTCCCCTTCAGCTGAGGTAGGAACGACTTGAGGGCCCAGAAGACTGCCCGGAGTTCCTGGACGTTGATATGGAGGTCCTTTTCTTCCGGGAGCCAGAGGCCCCTGGCGTGGGACTGTTCGGTGTGGGACCCCACCCTTCCAGTGAGGCGCCTGTGGTGACCATGGCTTAGAATGGAGTTACCTGGAAAGGAGCCTCTTTCATGACATGTGGGCCTGCTCCCCACCATCATAGAGCTTGTTGGAACTCCTGGTTAAGAATAACTTTGTCCGTCCACGTGCCCGTGATCTGCAGACACTGTGGATCCAGAAACTCCTGAAGCGGTCTCATCTCAAGTCTGCACAATGGGACAAGGTGAATGCAGGAGGATATCATGCCCAACAATGACTTGATGGATCGCACTGTTGAGTTCTGCGCCGACGAGGATGACTATCACCCTCTCCTCCAAAGGGGTCACCACGCATGCAACCGTGATGAGGCAGGCACCCAGGAACAGAGCATTCTGCGATGAATCAACGCAGGACTTTGAATAGTTGATGGAGAATCCGAGATCCGACAGAAGGCGAATGGTCTCCGTGGTGTGTTGGATTGCCAGCGTGTGAGAGCAGCAGCAGATCAGCCAGTCGTCCAGATAAGGGTAGACGTGGATGCGCTTGAGGCGTAGATGCAGTGCCACTGGAGCCAAACACTTTGCGAACACTCTCGGTGCTGACTTCATGCCGAAAGGCAGGACCCTGAACTGATACTGCCGCTCCTGGACCATGAACCGTAGGAACTTCCTAAGCTTTGTGTGAATGGGGACGTGAAAGTAGGCATCCTCCAGATAAAAGGTTGCCAGAAATCCCCTTCCTCCAACTGGCCGAGCATCTGCTGCAACGTGACCATCCTGAACTTCTGGGATATCAAGTACTTGTTGAGGTGTCAAGTATAGGATTGGCTGCCACCCTCCTGTCTTCTTCTGTACCAGACAGTGGAGTACACTCCGGAGCCCCGGAAACGCTGGGGGATGGGCTCTATCGCCCTCTTTCTTAACATGGCCTGAATCTCCTGCAGCAGTTGGGCCATGTGTAGACCTTGACGCACCACAGGAGAAATGCAAGGATGGCTGTGCTGGAATTCCAATGTGTTCTTCTGATGGAGAACGTCCAGCACCCATTTGTCTGTGGTGATGGTCTTCCACTTGTCGATAAAGTTTGCTAGCCGGCCGTCCACTGCGGTGCAAAAGTGGGAGGTCTGGATTCAAGGCTGGTTCAGGCCTGCCTGGGCGCCTGCAACCTGGCCTGCGGGCAATGACAACGCTGACCTCCGCTGCAGAAGGCTTGTGAGTTCCCTCTATAGGATTCCTGGATGGTAGAGTGGGAGGGCTGGTGGTAGGGAGCAGAGTATTCCTTGGAGAATCTGCCAGATTTCCCTCTTGAGGAATGAAAGAACGATAATCTTTTCTGCCTCAGCATCCCCAGGGGCAGTGCAGTCTCGGTGTCGGTTATAATCGATTGGAGCATCTCGTCCACTGCCTTCCAAAACAAATATGTTCCTGTCGAAAGGCATGTCCACACATTCGTGGACTACACGTCTGCCCTGCAACTCTGTAGCCTTCAGCCAACCTTGGCATCAAAGGGATATGTCGTTGCCCATCTGGCAGAAGCCAGAGCCCACAACATCCAGAGCCACCATGATGGCATGGTCCGAGGCCACCCCGCCCTCTTGTTATAGGGCCAGGGCATTAGCCTCTTGTCCTCTGGCAGGAAGTCCAGGATCAGCTCAAGCTTGTACCAGACTTCCCCATCATACCGGGATAGGATGGCCAGGGCATTGGCGGCCTTGATGGTGCAAGCTGTGGTGTAAATGGTGCACTTCCTCATCGCATCCAGCTTCTTCCCCTCCTGGTCCAGAGGCACCATGGACGAGGCCCACAGGTTTGCGGAGCGCCTCCTGGCAGCAGCAGGCATCACAGAGTCTGGAGAAGGTCCAGCACCCTTTATTTTCTCTCCAGTCTGTCTCTTTTGGGAGGGGCGGTATTTGGCGTCTTCAACAGCTCCAGTCCTTCTTCCCAAACATCGTCCAGCAGGGAAATGGACATGACTGTCTCCCAGTGCTGAAAAAGGAATCCCTCCTTTTCTTCCGGTACCAAATTGAACAGGGCAGAGGCCCTTGACAGCGTGCTATAAGAGGAGACCACCCTGTCAGGAGGCAAAGCCCTGGCAGGCTAATCCATGCCCAGAGGCTCACCATCAGCGGGACATAGTCGTTATCAGTATGGGTCGATGCCATGTCCCTGCCTGTGTCGGTCTGTGTAGGCACCTCCCTTACCGGGGGTGGATGGTCTCCAGGACGGTGCTGGAGGTGGTGTCGCCAGCCAGCATCTCGGCTCTGCAGGGCTACGATGCCACCTTGGCCTGGTGGGGCTTGATGAGCGCCTTGACCTTGTTGGACTCTTCCTGGGAGGACTCCTCACTGGAAGTCTCGAAGGGCTACTAATTGGGCCAGGAACCGCCGCAGCAGCAGGTAGCCTCAGGTGTATCTCAGATACTAAGGTGAGGAGGGTCGACAAAATGTACAAAGACATGTCCCTCAGAGTTTGCATAGGTGTGACTGGAATCGCAGGTGCGGCTCTGGGTTGACACATGGGCCAAAAGGCAGCTCTGGCTCCCTTCTCTGTGATCCCTTCTGGGATATGGAGTCAAGGCACCCCTCATGGTGCGAATAGTAACCTTCGGCAGATGGTGGTTGTCAGAGCTGGTATATGATATATCCCCGTAGATCTCTGAACCCTGCAGGCTCGCCTGGGACATCTTCCCCACCCTGGGGAGAAAATCTGTAGGAGGCAGCATCTCCTTCAATCTCCCTGAATCCTTAGGGAAGGAAGCGATGAGGTGAACCTGCTCATGGACGGGTGCCTCCTCAGGAGTTGCTGGCGCAGCCGTCAGCGGACATGGAGGTACAGACACCCATGATGTAGCCGTCATCTTCACCGTGGACACCATGGTCGTGGTGGCCCCGCCTGTTGTTGAAATAACGATGGTCGTCCTCGACGGGCCTGACGATGGGATGGCAGGCGGCCTGGTCGTCGACAGAGTTACCGTCGACTAAACGGAGACAGCGGAGGACTAAGTAGTCATTGACGAAGACATGGCAGATGGAGTCGTCGTTAACAGAGTCTTGGGCCTCTCCTTCACACTATTGCCCCTTAGGAGAGGAACAGTGCTTCGAAGGGGTCAGGGACTTCCTTACGGAAGGTATGCCCTGCGCCCCCTTCGACAGGCTCAGCACGGACAGAGATGGAGACGGGTAGCATGTCTTTTGGGAAGTAGGCCCTACGGCAGCGGCGAACCTAGCAGTATCCTCAGAGCAGTGTTTGGCCTTCTTTTGGATCCTCTGGCCAGAGGCATCCTCAATGGATCATGACCTCTTGTCAGAGGGAGCATGCTCATTGGACCGGCCGGTCCTGTGTGAGACATGGCTGTGACAGGAGGCCGAGTCAGGGCCCCCCCCCCCTTGAGCCATGCCACTACCCTGCCTTAACGGTCCTTCCTGGCCTTTGATGGAAAACTGCAGCAAATCTCACATCCCCCCCTCAACATGGTCCAAATGCAGACAATATAGGAACTTGAGGTGTCGATCCTCAACGTAGATGTTCCGAAGCACGCATTTGGCACAGAGCTTGAAGAGAATCCTATTCTGACATCGTTGAGGTGCGAACTAGTCTGAAGCCTGGGCCTTCAACAAACGTTGAAGAGAACATCTGCGATGGAAGGTGATCTTTGCCGACAATCGGTCCCCGCTGCTAGTAGTCGAGCGACGGTTGGAGATGGAACAACATCGGTCAGAAAAGATTAATTTTGTAGAAAAAAAAATCAAAAATATCCAAAAGGCTCAAAAAGCGATACAAGAGGACTCCTAAACTCCCAACAGTGAAACATGGGAGAAGACTGTCACTGGATGGGGGCACTATGACCCAAAGGACAGTGATTGGTTATAGAGTAAAATGCTGTTTCAGGCTAAACGAAAATGTTTTTTCTTTTACCGAGGATTCCCAGCCTGACAACGGGGAATTTTCATGAGCATGTGAATCCATGCCAGACCCCATGGTGGAGGAGTTGGGGATATGTTTTGGGCATACCGCGTTCTTCCCGGTCAGTAGTCTCTAGTTCCATAGGGGATCACTCCCCATGAGATCCACCGGCTGTGTACCACCGCGAGGGGGACTATCGAGCAGTAGCCTCACCTTCCTGGCCTCATGGGAAGGGCTTCCCCTAGGGCAGAAGGGACGACATCCAAGGATGGGTCACACTGAGCAGACTAGAACTTCAGATATTTAGTGGACGACAGCAGCTGGAAAATAGACCAAGACTTTTCAGAGGTTGAACAAGAAAATAGCGTCAATTTTAGGTGGCCCTCTGGATCTGAGCTCAACAACCCGTGATCTACATTTTTCATTTGTCAGACTGATTAGCTGGTGGCAGTGGCGGATGCCATCGTGCAGAGTTGAGAATTACACTTTGCATCATTCACAGTAGTAGGAAGGATCTTTGACGAAAATGAGGCGAGAGCGAGTGGAGCTGGTGCTGATAGTTCCTTTGTAGATAAAGCAAGTCTGGTATGCAACGCTGATGTAACTGTGCTCAAAAGTTCCAATTTGATTACATCAGAGCCCTCTTCTCCTGAGGAATGACACTCATCTTCCCCATTTACTAGCGGGGAGAGGTGTGTAGCATCTAATGGCATGGTGGATTTTTAGGCATGATGGATGGTCCTGGGTCTTTCGGGGAGATGCAAAGTCTTTGGGTGATAGACACTGCAACAATTAAGTCTTACAGTGCAGCATCAGCAGTTTGGCATAGCCGGTGTGCGGAAAGGGGAGAAAGTTCAATTTCATCCCCTTTAGCGCTAG
The DNA here is from genome assembly GCF_040938575.1 of Ambystoma mexicanum. Lineage (NCBI taxonomy): Eukaryota > Metazoa > Chordata > Amphibia > Caudata > Ambystomatidae > Ambystoma > Ambystoma mexicanum. The sequence continues at coordinate 994,033,874 of NC_090927.1, forward strand.
TGTTGAATTTTCTGGTGTCCCTAGCGGAAGTAGGGGAAGGACGATAGTACAGTTAATAGTGATGCACTGCAATATTGGAGTACCATGAGGAGGTTGGTTGACTGGGCCCTTGTTGGAGAACACCTGCTAGTCTGCAGGATGCTTAAGAGTGTTAGGATGGCAATCCGGCCAGACCCAAAGTACTCCTTTGTGGAATGTGAATTTAGTTCGAAATCTCTTTTCAAGTTGGCCCAATAACAAGAGTAATGACTTTTTCTTGTAAATTGACCACCCGCTTATGTCCGATTTCCTGTTAGAGAGTTTCTATTGTTCAAGCCCTAGACCTAGAGGGGGGATTTCATTTTCATACCCGGAAGGGATTGCTCGTCATATTTCAAGGCAGAACAAATGTTTTTGCAGGTTTGTCTCTTTTTCCCAGTTTGCTAAATGATCTGAAATTGGGAGTGGTGCACTGTGTCAAAGCACATGATGAAACCAAATTAGACTGGATGATAAGACGGCAGCTGTTTATTGCAGTGAAGACACTGCATGATCCAGTTTCGTGCTAGAAACTGGTGCGCTGAGAACGTTGGTCATTATCTCAAGCAGGGGCGAGCATAACTTGATTTACAGTTAATTCGACCAGAGGAGCTATGGCATCAAAAGCCACCAAAACGGCAATAGGTTTTAAGATATTTTGAAGGCTGCCGACTGATCAGGAGACTCGACTTCTATCTGAGCCAGTTGATAAATCATCATTGATGATGGGGAGTAAGCTTTGAACAGGCATAATGCCAGCCTTCGGTCTTGACATATAAGGAAGATTTCCAGAATAATTTACTGGAATGTCTTGATTCTATTAAAGACAGTGATGCAAGCATTATTCCAACCTTAATTTACGATTGTGATGCCTTGCTTACTGCATGCCAGGCGATTTGCCAATGGTTTGATGATAGTTCGAGTTTGTATTATTAAAATCAATGTTTTCCTTTTTGCTACATTTTATAATATTTTATTGTATAATAGTTTGTAGGGTTCATTCTAATCCCTCCCTAATATGACCTTTAGTTGTCCTCATTTAGGAACAAAAGTGAGGCCTTTGTTTAAGATGGAGTTCTGAGATTTCAAAGCCCTTTAAGGTGGTTTTCAGTTTTTGGTAATTGGGTTTGGATTAAGGATAGCAGCGGTTGGCTGCGAAGAAAGAGAACTGTAGGAAGAAGTTCAAAGACTTAAGGACTGACAAGGAGGCAAGTGAATGGACATGAGTAAAATGATTTTTGTGGTTAGATTACATGTTCCTTGCAGCTGTAGGGAAACGTAGCTTGTTCGTGTGATTTTTTGCATTGGCTGCTTGAGCACCTGACTGAAGAAAAATATCTTCCGTTTCTTTATCAGAATCTAAACTTTCCTGTAAAATATTCTTTAAAGTCTTCATTCACTGACAATCATAACCTATGTTTTTGTTAGATTAATCTGGAGGCCATGTATGTTTAAGTGTTCAGTAGTCACTTTTCGTAACTTTAGCGCAGTACTATCTATCATATCGTCTGCAAAGCATTACCACTGCAGCTATAATGGATCATGAGAACTTTCCAAAAATCGGCAAAATACAGATTAAAAAGGCCAGGTGCTAATATGCATCCTTGCTTTAATCCAGCAACTGTATCAGTAACATTGCTAAGTGATCTCATGGTGTCTAAGCGGATGTTTACCGTTGTAGTCCTGCAAAGCAATGATCAATTTAAGCATACCCCCATTTACAGAGTTCTCCAAATCAGACTTCGATTGGCTGTGTTCAATGCTGCAATTTAACATATAAATATTGTATAAACAGGCGGATTGTAACTACTCAGTCTGCTCAATGGTTAAAATGAGTACTGTTATATTTACTACAATGAAACTTTCCTAAAACCAGTTTGACTAAATGATTGTATATGATGCTGTTCCACCTACTCAGTCAATTCCTCCAGTAATACTTGTTCAACGATCTTTGCTGGGGCATCGGGCATTGCTAGCAATCTGTAACATTTGAGATCTCTGAAAGGGCTACGCTTGTAGACAGGAACTATGATGCTATGTTTCCATGTAAAAGGCAGCAAACCAGTGTTACTGATAGTAGAAAATAGTGCTTGCATTACATAGGCCTACTATATAGGTTATCAGGCACAGGCGTTTTTAAAGTCTTTATAACTGCAACAAGATCAATACAGCTTCCTTTAGAATACTAACCATTGTTTGCTGCATTTTTATAATTGCTAGTGCACAGTCTCTCCGAAAGGCTTGTTTCATGTACTCATCTAAATATGTCTTTGAGAGGGTGGCAAAGTGCTATGAGAATCTATGTCATTTACCTTTTTCCAAAAATAGCAAGACACTTTTTTTTTATGCAAAGTGCCCATCATTTCTTGCCACTGCCATACACATTTTTATTGTGTTAACTTAACCATATTTTACATAATATTTTACTTGTACTACAGACAGCAAACCTGTTCAAGCGGGTCATGTCTGCCCAATACATGTCGAAGTCTTTTCTCAACTCGTCTTGACATCTGCCAATCTTGGATATGTCGTATCAAAGCTGATGTTTTACTGTTAAAGGCAGAGAAGCCCTATTATATGCCATAAACAACACTTTAGGTGCCACAAGCTTGTCAACAAATTGTTTGTGATTCTAATTAATCTTTCGTGTTATCAATCAAAGTTCCCCAACATGTCAAAATACAGTACAACGGCACATTCAATAAATGTTAAAGGTATTTGTACTGCGCACCGTCACCAACGTAAAGTTTGCAGTATTCCATTTAATATGATTCTGCCCTTTATTAGCACATTTTCACACATTATCCTTTTTAGTTTCAATGTTTTTACTGTCAATAAATTCATCAAAGTTAAGCGATCATTCTCCTTGCGTTGTATCACTGGCATTGTGGCAATGCATTTATAATCTTTCCACAGTTAATCAATTGTAATGGCAGTGGAAGCTGTGGCTTGGTATACTGTATGGGTTTATTAGGATATAGACTGTGGCAGAATTGTTTGCAGCAGAATTGACTGTGGTCAATTTTGCAGCGAATACAATTTTGGCGTGGCCAAATCTGGCAAATTGTTGGCCCCCACAACCCAATGCTTGCTTCTGACCCTGCAGCATCAGTTCCGTCCCTCTTAAGTGGGTCGGATCCGATTCCGCATGGCCCACTTTTCTTTTTTTTTGTCCCCCGCCTCCAGTCCTCAGGAAGCAGGGGACACCCTTGCTAGCCCCAAGGCAATCACTACCGAACATGAGGTGGGGGGGGATGCCCCTGCAACTCCTGCTCTCAATGTTCGGTATCGATTGCCAAATTTGTTCGAATTAAATCGTTCAAATGGTACTGGTCGAATTTGGCAAGATTTACCATGTGGTGAATTAAATTTGAACAAATTGGGCAATAGCCTCACGTCGTTCCAATAAGCCTGCACAAATTGTAGGATTCAAGTTCGTTGGTTGCAGCCTATGCCCTTTTAATTTACCTTTTGTTGTTTCAAGTCACAGATGGGAATCACCCATAAAGTAGTCAATAAGTCATGGTAATCGTCAACATGTGAAACTGTGCGGTATTTGGTGTTAAAACCACTGCTGTATTCAGACTATTATGTTTCGCTCTATCTAACAATTCTTCAACATATTTTTAAATGTTTGCCATCTGTGCTACTCCTGTGGGATAATCTAAATTAACTATTAACGTGTGGGATTACCAAGTAACCCGGTATTAGTAATTTATCCTGCAAATACATATGAATTGGACCTCCTTTGGCTGTCCCTTCTTTAAGTGCTTACTACTGTACGTGTTGCTACCATTGAATTGCACTGTCTCAACCAATCAAGTTTCCTCTAATGCAAGAATGACTTGAATCCAAATAAAATACATAAAGCCCACCAATTTGCAAAAAAGGGGGCAAATCTAGCATGTTCCACAATATCACACTTATAGCATTTTTTTTTTTAACAAACTTTCTTTTTTTTGTTTTTATCTCAAGAGAGCTAGTTACAATTGTGTATAGAAAACAACAGACATAAAATTCAACCACCTTTAACTTTCATTCCGTTTTATCTTTTTCGATAATTTCTTCAGTGTAACATTTAACCATTGAACAGTTCATACTGCCCCCTCCCCCCCCCGATATCCCATCGCTTGTCCTTATTCTCCATAATGTTCGGTTGAGATGACATAATGAGTGTCCACTTTGTGATTCAGTGCAATTCTTCCCGGGGTAATTCATATCTGGTTTTCTCAATCATAAAATAGAGACTTTGCGTAATATTCTGGGCTTAAAATACATGTTCTCTGTCTCTGGTGAACTCATGAAAGGGAATCCATGTGTTCATGTATTTGGGGTATGAACGTGTGGCAACACTGTCACCTTCTCCATAGCCACGACCCCCCATAGTTTGACCCACCACATGGCCACAACCGGTTCTTGTTTATTTTTCCACATGTGTGCTAGGTTGATTCTCGCTGCGCTCCGCATGTGAGTTATGAGTGTGGCCTTGTTCCCGGAGTTTGCATAGCTGCTTTCGACTGTTTCCCCCAACATTATCACTAATGGATCCATGGGTAGCAGTGCCCCCACTATTTCTTTAATATGGCTCAAGATTTCCTTCCAATATGCCTGTGCTCAAGGACAAGCCCACCACATATGAATTAGCTCTCCCACCTTCCCACACTCTCGCCAGCACAATGGGGAATAACTATCATTAATAGAATGTATTCTCTGTGGTGTCATGAACCATCTGAGAGATAACTTAATCGCTGCCTCTTTAATTGAGACGCATTTGGAGCTTTTTGCCGTCCGCCGTCATACTTGGCCCATGTTTCTATGGGAATTGGTTTGCCCACATCCTCCTCCCATTTCTTCATGTATGGAAGAGCTTCTTCTGGTCCTGACCCACAAAGCAGTCGGTATATTCGCTATTCCCCTTTTTCCGGTGTCCCGTTCTGTATGGTAAGCTCCAGCCCTATTGGGTGTCGAGATGCCCCCTCTTTTACCTTTGCATTTGTGATCCAATGCCCAATCTGGGTGTAGTGATATCGTTCGCTTTCAGGGATTCAGAATTTTTCCTTACACTCCACGAATGTTAGGGGAACCCCGTCTTCATAAAATTCTTGTAAGGTAAGGGCTCTCCCTCCCTCTCAACTGCACCAAAAGTGGGTCTGTGTACCTGGTGTGAAATCTGGATTATTGGCCATCGGTGTGAGTGGACCTCCCCCCAATTTTAGCTTCTTGTTTCGCAGGGCTTTGTCCCAGTACCATAGCGTGGCCTTAGTTGCTTCCAATAATGTGCCCTCTTTCCCTCTATGTCTCGGTCGCAAGAACCCCAGACACTCCAGTGGGATTTTCATCAAACCCCCTCTCCAGGTGTACCCATTGATTTTGATTTTCCCTTGGAGACCATTGCAACATCGGCGCCACTTGTGCTGCCCAGAGGTATCTACGGAGTTCCGGTACTCCAAACCCTCCCATTGCCTGCGTGTGAAATAAGACCTTCCTAGGGATTCTAGGCCTATTCGCTTTCCAAATAAAGGCAGTAACTTTCTTTTGCAAGTTTTGAATTGCTGGGGTGGGAATTCTCAGTGGGAGCGCACCCATTATGTATAAAAACCTGGGGAGAAGGGACATTTTGACTGCAGCTATTCGCGCTGACCAGGAGAGCTCTTGCATATCCCATCTTTTGAGGTCCTCCATGAGAGCTTTCAGCAGTCCAGGGATGTTTGCCCCATAAAGCCTCTTATAGGTAGGTGTTAAGTTTATGCCTAAATAGGTTATAGGTCCTTGGCTCCATTTTAGTGGGTAACGTCTCTCCCACCCTGCAACCTGCCCCGGATCCTCTGTGATGTTGAGTGCATTAGATTTAGGGTAATTAATATGAAATCCTGAGACTTCTGCACATTTCTCTAATAGTGTGATGGCTTGGGGGAGCGATTGCTCATTATGCTTAAGGAAGAGAAGGATATCATCTGCATACAGGGCTATTTTCTGGGGTCCACAGGGCCCCGTCTCTACTCCCAGGATGCCGCGCTCCGCTTGTACCCTCTGTGTCAGAGGCTCCATGGCCATTGCAAAAATCAGTGGCGAGAGGGGGCATCATTGTCTGGTGCCCTTGCGTATCGGGATGCTTTCGGTTAGTTGTCCGTTAATCATAAATTTTGCAGCCGTGTGTGCAAAATTGGCTAGTACCATTCGGGAGAAGGTCGGACCACATCCAAACTGCTCTAGGGTCAATTGTAGGAAATGCCAATCCAGGCTATAAAAAGCCCTAGAGGCGTCCAGCGCTAATATTGACATGGGCTGGCTTGTTCTCTGTCCCCATTCAATTGTGTTTATTGCCCTCCGGATATTATCGTATGTGTGGCGCCCCCTCACAAAGCCCGCCTGGTCGGGTGGATTATCTTTGTGAGAACTCTAGCTAATCTCTGTGCTAGGATGGTGGAGTAGATTTTTGAATCTCCATTTAGCAATGAGATAGGGCGGTAGCTTGCCAGTCCGTTGGGCCCCTGCCCGGATTTAGCAGGAGAAGCATGGTAGCTGGGCCCTTATCGCCCGTGACTCGACCAGTGTCCCTTATATAATTGAATAGGCATGTTAGCGGGCCTACCAGAATGTTTTGGAATGTTTTATAGTACGCATTACAGAGGACCTCCGGGCCTTGGGATTTAGTCCCTGTCAAGGCATTAATGACCCTCCTCATCTCTTCCTATGATATGGGTGCTTCTAGCTCCTGTCTATCGCTTTCGGCGAGTGCTTATAGCATTCTTAAGGATAGGGTCTAGTTATTCACTTTGGATATGATGCAGCAGGTAGCATGTCCCATTTGGTAGTGGCCAAATACTCCTGCTGCTCAGGCTTACATTCAAACCAGGCACTAGACGTCCCTTTACCTGAGCAGTAAACTTAACTTAGACTTTGCCAGCTCAGGCATGCAACGATGGCAGCTAAGACCGCCTGGTATAAGAGTGGACTTTCTTTCGAAGTACACAGATGTGTCAGACTTCAAACCATCACTCAGCATCTGGCAGTCACAGCCTAACTTCAACAATGCCTCCAAGTGTGGTTAACATTCATATAGTTCAAAATTAATGATTAAATGTGCTCTGTTCCCCTCGTCAACAAGGCTACATCTTCAGAATGTATTAACTGCAACTGAGGTTTAGCATGGAAAAGCTGCAATGTACAGTTCTGGTTTAAAACGACTTCCTGAGTGTTGCAGAATATGCTCTAAAATGTCTCTTTTCATCCCAAACAGCAACTTGTGGCACATCATCGTTGTTGCCCATATGGGCAGTCTCAAGTTCATCTGTTTCCAAATTTGCGGGCTCCATTTCCGTTTCAAATAAATCGGCCAGACCCTTTGCAGAAAGGCCATTGATCTCAGAACCATGTGTACTGTAAGGCGTTTATTTATTGACTTTGGTTGTCCAGGGCCAGACTGTAACAGCCCTACCCAATTTACTGAGTTAAGGGTTATTCATATATTCATGCGCGTCACAGACCACAATGATTGCATAAATCATTCGACTTCAATGTGTTCTTATTCATTTTATGTCTTTGCAACTCTATTCCTTTGTCAGATCTATGTCAAACAGTCACTGCTTTCAATTAAAACCATGTTATTTGAGTGTGCAACTTATTTTCTTATTTTCTTTCTGCTATGTGCTTTAGGCAGTTTTAATTGAATCCTTAAACCGCACCTATTGTTGTCAGGTTCCAAAGGTTTTGTAGCCCTAAATCAGATTGTAACAGACTGTAAATTAATTCCAGGCTCACCGGTATGGTTTAAGTTACTTACCAGTAACTCTTGTTCTCCATGAATAAAGATTACACAGCAGTACAAATATAGCACTACGGGAGGTGGCAAGGCTAAACAGACTCACCCCTGGAACAGACTCTCCTCAAGGGTAACAGCTTGCGTAGCACCGCTTGGCCGTCCTGGGACTCCTCCCTGGAATCACTGTTGATGCAGTAGAACCTTGTGAAGGTTTACATGGACCTCCACGTAGCAGCCCTGCAGATGTCGAGCAGGGGCACACCAGAGAGAAAAGCAGTCGTTGCTGCGATGGCCCTGTGGAGTGGACTCTCAGCTGGCCTGGAAGAGGTCTGTTAGACAGATAATGACAGTGCATGATAAAGCCGGAGAGCCACCTGGAGATGGAAGCCTTCAACAAGGCCTTCCTTGATTCACAGGTTCAAAATAGAGGAAAGTCATCTTCTACAAGAGGAACTTCGGAGTGACCTGATACATTGGTTCAGGAGCTTCGTCAAGACCACACTAAGTTCCCACGCTGGGGCCAGAGCCTTCACTGGTGGAAAAGTGCCGAAGAGGTATTTGAGGAACTCCTCGACTAGTTTGGCCTACCCGGTGTACTGGTATAACGGGCTATGGCAGCCAGGTATACCTTGATAGAGGCGTGAGCCAATCCAGCCCTGGCCAAGGAAAGCAGGTATGGTAGGCTCTGCAGGGCTGTGACACACAGAGGAGCAATTTTATGAGCCAGGCACCACACAGAGAAGCATTTTCACTTACGGCTGTAGCACGTTAATGTTGAAGAGGCTCTGGCCTTGGCCAGGATGTCCTTACATTCAGATGGTAAAGAAAAATGTCCAGACTCTAGGGCTGCAGGAGCCAGGTCTTGAGGTTCAGCAACGCCGGGTTGTGGCGTAGAATCGCGTATCCTTCTCTGGCGAGAAGTTTGGCAAGCAGCGGCAGCCTGATGGATGGGGCTGCCAACAGACTTAGCAGGTCTGGATACCAGATTAGTCACGGCCACACCGGAGCAATGAGTATCATCCTGCAGTGACACTGAGTGTGTTGATCACTCTTAGCAGGAGAGGAAACAGAGGAAAAGTGTACTGGAAAAAGTCCCTCCCAGAGGAACGAGAAAGCATCCCCCATGCTCCATGGCTGCGGGAAACTGCTGGCGAACCTCTGACAATGGAGTCTGTCGCCGTCGCGAAGAGATCGATCCAGGGCTGACCCTATTCACGGAATAGAAGATCCACTTGGTCCCGGCGAAGCTCCCACTCATGGCAAAAACGTAGCTCCCTGCTGAGCGAGTCTGCTACGGTGTTCTTGCTACCCACCAGGTGAAAAGGGACGAGAAACATGTCCTGACGAATGGCCCAGTGCCATAGATCCTGGCCCTCCTTGGAGAGAGCCAGAGAGTGTGTCCCTCCCTGCTTCTGGATGTAGAACATGGTGGTGGTGTTTTCCGAGAAGATCCTCATCACCTTATCCTTCAACGACGGCAGGATGGACTTGCAGGCCCAAAAGACCACCCGAAGCTCAAGGACGTTGATGTGAAGGGTCTTATCTTCTGGCAGCCAGAGGCCTCTGGAGTGCAACTGTCCAGGGTGGGCTCCCCAACCTTCCAGAGAAGCATCCGTGGTGACCGTATCCTAGTATGGAGGGACTTGGAACCCCTTGCGTGAGGTCAGGGTCCATGCCCCACCACTGCATCGCCTGTCGGAACTCTTCATTGAGGGCGATCTTGTCCGTCCAGGATCCTGAGACTTGCAGCCACCGTGCATCCAGAAACTCCTAGGGAGCCTTCATCTGCAGGCTGCAAAGTGTGGATGAGGTTACTGCGGGTGGACCTCATGCCCAGCAGTGACTTGACGGCTCGCACCTTAGCTGACCGAGCCGACGACAGGCGCTGCACTTTTCTCAGAGGGAAACGTCAGACAGGTTACTGTTTTGAGTCGTGCAGGCAGAAACAGAGCGTTCTGCGATGGCTCCAAGCAGAATTTAGGATAATTTATGGAAAATCTGAGATCCTTCAGCAGATGCACGGTCCTCGACGTGTGTTGGGTCGCCAGTGCGTCGGAGCGAGATCGGATTAGCCATCGTCCAGGTAAGAGTAGACGTGGATGCCCTTGAGACGAAGATTCCCCGCCACCAGAGCCAAGCACTTTGTAAAGAACCTTGGGGCCGATTTCAGGCCAAAGGTGAGCGCCTTGAACTGATAGTCTCATCCCTGGACCACGAACGGCAGGAATTTGCATTGCCTCCGGTACATGGGGATGTGGAAGTAGGCGTCCTCCAGATCCAGCGACGCCAGGAAGTCGCCTTCCTCCAGCTGGCTGAGCACGTGCTGCAACATGACCATCCTGAACTTCTGAGACTTCAATACTTGTTGAGGCGTCTCAGGTCTAGGATCTGCATTCAACGTCCAGTCTTCTGCCGGACCAGAAAGTATTTGAAGTACACTCCAGAGCCCCAGAGGCGCTGGGGAACAGGCTCTATCATCCCCTTTTTTAACATTACGTGGACCTCCTGCAGCAGTTGCCCTCGTGTTGTTCTTTTCGAGCCACAGAGTGGATATGAGAACACCTCCGTTGGAACTCCAAGGTGTGCCCCTGTCCAAGAGCATCCAGCACCCATCTGTTGGTGGTGATGGTCTTCCACGCACTGAAGAATCTCACCAGCCGGCCTCCCACTGCGGTGCACAAGTGGGGGCCCCCCCGAGTCAACGGCCGGTTCAGACCTGTTTCGGGGACCTGCGGGCACCGCTGACGCTGTCCTCCGCTGCCGTATGCCTGTGAGCGACCTCTGTGCACCTCTTAAGTCTTGGAGTGGGAAGGCTCCCGATAAGGGGTGGTATATCCCTTGGAGGACCTTCCAGACTTTCCTCTCGAGGAATGAAATGACAACGACCCACATTGCTATAGGGTACCTAACAAACGTGCAGTCTCTGTGTCTGTCTTGATAATTTGCGGAGACTTGTTGACGGGCTTGCCAAAGAGGTTCTCCCTATCAAATGGCATGTCCAACACTTGAACGTACGGTCTGAAGTTGGTGACTTTGAGCCATCCCTGTCGACGAAGAGACACTCTGTTGCCCATTTGACGGAACCCTGTGTCCGCAATGTCCACCGCCACTGTAATGGCATGGTCCGAGGCCACTTCCCCCTCCTGGAACAGCGTCAGAACCTCTACTCTCTTGTCCTCATGTAAGAAGTCCAGAATAGGGTCCAATTTATACCATAGCTCCCGATCATAGCAATCAAAATAGGGCGTTAGTGGCCTTAATGGTGCTGGCTGCAGTATAGATGATCCTTTTTCCCATGGCGTCCAGCTTCTTCCCCTCCTGGTCCGGAGCAAAATGGATGAGGACGACAGGTTCGCAAGCGCTTCTTGGCTGCGGCTGAGACCAAAGAGTCAGTGAAGACTGGGACCTCAGGCACTTGGGGGCCTGAGTCCGGGACATTGTATATCTTCATGAGTCTATTCCACTTGCGTGGAGCAGTGCTGCGAGTCTTCATTAGGGCCAAGACCTCTTCCCAGATATCGTCCAGCAAGGGGATGGACATGATGGTCTTCCGTCTGGACTCACGCCGTTGATAAAGGAATCCTTCCTTTTTAGTCTCCTCAGGTACTAGATGAAAAAGCTCCGAGGCCCTGTACATCAGAACGTGAAAAGAGCCACCCTCCTCCGGCAGAGGCCCTGTGGGGTTCATCCGTGCCCAGCGGTTCTCCATCAGCTGGTAAAAAGTCATCGGCCTTGTCGGTGTCCGTTGCCGTAGTCACTGTATCTGTGCCCGTGACCATGTGTGCTGTCGAAATCCCCAGTCGGAGTCAAATCCTAAGATGGAGTTGGCAGTGGTGGTGGAGGTTGACGCCTCGAACCAGCTGAGTCCTTTGACTTGCGCTAGGGGGCGAGGGGGGACTCCCAGGCGGTGGCCTTGGGGGAATCCTAGATGGGTCAGTGCCGGGTGTGAGAGGTAGTCTGTTGGATTTCCGAAACAAGCGTGTGCAGCATCGTCCGAACGTCCAAAGACATGTCCCCTGGCTGAGGCGGGAAAGGAAACGGCGGTGGAGTTTCCGGGCTCACCTCGTGGGGACTCACCCACAGTCAAAGGTCCATGACTCCCTTTGAGGTCCAAATGATAGTCTTCAGGCAGATTATTGTCGCCCTCGTCGGAGCGACGTCGGAATATATCTGCACCGGTTTCTCTGGGGCAGCGTGTGGGCCCATACCCTTCTTAGGGTCAGCAGGAGCTTTACCCTGTCCCTTCTCTTGAGACTAATGGGGCGGAGCGGCCAGGGAGGTTATCCCCATTCCAGGGGTCTCCACCAGCACTGCAGAGGCTGCTTCACGCTGTGGTGGTAGGGACACTAGAGGAGTGGCCGCCGCCATGACCATGGACACCTCCTTCGTGGCCAGCCCCCCTTTCAAAGAAGTAGTGGTCGTCGACAAGGTCGTTGATGGGGTGGTTGTGATCATCAATGATGAAGTGTTCTGGCCAGGTCAACTGCCGATGATGATGGGTCATCGAGGGGGGGGGGGCGACCAAGGGCCACCTTTAGATCTCTCCTTCGTCATCTTGTCCGCTGATGGTAAGCAAAGCTTTGAAGGAGTCAGGGACTTTCTCACAGAGTGCCCCTTCACAAGTAGGCTATCAGTAGAAGTAGTCGGTGATGGCGACCTTGTCCTTCCCGAGCTGGAACGCGCAGCCGCTGCAAACCCAGCAAGATTAACTTTATGTAGCCATCCTCCTTTTGGACCCTCAAAGGACCTCAACCTCTTTTGTGAGGGTGTTCGCTCGTGGGACCCGCTGGTGTGGGGGAAGCATGGCCATGCCAGAAGCGGAGTCAGAGGCCTTGCCCGATTTAAGCCACACTGCCAGCCTGCTGTATCTAGACTTCTTGGTCTTCTTTGAAAACCCATTTCAGGCCTCGCATCCCTCCTCATCATGGTCCGGATACAGGCAAAACATACATTTATGATGTCGATCTTCGAAGTACATATTCCTCAATCCACACCTCTGGATCTCTTCTCCTCGCCCCCTTCTCAAAACTCGATGGAAGATCTGTGATGTAGTATAATCTTTGCAGACAGCTGCAGGTAATTGATCTCCGGTCGAACGATGAGACAAAAACCGGTTAAAAGCGTTCCCAAAATTTGCTGAAAATACTCGAAATATGAAAAATAGCTTGCAGAGCAAGACGAGGACTCCTAACACTGAAGCGTGCAGTAAAAATCTGAAGATGGCCACCAGGGGTGGAGCTTAGGGAGAGGACTGTCATTGGATGGGGGCAGAATGACTCAGAGGACAGCGATTGGTTTAGAGGAGAAATACAATTTTACAAGCTAAAGCAAAACAGTTTTTTCCTTTTACTGAGGCTTACCAGCCAGACGACAGGGAATATTCATTAGCATGTGAATCCATGCCAGACCCCATGTTAGAGAAGGGACGAATCTAGGGAATTCACCACTTCTCCCCACCTTCTTTGGAACTAGGCAGGTGAGCCCACTATGATATACCTTCCTTAGGGGGCAGGGCAAGCAGGATTGCACTAAGGGTGCCCTCCGCACCCTTTGGGACAAGGAATGCCTAAGCAAGGATTCCATGTCAGCTCCTTTCACTGCAAAGTACCAAGTACCTGTGCATTATATGGGAACTGAACAGGGCAATCATGTAAAGGGCCCCTTTAAGGTGGGTGGCTTGGTTTCTGATCTGTATTTGTTGCCGCCGCCATGTGAAACTCAGAACCAATGGAATCTTCCCCTCCAATCCAGGGAAGGAGCTATAAATACAACTGTACGTCCAGACAACAAGAAAGAATCAGCCGGAAAGTGTGAAGCGCCGGCTTGCAGAGTCTCTCCGTTGCAGGAGGAGTAGAACCAGACAGCGACATAGTTGGCATGGTGGGCAGAGCCCCAAGGCAGCCTGTGGAACGCTGGCGCTTCGACGAAAGCAAAAACCCAGATAAGGCTGGACCACTGAAAGAGAAAGAAAAACCAAACGAGAATTACCACTGTCCTGCTTCTCCGACACTGAAGTGAATAACTGACACAAAGATGCAGGCAGTGCAGTCCAGAGCCCCGATGAGAATGCGGGTCAGCGCTGGCCAGTGAAACCGCCTCCAGCACGGACCACTGCTACTGAAAAGAAGGTACGCTGCATTAAACAAGCAGTGGGTGGAGGGCAGTGACGCGACAACATAACCCACGCCAGGCTGATAAGCCGAAGACCCCAGGAGGGCTTGAAAGAAACAGTAATCAAAGCAGGGCTGAGCAGACCCAGGGCACATGCCGGGCTCATACCCTAAAGACCCAAGGAGTGGGGTGAGATAAACTACAAATATAGCAGGGCTGCACGGGCCCATAGTCCATGCTGGGTTGATGATCCAAATGCCCCAGGATGGAGTGAGAGAAACCGCAACCAAAGCATGGACTAATGTTGTGCTAAGGGAACTCGTTGCCTACCAGAGGCTGGAAGTAGAGATATCAGCCTGGTGATAAAGAGAAAATTGTGTTTTGTGAATACCGACCAGTAACTGTCCGGACTCGCTGATACTGCCATTGTTTTGCCAAAAGAGCACTGAGCGACAATTTTGTTTTTTTTGTTGGAACAAACAGGACAAGAGCTGGAAAAGACTGAGAACTCCTTGGTTGGGTGCAGAAAACCAACCACCACGTATTTACTCAAGGAGAGAGTAATCCTATTCTCAGGTCTTAGAGGAGCATTTCTTTACTTTCAAAATAAAACATCTTGTTCAAACATGCCCTCTTGTCCACAAGCAGTGTTATATGTTAACTTGATGGCACTATGGCTGATCACATTTGAATATGTGGGAGCATTCATACAATGTGATTTACCATCATAAACTCCTTTTAACTTACAAGAGGTGACTGGGTCCTTCTATTTTTGAGTGTCACTTAAGACATCTGTTTCATCATGTATAACAACTGCACTAGATAGTAGGATACACTGATTAGTATTGACCTGAAAAATATTCACAATTGCCTTTAAATAGCTCATATGTTTCTTTTAACATTGTACTGCACAACTGAGCCAATGATGTGAGCAGGTAGTCAAGTTCACACAACTATGCAAATCGAGCTGTGGTGCAGGTTTCCATTTTGCCTCTGTGTTTGTGCACATACTTCGACTACAGCTTCAGGTTTTCGTGCTCATGTGATCACACTAGCTTTGAGATCTACTAATGAATACATAATGGTGGAGTTTAGTAATGGTAGCACTGAGGAATGTAAGTCGATTTATCAAAGAGGAGTCAGCATGGTGTGAATATCACCAATAAACACGACCAGGTGGCTGCTCTTAGTGTAATTCATCCTAAGAGTCACAATTCATACTGGTTTCTGTTTTCCAACACAATACTATCTCGTTAGGCTCATCACTGCAGCCATATTATCAATATAATCACCAGTGGGCTCTGTAGTGCTGAGTGCCTTTACTGCCCTGCTGGAACCTTCTATGGGCATGCTTGTGTTTGCAAAATGTTGTGCCAAGTCCAAACATCTCACTGCCCACACAGTCAAGGTTATTACTTATGGCAGAGTTCTCTTTCTTGAAAATCAAATTGTGCTTTGAAGCAACTTTAAAATAACTGGTGATTTCCCCATACAAATCATTAATGTTCTCATGACAATGTTGGTTAGTTGTGTCTTACTTCATTGGCACAAGGCATCCGTAAATTGTATGGACATTCACCTGTGTCAGTATCAATCCTACTGACATTACTAATCATTTTGGCCCTATCTTCCATACCGGTGACAAATATTTGACTCAAATCTTCACTGCTGATGTTCTTTATGCCGACCTTCACCATGAATTCTGACATAGCTTTCTTGACAGTGGCGAATCGCTTTGTGTGTTTCGTGTGCACCGGGAGCATCACTGTCGCTCGGCCTATTGATATATTTGGGGGTGGCCAGGATTATAAGTCCAGAAACTCAAAGAGCAAACCAGCCCAACATTCCCCACTTGCTATGGCGGTAAGCTGAATCCTTCACCAAGTTCATGAACAGAAGTAAAACATCAATGATTAGTTGAACGGAGCAACAAAAGATCTTAATATGGTCTACACAGCACTGGAGGGCTCTTTTGGCATCAAGTCAGTGAAACGATCTCTGTTAGCATAGATCTATTTTGAAAAAAGATAATTTAGTCTAGAGGCTGAATTACATGAAACGTGAAATGACTTTGGGCACAAACCTTGGATTGGTGCACAGAGCCATTTTGTCCTTGAAAAGCCTAATTGTTTTAAGAACTGCCAGGGCCTTTTTTTCTCTTATCCTTTTGGACACCAAAAATAATGTTTTCTATCATGAAAACTTGATTGATGCCTGGATAACAAGTCATGTGTTAGGTGTAGAAGAATAGGTTGAGCCTGACGTAAACAAAGTAGATCAGAATACAACTACTGTCAGGCACACACTGAGGTAATTAGAATAATTTTGCATAGCTATGCTGTCATCCTGCGCAGATTCCTCAGAATTAGTGTTTGCAGGAAGAACACCTATATGAAATGCTTCTTCCAGGATAGGTGGGTCCACCAGACTGCCTGGGTGATTGAATCTGATGACATACCCAGTATTTTAAGTTTCCTCGCCGCTGTGGATATTACAGATTTTTGACTGAGCTGTGCTCTAAAGCATTTTGGTGCATTATCAGGTGCTCTGTACTTCTTCTCCATGTGTTCTCTTCATGACAAATCAAAAAAGGGTTTCACCTGGCCACTAAACCATCCCCATAAATATTCTACAGGATATGAATCAACAGTCTGTCTTTCTCTCATCTGATAAAAGAATCTCTGCTTTCTCTCCTCTGTGGGAAGTCAAAAAATGGTGGCCCCCATCATGGTGGAGTGCAGTACTCTGATCTTATTCAGAGGCGAGACTCTGTGTGGATATTCTTTCCAGCTTCCTGCCTGCAGGGAATTAAATTATTATAGTCGTGCATTCTCAAAAAATGGGTTGATGAGGTGTCTTGGTGGATGTCATCTTGCGTCTTTGAGATGAGGTCTGCTTCTTCATTCCGGGCATTCTCACAGCAGGGCCACAGGGAGGGCTTTCGCTGTCTGAGGTGTTCCAGCATGAGTCTCAGGGAAGAGTGTGGAGGCAGAGGTGCAGTGAGCACATTGGCTATCCATGTCTACAACTCAGTTACCAGACATGTCTGCAGAATATTCAGGGACAGGAAGTGTGCCGGAGGATGCTGTTGTGGCACATCATAACTTGGTAGCGATCTGTTGAGAAATTGTGGATGGCTCCCCATATGCCTCTTGCTCCTCCTCTGAAAACTGACCCATCAGGACTCTGAAACCTGAAATTATCCTGCAAATCTTGGAGTGGCTGAGACACATACGGTGAGGAGTGGTTATTAGCCCCTTTGAAGTGCATGCATCAGCTGTGGATCTTAATGAGAAAGTCAATGGTGCTTTTGTCGACCATGTGGATTTGGATAGGATTGCAACAGTCGAAGATGCCCTTGATGTGGCGAGTGTTCGCTGTGTTCTCGAGAAGCCGCCTAGGGGGAAAACTGTTGATGGGGTGGATGAGAGCTTTCATCATTGAGGAGACTGTCAATGATATTGCTATTATCGAGTTGGTTGTGGAGGACGTTATCGGCAACTTCATCAACAAGAAATGGCCAGTTGACACATTTGTAGATGACGGTTGCTCAAGCCTTTGACTATGGACTCATGGGAGGTGCTACCGATTGCAGCTCTGTGGTCATGGTGGTTGTAAGGCCTAAAGAGAATTTAGGAGGAGGGGTGGGCTTGATGAAACACACTGGGCCTTTGGTAGCCATGGATGGGTCATAACCTTTCATCCTTTTCTCAGTGGAGACTTTTTTGTGTGAGCTAGCTCTTTTGCAAGGGACAATCTTCACCATAGACCTGCCTGGTCCAGCAAACCAGACCCTCACGCAGTTGAGCAACCAGGTAACACTTGGGTGAATAGAAGTCCCCTTTGTCTTACTTGGGTCTACCTGGGAAAGATCTGAAGCTTGGTGTTAGGGAGATTTATCATTTTTATGATTCATCCCCTCTCCTAGCGAGACCCCCAGGACTTTCTGCTGGACATCTTCTGGACATTTTTCTTTCAATTCTAAATGAGTGGAGCCTTTTTTCCACTCATTTATTCTCGTGGGCTCTGTCTTTTGAAACTCTATTCTTTGTATTCTACGTATACCATGGAGTCCGTCTGCTCCTTAGCTCTTAAAGGCATCTGTGTTTTTACTACTGCAGCCCACAGCTCCTTATGGGCAGTGTTGGTTCCTGTTGGAAACCTAGAGGTCATCTGACAGAAAGAGGATCCCTCTCTAGCAGGTCTGCGTCAGAAGGTAGCTTCTGTAAGGAAGGCATGCTATCAAACAGTGAAGACTGACACAAGTTTATTGAACATCAATGGGTTGGTTAGACACCTATCTAAATCTAAGGATGGGAGCAAGGTACGACCATTAAATAATTATAATGCAGTCCTAGAAAGGGTGTATACTAAAACCTATTGCTAATCCTTACTTCTAAATACAAGTGGTGTGGGACAACAATGTATGCAAAAAGAAAAGTGTTCAAGAAATGAAATGTCAGGATAGTTGAGCAGTTGGCTTCCCTTCCCCACGTTTCCAGCACAGGACAAGGCGGCAAACTTGAGCTTCGCACACACTCTGGCTTTTCTGACAACAGTATATAGTGCAAAGCAAAGGTTTCAGGGACTTCCGTGCCAAAGTCTCTTGCCAAATAAAAGTCTCTTATTGTAGAGGGCTGAACTTAACAAAACAAGCACCAAAGTTCTTTTTTATCGGGATTTCCACATTCACAAGTTCCTGGGTCCACTGTTCACCATGGATCTCCCACCTTCAGGTTTGGACCCCCTTTTAGCAAAATGTTCACAATTGGTCTCCCTCATTCGGGCTCAGACTCCTCAAACACAATGTTCACAACTGGTCTCCCCCTTTCGGACCTCTATGTATCAAAAAAATCAAAGACTTTTGACTGTGCAATGGATTTTGCTTAAACCGTCACAGGACAACTTCAATTCACTTCATTCTGGTTCTTTTACTTTCGCTTCAGCCACTTCTTGGCTGGATGCCTCACAGAGACCTTCGATTGAGCACACTTGCGGTGCCGGACCACTCTGTTAATGGTATTGGTTCTTTCTTCGTTCGCGTTCAAACATCCATCAGCAATTATGCTTTCCTTGCGTCTTTCATCAAACGCATTACCAATCTTCGTTCTTGCGCACTTTATACAATATTGCCACTTGCAACCTTGACTTCTACACAGACTGATCTTGGATCGGTCTCCCCAACTCACCACCTGTGTTGATCTCCCTGGCGTTGCTTTGATCTTGGAGCCAAGGGCGGCACCACAGTGGCTGCTGCTCCTCCCCGACTTGATCAACCACGCAGGAGGGCCCCAGGTACACCATGCAGTATTCTTTAGTCTGGTTTCCTGGCCTTACACTTTTTAATCTGAAGGTACTATGCTTGGGTGTGAGTCAGTTTTCTTTGAGAGCAGGCTGTCCATGTGTTTGTGAAGGGAAAGGAGGTTGGTAAAGATCCCAATTAACCTACCGGGTAAGATGGGGTAAAGGTGTTACAGCAAAGGGGATACCGCATCTCGCCATCAGGTGTCCCACTCCAAGAAGACCCTTCACCCAGGTTATCCTTCCGCACTGGTCCAACTCCAGGGTCTGGATCCAAAGGCGATGACCATGCCCTGGCCACCTGAAAGAGGGACCCCCCCAGGGACTAGTGAGTGAGACACCTTCTGGTTTCTTACAGTTCCCAGAGTGAATGGCAAGAACCTGGGAAGAATAGGCTATACTGAGAGGATGGGCTTCTTTACAGTGAGCCTACAGAGTCTATTACAAAAGACCTCAGGAGACTGGTGGTAACCCAGGAATTGAGATCCAAATTCCTACAGTTGGCACATAAAGTCCCTCTGGCTGGTCACTTAACCTTGAAGAGGACCAAGGAGCGGATCTCATAGTACTTTAACGGGCCCAAGATGGGTGCAGAGATTACACAACACTGTAGGAGTTGTCACACTTGCCAGTTATCTGGCACAAATGAAGCCAAGAATGTGGCACCTTTAGTGTCCCTCCCAGTTGTGGGAGTTCGTTTTGAGAGGGTGGTGTGAGAAACCTGAATGTGTCTCACAGCTAGTCCCCGGGGATCTGTCATCCAGGTGGCCAGGACATGGCCATCCCTTTTGGATCCAGTTCCCGGGGGTGGACCAGTGCGGGAGGATCACCTGGATGAGGGGTCTTGGGGGACACCGGAAGGCGAGACGCGGTATCACCTTCCCTATAATACTTTTTCCCCATTCTACCAGGTAGGGTATCTAGGAACTCACCCTCCGCCCCTGCCTTTCCCGACACAAACACCTTTTCACAGCGAGAGAAAACGGACTAACACCAGAGCTGTATACCTGACATGACCCAAGGGTCAGGCAAGGTCAGGCAATTATGGATCATTACACATACCTGACTTCAATCACACTTCCGCACACGGATAAGAGGCAGAGCATGAAAGCACACGCTGAGCGAGGAAAAACACATGAGGAAACAGCAGTTCCATGATGGCAGTTTAATAGGAGGAGGAAGACGGTGAGACCGGAGAGGGTTGAAAGAAGGGAATCACCCTTGACGTATAAAGACAGTTATTTACACTAGCCTTGGAAAGGTAGAAACCGAAGACCAGGAATGAAAGGCTGATCAAACCTACACAGTGTGTCGGAGGTACCCAGGGCTCTCCCGCGTCGACAAACAAGGAGGGGAGGAGCAATTGGCACCGCAGTACTGTCCTTGGCTCCTACAACAAAGCGGCGTCCATAAAAGCAACATAGCCGGTGAGTCTGAGAGACCGATCCCAAACCAGCTTGTGCTTTGAACCAAGATTGCAAGTGGCAACATTGTATTAAGGAAACATTGTATGAAGCGTTTGTAATGAGCGACACAACTGTAATTGAAAGCCAGAAAGAATTACTTGAACTTCAGAATTGAACTCTGAGGAAATCAAGAAAAGCTACCATACGCAGAGTGGTCCGGCACCACATAGGTGCTCATTCGAAAGTCTCTGTTAGGTATCCAACTGATCCCGAGTGTGAAAGAAATATTACGATCAAAGTGGTCATGCAACAGGTCCTGCTAAACCCTGTGCACATTTGGAAGTCTTCAACAGTATAAAGTAAATCCAGTTGGTCCCAGCCCGGCTGAGGGAGACTGATTGAACATTGTTTTGGTCAAGGGATCTAAGCCTGGAAGAGCGGGATCCAACATTGAACAGATCTGAGCCCGGAAGGGGAGGATCCAGGATGAATGCCCAAAGTGAATACTGTGAACGCTAAAGAGAACATTTGTGTGTCTTTTCTGTTAGAGCAGGCCTTCTGCGTCACGAGACTGGTGAGAAGTAAAGAGACTTGAATACAGAAGGTCTTGAGTTTTTTGGATTGTGAAACTGGAACTGTATCCTTGTGCCGCAGAAGCCAGAGTGTGCGCTTGGCTCGAGTGAACCGCCTTGCCCCATGCTGAAAACGCGGGGAAGGGAAGCCAATGGCCCATGTATCCTGACTAATCATTTTGTGAACACTTATTTTTTTTCATGAGCTGCACCCCACACTATTTGTAACTAGTACTAAGGATTGGCAATAGGTTTTTTAGTATAGACCCATTTTATGTTGAAACGACTCCACTAGGACTGCCGCCTTTATTATTTGATGGTCGTAGCTTGCTGCCATCTTTAGATTTAAGATTAGATAGGCGTTTATCATACCCCTGCAAAGGTTCAATAAACACCCTTGAACCTGTGATCACTTGTGTTTGTCTTACTATTGCCACCATGCGTTCCTTACAGTGGGGATTGACATTGTTGGTCCCCTAGACCCTCAACGTCTTCAGACAACCAATTTATATTAGTTGTGGTGGACCATGACACCAGGTGCCCTGAAGCTATTCCAATGAGAACTGTTACTGCACAGGCAGTGGCTAAGGCCCTCATTGATATTTTCACCAGAGTAGATTTCCTAAAGAGATGGTATCCAACAGGGCGTCAAATTATATGTCCCACCTCATGCAGGAGATGTGGCAACCTGTGGGGTCACCTACACGTTCTCAACTGCCTACCACCCTCAGACAAATGGGTTGGTAGAGGGGTTTAATAGGACAATGAAGAACATGATTGGAGCTTTGGAAGAACCACTTAGGAGAAAGTGGGACCTTCTTCTGCCATGCTTTCTATTTGCCTAGAGAGAAGTTCCACAAGCTGGAGTGGACTTTAGCCCCTTTGAGTTACTTCATGGTCATCCTGTCAGAGGCCCTGTGGCCCTGATCAAGGAGGGTCTGGAGAGTGCTCCTTCCCTCAAGCCGGTAAGGATTGCGGACTATGTGCTATGCCTCAGACAGAGGATGGCACTCATGACGACAGTGGCTACTGAGAAGTTGAAAGCTGGTCAAGCTCTGGTTAAGCAATGGCATGCATGACCAGAAAGTAAACATGGTGGAGTTCTCAAAATGGTCCCAGTAAGACAGAGGGCCTTAAAGGACAAATGGACAGGATCATTCAAAGTTGTAGGAAAACCTGGAGAGGACAACTACTTGGTAGACCTGGGCAACCCCAAGGAAGTCCCCAGGGACTTTCATGCCAACCGTCTGAAGGATATGTTTCCAGAATAGAGATAGGAGGTTTTCTCTTAGCTTCTGACCAAGAGGAAGAGGAGAGTGAGCCTCTCCCAGATTTTCTAAGGGGACACCCTTCAGATTGGTCAGTATGAGGGGTAAAACTCTCTACTAATCTGACAATGTAGCAACAAGAGGAGTGCAAGGCTTTGTTCACTCACTTTTCCCCTCTGTTTTCACTTACACCAGGCTTGACCCCTTGGGGCCAGCGTAACATTGACACTGGTGATAGTGTACCTGTTAAAAGTGGGGGCTACAGGATGTCAGATAATGTGGGGAATCACATAAAAGATGAAGTCAATAAGATGCTTGACCTTGGACTGATTGAGCATTCCACAAGTCCATGAGCTAGCACATTTATTTTAATACCAAAGGCAAGAACTAAAGAACTTAGAATCTTGTACAGGCCCAATCGGCACAGGCTAAGACTTTGTCGGCGATGGAGTTGGCGACTGCTACTACTACGCGGCTAAGGGCGCTGACCCTGCAAAGGGAAGCCCCACAGCGCAGAAGGTATGCCTGCCCCCAAGGCGTGACACCGCCACAGTGACTTTGGCAAAGTCTGCTGGCACACCAAAAGGGGGGAAAGCGGCTCAGGCCCTTGTGAAAGACCCACAAGGGGGAAGAAAGGGCAGGGGCGAGGAGGCCCCGAAACAGCACTCCAAGAGCGTGGCTCAAGCCAGGGAGGTCTCTTCCACGGACGATGAAGACCAGGAGTCCTTACACATGGTCCATGAGGACGTGGAAGAGGACGACAACGGCGACAACGGTGCAGGGCCTAGTTTTCCGGTCCTGCCATCTCAGCCGAGGGACATTTCTTTGGACATTCTGTCGATCCTGCACACCTCAGTGTCAGAGATCAAAGGAGGATGCCCCCAGACCTGGCTCCAGCCAAGAAGAGGAAGCATCATCCGATGCCCCCATTTCAACCTGCACATCGGGCCCCTTCTCCCCCAGCAGACCCAGACACTGGTACAGGGAAGGATACGGCCACAACGATGGATGACGAGGATATTGTCGCAGCAGACAGCGAGTCCCCGCATTTGGATGCTCCACATAAGGTGTTCTCACCGGATGAGGTGGGATCGTTCCATTCCATGATTTCGAGAGCCTCCAAGCTATTCCAGCTTGTGCCCAAGGAAACCAAGAAGTAGGGCTTCTTGTACCAGAGGCGCAAGGCCAAGAACAAGACTATCATGGTGGTTCCCCCTTGTGGACAACATGTAGGAAGAGGGCCTGGCCCTTATGAAGAACCTTGCACAGCTCCAGCCAAACGGGATAGGCTGGAGAAGATGTATCGTGTCCCGGACTCCGCACTCAAGTGCCTGAGTTCGCAGCCATCATCGGATTTGGTGGCATCGGCTGCCGCGAGGAAACGGTCAGCCAACCGTTGTCCTCATCTTCGATCCCTCCGGACAGCAAGGGGAAGAGGATGGACGCCATGGGAAGAAAGGTGATTTACACTGCAGCGTCCACTAGCAAGGCGGCCAATGCACTGGCGATCCTAGCCAAGTACAACAGGGAGTTGTGGTACAAGCTGGGGTCTGATCACGCCATCAGAGTGACGTTGGACGTCGCAGACACATGGTTCCAACAGATGGAGAACCGTGTCTGCCTTCATCGCCAAGGCTGGATGAAGGCCACAAATGTCCGTCAGGAGGTCCGGGCAAAGGTGCTGGACAGGCACTTCGACTCAGAGAATGGACGTCAACGAATTCCTCCAGGCCATCAAAGCGAATACAAAGACCGCCTGTTCCCTGGGCACTCTCGAGCAGCATCGCTCTTCTTTTTGCTCTTCCAGGGGAAAGTCAAGCAGGTCTTCCAAAGGTTTCTCCACTTCATACCGTCAGCCCTCCAGATCCACAACTCAGGAAGCCTACAGTGGCCGTTCTCAGGCCTAAGGTAGCGGAGGACAGCGTCGCCCGCAGGGCAGGATGCCAATGCCAAAGCAAGCCTGAACTGTCTGGGACGTCAGGCCCCCACTTGTGCACCCTGGTGGAAGGGCACAGCTGACGAAGTTAGTCTACGAGTGCAAGAAGATCACCACTGACAGATGGGTGCTGGATGCTCTCGCCCAGGGAAACGCCCTGGAGTTTCAATGTAGGTGCCTGCGGATCTCTTCGGTTACCCGTTAGGATCAGCACATGCCTCAGCTCCTGGAATAGGTACGATAGAGATGGTTCTCCAATGGCTCTGGAGTCTATTCAGAAAGACAGGGGGATGGAGGCTCATCCTAGACCTATGATGTCTGAACAAATACCTTAAGTCCCAAAAGTTCAGAATGATCTCGTTGCCAGAGGAGGGGCTTCGGTAGAGGCTGTCATTTGATGGGGGCAGTATGACCTAGAGGACAGTGATTGGTTTAAAAGAGAAATACACTTTGTACGTGAAAGTGAAACGACTTTTTCTTTTACCAAGGATACCCAGCCTGACAAGGGGGAATATTCATGAGCATGTGAATTCATGCCAGACACCATGCTGGAGAATGCACCTGCCACATTCCAGAGAATGGTTAACCATGTTCTGAATGGGTTAGAGAACTTCTGAACGGCATACTTGGATGACATAGCAGTGTTCATCCCTACCTGGGAAGAACATCTTGACTACCTGGGACATGTGTTGCAGGCCATTCAACAGGCGAATATAAGCATCAAAGCAAGTAAGTTCCAAGTTGGACAGAGTAATGTTGTCTACCCTGGTCATGGGGTAGGAGGAAGGGAATGCAAGTCCTTACCCACAAAGTAAAAGCTGTACGAGACCGGTTCCCTCCAACTACTCAAACCCAAGTAAGAGCCTTCTTAGGACTTACTGGTGATTACCAGAACTTCATTGAGAACTATGCGACCATGGCTTCTCCTCTGAATACCATATCCTCTCACAAGTACCCTAAAAAGGTCAAGTGGAATGAGGACTGTGAAAAAGCCTTACAGGGGCTGAAATATGCCCTCTGTAAAGCTTCAGTGCTGAGAGCTTCATATTACACTCAGGCCTTCCTAGTACAAACTGATGCTTCCAACATAAGGATAGGAACAGTCCTAAGTCCATTTTTATAGCAAAGGCAGGGAGTACCCCATCTGCTTTATTAGTAGACAATTAAAAGATACGGAAACAAGGTGGGCAACTATTGAATGTGAATGTTTCTCTATTGTGTGGGCTGGCCCTGAAGAAATTCAGACCATACCTCTATGGAACTACTTTCAAGATTCAAACTGACCACCAACCCTTAAGGTGGCTGATGCAGATGAAAGAAAAAAACCCAGATGGTCCATAATCAAAAAAACCCAAGTGAACAGGGTCAATCCTACCTATTCAGAGAACCCAATAGTCTACTTCATACAATATAAAGGACACACCTTGATAGTTGCAATAAATGTTTATAATCGAAGGTAGAGACATAATGGTCTAGTTACACACCAAACACATAACATTCCATTGAAAATAAACATGTCAAAGATGCGTGACGCTGTAGGACATAAATCTTCGAGACAGTTGGGACTCAGATTTCAATACAAACAGTCTAAAAAATACATTGCCTACTGCTATGTCAAAGCACAACAGGGGTCAGAACATATAATACAATAACATAACAAGATGTTGAGGATTCACAAATATGATCAGTGCTTATGATGAACAAGGAGTTTTGAATTTAGAAGGTCTACACAGGAGTGCTTCAGCCCTAGTAGGATACAGTATAAGTCTTTCTTGAGCAGGCATTCATCAGGACGGGTGAATTGGAGAGGTGTTTTATGTGTGTACTGCCGTGTCAGTGGAACGACTCAGCACGGTTTCTGAAAGAATGGGACACCCATAGCATATCATGTGACCTCTGGGGAACTTCATTGGTTCAATTGAAGTCCAATCTGTGTGAGCCGCGAGAAGAAACTTGAAATGTGGCTTATTGAAGCTGTTGCGCCTCTTATGTCGCAGGCTGGACAGCACTGGGTCTATTTAACGGGCTGGGAAGCTTGGTAGGGATGCCAGGCTTGCTATCCTGTGTCAATCCGCTCCTGATATGGATCGTAGTGACTTAGCGTTACGTTGTCTCTGGCTGCTAAACTGAGCCGAACCGTGTGAATCAAGCGTGCCAAAGAGTTGTGTATGGATACCGCATGAGTTCACTGAAACTAGATCCCCTGATCGTGAGTATCCATGTCAATGTGGATTTCTCCGCCGCGCGGCAATGCTTCGCTTACTGATTGTACTGCTGTTGTCCTACGCTACCCTAAGAGGTATACCTTTCAAATGTCTTCTTCACCTTTATCTCTGGGATCACGGTTTGCATAGTAGTAGTGTAGGGTTATGTAGGCAGTGTAGTCACTACTCCTTCCCACATCCCTGCAGAAAAGCAGTCATTCTGTCACATCCCCTTAGAAGAACCCTCGAGAGAGAGAAATGACTCCTGGGCAACTTGGGAGTGGCCCTATTGCTCTAGCAAATCCATATCCGCATCACAATATCCTCCTGACGGGGGGGAGCCTGACAGAAAGGTGGGAGATATGTAACGAGGATCCCTGCATGGCTCTGAGGATCATGATTGGGGTTGCCATGGCAGCAGTAGCCACCTGATAAGTGATGTAGAACCCAGGAGCTAAATGGGGAGGATCCACTAATTTACCCTTACCCCTCCACAGGTGCCTTGCAGGAACTTGTTGCGCGACACCTCTAACAAGACCTGTTCCTTTAAGGGACACAATGAAAGGCAGACCGAATACTTTGCTTCCAGAAGACTTACTCGTCACTGCAGCGAGGCAGTACACCTTGCAGGGAAAACAAAATCAAGCTGAAGCTTACCAGAGGGAATTCGCTAGTATTGTTCTCAGGGAAACATACTCTCCCATAACTATTTTACATTAGAATTCAAGGAATCAAATAACAAGTGGTTATATAGTGATACTAAAAGGAATGACATTCAATCTACTTACCTAGTGTCATGTGCAATCAAGAGATCGCCAATTAAAAGTGAATACAATAGATTAAAAAAATAGTCAGAGCCTAAACCATTGCATACCTGCAGCAGAAAAACAAAGTGCATTTCAATTTCTGTTTCCTGATATACTGGACATAAAAAGCCTTTATAAGAATAGCTTGTACTGACTGAGAGCAGGAGCCCAGGGTGGGTTAACCATTTGCTGACATCAAGATCAGCAACGCATTTCAGGTAGTCTTCCATTTTATCCAGAGTGCGTACAATATGTTGGTCATGGTTATGAACCTTAGCCAATTATTGGTCATGTCTTTATGTATGGAGTTTGTTTTTGAACTTTACAAGATGTCTGCCTCTCTCACCTCCGTTAAATAAAAACAGAATTGTTAGGCAAGGGGGCAGAGTCACCAAAAAGAATCAACAAATGCCCAAAGTGAGACAACAGGGGAT
Organism: Ambystoma mexicanum; assembly: GCF_040938575.1. Classification (NCBI taxonomy): domain Eukaryota; kingdom Metazoa; phylum Chordata; class Amphibia; order Caudata; family Ambystomatidae; genus Ambystoma; species Ambystoma mexicanum. The sequence goes on from NC_090927.1 coordinate 994,061,692, forward strand.
TTTACGAAAGGGTGGTTTGCCACATATATCCAAAATAAGAATCTTTGTCAAGCCTGATTGTTTGCCAGCCCACAATTAAAACTACAGCTTCAGAGGTTTGACATTTGCTGCATAGGTTATGATGATGACCAAGTTCATTATTGGCTGCTAATGAAGGTGCTGAATTAGGCAGGGCTACTAAGATTCTCTTGAGAAAGACAGATCTTTGCAGGTAGTACTAATACACTTTCCTATAACCAGGACTTCAGACTTACTAAAATTAATTGATAGCTTCCTCGGTTTGATATATGTTCTATGCATATCAATAAGACTGCAAGGATTTTGATGCCCTGGCAATGAGTACAAACTCACTGGCGTAGCTAAGCATTGGCACAATCTCCACCTTTACAGATGGTGCATCAAACCCTCTATCAATCAACCCCTGCTTGAGTGAATTATTATAACGGTTGAAAAGGAGTGGAGCCAGACACTTTTCTTACGCCCCTATTGATGTAAACATCTTTTGGGCATTCCCCTAGTGCACAAATCTTGCACAGGCCATGATATTGGGGTGAAGCGGGTCTAAGACCCTAAAATGTTGGCTGGGGGATCTACATGGCATTGAGGACACCACACAGTTTCGACCCGTTGACCATGTCAAACGTTGATGAGATGACCACAAAACCTCCTACATACTGGAGCATTGTAGATATTATTTTGAAATCAAATATCAATCCAGAGCCTGCTCGGAGGTCCCAATCCCGCCTCTAAATCCTCTCTCGATCTTTGCTAATATATGCCTGTCATGAGCCCAGGTGAGAAGTTGCATCTATACAAAAAGGGCGACGTCACATTACGACAGATTCCACAGACACAAGGTCCCTGAATCTTCAGCTAATTTGCAAGCAGCCTTAAATTTACGGCACTTCAAAATAATCTGAGTTCTATTTTGGGGTTACAATTTAAGTGCAGCCAGCAGCTATCTCATAGCAAACGAACATGCTGAATGGAACCATCATTTTTTCTTTAAATGTACCTTAATCTCTACAGGAGTTAGTGGGGATTGAAATATCGGGTCTACTTTTCAAAATAGGTTTTACAAAGGCATAGTATAAGGCAACCTCTACAATAGTATCCCTAAGGCATAAAGTAATTTCAGTTTGAGGCACGTTCAATACATTAAAAGGGATGGTACCCATTACCAGACCAACAAATAGACTTCTTGCTGCTAGTGACGGAGTTAAGCAAATGTACTGGGAAAAATCTAAAGGTGTCTCCCTGACTAGTCCCCGGGGATCTGTCATCCAGGTGGCCACGAAACGGCCAACGCAATTGGATCCAGTTCCTGGGGGTGGACCAGTGAGGGAGGATCACCTGGACGGGGGATCCTCGGGAAGTGGAACACGATGGGTGAGACGTGGTATCTCCCTTTTTCTAACACCTTTTCCCCATCCTGCTATATAGGAAGCTCAAAAACTCTACCCGCCATCCGATTTTCCGACACAAACACTTTTGCACACCACAAAAGACGACAAACACCAGAGCTGTTTACTTAGCATGTTCCAACGCCAGGGTCAGGCAAAGTAAGACAACTGACCAGGATCACACACACCTGACCGCCCTTTCCCCTCCCCACAGGGATAAAAGGTGGAGCATGAGAGCACAATACGAGCAAGGCAGACCGCATGATGACAGAGCGAACTCAGCACGGCAGTTAAAGAGGAGGAGAAAGATGACGCAAACCGAGAGGGTGACGAGTAGAGAAGCGATCTTGCCCTTTCCTACCAAGGCCTGTGAAACCTCCACAGAAGTAATCCTAAGACAGCGAACAATAGCCAGCGTGTGTTGCAGCAGATGTCAACGGTACACAGGATCCTCCTCTGCTGATAACCAGAAGGGAGACGCTTGCCCCCGTGGTACTGGCCTTGACTCCAGAGATAAGAAAAGCCAAACAGTTCATCACAGCCGGTGAGTCGAGGGGAGAGCCAATAAGAATCTGGAGTGTGTTGAACAAAAGTAGCAAGCGGCTAATTGAAGAAAGTAAAGAGAATTGTTTTGATACAAGAGAGGAAAAACCAGCTACAGACGAGTCAGACATCACATGGGTGTTCACTTGAGAAACTCTGGCAGATTACCCTATGGTTAAAACTACCGTTACCAGAAGGCCTTGGGAAAAGAAGAGGTTCAAAGTGGTCATACGGGGTTCTAGTAATATCCTCCGTACAGTCGAAAGTCTTTGACCGGAAAATGAAGGTGAGGCTAAGGGAAGTCAATCCTGCACTGTTTGAATTGTAAAAGTTGGCAAGGGTGAACCTGAGGGAGGGATGCAGATGAAAAGGGGGCAGAGTCTGAAGTCCCAGTAAATAGTGTGTTGACAAGAGTGAACCCAGCAGAGGGATGTCCACAGTTAACTGTTTAAAAAGTCATTAAGATTCGTGAACATTACAGAGCAGACTGTGTTGAAAATCCGTAGTGAACCCGGCAGAGGGAGGCAAAGAGTCGAGAAGGGTCTGAGCCCGGAAGAGGGGGATGCAGGGGTGGAAAGTCATCACCCAACGTGCAAGCATAAAGGAATTTTTGTTTATTATTTTTGAACACATCAGATCTTAAGGTGCTGATACTTGAGAGCGGATCTGTTAGCTCGTGCTGAGAAAACGCATGCGGTGTCCAGTCATATTTTCGAATACAATATTTTCGAAAGTCAAAATGTCGAAAATATTTATTCGAAAATAAAAATGTCGAAAAACAACAAAGTCGAATTTTTTTCGATTTTATGTGTTAATAATAAATATTTTATTAAACTTTTTTTTAAAATCATTAAAAGGTATATCCATGGGGGGTGGGGGTGATGGGGAGGAGGGGGGGGGGGGGTTGGGGGTAGGGGTTTGATATGGTTTTTTTTAATAATTAATTAATTATTTAATATTATATTAAAGATTTTTTTTAAATAATTAAAGGTATATCTATGGGGGGTGGGGGGGATGGGGAGGAGGGGGGGGTTGGGGTAGGGGTTTGGGATGGGGGGGTTGGGAGGGGACCCCGCCCATAAAAAATGTTAGTATTTGTGTAAAAAAAATAAAAAAAAGTGTTTTGGGGTTTCGATTTTTTTTTCGACTTTTTTTTCGAAATTATGACTTTTCCTATTATATGTATGTGTTTTCGACTTTTTTACATTCGACATTTTTTTTTCGACATTTTTGCTATTCGAAATTAAGTTTTCGACTTTTTGACTATAAACCAACGCATGCGTGTGCTGTGCTCCGGAGTCCTACCTTGTCCTGTGCTCAAAACGTGAGGAAGGGAGACGCTGACTACTGCATCCTGACTTATTATTTATTTTGTATTTTTTATATTGTGTTACAGTTTATTACAAACTTATTTTACACATTCAAACACATCAAAATGTTTTTCTTCTCTCCTATTGTCCGTTCATGATGATTGTATCCTTCATTCCTCTATTTTATTCTCTCTTGTTCAGTCAGCATCGTCTTAAGCACCTTGTCCAAATAATCCATCCCTGCACACAATTGGCCCATATTCTCACCAAGTAGATAGAGCCTCCACCATTCATCAGCCGATAGAGAACTTGTGTCCATACCTGCAAGTAGTCATCGGATGTTGTGTTGATTCTATGTCACTGCTGGTGCAACCTTCTGTTTGTAGAATGTTAATAGGGGTATCATCATAAATGTTCCATATCGAGCATGATCCTTGAGTTGACAGCAGTTTCATTTTTGATTTTAGCATGTTTACCCAGGTGACTTCTCCCAATGATTTGGAGAATTGGATTCCTAGATATCTTATGGAATCGACTTGTTCCAGAACTTCTTTCCCTACATTCCATTTAAAAAGAACTCTTTCTTTTCATGCCAGTTCCAAGTAGAAAGCTTATGATTTAGATTGTTTTGTGTTTATCACAAGCTCATTTGTTTGCATGTAATTTTTCAACTCAGCCCATTTTCGCTGTAGACCAATTTGGGTCTGGTCTATGAGCACCAGGTCATCGGCGCAGATAATCCACGGGATCGGCTTTCCATTGATTTTTTAAGGAAAATCCTTCACGTTGTATGTAAGTCTGCCATATTTAAGTTGAACAAGGATGAAGCCAATGGTTAACCCTGTTTTACACCTGTATCTGTTTCAATTTTAGATGATAGCACCCCTTTATCACTTAGTCTTATTGGAATAGAGGTGTTGGAGTGCAAGGCCTTCCTTGCTTGGATCAGCTCGTCCGGACCTTTCCATGCTACTCATTTCCCCCACAGTTTATTTCTGTCGGCTGTGTCGAAAGCCTGCAGGAGGTCAATAGAGGCAAGATGCAGGTTGGCCTTGGTCTTGATCGTGTGCATCTTCAGAACATTCAAGATGAATACATTCAGTTCTGTCCCGACGCCTTTGGTGAAAGCTGTCTGTTTCTGCAAGTTAGATGCAAATATTTTTCCAATTACATCTAATAATGCAATAGGTTTGTCATTTTTCGCAGTCAGCTTTTTCTCCTTGTTTGAAGGTCAGTATAATTATGGTGGTAGTCCATGAGTCGGGAACCTTACCCATTTTTCTTATCTGTTCAGACAATATTGTTATGAATTCACTCCAAGCCTCCGGATTTTTTTTAGTATATTATTTGTTAGTGCGTCTGGGCCAGCTGCATCTGAGGATTTTAGTTTTTTTTATTTCGCAGCATATTTAATTTTTATCAAAGTGCACTGACCACGACTAACTTTTTGTCATTTGCACGTTTTTTCTAGGCACCTTGAAAACCTTTGCGAAATGCACAACCCATTGTCACTCAGATACTCCACTGCTTAGACTAGTGTGTTGTTTGAAGCTTGTTTTATTTAGCAGTGACCACATGTCTGTTGAGCTGGCCTGCCCAATAGCTTTGAGCATTGCCTCACCTTGTTCTTGCTCTCGCATTAGTTTGAATCTTTTAATCCAGTAGCGGTAGCAATGTTTCCTTCATTTGATGTCTCTGCACATTGTTGAGGTTTGCATCTTCTTTATCGCTTTCAAGTCAACTCTCAGTGGTTTTTTTTCTTCTATCAAAGTCTTGCTGTTTTGAGGCTTGTGTTGCAAATTGGTGTTTTTAAGCCCTGTATTGAATCACTTTGTAGCATGCTAGTAGAGGAGGATAGCCTACTGAATGTCAAAGAACAAGTTACTTACCCCTGGTAACGTTCTTTCGACTGGATGTTCCTCCAACGTATTCCTTATCTTTGACATGCAATGTCCAGCTTCGGCTGCTTTGTCAAATTTTCGGCAGAGGGCTGCTTTGTCAAAGTTTCGGCAGATGGCGTCGAATCGATGTCCCTCGAAGGCCTCCGTCGAGGGTGACGTCATCCGATGGTATAAGTAGCACGCACGGCGCCCATTGGCCTCAGTTCTGTTCCCCCCCCCCCCTCTTTGTGTAGCAGAAGTGCCCATAACATGGGCAGGACAGTACTCAGCCTTGATGGAACGCAAGCTGTAATAGCATGGGAAATTCAAAAGAGGGGTAGGTTGGGAGGGCGATGAGGAATACGTTGGAGGAACATCCAGTCGAAAGAACGTTACCAGGGGTAAGTAACTTTTTCTTCGAATGGATTGTGTCCTCCAATATATTCCTCATCTTTGACAGACTCCCACAGCAGTATCCATTAATGGAGGAGGATGAAGAATGTAGGCATAGCAAATAATCAATGGGCAGAATAAAGGGCTGCTTTGCCAAAAGTGACATCCTGAGAATGGGAAGTATCCAGAGAGTAATGCTTGGTAAACGTGTGGATAGTGGACCACTTTGCAGCATCACAAATGTTTTTAATAGGGACACCCCTTTGCAGGGCTGTCGATGTGGCCATGCCCCTGGTGGAATGAGCATGTAACCCCGAGGAGGGTCCTTGCCTGCCAGACTGTAGCATTCCGAAATAGCTGGGATGATCCACCTAGACAAGGTCCGTTTGGAAAACAGACTGGCCTAGTCTATGTCCGGTATACCATATAAAGACTTGGTCGTCCACTCTCAATTTGGACATCCTGGAAACATAAAAGCTTGACGCTCTCATACGGTCCAACCGATGTAGTCTTTCCTCATCCTTACTAGGATGTGGAGGAGGACAGAATGCAGGTAGCACAATTTTCTGCCTTAGGTGAAACTCCAAAACAACCTTTGGAAAAAAGGAGGGTTTCATCCTCAATACAACCCTGTCCTTGTGGAATATAGTAAAGGGTGGCTTAGAAGAAAGCGCTTGCAACTCGCTCACTCTTCTAGCAGATGTAAGAGCAACCAACCGGATAGTATTAAAGGTCAATAACCGTAAAGGACATGAGTGCAATGGCTCAAAAGGGCACCCATCAGGAATTTTAAAACCAGGTTGAGGTCGCACACCGGAACCTGAAAGGTAGAAGGAGGGACCAAATTTGTGAGCCCTTTTAGAAACTGAGTGACTAGAGGGAGCTTAAAATAGGAACATTCTCTGATGAGCACTTAATAAACAAAAGCCGCCAGGTAACCCTTAATGGTACCAACTTGAAGGCCTTTATGTGCCAATGAAAGCAGAAAGGATAGAAAATCACTGATCAACATTCCGGTCTCTGCACCAGTCCCAAAACTTATTCCAACGGCAATGGTACAGAGACTTCGTTGCTGGACTCCTGGCCGAAAGCAACACCCCCATTACGTCATCCGGAAGGTCCCAATCCTTGTACCTCAACCTTTCAGAAACCAAGCGTGAAGGTTGAGAGTGTTGACCTCTGGATGAAGAGCCCCAACACCCCTCTCGCGAGAGAGGATCTTCCCTTAGCGGAAGACATATCGGAGGACAGATGGACAAATCAAGAAGGTCCGGGTACCACGTTCTCCTGGCCCAATCCGGGGCAATGAGGGTCATGCAGCTCCCGAACCTCCTCAACCTCCTGATGACTTGAGGAATTACAGGGACTGGAGGAAACGTGTACAGCAGCGGGAATTCCCAATGCACCACAAATTCGTCCCCCAGAGCTCCTCCTGGAGGAAATTCCCTTGAGCAGTAAAGCTTGCACTTCTGGTTGACCCCGGTCGCGTACAGATCCACCTGAGGGGTTCCCCAAAGGGCAAAGATCTCTTGAAGGACTTCCTAAGGTATTTCCCACTTGTGGGAGACTGTGCTCTGCCTGCTCAGAGTTTCCGCCACCGTGTTCTCCTCCCCGGCCATGTGAACCGCCGATAGGAAGATTCCTTTTTGAATAGCCCAAAACCAAAACCAGAGCTGCATTGCCTCTTTGCACAGTGGTAGTGACCCTACGCCTCCCCTCTTGTTGAGGTAGTGCATGGCCACTGTATTGTCCGTCATTATCAGGACATTCTTTGCCTGTACAGATGGTAGAAAAGCCTTGAGCGCTAGTCTGATTTCCCTCGGCTCCAAAAGATTGATGAGTAGCTTGGACTCCGACAGAGACCAACGACTGCCGATAGTCAGATCGTTGGCGTGAGCTCCCCACCCCGTGAGTGAGTCGTCTATCACTACAGTGATCTCTGGCAATGATTGCCAAAAGTGTTTGCCCTTCAGAACATTCTCTTTGCTGGCCCACCACAGAAGATCCTGTGCGACCCTGGTCAGAATCTGAAGATGGTCCGACATCCGTCCTGAGTACTGGGTCCATTGCGATCAGAAAGCCCATTGAAGGGAACTCATTCTCAGGTGGGCCTCCGGCACCAGGAAAATGCAGAATGCCATGAGGCTGAGCAACCTCAAGAACTCGAAGGCCGGAATATCCTGGGCATTCTGGAATTTGGTTACCATCTGGAGAATGTCTTGAGCCCTCACCTTGGGTGGCAAGCACTTTCCCAAGGAAGTGTCTAAAACAGCCCCGATGGATAAGAGCTGTTTGGAAAGTGTCATATGGGACTTCTTGAAATTGAGGGAGAAGCCCAGTCTGTGAAGAGAGTGCCAGGTAACGTTGAGATGATCCAGGGATTGTTTGGGAGAAGGCGCCCTGATCAGCCAATCATCCAGGTAGGGGTAGACGTGAATCCCCCCTCTCCCGAGATGTGCTGCCACCACCACCATCAGCTTGGTGAATACCCTTGGGTGGAGGTCAACCCGAACAGCAGGACTCAAAACTGATAGCGCGAGCTGCCAACGGCGAACCTCAGGTATTTCCTTTGCTTGAGATGGATTGGCACATGGAAATAAACATCCTGAAGGTCCAATGACACCAACCAATCCTGAAGTTGGAGGGCCTGAAGGATCTGAGAAAGAGTGACCATATTGAATTTGTCTTTCATGAGGAACTTGTTCAAGTATCTCAAGTCCAAGATGGGTCTCAGTACCCAGTCCTTTTTGGGAATCAAAAAATATGGGGAATACCAACCCTTGTTCCTCTCCGCTACAGGCACTGGTTTTATAGCACCTTCCCCTAGCAGGGTAAACATTTCCTGCACACTGAGCAGATCCGGAATCCTCAAAGAGTGTTTCCTCGGTGGATTGGTCTGAGGCTTCTTGAGAAAGGGAAGGCAGTAGCCGTGGGCTATTGTTTCCAGAGTCCACACATCTGAAATAATGGCTCGCCATTCTTCGAGATGCTGAGACATCCTGCCCCCCACTGGCGAACTGTGACTGAAGCCTTCAGAGTGGTTTTGAAGCAGCTGTTGTAGAGTCCGTTGGTACAGAGGCTGCTGCTGGAGCTGACTTGGCACCTCTACCTCGTCCACCACGAGGGAACTTTCGTTGGCCCCTTTGACTGGCCATTCCTCTCGCCTTTCCAAATGAGGAGTGAAAACGAAAGGATCTACCCCCTCCATGGTTGTTCACTAGCACAAAAAGGCTGAGGCTGCCTAACAGTGGCGCCTAAAGACTTGGCAGCCACCTTGGAGGTCTGCAGCTTCTCAATGCTCTCTTCAGCATTACTGCCAAAAAGATGAGACCCGTCAAATGGCATGTTGAGAAGACGAGCCTGCACATCAAGTACAAAACCCATTTTCCTCAACCATGCAAACCTGCGTATCACAGTGCTTGTGGCCATGGATCTGCCGACACTACCCGCAGAATCCAATCCAGAATGGAGGAATACACACATGGCCTCCTTGCCGCCCTTCACAATAGTGAGGAAGCCGCCCCTCTTCTTCCCTTCTGGAATGTGCTTCGCCGCCAAGGAGATACACTCCCACAGAGTGTACGAAAATTTAGCAAGCGCACAGGTGGAGTTGGCTCATTTCAACGCCATACTCCCCGCCGAAAATACCTTTGGGGGCCCATCCATTTATGCGCTTATTGTCCCGATCAGGAGGGATGGTAGGGTACGTGGCCTGCTTCAAGGTAGCCGTAGCTCCCTGGACCACCAGACTCTCGGGAGTGGGGTGTAGTGACAGATAGTCTGGGTCGCTACTGGAGGGGCGTTATTTTAATGTCAGAGACATGTCCACTGCCGGATTAGTCTCTGGGGTCTCCCAAATACCCTTTTTTGAAGAGCCACATGGAATGGTAACGCAGGCAGACCCCTGTCCGAAATATCTGTAAGATCATCCTGATCGGAAGGCGCTGGAGGTCTGGAGCAGCCCAAGTATTCCACCACCTTAGACATAAGGTGCCTATATGAAGAGTCGGCATGCTCCCCAGGATCTGGCTTGCCGAACTCCAGCTCCGGAGAGGTATTAATTCCATTTGCGTTATGCAAAGTGTCACAGAGGTCCTGTATCCTGCTCTCCTCTGAAATTAGGCACTCCGGCACATTAGGCGTCCCATATTGGAGACCAAAGGGGACCACTCTCTCTTCCTCCGAACGTTCCTCCTCTTCAAAGATAGAAATGAGGTTTTTAGGAAGAGGGACAAAAGTTTTCTCTGGCATGGAGGCCAGAGGCTTGGAATGCGTTGAAGGCATCGACTTAGACTTAGCCAAAGCCTTCCTAGGAGGATTTCAGGTCCTGGGGGCTTCAACGTCGACAATAGCACCGACGGCAGCGAAGGCCTGACATGCGTCGAAGACACAACTGGTACCAACGACGGCATCAATGGTGTCAAGGGCTTCGAAGGCTTCGACCAAGATCTCTCTCTCTCCGCTGCGAATGATCCTTCAATGCCTTATCTCGAGGCCTTGAGGGCTCTCGATGGGAATAACGCCGAGTACCCGGGCTCGAGGGTGAGTGAGTATTGGGTCAAGATTGCTCCTTGACGGCTCCCCTGTCTCTAAAAAATGTTTAGCATCTCCATCCGGAAAGCATTCCACTCCGCTGGTGTTGATGACTTGGACGGGCATGTCACCCTCTCGGGGGTACCACCTGACAAAGACGATGAGGAAGGCGACCGGCTGTGCCTTCGCTTCAACGAGGCCGCAGAGTGGTGGGAACCACTACGTGACCGAGAGCGATTGGACTTCTTCTGACGCAGAGAAAAGCCTCTCGACTCGACGGTCGAAGCCCCAGCTGGTCGGGATTTACGGGGCTTGGACACTTTACCTACCTGTAATTTCCCCTTTTGTTCCAGCAAGGTCTTTCCTGTTATGGATTGAAATTTTGAACAAGTATCCGTCTCATGGCCCTCACCCAGGCACCACAGACAAACCCGATGCGGATCCGTATTCGACATCTTGGAGCCGCTCTCCTTACAAATTTGAACTGGGAACGAGGAGTTGTTGGGGTTGAAGACGAAGACCTCATCGAAGAATGTTTGCAAATAATAGTGCTTCAGAAGTACGAGGCGTGCCGAGTTTCATGAAGCAAACACGTTTGCGGAACAACAAAACTGAGGCCAACAGGCGCCCTGCGTGCTACTAACATTGGATGACATCACCCTCGATGGAGGCCTTCGAGGGATATCGACTCAACACCAGCGACGCAGGGCGCCCTCTGACGAAAATGTTCCAAAGCCGTCGAAGCTGGACATTACATGTCAAAGTTGAGGAATACGTTGGAGGACACAATCCATTCAAAATTTCTTTTTTACCGATTTTTATTTGTTTTGCTCCTTGATTTAAGGAGATGTGCCCATCATATGTGTCTTAAGAATATTATTTCACATCTCCCACGTCAAGCACAGTGCGCTATGATCACTTTCTTCCATCTCTGTGATATCCAAACGCTCAATGATGTGTACAAAGTTGCAGGAGCTCCAAATATAATCTATGGTGGAGGAGGTGTTTTGACCTCTCCATGTGGGTTGGCCTGGTGAGTCTCCGGTTATTTGCCCATTTAGCATATAACAGTTTCGTTCTGTTAGTTCTACATGTCATCTTTGACTTCTTTTCACAGCAGCCAATGTTTGATATGCCATGAGGTTTAAGGGAATGCCTTTATTATCTAGACATTTCATATTCCTATCCCACAGATTAATAAATGTGGATTTATTAACTCAGTATAACAACCGTCCAGTATCATGTTTACTGATTGCATGAACTTCTTAGCCGTTATCATTGCTGGGTTCCAATATGCATTCAAGATCACGGTGTACTCCGGACATTCATTATCACTTTGTTCGTGTTGTAGAGTTGTAAACTGCATGAATGGGTTGGGATTAGCGGTTTTTATAATTTCCAATCCAACACCTATTTTGATTAATGTTAAGAGACTTGCAAATGATCTTCCACGCTGGCCTTTCCGTGCAGGATTCAGGAGAGTGATATATTCGTCTCTCAATGGTATTTCATAGAGCCAGGTTTCTTGTAGGCATATCAGTACGTGATCATGCATTCCTACTAAGTTGTGGCCAAACTAGTATTCCATGAAAAGAGGCAACCAGTTTTTTGCCTCACTTTTCCCTCTAGCTAGTTGGTTTCCTTAGTTGCCAGGGCTCTGGAAATCCATCTCCAATTTTCAGATTTGTCCTCTCTAATGTTCCGAGACTTCGATCCTTTTTGCTTGCTTGGATTGGTTTGTGTTATTTTTTAAGGTAACAGTAAATGGGCTGTCACAATGTGGGTCTTCACCTCTTGATGTTCTAGAACGGTTCGTCTTCGTACATTTACTAACTCCCTTGGCTTGTACTTATGATAATGCTCTGTATGCGTGTTTTATTCTCTTAAGTCAAAGCCAAACTGTAGCAAGGCTGATCTAGCATCTAACAACGGTTTTTTGGTTGTTTTCGATTTCAAGTGCAATTGGACCTTGTCCAACCTGGATTTCTGCATTTATTCAATTATCGCAACATCATCCGTCGAGATTGGACTGAGTGCTGGAACATATTGGAAAACATATTTGTAATGATTCAAATCTTGGGTAATAGGTGATCTTCTCCTAATACGCTCTGTTTCTCCTTTATTATCTCACTCTCTCATTACAATGTCGTGGCACTTTCCAGCAAACACCCGTTTAGGTGAGTCCACAATTTCTTGTACTACTGATCTGTTCGATGTTTCTCGCCAACTTGCCCATGTCTCTTCATTTTCTTCAAGGTATTGTGATACATCCTCTAAAGGGTCGTAATCATCACTGCTGTTCACTTCTCCATGAATTTTCATGGGCAATTCCATCTCGTTTTTATGTGTAGTAGAGTTGACCGAGGCAGTATTTTAAATTTCTTCAGTGTCAGCGACCTGCACTATAGATTTAGTCATTTTCTGATAGTTTATTCTATTCTTATTTTCACCCGATTTATTTATTGGCGGGTGATGGGAAGGTTTTGCAGAAATGCTCTTGAACAATTTGATTTTAGTCTCAGACTTCCTCTGACATTTTTTGATTTTATTCTGCATGAAAGTGCATCTTTTCCTTTACTGTGGAGTTCAAATTCCATGGAGATGAGTTGATTCGTTTTTTAAAAGATGTCTAACACGACATCCTCGTTGTGTTCCCTCGCAGGGACGGCAGTTGAAAGTATCGTTTTCCTTTGCTTGCCCCTTACTTAGTGTAATGCTGTCATCTTGCCCTGGGCCAATTTGAGCAAGTGGACACTCTACATTTATTATCCCGTGTGATTCTATTTGCTTGCCCTCTCCATTTATTTCTTGTACGTTGTCAGGATTAGCATACGCATTTCTCTTATTTGTTAGCTGATTTACAATGACAATATGTTTACCTTTTCTTTTTTTTAGCATTTTGATTTGCTAGATGTGTTTGTTCCGCAAGCTTCTCCTTCTGTTCCTTTCCTCAATGCATATTTGTATCCTTGTTCTTTATACTCATCTGCTCATTGTTTATGCCAATACTGGGTAATTTATCTTGCTCCTAGGTGGCCATTGTATCATTTGTATTTTTCCTCATCCATTTCAGCGTTTCCAGGAGAGCATCCTTCATGTTATTTCTATCACCATCTTCACTCTGGGCCAAGTCACTGAGTCTGGGTTGCCACATCGCTGAAGCATCTGCCTCTCGGTTCAATCTGACTTGGACATTTGTCATAAAAGCTTCCATGTAAATTCATACCGCTATGGATGTTCCCATACATCTTTGGGAAGGGCGCCAGTGATGCAGTTAATGCAGCCATTACGTTGCTATGTATTTGGGCTCCCACATCGGCTGCTTGTCATGCTCTTTGTATAATACCATCAATCCTGGGTGAAAGGTCAGATTGTGGCGAGGTTATTGGTGAGCACGGCGCCTTCGAGGTATTTGAATCTGTTTTTTGTGATTCCTCCTCGAGCATAAGGCTATTCCTTGCAGCTTCCGCCCATCAATTTGGACCATTCAAAATGCTCCATGATTTAAGCAGCTTGTGCTGATGTATTGGAACTAAATTTGCATCTGGTGCCAATACATATTGATTGTCATGATTCATTTGGTGTTTTCCTTCAAAAGAAAAGCCTAAGGATTGCTCACAAATTTGCTCTCTCATTTCTGCTACGTCTTTCCGTAGTCCAGCCTCTAATCTCGCATCTCGGTCTGCATTCGTTTTTTCCATTGACGGTCACGTCTCTATGATTCCCTCCTTCTCTTTTTGAGACTTTTCTTGGGTATTCCGGTATTTAACCTCTTGAGCATCCTTCACTTTAATTTGTTTCTGCTCACTGCAGACTCCATCTCAAGAGATTCCCGACGATTTACTACCCCGTTGTCGCCAATCACAGTCTACTCATCACAAAGCGTCCAGAACGTATGTGGCGCTCGCAAGTTTATGGAATGATTTCACAGCATCAGCAACGTTTGTGTCCCTATGCTTCCAGCCACTGTGGACACATCTCCTTCCAGTTGATCAGCCTCATTTCCCGCTTTGCTGGATTTTTCCTTCGTCACCTCAAGGGGACACATGCGGTCATCAGCCTGTTTTTCTAGAGCTGGCATTTCAGCGGACTCCGTCCTTTCAAATACACTGTATGCTTCAAGCAGCTCAGAGTCCCTAATGTCATGTTTGATTACGAGCGGGTGCACGTAATTATTTTGGGTATTTCCTGGACAAACATTAAGAGGTGGATCAGCTGGTAACCCAGGTTTTACTGTGCTATTGTTGAATACAGATACCATGGTTTCACTCACCTGCTGTGATATATGATGGTCACTTATTTTCTCCGTAAGAAGGTTATGCTGGAACTGTTGCTGTTGCCAGATACGTGGACCCAATTGTTTGATGTTTTCAACTGTCAGTCACGCGGGAAGGTGCCTGCGGCGTACCGCAGGAGTTATTTTAGAGAGACTGACTCTCCTGCCGGACTCGCGCGCCAGCGCTTTGCGCCCCTTTCAGTTTATGTAGGCAGGGCTTCTTTGTTAAAAGCACAGTGTACAATCCTCAAATTCACCAGCAGCAGCAGAGCACAAAGTGAAAAAGAGGACTGTGGAGAGTCTAGACTCTCCTGCCAGACTATTTGTGAGCACTTCTTTCTTTCATGTGAACCTTATCCCACACTCATTGTTTTCATTCAGTGTAAGGGTTGGCAATAGGCTTTTCTCAGTATAGGCTCTTATTTGACAAGATGCCATCAGGGATGCCTTATTATAATTTGATGGTTCTAGCTTGCTTCCCATCTTAGATTTAGGTTTAGATTCTGTGTTTTCCAACCCGCATATACAGTTTAATAAACACCCTTGAACTGTGATCACTTGTGAACGTCTATTCTTGATACCATGCCTTCCTTACAGTACCCATAAAGATATATGGCTGATGTACCAGTGATGATAAATCACTGCAATGGGATTGTGGTCTCTTTCGGCACATTCTTCAAGTCAATGAAAAGATCACAATCGCTTCACTTAGATTTATATTTATTTGAAGAACAGGGATGTCAATTTCGATCAGAAATGACTTACAATAAAACATTTACAGATGACAATTGGTGAGCTAGTTTATTAGGGTGTAAAAAAAAAGGGACATATACTAGGGACAAAAATAAACAGAAAAAATATATTTATAAAAGAAAACAGGTTACTTCCAAAGGGACAAGTGCTTCAAACTAAAGAGGAGCACTGCTCAAATATACACAATTATATTACGTGCAACTTAATTACAATCTGTTATTGAGGAAGTGTTGGTAAAAGTTTGTTTCGCTGGGCAGCCAGACTTAGATCTGCCGATAGCAGCCCACAAAGAGCCCTCAATCAGAAACCAATGAAATTTCCATCCTTCTGTGTCACAATGTGTTCCACAAAAAGCAAACAGCTTTTCAGGCAGTCCAGCACCCCGTTTCAAGTCCAAATATCCCCCAATCAAAACATGCAATGATTTATTCTGTATCCCTACTTCAAGAAAAAACATTACGAAAAATATGTTCATCATTTCCAGGGGTCTGCCTGGTATTTTTTCACACTAAACATTATAAAGGTTTTAACTAATAAAAGTGAACATTTCTACATCCAACTAGAAAAGCCTTCATATTACTAGTATCAACCAGGATTCCCTCTAGTTCAAAATTCCTATTAACTGAAAACCAAGGAAAAACACCACCAGGGATCCTCCCCTTGCAATTATTGTGAGCTGATTTATGACTACATACATAACTATCTAGATGTAGAGGCATTAAGGTCCAGGTTTCTTGACAAAGAATAATGTGTTTCATAACAAAGTCCACAAAGTTATCGTGCTACAATTTGTTTGACAAGCCAACCAGATTCAAGGATATAAAGCTGCAGGGAACAACAGCACTGGGGACAATAAACTCTTCAGATTGCTTTAGAGTTTGCTGTAGTTAATCTCCTCATATCATAATACTGTCGCCATCAGTACCTTTAGTTCAATCGATGCCCTCCATCGATGCTGTTAGGCAAGATTGTATGCAGTACCCTTTGGGTGCACTACAACAACCCTGATCTCCTGGCAATAGGAACCCAACCTTTGGTAGAAGTCTGTACTACACAGGTTGGTAGTGTGTTGAGCAGCCAGGCTTATCTCAAGAGGGGTCAATGTGAGCTGTAGTGGAGTTACACCGAGATTCACAGTGACAAGTATACAAATAAACTCCTACACACAATGTTTCTTGAGTAAATAATTATTAATGTAACAGTCAGTTAGAGTAAGCCTTCTTCATAAGGGGGGCATATAATAGTAACAGTCAAATACACTTCAAAAATACACACTCTTAATATTTCTAAATCAGTAAGTACCCTTTTGGGATGGCCCACAGACACTACCTACAACCTCAGGTGACTTCAATAGTTAGGGTGCAGGGGACATTAATATATCACTGTTGCATTTAGAAAACTCTACAGAGAAGTGTCAAAGAAAATAAGTTTCAGAATAAGACACGTATTCACACAATTATTCTTAAGCAGCTATGTACTTACAAAATAACCCCCCAATGCAAAGTTAGTTAACCCCTTCCTCGAAGGAAAAGACAACATCTAAGCAGAGGAGAGAAGAGTCATACAGGGAGCCAGGCCAGCCAATGTTAAGTGAGCAAAAGTCAAGGTGAACTGAAGCACTTCTTGCAGGTAAGTAAAAGTCTTGCACAATGTTTTAGAAGTCTTGGTAAAATAAGAAGAAATCAAAGTAGGGCCACAAGCTGATTAGGCTTGAGAGGTAAAGAAGCTGGCAGCAACTCTACAGATGCAACCAAAACAAGTCTCCAACGAGGACAAGTGAGGTTACACAACAAGAGATAAGGTCTCTTAAACTGTACAGTACCTTTAGGTTGAAGAAAAGTGCAGCAGATGACTTATGTTCCTATGCAGCTCTGAAGATCCTGGTGTTCCTGGGCCTCAGTCGTGGGCACAAGAGGGAGGGTGTCTGGGGACTCCTGCAGTGCAATGGGATGGTCGCAGCTCGCAACCGGCAATCTTCAAGCAAGTGGCACTTCGGTGTTTCAGCTCCTTGCATCTACCGCAAATAGCAACACCGTGCTTCCTGGCTGTTGAGATGGGCTTTCCTTGCATCTAGGGTCCAGCACTCTGTTGAGGTGGCTCAGGCTCGGTCAGTCCTGCTTCCTGGGAGTCCAGAGGATCTTCCTGGAGCTCTTGGCCATCTTAAAAGCAACACACACAATCTGGTGTTCCTCTCCCTGGCTATTCGGTTCCAGCAGCAACTGCAGTGGAATTTCAACCAGCTCCGAGAGAATGTCCAAGTGGCTTACTTTGGAGTTGATTGGTCCCACCAACACAAAGGGAGAAGCCGTCCTTGCAGGGGCTTCTCTGTCGATATGAATTTAGAGTTTCAGCACAGCAGCAGGGCTTCACCGGGCAAACCAACGGTCCAGGAGTTGTAGCAGGCATCCTCTTCAAGTTCTTCTTTGGATTCCTTCGTCCAGTGGTCGATTCTGCCTTCCAAGCCAGAAAGCTTCACCTTTTATGCAGGTTTCTCCCATTAATTCCAGCCTAGCTGTCAGTCACCTAGTAGGATGGCTGTCCTTGCCAGACAGCCAGCCGGCCAATAACCTAAGAGTGCATTCCTGTCTCCTAGGAGACTAAGCACAGGGAGTTTTGGGTACCTCCCTTGCTTCCTGCCCCCGCCAGACAACCTGGAGCCAGAGGGGGGCTTCACTCATGAATCCCGACAAAGGCACAACGAACAAACCTGGTTTGGCGCGCAGAGTAAATCTCAAGAAGGACCAGAGTAAATTTCAAGAAGGACCTTTCCACAAAGAAATTGCCAAAAAAGAAGACAGGGGCCATTTTGACAAAAATTGTACCCATGGGTGATTTACTGCAGCTGTGAACCTATCCCGCAGTAAATGCACACCACGGTAGTTAAAAGTAAACCACTGCCCCCAACAATTCATCGAGGAAAGGGTAACATACAACTGTTACATGAGAAGCTAGGCAAAGGGGATACTAAGTAACCCCTCCACCACCCTATTGTAAGATAGTGTGTGCTAGATCTAGAAAGTTACAAATGTAAGTAAAGTCGATTTCACTTCACTGCTCTTGGAAACAGTAGTTTATCCAAGAGAAGGTATTTAAAGCTTTGGAAATCTAGAAGACTTGTGCCACTGCACTGAAGGTGCTGTGCTGTGTGACACAATGTAAAAAGATGATGCTTATGAAGTTTGTCAGACTCCATACCAAAAGAAAGACAGTCCAAAATCACATTAAAATACATGAGAGAGTGGGAAAAAAGGGTCTCACTCTCGCCAGGTTAAAAATTGAAGTCCGCAAAATCCAGCAAAGTAGAGAGTAATTGGCACATTTCTGATAATTCTCCCTAACAGATGCAATCATATCTTAACCATTGGAGTTAGGGAACAAAAGACATTAATGATGATCCAGCATTCACTAAGGAGTGCAGGCAAGGGCCAAAGTTGCAAGCACACAAAGTGCACATCCACACTGGGCGAAGCTAAGACCCACAGCCGTGAATATCAACGGCTCCAGATATCGAATAGTACTGTGGACTTTTAGCACCCCACACTGCATTCATGTCAGTTTCAGGAAGGGCTGTCTCATTCTTTGTGTTACACACACAGATACCAGACACCCATAACATGGAATGCATATTGGTCACACACTCCATTCACCCAGGTCCCACCCCAAGGGGGTACCCACAACATACAGCCACTGGGAAGGCTCCAGCCAGTCTGGCCTGGACTTCCCAACAATCCCATATATGGTTCTTCCACCCAACGGCCACTCTTCTAGCTCTTCCATCACATGTTCACACATTGGGGCCCTCCTCTGTTTATCTCCTCTGTTGCTACACTGGCCCCACTCTGAAACCATGTTACATCCTTGTCGCCTTAACACATTCTCGTGCCTCCTCCTGTCCACCACAATGGATCTTCAGGCGCAATGCATACCTAGGGTAAATCACTTTATCTCAGCCTTTCCATGCTATTCCTGCTCCCCACTGTTTCTCTGCCAATGTCCCTACAACCTTCTCGTTTCGCACAACCTTCTCCTGCTGAAGTCACTCCACTGATTTCTTCTCCTTCTGTTTTGCCCACTCCCCCTTCTCAGGATGTCTCACTTCCTCCTCCTGCTAACTCTCTAAATTCTCCTCCTCCTGAAACGTAACCATCTCCCACTGGGGCCTCACCACCTTCCTCTGATGGTTCACCATTGCCTTCTTGTATGCATTAACTTCATCCTGATGTATTTTCTGCTGTCTCACCAGCTATGCATCACCTACCTTCATCTCCACCAGCTTGTTCACCATCGCCTCCTTCTTTTCCCCAAGTCACCTCTGTTCTCTACTTCCCGTCACCGCCTCTCTTCCAAGTCAGCTCCTCTTCTCTCTTCAGTCATCTCCTCTTCTCCAGGTTCTTCCAACCCAGCCTGCTCCTCTGTTTCCCTCACCTCCATCTTTCTCCTCCTTTGCACCTCTTCTACCACTGGACTCTCACACTCTTCTGCTAGCTTACTTGCTTTTTTATAGGGCCCTTCCCTGATATATGTGAACATCCCCTCTCTGACTACCCTCCAGTGTATGGCTAATTGCAAAGTGAATTTGACCGATTTGTTTAAGCTCTGAGGCGGTTCTCTGAGTGCGGTATTGGCTCCACACCATTCCCACAAAAGTCCACAGTACTATTCGATATCTGGAGCCGTTGATATTCACGGCTGTGGGTCTTAGCTTCGCCCAGTGTGGATGTGCACTTTGTGTGCTTGCAACTTTGGCCCTTGCCTGCACTCCTTAGTGAATGCTGGATCATCATTAATGTCTTTTGTTCCCTAACTCCAATGGTTAAGATATGATTGCATCTGTTAGGGAGAATTATCAGAAATGTGCCAATTACTCTCTACTTTGCTGGATTTTGCGGACTTCAATTTTTAACCTGGCGAGAGTGAGACCCTTTTTTCCCACACTCTCACGTATTTTAATGTGATTTTGGACTGTCTTTCTTTTGGTATGGAGTCTGACAAACTTCATAAGCATCATCTTTTTACATTGTGTCACAATGCTGGGTGCTTGCCCCAATTCACATTCCTTTTTATGGGTGTCTGGGTGGAAGAGAATGGCCTGAATGCACTGGGAGCCGGACTGGC
The DNA here is from genome assembly GCF_040938575.1 of Ambystoma mexicanum. Lineage (NCBI taxonomy): Eukaryota > Metazoa > Chordata > Amphibia > Caudata > Ambystomatidae > Ambystoma > Ambystoma mexicanum. The sequence goes on from NC_090927.1 coordinate 994,081,898, forward strand.
TGCCGGCCTGCATGAATGCCCTTCTGAATGATTGGCTGCCTGAGCTTGGCTCAGCAGTGTGAATGAGAGAACTGTATATCTGGCGACCTCTCACTGACCAGAATTTTTCAGAAGCTGAAGTTGAAACTTGAAGCTGCTTATCCTTGAAGCACAGCAGGAAGAAGAATTGCTGCTGCTTTCCTTTGACGAAATCTGAAGGCTGTTGAGTCTGTCAAGGACTGATCCGAGAGAGGACCTGGCTAGGAGGCCTCTCCCTGAGCTACGAGGGAACATTGTGCAGAAAGCTGAGCTTTACTGAGGCACCCTAGAAGCCAGTCCCAAAAGGCTGTCGACCGGAGACACGGTACGTCGAGGAATCTCAAAGTGAAGCACCCGGACTTTGAGGCCATCTATGCCCAATGCCATCGACCAGGGTTCAGAGGATTGTGTTAACCGCAGGAAGCCAGTTCAGTCGTGATGCCCGGAAGTGGGGACAGCTTGACGCTGTGCTGCTAGACGAAGCCGCAACGCTCCACCTTTTGCCTAAGAACATTGAAACGAAGGGGCTCCCTTGCCATCACCGGCTGCCGCTTTGTCCTGGCGAAGAAAATCGAGGTCGCTGGCGACCGAGGAGAATCCGCCGTTGGGTTTCCCATCACCCAAGTCCACAAAGACGCCAACGAGGTGAAGATACAAAAGCCAGCCTTGGCCGAGTCCCGTTCATCAATGCCAACGCTGACACCCGCTGCTGGTCCTACGTTCGAGTCATCTTTGCTGCAACAAACACTTTTCATCAAGGACTCTCGATGCCAGGGTTCACATTCTTCGAGGACTATCGACGCCCTGTGGCTCCTGCTTGAAAGGGAGTTCACCCTCGAGGGATCTGTTGAGGAACCGTCTAAAACTATGCTAAACTCAGGTACATTGGGGTAGTGGAACATTTTAGCAGGAAACTAGACTATTTAAACATTAATGGACTGGGCAGGTTGATGCCCTTCATTTACAGGTTTCCCAGGTGGGGGGACCCGCACACAAAACTGTGTCTTGGACAAACTATGCTGCCATTGTTTAACCTAACTTGTCTTCCTTCCTATGTCTTATGCTGATTCACATTACTGTTTAATTTGTATGCCATTAGAACTGTCAGCAGTTGGTGCATTTTAAAGGAGTCAAGAGTGGTACCACATAGACATTGTACTTTGGCAAATATAATATGGCAAATAAATACAAAGTGTGTTATTAATTGTGTATATATGTTTAACGTTATTTTTATATGATGAACTGTATTAGTACATAACATACGTGTGGACATTCCTTTGTGGGGTGTTTGGGGACTACCAGCCTGCATCACCTCCTGAAAGCTTAAGCTTCGATTGCTCATCCTGTGTATCTGCTTAGATTCACATGCTCTGCATAGTCCGACATCTAGTGGAAGTCGCAGCGTATTACAAGATTGGTTTTCGATACACGAAAACGGATGTCAACAGGGCGTGATTAGTAATACTATCCCTAGTGTGACGTGCACTGTACCCATGGTCCTTCACGCGTCAAGGACCCTCAGATTGATTGTTTCTGACATGAGGTTGCATGAAGTATAGCGTGAGTACAGATGTTGTAAAGTGGAAACAGTGATAACTCAGAAAATAAATATGCGCCGTCTACACCAGTAATAGAGGTATGGTGGGCACAAGTGAATCGAAGCAGATAAAAGCACCAGAAATACAATTACAGTGAGTAATGTATCCCTTCTGCAGCTTGTGGATCTGCTTAGATCACATGCTCTGCATAGATTAGCAAGCTTCTCAGGACAAGGAGGTGGGAGTTAGAAGGTACAGCGGCAAAGATGTTTTAGAACCGCTTGTCCCACCTATGACTCTGAGTCAATGTAGTAATGCTGTGTGAATGGTTGGACGGAAATCCATGTAGCAGCTATGCAGATGACGTCTAGAGGGACGTTTGCAATGAAAGCTAAGGTAGCCTCTGTACCTCTGGTAGAGTGTGCCCTTGGGGTAAAAGGTAGAACCTTTTTGGATAGGAAATAGCAGAGTTTATGCATTCGACTATACATCTGCAGATGGTGCCTTTTGATATGTGATCACCTTCTCTACCAGGCGCTATGTAAACAAGGAGTTGGTCTGTTTTGCTTAGGGGTCTTGTTTTGTTCAAATAGTACAAGACCGCCCTCCGTACATCAAGTGTATGGAGGTTTCGTTCTGCTGAGTTTGATGGGTTTTGAAAGAAGGTGGGAAGTTCTATGGATTGGTTTACATGGAACTTTGAAATGAACTTAGGTGAGAACCTAGGATGTGTTCGGAGGACAACCTTGTCCTTATGTATGATGAAAAAGAGGTCTTGTACAGATAAAGCCTGTAGCTCACTGACTCGTCTTATGGAGGTGATAGCTACCAGGAATGCAGTTATATAGGTAAGATGCTTTAGGCTGGCCTTGTGCATAGGCTTGAAGGGTGGCGCCATGAGCTTGGAGAGCACAACATTGAGATCCCAACCCGGGGTAGGGTTGGAAACTGGGGGGTATAACCTATTTACCCCTTCCATGAATGCCTTAATGACAGGGACTTACCACCAGGACACCTTGTTCTGTGAAGCCGTGTAAGCCGATAGGGCAACCAGATGTACCTTTAAGGAATTGAATACTAGGCCGGAGTCTAGTAAGTTAAGCATGTAGTGTAGAATGTAGATGGAGAACATTGTAATGGATTTAGCGATTGTGATGTGCACATATCACACATCTTTTCCACTTATTAAAATAGCAGTGCCTGGTGTCGGGTTTTCGTGCCTACTTGAGGATATCAAAACACCTTTGTGGAAGGTTTAAGTGGCCAACTCTATGAGTTCATTGATTGTAGGCGTGGGTGGAGGGATGCCCCCTTGTGGTGTGTCAACATGTAGTACGGGCACGAGAGCTTGATAGGGTCGCACATCGCCAGCCTGAGCAGATGTGGAAACCAAGGCTGTCTCTCCAACACAGGAGCAGCCAGGATCAGGGTTACTTGTTCCTGGTGCATCTTGTGCACTATCCTGCCCAGGAGTGGTGTCGGGGAAAAAGCGTTAGCAAATTTCCCTGACCAGTTCATCCACAGGGCGCTCCCCTTCGACCCTGGCTGGACGTGAAGTCTGGGCATTAAGCGTTTAGCTTTGTGGCGAACAAGTCTAGTGAGGGAGTGACCCCATAGTGCGAATATTCTGTCTAGGATATCTCTGTCGAGTTGCCACTCGTGTTCTTCTGGTAGACGGTGTCTGCTTAATGTGTCTGCCAGAGAATTGAGTTCCCCTGGAACATGTTGGGATGTTAGAAACATGTTCCGCTTGAGTGCTCACCTCCATATTTTCTGGGATAGTTTGGACAGACTTGGAGAGTGTGTGCCTCCCTGCTTGTTCATATAGAACACGGCTGTGGTGCTGTGTGTGAGGACCTACACTGTTTGACCCTGAAGATGTTACTGAAAGGCCTAAAGAGCTTTGAGGACTGCCAAAAGCTCCAGGAAGTTGATATGTCTTTAGGCAGTAGTGAGTGGCAACTGTCCGTGGGCTGTGTGGTGGAGGTAGTGCGCCCCAAAACGGCAAGGGAGGCATCCGTAGTAAGGATCGTTTGGGATGGTGGAGCACGAAAAGGTTTTCCTTTTAACAGGTTGTCCTTGGACCACCAGCGAAGAGCCTGAACCAGGGTTAGCGAAATAACCACTAGATCGTTCCACTGTCCGCTTGCCTGAGACCACTGTTTCGCTAACCATTCCTGCAGTGGACGCATGCGCAGACCCGAGTGAGGAACTAAATAAATGCAAGAGGCCATCATCCTAGCAAGCGCATTACTTTGCATACCTTTATCTGGCGGCCAACCTTGTATTGAGGTACCTGCAGCAGCATATTTCATACTCTCTCGCTTGAGGGGAATGCCAGCTTCTCTTTTGAGTTTAGGATAGCCCATAGAAATTGTTTTGTTTGGATGGGGACTAGACTTGACTTTTTCTCATTAATGGATAAACCGATTGAAAAGAAGGTCTATCGTTTTTTGCGTATTTAACCTGCACATTTGAGGAGATTCCCCAGTGATCAGCCAGTCGTCCAGATAAGGGTATACTGGGATGGACTTTCTGCACAGGTGTGCTGCCACTACTGCGAGCACCTTGGTGAACACTCATGGTGCTGAAGTGTTGCCGAATGGGAGTACCTTGAACTGGAAGTGCACTCCTGCCATGTTATGTTATGATATGTTACTTGCATTTATATAGTGCCTTATACATCATTAGTATGAGCTCAAAGCGCTGGTGGGTTGAACGCGCTCGGGAACCGTAGTTCAAGTCAGTTGAGAGAGAGGGAGGGTTGTAAGGTGCGTGGGTGCACCGTGTGTGTGCAGCTGGTGTGGCACTTGCATGATAGCTGCTTCTTAGCGGTAGGTGTGGTGTTTGTGAGGTCAGGAATATGTGTTCATTCTGGAGGGTTGACACCCAGACTGATTTCTGGCTGCTTTAGGCCTGAGGAGACTCTTAGGCTAGCGGTGTGTGCTCAGCTAGCTGTGCTTAATTAGGATGTTGAGGAGTAAGAGGCAGGTGTTAGTATGAGAACAGCTATACCGAATGTGTCATAGTACTGCTGAGTTCTATTTGAGTGGTGGTGTATAGGAGAGAGTAAGCGTGGTAGTGTGATATGGTGGTTTTCAGTAAGGCCATTCCATCCGATCCATCCGATCGATCCGATACATCCACTTTATCCGTTCCATCCACCCCATGCGTTCCATCCACTCCATCCGTTCCATCCACCCCATCCGTTCCATCCACCCCATCCGTTCCATCCACTCCATCCGTTCCATCCACTCCATCCGATCCAACCATTCCAGCCGATCCATCCACTCCATCAGATCCATCTGTTCCATCCACTCCATCTGTTACATCCGATCGATCCGATCCATCCGTTCCATCCACTCTACCCATCACTCCATCCGATCCATCCATTCCAGCCGATCCATCCACTCCATCCGTTCCAGCCACTCCATCCGTTCCAGCCACTCCATCCATGCAAATCTACCCACACAATCTTTTCCATCCGCTCTATTCGTTCCATCTACTCCATCCAATCCATCTGTTCCATCCACTCCATCTGTTCCATCCACTCCATCTGTTCCATCCGCTCTATTCATTCCATCTGTTCTATCCGTTCCATCCACTCCATCTGTTCTATCCACTTCACCTGATCCATCTACTCCATCTGCTGCATCTGTTCCATCCACTCCAATCGTTCCATCTGCTCTATCCGTTCTATCCATTCCAATTTTTCGTTGAACTCCTTCTGTTCCATCCGCTACGTCCCTTCCATCCGCTACGTCCGTTCCATCCGCTACGTCCGTTCCATCCGCTACGTCCGTTCCATCCGCTACGTCCGTTCCATCCGCTACGTCCGTTCCATCCGCTACGTCCGTTCCATCCGCTACGTCCGTTCCAGGAGGAGGATTGAGTGGTTGATTGTGTCAAAGGCTGCGGATAGGTCAAGAAGGATTAGTGCAGTGCATCCCGCAGTGTTTTTGAGGTCATCACAGATTGAGGCTAGGGTGGTTTCGGTACCATTTGAAGCATCTTGAAGTGCAGGTATTTTCTGTGTGCAGGGTGCATTGAAATAGGAAAGTATGCATCTTTCATGTCCAATGTCGCCATGTAGTCTCCCCGTTTCAGGAATGGAATGTCCTTCTGAAGCGTGGTCATGCAAAACTTCTGTGGTTTGACATATTTGTTCGCGGGTGCAGATCTAGTACTGGGCCCATAGTAAGGTCTTTCTTTGGCACACGGAAGTACTTTGAATAGATACCCTTGTTTACCTGTTTCGCCGGGACAATATTTATTGCATCCTTTTTGAGCAGCACCTTCATTTTCTCTAGCAGTATGGCTGTTTCTTCTGCTGTTAGTTTCTTTTGTCTTGGCGGGCGGGAAGGTGGTTTCTGAAGCAACTCGATGCAGTACCCGCCTGCCACGATGGACAACACCCATTTGCCCGATGTTATCCCCTCCCATGCGTGGGGGAATTCAGTGAGTCAGCCTCCTACTGGAGTGGCATGGGAGGAGACCCAAAGCAGTGTGTCATTGTTTGGGAGAGGTTGAGCCTCTGCCAGGTGAAGTTCTGACTCTTTTATTCCCCCTTTGAAAGCTAGGCTAGGAACCTTGAGACTGGTTCCAGGACGAGGACTGTCCCTACAGTAGCCTGAGGAACATTGACCGCTCTGGCCCCGAATCTCTTCGAGTTTGGGGAACCCCGTTGGGAATAAGGTCTGTTAGTAAGCTGCCCAAGGGATTTAAAAGTGTCAGTCATCCTTGGCACTCTTTAGGTCGTCCTCGACGGCCTTACCGAATAGGACGTTTAGTTCTACTGGCATGTTCAGGAGGGTTGCTAGGGTCTGTAGCTTAAACCTAGACTGCTTAAGCCAGGCATGCCACTTAATGGGAGTCCCTTCGGCTATGATGCATCCTGCGTTGTCCGCTGCATCAAGGCTGCTTTTCAGGATGCAGCTTGAGTTGGGCTTTTAGTGGTTCTGGGATGACCTGTAGTTGTTCCAGCTCATCCCATTTGTGGCAGTCGTAACTAGCTAATAGGGTTGTATTGTTAGCAATTATTGTTTGGTACATTGCAGAGGAAGCTACTTTTCTCCCAAACGTGTAAATCTTTTTCTCGCCTTGTCTGGCGGGGCTTCTACCGATGGCAGTGGAGTGCCTGCCCTACTTCTGGTGGTGGTCTATACCAGAGAATCTGGTTTGAGCTGGCCCCTAATATACAGTGGGGTCAGTGGGTGCGGGCCTGAACAGCTTTTCTATCCTAGGGTTGAGTGGCCTTGTAAGACTAGGAGTTAAGAAGGAGGGTTGAATGGGTCTCTGGACTGACTGCAGGAGAGGCATGAATTGTGTGGCTGCCTTTTTATCCTCCAGGATGTTTTCCACAAAGTCCTTATCGACTTGTGTCTCCTCAGTGTCAATGTTGAAATGTTGCGCCGCCTTCAGTAACAATTCGTTATACTGTAGTTGGTTGTCAACTGGTGAGTCTGCAACCGGCAGCTCCTGATGGTCTGGTGACTACTATATAAATATCATCATCGTAGTACTGGTCTTGATCCTGGCTATAGAGATCGTCCAAGACCCTGCTTGGTCATCATAATATGAGTCTTGAGATGGGTCTTGGTACTGAGTGATGTTTTGGGATGCCGAGGCCAGAATGCCTAGAGCAGAGGTGCTGGGCTGTGGCTCAAGGCAAGACTTTTTGACAGGGGGTGGTGCTGCTGATGCCCCTGGCTGTGAGGCATCTCGGAGTACTGTTAATGGGTGTCTGTCCATGAAGTACACGAAACAGGACATTCTCCCTAAGATTTTGTTAAATTGTTCTGAAGAAAAAAAACATTCTAGCGGGAAGCCCAAGATGACAGGGCCCTGGGAAGGGATGACATCTTTAGAAGGGGTGGACTTTGTGGGAATTCTATCTTTATGGCGCACAGCCCCAGAGAGGGTATATAAGGGAGTGGAAGACTCTGGGTGACCTTGGGTGTTAAGGGCGTCAAAATGTTGTGTTTTTTCAACAACTTTGCCATGTTTTTTAATTAGCGCTTGTATTTTCTGTGCTTTTTTAGGAGACGCCGAGATGCCTTTCGATGCCTGTTCTTCGGCGCGCGAAAGCAGGGCCATTTTATATGCAGTGTCCGAACCGACTGTCGCTTACGGTTGCTGGGAACTGTCACTAGGCAAAAGCATGCGCGATGGCCCAGAGGACAGTAAGGAAACTTGAGGCTTTATCCCCGGTTACTGCATGGTCCTCGATGCTCAACAGTGTCTTCGAGAGTCAGCCGTGGGGTATGTATTTAGCGTGTTTGTGCTTGTGTGTGCTGTGGCCGCCGGTTGTCTTCTGTATCACAGGACCGCCGGCCTGCTGCTCGGAGTCGGAGGCCTGCACATGGGGTCCAGACAGATCGTGATTGCCCTCAGCGTCACTCATGACTCTGTAACTGCCCTCGCTGGAATCTTCCGTCACGTCTATGGAAGCCTCGGCCTACATAGCATGAGCGGGCCAGTGTTTCATTCGCCGATCTTTTAGGTTTTTTTCGGCCGGAAAAGCTGACAAGATTTAAAATGTTTTTTGGCGTGATCCCTCAGGAGACAGTGATTGCACACTCAGTGCATATCTTTCCAAATACATTTTCGGTTGCAGGAGGGACAACATTTAAATGGAGTTTTGTCCATCATGTTTAAACAGGGCAGTTGGGCGAAAAAAGAAGAAATGAGATAAACATTCTCTAAAAGGACTCAGTATAGAGAACCTCCCCCTCTCTCCCAACTGTAATGAGCCGAAGCCCGAAGAGGCACGTTTGGCCGCGTCTGTCGTTGATCGATCAGTTGACGTGCAGGTGTTCTTCAGGAGAAGTCGAGTGGATGAGCAGTCGTGCAGCGAAGCGAACAATAAAGTAAAGGAAGACATTCTACCAATATAACTTTAGTAAATCAAAGGCATCAGCCCAGAACAGAACTCTGCATTTGCGACAGGGTGACGGACCATGGGTACAGTACGTGTCAGACTAGGGATAGTCTTACTAATCACGCCCTGTAGAAGTCCGTTTTCAAGTTTCAAAAAGAAATCTTGTAATACTCAGCGACTTCCAATAGATGTCAGACTATGCAGAGCATGTGATCTAGGCAGATCCAGAAGCTAAAGAAATATGGGATACATTACTCACCACAATCGCATTTCTGGTGCTTGTTTCTGCTTAGATTTGCATGCTATGCATAGGCTGACATCTAGTGGTAGCCGCAAAGTATTACATTTTTGTTTTCAAAACTTGAAAAGGGACGTCGACAGGGCATGCCAGTAATACTATCCCTAGTGTGACATCTACTGTACCCTTGGTCCTTCACGCATAGAGGTCCCTCAGATTGTTTGGTTTCTGACATGAGGTAGCATGAAGCATAGCGTAAGTACAGATGTAATAAAACAGATGACAGTAGATGAAGCCAGAGAAATATCTATGCACCTTCTAGTCCACATGGGAGCAAGGGTGGTCGCATGTGAATCTAAAAAGATACAAGCATCAGAAATAGGATTACGGTGTGCAATGTATCCCTTTTAATGCTTGTGGATCTGGTTAGAACACATGCTATGCATAGATTAGCAAGCAGTGTCTGGAGAAGGTGGTGGGTTGTGAGAAGGTACAGCTGCAAATAGATGTTTTAGCACCGCTTCTCCCACCTGCGAATCTGCTTTAGAAGGTGTCAATGCAGTAGTGCTGAGTAAAAGTATGTATGGAGCTCCATGTTGTTGCCTTGCAAATGGCATCCAGTGGGACGTTTGCAATAAACCCCAGAGTATCTCCTGTACCCCTGGTAGAGTGAGCCCTTGGTGTGAAAGGCAGCGTCTTCTTTGATAGAGAGTAGCAGAGTTGTATGCGCTTCACTATCCATCTGGAGATGGCGTTTCTTTTAAACATGTTCACCTTCCCTGCCAGGTGCCATGGAGACATGGTCTGTTTTTCGTAGCGGGCTTGTCTTGTTTACACAGTAAAGGACCGCCCTCCTCACATCTAGTGTATGGAGTTTTTTCTCAGCTGAGCTCGAAGAGTTTTGAAAGAAAGCTGGTAGTTCAATGGACTGGTTGACATGGAACTAGGTGAAAAACTAGGGTGTGTTCTTAGTACCAACTTATCTTTTTGGGTAACAAAGAAATGGTCTTGCACTGACAAAGCTTGTAATTCACTGTCTCTTCTTATGGAGGTGACAGCCACCAGAAAAGCTTTTTTATATGTAAGGTTTTTCAGGCTGGATTTATGCATAGCCTCAAATGGGGGGTCCCATGAGCTTTGCAAGTACCACATTAGGTCCCATCCTGGAGGCCGTTTTGAAATGGGGGAGGGAGGGTAAAGTTGCTTTACTCTTTCCATGAATGCCTTAATGACAGGGACTTTCCTCCAGGACACCTTGCTTTGAGAAGTGGTGTACGTGGATAGAGCCGCTAGGTGAACCTTGATGGAGTTAAATACTAACCCGGAGTCTAGTAAGTGGAGCATGTAATGAAGAATTTGTGATGGAGTACATTTGATTAGGTTTACATTATTTGATTGACATATTACAAACCTTTTCCGTTTGTTAAAATAAGAGTGTCTGGTGTTTGGTTTTCATGCCTCCTTGAGGGTTTCCATACACCTTTGAGGTAGTTTTAAATGGCCAAATTCTATTACTTAAGGAGCCAAACTGCCAAGTTCATAGACTGAGGGTGTAGGTGGAACTTTGTCCCCTTGCGCTGTATGAGCATGTTGTAGGGGCACGCGTGTTTGATTGGAGCGCACATCACCAGTTTGCGCAGATGTGGAAACCAAGGTTGTCTCGCCCACTTAGGAGCAACTAGGACTATTGTCAATTGTTCCTGGTGTATCTTGTTCAATAACCTGCTGAGTAGTGGTGTTGGGCGGGAAAACCATAGGCAAATTTCCCTGACCACAGGGCGTTCCCATTGGACCCGTGTTGGGGAAACCTGGATGTGAAGTCTGGGAATTGCGTGTTTTGGCTTGTGGTGAACAAGTCTAGGGGGGGGTAACTTTATAGGGAGAATATCTCGTTTAAGATGTTTCTGTCGAGCTGCCACTCATGCTCTTTGGATAGAGGATCTCTGCTTAATGAGTCTGCCAGAGAATTTAGTTCCCCTGGAACATGTTGCGACGTTAGGAACATGCCCTGCTTTTGTGCTAGCCTGGACAGACTTGGAGAGTGTGTGGCTCCCCGCTTGTTTATGTAAAACATGGCAGTGGTGCTGTCCGTGAGGACTTGTACTATTTGACCTGACAGGTGCACTTGGAAAGCTTGCAGGGCCTTGCTAGCAGCTCAAACAGGTTTATGTGATTTTGGGCTGTGATCTGTTTTCCACAGACCATGCGCTGTGTGGTGAAGGTAATGGGCTCCCCACCCGGTGTGTGATGCATCTGTTGTGACAATCGTTTGGCCTGCAGGGTTGTGAAAAAGTTTTCCCCTTTAACAGGTTTTCCTTTGTCCACCAGTGTAGCGCTTGAACTAGGATTAGCAAATCAACCACTAGATCATCCCACTGACCGCTTGCCTGAGACCATTGTTTCACTAACCACTCTTGCATTAGGCGCATGCGCAGCCGTGTGTGTGAAACCAGTAAAATGCATGATGACATCATCCCAAGCAAGTGCATTGATTTGCATACGGTTATTTGGCAACGGCTAGATGCGGAGCTATTTGCAGCAGTATGTTTCGCACTCTTTCATTTGATGGAACGACTAGACCCTTTTCTGTCTTTATGACAGCTCCTAAGAACTGTTTTGTTTTGCTTGGAACAAGACTTGATTTTTTATCTTTGATTGAGAATCCCAATTGGAACAGCCAGTCGTCCATATAAGGGTACACTGGAATGGATTCTCTGCGTAGGTGCGCTGCCATTAGCGCTAGTACCATGGTGAATACCCTTGGAGTGGAGGCTATGCCGAAGGGTAGCACCTTGAATTGGTAATGTTGGTTCACTATTTTGAAGCGCAAGAATTTTCTGTGCGCTGGGAACATTGAAATATGAAATGATGCATCTTACTTGTCCAAGGTTGCCATGTAGTCCCCCTGTTTTAGCAGTGGAATTACTTCTTGTAGCGTAGTCATGCGGAATTTCTGTGGCTTGACATAGGTGTTTGCAGGGCACAGGTCTAGGAGAGTGCGCATCGTTAGGCCTTTTTTGGCACAAGGAAGTACATTGAATAAATACCCTTTGTTTACCTGGTTTGCCGGGAATATTTCTATGGCGTCCTTTAGAAGCAGTGCTTTGACCTCTTCCAACAGGATGCAATGTTCTTCCTGTGAAGTCTGTCTCTGTCTTGGTGGGTGATTGGCTGGTGTTTGAATCAGCTCTATGCAACCCTCCCCCCCCGCCACAGTGGAAAGTACGTACTTGTCCGACATGATCCCCTCCCATGCGTGAGCAGAGTGAAATACAACCTCCTACTGGAGTGGCATGGGAGGGAACCTGTAGAGGGTGGTCATTGTTACGACCCCAGGACGAACTTTGCCCACCCTGGCTGTAGTTAGAGGACCGCTGGGAGTTCTGTCCTCTAAACTGGGTTTGTTAGCAAGCTGACCCAGAGATTTGAGGGTATCATATTCCTCCTTTTCCCTTTTAAGTGCATCCTCAACTGCTTTGCCAAATAAAGCGTTGGGCTCAATGGGCATGTTTAAGAGGGTAGCCTGGGTTTCCAGTTTGAATCCCGAATTGACAGAGCCATGCGTGGCGTTTGATCAGCGTGCCTTCTGCCACCATTCATCCCGCGTTGTTTGCTGCGTCCAGGTTATTCTTAAGGATGCAGCTGCTACCGGTTTCCCCTTAGCAATGGTGAGAGAGAGCTGTGTCTTTAGGGGCTCTGGGACTGGGTCTATTTATTTCTTGTGCAATCTCGTCCCACTTGTGGATATTATAGCTGGCTAACAGCGTGGTATTATTAGCTATCCTTATTTGATAGGCAGCTGAGGAAGCTACTTTCCTGCCCAGGGTGTAGACCTTTTTACTCTCCTGGTTAGGAGGGGCTTTGGCAGAGGCCAGAGGGGTTCCCGGTCTCTTTGTTGTGGTGGTGACTACTAGCGAGTCGGGCTCGAACGGCCCCCTAATGTATAAGGGGTCTGATCTAAACATCTTCTCGATATACGGGTTGACTGCCTGTGTCAGATGAGGGGTAAGTAGGGAGGGCTGAATACCCCTCTGAACCAATTGAAGCAAGGGGATAAATTGTGCTGCAAATTTGTTATCCCCAAGGATGTACTCCACAAAGTCTTTATCGACATGGGATTCCTGGGTATCTATTTTGAAGTGCTCTGCAGCCTTTAGGAGCAGGTCATTATATTGCAGTTGGTTTTCTACCAGGGGGTCAGCCATCTGTGGGACGGTGTGGTCTGGGGATTTGTGATGGTTGAGCTAAAACATGGCACTGGTGCGCAGTGCATTCTGGGGGAACTCAGAGCCAAGATGGATATTTATCCATGCCTCAGTGGAAAGCTACACTTGCTTTGCGAAACAACATGTTTTCAACGTTATTGCTGATGGGCTTGGAATGCAGGCATTCCCAGCCAAGGACACGGCGCTGATAAAGCTAAGATCCGCAGGTGCCGGCTGGTACCTGATAGCGAAGTTTGTTTTGGGTTTGCTCGGCCTGTGCCAAGGTTTTGAGATGAGTTATGGAATTGTTTCCCGGGTCGTTTAGGAGAGAGAAGTGCTTTGCTCCTTGAGGTTACTGTCGGTTGATTCAGCTGGCAACCAACGGTCACCCATCAATGCGCAAGCGCACTGCCAGAAGGTTCGAGAAGTTGCCACCCCTTGTTGAGGAGGGCATATATGCGGAAGCCCTTAGCGGTCAGACGGGATAAGCACAAAGACTTCAGTCGGAGGGGGGACGCTTCGGTCCGACACTCCTGTGGGTTGTTGTGCTCTTGGCCTGGCTGTTATCGGGGTCTTTCAGCCGCTTCTGGCCAGATGAAGTTCCATTAAGTTACGCCCACGGTGATGTATTTCTTTCTTTGACTTCTTTATGTTTTCTGTGATCTATGTCCATGTGAGTTGTATGAGTTATTTCTATGTACCTGTAAGCTTTGAATAAATAGCCATAAAGAGCTGATTATCTTCTAAAGTGTGCGTGGCTGTGAATTATTGTGTCTGTTTTTGGGTTGAAGTATTTGCTCTATAATTGCACTGGTGATTTATGGTAGTTCCGTGCACTTTTCAGAGGAGAGCAATACATCTTTGGCGACGAGGATGGGATGATTTGTGATGAATTGCTCCAAACATTAAAGAATCCGTCTGTATGCAGCAGAGATATTTGTGATGAAGTGTTCCAAATAATCTGTTTGAACGAGCGAAAGGTTGTTTTAATTGGGCAGTGAGTGTTGAACTGTGTTAAGCTGTTTTGTTTTTTTCCTTTTCCCTTGCTGTGAAATGACGATTGTGTGAGAGAGTGCAGAGCAGGCTGTCGCCTTTCCTTGGTCGTCTCACTGCAGCTCTGAGACAGCCAATAGACAGCACCTTTTGTGTTGGCCTGCCGCGGCCGATAGCATGTGTGTTTGAGATCTTTCCCCTTCAGTAAAGCAGTCGTGGCTGACTTACTGCTGGGAAATGAAAACAAGGAGCCGAAACGCAGTGAGCAAAGCGGAAAAATGTCTATGTTCACGGTGCTCCGATGAATGATGAATTAAAGATTTATGTTCAATTACGAAAGAATTTTTTCATGCGGTTTCCCTTGACAAAGTTGCAAAGTGAAAGTTTGCTCTATTTTGGCATGAGAGCAGAGAAAGAAAAAATTGCAAGTATTTGACAGTCAAATTGTGACTAAGTGTTTAAACCTTGGGATTCAGCCCCAGTGTGCTAGCGAGTGGGGGGCTGTAATATAAGGAGGCAAGGTGCGCCTTTCTTATAATGTATGCTTTTGAAGCATTCACATTCCTGAAGATAACGTGGGAATGAGCTGTGTTTAGGAGAAAGAGTAACATCCGTGTTGAAAGCTTAAAGGGTTTGTTTTTGGCAACTATAAATTCCATGTGCTGGCGGTGCATTATGTTTAAGGAACACACTAAAATTGCCTGCTGTGCCATGTTTGCAATGGGTGAGAGGCTCACTTGAAAAAAAAAAAATGAGTGAATGGCATTTGAATTTTCGATTTTTGTGTATTGATTTGAAATTGCAGAACTAGTTTGCAGTGGTTTGGGGGGAAAAGACCATTCATATTTTCTAAATTGCCCCTAGAGTATTTTGACTGTTCGCACGCTATACCATGGAATTGCTGCTAAAAGCAAAAGTACTGTTGTTATTAAGGGATGTATGTTTTATACGAGACAAGGACAAGTTGATTGTGATATATAGTGAAAATGTTGTTGACCAATTAACGGCCCACAAGCAATACAGAGTGTGGGTTGCTTTTGTAGATAACGTGCAGGGAGCTGCACTACACATGACATGTTTTGAATGCACTGACATAAGTGGTTATATTCTGGCAATGGTACAACAGAATGGAAAATCTGTGTGTGATAAAACAGCACAAAGATTTAGTGGGTTGAAAGATCGCACAGTGCATTGGACTGAGTTTGTGAAGCCAAACTACAAGGTTACGAGGAAAAAGGAAAAATAAAATGTATGCCTTTAAATGGGACATCAGTTTAAACAGGCTAAAAAGACATTTTGCAAAATTACATGAAGTTGAATCTGATGACAAGAAAATGTGCCTCTTTTGAACATGGGAGTCTTGCTGTGCGGAGCTTGTGGCTTGGAGATAACTTGCACTGTCTTGGGCGAGGTGCGCGAAAGAAAAAAAAACTGTTGAAGGAAGGCAGAAAAAGCACTCCTGTTCGGTGAAATAGTGTTTACAGAAGCTGGCAGATCTAAGTTGCTGGAACAGTGCAGGAAAGAGTTAATCTGAGTGAACTGTCTGAAACGAGTGCCTTCCATTAAAGCCACCACAGTTTAAGAGTTATAGAGCAAAGAGATAAGCTTGCTGCGCGAAAGATAAACAATGACATTCCTGCATTCCATCCCCTGTGAGAGACACTGTCAAAAACTGAGGAGGGGGGGTGCAATTACAGAATGCTGAAACTGAACTGAAGGATGATGTATGCAAGTAAAGAATTTGCCCAGTATCAAATAGCAGACTGGGCGCATCGCGCATATGAACATTTGGGGAAAACTGTGCATTTGTGAATGGGCTAAGAGAAGACACAGCTGCCCATTTCAAGAGACATTGCCATGCAAGCTGCATTCCAGTGCCCCATGTGATGTGAACTGAAGTAAAGCGCTGTGCACTGGAGAAGAAACCTCTAGGCGCTTTGTGAGTGAAAATACACAGCTGTCACACAGCCGGCAAAATGCAAGTTACATTGCCAGGGCTGGAGAAACTGACAAAGACATTATGGTGTTCCAGATGGAAGCAAACTGACAAAGATAGCCGTTTTGCAAGAGACAACATGCAGAGCGAGGCTTTGGAGTATAACATGAACACTGCACATTAGCCATGATCCATAAGCCTCACGGCTTAGTGCAAGAATGAATGATTTGTTGAAGCAAATAAAGGAACTGACTCAAACTATCGCTCTAAAAAGGGTGGTCAAGAAATCCACAAACACCCTTTTGGGAAAATGACAAGTGGAAAACCAGAGGCTTGAAAGACACTGCCTGTATGGAGAGAAAATAAACAAGGCTGCTTGTGCAACTGCAGGCAGTATTGGACGAAAAGACGTTACCTATGAAAAATGGAGTGATGCCAGCAGGGCAATTTAAATCAAGATCATGAAATACTGGAAGCAAGTTGATGCCTGGCATTCGTGATTGCTTTGGTGAAAAAGACCATTGAGAAGTGCGACCTGGGTACTTATTATATGGATATTGTAAAATCACAGATCAGTCTGAGGTACCATTGACCAACTATGATCGCATTGCACAAATGAGTTTGTGAGTAGGCGGTTACACCCCGTATGGTTGAGTGCAAATAAGCCCCCAGTAACATGCAGAAGGGTGGTGTTAAGGGAAGGGGTGGACAACGTTGATATTGAAGTCTTGATGACATCCTAATGTGGATAACACTGATAGTGTACCTTTTGATGAAATCTTAACCTTTCTGTTTGTATTTTGCCTAGGCAAATAACCAAGAAAGTAGATTAAGGGGTAGACGTGTGCAATTGCCGGGTAACACTGATCAGTCAAGCAGACGCATTCTCAGAAAAAGCGAGCCACTGCGACATGCTATTTCAACTTTGAACCTGTCCTGCACCGCACTCAAGGCTGCTAACGTGCGTGAAAAGTGAAAACATTTGTTCGGCAACCTGTGAGAAGTGTCCAACAAAGTAATAACTTTTGCTGAACTGTCACGGTGCGGATTTGGCATATTGTCAAACATTTGATGCTGCATATTCGAATGATTCAGTCGACGGTTGTAATGACCTTATTGATATGTTTTACCTTGAAAATGAAATGTTTTGCCATGAATTGCCTTAACCAGAGATTAATATGTTTTGCCTTTTCCAAAATTACTACATTGTATGTGGCCAGGAAAATGGTTCATGAATTGTTTGGGCAGCAGGGTTGGGCGAGCAGGAGCATTATATATTTTCAGACAAAAGGAATGCGCACACCAGAGTTAGCTGTGTGTATGTTAAGGCCTTTGATTTGTAGTAATGCTGCCAAGTGTGTGAGCTCTAATTAGAGATGGGTAACTTTGAAACAGGATGGCTCTTTCCATGTGGTAACATGTGCTTTGACTTGATTAGAACTGATGATGTTTCCTTTACACTCAGTGATAACTCGAGGTAAAAGGTCAACTTTTGAATGTATGGGATTATTTCCTGACTGTGATTAACATGTACATTTGCTATCAGAAGCTGAGGTTTTAGCATTAACCCTTTCATTAGTAGGTGTTTGGGGTTTAGCTGCTGTGGGGTTACAAATGTTTGATGAAATTAGCATGTTTAGTAGTTAAGAGTTTCAATCAATCATATTTCGCAAGGTTTACAAGAGTTACTCCTTGATAATGAAGTTATTAGAAGAGTTACTTTGCAAAACAGAGCTGCTGTTGATTATCTATTGCTGAAACATAATTTAGGTTGTAACGCAGTTGAAGGGATGTGTTGTTTCGATTTAAGTGACCATTTATGATCCATTTAAAGTCATATTCAAGGTTTGAGGGATACATACTGGGAATTGGTGGGATTGGTTATTTCATTGGGTTCCCGATATTGGAGGTACACTGCGTTATGCTTTCGCTTGTATTTGTATTATATTAGCTATCATAATAGCTTGTTGTTGTTGTCCCAACCTGGTTCTAACATTTCGTCGGTTTTAAAGACCGCCTCTTTTGCCACTGGGCTATGGAAAGTAAATATCCAAGGGTGGATTGTGATGGTTGAGCTAAAACATGGCGCTGGTGCGCAGTGCATTCTGGGGGAACTCAGAGCCAAGATGGATATTTATCCATGCCTCAGTGGAAAGCTACACTTGCTTTGCGAAACAACATGTTTTCAACGTTATTGCTGATGGGCTTGGAATGCAGGCATTCCCAGCCAAGGACACGGCGCTGGGAAAGCTAAGATCCGCAGGTGCCGGCTGGTACCTGATAGCGAAGTTTGTTTTGGGTTTGCTCGGCCTGTGCCAAGGTTTTGAGATGAGTTATGGAATTGTTTCCCGGGGCGTTTAGGAGAGAGAAGTGCTTTGCTCCTTGAGGTTACTGTCGGTTGATTCAGCTGGCAACCAACGGTCACCCATCAATGCGCAAGCGCACTGCCAGAAGGTTGGAGAAGTTGCCACCCCTTGTTGAGGAGGGCATATATGCGGAAGCCCTTAGCGGTCAGACGGGATAAGCACAAAGACTTCAGTCGGAGGGGGGACGCTTCGGTCCGACACTCCTGTGGGTTGTTGTGCTCTTGGCCTGGCTGTTATCGGGGTCTTTCAGCCGCTTCTGGCCAGATGAAGTTCCATTAAGTTACGCCCACGGTGATGTATTTCTTTCTTTGACTTCTTTATGTTTTCTGTGATCTATGTCCATGTGAGTTGTATGAGTTATTTCTATGTACCTGTAAGCTTTGAATAAATAGCCATAAAGAGCTGATTATCTTCTAAAGTGTGCGTGGCTGTGAATTATTGTGTCTGTTTTTGGGTTGAAGTATTTGCTCTATAATTGCACTGGTGATTTATGGTAGTTCCGTGCACTTTTCAGAGGAGAGCAATACAGGATTGGATGATGTATACGTCATCATCGGCATCATCATAATATTGATCTAAGTCTCCTGTGTCCCCTTGGTCCTCTGGGTCTGTATACAAGCCAGGGTCATGTGAGCCTTGAATGTTATAATAAGTGTCCTGACCTGGGCCCTGATATGATGAGGTGGTAGCCTGTGTGGTGTCCACCCTGGCTTTTTTGGCTTCAGGCTGTGTGCCTGCTGCCCCACTTTGCGGGGGCCCCTGAAGGTTTTGGAGCTGTTTGGGATGTTCGTCAAAGAAGTTTATAAAACTGGACATGCTCCTCATGACCCTATCGAATTGTTCAGGGGTCCATTGGGAGGAGCTTGGCAACACAGAGGGAGTAGGAGTAGGTTGGGAAGGTGTAGGTGGAGTTTGTGGGACAAGAGTCTGCTTATGATGCATCGCCAGTGAAAGAGTGCCTTCAGGGGTAGTGTAATCCATATTTTTAGTAGCCTGTGACTTTGTAACCTCGGGTGTCAAAGATTTATGGTTTTGAGACGTTCTGGCTTTTAGTAGGGTGTCGGGAACATGTTTTTTAATTAACACGCTTAATATTGAGCTCCCCCACCACCCCAGGCCGTAGATGCTTATTTGCCCAAACCCAAGGACTTCCCAGATTTAGACATTCTGTCGGAAACAGACTGACGTCTGTTTCGGGGGCCTGTCGTGTGGTGATCGCGACTGCGATGGCCCAGAGGACAGGGAATGCTCGAACCCTCCCCGACACTGCATGTGGCTTATCTGTCGACGATGTGGTTGATTTTCGACCATGGGGTATGTGCTTGGTGTTGTGTGACTTGGTAGTGCTTGAGCTGCAGGGTGTCGTCCACGTAGCAGAACTGCCAGTCTGCATGTTGGAGTTCGGGGGCTCGGACGCGGGAATCCAAAGGATTCCGATCACCGTCGGCATCACTTAGGATGCCGATGCTGCCATCGCTGGAAGCTCCCTCGACATCCATGGCAGCCTCGGCCTGCATGGCGTGATGGGCCCAGCATTTAGTCTTGTGGTCCTTTAATGTCTTTGGCCTGAACAGTTTGCAAAACTTGCACTATTTTTCAGCATGGTCCCTAGGGAAGCAGAGGTTACACACTGAGTGGGAATCCTTGCAGGGAAACTTTCTGTTACAGGAAAGACACCACTTAAAAGGAGTGTTTTCCATCGCATATAAGGATGGCAGCCTGGAGAAATAAATGGGAGTAAAGGGGAATATGCATTCTCTTAGTGAGACTAAAATATGAACATCCCCCCGCTCTCCCTGCTGTGCTAGGCCGAGGCCCGTTGAGGCCTTGGAAGGCCGCAGGAAAAGGTTTGTCGACACAGGAGTCGCTGTTGTCGGTGGATGGTCTTGTCCTTGAAGCCGTTGCCGCAGATCTTGCGGTAAACGGTATGTCGAAAGGGCAGAAAGAAATACTAAGTTTAACTTTTTATTAAGTAATGGCATCAGCCAAGAAGGAACTCTGAGATATGCGTCCGACTACGATGGCAGAAAAAAAACAATCTGAGGGACCTGGACGCGTGAAGGACCATGGATACAGTGGACGTCCCACTAGGGATAGTATTACTGGCACGCCCTGTCGACGTCGCTTTTCAAATTGCGAAAACAAAAAATATAATACTCTGCAACAACCACTAGATGTCGGCCTATGCATAGCATGTGATCTAAGACGATCTACAAGCCTCAGAAGAACAAGTTACTTACCAACTGGTAATGTTCTTTCGATTGGATGTTCCTCCCACGTATTCCTCATCTATGATAGTCGTATCTCGCTAGCTTTGCTACTTCGGAAAACAATTTTTGGCAGAGGGCGCTGTGCACGAGGTCGTGACATCGATGTCCCTCGAGGGCCGCTGTGGCATGTCGAATTCACCAGTAGTACAAATAGCTTATGCCGCGCCCGTTTTCTCCAGTTCTGTTTTTATGTTATAATTCGAGGAACCTTCCAGGCGTGCCTCAGACTGTAAGCTCTTCGCAAACGGAAAGTGTAAATCTCGTAAATTGTACAGCCGGGTAGGTTGGGTGGGGCAGTGATGAATACGTGAGAGGAACATCCCGTCGAAAGAACGTTACCAGTTGGTAAGTAACTTGTTCTTAGAATGGATTGTGTCCTTCCATGTATTCCTCATCTATGATAGCCTCCCAAAGCAGTAAGAAAATAGGAGGTGGGAGTACTATTTAGTTCAATCCTGGATGAAATGAAGTACTGCTTTAGCAAACAGGCCTTGTTGGGAAGATGAAGAATCTAAACAGTAATGCTTAACAAAAGTAGGAATTGACGTCCAAGTTGCAGCTGAGCAGATGTCAATTACGGGGGCCCCTCTCTGAAGAGCTGCGGAAGTAGACATGCCCCTCGTGGAATGAGCTCCAAGCGCTTCCTTCGGATCCTTCCCTGCTAACTTGTAACACTCCACAATAGCTAGAATAATCCAGCAGGATATTGTTTGCTTTGTCACTGCTAATCCTAATTTAGGACTAGTATAACCTACAAAGAGCTGGTCATCCTTGCGTAATTTCACCATTTTCGCTATATAAAAACTCAGAGCCCTTTTTGGGTCCAATCTATGCAACCTCGCCTCCTCTTTACCCAAATGAGGTGGAGGGTAGAAAGCTGAAAGTGTTATTTTTTGCGACAGGTGAAAGTCAGAAACTACTTTCGGCAAAAAAGATGGTTTAACCTTAAGAACTACCTTATCCTTATGAAAAATAGTATAAGGAGGTTTGCATAAAAGAGCCTGCAACTCACTTACCCTTCGGGCTGATGTTAGTGCCACAAGAAGGGTAGTTTTCAATGTCAACAGCCTTAATGGGCAGGACTGTAAAGGCTCAAAGGGTATACGTGTTAGAAACTTTAACACAAGATTTAAATCCCTGGCCGGGACATGAAATGTTACTGGAGGGTACACATTAGTGAATCCCTTTAGAAATTGGATACCTAATGGAATTTTGAAGTAAGAAAACTGAAGATGGAAAGCGCAGTCAAGGATCCTTTTATTGTACCAATCTGGAGCCCCAGATTGGCCAGATGCAATAGGAAGAACAGCACGCACTATAGGAGTGCCACATTGAAAAGGATCCACATTCTTGTCCTTGCACCAGTTAGTGAACCTATTCCAACAACACTGGTACAAAGATTTTGTTGCAGGCCTTCTGGCCGAAAGCAAAATCTCCATTACATCATCCACGAGGTCCCAATCCTTATATCTCAGCCTCTCAGAAACCATGCGTGAAGGCTGAGTGTTTTGACCTCTGGATGGAGAACCCGACCTTCCTCTTGCGAGAGAAGATCCTCTCTTTGTGGAAGACATATTGGAGGGCAGATGGACATGTCCAGAAGGTCCGGGTACCACGTCCTCCTGGCCCGATCCGGGGCAATTATGATCATGGTTTTCCTGAACTTTCTCAAACTCCTGATTGTGTGAGGAATCACAGAGACTGGAGGAAACGCATACAGAAGTGGAAACTCCAAAGTCCACCACAAATGCCTCTCCTAGAGCTCCTCTCGGAGGAAATTCCCTTGAGCAATACTGATCGCACTTACGATTGACCTCAGTCGCAAACAGATCCACTTAAGGGGTTCCCACAGGGTGAAGATCTCTTGAAGGACTTCCTGAGCTAGTTCCCACTCGTGGGAGACTGTGCTCTGCCTGCTCACAGCATCCGCCGCTGTGTTCTGCTCTCCGGCTAAGTGAACCGCTAACAGATAGATTCCTTCTTGTATTGCCCAGAACCAGAGCTGCATTGCCTCTTTGCACAGTGATAGTGACCCTATGCCTCCACTCTTGTTGAGGTAGTACATGGCCACTGTGTTGTCAGTCATCCTTTCCCCGTAGAGAGGGCAGGAAGGCCTTCAGTGCTAGTCTGATTGCCCTGAGCTCTAAAAGGTTGATGTGTAGTTGGACTTCGATGGAGACCAACGACAGCTGATTTTCAGATTGTTGGCATGAGCTCCCCCCACCCCGTGAGGCGTCCATCACTACAATTATCTATGGCCATGGCTTCCAAAAAGATTCCCCCTTGAGAATATTGTCCTTGCAGTCTCACCATAGAAGGTCTTGAGCAACTCTGCTTGGAACCTGCCGAAAGATCTGACATATACCCCGAAAACTGGGACCACTGAATCCTGAGGATCCATTGAAGGGATCTCATTCTCAATCTGGCCTCTGGCACCAGAAAAATGCAGGATGCCATGAGGTTGAGTAACCTCAGAAAATCGCAGGCCGGTAGATGCTGGGCACTACTTTTACCATCTGCAGAATGTGTTGAGCTCTCACCTCGGGAGGCAAGGCTTTGCCCGAGGAAGTATCCAAGAACGCTCTGATGAACTGGAGTCTTTCGAAAGGTATCAAATGGGACTTCTTGTAATTGAGGGAGAAGCCCAGTCTGTGAAGGAAGTGGCAGGTGATCCTCAGATGATCCTGGGCCTGTTCGGGTGAACAAGCCCTGATTAACCAATCGTCCAGGTAGGGGTAGACGTGAATCCCCCCTTTCCTGAGACTCGCTGCCACCACCGCCATCAGTTTGGTGAAAACCCTTGGACGGAGGTTAGCCCGAATGGCAGAACTCGAAACTGATAATGAAACTCCAACCGCAAACCTCAGGTACCTTCTGTGCTTGAGATGGATTGGCACATGAAAGTAAACATCCTGAAGGTCCAATGATACCAACCAGTCTTGGAGCTGGAGAGCTTGAACGATCTGATAAAGTGTGACCATCTTGAACTTGTCCTTCCTTGGGAACTTGTTCAAGTTTCTTAAGTCTAAGATAGGTCTCGGTCCTCCGTCCTTGGGAATGAGAAAATAAGGTGAATGCCAACCCTTGTTCCTCTTCGCTACAGGATCTGGAATTTTGACAGAGTTGGGCCCCGGTGGATGATCCCGAGGCCTCTTTAGAAAAGGAAGGCAGTAACCTTGGGATACTGTTTCCAGTGCCCAAGCGTTTGAAGTAATGCCCCGCCATTCGCTCATACACTGAGATATTCTGCCTTCCACTGGGGTCTTGTGGGCTAAGGCCTCAGAGTGGTTTAGAGGCAGCTGCAGCAGCGGCAGAGGGTAAAGATGCCATTGCTGAGGCTGATTTAGCACTCTTACCTCGTCCACCACGAGGGAATTTCCTTTGTCCTTTCTGTACAGCCTGTCCTTTTCCTCTACCAAAGAAGGAGTAGTAACAAAAAGAACAACCTCTCCAGGAAGATGAGCCTGAATAAAGTTGCTGAATGGAGGAGCTAAGGGACTTAGCCGCGGCCCTGGGGGTCTGCAGCTTCTCCAAGCTTTTGTCTGCCCTGCTGCAGAACAACCTCGAGCCGTCTAAAGGCATGTTGAGAAGTTTGGCCTGCACGTCCGGTGCAAACTCCCGACGTTCTCAACCACGCAAATCTGCGCAGTACCGTGCTTACAGCCATGGATCTGCTGATGCTGTCAGCAATATCCAGCCCTGCCTGGAGACACTCCCCCATCGCCTCCTTGTCATCCTTAATTATATTCAGAAAGCCTTCCCTTTCTTCGCCTTCTGGAATATGTTCAGCCGCCTCTTTAATACAGTCCCACAGGGTATGGGTAAACCTGGCTAGGGTACAGGTGAAATTCGTGGACTTTAGTGCCATACTGCCCGAGATAAACACGTTGCGGGCCCAAGCATCCACTTTCTTATCCTCTCTATCTGGGGGAATAGGGGGATAGGCTGACTGTCAGGAAGTAGTCGCAGCCTTAATCACTAGACTCTGAGGTGTAGGGTGTTTACTGAGATAATCAGGGTCAATGGAAGATGGTCTATACTTTCCAGTAAAGCTCCTATTAATAGCTGAACCGTCTCCCGGTTAGCTTCTACATTCCTTTGTAGGGCCCTATGGAAGGGAAGAACTGGGTCTTTTTGTGGACCCTGATTCAGGATGTCTGTCATATCATCCTGCTTGAAGGTTGGTGGGGCCCTCCTCCAAACCATGAATTCAGTCACCTTGTTCATAAGGTTCCTGTACCCTGATTCAGCATGTTCTGAAGGGTCAGGTTTTGTAAACTCCAACTCTGGTGACGTATTAGACCACTGGCAGAGTGGAGGGAGCCGCAGAGGTCTTTCAATCTTGACTCAGGGTCAATTAGTTCCTCAGGAACTTCACTAGAGCCAAATTTGACTCCTAACAGAGAAATATCCCCTTCAGAGGCACTTTCCTCTTAGTGTCGAGACTCTGACTTACTACTTGCCGAAGTAGTTTTTGACCTGCCTGCATCGTCCAGGGGAGCGACCGGGGTCTGACTCTTGCGAAGCTCTTTTGAGGGGGTCAAGGCCACGTTCTCAAAGATTTGCATGATTTCCACCCTGAAAGCATTCCACTTGCTGGGGGAATCCGACCTAGTCGAGCATTTTATCTCCTCAGTGGAGGTGTCTGATGACGAAGAGGGAGACCTGTGATGTCTCTTCTTCGACTTCTTAGAAGAAGTCGAAGAATGTCTGGACCGACTTCTTGATCAAGACCTCTTCGGATGTCTTTGGACTCCATTTTTTTAAAAATTTCTTCGAAGAGCCCTTCGAAGCTTCCCGCCCCACCGCCAATTTATCTTTTCGTTCGCAAAGAGCTTTTTCAATCAGACTGACAGAAGCCGCAGTCGTCAATACAATGGTCTTTACCCAAACACCAAAGGCAAACCCGGTGAGGATCGGTGATGGACATTTTTGTCCCACAGTCATGATCACTGGGAAAAAATAAAGCGCGCCGTTGTCTCGAAGCAAAGCCCGGAAAAACGGAACGGAAGGCAACGGGCGCCGCACAAGCTTTTTGTACTACTGGTGACGTCGAAATGACACAGCAACCCTCAAGGGACATCGACGCCAAGAACTCGTACACAGCGCCCTCTGCCGAAAAAGAAATTCTGAAGCAGCAAAGCTGGCGAGATACTACTATCATAGATGAGGAATACATGGGAGGACACAATCCATTTGAAATATATATGTATATGCATTAAAAGAGGCATCAATACGCAGAAGCTCAAAACATAAGCAAGTTACCCAGTGCCTGTTCCTAAACATGAGAATATATGCAAGGTAATCCACCATTGTCCCTCCTGGTGTTATGGAGCAATGGGCCGATGTTTAACCTTGCGCATTTCTGTGTCCTCTCTCGACCTGCTTAGAAATTCCCTGACTACAGGGATTATAATTTTGTATTGTAGCCTCAATGATCCTGGGGTATTTGATGAATGTCAGGAGACTATGTATTGCTGTAAGTAAATGGCTCATGTGCGTTTCCCAAGCAAGCATATCAAAGTTATCTTTCCTCATAAGATCCTCTACAATCCTACATGCAGAGCAGCATGGGTAATACTCCAAATCGAACACCAAAAGCAAAAATGAGCCAAGTGAAGACACGTCCTTAACAACAGCCTACCTTGACACACTATGTGTAAACTAATTTGAGGCAGAAGTTGGCAGCTCTAAGGCCGGTTTGAAAAATGGGTCTTCATTCCTACTGAAATAGGTTTAAGAGCTGCAGAAGCACATATTCATGCTACAAAGTCCATGATCTACACACAAAAAACAGCAGAATTGCTTTGATATATTGCTGTCCAAAAACATTTGCAAACTGAAGGATGGAAACATTGACCTGGGTCAATGCAATAGTGCAATGATGAATATGAGATTTAGCTCCAAGAATCTCCGAAAACACCATTCACAGGTAGGTGAACTCCTTCACCTGCTCCAGTTTGGAACCATCAAGAAATAAACAGTGCCACGTCTACCGCTCAAAGCCACAAACAAAACCTTTGTTTGTCAATGTTAATGGGAAACTCCCATTCATTCATAAAAACAGCATACTCATCGACGAAACGGGGGAGTTCTTGACGGGAGCATGGTGTCATGCATGTAACCTAACACGACAGGGGGAAAAAAAAACTACCTTTGGGACATCTAAGTGCTTCTCGACCAAGATACACTGGAATGCAAAGTTGGTGAAAGTGATTTATTTTTTTCTAATAGCTTAGTGTTCCTCTGAAATAACGTCCATCCTTGTGATGATTAATTAAAAAAAAAGGTTTTCATTTACACCATGCAAAGTTTTTCACTATATAATATGGGAAAAATAAACATCTTGCAAGGGTTTGTAAAATCAAGAGTATTTAACTACGTTTGGCTTCAAAAACCGCTACAGACATTAATTTTCTTAAAGTAAAAAAATATAAACCATGCATACATACAATGTTGTGTAGATCGTGCAATTATTTAAAGTTACATAAACGCTTTGATAATTCTTACCTTAAATTTCCCCATGGGAGTACCAATGGCATCCTAAAGGGAGGAAAGACATTATATAAATGGTTAAAATATATCACCACAAACTTTACTGTAGTATTTTCACAAACTAGATTACGTTATTGCTTCCTAAATTTATTTTAGTTACTAAAAGATGAAAAACATAAAAAAAGAGCAAAGTCATGAAAACTAGTTGTGTCAAGTAAGTACCAAAAACGAAACTGTATCGTATTATTGTGTGGAGTTTGTCCAATGACAGAGGAGAACAAAAGACAGAAAAGTGGTAATATAAATAAAGCAGAAACAGAATCAACCTTCCACTTATAAAATAAAATGAAACCTAACTGAAACCCAAAAGGGGTTACTCCAAGTTTTAGATCAGCTCTGTGAGTGGAGTGTACTAACAAATATATAAAGTGTTTCTGAACATTCAGAGCCCTTAAAAGGCAGCTCTAGGAGCAGCAGACTCATCCATGAAAAACATGCTTGAAAAGCTGCAATCTGAGGAGCTTTTGCAGGCAATGGTTAAGACTCGGTGAGCGAGGAGGGACGCTGCATCCTGCGTGGTTAAAGTGCATGGTGGAGCATTGCCCAACCTTGTGCTGCTCTAAGGTTAGAAAAGTTATATTGTACCTGGACAGAGTTAATGTAGCAATGCTGCAGGAACGACACCTGTTGGAAAAAGATCATGCCAGGTTTGCACAAAGATGAGGGTTTATAGGTGTTTCTCCTGCTTTTCAATGCATATAAGAGGCATTATGAAGCTAATCCCCTAAGGTTTAAAATGCATAGGGCCATATATATTTTAAAAAAGTGTACATTCTTGACATTAGCAGGCGTGCAGGGTGGGCTTAGGCAAGCCTTTATAAATATACATGCTCCTAACGCGCTCTCTCTCCTTTATTTCACCATGAAAACCTCCCCAACACTTAAGGAGCCTACCGTCACTTTGCCAGACATTTTCTATGTCATACATTTACTTCTCCATGCCTTTACTTTGTCCATATCTTCAGAGGCAATGCATGTGGTTACGATGAGCTAAAGGTTAGGGTTGGGATCAAGGGGTGGCAAGGAGGGTAAAAAAAGAAGAGGGGTCAGGGGGCTCTTCCCCCTGTAATAAAGAAGCGAATGCTATGGGAAGCGAAAGACAAAAGTAGTAAAGGGTTCAATGTAATAATGTCCCCGCAAAAAATGTCTGACAAATAAAGTCACTGTTCAGCCAGCTCTCGGAGGGGCTCTCCTCACCTGCTACTTCCTAGGGCGCCCTGGCCCACTCCCCCCTCTCCATATGTAATCCCAGGCCCAGTGTCTGCTTGCCCGGAGAGGCAGTAATTCTTTCATCCCCTGCTAGCCAGCAATGAGAGGAGGCCCTCCCCCATTAATAACCCAGCAGTCGTCAGCCAAGCCCATCGGGATTCTGAAGCTTTGAGGATCTAGAACCAAGGTGGCCAAGACTGGCTCCCACATCTAGCGAAACATAGCCAGGATTCCCTCTTCACGTTCTCCCTTACCTTGAGGAGTCCTCGCCAGAAGCCCTGCCAGTAACTTAATCTCCTGCCCCACCCAAGATGCAAGTCTCCTAAACGCAGCCTCCATTACCTGCTGCCTTCCTCTACTACATGGGACTGGATGGAAGCTGCGGAACTCGTTCAGAGGCCCTGGTGACGGTCTCCTCTTGGACTTTCCCATTTCGCTGGTTCTATCGGAGCTGACATAGGGGTCCCAGAAACAGAGGCCGAGAGCAATGGCTAAACACCTCAAACCGCCCAAGAGCTCAGACATCTCTACTATGTTGATTTCGGCGGACAAAGGGAAGAAATCTGACCCCGCCAAACTCACGCCACAGAAGACCCCAGAAGGGCAGGGGAGACTAGCAACTAAAGAAGACATTCAGTCCTTCATGCTAGATATTAAAGCGGAGTTCAGATCCTGCATGTCAGAGCTTACCACGAAGCTGGAGCGAACAGACCAGAGAGTCATGGAAATGAAACAAAGGCTTGGAGAGGATGAAGACCTAACCCAGGGACACGCAGTGACGCTGTTGGAATTGCAACACTCGATCCAGGTCCTGCAGGAGAGAAGTGAGGTGCTTGAGTTTAAACAGGAGGACCTTGAGACTAAAGCCCGCCGTAGCAACCTCCGGATTCGTGGGATCCCCTCTACAGTGCTGGACAAAGATCTAGTGAATATGTGGGCGATTACTTTCAATCTTTGCTCCCGCACATGGATAAGGCCCAACTCATTAGATCGCACCCACAGGCTGCACCCAAGAAGAATCAGACTCCCCTCGACGTGATAACGAGGGTCCACTTCTATACCAGCAAGGAGGCCATCTCAGTAATAGGCTGTTCCCGAGATGAGTTGGCCTTCCAAGGCGCCCCGCTTGAGATCTATCAGGAACTTTCCCTAGTGACATTACAGAAGAGGAGAACCCTTCGGCCTTTAACCCTGTTTCTGCAAGACCATCAAGTCCGAATCCGGTGACTGTTCCCCACAGCTTTGGAGTTTTCCTACCAGGGAAGCCAACGCAGAATCAGTCATCTGGAGGATGCCGCAACGATCCTGCACCAGGATTCTCCTGAGGGCTCACCCTCCCCCAAAAGAATCGGCCTCCGGAACCGCTACATGTTTAACCACCCGTTGGAGGTGGTTAAAACACAGCCACATGATGGCCGCATCTTCACTAACCCTCCAGATGACATATGAACGCCACCCCCAGAGATCCATCCCAGGGGCCTGCAGAATCCCGGGAGGCAACTCCTCCAAACCGAAAATTGAAATTGCTTACGCTAAACGTCAGGGGTTTGAACTCCCCCCTAAATGGAAATCCACGCTGAGATGCTTGCAGAATGAGGAAGCCTCAGTGGTTTTCCTCCAAGAAACGCACTTGATTCCTGCGGACTTCACCCGGATTTGCGACAGATTCTTCCCATTGCAATTCCAGACTTCCAATGGAATCAAGAAAGGGGGCACATCGGTTCTCTTTGCAAAGATCCTCACACCGTTAATTTTGGACACATTGCTCTATCCTGAGAGCCATTTTGTGGCGGTCAAATGTCTGATCTATGGTAAGCTCTAATCCCTCATCTCGATCTATGCACCGAATGACAATCAAGAAGAATTTTATGCAGCCCTAGAGGAAGCACCCCCTAATTTTGTCAAAGGCCAACCTATTATTGGGGAGATTTCAATGGAGTCCGGGACCCGCTTAAAGACAAATACACGAGCCCTTAGCCCCTTTGAGCTTACAGTCGCAGACCCACCGGCTCGGTGGAGAATCTCGGCCTTCTATAGGTTATTACATATGCACTTTCTCACCGCTAGGGCCTCCTATATGTCACAGTGGGAGGCGGACCTGGAGCACCCGATAGAGGACCAGACCTGGGTGGACATTTGGTCAAAGACACACTCGTCCTCTTTCTGTATTACCAACCAGGAGTGCGCACATAAACTACTACTACGATGGTACTACCCTCCGCTCCGACTACACCACTTCAACCAAGCCCTGAGCCCCTTATGCTGGCGCTGATGTGGCCTTCCGGGAGCCTACCTGCACATGTGGTGGTCATGCCCAGTGATAAAGGAGTTTTGTTCCCAATGTACGGCTACTTTAGCAGACATCACTCAGGTGGCGATACCATTGGAGCAAGAACCTATCCTACTGGGAGTCCCAATCCGAAGTATTTACCCGAGATCCGGCAGGAAGGCGGCCCTCTGAACACAACTCATCCTCGCTGCTAAGATCACAGTGGCGTGCACCTGGAAAACTCTGGAGGGCCCCCTAATGATCCTATGTTGGATAAAACTCTGGGACATTTTAATAGCAGAGAACATTACAGCAGCTAACAGGGGCCTCATCCACCGCTTTTCAAACACTTGGGAGCCTGAACAGGCGCCCAAGTGTTTGAAAAGCGGTGAATGAGGCCCCTGTTAGCTGCTGTAATTTTACAACCAGAACTTCCCAGCATTAACTTATAAACCATGCCTCGTAGCAAGGGCCCTTCAATCTGAGGGCAGGGAGCCAGTCCTGACCCTTGCAGCGCTGGACCCCGACAGCAGCTGAATGGGAGGGAGAGCAGGTAGGGGTTAAGGCCATTTTTGAGTATTAAACTGGAGGTGATTGGTAGTCTAATGTCTGTTACCTAATTCTCATCCGTGTGCTGGTTTTAAAATAAATATTATGTATTGGGCCAATCACTTTTAGGTGATTGGCCGGCTAGCTGTCCGGCAAGGACAGCCACCCTGCTGGGTGACTGACAGCGAGGCTGGAATGAATGGGAGAAATCTGCATAAAAGGCAAGGCTTTTTGGCTTGGAAGAGAGTCGACCACTGGACGAAGGAATACGAAGAAGAACTTGAAGAGGATGCCTGCTGCTACTCTCTTGAACCATTGGTTTGCCCGGTGAAGCCCTGTTGCTGTGCTGAAACTCCAAATTCGTATCGACAGAGACGCCCCTGAAAGGATGACTTTTAGAGGCTTCCTCCGGACTCCCAGGAAGCAGGACTGACCGTGCCTGAGCCACCTCAACAGAGTGACGGACCACAGATACAAGGAAAGTCCATCTCGACAGCCAGGAACCGCTGTGTTAATATTTGCGGTAGACGCAAGGAGCAGAAACACCGAAGTGGCACTTGTTTTAAGATTGCCGGTTGTGATCATTGACCGTCCCATTGCAGTGCAGGAGTCCCCAGAAGTCCTCCCTCTTGTCCCCACGACTGAGGTCCAGGAAGGCCAGGATCTGCAGAGCTGCACAGGGACAGTAGTCATCTGCTGCACTTTTCTTCAACCTAAAGGTACTGCACAGTCTAAGAGAACATGGTTCTTGTTGTGTAACCTCACTTGTCCTCGTTGGAGACTTGTCTTGGTTACATCTGTAGCGTTGCTAACAGCTGCTTTACCTCACAAGCCTAATCAGCTTGTGGCCCTACTCTAAAACATTGTGCAAGACTTTTACTTACCTGCAAGAAGTGCTTCAGTTCACCTTGACATTTGCTAACTTAACATTGGCTGGCCTGGCAATACTCTTCTCTCCTCTGCTTATGTGTTGTGTCTTCCTTCCAGGAAGGGGTTAACTAACTTTGCATTGGGGGTTACCAAAAGTACTTACCTGCTTCAGAATATTTGTGTGATCTCTTGTTTTGTTCTAATAACCTTTTTCCTTGAACATCCTCCCAACTCTGGTTTTAAATGCCACTATTAATGTCCCAAGCACCCTAACTATTTAAGTCACCTGAGGGTGTAGGCAGTGTTGGTGGGCCATCCCAAATGGGTACTTGCTGATTTGGAAATATTAAGAGTGTGTATTTTTGAAGTGTATTTGAATGTTACTGTTATATTGCCCCCTTCTAAAGAAGGTTTACTCTAACTGACTGTTTAATAAATTTTAAATTGTTAAATCAAGAAACCTTGTGTGTAAGAGTTTATTTGAATACTTGCCACTGTGAATCTCTGTAACTCCCCTACAGCTCACATTAACCCCTCTTGAGATAAGCCTAGCTGCTCAACACACTCCCAACCTGTGTATACCAAAGATTGGGTACCTATTGCCAGGAGGTCAGGGATGTTGTAGTGCACCCAAAGGGTACTGTATACAATCTTGCCTAACACAAGTAAAGTTATGGAGAAGTAAATGTGACTTAGTGAATGTATGGTGAAGTGAATGCAGGGGAAGTAAAGACATACATCCCCTAACGCAGATGAACATGAGAATCACAATGCTATGATGAATACATGTCACAAGTATCTTGACTATATGCTCGCGGGCAGCACTTTAAAAGAAGCATTAGTCCATAACTTGATTGAACATGTGATGTGACATGGTCAGCTGCCTCATCATGTCAAGAAGGGATAGGGTTCCTCTCAGCATGGGGTGGGTGGAAATCAGAGCCATTCCTACGTCAGAGGGGGGGAAGGAAGGAGAGAAAGAGAGAGAGAGAGAGAGAGAGAGAGAGAGAGAGAGAGAGAGAGAGAGAGAGAGAGAGAGAGAGAGAGAGAGAGAGAGAGAGAGATATAGCACGAGTGCGAGCGAGCGAGACTCCCCCACCCTGTTAGGTCCACACATTTCTCTGCTTTGCTCACCATGTTCTTTCCCCTAAGTTTGTAAAGCACTCAGTTGATTCCAGAATCGAAGTCTGCTCTCAATGACTATCCTAACAATAAATATGATTTCAAAGTTATTATTCCTGCTTCCACACAGCATGCACACCTCTAGGCGAAGAGTGGCTGTTACAGGTATCAGGTAGTTTCTAGATGAATTGAGATTAGCGCGGATTGATAGGGGGCATGGCGATGTGCTGAATAAATTCTACAACTAGAAGTGACATTTTAAAATCTATTGATGATCTGACACAAGGAAAGACCCTTGGCATCACCAGATTATTTTTTTTGGCCTAGTTGGACTTGATAGGACGCCATTTGCTTTCAATGTAACTATTTAAATTTGCATCCTGCCTCCTACTAGTCGGCGGCATTAATATTGGTGTTTTGGGAATCATGACAAATGCCACAAATGGTGTAGCTCATACCAGTCATTGTCCTAAATTTTGAGGATAAAATACTTTGAAAAGTGATAGCAAATAGGCACTTGATTTCATGGTTGATCCTGCGGGATGAGGTGGGACTTATGCTGAGGTGATTTCTTCATCTAATCTAAGACGTCTATTTGTAGTAATCAGCCAATTAACAGCAGAGGTCTCTGCAATGCCAGCAATATTAGATGCTAAAAAAGCATTAGATTCTGTAGAGTGGACGTTTATGTTGAGCATGCTGAAGGAAGGGTTTTGGGGATTTTTTAAATAGGTATTTATTAAGGTGCTGTGTTATATAGTCCAGTGGTGAGCGTGAACGTTAATTTGCTCATCTGAGACACTTGCTTTCCGTAGGGTTACTCGCCAGGGGTGACCAGTCTGCCCATTGATATTTGCCCTAGTGATTCAACCATTAGCAAGTCCCATTAGAGAAAAGCATGCAGATAATGCATTGAAACACTACTCCCATAAAATATTTGCATCCTTACATTTGGCTGATGTATTAAACGTCAAGAATCCTGGACGGAATTTGCCACTCATAACGTTGGATATCCACACAATTACTTTGATGTCTAGGTTGCCAATTACTGTGAACAAGTCTGAACTCTTCACATTAACAGAGAATGCTGGAAGACCACAGCAAAATCTGGGCCTTTGTATGGACAAATTGAATAGATTTGGTTGCTAAAGTTGTGAGAGCCCATGACTTCATTACTAGGAATAACAATTAAGTGGTTATTGATAACCTTGATAACGTTGATAGTTTCACCTACATTTGTTTATCAGTGTTCCGGTACTGTTACCCAGTTTTACGTTTTCCAAAATCTGTGGTCCACTGACACAGCAAGTATGGGCAGGGGCAAGTCCAATGGCTCAGTGGGAGACACAGGTTTACCCATATGGATTGCAGGTTCCAAACATAGGGAGCTACTGGCTGGTGGCACCGACTTGATATGCCTCACTATGGTAGCCTGAAGGAGCGTAACTAATACATGTATGTATAGAAAAGCCTACTGTTGCACCCAGTGCGTTAGAAACTATTTATAGTATTAAAAGAGGGGATATCTATAGGTCTGCATGACTAAATAGGCATATGCCTATAGACTTATATATAGATGCATATATAATAAGTCTACCCAAAGTCAAAGGGTAGACTTACAATAGTAATATTCAGCTTTTCTAGGAAAACCGGATTAGAAACATGCAGGGACTCGGTTTTTGGAGGGGGATACATGACCACTTCTTCATTGGATGTGTTGTAGGCACAGCTGAGAGACACAATTAAGAGGATATGGTAATCTTTCTCGGGTGAACCATTTAGCTATGTGCCACTGCACTACTTAGAGGGACGGTAGGTTGTCTACCCTATATACATGGTAGTAGACGGAAGGGACACCAATGTGCAAACTAGTAGCAACAAATTTAAATCATGTCTAGGAATTGGTACATTTGATAAAAATATTAAAGTGTACTTGGCAGCAAATCAAGTGTACGTCCGAACTACAGACATAGGCTTACACAGTTTAAATATGTACAGGAGAGGTACTATACTCCCAGGTTTATGAGTAGAATATAATTCAGTATTGTGCTAGTAGTGGCAGGTGTGGGCATGCTCCAGCTGATTTTGTTAATCTGGCCTGGAAGTGCCCAACCTTTTTGTGGTAAGTAGCGGAAACTCTTGAAAGAATATTAAACATGGAGACACAGCAGATACCCTTAATATGCCTTGTGGGGCTAACAATACAATTATGACTATGAGCGGACACAACAAATGTCCTACTCAATGGCGAAAAGGAAAATAACATATGTGGTTTAGAGGCCTGCACTTACAACTCAGAAATGGCTACAAGACCTGAAGTATTGACATTATTTGGTGAAATTGCATGTACAGTCACTCACAAACTCTTGTGGACTGAAAGGTATGTGTTGGGAGTATAAGCATAACTGTTCGGGCTTTTGGCTGCTGCAGAAATAAAGATTCTAAGGATATTGGATACATGTCAAAACTGATGTGCTTATCACTGGCATGTGAATGAATAACATGTTTAATGGGGTGTCTGATCTACCATACGTTGTTAACTCTTATGATTTAATTATTTTTGCACTGTGTTTTTTTAACCCATGCACAATTAAGTGTTTTCAAGGTTGCATTGCGCTAAGTTTATATTTGTATTCTGTCATCAAATGTTACATGTACAGTGGCATTTAAAAATGTAAAAGAGTTCTAAAATATTAAAATGAATGACAGAAGAACATGCGGAAGCCTTAACTCCTCTCTGATTGTGGGACATCTAATGGGGTGGCTCAGGAAGCTGGGTATCCAGCTAGAGGATGATGTGCCCAGGGATGGTAGGGGGAAGATACTCTAATCACCCCACATGTGCCCCTCCATAAGGCAGGGGCCAGTCATGTGAATAGCAACAAAATTGGCCTTTTAAGAATCAAAAGGGCATCATAGCTCATGAAGGGCCAGCAGCAAATTGACTACCAGCAGCCCCGGGACCTAAATGGCAAGCATTCCATCAATTTAAGAAAGCACCATAGTAGGCACCCTGTCTCTTAAAGACACCAGGACACCAAATTATCACAGCATGAAATCGGTGTCCCGTGCTGAAACCAATTTAGATATCATCAGCCTTTGGCAAATTCGATGCAGTCGACTTGATGTCACTCAAGGGCATCTGTCTAGAGGAGGATGTCATCGAAGGCATAAATATCATGTGCAGCGCTAGTTGGCTTCAGTTCTGTTTTTCATTCTCAAGTAGAACTACCCGCATTAAAACGGGGTTGAGCGTACTAAGCTTTGAAGGAGCGAAAGCTGTAATAGCATGGGAATTCTACTGGTATTGCGTCCTTTTGCTGACACCCGTTTTTCTGACCAGTGATTTGGTGCAGGAGTTTTGCCAAAAATGGCTATCAAATTTTTTTGGGGAGGTCTGGGGGGGTAAATAAAGGGTTGCGGGTGAAGGGAAATAAAAACAAAATTAAATTAAGGGGGGATGGGGTGGAGGGGGAACCCCCCCAAAAATATATATTTTTAAATGTTGAGCACGTTTTTCGGCAAAATTCCCGTGCCAAAACACCCACCCTTTGGAAAAAAGGAGGTCGGCGAAATGACATGGAACCATTCTACTGAGCGGTAGGCTGGGAGGGTGATGAGGAATACGTGGGAGGAACATCCAGTTGAAAGAATGTTACCGGGGGTAACCTTTTCTTCTAATGTATTGTGTCCTCCCACGTATTGCTAATCTTTGATAGACTCCCAAAGCAACGTTAGCTTTAGAGGTAGTAAGAACGTTGTTATTAATGGTTTCCATGAACCGAATGTCCCTCCATTTCCAAAGCTTCCATCCTGGCCTAGGGTAGAATCAAGGCAGTAATGTTTAGGGAAAGTGTGTATTGTGGACCACGTAGCTGCCTCACAAATGTTTTTAATAGGGACACCTCTTTGCAAAGCAGAGGAGGTAGCCATGCCCATAGTGGAATGGGCCCTTAAGCCTTGAGCAGGATCCTTGCCCGCCAGCCTGTAGCATTCTGAAATCGCTAGAATAATCCATCTGGATGAGGTTTGCTTTGTCACAGTCTGACCAGTCTATGACCCTTATAACCTATGAATAGTTGGTCGTCCAGATAAAGTTTTGATCACCTTGAAATGTAGAAGCTCACAGCTTTAAGTGGATCGAACCTGTGCAACCTCTCCTCCTTCTTGCCAAGATGAGGTGGAGGGTAAAAGGTGGCCAACACAATATTTTGTTCTTAATGAAAGTCTGAAATTACCTTAGGTAAAAATGAAGGCTTAACCCTCAGGACGACCTTGTCCTTGTGAAATACTGTAAATGGAGGTTTTGCAGACAGTGCCTGCAACTCACTCACTCGAAGGGCTAAAGATAGTGCTACCAACAAGATGTTCTTGAAAGTTAGTAACCGTAAGGGACATGAATGTAGAGGTTCAAATGGTGCACACAAGAAATGTTAGCACCAGATTGAGGTCCCAAACAGGAACCTGAAAAGGAAATGGAGGGAAAACTTTAGGGAGCCCTTTCAGAAACTGATCACCAAAGGTATCTTAAAATAATACGTTTTCTCTGATGAGCCCTTGAAGATTGATAGCACAGCCAAATAAGCATTAATGGTCCCAACCTGGAGCCCCAGATTGGCTAGGTACAGTAGAAAGGATAACACCTGCGGTGTTTTGCAAAGCAAAGTGTCCACATTCTTGTCCCTGCATCAGCTGCAGAATTTGTTCCAACGGCAGCGGTACAAAGACATTGTTGTTGGCCTTCTAGCTGAAAGCAAAATCTCCATTACGTCATCCGGGAGGTCCCAATCCTTGTATCTCAGCCTCTCAGAAACCATGCGTGAAGGCTGAAAGTCTTGACCTCTGGATGGAGAACTCAAGCCTCCTCTCACGAGAGAAGGTCCTCTCTCTTTGTGGAAGATGTATTGGAGGGCAGAGGACATGTCCAGAAGTTCTGGGTACCATGTCCTCCTGGCCCAATCCGGGGTGATTAGAGTCATGCGTTTCCCAAACTTTGTCAACCTCCTTATCACGCGAGGAATGACGGGGACTGGAGGAAACGTGTACATGCGTGGTAACTCCCAGTTCACCACAAACGTGTCTCCCAGAGCTCCTCTTGGGGGACGTTCCCTGTAGCAGTACAGCTTGCACTTCCGGTTGACATTGGTCGCGAACAGGTCCACTTGAGAGGTTCCCAAAGGGTGAAGATCTCTTGAAGGCCTTCCTGAGCTAGTTCCCACTCGTGGGAGACTGTGCTCTGCCTGCTCTGAGCATCCGCAGCCATGTTCTCCTCTCCGGCTAGGTTAACTGCTGATAGGGAGATTGAATTGTCCAGTACCAGAGCTGCATTGCCGCTCTGCACAGTGGAAGTGCCCCTACACCTCCTCTTTTGTTGAGGTAGTACATGGCCACTGTGTTGTCCGTCATTAGGACAATATTTCCCCGTATAGAGGGCAGAAAGGCATTCAGCGCAGGTCTGATTGCCCTCAGCTCCAAAAGATTCATGTGTAGTTTGCACTCTAATGGTGACCAACGACTGCCGATTGTCAGACCGTTGGCGAGGGCTCCCCAACCCGTGAGTGAAGGGTCCATCACTATTGTTATCTCCGGCCAAGGTTGCCAAAAAGTTTCTCCCTTCAGAATATTGTCCTTGCAGGCCAACCACAGAAGATCCTGTGCGACCCTGCTAGAAACCTGAAGTAGGTCTGACTTGTTGGCCAAGAACTGAGACCATTGTGTCCTGAGAGCCAATTACAGGGATCTCATTCTCAGGTGAGCCTCTGGCACCATAGAAATGCAGCATGCCATGAAACCGAGCAACCTCAAAACGTCAAAGGCCGGGCGACTGTGAGCACTCCGACTTGGAGACCATCTGCAGAATGTCTTGATCCCTCACCTCGTGTGGCAAGCTCTTTCCCAAGGATGTATCCAGTAGAGCTCCGATGAACTGGAGCTTTTGGGATGGTGTCATATGGGGCTTCTTGTAATTGAGGGAGAAGCCCAGTCTGTGAAGAGAATGACAGGTGACGGACGTTGAGATGATCCAGGACTTGTTCAAGAGAATGCACCCCGATTAGCCAATCATTCAGGTAGGGGTAGACGTGAATCCCCCCTTGCCTGAGAATCGCTGCCACCACACCATGAGTTTGGTGAAAACCCTTGGGCTGAGGTCAGCTTGAATGGCAGAACTCAAAACTGATAATGAAAACCGCCAATGGAGTACCTCAGGTACTCTGTGCTTCAGGTGGATTGGCACATGAAAATAAGCATCCTGAAGGTCCAATGACACCATCAAATCCTGGAGTTGGAGGGCCTGAAGGATCTGAGAAAGTGTGACCATCTTGAACTTGTCCTTCCTGAGGAACCTGTTCAAGTATCTCAAGTCCAAGATGGGTATCAGTCCTCCGTCCTTCTTGGGGATAAGGAAAAATGGAGAATACCATCCTTTGTTCCTCTCCGCTACAGGTACTGGCTCTATAGCACCTTTCTCTAGCAGGGTCAACATTTCTGGCACAAGGAACAGATCAGGAACCTTCAAAGAATGGCTCCCCCGTGGATGGTTCTGGGTCTCTAAATGAAGGGAAGGCAGTAACCTTGGGCTATAGTATCTAATGCCCAAGCATCCGAAGTAATGTCTCGCCATTCTATCAGATGCTGAGACAGTTTGCCTCCCACTGGGGTGTCATGACTCAAGACCTCAGAGAGGTTTTGAGGCGGCTGAAGCAGTGGCTGTTGGTAAAGATGCCCCTGCTTGAGCCGGATTTGCACCTCTCCCTCGTCCACCACAGGGGAATCTTCGTTGGCCTCTTTGACCCGCCATTCCTCTAGCTCTTTCAACTGAGTAGTAGCGAAAGGAGCTACCCGCACCCCCCCCCCCCAAGGCGGTCCACTGGGGTGAAAAGGCTGAGGCTGCCCAATAGCGGCGCCCAAAGATTTGTCTGCCGCCTTCGAGGTCTGCAGCTTCTCAAGGCTTTCATCAGCCTTGCTGCCAAAAAGCTGAGACCTATCAAAAGGCATGTTAAGGAGTCTAGACTGCACATAAGGTGCAAATCCAGACTTCCTTAACCACACAAATCTGCAAAATTACGGTGTTTGCCGCCTTGGCTCTGTTTCTGCTGTCAGCAGAATCCAGACGGTTGCCAGTCATTTGGTCGAAAACAATTGGTCGACTGCACAACTGGTCGAATCAATTTGGTCGAAAACCAAATGTCGAATTTTTATTTTTACCCCCTTTTTTTGGGGGGGGGGGGGGTCCCCCCCCAACCCCCTTTTTTTCTTTCTTTTTTTTTTCTACACAAAAACCCACAAAACACATATATAAATAAAAAAATAAAAATTCGACCATTTGGTTTTCGACCAAATGACGTCGACCAAATTGCAGTCGACCAGTTTGTAGTCGACCAAATGACTGGACACCATCCAGACTCCACTGAAGAGACTCGCACATGGCTTCCTTGCCATCCTAAACAATGGCTAAGAAACCATCTATTGCCACCCATTCGGGAATATGCTCAGCCGCCATAGAAATGCAGTCCCATAGAGTGTATGAAAACTTTGCCAAGGTACATGAGGAGTTGGCTGATTTAAGAGCCACACTCCCAGTGCAAAATACCTTTCTGGACCAAGCATCTACCCTTTGTCATCCCTATGCAGTGGGATGTTTGGATAGGATGCCTGTTTTGAGGTAGCGGTTGCCGCCTGCACCACCAGACTTTCTGGTGTAGGGTGTTTCGATAATTAGCTGGGTCGCTACTTGATGGGCGGTATTTTCTTGTCAGGTTCTTATTCACTGCTGGACTCGAATCCAGTGCTTCCCAATTGGCACTTACTCTCTTCTGAAGAGCAATGTGGAAAGGTAAAATGGGATCCTTTTCTGGACCTTCATCAAGGATGTCTGTAAGGTCATCTTGTTCGAAAGGGAGGTCAGGTCTGATCCCAGGTAATCCACTACCCTGGTCATCAACTGCCTGTATGAGGCATCTGCATGTTCATCTGACTCAGGTTTTCCAAATTCTATTTCTGGTGAAGTGTCCACTCCACTGGCTGCCTGCAAGTTCTCATATAGATCTTTCAGTCTGGACGCCTCTGAAAATAAGCTATACCGGACATTTGCCATTCTGCAAACCAAAGGCTGCTTCATTAACAGATGGCTCATTGTCCTCCTAAATAGAGGTCAGAGACAAAGTAATCTTTTCTTGATAAAGGAGTGAAGCTTTTTTCAGGTAATGGAGTCGAAGGCTTTGAGAATTGTAAACCCGATGCCCGAGGAGTCGTCGATGTCTTGGAGGAAGATATTTTCAGCGTTGATGGCGCAAGCTGGCGTCAACGACCTCGACTCGTCTTATGACTCGAAGGATCCCTCTATGATTTCTCATCGTGTCGAGGCGTTGACGGCTCTCGATGTGGATCGGGCATTTGTCCCAGGCTCAAGGGATTTGGCTCGAGCCCTTTCCTTACTAGCTATAGAAGGCACATAGGAGCATGGCTTGTCGAGGGTTTTTGGCTCTTGAATATTTTAAGCATTTCTTACCTGAATACTTTCCGTTCAGCATAAGTGGGGGTCTTTGTGGGACAGGATATAGCTCTATCAGGAGAGGAGTCGGACGAGGACGTCAAAGTAGGCCACTTAGGGTGTCTCTTCTTCGACTTCCTCGATACCTGAGATGAGTGGTGGGAGCCACTCCTTGACCTGGACCTTTTTGCCTTCTTTCTTCGAGGAGAGTCGCCTCTTGCATCGTCAGAAGAATGTTTCTTCTACAAGTTAGTCCATGGGG
Source organism: Ambystoma mexicanum (assembly GCF_040938575.1). Taxonomy (NCBI): domain Eukaryota; kingdom Metazoa; phylum Chordata; class Amphibia; order Caudata; family Ambystomatidae; genus Ambystoma; species Ambystoma mexicanum. The sequence goes on from NC_090927.1 coordinate 994,123,669, forward strand.
ATTTCTTAGGGACTCTACCTACTGCTAATTTCCACTTCCGCTCCTTCAGAGCTTTTCTGGTCATCGATTGACATTTTGTACAGGCCGAGGTTTTGTGCTCCACACTGAGACACCACAAGCATACTCGATGCAGATCGGTCAGCAACATCTTGGCATCGCAGTCTTGACGCTTTTTAAACCCGGTCTTTGGGGTAGTTGGTGTCGAAGACATTTTCGTATATTTCGTAAGGAAATACTGAAGCGCGCCATAGTTCTCGAAGCGTAAGCTTACTCAGAAAAACGGACCTGAGGCCAACGAGCGCTACATGTGCTATTTATGTTTTCGATTACATCATCCTCGAGACGGAAGACTTCGAGGGGCATTGGGTCGACTGCATCGACGCACACCGCCCTCTGCCAAATTATTTTTTTCCTAAGCATCTGAAGCTGGCTATTGAATATAAAAGATGAGGAATACGTTGGAGGACACAATCCATTCGAAAGTCCCCTGCTTGATCTTGGGTACTGACTGTGTGGTTTCCTAGTGGTGGGTGCCACCCCAAGTTAGTAGATGGTGCACCTGGAGGTGGTGTTTGGGGCAATCCCCAGACCTTACCCAGAGAGTCCCCACATGAAAACAGGCAGGCAGAGGAGATTGGACATTGAGGGGAGAATGGATATTGAGAGGGAGTTAAGACACCAGAGAAGGCTGAGTTTGGATATTGAGAAGAGGAAGGAGGGATGCCAGAAGGCAATTGGAATTATTTTTTAAAAAATGACCAGCAAGAGGAGAAACTAGCAAGATAGAATTGGGAGGATACGGGGAACCGGGTTGGCCTAAGAATGGTTGTAGAGGCAGGTGGAGGAACGAGTGGGGAAAGGAACTGTATTGTCAGGAATATGGGATGGTGGAGGCGAAAGAGGTGTTTAAAGCTGAAAAGAGATTAGTATTGGTACCTGGACTGGAAAAACTACATTTCCCAGCAGTACTTTGTCATATCGTAGTCCTTGCAGTGTGCGTTGACCAGCAGTCTGTAATTAACAACAGCTTATCAAGGGCCAACGGCGCACGGCAGGTGTGACTTATTGTTTCCACGAGGCGAGGCCATGCCGGAGGTTCGTGCGGTCCAGCGCATGCTTACAGCAGGATTCAGGAATCTTGACAGCACATGGAGAACTATGCGGTCCTAGAAAGTACGCGCGGCTAGCACTTGCAGTAAGAAGACTTGCGCTACTTCTCCGCTCTTCTCCCGGCGCAGAATTGCGAGCGGGGTCGCTCTCATTTTCATCAAGGCGTCATCGTTTCTCATCTGGGACGGCTTGCGAGTCTCCCAGACGCTCAGATAAGTGCTCAATGCTTTGTTGCTTATCGTGAATTAACGTAGGGCAATGTTTGCAGGACTTCTTTGAGCATATCATATAGTTCGAGCTCTTGATTAGACCAGGTCTGGGAATTACCGAATGTTTGACACTAAGGAGGCAATCACCGGTCACGCTGTACAACATACAGTTTATCATTAGGGGCCTGTTAACTCATTAAATATATGTGTTGGAGTTCATTCTATGTGGGTGTTAAAAATCACACCTTTTGTCCTACATGTTTTATGAGTGTTTATGTTGCTTTTGCTTGCCCAAAAAGGGGCCATATGTCATGTTCTTCATGTTGGGCAGTCATAGCCCCCGATTTTGTTTCATTCATGCTTGCTTATATGTATTCCATGTCCTAGTAATAACTACATGTGCCTGTATCAAGAGGCTATTAGAGAAAACAATTACACTATCTGAGGTCCTTATTCAGCCTGTATTAAGGGGGCATATTTGTGATCTATGTGTGTTATGTTTCATGGTTTATCATATTAGACAGTGTAGGGTTTTTCCCTGTTACTTCCCTCCTATCCACTGTAGGTTTTTTCCTAACCCTCTGTCCGGTTTTCCTAATCTCCCCATCCCCGTCCACAACCTCTCCCTAACCCTCTTCCCCCCATTGGCTGCCACATGGTATACTGTGTTTTGAATATCAGGTATCTGTGCCAACCACGGGTGGAGGGTTGACTTCATTTGGCTTCTCGGGTTCGGGGGAGAGTGTTGATACTTTCCTCCCCTATGGTGTTTTTGACATGTATACTAAGACCGATGTGGAACAAAGATAAAGCCAGGGAGAAACTTTAGTAGGTGCGGCCACTCCTTTGCAAGATCCGTCGCCAGGTCTCCATAATCCTAAAGACAGGAAGCAGAGGTGAAGACATAAGGCACACCCAATACTTGGAGCATGTAACCAACCACGAAAGAACAGTGGTGAGCTCACCATAAACTGATACTTTAAGTGATGAGATGGGTTTGGGACAGCAATAAACCTGCAACAAGAAAACCCTTGTACACACATTGGCCCTCATTACAAGTTTGCTGGTCCGGAATCAACGGTGCCGGTAGATCTTTACTGGCACTGTTTTCCGGACCGGCACATTCTGACCTGTGATGGCGGTAACACCGATGTGCAGTCAAAATATCGAGAAAAAGAAATGTTGAAAGACAAACAAATCGGGAAAAAAAAAGTCGAATTATAATTTTTTTTATTTATATTTTTTTTTGGTTCTCCTAGATAAAAAAAAAAGGGAAAATAAAAAAAAATAATAATAATACAAAAAAGGGGGCTTTGGGGGGAACCCCATTTCGAATAAAAAATGCGACCTTTTTTTCGACTTTTTTTCTCTATATTTTGACAAATTTTTTTTCGAGGTTTTGACTATGAACCGGTAACACCATCTCTGCAAAGTGACCCTCACGGTGCAAACACACCCGGTATCACTGTGACCGCGAACAGCGGCCCATCACGGCAGAGCTCCCGCAAATACCGGCACAGCGCAATACCGGGCACATTAATAGTACCACTTACACGGAAAGACTGCCATAAAAATGAAACAGTGCCAGGTGAGCAGCAGCAACAAGCCCCAGGTGTGCACTATTAGGCCAGCTGCACACCATAGGCCACTGGGAATCTACAAAAGGGCCACACCCACACCCAACCCACCTTCCAACACAACCATGCTGGCAGTCGGCCTAGCAGCACTCGGGATGGGGAACCTGCAAGTAGCAGTGTAGGTAGAAGCAGCACTGAGGCAGAGGAGGAGGTAGCGGCATAGGCGCAGGAAGCAAATGAGGAGCCCGGTGGCTATCCCAAATATCAATGTACAGCAGGTACCAGCCCAGAGGCAGCCAGCAATCCCCTGCATCAGGGCCTCACCCTGGAAACTGACCCCAAGTCAAATACACACATTATACAGGTTTGACAGGGCCACAATATTATCAATCGTCACCCTCATTGATGAAGACATCAGCAGCAGGATCAACATCCGGACTTCCATCCCACCCCTGCTGAAGGTACTCTCTGTACTGCACTTTCTTGCTACTGGAACCTATCAGCACACTGTTGGGGAGCTGCACAGGCTGTCACAACCCTGATTTTCAAGGATACTCTTCTAGGTACTGAATGCACTGCTGCGCCATGTATCAGACCACATTGCCCTACCCCAAACCCCTGCAGAGGTCAATGCCACCAAAGTGGCCTTCCATGCCCTTGCCGGCATGCCCAATTGCATTGGCACATTAGACTGTACGCATGTGGAGTTGACTGTCAGACCTGCAATCGAGGCGGTGTATCGCAATCGAAAGCGATTTCACTCACTGAACGTCCAGATGGTTTGTGATGCACAACTAATCACGTATCAGACACATTATATGTAATGTCTCCCTTGCGTTGAAAATGCAATGTTCTGGCTCTTGGCCCTCCCCAGGTTGTAACTAGCACAAAAATGCAATCTCCTTGTCTACATCCTTAGCAGAGGACAGTGGCAAGGCTGGGTGTGAGGAACAGCAGGTGGTTCTCAATTCGCTATTGGGCCAGTGGACGCAGAGCTGGGCACGTAACCAGAGATGACACTGAGAATGTGAGCATAACACAGTAAATGGGGGAATAAAGCAAGCCATTAATTACTGTCTGTTTGGCGGGAAAAGCTGGAGGAGGCGGAGATGGTCACGTGACAAGGAAGACTCCTCTGAGCCTATTAATAAAGCGCTGGAAGGGAGTAGAAAAAACACGGCCTCAAACCAGTTCTGTGGCCTCTTGATTTTCACACGAAACAGGTGAAAGGCTGGAGGCTGCAGAGCTGGTTATGTGATGAGTGAGTCCTCTAAGCCTGGTAGAATAGCACTGCAAGGGAAGGGGGAAAACAAAAGAAGTCACCATTTGGAGGATACACAGAAGGTGGCAATTCCTTTAATTGGGTAGAATGCCTAAAATCATTCGATGTCATAAAAGCTAATTATGTGAATAGACTAACATGCTAAAGGTTTTCTAGAGAGCCTATCCTTTCAGACCATCAGCACTTCGATAACTACAACTACAGCTACGATTTCAGTTTCATAAATGGCAGAAAGTTCAGGAAGGGGTTTTAAAAACTATTCTTTAATTAGAATGCAAGTCTGCTATGTTCAAATGACAGATTACTTCTGATTGACGACAGAAAATAATGGGAATTTGATATGGTGCTACTTAAATAGCCCGATAAATGCATGTGAAAATGCAATAATAGCATTATGCATTAAATATGTAAAAGATTTGCATCCTTGATCCTTAAGAATCCATTGACTCTTTCAGTGAAGTCTGATTTGTGCCTTTGGCACAATATTAGTGTAAATTACATTTTAAATTATTGTTCTAAAAATTATGCAACAAAATCAAAGGGGACTACTTATGGGTATCTCAACTGTGTGTTGCCCAAAAACGTTTTCACACTAGGGAGGACACAGTTATGTCGAGTGGGGAGGAGTTTGCCAAAAAGCCAAATTAGCTAATTGCGCTTTCCAAGAAGTCTCATGTGCACATGTGTTGTGCTAAAAAACACATGCTCTACCGCCTTGGTTGTTGCATGTGTTAGCTCTCATCCAAATGAAAAATGAACATTAATTTTAATAGGTTTTCTCTGGATGGACAGGTGCAGGTTAGAATTGTAAAAAAAAAAAAATGAAGAATTTTGCTTCAGCAATGTTCTCTCTGGAGGTAATTCCAGGGAAGTCCCCTAAAGACTTGGACAGGGGGTCCTTAATCTGAACGAACGTGACCTGTGCAGTTCATGTTGTGCACTAGGTATGCTCGTTCTCTAGCCAACCGGTTTCTGTGGAACAAATGAGTGGGCCACATTCATCAGGGCTTTGCAGGGCATCTGGGTCTGTGCCTGCTGGTAATCACGTCTGTATTTCTTCAAAAACACTCCCTGTAAGGGTGACAAGGAGGGAGGGGAGAGAGAATGAGCACGAGTAAATGTCTAGTGCTATATCTCAAAAATTATCTCGAAACACTGCATTAGTATATAACGAGGGGAAAAAGGCTTACCCGCTCCGTGTGGTTTGGTAACTTAGCACGGTGGGTGAGACGGCCCGAAACCTGGTGGCCAAAAGACAATAAGTGCTGTCAATAGTGATGCCTAAGTGCATCGTTTCAGAAAGACAACAGGCAGCATAATAATTGCTATCTATTTTAACCAAATTGAGTGTGTATCCTGTCTACAGCAACGCGCGTAGCGTGGTCACTGGTGGTTTAGCAAACATACACAAGAGGACATCCCAGGTGTACACATTGAGCCGCGTGTCTGAGTCACACGCTCGGGGGGAGGGAGTAGGGGGAGGAGAGTGACAGTCCCAGGCAGGCTGCAACGAGTGGTCGCTTACCTTGGAGCAATCGTCTCTGTTTGCGTAACGGGCCGCGCGCGAGAGATGTGTTTCTCAGCGGGCGGCGTTCGCAGACTGTTTTTGTGTCCATAGTGTGCCGCGCGTGCGCGCCTGGCTCTAGCATGGCCGCCCCATCGGGAGGAGGCGGCGGCCATCGCAGAGTCAGGCGACGCGCGTCACAGGTCACGGGGACATCGGCCAGACACGCGGCTCAATGTGTACACCTGGGATGTACTCTTGTGTATGTTTGCTAAACCACCAGTGACCACGCTACGCGCGTCGCTGTAGACAGGATACACACTCAATTTGGTTAAAATAGATAGCAATTATTATGCTGCTTGTTGTCTTTCTGAAACGATGCACTTAGGCATCACTATTGACAGCACTTATTGTCTTTTGGCCACCAGGTTTCGGGCCGTCTCACCCACCGTGCTAAGTTACCAAACCACACGGAGCGGGTAAGCCTTTTTCCCCTCATTATATACTAATGCAGTGTTTCGAGATAATTTTTGAGATATAGCACTAGACATTTACTCGTGCTCATTCTCTCTCCCCTCCCTCCTTGTCACCCTTACAGGGAGTGTTTTTGAAGAAATACAGACGTGATTACCAGCAGGCACAGACCCAGATGCCCTGCAAAGCCCTGATGAATGTGGCCCACTCATTTGTTCCACAGAAACCGGTTGGCTAGAGAACGAGCATACCTAGTGCACAACATGAACTGCACAGGTCACGTTCGTTCAGATTAAGGACCCCCTGTGCAAGTCTTTAGGGGACTTCCCTGGAATTACCTCCAGAGAGAACATTGCTGAAGCAAAATTCTTCATTTTTTTTTTTACAATTCTAACCTGCACCTGTCCATCCAGAGAAAACCTATTAAAATTAATGTTCATTTTTCATTTGGATGACAGCTAACACATGCAACAACCAAGGCGGTGGAGCATGTGTTTTTTAGCACAACACATGTGCACATGAGACTTCTTGGAAAGCGCAATTAGCTAATTTGGCTTTTTGGCAAACTCCTCCCCACTCGACATAACTGTGTCCTCCCTAGTGTGAAATCTAAAAATTATGCACCACAGAAAAAAACTAAACAAAGGGGCTACCTTATGTGACAAGCCCAGCCATTTTGTGTTTCCTAGAGACCAGGAAGTCTCTAGGAAGTCAAGGCAACCTTCTGACACAACTACTTTCGTGAAACAAGCAAGCCATTCTGTTGAAGAACATTCAAATAAAAGTCGCAAGGGAAGGAAAAAGTTAAACATAAACGTGGCAAAAGCAAAATAAGAAAACACCATGAACAAATGCATTTTTACCATAAAAATAACAGTTTGAAAATAATGGCTGACGGGCCAGTCTTCAAGATATTTCCATAATTAGAGAACAAGGACAATTCAATGGGTTTTATTATGTGGGTTGTTTACACTCTTGGCTTCACAAATCCTCCCAAAAAATGAAAAGACCTATTTGTTAAGGGGACCAGTGATCCGGACCCTGGTGGGGGATGGCTCTGCTGGGCAGGCCCACTGCCTCTTGCGCAGCGCTGGCGCTGAGCCAAAGGACAGGCTGAAGGCAGGAGTCATGATGGTGAAAGACTGGCGCACGGTCAGCCGTGCGCACCTTTTATTAACTTGAAGACACGTGTCCCACCTGTCATCTTACACGTGACTTTTGCACAAGCCCAGGAGGGGTTTAAGCCCAAACATCCCATGTCAGGAGTAATACAATAAAACGATAATGCAGTGAATAATAACGATAATGTGTAGGGTTGCACCATACATTTAAATGCACATTGCCAGTTGATTAACTCGGGGACCCTGGGCCACCTACAGTCACGTCACATGTGGTCTCCGCACTGGAAACACACATGTACCACTTTATTAGCCCAGCGTAAACACCAAAGGAAGAATATGATGCAACATGAGAACAGTGTCAAACACGTGCAATATTACTACATACACATTTTTCAGTCAGGGAGTTGCTGATAGGGCAGCAAACCCAGTGGGGAACCTTTAATACAGAGGGGAGGTGAGAACTCCAACGAGCAGCAAAGTGCCTGGTCGCTGGATCCACTTTAAGCAGTCCTCTAATTTGCAAGATCGCAGCTTGACAAAACTGACACCATATATTCTACCTTCGCCTGGCTGCGGACAACAGCATCCGCTTGGGCTGCAGTCAATTTAAGCCCACTGGAGGGGTGGGCGCACAGCACCAAGGTCCATCACTGCTCACTGGGGAAAACACATAAAAGGGGCACACAATTATCAGTTCAATTGAGTTGGGGGGCTGCCGGGGGCCACATCGGCTGCAGAGTGTACATTGCTGAGGGATCAGCGGGGACGTCATTTCACCAGAATGCCAGGGGTAGCGGAAGTGACATCACACGACCCTTGACCTTCCTGATGCCATCACAGGAAGTGATGTCATTTGACCCCGCCCGAAGTGATATCCCGGGAAGTGATGAACACGACCTTTCACCGTTGACAAAACAGGAAGTGGCATCACATAGCATTGTACACTACGAAAAATATGGTTACGCTATCAATATAATGTGATGTACGTTTCATACAAGAATGGATCACCATATGTATCATTAAGATCAGTTTATATAGGCCCATATTACTAAATTACTGTGAATGCAAGCAGACGTCCATGATCAAATGATAATGATGTGTTATTATATAGCACTTACGCTTAAGTGCTTTATGTAGAAAAAATGTACATCCAGTATCACCCAACCTGTGTTGGTACTCGTTTATTGACCTCAGAAGGATGAAAGACTGAGTTGAGGCATTTAAGAACAGACTACATCAGTGACTCGCCCCCGTGTGTGCCTGAAATAAACCTTTGATGAGTCTAGCAATTATTGTATATAATTCCAGGAAGACACATTATTTGGTGTTCCTATTCTTTCTTATTTAGGGTCAGTGCTGAAAGTTTTAGACGTGTGGCACTCCTGTTCTTATTTTTCTTCTTTTTTTTTTTTTTTTTTTTAAAGGGGCCCGAACAAGAAAGCCAGCCACTGCAGAAGTAAAGAGCCACATGGTGCTGACCACAGCCCAGGAGCTTGCATTACCAAAAAAAAAGACAGAGGTCGCAGGGGAGACTTCAGAGGTTGCAAGAGAGACCTCGCAGCTGTGACTTCTGGCGACCCCTAAATGACATCCCTGGGGATCAGCGTGTGTCAGCTGTCCTGCCGCACCGGTACATTGAGTTGTGGCATGGCTGTTCATTTAGCCCGCTCGCCAGGTGAGAGCCAGCGATGCATCCCAGCAGCAGGTGCCCTTCCTGCATTGCTCTCACCTACGGCAGACATTCAATTGCCTGGGCAGCAGCAGTCACTCGCCTTCGCTCTCCCCCAGGCGGGACACATCATTTTGATGGGGTGCAGGGGTGAGTTTTGCCAGAGCCGGGAGGCCAGCCTTCTGGTAGGGTCTAGGCTTTCTCCCCTTTGGCCGTGCACAAACTCCCCTGCAGGGTGCTAGCTCTGCCATGCTGGTAGCATGGCAGTGCGGTCAAGCCCCTTGCTGTTTGGGCCCGGCATGGTGCCGGATCCCATCCTTGTCGCCAATGTTAAGGGGCCAGGTGATCGTCTCGCAGCGTCTCTTGATGCGTCTCTCCCCACCCAGCGGGCTCACCCATGCCAACATCTCTGCAGCGGATGACGCTCTCGCTCCACCCCATAAACCCTTCTCGGCAGGAACTTAATTTCTTTGACAGCAGCCCCTCTGCGCTCACCCCCCCCGGACGGGAGCGATAGTTGTGTGGCAGGGGCCACACCACAAGTAGCCCCTACAGCCCTCGTCCAGGCTCCCCCAGGCAGGAGTCATTGCCAGCAGTGGTCCAGGCCGCACACGGGGCAGGCTCCCCCAGGTGGGAGTAATTTGCACATGGTATGCCAGGGATACTGACGTCCAAGGGGGCTCAATAACCTTGCCGCTCCAGCCCTTCCAGGGGTGAGTTTTGCCAGAGCCGGGAGGCCAGCCTTCTGGTAGGGTCTAGGCTTTCTCCCCTTTGGCCGTGCACAAACTCCCCTGCAGGGTGCTAGCTCTGCCATGCTGGTAGCATGGCAGTGCGGTCAAGCCCCTTGCTGTTTGGGCCCGGCATGGTGCCGGATCCCATCCTTGTCGCCAATGTTAAGGGGCCAGGTGATCGGGCGCCCTGGTGGGGGAGGGCTTCGCTGCGCACGCCCACTGCCTCGTGCGCAGTACTGGCGCCGAGCTAAATGACAGGCTGGAGGTAGGAGTAATGGTGGTAAAAGACCAGAGTACTGTCAGCCGTGCGCACCTTTTATTAACTTGAGGACACGTCTCCCACGTGTCAACCTACACGTGACTTTCGCACGAGCCCAGGAATCACAACACGATTTATGGAGTAAAATGTCATACAAGTATTTTAGACATTTGCCTTGTATCCGTCGAATGGTAGTTGCCTTAGAGGCCAACCTCTTCCCTTCCGTGTGCCCTGTGTGAGAAACCAGAAGGTGTCTCACCCGCTAGTCCTCGGGGGTCTGTCATCCAGATGGCCAGGACACGGCCATCGCTTTTGGATCCAGTTCCTGGGAGTGGACCAGTGCGGGAGGATCACCTTGGTGAGGACTCTTCAGGGAGTGGGAGACCTGATGGAGAGACGCGGTATCCCTCTCTTCTCCCTGTAACACCTTTACCCCATCCTACCCAGTAAGATATAAGGAAACTCAACCACCCACCATTTCCTGCATGAACACTTTCAAGTGGACAGCTCTCTCTGGGAGAAAATAGAATCGCACCTGAGCCGTGTACCTGACATGCCCCACTACTATGGTCAGGCAATTAGTGGTAACCATTCACACCTTGCTTCCATTAAACTACCCCACACGGATAAAAGGCACAGCACGAGAGCACACTCAGAGAGGCAAAGCACACGAAAGAACAGCAGTTTCGAAATGGTAGCTGTATGAGGGAAGAAAGACAGCAAATCACAAAGGGTGCACAAGGAGGAAGGTACGCTCGACCTTTCCGGCGGAAAGCCATTACTTTCTAGACACCTTCGGATTTCAGAGCATAAGGCCAAGAAACCAGACTGAGTAATCCTGTATTGTGTCTCAGAGATATCCGGGGCCCTCCTGCACAGCTGCTCGAGTCGGAGAGAAGCAGCAGCCGCTGTGGTACAGTCCTTGGCTCCAAGATCAAAGAAAGATCAACAAAGTGGTGAGTTGGGGAAACAGATGCAAGACCGGTCTGTGTTGAAGTCAAGGTTGCAAGCGGCAACATTCTATACAAAGAGCAGGGATAAAGATTATGAACACGTGTGATGAAAGATGTGAGGACAGCCTAACGTCTGATGGAAGTTTGAACTATAGCAAAGAAGATACAATATTCGAGAAAGAGTGGTCTGGCACCGTGACTATGCTCAATCGAAGGTCTCTGTAAGATTTCAGCCAAGAAGTGGCAGAAACGAAAGTAAAAGATAAAGAATAAGAATTGGTGTGATCAAAGTGGTCCTGCGACGGTTTGAGCAAAACCCATTGCATAATCGAAAGTCTTCAGTTTTTGATACAAAGGGGTCTGAGCCCAAATGAGAGGATCCATGGTCCAAGCCCGAACAAGGGAAACCAATCATGAAAATTGTACAAAAGGGATCTGAGCCCCAAATAGGGGGATCTGTGGTCCGAGTCCGAAGGAGGGAGACCAATTGCAAACCTGTGAATGTGAAAATCCTGAGAGGAAATGAACTTTGGTGGTTGTTACGTCAGGCCCTCCGCAATAAGAGATGGTCATTGGGAGAGACACTTTGGCAGAAGGCGCTGATATCTATGCTTTGCACTGTTTCATCGTGGCCAAGAAGCTAGAGTGTGTGAAGCTCAAACGTGCCGCCTTGTCTTGTGCTGAAAACTTGGGGAAGGCAAGCCAACTGCTCAACTATCCTGACATCATTTCTTGAACACTTTTCTTTTGCCTACATTGTTGTCCCACACATTTTGTATTTAGAAATAAGGATTGGCAATATGTTTATTAGTACAGGCCCTTTTATTTTGACAGAGACTCCACTTGGACTGTGTTATTATTATTTGATGATCGTAGCTTGCTCCCATCCTTAGATTTAGGATTAGATAGGTGTTCAACTAACTCACTGAAGTTCAATAAACACCCTTGAACTGTGATCACTTGTGTCTGTCTTCACTGTTTAATACAATACCTTCCTTACACTTGTAGTCCAGGAAAGAGAGTGACACCCCAGTGTTAGACTGCCTAGAAGAAGACGGGGAAACAAAACAAGGGGTTTTAAGGAGATGCTTATTCACAGGTACCTTAAGAGTGAAAGAAATACAAAAAGATTAATATCTGGTAACATTTCCCTCCCTCTCCTGCACCCCATAATCTATTTAAATAGTAGACGTCACTGGTAGAGGGCTGAAACTTTCAGGCCATCAGAAAGGCATAATAGGGCCTGTTAACCATGCTGGGTGGTAACAGATTAGTACACTAATGTTCTAGGAAGACAGGCGTCGAAGCAACAGGTCCAGTAAAAAAACAGGGATACGGGCGAAAACTACTGCACTGCCTGCCCATCCTTGGAGAGGGAACTAAGCGAGGGCCAGGGAATTTCGTGAAATGGGAAGGTGCAGTTCTGTGCACAGCAAGCTGGCACTGAGGAATGGTCTGGCAACATGCGACACCTGAGTAACTAGCAAGGACATACCGGTGCAGCTGGAAATAAGCGTGTGTACAGTGCAGGAAAACACAAGCACATGAGAGCTGAAGTGAATCAGTGCAGGGGGAAGGAACAGGAGCCTGGAGCCCAGGAAAGCGATAAGAAAACATGTACAAAATAACGGCCGTTACCAGACGTGCCCCAAAATTCACAAGGTCTGAAACAAACGGAAAACGAATCATCCAAGATTATGTTAACAAGCAACCTGTTTTCCACCATCAGATCTGTATAGGTAGTCTCTTGGTTACCCAAAAGTACTTAGACTCACCTATTTTGTTCCTACTACTCTAGTTCCATCTTAGAGTGGTGACGGACGTAAATAATATACCTTAACTATTAACTGAAGACCTCAACTATTTGCCATGCTTTTTCCCCCACCCCAATTTCTATCAGATTTTACAGTGTCCCTCTGTCTTTTCCTTGTTAAATACTGTGTTTGCCCATTTCTCTCCCTCCAAATCCTTACCACAGTCTCTTAAATTTGGCTACAAAGATCCTATTGTGGGAAATACTGAAATGTCTTTCTTGTAGTGTGTCCTTTTAGAAACGTTTTCTTCAAGCTGTTTTCCAGTCAAAGCAGAATGCATCTGAAAAATGACATTAAAAAGGTTTAAACATAGGATGTTGAACTAAACTTTCACGCCTAGCCCAGTTAACCTTTTAAACCAGAGTGAAACTGCATATGGATTCTGACATGATACTGGAAAATAAGACAGCTGGATTAAATTTAAATTAATAAACCAACCGCTTGGAAAAGGGCGCCTGGGTGTTCAGCGCCCGCAGGGTCCTTTGTCCGCATTCCTTGTTCCTGGGACAGCGGATTTCAGGCCACGCCCCCTGGACATATCTGGAGCCGGCACCTCCCGCAGGAGGGGATCATGAGCAAACTCCATGCCCCGCACCCCCCAACTCCCACTACACACCCAGTCACTAAACTCGACATGAAAAAGGAATCCTCCTTTTTCCTCTAGCCTCGATGGTGGAGATGTATTAAATCTGGTTACATTTGGCCGTGCTGATGGGGATGCCACAGCAACCCAGAATGTGTTGCGCAGTCCACTCTCAAAAATGTTGGTTTGGGGAGGGATCCCGTTATCTAGGTCTTCACCACCTATAAATATATCAAGGGACTCTGAAGCTCAAAATGACAAGGTGCAGGCCATTTGTGCTGTAAAGGGCCTGTACCCGACTGCCAATTCAACCTGCACACAAGCTCCCATCAGACCTTTGCCATATTCTATCCGGCCCAAACAAAGGAGGGAGCTCAAACGGATTACAAATGTAACCTCGTCTTAAGCGAACTGGCTGAAGTCAAGAAGCTGCTTATGCCTGTCTTAGAAGAACGTAGGGGAGGTGGCATCATGGGGAGAGACAATCAAGCTTGGATGTCCACACAAGGCCGGCCAGCTCGTATTTGAGAAACTACAGCACCTGGGCAGTATCCCTCAGTCGGAGAAGGGACCATTGATACAAGCGGAACCCAGCATTCGCCCGAACACAGCAGCATAAGACTTTTCAAACATCACCATGGGCCATGCATGGGCAGGCCGACGGGGGTCGAGAAGTATACCCTGGGGTTAACAAACAGCTGGGAGGTGCAGGTCGCGCAGAACATATATTGGGCTATGATAAAACTAGCCACAGTGATCCAAGAACCCAACGAGGTCAAGCTAAGGAGTAAGAGTACATGAGGGGGTCCCGTGGGGGTTTGTGGGGTGGATATTCTTGCATAGAGTCCCCTCAGGAGTATGCGACCAGCCTGAATCAGGCACTCGCTTATTAATAAGTGCATTCACTGGCTTCGAACGGTGTGTGGATGCCCTTCTTAAATTCGAGTGGATATATTAAACTGTATGAGGCCCCATTCCAACAGAGGGTCCCCCTTTGACTCTATTTGTATTCATTTGTATGATCCTAGAGTGGTGATGGAATTCTGGGAATGGCCACAACAGTGCTTATCACCACGTAGCACTATTCAAATCAGTGCTACTCCCCATCATAACATTATCTCCCTCTCTGGACTAAGATGCCAGCTCCCTATGCCCTCTGGTGCCAACTTAGTTCCATTAGGGAAAAAAACTGGGAGGACTGCCGAAGGTAACGGGGTGGCAGTCTGAATGCCCAATGGATTTGATCCCAATGGGGTCTGGGTTGCTGAGATCATGCCTGGCCTGGGGGTAGTAATCAATGTAGTTGTGCTCCCTCACTGTCTGGAAGTCAACCAGAGCTATTGTATTGTAATGCATTGTGAAATGTGTTTTGTATTTGTTGTCCTTTTTTGATCACCTTATGGCCGAATAAAGTTAATACCGACTGATTAAACCAATATAGTGCTGCTTTAATTGAAACCTTTTTTCTGTGGACACAATACACGCAGGCTTGCTTATTATATGGCATGCAATTCTTTGGCAACATAGAAGGCTTAAAAGGGACATAGACGGTCACATTCCCAGCAACTCAGTGGTTAAAATAAGGTATTGCATCGGTGTAATGAGACAAATAATTTTCAAAGTAGAAGGGTGAGTTTAACTTTCAGCTGGAAGCCTATATAATTCTCCACGCTGCTGTGTCTGGAGATTAAAATGTATAGAATCTTAAATTGCAAAATGCAGTAAACAAGCACTGGCATATTGAATACAACCTTCGAATGATGTAAATGATTGCACTGGGGGGCAGGGTGACGTCAGCTGTCCTATGTTGCAAGCCACAGAAGAGGATACAGACGATCTCCCAACCTCCCAAGTCCATCAAGAGCCTTTGCCTCCTTGTTACCTCCCTGCATCACAACTCAGATGTATCCCTCACCCAACACACCACCAGCGTATCGAAAACCTGTTTCTTTCACCTACGTATTCTCAGGTGGATTTTCCCCTACCTCACCTATCCCCACCACTTCTCTGCTATCAACTCCATCATCCTCTTCCTCCTGGACTATGGAAACTGCCTCTACCTGGGAGCCCCTGCCTCCCAACTACAGAAATCCAAAGAATCCAAAACGTGGCAGCATGCCTGCTCATTAACCTGCCTGCCAGAGAACACATCAGCCCTACCCTGAGAGTGCTCCACTGGCTCCATACTGCTCGACGCACCACCTTCAAAGCCATGTGTATCACCCATCGCGCAATCCACAACACTGGCCCCGAATTCCTGCGAGATAAAATTGTCCCTTACCAACCCTCCAGGAACCTCAGATCTCGCAATGCATTTCACCTAGTGATCCCATCGCATAGCTCCATAAGACTCAACGGCTCCTCCTTCTCTGTCCAAGCACCAATCATCTGGAATTCCATTCTCTTACACATTTGCAACATCGAAAACCACCTGAAATTCAGGAAGGCCCTTAAAACCTGTCTCTTCCCAATACTCTTAGCCACTGCACCCCGTGAATACACCACTAATAAACTCCATCGCTTTCGATCTTAACTCCGGGGCCGGCTGCTCTCGCAGCGGTTTCACCTGCAACACCACCACATACCGCTCAACAACACTGCCTGCCGACTAGTACCCCAGGTGCGCCAGCAGCCTTCGTTGTGGCATTCCTGACCCACCATCATCCCACTCACAACAACATTCCCACCCAACAAGCACCCGAGCTAAATCAGCAGCCTTAGCTGTGGCTACACTTGCATCATACTCACTGCGTCCATGCCCACCAATCCACATGAGAGACAACAATGAGATTAAGTGGCCCGGGCTAGCACACACACATCATTATCTATTCACTGCCACTTCTAACCCGCATCGCTCATTCTGAAAAGCTCCCAACACTAGCATTGCCCCACCACAAACCTATTCCCCAAGCTAGGTACAATAAACCATTGATGACTGTTGCATTATGGATACTTACTATACAATAGGCTGACACCTACGGCCTTCCACCTACACGAATCTAGGGGTAGCCCCCTCCATTTGCTCGTTATATGTGGAGACCTCCTTCACTGCGAAACTTGGGCTGCATGCCCACCATACAGGACTATCAATATTAGGGGCAGCCTCCACCTTGGCCTACTATATGACGAATCATACTGCAGGGTGATACCCAGGCCTCTCTCCCCTATACAGTATTCTACTTTCTAGGTGTAGCATCGATCTAGGTTTGCCATATGTCAAATCCATCGGCATTGTGAGACACAGGCCTTTCTCCCACTGTACAGGATCCTCTAATCTAGGTTTTGACTCCGTCCCTATTTATTATACGCCGATACCAGCTACAGTACGAAACCTAGGCCCATTGCTACAGAAATCTCAATTCTAGACCTGGACAAATAAGCAATCTCGCAACCTACGGTATGTATAGCTCACACCACTGGCTTGGCCGCAGGCACGGCCAAACATCCATGCACGATAGAACACGTCTACGGCTAAGCACATCCGGCCTGGTTTCACACACAGCCATCCAGAATGAAACACCTGACGAACCCCACCAACTTTGCCACTAGCATACAGCGACCACCACCCGAAAGGAACCTGCTATAGCTGACCTCCCATAGACTCTCTCGACAACAGCAATCTATCTCTAACCCTCAAGCGCACCCACCCACCCACGTGTCTGACCTCCACTGGGCTGCTTAGTCGAGCCTTGCCAGCTACCCAAGTCTTAAAATGGCAAACAAGCACACACAAATCTAAGCTAATCCCTCTTGAATCTCTTACCACATCGACCACGGCCACCAAGGGATTTCCAACCAAGGAAAAAGCGCATTGAGTCAACACAAGTAGGGAAAGAGCGCTATATAAATAAAGAAATACAATACAATACAAGAGGATAGGAAAACGGGAGCACATGTTCCTAGAGGAAAACAGCAGATGCTAATAAGGGGTCAAGGTACAGAGTAAAGTGAAGATCTGGGATCCAGAAAAACACTTTACCCCCAGTTTCTAAGGCAACTCCCCCTGCCCCTGGTGAGGTTGGACCGGAAAGGACTGCCTGTGAAGCACTTGCACCCTTCTATTTTTCCTTAGGGGTCTGTTGCTCTCCCTGCTCAAGAAGTATATTGTCATGTGAGAAGAGAAAGTGCTAGTAATGTTTTGGGGAAAGGAAACCGGAACCAAGATCAAGAGTAAGTGCTCAAATTGGGAAGAAACAGCAACCAGCTGCCACAGTGTTCCGGGAACACAGAGCACTCACGTGACTGACTGGTTTTTAACAGAGCACTAGGCAACAGTGTCTAAGAACATGTGTTCATGGATATCAGGAAAGCTAGGGTTCAAAAGCACTCACATCAGTGAAGAATGGTGACAGCAACCGATCTGAAGGGAACTTCAAGATGGTGGCTCACAATGAAATAATCATGCAGCAGCAAACTGACTCCTCACACCAATAAAATACAGTCGTTGGAACTTGCGGTCCCCTTGCAGAATGGGCCACTCACTCAATTTACTTCATGCGCCTTCACAGCAGAATTTACTTTGTCACGAAATTGACAATGACAAAGACAGAAATTACTCTTCTTGTGTAACTTTATTGCATGTACAAGTATAGACGGGCCTTTAAAGTTCAAAGTAACTAAGAAGCAGATACAAAAATGTATGGCAATCATTCCCAGGATTTCAAGAAAAAAAGGATGTCCGCTTTCCCTCAAGTTACCTGTTTTCTGGGGACACTGGACGATTCGATCAAGTCTCTCTTTTGGTTTCCACTAAAGTGCAGACTTTGTCCAAAGTATTTGTTGCAGGGTCTCTGGAGTCCTGTACCACATGGCTAACCATTCACAACAAAGTCCTCTTCAGGCCTTTCAGTGCAACAACTGTAACAAGGGGGTTGTCCTCCCCTCTGTGAGTCTAAGGGTTGTACGCAACTAGTTAGGAGTACACTGATTTATATTGACCCTAATGGGAGCACATGTCATTCTGGGCAACCATTAAGCAAACTAACATGATAGCTGGTATTAAACACATGACTCAAACAGTATATGGAACAAATTTTTGATTTTTCATTTAGCTTATTAATGTAAGCTGTTTATTTACTTTTTTTATGCAGTAGTTCAAAGGTTACTTTGCATAATTGCTTTGCATTACAAACCATAGTGTCATAAAATCATGTACATAGTTAGACATTCACTGGAGAGTAATATTTGTGACATGGGATGTGGGTTAGTAATTTGTGCGCGTGAACACTATCTAGAAAATACAATGTCCCATGTCATTGGAAAAGAAAGGCACACTAAGGAAGTGTGAGTAAAAGAAACAATACGTCTTGGTCTCTTCTGCCCGGCTGAAGTCTGACCTTATATTCGGTCGCAACAAGGCTACCCAGCAAATGCTTCCCTCAGAAGATCACATTGGGGAGCGGGGGTTGACAGGCACAGAAGATGGAAGGTCAGGGTACCAGCAGCTGAGCAGGTGTTTTGTGGATACGGGGGATTGGGGCAGGATGTCGCTTGGAGGAGGATGGCCGAGGCAGATGGGGCTGTGGAGGACAAGTTGTGGCAGGGGATGGGGCGGTGGCGCTGCGCAAGTCATGTGGGTGGAAATTCCCCAATTGAGCTATAATCCTGTCTTTTGGAGGCTGCTCTGAGGCGTTCATAAAAAGGCAGTCTTCTGTAGGAGCGGTCTTCATTGGGCATGATAATGACAAAACCGGATATCTGTGGTGGCAGAGACTATTTCACGATCTTGCGAGGTGGGCTCCTATTTGAGATAATGTAAGTTCAACAGTAAAGCGTGGTACTAATCACCCGCATGAACCCATCCTATATCTCCATCAGGTCAGGGGATGGACCTCCCCACTACTCCTGTTATAATCTCTCTCGTCTTGGGAGTAGCAGCACCATCTTTCAGGTTCTCCTCATTCCTCCTGTGCCTCCCTTGAACTGATGTGGTCTGCCAGAACCGTTCTAGGCTGGTTAGCAAGTGTCATGTCTCCCCTGTTCTATTATTTACTTTTACCCCTTTTGGGGTTCAGTTTTCAACTCTGTCAGTATCGCTTTCTCCTGGGACCTTCCTTCTCATCTCTAAACTTCCACTCTATCACCTTCTTCACCCCTTTGGTCATATCAATCCCATTTCTAGGTCTCTCTTTTAACACCTTCTTCACCCATTTGGGCACTGAAACGCCTTGAAACACATTGTGTATAGGCGCTATATAAATAAACCATCATATCATATCAGATGTGTGCACTGCAAGTCTCAGGATGACTCCTGCACCCCTTCTCAAAATCTTGGGCTGACTCCGGCACCCCCCTCGTCCTCCACATCATCTTTGGGTAATTCGTGCTCTTTCTCCAAATCTCTGGATGACTCCTGAACACCTTCCTCCAAATCTCTGTATCACTCCTGCACTCCACTCCTCCCTCCTGCGTTTCCATCTGCAGCTGGCCTGAGCACACGGTAAGATCTGAGCGCTCTGCTAGTGTGCCTCCATTTTCCTTGTAAATCGTGCACTTTTAACTTTCAACGTTGTCCCTCTGTCACCTCACTGCTTCTTTTTCTGCCTTCCCCAGGTCACTTGAGCCTCCTCCTGCTCCCTCACTCCCTCTGCCTGCCCGACCCCAATTGGGCCCTGGCCAGTTTTATTGTCCTGGTTGAGGTACTTGCTCGTGCTCCGGCACAGCATTTCATTCTGCAGCTGACCCGAGTACACTGTAAGATTTGAGCCCTCTGCGAGTGTGCCTCAATTTTTCTTGTAAATCTTACCCTTTTACTTTTCAACTTTCTCCCTCGGCCGCCTCACAGCTTCTTTTTCTGCCTTGCGCACTCCACTTAGGCCTCCTCCTGCTCCCTCCCTCCCTCAGTCCGCCCGACCCTGATTGGGAACTTGGCCCCATTTAATTTTAAGCACTCGGGGCAGCCCCACTGACCGTTGCAGTCCCCTTCCGGCAGAGGACCACTGGGGCAAAGGGCAGCTCCCACAGTTGCAGCTCAAGAGGGTGTTAGTTGAGTGAGCATGCAGCGCAGCTGTCAACTAGCAGAGGCTGACACAGTGCTGGCAGGGGAACAGCCATTACTGCTCCCTATTTAACTGTCCCTCCTCTATTATTACTTCTATTATCTAATTTCTGCAGTCTGCTGCAATTGACAGTTGTAGGTTATTCTTATCTGGCATTGTTGAATTTTCATAATTAGCCTGTGGGCTTTTCCCTCTTTTCTAGGAAAGTCAAATCTGTGTGTTCTTATATTTGCTGCTGTATTTTTAAAACAAGCTAGACTTCTTCCCTCTTTTCTAGGAAAGTCAAATATATGTGTTCTTGTATTATCTGCGATATTAAAAAAAAATAGGATTCTTTCCTCTCTCTATGGTTTTCCCTCTGTCCTGATAACTCGCTTCTAGGTGTTCCTGCTAAATGATGTCACCTAGACCTTTTTCCCTTCACTGACACTTGGCTCTAGTTGTGTCATTGCTGTTGTTTGTAGTTAGAGTCGTGCTCTGCAGTTCCTTCCTGCCCCCCTATACCCCTGCTCTCCTCTCTGCACTCTCGCTCTATGGTGCTCTCAATCTTCCCCATCTTCTCAAATTTCTATTACATCACCTATGCTATCCCTCTGATGAAGTTTGGAAGGAAAAGGTTCAAGAAGGATCTCCTGGTCTCCAATCCAGGCCTTCCCATCGCTAACACCTATGTCAATGCTTCTTCCAGACAGACTCTCACCGACATCCTTTTTTGTCGTTCCTTCGCCAGACCTATGGATTCCCCCGATGGTCTGTGTGCTCTCCCCTTTCTACTCCTCTCCCACTAATGGTGGAACCCATTGGCATTCTTCCTGCCCTCTAGGGTCATCATTAATGTCCACTAAAATATCACTGTCACGGTCCAGGGCTGCCAGCCCAACCTCCTCCAACTTGATAGGCACCTTCTGTCTCTATTGATATTGATATTTTATTTCTATTGCGCTCTTACACAAGTGGTTCAGAGCGCGACAAGGCAAGGGAGGGGAACAGGGGAGAACAAAACAATGATCTTACTAGGCCCAGTGACATTGAGAACGTGCAAGTACATGCGAGAGGGGGGTGGGAAAAGTGCATGGAAGGGGGAGAAGTGGAGAGTGCGGAGCAAAGGAGAAACAGATAAATGATAATAAATAAATAAATAATAAAGGCAACAAACAGTGGTAGTGCAGCCAGCAATTGGAAAGTGCTGGGTTTAAGGCAGCAGACAGGGTAGGTCTGATAAGTGCAGGAAGAAAAAAAGGGGGGGGGGGGCTGTATGGGTACAGATACAGACACCAGTGCAAGGGGTTGGCCGGAGGCAGTGCGGGAGGATGAGCAGGTACCTGGGCCCAAAGGACAGAGGGTGGCCAGGTGCACGGTGCCAAGAGAGCACAGATCAGCAGGGGAGAGGGGTAGCGAAGGCAGAAGGAAAGAGGAAGGTCTTGAGGTGCTTCCGGAACCGGAGATGGTTCTCCTGAAGTTTTAGAGTGGCAGGGAGGCTGTTCCAGAGGGAGGCCCCAGCCGAAGACAGAGATCTACCCCCAGCTCGCTTCTTTGAAAAACAACTGACCCTGAGGGAGTTCGAGGTAGAGGAGCAAAGAGCTCGAGAGGGGAGGTATTTGCGGAGGGATAGCTGAAGGTATTCTGGACCAAGGCCCCAGAAAGCTTGTGGACAATGCAGAGGGTTTTGAATTTAATCCTTGCATCCACTGGGAGCCAATGGAGATATTTCAGAGCTGGAGAGATACGATCCCAGTGCTTGAGGCCGAGGACAAGTCTCGCAGTCCTGTTCTGGATTAGTTGCATAGGACGGAGAGTAGAGGCAGGTAAAATTAGAAAGAGGCTGTTACAATAGTCCAACCTAGAGAGAACAAGAGCTTCGGAGACCATGAGCTTCTGGGGAAAGGAGAGGAAAGGCAGAGTACCTCTGAGGAGGTGCAGTACGAAGTTTGACTTTTTAGAGACATCAGAGATGTGGGCAGAGAAGGAAAGTGTGGACTCAAAGATGACCCAGAGGTGCTTAGCCTCCCAGGTGGGGGGAGGAGGAGGGCCAAGGGAGGCCAGCCAGAGAGTGAGGAGAAAGGATGGTGAAGGTGTGCTGCTGAGGAGGATCTCCATGTTGCTGGAATTCAGACAAAGAACATTGGCGGCGCACCAATCTTGAATGGCAGTTAGGCAATCAGAGATGAGTGAGAGAGAGGAGGTGGCCGAGGGCAGCCTGATAATGAGTTGAGTCTCGTCAGCGTAGCACTGGAATTTTGAGCAGAAAATGGCAATGCAGTGGGCGAGAGTTGCCAGGTATTGATTGAAAAGCCAGGGCGAGAGGTTAGACATCTGGGGAACACCACAGGTAGAGAGGAAGATAGATGATAGGAAAGACCCAAGTTGGACCAAGATGGACCTGGGAGGGTTGATCAGAGAGGAAAGAGGTCAGCCAGGCCATGGCCTGATCAGTGATACCCAGGCTGAGCAGGATGGTATAGTTGACAGTGTCGAAGGCAGAAGAGAGATCGAGTAGGATGAGCACAGAGAGAATGTTAGAGTCAAGGTTGGAGAGCAGATCTTCACGGATGTTCAGGAGAGCAGTTTCCTTGCTTCTGGCAGCTCTGAAGCCAGACTGGTGGTCATGGAGACAGCCAAAAGAATTGGAATGAAGTTTAAGATGAGAAATGGCCAACTTTTCCATGAGTTTGCCCAGAAAGGGAGTAATGGAAATTGGGCGATAGTTAGCCGGACAAGAAGTATCAGCCCGTGGGATTCTTGAGAAGAGGATGCACAAGGGAGTGCTTCAGAGGGGAAGGGAAGTAACCAGAGGCAAAGGAGTGGTTGCAAAAATCAGCAAGGGCCGGAAGCGAGGGTGTCAATGTGGTCCTTGATGGTTTTAGAGGAACAGGGATAAACCTGTTTTGACGAGGCTTTCATAGATCGGTCTTGTCTCTCACCAACTTCTTCCCCTCTCCTGCCTCTCCTCCTTCTGCCACCCCTCTGGCCCCTCTGACGGGTGTACCACACTTCTGTAGCTCTCCTCGGAAAACCTTCAGAAGTGGCAACCTTCTCCACTTATCCATCATCAGATCACCGTGAACCCCTATGGCAGACAGAGGCCCCCGGGCCACGCAGATGCTACCCAGCACCTTATTCAAGGACCCATGCCTACATTGTACAACCATCCTTGATAAAGACCCAATGGTCGAAACACGTGTTGGCTTTTCTCGTGCAAAAGGGCAACATCGTTGCCGCCAAGATCCTGGCAATCTTTTGCCAATTAAAAACCAAAGTAACAAACACCAACAAGTTTCCGGACTGAATTATTGTCCAACGTGAAGGCACTACTGAAACAAGTGAACACATATTCAACCAGTCCAATACCACCAGGGATCCAACACAAGTTTTTCTCCACTTAGCTACCCTGAAATCTTGCTCTGCTGTCCAACACTCCTCTGACATCTACCACCTCTTTGAACACCTTGACCTAGACGTCCTTGCTCTCACCGAGACATGGTTCACTTCCAACTCTGTCAAGAGTTTTGACACTATCCTGCCTGAAGGCTACAAGATCCTCTCTCAGCCCAGGCCTAACTGGCCCGGGGGCGGAGTTGCTCTGATCTTCCCTGAGTGGGTCCCTGCTACTATCATACCCACTCAGGACGACTACTCTCACGAATGCCTTGCCTGCAGGCTTAGTGTTTCCCTGGCGTCTCTCTGACGCAGGCCACAACCTACAGGCCCGGTGGCCAGGTCTCCCACTTCCTCTCTGAATGGGTTGACCACACCTCTTCTCTCCTTGCCTCCTCCTCCTCCAAGCTTCTCCTCCTCTGAGACTTCAATATACAACTCGACTCCCCTGTTGCGGCCTCTGGGCTCTTCCGCAACCTCTATAACTCGTCTCCCCTCTATTCTTCAGTCCGGTCCGACGCACTCAGGTCGCCTTGGTTGTGCTCATCTCACCAGACATCCCCATCTCCAATCCTCATTACTCCTCTCTCCTGGTATGATCAGGCTCTCCTTTCCTCTCACCTGGACCTCCTGGGTCCCCCGGCTAAGACCCCGCCCGCACCGCTAGTCTCCTTCTCCGTCATTTGACCTATGGAGCAAGTGTCAGTTGCTGCTGTTGCCACCACCTTTACTCCCCCTCCTACTTCTGACACTGAATTTCACTCTGACACAGCTCTTACTAACATTCAACTCTCGATCTCCAACACTCTGGACATCCTTGCCCCTGTCATGAGGATCCGCATGAAACCTGCCTCCAAGTGCAATTCCTGGTATGACTCTGACCTGGCCGCTCTGAAACACATGTGCAGAACAGCTGAGCGGAAGTGGAAGACCTCAAGCACATCCCATGACAAACTGGACTGCTGCCTGCTCCAAAAGCAATACAGACTCTCCACCTGCTCGAAGAGGGCCTTTTTCCAAGCCTGCATCTGTGTGGCCACTAACATGGCTGAACCTTTCAAAATCTGCAAAGAACTCGCCAACCCTATTGCAGTCTCCACTTCTCCTCTGCGTTCCCTGGAACTGTGCACTTCCCTGGCCTCTCACTTCATTTCTAAAACTCAGGATATCTTGTCTTCACGCTCGTCTACTCCTCACCCTTCTCACTCACCCATTCTCAGGTCTCCCATGGCCCCTCTCTATCTCCCATAACACCTGATGAGGTTTCTAGACAAGTCTGGTCTATGAAGGTCTCATCCAACCAGGTGCTCCCCTGCTCCTCCAGAACTATAAAGGACAACATTGACTCCCCTGCTCCAGCCTTGGCTGATTTCTGCAATCACTCCTTTGTCACTGGATCCTTCCCCTCACTCCTCAATCACTCCCGTGTGCAACCTCTCCTCAAAAGGCCTTCTGTCGACCCTTCCTGTTAGGCAAACTACCACCCTATCTCCATTACCCCCTTCTTAGGCAAACTCTTGGAGTAGCTGGCCATCTCCTAGTTATCCATCACACTGAATCTGTTTGGTTGTTTCCACAACCACCAGTCTGGCTTCAGAGCTGCCAGAGGCACTGAAACTGCTCTCTTGAACACCTGTGAAGCCCTGCTCTCTAATCTCGACTCCAGCTCTCCCTCCGTTGTCATCCTTTTGACCTTTCCTCTGCCTTTAATATTGTCAATCGTGCCACCCTGATAAATCAGCTCAGTGATACTCTTGGCATTACTGACCTGTCTCTGGACTGGTTGACCTCCTTCCTCTTGGACCGACCTTCCTAGGTTCAACTGGACCCTTTTCTCTCCACCTGGGGAGTCCCTCATGGCCCTATTCTCTCACCTTGGCTGTTCAACTTCTACTTGGCTCCTCTAGCCCACTTGATCTCCACCTTCTCTCCCAACTTTCAGTGTTATGCGGATGACACGCAGCTCTCCTTCAAGCTTCCCTCCTCCGCCTCCTCTTCCTCTCTCATTCCTGACTGCCTGTCTGCTATTCAGTAATTGTTCTCTGCTAACAATCTATGCCTTAATGCCAGTAAGACAAAGATCCTTCTCATCGGTACCCCTACTCCCTCTTTCCCTCCCACACACTTTTTCGCGCCTTGAAACACTTGTGTATAGGCGCGTTACAAATGCCATATCATATCATATCACTTACCGCCCTCCATGGAGACCCTCCCCTCACCCTCCTGTGAGGCAAAAAACCTTGGTTTCATCTTCGACTCTTCACTCTCCTTCTCGCCTCATATCACCGACCTTGCCAAGAAGGCCCACTTTCAGCTCTAACTCCTCAGAGGCATTCGTCCTTTCCTTACCTTCCCCCAGAAACATAATGTCTCCAGAGCTCTGGTCCTCTCCAGGCTGGACTACTGCAACAGCCTCTTCCTTAATCTGCCGAACTCCTCCCTTCGCCCCCTTCAACTAATCCAGAATAGGACTGCAAGACTTATCCTTGGCCTCAAGCCGGGGGACTGCATCTCTCCAGCCCTAAGATCTCTCCAAGGGCACCCAGTTGCTGCGAGGATCAAGTTCAAGACCCTCTGCATCATCCACAAAGCTTTCTGGGGCCTGGGACCCAGCTACATCCAACTCTCTTCTCCCTAAATACCACCCTGCTAGAGCCTTTTGGTCGTCTAGCTCTAACTCTCTGCAGATCAGAGGTTTTTCCAAGCAGAGAGTGGGGGATAGAGCTCTCTCCTCTGCAGGTGCCTCCCTCTGGAATGGCCTCCATGCCCCTCTCA
Source organism: Ambystoma mexicanum (assembly GCF_040938575.1). Taxonomy (NCBI): domain Eukaryota; kingdom Metazoa; phylum Chordata; class Amphibia; order Caudata; family Ambystomatidae; genus Ambystoma; species Ambystoma mexicanum. Next base: position 994,150,103 of record NC_090927.1, read on the forward strand.
GACTTAAGCCTGATCTCCTTAAGTTCTGGAAGCTGCTCATGACCTTCCTTTTCTCTTCTTCCTTCCCTCTTTCCCTCCCTAGCTAATGTCCCTGCACTTGCCTCCCCTCGTACTCGCTTTTTCTCATGGGCCCTTCTGCCCTGACCAGCACCCCTCCCCTGCACTTCTCTTACTGCACTTGCACATTCTGAATGTCACAAGGCCTATTAGGATCATTTTCGTCCTCCCTTTTCCACCCACCCTCTTTTCTTGTAGCACCTCGAAACACATTGTCTAAAGTTGCATTATAAATACCCAATAAATAAAATAAATACATCTCTTGGTGACCTTTGCACCCATTTCTTCAAATGTCTGGGTGACCCTTGCACACCTTTCTCCAAATCCCCCCTCAACACTCCTCAAGATCTCCTCTTGTCTTCTCCAACAGCCAGTCTCTCCGACTCCTCTGGCGTATATACACTGTGGTCTCACCTCCCAATGGGTGGGACTCTGGATAAAGGACTACACCCGTGTGATCCTGAGCTTGGCCCGATTGGTTAATGTGACCTGGGTCAGGTGGAATGAAAGGAGGATAAGCCTCATCTATACTACTGCCTGCCGCCATCTTGAATTTTACTTTCACCTACGTAACCCTCCCTGGTGCCATCTGCACTGATCTGGAGCCCCTGGTTCCCCCCAGCGTATAACCTGAAGGTCAATAGTATATTGGGGAGTTTAAACACTGTAACCCAAGTATTTTAATGAAAAGTGTTAAACTTGCAACCGTACCTTACCCTTAACTAGATTTGCTGAGTTTCTGGAAATTGTCTTCTGTAAAGAGAAATGTATCTATTTCTAAGCTTTCCAGTCTGGCTATTGGCTGCATTCACTATCCTAAGGGCTTTCTAAAAGATCTTCAGTTAATGAGGAAGGGTTTTCATTGTTCATATCCCATGCCTTTGAGCGGGAACTCAGTGAGAGTTATCCCATGTATTTCCTCCAAGGAGATACCCTCTAGCTTTGTGTGGCAACAGGTTTATTCAACCACCCTCAAAGCAGTCCCCAACATTAGGTAGTGAACTCCAGCAATACTTTCACAATTCGTAATTATGCTGGCCGTCTCGGCAAGTTATAACAAAGGCAAGGATACCCAGAGATGTGTGGGAGGTGGGGTGATAGGGTGGGGATAGTATGTTTCAGAGCACAAGGAGAAGAGCATAACGAAGGAGGAGAGGAGGATGTTGGTGTAAGGGAGAAGGAAGAGAGTAGACGAACGGAGGCGCAGCAGAGGAGAGGTTGGAGAGATGTCTTGGAGCAGGGGTGCAGGAAGAGAAAAAGAGAAGCAAAGGAGGAGGTTACAGGGAGTTAGAGCAGTGTAAGTGAAACAAGTGGAGATGGGCATTAAGGAGCAGCGGCAAACAGTAGGAGGAGCGGATTTGTCAGAGACAAAGAGAAGCTTTCAGTAGCAGGAGGAAGGCAATAGACCAGAAGATGGAGTCACCCAAGAGGAAAGGCGTATTCCGTAGGAGAGAGTATTGACAAAATAGGAGGAAAGGTGGCAAAGAGCAGTGAGAAAATAGAGAGGAGCAAAGGGAGCAAAAGAGAAAATGGAATAACACCCAGAAGGGGAAGAGGAAAAAAATTGGTTACAATTTGAGGAAAAAGGAGGAGACAAGAGAAAGAGGGCAGAAGGCACAGACTATAATGTTGCAAATTGTCGAAGGGGAAGCAGGTGTTGAAAGTTAGAAAGAAGGAAGGACGTAGTGCCAAGGAAAGGGAGGGGGAGAGAAGCAAAAAAGGGCTGGTCAAGACCTGGGACCTTGGAAAAACAGAGCCCGGTGGAGCAGACTTGGTTTCTACACTGACAGACACCTCAAGTTCAAGGAGCATGTCACAAGGAAGACACACATTTCTTGGTATCAACTTACCCTCCTGCAAAAAATCAAGCGCTTCATCCCAACTTCAGATATACTGTCCAAGCCTCAGTCCTCTCCTGCCTGGACGGTGGGCATGCCCTCTTGGAAGGCCTTCCAGTGACCACCCTGGCACTCCTGACAACTGCCCTACATACTGCAGCATAACTGAAAAGACCAAATTCGACCATATCACTGGACCCTCATGGAGCTCCACTGGCTCCTGGTGCAAGCACGTATCACCTTAAAATCCTGGTGCATAATCCACAAGGTTGTCCCCCTCAACTCTGCAAGCAACCTCATCGAGAAGCCCTGCATCTTCCTAGGCCTATCATCAGGGGTGCATACATTTCAGGGGGGCTAACTGGTAATGTGAGGGGCCACTTTAGAAACTGGGCAGGAAAACTTGGGAGCCTCTGCCCCATTTGTTCTTTCCAAGGGTTGTCTGGCTTGGGGACAAATTAGGCACACTATGCCAGTGATAATGACCAAGTGATTGGATTTAAAGATAACATACATTTAGTTGCTTTGAAAATTGTTATATCTAAAACCCAAGAATCCGATAAGGCATCACCCTGTAAGCAAAAGAACCACCAGGGGACCAGGCTGCAGTACAGTGTGCCACAAATCCAACATCCTCTTGAGATACAAACCATACATTTCTGTTCATTATACCATTATATGCCAGTGTAAAAACATTTTCATGCTGGCTGTGCCCATACATTTCCATTCTGGCTGCACCAAAATATGTCAATATTCCCATATATGTACACAATCATGTTTGCTTTGGGTATAATGCCAGAAATGATGCTATAAGAAAAAGTGTCCATGCGGGCTCCGCCAATGTATGGCAGTATTACCACCTAAGGACATACTTCTGGTGGCTTTTCCGTTAAAAATGCCACATCACAATATGTACAAAGTGGTTGCACAATATGGGCCAGTCTAGATACTTAATAACACTTATCGTGCTTACTCTACAACAGATGCCCAGTGAAAAATGTTAAGCCACAGAAAGAAATGGCTAGACTGACTGCACCAAAATGGCAGTCTAGCCACGTAATAAATAATGTCATGCCTACTTTATTATAGATTTGCAGCCTAAAAAAGTAATGCCACAGTAATAAATTACTAAACTGGCTACACCAAAATGCCATTCTAGCCACATAAAACATTATGCTTACGTTATCAAGAATGCCCACTAAAATAGTATGTTTAGCAAACCCCCTCATTCCCTGCCCGTCCCTCTCCCAACCACACTCCAACTCTTACCCTTTACATGCCAAAATCAGCTGTTCAGCCCAGCATTACACATAAGCGCTCATACACACACACGTGCGCGCGCGCACACACACACACACCATCCACTCACTCATTTAAACATACCATTCACTCGCACCCACATTCACTGTACACTCGCTCATTCACACGCGTACCCAGTCCCCCATTCATCATGCACTACTTCACACACACATTGCATAATACACTCCTTGCACACATACATACATAATGAGCTAACATGCAACAATGCTTTCCTCACCTCTCTGCTTAACAAAAAGTAAGTGCGCACATCAGCCCCCTCCTCTTGGATGAGAAAGAGCACACAATGTTATATGTCGGCTCGCATCCCGGGGGAGGTGGCTGATGTGTATATTTGATTTTTGTGAAAGCGGTGAGGGAAGCCTTTCCTGAAACTAGCAGCTTTAAAAATGTGCTATGTTTGTGCAAATACATTTTTCTGCACAAACATAGCAACACTCAAACACTGCAAGTTTCGGGAAAGGCTTCCCTCACCTCTCTGCTTCACAAAAAACAAGTGCACACATCATCGCCCTCCAGGGGTGCGTGCACCTAGGCTAAAATTATGGGGTGTCTAACCCTTAAAATGTTGGGAGAGGCCCTCACTTCAGAGACTGTGGGGGAGGGAAAAACATACTTGTGTTGGGGCATCTAACTTCTTTACGAATTCTAATGAGACTAGTCTAGTGGAGCTCCAATGTTACAAGCAGTTAACTTTCTCCTTCCCATCTGAAACCACACACTTAAGGACTGTTGTAAAAATGAGCAGTCTCCTGTCCCCCCTACTTTTCTAATGAATCCCCTGCCATGCAAGTACTAACCCCACATCACAATTTCAATTGCCTAAAAATGTATGCTGATGCTAACAATGAAAGGCTTTACGTTAGTAATTGCAGGGCCTTTGTTAAAAGGGAAGATCAGGCATTGTTTAATGCGTGTGTCCTTTAATGTCACACCACAGCTCTGTAGGTCGGCCAGGAAGAGTCAACATAGCCCAAAACATCTGTGAGAGGAGGGGACTAGAGCCCAATCTGCTCAATGGTGATGCACCACTGCATATGATCCACCAGAAGCAAGGCCATGTGCAAACTTTAGCTCCACCGGTGCAAGAAGGAAAGAACCAGAAGACCGGCCTTCTCTGTCCACACACCCCCAATCCCCACCTAACATGAGACTGGGCATTCTACTCCCCGAGTTGCTTGTAGATCACTTCCTGTCAAATTGCATGCTCTTCCCTGTTATCTTCCTACACATTTGTAATGATCTGTAGCGGTCTGCTTCTCTAGTCCAGTACTTCACGAAGCTAGGTTTGCACTGAATAAATACCCTAACAATAATAACAACAATAAGGCAGTCCACGACAGTTTCGAAAAGAGTTAGGCCTAATAATCCCAGGGCCCAATGTGGCAGAGTTGTCAACTGTAGGCCTCGAGGGCCGGAAACATGTCAGATTTTCAGGATACCCCTCATTAGTATTCATGAGATAAATTTGCATACACTGATTATAAATATCTGTACATTTTGTCTCTGAATATTGAGCGATAGCCCCAAAACCTGTTAGGTTTCCGACCCTTTCGGCCTGGAGTTGGACAACCCTAATGCAAAGGAAATTAAAACGTGTGACACAAAGCTCCAGTCTGAGGGATTCGAGGCACCAAAGGGGGTGGTGTGTGTATTTTTATTAAAGGTGAAGTGCAATTGCGACATCAACTTCAAAAGACAAGCAGACATCCACAATGATAAATAAAGAAGTGTGGGGTACTTGAAACCCCAGAGACTATATAAACTTGTTTCCCACCAACAAGGATGAGTTCACGGAAGAGAGGAATGGACTCAGGATCATGGTGCTACAGAGTAAGCTGATTTGCAATTCTTTACTAAACCCTTGCCCCATAACCTCAGATATCGCTAAACCCATAATCCTCTGGTTAATAAACAGCCATGAATCTTAGAAGTTGGATTCAGGCCTTCTGTTGACATCCATGCCTGAGATATGCTCCATGTAGTCGAAGAGATTGAGAACTTTAAAAACTGTACATTAATTTGAAGGAGTAAAACTGAATAATGTAAAACAAAAAGCAGATGCAGAGCATCATTAACACACCTCGTCCAATGGAGGGTGTAAGTCTGGTTACGATTTGAGAAGGGCAGCACATCAATTTTTGTAAGAAATAGATCCACTTTCTGAGGGTACCTCCATCAATACGTTAGCATAAAGACTAAAGAAACGTGTCCACTTCAGAAGAGCATAGCTTCTAAGCCTCATTTTGTAGAAGTGCTAGTTAAACAGTGAATGTGCTGAATATCTACTGCAGGTTGAATACAACAAAAAAAAGAAACCACATCAAGGAAATTTATGTTTAGATACAACAGTGTTGCAGCAGAAAGACATAACTTATGACTAATTAGCATTAAAGTGTTAAAAGGGATATTATGCGTTTATCTGGAGAGAGTTGTACAGAGCGAGAAAAAAAGGAAATGAAACAATCCATTACCAAAATGATCGGCTGAACAGACGATATCTTGAAGCTCTTGGCGCCCCAATCCTCATAGCTGGAATACTTTCCTTTCTCGAGCACATATTGTTCTCCAGTAAAGTCTGCATTTTCATATGCCACCCATCTGAAAGGAACATTTACATTACAAGTAAAAATCGGTACATTTAAATTCATATAGACTAGATATCAAAACCCTGAAACGTTTAGGGGCTATGAAGGGTTAACGTTTTTCGACCGTTAACAAAATATGAATCTATTTATTTTTTACAGTTAACCACCCACTCCATCGCTCATGTTAACAACCTAAATGAAAAAGCTTTTCCAGGAAAGACAAGTTCCATACTTTGTGTCATACTCAAGAACACTTGACTCCTTAATGCTGGGTGTAATATTCCTGAAACTGGCAAATCGTACACCCTCTGTTGATCAAAGATGTAGACAGTAGGCTGCTGACACAACCATGAAGACTACAGAAATGGAATCTAAGTACCCTGCAACACTTCAGGGTCACAACTCACATTCTAAATTGAAACAGAACATCTGAAGATAATTAGAAACCATGGCAGAAACACCCGTACATCCCGTAGGAAAGAATGCAACCAACCTCAATACAGCAGTACTACAAATGTTCTGATTGGAGAGCTTTGGTTAAGAGTCGAGTGAAAAGGGAATTGCACTTTCAAGTTCTTGCCAAACCAGAGTAAAGCTGGTTCCCAAAAAACATGTGCACTTTGGCGCTGGCAAGTTGAAGAGCAAAATATCATTGCCTAGCAGCCCTGACCAATTCAACCAATCAATTTGGAACATTTTGATATAACAATACGATTGTAAAAGATTATATAGCAAGCCCAAAACGTAAAACAGCCTTCATTTCCTTGTTTATGAGCTGAAGCAAAAGAAAAACATTTTGCATTTATGTTGAGACATGGTTCTGCAAAGCAACCTTCATCACTTAACTACCGATTGTGGTCTCTTCCCCAGTAACAAAGAATGATTACATAAATGATGCTAACGAAATTACTCCACTCCTTTATCAGAATAATTACTCCTTATTCACCCACTGATGTCCTCTCCTCCCCCTTCCATGTCTTTTCCTCTTTATTCTCAAACTGCCAGAAATAAGAAATCCACTTATGGTATAAGATTAACTAAACGGGAAGCGCTGATCAACTGAACATTCCAAAACTATGACCACACGCAAAGGCAAAACGTGTGGTTTCAAAGCCCATCCTCAGAATTCTCACATATTTATTTATTTATTATTTATTCAGATTTGTAGAGCGCACGTCAGCCCGGGGGCATCGTGGCGCTTGTTACAGACAATATCTTAGTTACATAGGATACAATATTTACATACAAGATACAATATTTACAGTAGACATGTACACATTAGCAATGTAGTATATTTACATGGATTCCTGAGAGTTTCCTATTATTTTGCAAGGAATGAGGTTTTCAGTTTCCTGCGAAAAATGGGGAGTGAGTTTTCCGCTCTAATGTCTGCAGGAAGAGCGGTTCCAGGTCTTGGCTGCAATGTAGGGGAAACTTAGACCTCCGGCTTTGGCTTTTTTGATGCGTGGGATGCAGAGTAGATTGGAGTATTGCGTCCTGGTGGGACGGGAGGAGGATGTTTTGAGGATGGTTTCTGATAGATAGGACGGGGCGGAGAGAGAGGGGCATTTGTGAGTGAGGGTGAGGATTTTGAGAGTGATCCGCTCTTTCACCGGGAGCCATTGGACTGAGTGCCTGGCATGGGTGATATGCTCTCTTCTTGGGATACTAAGAGCGGCCCGGAGAGCATTGTTCTGCGTGACTTGTAGTCTGTTTAGGTTTTTGGCTGATGTGCTTGCTAGGAGCGCATTGCAGTAGTCCAGTTTGGCTCCAATGGTTGCTCTCGCTAAAGAGAGGCAGTTGGGTTTAGAGAGGTAAGGCTTGATGGCGTTTATGAGTTTGGTGGTGTGCGCAGATGAGGAAGTGATTGCGCTGACTTGTCTAGTCATAGATAGTGAGGAGTCAAGGTATACTCCCAGTGTCTTTACGGCTGTGGATACGGGGATGATGGAGTTGTCAATGGAGAAGTTGGCGTACAGTTTGTCCAGTTTGTCTAGGGTGTTCTGTTGACCTAATATCATGATTTCAGTCTTGTCTCCATTGAGGCAAAGGCCATTAACTGCCATCCATGCCTTGATGATGGAGTAGATTGTGTGGAGTGCCTTGGCATCTTCGTTGTATGATCCTGAAAGGGGTAGAAGTACTTGTGTGTCGTCCGCGTAGTTCGTGTATGTGATGCCGTATGAGTCGAGTTTGTCAAAGAGGGGCTTGGTGAACAAGTTGTAGAGTGTGGGTGCAGTACATGATCCTTGATGGACCCCGCAGCGGATTGTCGTGGGAGTGGCGTTGGCGATGTCCGGGAAGACTTTCATGGCTCTTCCCTCTAGGAAGGAGGTGATCCAGAGAGCTGATTCTTTAGAGAAGTTGGCTGAGTGTGTGAGGTGTGAAGTGAGAGTCTTGTGATCAACCTGATCGAAAGCGGCTGAGAGATCTAGAAGGAGCAGAAGAACAGGCTTGCCTTTGTCCATGATTTGGGTGATCTGACACTTCAGATCCATCAGGGCTGTTTCTGTGCCATGTCCTTTCCGGAAGCCTGATTGCCTCGTCCAGAGGATGGAGTGGGTTTCCAGAAAGTGTTGGATTTGGCAATGTGCGGCTTTGTCCAGTAATTTCAGGAGGAATGGCACCGTGGTTATTGGTCTGTAGTTGTTTGGTTGTAAGGGGTCGAGAGTAGGTTTTTTTTTAGGAGAGGCCGGACCCAGGCCTCTTTGAGGTTAGCTGGGATGATGCCTGTTTTAAAGGACGCATTGATGAATGCCGTAAAGAGCGGCGCAAAGCAGTCTGCGCCGTCTTTGACAAGTTTTGGTGGGCAAATATCGCCTTTACAGGGGGAGGGTTTGAGGTTCTTTAGTAGGTTGATAACTTCTGATTCAGTGACGTCTCTGAAGGAGAAGTCAGGTATGGTGGGCTTGGACGAGGTGGGTGGCATTTTCTTAACAGCATAAATATATAGCTACCAGGCACTTTAAAGGGGACACGTAATAGTAGTTTGGAATTGGTTCATGATCTGGTCAGGCTATGCATGAGACGAGTGTGTGATCAGCGGTAGACCAAATCTAGCCATCTTTTCCAGTTCATGAAGGGAGAACTGGTGATCAAAAGAGGAAAAGGCAGAAAGGCGCAAGAATCATTTTTCCAAAGGACCTACGTCTTTGTATCCTCACATCTTGTTCCCCGTGCCAACTGGTCATCAGTTTTAGTTCCCAATGACATATTCCTCATGAGGGAGTAGCATGGGAAATGATGGTCTGCTTTTCATCAATTGGTCATCATTTTGAACGTTTTCGTCATCTCCCAATCCTCTTCCTTACACCACACGTGCACCCCTTCTTCCCTGCCCCAAACACAGCATTCTTGCCTCTGGTCATACCATCCCCCACCACATTTCCTTGTCTACTGTCACCGATCCCCAGCATTTCTGCACACTTTTGGGGGGCCAGCTGCCCTCCCTAAAAACTGCCACCCACCAGCTGTGGCACTTGTGTGCTGTCTAGCTGCTTTGAGTGCTCGTAAGCAGACGTGGCATACCAAGCTCCTGCCAGGGGGCCCCGTTATTGATGTGCAAGTAACAGGCAAGAAAGTAATGCATAGATAAGGGGGCACTGTTGACCTGTTACTTCCAAGCTATGAGACATGCCTATGAGCATGCAATGCCCCCGATTCAGGATATATCCAGAGAGGACCTATTTCTATTTTTCCTAGTCAATGGTCAAATAAATTACCTGCTGAAGTTATCATACCGTTGCACAAAACAACCCTAATCCTCGAATTCATTCATCTTAAAGGTAGAACGATCAGTCCAAGAGCCCATGAGCAACACAGAACAGGGCATAGAAGGAAGGGAATGCCTCATCGCTGATGGCAGTAGGAGCTATAGCAAAGTACTTATCTTTTGTCAAAACTCATAATATACGGAATCAGGAAACAACATTTTATGTGCCCCATTGCAAAGTCATATTTGGGATGGTGAAACATTAGGAAGCAAAAAAAGAAAGGGAATATGGTAGTGTAGGCTGTCAAACGAGCAAGGACAATGTGGAGTCAACTTATTCAATCAGCACCCACAGCAAAACGTTGTGTTTGCCAATCAGGTACCTTGTCCAATAAATACAGTATTTGGGTGGGGCGGTGGGTGGGGGGGCACAGGGAGCGGAAAAAAGGGTACTGTTAGAGCATGAGGTGGGTCAGGTGAGTTTTTCTTCCCCTATGGATGGTGTTAGGTATACCTCACCTCCTGCCTCCAGGCAGAAGAGCCTGTCGTGCCACTTAAACAACAGCATGGCTGCATACTAAATATTGGAGTTGTGAGGAGGTATTTTTTCCTGTAACATGACTCCGTCTTTGGAGATGTGGGCATGAGACTTGGGGATCCAATGTTGATTGATTGCATTTAAGTGGCTCTCTAGAAACTTGTGGGCATCTCTGGTCCACAACATCCGACATGGCCACATAGGAAGCCCATGTAATTTGAATGCCACAAACTAGGTTGTGTGACAGGGTGAGGAAAAGGACACTGTTAGAGGGGCCCAGAGGACCTCTCTCAAGCTAGGGTAGGCAGCTCACCAGGCCAAAGCCAGATCTATCGCAGGGGTCGTGGAAGGGACTACTGTCTCTAGCACCCAGAACATGTAGAAGAAGCTAGAACGTGCATTGGCACGGTTACCAGTCAAATGGTCGAAAACATTTGGTCGACAGGACAATTGGTCGACACCATTTGGTTGAATGCCAAATGGTCGAATTTTTTTTTTTTTTTTACCCATTTTTTGTTTTTTTTGGGGGGGGTCCCCCCCAACCCCTTTTTTTTCTCTTTTTTTTCCCCACACGAAAACCCACAAAACACATATATATATATAAAAAAAAAAAATTCGACCAATTGGCATTCGACCAAATTGCAGTCGACCAGTTTGTTGTCGACCAGTTGACTGGACACCCATTGGCACCTCTTTCTCGGTCTCCTATCGGCCACTGTCCTCGCCAGGTCTCTCTTTCTAATCGTTCAGGTGGTCCCAGAGGCATTGTGATAATAACGACCTCGTATATTGACAAGAAAGACTACAGCTACCAGTGCGCACCACACATCTCACACGACTAGAATAACAAATGGATCTTGGGAAACAACACTATCCAAAGACAAACAAGGGCTATGGGTACCACAATTCAGCTAGAACCAACGGCCAAGTTCTGGCCTGTACTAGAAGGAAAAAAGATGTTCCTCTAATGAAGATGGACTATACTTCCCATCCAGAAGAACAGCTGGCCGTACCGCCTACCTGCACTTAAAAATGTCCAATGTTGATTGTCCTTAATCTATATATATCTACTTATGTATTGTCCACGGTGACTCCCCTCCCCTCCACAACCTGGTCAGAATGTAACTCAAACTCACCCTTTTGTAAAACGCTCACTGCTTCCGGTGGACAGTGACTTTCTGAATACAGGAGAACCGTGGACCCACGATGCTAGAGAACAAATGGCCGCCTTGAAGAAAATTGAGGCTCAAAAGGGGGCGGGGCTAAATGCTCTTATGAAACCTCAAAGGAGAAATTCCACACTACAAGGGAAGGAGATGTGAAGAGTTGTGAATAAATGAGGTAGAGATTGGCCCAGGAAACAGCTGACCCGAGGACCAAATGAGGGCTCAAGAAGCTTCTAAACTTTAAGTGGACAGCTATATAAAACTAGGAGAGTCAGTCTTCAGTGAGAGGTGTTTCAGTGAGGTGAATGAAGACCAAGGACCAGCAGCTGGAGAAGGACTTGGAGGAGAGTTTTCACATATCTTGGGAGAGTAAAGGTACGGTGTTGTGATTGCGAGTTAGGAGAGAGTAGAGGCAAGTGAGAACAGGGAGTAGAGACAAGAGAGGAGAGATTAGACCAGAAGAATGAAGGAGGGTGGAGAAGAGGAGTGAGAGGTAGCGAAGAGGAGTGTCAGAAGAGTGTGGATAGGGCATAAAAGGCTTTCACAAGAGGATGGGCGCAAAAAGAAAATCAGGCTATCACAGTTTAGGTCACCTAGGAATCTCCTGAGGGGGAGAAAGAGAGGTCTGACCTTTAAGTCTCCCAAGATTAGGTTCAGTTTAAGACAATAGGGGTACACTGGATATAGGGATCCTGTATCAAACCCTTAAGGAGTCAGGTTTAGGGAGGTGGGACCCCCCCAATTTAAGGCAGAGGGCAAACAACAAGGAACACCCATAGACTGAGCCCACCCTGCCTCTTTCTGTATGTTTTATAATAACAAATGAAAATGTATTCACCTTGTTACATGACTATTGTCAAGGTTGTCACAATGGAGAAAAGGTGTGATCTGATTAAAGACATTTACATGACTTTACTTAAAAAGAAACATAACCACTAACAAACTTCAAAGGCATATAGCTAAACCACAACTGTACTTTATAGCTTCAACCCACTGTTTATTTAGGCCCCCATTAAAACATACCACAACCATTATCACATGGTGAATTGCAGCTTCCCAGAAGTGTGAAAACTGTACATAACCCATCTTGATACGTATGCTTTCATACTAAGCACAGATGACAAACTGTTAAGTAAAAGAATATGTATTCAAAAGCAACATACCTTAAAATCTTCCAAGTTGAATGTTCCAATGTAGCATATGTTAAAGTATTTAATTTAAGAATGGGCGGAAGGCCCCTCATTAAATGAGCTCTTTCACCATTCTAAATACAATTTTGTGAAAACGTGAGCGCCAAAATCATTTAGCCTAATTCATATTATAACTTTTCTGAGTTGTGCTGGTGTTTGGCAGATGCAGTGTTTTTAACTGGTCAGGCATACCAGAACACATAACTTCCTGCAACAATAGCTATGAACACTTTGCACCCTACATTAGGTTAGAAAAACAGGATAACCTTTAAAGTAATTTGGGGTTCTTATGCCATGCAGGTCTTCCTTCAGCACTAGTCGGAAATGCTTGCCAGACAGGCATGACAAGAAAAATGCCCCATCAAGCTGGAGAGACCCAACTCACACAAGGTCTCACCAACTTTCCTCCTCCCCAAATGGTTGGAAAAACGATTTCACAGACTAAAACGATAGGTGAATGAGATACCATAAGGCTCCCCACGATTGAAGCAAAAAGTGTCCAGGGAAATGCCTGGCAAACTGCAGCATCTTGCTTAGATGATGAATCTGAATTCAGAGTATAATATTAATATAATATAATAATGCATTAAGACTGGCACACATAAATGCACTAAAGAAATCAGCAATAGGATGGCATACATTTCTCACACATAGGGTGCTGCATTACCTTTGGTGGATTGAACATGAATTCTCAGAGGAACCTGATGCTTCCACTTTCGTATGATTTTGACTATACATCTAGTAATAGAAGCTTTACTTGTGTTAGCGGCAGGGAAAGTCCACCGTACCCTAGTGACAGATGATTGCATTTTCTGAATATTTTTCTCCTATCCAGGTAGGGTATGGGTCTGGAAACATCCAATTATGAGCCGTTTCCTCAGATGAAGAAACGCAAGACCCAGGATGGTATAGTAGACAACTATTTCTTAATGTGAAATTGATAACAGTCAGATTATGGGAAGGGACTATCCTGCCGACTGCCTTGTCTTTGGGGAAAATATATTGGAAGGCTGTTCTGGTAATGCCTGCAGCTCTACAATTTGCTGGTCAACTTGATAACTACTGGATACACTCTTCCATGTCAGCAAATCCAGGGTTCTAAGGATTTATACATAATCGATGCCAGAATCAAACTTGAAACCCACTGGGGGAGTGAAGATGTAAAAGGCGGATGTAGATGTAATAATCCATCAAAATAGATTTGATGCACTGAAAATAGTTCATGTGGTCTTTCTAAATAAGCAGAAATAGAAGAACAACAATGGCTGCAGAGTTGAATGGGAAATTATATGTCAGCCCAACATGAGATGAAAGAAAGCACATCATCCAACAATGCCCTTGAAAGATTTGCTCGTTTTAGTTTACTGTGAAGTGTTTAGAATGGACAATATGTGGAATCATAGCTACTTGTTTACATATTGTCTCAAAGTTGACTGCTTCCTGGTAGCACATATAATGGAAATGTTTTTATCTTAAAAACTGCAGCCTGCGTAAACTAGCTCTCGATACACCTTTCTTCTTTACGCCTTCAGCTCTCTCGCCCTCCACCTCCTCTTGCACCTCTGCTGTTCTAAACACCCAAGCTACTCTTTTCCAAATTAATGTTTTTAAGTTATTTGCACCCTCCCATTGGACCAGGCATGCAATAAGGGCTTGCAGCTGGCTGAGGTCAGTATTTCTTTCTCTTGTACTGGTTGGGCTGCATGGGCCTCTTGCGCTTGGGTGATTTTTGTCGAGTGTAACTGAATTCTCCTCCATTGTGGACGAAGCTCTTAGAAAGCGGGTCTGACATCTTAACACAGGCAGAATTCATGCATTCATGCTCACCTGACTCCAGGAGCGGGGCAGGCAGAACCTGAGTCTGCTCCGTGGTCCATTGTCTTCTCACAGGAGAAGTGTCAAGCCAAACAGGGTATGTGTGCATGCTCTGACTTGATATTTGTGTGCAGGAAAAGCTGCAGATCTGGCCTGACACAGCCTGCTGTTTCTACTTCCTGTGACAAGGTCAGAGGTCTGACGACTTTGTCAGGGGGTATGGGGGTGGGGGGCGTGGGCGTACAGGAGCACTGCTCAACCTGGGGTTTTACCAGAGCAGTCCTGCCGCGAGGCGGGAATAGGGAGGTTGGAAGAGCCACACTCTCTCCCCTTTTGTGCCTGGTTACAAGTGGGGAGTACCACTTTCAATAACGCAATGCCTGCCCTAAACCATGCTGCCAAGTGTTCTCCCTTTTCCCTTGCAGAACATCATTTACCAGAAGTCCCTGAGGCGAGTGATGAATCACCCGACCCCTGGTAGAGAGACATGGTGAAGAACCCGAAAGATGCAGCTTAAAGTGCACCAGTGATACAGAGGATTAGCTGCAGCAGACCAAGGACTCTAGAATTGACTATTCCTATGTTAAGCGTATATCACAGAACACTGTTGGATGTGTGTTGGGGATAAGGGCAGGACTAAATTAGCATTTTGTAACCTTGCACCTAATGTGACCTTGCCTCAAGGGAAAAGCCAGGTATAGATTGGCCACCAAAAGGAAGGTGAGTGCTCTAACCAATGGGAAGGGGGGCTAGGTGGGGTGGGGCGGACCAAATTCGGAACCGTAGAAAAAGGAGAGTACAGAAGGGTTGAGTGTGGGGTGTCCGGGTGCGATCAAGTGAGGTGGAGGCAGATCAAGAGACCAGGTGGAGGAAGGATGAGGGAGCAGAGTGTGGAGGAGATTGAGAAACAGTTTTCATAAGGTGAGGTACTGGCCAGGAGAGAAAGTGGTACTTGATTGTGAGAGTATGTGTAGGGTGACAGAGGTGTGACGGTTAGTGAGCGAGTAGAAGGATAAGTGATTAAAAAATGTGGATGAGCGCGAAAGGAGTGAAAGTGAGTGGGAGGAGAGAATGGCAGGAGAGTAAAGGGGAGTTCAGAGTAAGTGAGAGTGGAGAGTAAGTAAGAATGGAGAGTGGGAGTTGAGGGTAGAAGAGTAGTCGAGAGAGAGCAGATATGAGAGGTAGAGGGAGAAGGAGAGAGACCAGAGGGAGAATAGGTTGAGGGTCGTGAGATTGAATAGGTAAGAGGTGTGTGATTGCCAGAGGGACAGAAAGAGGGAAAAACGAAGCCAGAGTGCCCTGCGAGATATAAGGACAGGTTCCACCTACTAAATTCCTGAAGGGAGTGAGCAGAGAAGGCTGAGGCCTTTACGCCATCACTCAAGCCAGTATATCAGACAGTAGGAGTTACTGCTCTTTAGTTGCCAATCAAGGGGACAGGCAAGCTTGAAATAGAGTGTGTGAAGCCCTCTGGGGAGAAGAGAGGTACAGCCATTAGTGTGTCCTATTGTCAGCACATAAAAACCCTCGACTTATCTTGTGAAGTCATGGTATTCTTAAAGTCATCTGTGAGATTCCACATTCTTAAAGGGCCAATAGCTGCAGCAAAATCCATGTGTTGGCCCTGTACCTCAGGCTCCCAGTGTTGTGGGGGGCGTCACCCCATTGCTGGATCCCACATGAGTGGATGATGGGGGCTAACCCCTGAGTAGCCCCCATACACTCATGTCAACCAGGGCACATCCTCACAGCTGCTTTATTTTAAACTCATGAAAGGCAGAAACGACCGTTCTCCTGTCTTCCAATACTAAGCCAACACTCCCATCACTTATTGCCTTTGCCCATAACATGTCCCACCATCACCCAAGGCCAGCTGTCTTAGATTTGTCTTGGACAGCAAACTTAAATTCATCGACTTCATCACTGACACTGTGGACAAGATTAACCTTATAAATGTAAGGCAGGTCTGCCGTACTTCACCCACCACTATACCAAAACCCTGGTTCTCAGAAAATGAGATTACTGCTCTCTAGCCCTTTTGTGGGCCTTCCTCTCTACACTTTTGGGCCCCTGCACATACTTACTTTTGCCATAAACGCCATATTTAGGTCTTCCTACCTCCAAGCAACACCACAATGCTAGCTGTCTATGCAAAAATCATTCCCTGGTGAAATTTTGACTACGGTCCTCAAATCTATCCACTGCCCTGTTCCACCACTTCCTTGCAGACTGTATCTCTCACGTTTCACCCTGCTGACTGACATCCCTTTACGAAAAGATAATTGTGGCCCTCTGGAGTAAAGCAATCTTTCTCTCTATTTAGCAATTTGACAGAATCAATTTGAGAAAAGGAATGTCCAAACATAGGTTCTTTTGGAACTAAGCTTTATTTTTCAAAACCGTAAAGTGTATGATTTGGTGCCGATTATAGGCCAAGTAGACATGCGTGAGCCATACCATATCAGAATACTCAGAAGCAAGCCCTTATCCACTGGGAAGGGCCCGCATTCTGAGCACAGTGACTCTGCTCATCTCCCTTCGTACCTACTTTGCCACTCGACTACTGTGGCTCTTTCAATGGCCCTCAGCATTGTATCCCTATGACTCCCAATCATTCCTACAAAACATTAACTACCATAGTCCGAAACAGCCTGTCCTCTCAGTTTTCCCAAATAAAAAAAAAACAATATCCCAAGTACCATTTTGGTATGCTGTGGTGCTAATAAGTATAATAACCTACCTTGTCAAGCTCAAAGGAAGGGATGCCAGTTCATCTGTAATTTCAGAAGTTCAGTATCTGCAGATGACAAGCTAAACTTCTTTAAGCTTCTTGTAATCTCTGCTCTGCCTCCGCAACTACCCTTGTGTCACCTCGCCCCCCCTGTGCTTCATTGCTTCCGCTCTTTCTTCTTGCCCCACTTGTATGGAATTTTCTTCCCCCGGACATCCGAGAAACAGTCCACATGGATTTGTTCAAAGCCAAACTAAAAGCCTACTCTCCTCACCTCCGAGTTACCCTCTTAACCTATCTCTCATCTGCCAGCTAGCTAGCATTTTTTCCTTGTCTCCAACGTGCCTCTGCCCCTCACTTCCTCTGCCTCCACTCTAGCACTTCACCCATAATGGTCACATCTCAAGCACAACTGGCCGTACCGCCTACCTGCACTTAAAAAGGTCCAATGTTGATTGTCCTTAATCTATATAGGTCTACTTACGTATTGTCCCCGGTGACTGCTCCATTTACTCCTCTCCACAACCTGGTTAGAATGTCCCTCAAACTCACCCCTTTGTAAAATGCTCACTGCTTCCGGTCAAATTTGATTTCTTATCTATTGTACGTTCCTTTGTGATCAAAAGAGCATTGTTCCTCCTGTATATGAATTAATAAATACAAACAGGTAGTGTAAGAGTGCAGGAACCAGAAAAGATTAATCAATCGGTTTGTGTCTTCTTCTGTTTTTAGGGACTCGTTCTCAGGTTTGACAATGGAAGGATACAGACCATCAGGTTAAATGGCAAATTGATTGGGGGCCTCCACATTCAGCTTTCACGTGCCCAAACGCCCCCAGGTTCTCTCTCCGGGTGTGAATAAAGATTAAACCCAAATACCATTTCTAAACAGGTCATATCTGGTTCTGGCAATGGTGGTTCTTCACACTCCGAGGCATGAAGTACCCATGACCACATCCGGCAATATCAGTCATACTGACTCTTGCAGAAAAGGTCTAATTGCTGACTTATACAGGGGATTTCTGTAGGGAATTCACAAAGGCTGTCACAACCAGTGGAGTCCATAAAGCAAGCTGTGTGAGAAGACTCATGCAAGGACCTTTGGGACGCCCGAACCATGAAAGGCATAGATTCCCAGGGGCCATTTTGTGATTGGTGTCCCTGATCAGTTCTTTGAGTAGGGCTCTTCTGGAAAACAAGGTCAGTAAACAGTCATGAAAAAGCATAAAAACACATGGGTATTTCCCAAAGACATAGTTTAGGAATTGTTGACCTCGCAAAGACAATTAGAGCTGCAGATAGGATTCGGAGATGGTGGTATTTTAATCCCCAATTGTTGGAAGCTGAAATTAAAAGGATTTTTCAGGGAATTAAAAATAAGTTCTCATTGTTAACTGGTGTATATTTAGGCAAGAAAAAAATGCATTTTAATTTTAAAGAACATAGGTATTTTTGTGGAAACATACTTTATTTGTGCTCACTAATTATCATAAACTGCAAAATATTGTTTTTACAATCGTATAGGCCTTCTTCAGATCAGATGACAAATTAGTAGAGCTCCTCTGGGTGGCATGCACGTTTGAGGTCTCAGGTATGTACACATCAAAACAGCAGTGCAGGTGGCAACAATGGGCAGACACCTGCTTATTTGTTACTCATTTTTTTTGGCCATCAGGTAGTGATTTGGCTTTAGCACCACGTATAATGCCA
The DNA here is from genome assembly GCF_040938575.1 of Ambystoma mexicanum. Lineage (NCBI taxonomy): Eukaryota > Metazoa > Chordata > Amphibia > Caudata > Ambystomatidae > Ambystoma > Ambystoma mexicanum. The sequence continues at coordinate 994,168,764 of NC_090927.1, forward strand.
AAGCTATTGGCCAAGAAGTAGGGACAGGAGGGATATGGGATGTGAGGGGAGAAGAGACACCCAGTCTGTGCTCGTTTGGCTTTTTACCCACATGTATGGCCATGAACGTCAACTAGTCCTGATGGCGATTGCCACCAACTACTCCAAGAAGCCTTCTGAAAGTATTTCTGAAAGTAATTGCAGCTATTAATCAGCTGTAAGTGTAAACAATATCTTAAACCAAGCATGCCTTAAGCCGCTTGAATTTTAAATGTGTGTCTTCGCATCTGTTTCTTGCATTGACTTCGTGTTGAAAACAAGCTTTGGCAAAGCCAACCGTTTTAGCTCTTTTGTTGGCATTAGATAGCCAAGAATAGCCACCACATGCCAAGTGCTCTCACCATTTGCTAACTGTTGCCATTTTTATGGCCAGGTTTCTCTATTATGGCATTGCCTAGCAAATGCCTATCCCGCATCTACACACACATGCCTACACAAAATACTTTTAACATTAACATGCCAAAACTGTTGGCTACATCAGGCTTGTCTGGATTTGGCGTATTTAGGTAATTTTAGGTAGTTTAACAAACATGTACTCCGCTTATGGGGAGTTCAGAACACAGCACTGCCCAATTTTGAACCAACCTTTCCTAGTTTCAAATATTTTGTCTCCGAGATTTGTGACACAGGCATGGCATAGAATTATTCAGTTCCACAACAAGAACAAAAAGCAATATTGCTTTCTGAAATGTATATTTTCCTGATATTGTACATAATCTCAAATATGATCACATGTTCCCGAGGCATTAACTTGTTTTCTCTAGGATTCTTTTATTTTAGTTTACACCATTTCGATAGGACAACACCTGTAAGTTGGATGATACTCTAAACCCATTATTGTTCGTGCAGAATTCGAATATTTTCTTTTGCTATGTTTGAACAATCTCTTGTGTCATTTTTTCAACTTCATTGTTAAGTTAAGTTGAAAAACGAAACTACACGAAACCATTTTCAAGGCTGTGGTGATTCCACTGAGCACACAGCAGAGCAACGAATCTCCCTTCTAAACCCAGTCACATGTATGCGTATTGGTAATAATGCCACTTCCATTGCAGATAATTATTGAATGCTACACTTGAGATTCAATAGACTGTTAGTAATAACTGAGAGTTGATGAATCACGTGTGTGTGTTGTTTCTGTTCTAGGGCATGCTCGTGAACATAAAAGAGAAAGCAGAGCGCTTTGGCGTGCCAGGCAGATCTGTAGCTGCTCGTTTTTTCAGGGCGTGCTCGCGAAAAGCTTATTTAGGACAGCAACCCCGTCCAAATGATTTATAGACGTGCCGGTGTCTCGGCACCGAGGTGACAATGAAAGACTGACTAAGCATTAAACACGTTTGTTTTTTAATTGCTAACTGTAATGACTGCGGTTTGCAGTCTGAAGTGTCACCACAACTGAAAGAACTCGGACGTCAAAAGAAAGCATGTCAATGAATGCGCTACATGCAATGAAAGCGGCCACCCTTCAATCGCGCTCGTCAGCGGATGGTGTTGCAGGGCTAAGGAACAATCGCAGCATATTTGCCCCCAGGGCTCGACCAACACCCACTCGGGAAATTCGTAAGGCACAAGGAGGACTGAATGAGTCTTCATAGCATTGACAATTTGAAATGCTTCCCACCAAGAAATGACAATTTCCAACCAGTAACAGGTACATGTGCTCTTCCATATTGAAGCCTCAACTCAGTCACTCACACCTGTGCCTCAAATTCCCACTAAATACAATTAACTTGGTAAATGCTAACATGCGCTTAGGCTTCAAGGGTAATGTATGTCAGGTGGTAGTTCTCAGCTTGAAAAGTTCAATTTATGTTATCTTATGCTGTTGTGTTTTATATAGCACAACTGCTGCCATTTTCAAGGTCTCTCTCCTTGATCTGGGGGATAACGAGTCAGGAATTGTTAGAGGGGGCAGTGCAAGATTGATTTGCTGTTGTGTTGATGCACATGGTTTGTGGGTACAGGGTAAGTTAAGTGTCCAAGTGTTTCTGGCACGCATGTTCTGTTATTTGGCTTTTATACTGCGTGAGTCACCAGCATAGTGGTCTTAAAGCGCCAAGCCCTTGTATGTGGGAGAGCAACACGTGACCCCACCCTAGGTTGTTAAGACTCGAGGTCGAGGGCTACTGTGGTGAGTTTGGGCAGTACGGATGTGTGGGTGGTGTGGTGGATAAAAAAAAGAATACAAATTGACACTTTAAAGACCATCACTTAGTGTTGAAAGGGATGGAAAGGAACGCCTATTTGGACTATGGGTTTATTTGCAAAAAAGGATATTCTTTCTTCAGAACAAACTAAACAAATAGGGTCAGGAAGGGTTACATAAAAGTGTACAGGTTTTCATTATGGAAGGGATACTGGCCCCAAGGAGTCACTTCATAATAAATACATGGATAGTGGAAGAGACTTTATATCACATGGAAAGGAGGAATCGTTTTAATCTTGCTAGCAAATTTATCGCTACCTTTCGCTTTTAGAAGCACTAAACCTGCCCTAATTTGAAAGACGACTGGCCCTAGAGAGTGGTGACGTGCAGCCTAAAAAGCATAGCAGAGATTCGAGCGAGAGGTTATAGTGCAGTCAGCTGTACAACCTACGTGATTCTGATAGTGCATGTTGGCGCTCTTGCACCCGAGGCTGTGCAGCACTTAAATGGCACGTTGGAAAGGAGGGGCTTTTCCTTCAAACATTATTTCGCAAAGAGAACAGCACAGAAGTGCGATTAGAATTTTAATTTTGAAGTATTTATAAACACGCACACCGATGACCTTAATCGCAGATGGTATGGTGATGCCACAGTAGGGACAACGGGCAATAAAGTGGGCCATCTATTGAAATGGGAACATAGAGAACCCATTAAAAAAAATGGTTTTTAGGGCTCTTTGAAACTGGTGGATAGATTTCAAGGCTCTAATTTCTCTGGGGATGCTATTACACAATTTCCGAACTTAGACGGTGAACCTTCTGTCCCCCCTTGTGACACAGCAGGATCGAGGAATTTTTAGCAATAGTTGGTCCCCGGAACGTAGCGTCCTAGTCGGTTGATACCGACTAAGTTTCTCTACCAGAAAGTGCAGTTAGCTGCAGTCCGTAGCCGAACCGGGGAACGGTTCTATGACAAATGTACCTTTTTCCCTACCAGTTTCTAGGGCGGGGGAGGGGGAGGGCTGAGTGGGCTATAGCCCTGGGTCTTTTGGTTGTAGCCACGAATAGAAGCTCAGGGTCCACAACCAAAAGGCTAGCTAGCCCTGAGTCCCAACAGGCCACACACTAGCGCAGCCCCAGATCTTTTCCAGACCTAGAAACACCCCTGCCAGTTTCGACCTACTCATCTGAGATAGCATCTGCCATAGCTCGCAGATGACCTTTCCATTTTCACTGTACCACGGTAAGAGTGCGCTTGCATTCCACTTTATTTCAGAGTCTGCTACCTTCATTAAAATTGCATTTTCAATATGTATAATCTTTGAAGCAAGCCCTATAGCCGTCGTAATTCTCTCGACTGCTCCCCTCGCACTGACCATCTGAATTCACCCTCACAATTCACCTTAATTCTCCCTCTCTAAAGTCACACACACGCAAGCACCAACTCTCGCTGTAACCCACCTGCAAAAATTACTAATTTCTTTTGTCCAGACGTGGGTAAACTGCAGGTAGAGGTTCCTGTGGAGAATATGTGTCTGCATGTATTAACTAACAAATCTGCAACCAATGAGTTGGTAGCTCATGTGGCTATCGGCATCTGCACAGAGGCCTCCATCAACTCACATGGACATTCAATGGGGAACATCAATTCCCCTTCTTTAACTCAACTGGTGGATCTTGTTGATGGTAAACATCCTCGGATATCTTATGCTCTGCCAGTTGTTCAACCTACATAAAATTCTCTATCAGCACCACCTTTATGTGTTTCAAGAATGACATGAATCTTTTAATAACTCTCTTCCTCTTGAAGTTACGCACTTTGCGGAATGTTAGAAGCTCTGCATGACTCCTTAAAAAAGTCACAATTTGTTAACAGTGCACAATTTTGTTTTGTCTTCACTTGTTAAAAGAAACCATACCCTGACGTTAACTTACATTGACCAATGCCCAGAGCACAGGAACCCTGTGGTTCCCTTGGAACATCTTAGTCCTGGGGATTTTATATTGAAATATCTTGTCATAATCCTACTGAACTTGCTTTGCCTTCTACCACCTCGTTGCTGTCTGATAATCTCTCTACTGATTTATTCTGACCTGCGGTCCCTATGGAGAACCCAAACACTGAGATCCCTAAAAACTACAAAAAACTGTGCTAAAAAAAATTTAGAAGCTTTAAAAACAACCGGTCTAAACAATGTAAATCGTCAAGGACGTTTTTAGGAAATCTTAGCAATATGGTCAATTCATTACCACAGTCGTAATGCTGTATCTATAATTCTAACTCGAAAATGCAAACTTTCAATTAATCAAAAGGTGAAGAAAGGCCATGGGAAATCCAAAACTAAGAATGCATCTAGTCAATTAAATACTGTACCAGAGTCAGCTTCTACTGGGGGAAAGATTACTCGCTATTTTGAACCTACTTCGCCTCTAAAGCATTTTGTCAACATTACTCTTCCACTAAACTGGTTTATGATGCACCTGCTAATGCTTCACTTTCTGATCTTCTGCTTGATTCGATCTTATTTCAAGAGAACCCTACAGAATCTGGTGATAAGATTTCCTCTTCTGAACATCAGGACGTCTTTTCGGACGTCTCAAAGAAACAGCCCTTAAAAGTGACTTGTGAGCAATCACAGTTAGTTCCTTTAAAACTAGGTTTGGAGTCTTTATTTCCTTCCAAACCAATGGCACTCTTAAATCGATTTAACATTGTATCTTTATTTTATGAAATTCCCAGTCTCTAAAATGTGGACTCTAAAGATAATTATTGGGTACAATTTTCAGATAAACATATAGACCTTTTTTGTTTGCATTGCAATTCTCATATCGTTGACTCTTTGCTGCTTGAGGAGAAATTAAAAGTTACTCACCATAGTGACTAACATACTCCTAGTCCAGAATCCCCTTTCCTGCATGGGCGTCCCTCAATAGGGACCGAACTGAACCTTTTTTCACTTAAAGCATTTCCCCTTTAAATTTAAAAGGCGCGTGTAGGTGTGGCTACGGTCCGTGCAGTCCCCTTTCCCCGCTCTCCGGTGCCTCACCTAACTCCCCTTTTAAGCATCAGTCAGATTATTTATCCTGAGTAACTATATTATATGGGGGAGGACGGAGGGTCATATGGAGGAAAGGAGACTATGGACTAGGAGTACGTTGGTGAGTAACTTTGGTGAGTAACTTTTAATGACTCCTACATCCTGTCCCCTTTCCTACCTACTGCATGGGCGATTACAACTGAAATTAGCCTTAGGGGTAGTACAGTATTATGCAAATATGTTCCTCAGCACTGCTTGGCCAACGACTTAGTCGAGTAGTGCTTGCAGAAGGCACATGGAGATGCCCATGTCGCGGCTCTGCTAATGACCTGCCAGGACGCATGCCTCTGGAAAACCACTGCAGTAGCTTTCGCCCTGATCACATGCGCATGCAAATTTGCTGGACAGTCCTTGTTCTGCACCTTAAAGGCTTCGGTGATAGCCACCACCCTCCATCTTGCTATGGCAGCTTTCGGGGCTTGAGAGCCCGGGTGTGCTCCTCCACGTTATAAACAAAGTGTCTGACTTGCGGTTCTCCTTTGTCCTGTCCAGGTAGAACTTCAGTGTTCTTCTTACATCGAGACAGTGTAGAACTCTTTCCGACTCGGACTTTGGATTGGGAAAGAAAGTATGAAGCACTATCTCCTCGTTTAAATGGAATGCTGAGACCAGTTTTGGTAGAAACCTTCGGTGAGTGTGCAGCATGACCTTGTCCTTGTGGAAGGTAGTGCATGGTTTAGATGATACCAGTGCCTGGATCTCACTGACTCTGCGTGCTGACATGAGACCAACCAGCATCACAGTTTTAATAGTGACCAGTAAAATGTTTTTAGTGGCCATAGGCTTGAAAGGCATATGCACAAGTGCGGTTAGCACCACATTAGAATTAATTTTTTATAATTAATCATTTATAATTAAAATTGATTTATTGTGTGTTTTGGTTACACAACAGAAGCTTTCACACATACAAATCATCAACAGTACACAATATATTACAAAACTATAATAAAAATAATTTAAGATCAAACAAAATACAGTACAGAAACACCAAAAGTCAATCAATACTATATTCACAAATTCTAACATTGTAATTAATGACAACATGTCATTTGTGTTTAAAATACAGATCCACAACTGTTCTATACACGCTCCCTCAAAGTTATGTGCAAACCTATCCAATTTCTCATACTGTAATTACATGAGAGCAGGGCACTCGGTACTTAAGTGTCTTAGGGTCTCCATAGTAATACCACAATGGCGACATAACCTTTGATCAATCAAGGACCTTAAGCGCATACCTAAAACATCCAATGTTGGTAATACATTCAATTTTAGTCTTAAAATCATAGATCTAAAATCTCTTGAGGGGTGTTTTTTCAAATATGGTGCCAAAACATGAAAACATTTTATACTCCAATGAAATTGATCATTAAAACATCAGTACTTCATTACAGCATCCCTATTCTTAATCCATTCATTTCTATAACATTTTAGTTTGACTTTGCTTGGGTTGACACTAAACTCCTCAGGAGAGGACTCTATCATGTCCAGCAGGTCATCACACTTACATTGCCAATTCAAAAGTGACCTGCTTGTGCCTCCACTCAATTCCATCCCTAAATTAATATATAAGGAGGTCTGAGGAGGCAACAAAATCGAAGCATATATTTGCAGGACCCTCCATTCTACAAACATCCCCAAGGGTAATAATCACAAATCAAACCTAATTCCAGTCATTAGGACCGAGCAGGTCAGGCGCAGCACTTTCCTCGATAGCAGTGCCTCCAATATGGACCAAGGAATGTCCACATTCAAGTTTTCAGTTCCAAAAATCAATTTAGGAAGTATTGTCTGCCCATACAATTTGACCATTGGTAAAGCTGAAAATCTGCCAAACTTATAGTCTAATTGAGCGAACTGAGAAGCTGACGCTAGAAATGTTGCACATTGCCAATTAGTTTGATTTCCCAGAATATATGAAACTGCCCAAATATTTAAAACCATTGACGACCTCCAAAATTTGATTTGAAATAAATGATCAATTTGAAAGATATTCATTTAGATTTCTATGCATTTAAAATTTATATTTTAGATTTAGAAATATTTAGGTTAAGCTCCAGACTTAACAAATAAGTATGTATGCTGTCTAGGGCCCATTGTAGACCAAATGGGGTCATGTCAAAAATGATAGTGTTGTCCGCATAATTGAAATACTGAATTTAGGCATGACCTAAATGCAGAGGATTAGTGTGTTCTAAGTCCCAGCAAGAGCCCATATCCTTAATATAAAAACTAAATAAAAAGGGGGCCAAGCGACGCCCTTGGCGAAGCCCTTGATTTGTGCCAATCCATTGCATGCAGTGTAGAACCTCACTCTTATTTTTGTGTCCTTATGCAAGGCAACCACCTATAGGAGAGACTGGATAACCACAGTTGAACATCTCCTTTTATAGGGTTTCACGATTCACGCAGTCGAAAGCCTTACTTACATCTAGGAATGCAAGATACAATGAACTTTTATGATCCCTCACTTGCCTATCCAACAAGGAGACTATGAAGCTATTTAATCCTGTTCCTGCTCCTTCTTGAACCCTGCTTGGTAGGTGTCCAGGTTATCAGAGTTAGAGGCCCAAGTTTGAAGTTCGTCAAAGCACCACACTTCGATACCAAACTGGGTGTGGGCGCGTCACCGGTGGATACAGTCTCATTAGTCCTGTAAGATGTTTCTTCACCACAGGATATGACATGGAAAAAGATGTAGAATCTCAGTTTTTGTAAGTCTCTATGGCTGACAGATAGCTGCAGCACGTGTTTGCGAGATAAGCAGAGAATGAGAGCACATGGTACAAAGAGCAGGAGATAGGATCTATGCCATTATCCCTTGGCCAGAAGTAGAACCTTGACCCCTTGCTTCTATATTGACACCTGGTGGAGTCCTTTCTCGCCTTCTGGAGAATTTGCAGATTTTCCTCCGATAACTACAAGTGTTGCAACATTGCGTGTCCAGGTAACCAGGTCCGAGAACCAAATCCTGGCGGGCCACTGGGGAGCCACTTGAATGAGGTGCAGCCTCTGAGACTCCCGGGACTTCCGCATCACCCTCTAGATCAGGGGAATCGGTAGATAAGCATAGGTTCAAAGGTTGTCCCAGGACAGGTGTAGAGCATCCTTGAGAGAGCGTTTGCCCCTGCCCATCCAAGACTAGAAATGTAGGCATGTCTTGTTGAGGTCTGTGGAAAAAGAGATCCACTGTCGGATGGCCCCATGCTTGGAATAGGTCACTCAGAAGATGGGGACATAGCTCCCATTCAATCATCCTCTCCCAGCCTGCTGAACCTGTCCGCTTTCACATTGCTGTCTCCCAGAAGGTGGACTGCCGACAGGTGGATGTAGTGAGACATGTCCCAGTCCCAGATCTGTATTGTCAGTGTGCACAGGGGATGAGGGGATATGGTCTGCCTGCTTGTTGACATAGTACATGCACATACAGTTTTCCGTTTGACCAAGGACTACCCTGCTCATGATCAATGGTAGAAATGCTCTCGGTGCAAACTGGATGGCCCTGAGCACCAGTAGGTTTATGTGATTCTCCCTGTCCGTGGCTGACAACAGCCCATGTGTCAGTCTAGAAATACGGATACCTCTATTTTGAGACCGCAAACGCATTTTGGTGGCCGTGGGCCAACCGTCTCATGCACAATATGACAGAATATAGGTATTCGAGTTTGCCAATGAGCGGCCATTTTGATGTAACAAGAATCGCCATTTTGTTTTCTAACCATTGCTCATTGCTTTCCGTTCCTATTGCTTTGCAGTATATTTTCCGCTTACACTGCTCGACTGTGAAACATTGCTGTCTGTATGTGAAAAGGACAAGGCCACAGGGCCGTGAGGATAACAAGAGTTCGCTGAAACACAAACGTAGGCAGCGCCAGGAGGAATGCCCGGCTCCCTCCCGAATGTAGCCTTGAAGCAGAGCTGCAGGGCATTTAATCATTTCACAGCTGCCAGCCAGTCTCGTTATATGGTAGAATATGTTAGAATAATACCGCTAAAGGCTTGAATTATGCTTTTCTAACGGCCCCCCTTTGCTGAGCCCGCTAGAGCATGTCGGCTCCCAGGACGCGAATAGCACCTGATAGATAGCAAAGTCCGGAATGCAACTCCCCCCCCGTATGTAGTTTGCTTCCAAGAACAGAAGCGCTGTGTTCTATTCAATAACCGAAAGATGCCTTTGCACTCACAAATTGCAAATTGTTACTAGAATAGATGTTTGAAGGTGTCATAGTGGTCGGAGATGTCCATCATCACACCAAGTTCAAAGAAACCCAATAAAGGGGGGTGTTAACCATGCCATAGCCGATAGTTTGATATGCATTTTGTATATATGTAACTGATGTACGTAATTCATTCTCTTGCGTCCCTTGAGGTCTAGAGATACACGTCGCGGGGCGTGAGACCGAGTTGGCCAACTGAGACTTTTGCTTTTCAATAAAACCCTAAATAACACCGTAGATCCCTTACTGCTATGTATCAAAATCAACATGATTAAATTGTTCAAAAAAGTACCAAACTCTGGTATCATGCATTTTTATGAAATTCTCTGAAAACAAAAAGGGCAAATTTCTAGAAAGTTATTTGAAATATTTATTATTTAGACAAAGAAAATCCTGATGAGCATAAAAGTTGTAATAACAAAGAAGTATAACAGAAATTGTTAAAACGGTGTTATTTTGGTCTTTTGTCCCCTCCTTTTCTGCTCATGGGGCAAATCCCCCCCCTCTTTTTTTGTTTTCAATAAAACCCTAGCTTTGGGAATACAACCTTGTGTCTGGCGTCTCTATCGTGTGTGGTGACCTGCCTTGTTTCCATAGACGTCAGGGTCACCTAGGGGCCCCTTTCAAGATGGCGCCCCAATAGGGACCCTCCCCCACTTGTTCCTTCTCGTAACGTTGTAATTGAGAAAGGCAGAGAACGGCGAGGACGGGACGATCGAGCTGGGATCAAGAGGTGTTCGGGGCGCCCTGTAAAAATGATGAGAGACTCCTTTGCAGATCTGCACACATCTGATCCCTGATCGACGTGCCTGGCTAGAGAACAAGGAGGCGATGGCCCCGAAACGAGGCGGAAGCCAAGAAACGCAGACACGACGTCTTTTGGTGCGTCAGTATACAGACGACTTCATTTATCAGGCGAGTCATTCCCCGATTCAAAGCATCCTGATATTGGTTGAGAGTTGACTTTGCAAAATCAAACGCCGTAGGTAAGGTTGATTAACCAGGGGGAAGGTTGAAACATGCCTGGGGTATTGTCCACACTAGCAGGGTTTTTCTGCTGTGGTAGACAATCTTTGGAAGATGGCCAAATTGTACCACCTGGGGGAACGCCGGCGTATGAGATGTATGTGAAGTATGGAGTGGGTGCGATAATATTCTGTGAGGCTGGCATAGGCAAACCAGAAAGCAACAAGACCATCAGTCGCCGATTAATGGTAGTTTTGAGATGGCGAGGATAGATAACTTGGAAAGGGTGTTGATAAGAAAGAAAGCGCATCCTGCAGCATTTGAGACTATTAAAGACTGGAGAAAGGAAGCAATGCTCCGATTTAAAAGCAGAGCAAAGCATGCACACAGGCATAAATCAAAAGGTGAGGTAGCGGAAGAAAAAGAAGAGGAGGAGTGGAATGAGAGTCTAAGAAGGGCAGGCAGGCGTGACCACTTTAATATAGAAAAGATATACCCACAGCGAGAATTACACATAGCAGATGAATTGATAGAAAATATATTGACCCATACAAAACAAGGCCCAAGATCAGAAGTAAGACCAGACACGTCAGTAGCTATTGCCCAGCGCCCGTAGCCCAAGCTCCCCCTCCGGTAGCTCAAGCCCTCCCACAGCCACAGACCGCGCACGTAACACTTCCTATTAGCCAACCAGGCCCACAACAGACACTCCCTGTTCCCATTGTCCCATCCGCACCTCGCACCTTAGACACAGACTCGGTACCGTCCGTTCCTTCCGGGGTTGAAGTTGAAATCGCGGGGGCAAGAGGCGGGACTGACCAACGGGGGTGCACGAGGGTAACCCGCAGCGCAATCAGCAAAGAAAGGAAGGTGGAATTGCAGCAACAGGCAGAGATGTATATAGACGGGAATGATGGGAAGGCAACATTGGCTTCGATATATGACTTTCGTAGAAGCAACGAAAGACAGGTAGTGTTGGAATGCATGGGTGAATATTTGGTGGAGAAATGGAACCAGCTAATTGGGAAATTACCACCGCAGCGATTGTTAGATTTGAATGCATTAGCACGCTGTAGGGAGAGGGATGAAGAAGTGAGAGAACATGTGTATAGACTTTTTGAGCTTAAAGATGAATTAGATAATGATTATGCCGAAATGTTTACTGCACCTGGGTACAGGAGTAGAGATATCGGGAGAAATAGGAAGGAAACTGTAGAGCCATATATACGACGACGACATTCGATGTTGTCAGTACAAAGGGGCAACAAGTTAAAAGTATGTATGCGAGAAGCGTTTAGATGGATGTCAGACCCTAGTATTCCCACAATGGAGATACACGAGATATTTGATGAATATTCCATGCCTATGAAAAGAAAAGCGCTACAATCGATGGCTGAACATTTATTAAATAAAGATATAAAAAATAATAAGGCCAGCCCGCCCGAAATAATGGCAGTATATAGAAGAGCACTAGAGCGAGGGACAGGAGAAACAGCCCTATCATTGGATCTGGGAATATTGTTACATCTAAGAGAAGGGGGAGGGACGGTAAGTGGGGCATTTCCTATGAGAGAGGTCCCACCTACCTTTGTGCCCAAAGTGGAGGTTCCCGCAGTGGGCGGTGCAGCGGCGCAGATGACACCAGCCCATTACACCGCCCAATATGTGCATGTCCCCTTCTCCAGACAGGAGGTGAACAACATAAAGCAGACGATTCCTGATATAAGAAAGAATCCTGCAGGGTTTTACAAGGAAGTAGAGTCCTCCCTACAATCATCCGTGCTTACCATGGGTGATATAGACCCAATATGACCGGTGATCCTGCCAGCCGACATATGGAAACAAATAAGGAAGGTAGATGACACAACGGCCTTTGGCACCACATGGGCGGACTTGATAATAGAAGATAGAAATAAAGCGGTTGGAGGGACACCAGGAGCGAACCTGGCAGCGTTACCAGCACGTATAGTACAGAAGTTAAAAACAATTGTCCCAGAGAAAAGAATCCAATGGGACAAATTGACTGCAAGGAGAGCAAGGCAAAGATGAGTTGGCTACAGATTATTTTAATAGATTTGAAGAAGTATTCACAGACTTCAGTGGGCAGGATATGGTTTCAGAAGCAGGAAAGAGGTTATTTGTTGACAAATATGTGAGGGGGTTAAAACTTCCAATTCAGGATCTAATAATGACATCAGAGAGTGCATGGCAAGCAAAAACGTTGGGCGAAGTACTGCATATGGCCCAATATTATGAGCACAAAGTGACTGCAGGAAAAGAAAAAGAAGAGAGGGATAGGGTAAATCTAAAGACACTAGTATTAATGCAGCAAGTAGTGGGACATAATAGAGAGCGAGGGAACGCACAAGGAAGGAGTAGTTCGAATATGCATGGGGGCACAGTGGGGCCCAATCAGTGTGCATATTGTAAAGAGGAAGGACATTGGCGAGCGCAATGCCCGCATCTACAGAATAGAAATGGGTCTGTCAGAGGAGACAGCATAGAGGACACCCAGGAGCGAATGGACCAAATAGGAATAGTATGCAGCAGCATCATAATAACGGAGGTAATCAAAACCAAGGCCAAAACCAAAACACCCCAAACCAGAGTCAGGGACAGCAAAATCAACAATATGGAAATCAGAGTGGGGGAAATAGAGGGAAGAGTGGAAATGTTTTCGATACACAGCCAAACACGTATTACAGTAATAGTAATGATTACACATCGGACGATGTGTTATTTCCCCAATAGGACAGCCCAGGACAGGGGTCGGAACCAGTGTCTATTCCCGTGAATCAGAGAGGACCCTATGTAGAAATGAGAGTAGGGAATGAGGAGCACCGCTTTCTTGTAGATACAGGAGCACAGAAGTGTTCAATAGACCATCACTTGGTTCCGAATATACCACTGTCAGGGCAAAAGAATATTTCAGTAGGGTTCGCAGGTACACCAGTAGTGTCCAAACCAGTCCCCGTTACCATAGGACCATTTACCGAACATTGTCCTTTCCTTCTAACAGAAAATTGTGGAGAAAATTTGTTAGGATTAAATTTGTTGAAAAAACTAGGTTCTGTTATACATTGCACGACAGACGGAGTGTTTCTAACGATATGGCCACACGATGCCCCGGTGTCAGAATTCATGTCTGAAGCGTTACCAGGGGAACTAAGTAAAGTACCAACCTGTATATGGGCAATGCATGACAACAATATGGGATGTTTAAAGATAGAGCCAGTAAAGATTATTTTGAAAGAAGGTGTTACCCTACCGCGAATACCCCAATACAAAATTTCAGTTGAAGGTGAGAAAGGATTGAAGAGTATTGTTACCGATTTGGTGAAATTAGGGGTAATAGAGGAAATCACAGGCAGTACATGCAACAGCCCGATTCTTCCGGTTTATAAAAAAGGAGGTAATGAGGTACCATACCGTTTCATAATTGATCTACGGGCATTGAATAAGGTAGTAGATCCGCAATTTCCTCTAGTGCCAGACGTCACTACAATATTGACAATGATACCCGTTTCAGGAGAATATTTTAGTGTAATAGATTTGAAAAACGCATTCTTTAGTATTCCAGTGGACAAGGACAGTAGATATTTGTTCGCGTTCACATTAGGAGGACGATCATTTACATTTACGCGGATTCTGCAAGGTTATACGGAAAGCCCAAGTATTTACAGTAGAGCATTAAAAGAACAGCTAGACATGCTGGAATTACCCATGGATTGTGTACTTTTGCAATACATAGATGATTTATTGCTAGCTGCAGACACAGAGGAGATTTGTAAAGAAAGCAGTGTATTACTACTGTCACACCTAGCGGCACATGGCCATAAAGCTAGTTTGAAGAAATGTCAGTATAATCGAAAGGAGGTGGCTTATTTGGGCTACCTACTTTCGAGAGGAGGGAGAAGACTAACGCCAGAACGCATAGAAAGTATTTCTTGTATGTCTATTCCAAAGACACAAAAAGGAGTCAGAGCCATAATAGGCATGGCTTCATATTGCCGACAATGGATTGGTAATTTTGTGTTAATTGTGAAACCATTAGTGAATTTAACTAGAAAAGATGCGGTTATGCCTTTGCAGTGGGATGAGGAATGTCAGAAAGCATTTGATGGATTGAAAACTGCATTATGCTCGGCTCCAGTTTTGGGTACGCCGAACTATGAGAACATTTTTAGACTATTTGTGTGTTAAAGTGAAGGATGTGCATTGGCGGTTTTGACACAGGAACAAGGTGGAAGAAATAGGCCGTGCGGCTATTTTTCTTCTGCGCTGGACCCCGTAGCGTGCGCACTACCACGATGTTTGCGATCTGTCGCGGCGGCTGCTGCGTCAGTGAAACAAACGGAAGGGATGGTATTGGGGCACACTTTAATTCTGATGGTGCCACATGCCATAGACGTTCTATTAAATAGGACACAGACGCAACACCTCACCTCTGCTAGATTGACAAGATATGAGATTATCTTGTTCGCGCCCCATATCCAAATTATGAGGTGTAGCGCTTTGAATCCTGCAGAATTAATGCCATTAACCATAAAAGAAATTGGGAAGAATGAATCACCCCCCCACGATTGCTTAATGGTCACTGAGGAAGAAACCAAGTGAAGAGTTGATTTAAGTGATATTCCACAGAAAGAGCCGGATGGAGAGTTATTTTGTGACGGCTCATGTTTTAAATCACCAGATGGCACGACAACTGCCGCATACGCTATCACTACCCTAGAGAGTGTTGTAGAAAGTAAAAGAATCCCCTATAATTCAGCACCAGCCGCGGAAATAATAGCATTAACCAGAGCCTGCGAGATTTCTGAAAATTTGAATGTGAATATATATACTGATAGTCAGTATGCTTTTGGAGTGGTTCATAACTTTGGTCGACTCTGGGCTGAGAGAGGGTTTCTGACATCACATGGTGCCAGAATTCAACATGGCCCTTTGATTTTACGATTGCTGTCTGCACTCACGTTTCCAAAGCACCTAGCAATAGTGAAATGTGAGGCACATAAAAAAGTAACATGCAAAATAGGAGAGGGAAACACGTTTGCAGCCAGAATTGCGAAACAAACTGCCACTGATTTGAATACCAAGATGATGACGGTTCAGACAGAGGAAGTACCCTGTATGATAGAAGATGGAGTTGCGACTGTCAAAGAAATGCAGGCCGAGGCTACGGCCGATGAAATACAGGGATGGGCAGAGGGATCTGCTGAGTTGGATTTGGAGGGTTGTTGGGTGGACAAGGGAACTAGAAACTGGATGTTGCCAAATTCGTATGTGACTGCAATAGTCACAATGGCCCAGAGCCCTACGCACATCTGTGCCAAGAAAATGATACATCACCTTTCTACAGTATGGCAGAATGTAAACATAAAAAAGAATGCAGAGAGGTTGGTGCAGAACTGTATCACGTGTTTACAACACAATGTAGGAAAGGGAACAGTGACTCCAATAGGCAGTTTTGGCCCGCCCTCCATGCCGTTTGAGGTGGTTCATTTTGATTTCATAGAGATGGAGAGGTGCCAAAACTTAAAATACGTCTTGGTGGTAATCTGTGCATTCAGTAAGAGGGTGGAGGCATATCCTTTGAAAGATTGCACAGCAATGAGTACGGCAAAAGTAATGTTGAAGGAGTATTTTTCCAGATTTGGCTTGCCCCGGGTCCTATGGTCTGATAATGGACCGCATTTTGTGGGTGCAGTGGTATTACAGATATGTGCTGGTCTCCAGATTGATAAGAGATTCCATAGTTCAAGGCATCCGAGTTCTGCCGGTCTTGTGGAGAGGCACAACGGGATTCTTAAATCAAAGATTAGCAAGATTTGTGCAGGAAGCAAGTTGAGTTGGGTGGATACATTACCAATAGCACTATTATGCATGCGTACGTCTGTACAGGCTAAAACTGGGCTCTCCCCGTACAAAATCGTAATGGTGAGGCCGGCAATTGTTTGGTGCGCACCTCAGCCAAAACGACTTAGTGAGATAGAACATCCTGTGCTTAGTACTTATTGTGGCCTTACTGCAGAAATTGCGTTTGATTAATCAGCAGGTGCAGGAGGCATTACCAGTAAGGTACACCGGTCCGGGGCACGCTCGAGCCAGGAGACTGAGTGCTGCTAAAAAACTTTGAAAGAAAGTCATCATTAGCACCCAGGTGGCGCGGGCCCCTTCAAGTACTTTTGGCGACGCAGACGGCAATACGGGTGGATGGAAGGAAGTCGTGGATCCAGGTCACCCATGCCAAAAAGATTCCAACTGCACTGAAAGTCTTGCCTGACACTGAAGACCGGAAAGAGACAGCGGTCCCAGAAACGAAAGAAACTGTTGCCAGTGAACAGCCACCTTACCTGCCAAAACGAGAAGTAAAACTCGAAACAAAGCCTGAGACGATTGCCAAAAAGGGGGAAGCGCAAAGAGTGCCCCAACGTTGCCCAGCAGAATCGACATCACTGCTGACCAACGTGAAATCTGCCTTGCAGATACCAGCAAAACCAAATCGTGTACCCCTTTGGCGCCCACCAGCACGCCAAAAAACAGATCTGCATCATTGGCGCGGCGCACACCAGCACCTTCAAGCCTGAATCTGAAAGTGCACCGGCACTGTTCACGGATCATACGATACCAGGAGCAAGGCGATACAACCAGGAACCAGGGGTGTAGAGGAGAGAAGCGTGAGAATTGTGCAAATCGGACAATTCAAGACTCGCGGCTCCTTGGTGCGATCATAAAAAGTACATGTGTCCGGAACCAGAGCGGACAAGCTGGGTGCACATGATACTGAGGCGATAACTGATCAAAGGTCCTCTGAGCAGTATAAGAAGGGACAAGTGATCTCGCCTAAAAGCGAGCAATCGAATCCAGGCTAAAAAGGACAAGCAAAACTGAACTGTGACAATTCCATTGAACTTATTAACATCAGAGCAAGCGCGACGAAGAAAGATATCCACAACGAGCTGTGATAAAAAAGAAGGACGACGAGAAACATGCCGGGACCGGTACCAGCCTCCTCCTGCACCACCACCGCTGAGAATGAGTCAGTTATAGAGACTATAAGTTTAAGAAAAACGCATGGTAAAACAAATTGTATGCTGGCACTAACGATAATAATGTGCTTTATGAGCGTGGTAGCACCAGTATCGATAGCCCTAATATTATGGTGGGTAGAAACAACACACCCATTAGAAATGTTTTTACCAATAATGAATATATCCACTACTGAAAGCCCGGTTCAGGTGATCACTTATACCCTTACCCCCAATGGAAGAAAAACGCAGGGAAGGTTTTGGAAATAACACCTTAATGCTGATAATGAACATGACATATGCAATCCTAAAGAAAACAAACTGCTGGGTGTGTGCCCATTTACCACAGCATGCCGGAAAAGGAATAGGGTGGTATGTGCAGCCATTACCATTAAGTTCTGCATGTAGTGCATCTTTAGGTGCAATGTTCTTTGGGAAATGGAATAAGAGTAATACGGGTCAATTAGACAGAACCAACATGAATGAGTTTGAGGAGATAATAATGAAGCCCGTGGGTTGTTCCATTTTCCATAAAGCACAAGTAATGGGCCCAGAGCCCACGAGGAAAAGTACACGGAAGATAACACGACAAAATAGACGAGAGAGATTATCCCCGCCAGAAAAAACATCTGTAATGACGTTTCGAGTAAGAACAGAAGGGGACAAAGGTGCAATTCCCCCATCTTACACGGTGAATTATAGCCCAAGAACTGTCCCTTTTTGTCTAAAAAAGAAAGGCTCTTTTTCACTCTGAACATTTACTGGTTGTATGAATACAGTGGTACTAAAATGGGAAATAGAACCAGTATACGTAGGTGATCCAGTTTATTTTATATGTGGAGAGAAAGCATACCCTTGGTTGCCCAGAAACTGGGGAGGTACATGTTACCTAGGGCTACTGTTCCCAGGAGTATTCCTCTTAGAAACAGCAGCCATGGCCAGATTATCCAGAACTAGAGTCAAAATGACTGACAAAGGTGTTTTAATAGCAACTGATTTAGCTAAATCATTCATTCCATTCTTAGGGCAGATAGTGAACTTCAATAATATAAGGCAATTGTCCAGAATCCTAAAGAATACAATAAACACAACAACAGATATATTATTTAACATGACGTTGGAAGAAAGAGGAATAAGGTTAATGACGCTGCAAAATAGAATGGCTCTCGATGTAATCCTTGTTGATCGTGGGGGGATTTGCAAAATAGTGGGATCAGCATGTTGCGTTTATGTCGATGACTATTCCCCCACGATCTTTGAAGCAATAAAGAAAATGCACGTTCTAAGTTCTGAACTCCCCATTGGAGAAGGGAGCTGGGGAATAGGATCTTGGTTTTGGGAAATACTACGATCTTGGGGATGGAAGTTGATCTCAATATTAGTAGTGGTGTTCGGAATATTCCTAACGTGCTGTTGTTGTATACATTGTTTACCCATAGTTTGTGCAGAGGTAACTGAGGGATGTACGGAAGGATGCATGCATATGATAACAAAGAAAAAACAACCTCATGATCGAACTAGCCCAGACCCAAATGAGATGAGAGCAGTAAAAGAGTTGATGGCAATAGATATTGATGAAGACAATGATGTCCACAATAGCATGCAAGACTTAGACATAAGTACTTCAGATTCATCATCACTAGAGGAGGTTTCAATAAATAGATGAGACGTTTGGCATACGGCCAAAGGAGGGTTTGTCAGTCTAGAAATACTGATACCTCTACTTTGAGACCGCAAACGCATTTTGGTGGCCATGGGCCAACCGTCTCATGCACGATATGACAGAATATAGGTATTCGAGTTTGCCAATGAGCGGCCATTTTGATGTAACAATAATCGCCATTTTGTTTTCTAACCATTGCTCATTGCTTTCTGTTCCTATTGCTTTGCAGTCTATTTTCCGCTTACACTGCTCGACTGTGAAACATTGTTGTCTGTATGTGAAAAGGACAAGGCCACAGGGCCATGAGGTTAACAAGAGTTCGCCGAAACACAAACGTAGGCAGTGCCAGGAAGAATGCCCGGCTGCCTCCCGAATGTAGCCTTGAAGCAGAGCTGCAGGGCATTTAATCATTTCACAGCTGCCAGCCAGTCTCGTTATATGGTAGAATATGTTAGAATAATACCGCTAAAGGCTTGAATTATGCTTTTCTAACGGCCCCCCTTTGCTGAGCCCGCTAGAGCATGCCGGCTCCCAGGACGCGAATAGCACCTGATAGATACCAACGACGAGTGTGATTATTACAGACGCAGCTGGCTGCAGAAAGGCATACCAAAAGCTAGGTTGCTGTCTTCTCTCCACCTCAAGAGGTCTGGACGTAGATCTCCCCAGTATGCTTATCCTGCTGGACTGTGAGTCCTTTTCCTCTCGCCAGATGCAGCTGTATTCTTCTCATCTTGAGAATGGTGAAGGGGATTGGCAACAGGCAGAGTGCCATGATCCCTAACTAGTTTTGGAACCACCAGGCAGTCGTCGATGTCCTGCTGAGAAAATGATCTACAGCAACTTTCATAGCCCTGACCTTCTCCCGACTAGCAAAAATCCTTAATTGCTCTGTGTCCCAAACAAGGGCCAGGAAGGCTAATGACTGGGTGGGGGCTAGCTTTGACTTGCGCTGGTTGATAGAAAACCCCAGCTCGCACAGAATGTGCATGAGACAATGGCCCTCATTACGACCCTTGCGGAAAGCGACTGACCGGAGCGCCACAGCGTAAATAGCGTTTCCGCCATTGTACGAAGGAGCAAAGTGCGGCCCATTCCGACCCATCGGGCACGAGCACCACGCCACGGCGGAAGTGCAAAGTCCGCGATGGCGGAAATGACCCCAAAACGGCCCACACCGCCGCCGTACGGCGCCCTAGGTGCAATACCGCCACCCCTCTTAGCGGTCACCGCAGTGTGCGCCTACCGGAAAGTACGGTGCCCGGAAATATACGGAAACGGAAGTTAAAACATGGGCCCGGAACGGGAAACATCCCGGCGTACACCTATAAAAACACCAAAACCACACAACCACTAAAATCACTACCCTGAAACACACCCCAACCCGTCAACCACCCTAGCGAAACCAAGAAAAATGGGAAAAGTAGCGAAGAAAGCGTGCGACCGCAAGCGGCAGGTCCACTTCTCCCGTGAGGAACTCACCGTGCTAACAGAGACCCTCCAGGAGAATGCTGCCGTCGTCTTCTCCACGCAAATGACCAGGACGGCACTTGCAAACAAGAAGGCCATATGGGCTCTGGTGGCACAGCGGGTAAGTGCGGTGGGGACCGCACCCCGCACCCCACAGCAATGCCGCAAGCGATGGGACGACCTGCGGATACGCGTCCGCAGCATACTCTCTGCCAACCGCAACATTGCCACAGCCACCGGGGGAGGTCCTGAATCACCCATCAAGTTGACCCCCTGGGAAGAAATCTGTGCCTCCACCATCGGAATGGAGAGCATAGAGGGAGTCGGAGGGATGGAGAAAGGAGTGCAGACATCCGAAGATTCAGGTAGGTGGGCCAGATAAAACAATGCCAAATCCACACAGTCCATCCATGTGAAGTACCATGCGTCCACATAGTGCAACAGAAACACATGTCCAGGAGAACGTCCACACACATCGGCCTGAAAGCGCACGTCAAAACCCACAATAAATACATAAATAATTAAAAACCCCTAATACACGCACTACACGTGCAGCAGGCACACCCTAACTGCAGGCTGCCAAACAACTGCACCCTCACTCCACACACAAATCAAAGCACCTCCAAGACCCCGACCCAAATCACCCTCAGGTACCACCCCAATGCATGTGATACAATGCCATTCCAATTCCCACTGACCCATCAATAACCCTCGCCCTCCTTTACTCCACCACAGGGTCCGATCCAAACGACGAGCTACAGGACACCCCTACCAGCACACCTGCAAAGAGGGCCAAGACCAACGGCCAGAGACCCTCCACCTCAGCTGCACGCATCAAGACACGGCAGCAGCACAAATCAGGTGGCAGCACAGAGCCTCCAGAGGGAACATCAACAGGCACCCCAGCAGCCAGCATGGCCACAACACCACCACCACAGGTCCCCCCAATGGATGCCACAGAAGGCACTGCCTCTGGTGGCAGCAGCACCATAGGTGACACCCCATTGATGGCAGCATGCTCGGACACAGAAGACGGGGATGTCGAGGTCAGATCCATCCATGACCTGTCCCAATCCCCCTGTCTGTCCCATCCCGTACAACATGAGGATACCACGCAGGTGCAGTCACAAGACGACGACTGGCCATCCCCCACAAGCCCTGTGGCAAGGCAACATGAGGACAACAGCCCCTCTGTGACACCACCGCAAATGGCCATGGCCCAGCAGAGGCAACAGTCCCTCGACAAGTTAATCGTCCAACAGCAGCAAATGGCCACACTCCTCAAGGGCCATGCCGATGAATGTGGGGGCACCAAGGCAGACATAGAAACATCAACAGAGACACTTAGGGCAGAAATGGAGAGAGGCACAGAGACGCTAAGGGCACAAATTGAGAGTAGCACCGAGAGCCTGAGAGTCCAAATGGAGAGTAGCACCGAGAGCCTGAGGGGGGAACTGCATGCGACGTCCAAAGACGTATGTGCCGAACTTGCCGCAGTGCGCCGTGTGCTCACTGAGCTCTCGCAAACCCTTAGGGACATGCATGGACGTGAGCAGGCAGACATCATCCGTTGCAAGTTCCGTCCAGGGCAGCCCCCAACGTAGATCTGGAAGGAACCTGCGCTCCACAGGCAGGGGTGCCCCTGATACCCGCAGAGGGGGCATGCAATAGCGACAGCCCACTGACAATGAGCATCTTTGGACACTGGTGTTCGGGGGGGAGGTAGGAGGGTGGAGGGGGTGTGTTGGGCTCACTTGGGTGGCGGGTCGATAGGGTGTTCAACATGATATCACATATGCCATAAAAAGTGCACGATCAACCAATGAGATGTGTGGACAATGATCTTTGTGTACTAGGCCATCATAGGCGTACAGTCCATATTGTGCATGTCCCAGACACACGCAGTGCCACGAGTCCCGTGTCCATGTATCAGCCACCAGGCGTGAGTGCTAGAAGCATACATCAATGAGATGCTGACGAATGTCACGGCCCTCCGGTGCCTCGCAGACTCCATGAGGTGCTGCCACATCCCCACCCTCATCATGACCATCATCAGGTGCTTGCAGTTCTGCGTCAGGGGGCATGGGCACATTTCTACGTACGCACATGTTGTGGAGCATGACACATGCCATCACCATCTTTGCAACCTTCTCATGGCGGTACAGGAGTGCCCCGCCAGACCTGCTGAGGCAGCGGAAACGGGTCTTCAGTAGGCCGAATGCCTGTTCAATGACTACACGGGTACGTGAGTGGGCATGGTTGTAGTCCTCCTCATGCTGGTCCCGTGGGTTCCGGACTGGTGTGAGGAGCCATCTCTTCAGTGGATATCCAGCATCACCTGTATGTGGACGAGAAACGTATGATGTGGAATGCCATTGATACGTACGCACACCCCCCCCCCCCCTTCCTGGCAGGTCATTGACAATTCACATACCCCACATCATCATGCATGTAATGAGACTCACCGAGTAGCCAGGATCTGTTCCCTGCGTGTCGCTCCATGTAGCGTGGTATTGTAGAGTTCCTCAAGACCATAGAATCATGGGTTGATCCAGGGAATCGGGCACAACAATGTGTAATGATCCTGTTGGAGTCACACACCATCTGTACATTCAGGGAATGAAATTGTTTTCGGTTGCGGTACTGGGCCTCCATGGCATGTGGGACGACCAATTCAACATGGGTGCAGTCGATGGCACCAATGCAACCCGGTATGCCGGCAAGTGCATGGAATCCCACTTTTGTGTTGGTTATTTCCTGCTCCGAGCGTGGTAGAGAGATGTAGTCGTCTGCGTGCTTCAGGAGGGCATCGAGCACTTGCAATAGTGTCCGTGAGAACAGTGGCTGAGAAATGCCATGCAACTGTCCGACTGTGTGCTGGTAGGTGCCTGTGGCCAGGAAGTGGAGTACAGACACCACCTTCAGTAGGGGTGGGATGGCGGTTGGGCTATCTATCATGCTGACAAGGTCAGCCTGTGTCATGTCCACAATGGCGGCTATGGTGTCCCGGTCCAGACGGTAGAGGGTGTGGATCTGCTCATCAGTGAGGTTGAACGGATGTGCTCGGAGGCGTTGAATTGCGGGCTGCCTGCGTGGTGGTAGTGGCTGTGCTGGTGGGCCTTGCTGGCCCTGCCTTGGCCTCCTCCTCCTCCGTGCAGCTGGTTGTAGTTGGTGTTCGTCTACTTCTTGGAGTCGGAGCACTTGCAGTGCTATCAGGTCCCCCAGGGCCAACATCGCGAGTCCTGCCGGTAGCATTTCGGTGTGGTTGTGGGAGGAGACTGGCTGTGCAATTTATGTGTTTTCAGGCTGTATGGCCTCCACCTGTGGTGATTGATTCCACCTGTGCAAACTGCTCTCCCCTTTGGCCGAGCACGTCCCGCGCACAACGCTGCAATACGGGGAATTGTATCTTGCTATTGCAATCATGTATTTGTACCCGATGGCCGTGTAAGATTGGTTGATATGTTCATTCTGCTGTGGTCCCATTGTTTCACATACTATCTGTGCAGTCGCGAACAGACTTGTGAGGGGTCAGTGGGACGTAGTACTCGAGTAACGGTGGGCCCTCATGCATCACTGTACCGAGTTGCAACGACGGGCGGGGCGTCCCATTCGTGGGTGAAGGCAGTTGCCATTTTCACACACAGCCGCACTCGATGGAATAATTAGTGATTTCAAACGGCCACAGATGCCTTTTCGACGTGATGTTGCAAATGAGGAATTCGAAGGGCGGCGCTTTCGGTTTCCAGCTAGCGGCGAGGAGATGCCCACAGGTCTGACTGCAAATGTAACGTTCTATTGTTCTATGTCCTTGAGACAGGGCCCATGGCGAGGGAGCAATGATTGATATGAATAGTTTGGGAAGCGCAATAGCTACGTGGGCGATGAGGCCGTCCGTTCCCAAATACATGTTACTTCACAACACTGGAATTACGGGCTGGGGCACTGTGGATTTAGCAGGCTGCATAACGCACAGACTCAATGGATGTTTCTAATGTTATGTGAGTAATTATTCAGGCATTTTGATCCCGGGATGAGGGAATGATGGATGGATGCATGGGCAGGTGATTTGATACAGAGTTTGCCATGTACAGGGCTTCTTGGGATCTATCCGCCTCCCCTACGCTATGTGATGCAGGGCTGCCATAGTGGGACCATCGTCCATCTGGCCTTGTTGAGCCCTCCCTGTCTCGAGGCGCCCTCAGACACTCGTTTGTGATGGTGTTTGCACCTCGATATAGATGGTTATGAGTCGCAAGTGGTTTTGGGGTGGTGATGTTCCTTTGGAGTGGGCTAGCATGCATATGGCTGTGGATTTCGTGTGATCATTGAAGTGAGTTGTTGGTATGTAGTTCTGATGGCCATTCTGTTCTTTTTCTTTTCTTTTGGTTGACAGGTATCTCCTCCCCTTTTGCCACTGCCATCTGTATGCCACTCCTGCAGATGGATTTTACTCCCGACACCTGCTGCTTCGTGTTAATCAGTGGAGCAGCATTACGATCTTATGGGACGATCGCCAATGGGCAACATGCCCTTACGCAGTACTGGTGGCTCGGAGCAACATTTCGGCCTTTCAGCTGGACTAGTGCCTCCCCATTGGGACGGCCCTGCGGTTCTGTGCGCTTCCATGTTGCCTTTTCGTACGTGAATGTGGCTCTGTGTACCATGGGGGAACAGGGCGACACACAGGTAGTGGCTGGTCATTTCTTGCCGAAGCAGCCCACAATGGTGATTAGTGTTTTTGAGTTCATGGCCTGATGGCTGTATGTGCTTGGTGATTTTGATGTGCATAAAATTTCTATTCTGATTTGGCCCGTGTAGCGTTTTTCTTTGCAAGTGATGTGGCATATGCCTATTTGGGGGGCGATGTATTGTGAGGAGATCTGCATTGGGTTCCAGCTTCGGGGTTTAGTTGCGTGGTACTGTGCTGTGCGCGTTTGCCTACGAAGCCCAGTGAGGTCAGGGATGGGGGCTGCCAATATGCCAGTTTGAATGTTGTCATGCTCAGGGGCGGGGGATTGGGTTTTGTGTAACAGATGCCGGTCAGCCAGGTGGACTGGTTGAATGATGTGGTTTTCGGAATATTGCTGGTCACAGGTGCCTGTGTTTGCGTGCGTTTCTTGGTGGGGGACTGTGGTCATGTCCATTGGGATGGCTTCTGTATTCGTGCCATCTGTGCCCTGCAGCTCCCATTGGCCCCTCTTGTGTTTCTTTTGTTCGTTGGCATGCATGGGTGACTTGTACATTTCAATGGTTGCATTGTGGCTTCATTGCACCTACGGGGAGTTGTACTT
Source organism: Ambystoma mexicanum (assembly GCF_040938575.1). Lineage (NCBI taxonomy): Eukaryota > Metazoa > Chordata > Amphibia > Caudata > Ambystomatidae > Ambystoma > Ambystoma mexicanum. The sequence continues at coordinate 994,194,687 of NC_090927.1, forward strand.
TGTGGGCAGGGAGCGGTGTACAGGCACTCAGTGGGGCCGTTTACGGTTGATTCGCGATGCCGTACTTCTCGCCATGGCGGAATGGTACATTCCGCCATGCCTGATGGCGTTAGGTACATGTCCGCTAGGGTCGGAATTGGCGTACCGTTGCACCATGGTGGTGTTTGCGGTTTGGCATGGCGCGCGCGCGCGTGCTTGGTGCAGTTAGCGTTGGCGTTCACTACGGTGTCGCTAATGGCTTCGTACTTTGCGGTGACGGGTCATAGTCGCACCGAGCGCTATTCGATGGCGGTATTGCATTTCCGCCATCGTTTTTCGATTTCCGCCAGGGTCGTAATGAGGGCCAATGAGCTTTATGCTGCCCCACACCTGGAGACGTAGCTCTGATCAGCCAGTTGTCCAGGTACGGGTAGACATGGTGTCCTGTCCTCCGGCTCGAGGCAACCAAGTTCATTAGCCTGGTAAAGACTCTGGGGGCCGAGTTCAACCCGAATGGTAGCACATTGTACTTGGAAGTGAATTCCCATATTGATGAGCCTGAGGAAACACCTGTGAGGCTGACATAGTCGGACGTGTAGCTAATCATCCTTGATGTCCAGGGGGCACATCCAGTCTCCCTCTCACAGAGACTCTGCTATCAGCACTGGCATGACCATCTTGAATTTTTGAAGGAGTAGATAGATATTAAGTAATGACAGATCGAGAAACACCCTCAGGCCCACCTGTGTTTTTTTTTCCTTCTGAATGGCCAAGATCCTCGAGTTGAAGCCGGATCCCCCTGAGAATGAGGGACATCTTCCACTGCTCAGTTGATGACCAGAGCATCAATCTCTGCCAGGAGAGTTTGTGACCCAATCTATAGAAGGGGAGGGGAAGTTGATGTGACAGAAGGGATGGGAAGACGGAAGCCCGTCAAGACCACTCAGACCACCCACGGGTCTCACAAATTGTGACACCAGAAATGAGTGAGAAACACCTGCCCCATTGTAGTTTTCCATCGGTGGCTGGGTTTGGGAGGGAGACTTGAAAAACCCTGTTGGAGTCGACAGCTGCTGCTTGCGCTCCTGGAATCTGCAGAATCCACTAAATGGTTTGGTTCTGTGCCTGACCGAAAGTTTTACCTGCCGGCTTGGTCAAGATTGCCAGGGAGCTTGCCTTCTTTTGTTGAGCTCCTCGTATGCGGTGGAGTGGAAAAAATCCACCCCTTCGAAGGGGATGTCCAGAATTCGTTCCTGGACATCTGCATTGAAATTTGTGGCTCCATCCAGGCTGTACACCTCATGTCCGTAGCTATACAAATGCTGCACCAGCTGTGTCTATATGGGCCACTGCCAACTTCATTAGGTCTTGCGCCACGATTTTGGCTTCGGCAAACCCCGCCTGGAAGGAGGCTTGTCTGCGGATAGTGTGATGAATCCTATGGATCCCTCACTATACCTCTGACTAAAGCCTCCTCCCAGGTGGCCAGGGAAATCAGACAGTTCCTGATCTGGACCTTGGGGGTCTGCTGGAGGATCAGCTAAAATGAGACAGGGCCCAGAGTGGTGAATGGATCCCGTGGGATGAGACGTGGTATTCTCCAGTGAAAGGGAGGGAGCTTTCGAGGATGCCAAGGTATACAATGGCTAACTGTCATTATGAAGTATCTGAACCCCATGTTAAGTTTGGAACTATAGGCAAAGTGGGTGTAACCTCTTTAAACATCCCACTTAAGGAGGAACCTGTTAAGTCTTGTATGGTTAAAAATTCCCCTTGCTCCCAAAGGTACAGTGAAAGGAAACCTATTAATGGCAGCATAAATGAATTGCCTTTACCTTCTCAAATAAAACATATTGCGATAGATTATGAAAGCTATGAAAAGTTAAAAGTAGCAAATTATAATGTAAAACTAATTTTGCTACTTGGAGGTACTGGGACAAAGAAGAGGGCTGAAGAGCAGTGCAGGCCTGAAGGTCAGGTAATTAAGACTAACATCCTACACCTGAGGGAGGCTTAGAGGCTTAAAAAGCTCCCTCGGGTGCAGGCCATTCATTGTGGTCGTGGCTGGAGGAGCAGCAGCAGCAGTTGTAGCAGCAGCAGAAGCAGCTGGGGCAGGTGAAAGTGGCAGAAGAAAGCATGTTGCTGGCAGAATCCACAGAAACAGGAGGAAAGAAAGGACGCCAGGACTTTCCATCAGCTCATTCCAGTTACCAGTCCTGAGTTGGTCCTTTTCCCCCAAAGTCTGGATTGCAGAGGTTGTGCAGCAGAAAGCCTAGATGTACAAGCTTTCCCCCAGGAGAACCTGATTGCAGAGATTACGCTGCGAGAAACGTGCAGAGGATCGTGCCTGGAGGCTGGTGTGCTCCAGGGAGTCGTGGTGAGCCGAACTCCATGCTTGTGAAGTGGAACCAAAGCCAGTTTGCTGAGAGAAGAGTGCCTGGCTGAGGAATGCGGCCTGTGAAAGGGTTACGAGAAGCCAGTGAGTAATTCTGAGCGTTCTCAACCCTCTGGCATTGTCAGACGGGCAACTGTAACTAGTTGTTTTTCACTCGCAAAGGAGTGAAATAGACAGAAGCACCTAGAGTGTGCCAGATAATAGAGTACAACAAATGTAGCACTCGCGTACGACATACATTATTCCCCATAATCGTATTTCTGATGATTGCATCGGCTTAGATTCACATGCTGTTCATATAGTTCGACATCTATTGGTAATCGCAGAGTATTTCATACTTTTTTCGAAGATCAAAAACGGACGTCGACATGAGAGTAACTGTAACACTATCCCTAACGTGATGTGTAGTGTACCCAAAATCCCTCACGTCTCTAGGTCCCACCAGTTGTTTTTGTTCTGTCATGAGGGAGCCTTACAAAAGCGTGAGTGAGATGCCCATGTGCCTTCTACTCCAAGAGGGGAGGAAGCGTGGGTGCATGTGAATCTAAGCAGATCTCATCAGAAATCCGATTACGGTGAGTAAAGTATGTCTTCTGATGCTTGTGAATCTGCTTAGAATCACTCACTGTGCATAGACTAGCGAGCAGATGGTGGAATGTGTGAAGGAACATTAACAAAGAGAAGTCTTAACCACTGCTTGTAATACCTGAGAATCAGACTTCGAATTTGTGTCTAAGCAGTAGTGTTGGGTGAATGTATGAACAGAACTCCAAGTTGCTGCTTTGTAAATAGAATCTAGAGTAACATTTGCAATGAATGCTATGGTAGCCCCTTTGCCTCAAGTAGAATGAGCTCTAGGCATAAAGGGTAGGTCCCTCTTGGGCAGAGAGTAACACAGAGTGATGCATTTAACAATCCATCTGGAAATAGCTGATTTAGAGACTGGGTCCCCTTCTCTACCAGCTGACACAGAGACACATACTATTTTGCTTTTCTCACAGGTTTAGTTTTCTCAAGGTAATATATGACTGCTCTCCTAACATCTAGTGTATGGAAGCTTCTTTCAGCTGCATTAGTGGGTTTCTGAAAGAAAATAGGAAGTTCGATTGACTGGGTCACATGGGACCACCTTATCTTTGTGAATAGTCACAAATGGGTCCTGAACTGAGAGAGCCTGCAGTTCCCCAACTCTCCTTATATGTCATGAACCGTCGGATGTGTCCCTTTTGGACTTCCTGGTCCCTGACACATCGAGGCCTGCACTCAGCAGTACTACCATCATGGCCGACAGACACAGAACATTGTTTACCAGCTTCCACGTCGGACGTAGCACACACTATAAAGAAGCCACGCCCACACGGGCCCGCGCGTCTCAACGCTACCGCTTGCAGTGGCTAGACGTGCGTTGCCGTAGTTCGCTCTCGTTGACTACCTGTTCCCAGTTCCTGGACCCTTTGTTCTTCCTCCTTCAGTCCCTTCCTTTCCTTACCTCCTGTATCCTGGACCCCCGTGTACCCGTCTCGAGTACACATCATCATTTCCTGGACATACTGAACGTTCCAGGAGTCGAAGCGCCGATCACACGCTGGAACCCGAAGAAGCCCACACGGGGCTGTACAAGACCTGGACTGTACGCAAGAAAACTCCTTCAAGGAGCGCCAGTAAACAACAGCAACAGGTGAGAAGGGGGGAAACCTGTGACAGATAGAGACGCCAACGAACTAAAATAGACACAGACATGGAGGCGGCGCTTCAAGATCTTATGCGCGGCAAGCAGGAATTAACAACGGAAGTGCAGAATCTAAAGGCCGAGAACGCCGCGCTAAAACAATTAGTCTTGTCCCGGGATTCCGCGACCAAGGAAAGTGTATTGTTGGGCGGAGTAGTTGATAAATACGACGGTTCTTCAAAAACCCTTTGTGGATTCCTTGACTCGTGTTTAGTCTATTTCACCTTCAAGCCCTACTACTTCTCCACCCCCAGGGCAAAGGTGGGCTTCATGATTTTGCATCTCTCTGGGAATGCTTTGACTTGGGCCACGCCCTTAGTTAATTCTGGGGATGCCCTCCTGGATGACTATGATGGATTCGAACAGGCTCTAAAGACCATGTTTGACCGCCCAGAACAGGTCTATAGTGCCCAGGAATGCCTACTAGATTACCAACAAGGTTCCCAAGACATGCTGACATATGTGACACGCTTTAAGCAATTGGCCAAAGAAGAGGATTGGTCCTCAGAAGCCTGCTTTACCCTTTTTCGAAGATGACTACATGAAGAGATAAACGATGAGCTAGCCAGAGTGGCTCGTCCAGGCACATTCCAGGCTCTGATATATCTCTCTCTACAGATAGACTTCCGTATCCAGGAACGGAAGGCAGAGAAGAAGACCAGAACGTCCTTCCAAAAGACCTCCATGGAAACTTCCTCGAAGGCTGAGCACGCTCGTTCCCCTGCTAATGAACCTGAACCCATGCAACTCGGGGCCTTTCGCGGACCCATATCCCTGCAAGAAAGAATGCGACGGATTCATACCAGGCTTTGTATGTATTGTGCCTCAGATAAACACCTAGTGAGAGAGTGTCCATTAGCCCCTCCACAGCGTTCGGGAAACGCCAGCTCCCGATCCTAGATGGAGCGCAGCTTCGGGAGAGAGATGTTTGCTCCACGTCTATTCCATCCTTGAACTCTCCTGGACAAAATAATCTTGTGGTTTTACAGGCCTTTCTATCACCATCCAAGAACGAAACCTACCCCATTTTGGCATTGGTGGATTGTGGAGCCACGGGGATATTTATAGATCAAGATTGGGTCACTGCCCACCACATTCCTTATGAAACTCGAGGCATAACGCAACCTGTAGAGGCGATGGACGGAAGACCCCTTTCTTCTGGACCCATAACTCTACAAACCCAGGAGTTGCAACTCCCGATAAATCACCATCGAGAGTCGATCAAGTTTGACATCATTAAGTCTGCTCACTACCCAATGGTGCTGGGTATGCCCTGGTTACAAAAGCACAACCCATACATCAACTGGGCAGAAGGTTCCTTGTTCCTGGGTTCAGAGCATTATATGTCTCATTGCCTATCACTAGATTCCTCGCCGACATCTTCTGGAGGTACACCATCAGACCAGCAATGGCCAATCACAGTCTCCAATATCATCCAGCTTCCTAGGGCCTATCAGGACTACACCAATGTGTTTTCAACTGCTATAGTTCAGGCCCTACCACCTCACAGACCTGAAGATTGTGCTATTGACACAGAACCCTCCGCCGTGATTCCTTTTGGAAGAATGTTCATTTTATCCGACCCGGAAAAGAGAGCCCTCCGTGAATACTTGGATACCAACCATGAAAATGGCACTATACGACCCTCCAAATCACCAGCAGGAGCTTTGTTGTTTTTCGTTCCTAAAAAAAGACACCAAGGAGCTTAGGCCTTGTCTCGATTATCGCGGGTTAAATCAGTGCACCCTGAAGGACCGCTACCCTTTGCCCTTAATCTCAGACATCCTGGAAGCAGTGAGAGGAGCTGTAGTCTTTACGAAGCTGGATCTCAGAGGTGCCTACCATCTGATCCGTATTAGGGAAGGAGATGAATGGAAAACGGCCTTTAGAACGCCCTTTGGTCACTTTGAGTACCTGGTCATGCCCAACGTTTCATGGATCGGGTGTTCTCTGATATGCTGTTCATCATCGTTATAGTGTACCTGGACGATATCCTAATATTTTGTAAGGACCATCTTCAGCATGAAGGGCATGTTAAAGCAGTATTACAGCGGTTACGTGAACACAAGCTCCTGGTTAAACCCGAGAAATGGCTTTTTCACGTCACTACTGTTCACTATCTAGGATTCGTCCTTAGCCCAGAAGGAATCGGAATGGACCAATCAAAGGTAAAGGCTATATTGTCCTGGCCTGTTCTGACTATTGTGAAGCAGATCCAATCCTTCCTGGGGCTTGCCAATTTCTACCGGAAATTCATACCCTCCTTTTCCGAGATAGTCCAACCGATCATAACATTGTTGATGAAAGATGCTCCTTTTTGCAGGACCACATCGCAAGAGGAGGCATTCCAAAGGTTAAAGACAGACTTTACACAAGCCCCCATCCTGGCTCAACCTGACATCAAATCGACCATTCCTAGTGGAAACGGATGCCTGTAACTACGCCATTGGAGCTGTTCTAAAGCAGGAATTTGAGGATAAATTAGAACATCCCATCGCTTGCCTTTCACGAACTCTGACTCCCAGCGAAACCCACTATTCCGTTTTGGAAAAGGAATTGTTAGCCATCCGTCAAGCCGTCACACAGTGGCTTCATCAACTTCTAGAAGCAAAACCTCCCGTACAAGTCCGTACGGACCATCGGAATCTTCATGTTTTACAGTCACTGGAATGTAGAAACAGCCGTCAGGCTCGCTGGGCCTTCTTCTTTGCCCAGTATCAGTTCCAGATCCACCATGTCCCTGGAACACAAAACATAATTGCTGATGCCTTATCCCGGCGTCCCGACTATGAAACTCTCGAGGGTCGGTCCTTCCCAAAGATGTTTCCAAACACAATTTTTGTAGCCCAAGCAATCAGCCTCCTGGAAGATGTTTGGATACAAACCCAGTCCTCTGACTTCTGGAAGGAATTTACAGGGAAGAATCGCTGGAGTCTAAAAACTAATGACAGGTATCTGTTTAAGGATAACAGCCTGGTCATCCCCACACAGAAACTACAACAAAGGATCATAAACCTCTGCCACGATACCCTTCACTCAGGACATCGCAGCATCACCAATGCCCTCGGTCTGATACAGAGACAATTCTGGTGGCCAAGAATGAAGACTGATGTTCAGCTGTATATCCAAGCCTGTGCAGTCTGCAATCAAAATAAACATGATCATAAGAAGCCGGCGGGTCTCCTACTTCAACCTTCGTTACCGACAAGACCTTGGGAAGTCATTGCTACAGATTTGATAGTAGAATTACCCCCTTCCAGGGGATACACGACCTTCATGGTCACTATTGATTTATTCACTCACATGGCCCATTTTACTCCACTGTATAAACTACCATCTTCATCAGAACTTGCTGGAATCTTCCTGGAACATATATTCCGACTTCATGAACTCCCCTCCAAGATTATTTCAGACAGAGGGCCCCAATACATTTCTCAGTTTTGGAAACACTTATGCCGAATACTAGGGATCCAACGTGCCCTATCCTCTGGTTATCCACAGACCAACAGAGCTACGGAATGGGTGAACCAAACTCTAGAACAGTATCTCCGTTGCTTCACTACTAAGGTACAGGACGATTGGTCACTCCTAATACCCTTGGCTGAATTCGCCTACAACAATTCAGACCACTCAGCTGTTAAGACCAGCCCTTTTTTCTGCAGCCAAGGATTCCTTCCTTCAGTCCTACCTTCCGTTCTTCCACATCCTACACCAGTACCCACACTCAACACCTGGATCGAAACTCTCATCAATGTACACAAGGAGGTCAAGAAACACCTAGAAAAGGCCCGAAATAACACCAAGCAGTATGCTGATTCCAAAAGAAGACCAGGACCATCCTACGCAGTGGGTGATAAGGTTTGGCTATCCTCAAAACTACTGCTTCACCATCTACGACCTAATAAGCTGGCTCCCCGGTACTATGGCCCCTTTTCCATAAAGAAAATCATTAATCCAGTGGCCTTCCGGCTCAAACTACCAGACTCTTGGAAGAAGATCCACCCATTGTTCCATACGTCTTTAATGAAGCCATACATCCAATCCTCCCGGACTGCCCCCAGGCCTAATCCTGTAATCATCAATGACCAGCTGGAATACGAAGTGTCCAGGATATGTGACTCCAGGTACAAACGTGGTCAGCTGCAATACCTGGTTGAGTGGAAAGGGAACCTTCCTAGTGAACGCACCTGGGAACCAATCTCAAATTTAAATGCTCCCAGATTACTCAGAAGGTATCATCTCATACACCCGGGCAAGCTCGGAGGGACGGGTCTTCGGAGGAGGCATGCTGTCATGAACCGTCGGATGCGTCACTTTTGGACTTCCTGGTCCCTGAGACATCGAGGCCTGCACTCAGCAGTACTACCATCATGGCCGACAGACACGGAACGTTGTCTATCAGCTTCCGCGTCGGAGGTAGCACACTCTATAAAGAAGCCTTGCAGTGGCTAGACGTGCGTTGCCGTAGTTCGCTCTCGCTGACTACCTGTTCCCGGTTCCTGGACCCTTTGTTCTTCCTCCTTCAGTCCCTTCCTTTCCTTACCTCCTGTATACTGGATCCCGTGTACCCGTCTCAAGTACACAGCATCATTTCCTGGATTTCCCAGACATACTGAACGTTCCAGGAGTCGAAGCGCCGATCACACGCTGGAACCTGAAGAAGCCCACACAGGGCTGTACAAGACCCGGACTGTACGCAAGAAAACTCCTTCAAGGAGCTCCAGTAAACAACAGAAACAGGTGAGAAGGGGGGAAACCTGTGACATTATAGAGGTAATGGCAACCAAAACGGCATTCTTGTACGCGAGGGCCTTAAGACTAGCCTTATGCATTGGCTAAAACGGAGGTCCCATTAATCTTGTGAGAGCAACATTCAAGTCCCAGACAGGAGTTGGATTGCAAACAGGAGGGTGACGGCTTTTTACCCCTTCCATGAAACCCTTGATTACAGGAATCTTCCACTATGAAACCTTGCTCTGAGATGTGGTATACACAGAGCCGGCGGCAAGGTGGACCTTTAGAGAATTAATAACAAGTCCTGAATCTAATAGGTGTGTTAGATAAAGGACAATATCTTTAGGTGAACAGTTCATGGGGTTGATGTTCTAAGAGTTGCACCAAATGACAAAACGTTTCCACTTGTTGAGGTAACTGTTATGATGTGCTTATTGCCAGTCATGCCTGCAGGAATGTTGATGTGTCCTATCTTGGAATGCTAAGTGAGCCTGTGGAATGTTTGGTAATAAATCATGCCCCAGGGTTCCAGCCTGGTCAGTTGAGCCTGGGTGATGGGGCCCGGTGGTCTCTCCTAGTTAACAGCTTATGTAACGTATAATAAAGTGCTTACAAATAACCCTAAGAAGACTACAGAAGCTGCTTTATAATATTGGCGACGAGGATTTTCAAGAACCCATGCGGAGAGGAAGAAAGCTGAGCTGTGGTGGGGGAGCAGCAGAAGAAGCAGAGAGACCACTGCCCCCAGTCATCCAGAAGTAAGTCCCATCACTCAGGGGCTCTAGAGCGCAGGGGATAAGAAAGAGAAGATAAGGGGATGTGGAAGAAGTGAACCAGTGTAGCCCCTAAATATAATTAAAACCCCTGAATGATGCGCTGGCCCCATAAGGTTGAAGCAATAAAGCTTGAAGTAATCTTAGCAGATGTGAAGTAGAGCACAAGAGATTTGGAAGTAAACAAACTCCAGATGGGCGTTTGGGCTAATAAAAAGAAATGTGGAGCCCCAGGGTCAAGCAAGGAAAAGTGTTATTCGTACTGAGGCAGTAAAGAAAACCCTAACACCCCTGGTAAGAGCAGTGCCCGTGAAGATGAAGTGTAAAGTTGGAAGTTATTTTCTATTAGCACACGTCGTCTACCCTGAATTCAGTGACAGAATATAGAGACTGTTAAAGAGGAGCGTAAATTGGAGTTTCTCCAGACACCATGATCAGGCGAAAGATGGTTATAATTGTGTGCCAGAAAGAAAAGTTGAAGAGCTGATGTGCTGGTTAACAGAAGGTGCGGTGGTTTTCTATGTTAAACAAGTGTTGACTGAAGACTGTGAGCACAGGGCTCCGTTATCGATGGATGACGGTTGGGCACCTGGAGTTAAGACAGCTTGCCTGCATGTGTAGAAATGATGACGTCAGGGTGCGTCCTGGAGAGTTGACTATCCGATGGAACACTGGAATTGTATTCATTTGCAGAATCTTGGCCCCGTAGGTGGGGACGTAGCAAAGCCGTAACTGCCAATGGATGCGCCACGGTTGTGCCCCGTATGATCGGCCTGTACGAACAGGCAACGTAAAGCGAGTGTGGCTGAGGACGGATGTAGGGAAGAGAAAAGGACCCTCAGTTGTATCACGCCGGATGTGCAATGCGGAAGAAAGGTTGGAAGCCATGACAGCGTGTGCATTGACTGTACGGAGCATAACAAAAAGAAAAAAGGGCCACGCCACTCTGTAGTGCAGGAGAGTCTGAAGTGAGACGAGGGTTAAGAGAAAAGGACCCTCTTTGACGCACATCCAATCACATCGCATCCCGGAAGACCGAGGAAGCAAGACAACAGCGTTTGAAGTACTGATCTCGTTCGTATGAAGGAAGGATGCAAAGTATTGGAGCGCAGTGAGAAGTATGATGCATGCTCCCATTTGCATCTGCCAAGGTACCCCTGGCGTAGTACCAGTATCAAAGTAGGTGATTACAAACTGTTGGTCAATGCAACCCGGTGGGAAGAACAAAGGGACAAATATGCCTCTGTATGAGGTGTTCGAAGGAAGATGTTCTCGTGTTACGGGGACTTTAAGTATCCTTTGAAAAGTGTATGGGCTATTGGCGTCATATTATGCTAAGTGAGTTAGCAATGTGGGGCAGCAGCGGATGTGGCTAATGGGACTGAATGAAGAGCATACACTGCATACCAGTATCGGTGATTGAAATGTCCTGTTGAAGCTTTGTCGTATTGTGATTGAAGAAAAACCCATTTGAGGAGTTTCAAGAAGGACTTTTATGGACACGTATGGGTTTCATTGGGCCTTGATAGTCTGCAGTCAATTTAGTAGTGTGTTGTGTGGGTGTGTTTTCATGCAACAGGAATGAGTGTGCTAGATGTTAATCTTTTGAGGAATTTTAGGATACATTGCAAGACCCAATACAGACTTTTAAGTGTGGAGTAAGGCTTAGGGTCACCATCTGGCCATGGACTTGTAGGAAAACGAGCATAAAGTTGAAGTGATGTAGATAATACTTAAAGTTGCTTTAAGTTTAAGAAGTGTGGAAGAGTATTTGAGATTACCAAAATTTCAGGAAGTGTGGGAAGTGTAGTAAATTGCCAACGGTGAAGTGTGCAAGAAGTTCCAAAACAGATGAAGGTAGCGCCTTCAGGAGAGGATGTAGTTGCATCATGAGTGAAGTAAGTCTGGGGTTGAAGTCGGAATAGAGACCCATTGTGTGTAGGGTTGACCTCCCTAAGTAGTTGAGCATATAGTCTGAAGTTTGAGGGATTGCGTCCCCGTGCAGTAAAGTTGAGCATGAAGTCTGAAGTTTGAGGGATTACGTCCACGCGCAGTAAAGTTTGAAGTCTGAAGCAAGTGTAGGGTTTTTGTCCTTGTTATTAAAATATTAAGTCTGAAGCCAGTATAGGGATTACGTCCCCTAGCAGTAGGTTTTGAAATCTGAAGCAAGTGTAGGGATGCCGTCCCATATGAGTAAAGTTGTGAAGATGAAGATGCTGTAGGGATTACTTCCCATTTTAGTAAAGTATGAAGTCTGAAGTATGGGTAAGTGTCACGACCTGAGGTAGAGCTATAGCAAAATTGCTGAAGCTGTAAGTGCTTTGTAGGAGAAGAAGTTGGGGTAAAGCTTTTACAAAGTGTGATCTGTGTAGAGGCAGTACCAGGAAGAATTTGCACCAAAGGTTGAGGTAAAACGTACGGGGCGGAAAATGCCAGTATCTGTGGTTTAAGTTGTGCTTTTAAGTAAAGGAGACAGTATATGTGTAGTGTGGTCCCGTCGTCGAAGGATCTAGAATGCAGATGCCCAAATGGGTATGCGCTAAAGCTAGTGGCGTTATTGGGGGCAAGAAGCATTGATGAGCAATGACGGGGGGCAATCAAGAAAAACAACAAGTTCCCGTGTAAAATAGAAAATGATGCTGTCACTGTATTGAGCGGGAATAGCACTGGTCATTTGGGACTGATACTTGCGGGTGCAAGGGTAATTGTAAGTCGACAGAGGAAGCAATCTAATTGTGCCTCCACTGATATAAGAAGTAAGAATGCCCAGACGTAAAGATCTTGTCAGTAGAGGGTACAAGTTTTTTTGTCCAAGCCATGGAATATGAATGTATCCTTTTTCAGATGTACTGCTTTCCGTGTAGTAGGGAAAGCATTGTTGGTATTAATTAGAGCCAAGGTAGATAAACCTAGAAAAATGTGAATGTTATGATGCTAAAAGAGAGGTGCGACATGTCATCCCGGCAGGGGTGCGAGAAGTGTAAGGGCCTGGCTGCTATGACTGTAATGCAGTATGTCGGTAACTAGAGCTGGAGATGCCCGACGGCGGAGTGTGCAATGTAATGACATGCTTCAAAGATGTATTAGTTGTATGCATTTGTATGCGGGTAAATGGCAATAAAGTGTCAAAAATGTGTGTGTTTGAGCATGAGAGGTGAGCGCACAGTGAGAATCTTCGGGGTTGTACGAAAGTGCTTAGCCGTCATGCACCATCCTGTTGACATGTATCCTTTGAATTTTTTGTGAAACTTGAGTTTAAGGTTAACGTTCATGTTACGGCTGTGTTATCACATTGGCTTTGTAGATCGTTGATGGAAGTACTCGTGGTGATTTAAGAAAGAGCACAAGAAAGAGACCCCGAGTGTGCTAGCACTAACTCCTTTGAGGCATTTCAGGGTGCGTTGCTACTGCAACATGGACTTATAGGAGAGAATTCCTATGCACTAATGGTTGCAGAAGAGAGGTTATGCGAATGGTAGTATGAAGATGTGAACTAGCACTAACTCGGTTGAGGCATTTTAGGTTTGCGGCTGGAAACCAGCATGGTCTTTTAGGATTGATTTGCTCTGCAATATGGTCTTAAAGGGTATATGTATTTATATGTGTTTACTATGGCACAGTTATGAGAATGTGTAAGAACAAAAGTTAATTGGCATGAAGTAGGAGCTTATCTCCATTGTTGAGTGGTGCGGACAGGTATGGATACCCTCCCATTGAGAAAGGGATAGCGTCCCATTGAATTAGGAATAGCGTCTCGCTGGAGAAGGGATGATGTCCCACTGTAACAATAGGGATAGCGTCCCAGTGTGTGTGTGGGATAGCGTCCCGTTGGAGAAGGGAGATCGTCCCGTTGTGTGTAGGGGTAGCGTCCCACTGTGAATAGGGATAGCGTCCCGCTGTGAATAGGGATAGCGTCCCAAATTGTGAGTAGGGATAGCATCCCACTGTCTGAAGGGATAGCGTCCCGCTGTTAGTAGGGATAGCATCCCACTGTCTGAAGGGATAGCGTCCCAAAATTGCGAGTAGGGTTAGCGTCCCACCGTCCGAAGGGATAGCGTCCCGTTGGAGAAGGGATAGCGCCCCATTTTAACCAGCAGCATAGTTTGAAGTATGAAGCATCTGTAGGGATTTCGTCCCAGATTAATAAAGAGTGAAGTTGGAAGATAGAGTAGTGGTGAAGGGATTGGGATCATATCCCACCTTAGTGAGCATGAAGTCTGAAGCTGTCAAATGGTAGCGAAGCATCTCAAGTTTCTGATGTTGTGAAAACTGAAGTTTAATGTAGATGCAGTGACACCTGTTCTTTTGTGTAACGTCCCTCCAAAAGATGTTTGGGATTATAACTTAATGCGTGTGTATGTGGCTTCCCTTTGTTTGGATTGTTATTCGAAAGAGGGGAGATGTGTTATGATGTGCTTATTGCCAGTGCATGCCTGCAGGAATGTTGATGTGTCCTATCTTGGAATGCTAAGTGAGCCTGTGGAATGTTTGGTAATAAATCATGCCCCAGGGTTCCAGCCTGGTCAGTTGAGCCTGGGTGATGGGGCCCGGTGGTCTCTCCTAGTTAACAGCTTATGTAACGTATAATAAAGTGCTTACAAATAACCCTAAGAAGACTACAGAAGCTGCTTTATAATAGTAACAGTGCCTGGTGTTAGGTTTACGTGCCTCCTTAAGTATGTCCATACATCTCTGAGGTAGTTGGAGATGCCCAAACTCTATGACTTCAGGAGCCAAGCTGCTAAATTGAGTGTTTGGGGGCACGGATGCAGTGTTGTCCCTAGGCCTTGTGACGGCATGTTGTAAAGGCAGGGCAGTTTCCTGGGAGGGGAGACTGACATTCTTATAAGGGGAGAAAACCAAGGCTGCCAAGCCCACATTGGTGCCACCAAGATCATTGTGACTTGTTCCTGGTGCATCTTGTGCACTATTTTGTATAGAAGGGCAATTGGGGAGAAAAGCATAGGCAAATCTCCCGGACCATGTTATCTAGAGACAGTCCCCTGTGGGTAACTGGAGGCGTAATTTGGACATTGAGCGTTCTCCAGAGTCGCAAACAAGTCGATGTCTGGAAAACCCAATTCTACAAAGACATTGAGTAGAATGTGCTCTTGCAATCGCAACTTGTGGTTTACGGATAGGTGCAAGTCTCTGCTGAGCATGTTTACCAGAAGATTGTGTCCCCCTGGAGCATGTTGTATCTGAGTGCCCACTTCCAAATGTTCTGGGACAGTTTGGATAGGCCTGGAGAGTGAGTGCCCCTCTGTTTCCTCAGATAGTACATCACCATGGTGCTGTCTGTAAGGACAATAACTGTCTTCCCTTGCAGGTGTGCTTGGAAGGCTTTTACGGCTTTGAACATTTTAAGTAATACCAACAGGTTGATGTGATTGGATGCTACTGATGGGGACCACACGCTGTGCACTGTCTGTTGAAGGAGGTGAGCTCCCCACCCCGACAGAGAGGCGTCCATGGTGAGAATGGCCACTAATGCAGGGGTGGTAAAGGTTTTCCCTTGCAGAAGGTTTTCCTTTGACCAGCACTGCAGAGACTGAACGAGGGCTGTCAAGAGTACCACTGGATCGTCCCACTGGCCACTGACCTGACACCATTGGCGCGAGAGCCACTCGTGCATTGGGCTAATGCACAGACGGGCGTGTGGAACAAGAAATACACAGGATGCCATCATATCCAGCATCGGCATGGCCTTGCATATGGTCACCCGGCGACTGGCTACATAATGAGGCATCTGGAACAACATGTTTTGAACCCTCTTGTTGCAGGGGAAGACAAGCTGTCTTCTGTCTGAATTAGGGCCCCCAGAAACTGTTTGACTTGGCTGGGGACCAGGCGCGATTTCTTCTCGTTGATAGAGCCCTAGACTGAGTAGGCGATCTACTGGTATTCCCCAGACATGCTCCGTATGAGTCTCTGGTTATGAGCCAGTCATCGAGGTAAGGATACACAGGGATGGACTGCCTGCACAGGTGAGCCGCTGCTACCGCCAGTACCTTTGTAAACATTCTTGGGGCTGAGGCAATGCCTAAGGGGAGAACCTTGAAGTGATAGTGAGTGTACTCTATCTTAAACCTGAGGTACTGTGCACTGGCAACATTGAAATATGAACGTATGCATCTTTCATGTCCAATGTGACCATCTAATCCCCCTGCTGCAACAGTGGGATTACTTTCTGAAGACTTGTCATCCTGAACTTTTGAGGTTTGACATATTTGTTTGCAGGACACAGATCTAAAACAGGGCACATGGTTAGATCCTTTTTGGGTGCAAGCAAGCATATCAAATAGATATCCATATTTACCTGAAGATGAGGAAGAACCTCAATGGCTCCCTTTTCTAGCAGGAGCTGGACCTTTTCCAACAGGATTCGCAGATTCTCTGATAACAGTTGTCTACTCCGGGGTGGCTGGAGGAATTCAATGCAGTACGCGTGGCCGACTGTCTTGAGTATCCACTGATCTGAAGTTATCACCTCCCATGCGTGAGTAAAAGATTTTAATGTCTCCCGACAGGGGAAACATGGAAGGGGACCCAGAATGCCGAGTCATTTAGAGGAGGAGGCCGTGGAGCCTCTGGAAGCAGAGTTCCTTCTTCTGCCTTTCCTTCGTTGAAACCCTCGCTGAGGGGGTGGGGTGGGGGGGCTGAAATCTACTGTAGGTACCCTGAACGGAAAAACAATGGGTTCTGCTGGAACCGTACTGTCCCCATGGGAAGCGAAAGAAAGACTGCCTGCGGAAGGACCAGCAGGTATTGAAAGCTCCTCGATGGACAAAGGGTTTGGCCGAGATCCGATTGAGTGATTTTAAGGTCTTGTGCTCATTTTTGGCAGTTTCCAACGCTTCATCGACCGCCTTAGCAAAAAGGGTGGCATCCTCCACATGTTTAATGAGGGAAGCCTGGGTTTCAGGCTTAAACCCTGAGTACTTCTGCCCCGTATGGCGTTTTAGAAGAGACCGTTGGGCGAGGACGCATCCTGCCGTCTCAGCAGAGTCTAGGGTATTTTTACGAATATTTGGGGTGACCTACCGTCCCTCTGCAACTATGGCTATAAGCAGGGTGCAAGCTAGTTGCGGGACACTCTGGAGGCCCTCCTGGATGACTCCCCCCTGAACGTCACTGTAGCTCTCTAGGAGCATGGTGATGTTGGCAATCTGGGTACAGAAGGTGGCAGAGGTGGTGACACTTTTGCTGAGAGCATACCATTTTTTGCAATCCTTGTCTGGAGAGGCCTCCGACAAGGATAGCGGCACTCCTGCCCTCTTTCGTGTTGTTGTGACATCTACGGAATCTGCAACGGCGTGGCCCCTGATGCACAGCGGTTCTGATGGTGCCGGGCGGAATACCTTCTCCATTCAACGGTTGACCGCATGAGTGAGCGAGGGTGTCAGCATAGAATGGGCCAGGCGTTTTTTCACAGAGGAATAGCCTGGCTGAAAGGGACCTTTTCTTTAAGAACGTCCTCCACAAAGTTTGAGTCTGGAACAGCTTCTTGGGTGGTGATTTGAAAACGATCAGCTGCCTTCTTAAGAAGATTGTTAAAGAGCATTTGATCATCGATGCGCGACGAATCCCTGGGTTGGGTGACAGGAGGAGCATCCAAAAATATTTTTCACAGGGTCAGAGTCATGTGGCGGTCTAGAGTGCCAGGTGCCCTGATCATCTGTGGGGTCCTAGCCTACGGTGTAGGTACCGGAGCATGGCCAGGGTCGGGGACATAATAAATGTCCTTGTCATCTGGATCATCCAGAAACACATCCACCTGGGGATCCTGAGGATGGTGTTCTTCCAAGGATGCGAACTGGGCACCCGGAGAAAGCAGTCTCTGACTTCAGAGGGACATGAGAGGAATCAACAAATTGGCTGGAGAAATTAATAAATTTGTCCATCTTGTCCATACAGTCTTCAAACTTATCTGTGGTCTGTGAATCCTCAGGAGGTGGAAAGGGCTGGGCAGATGCTGCAAGGACCTGGAAAGAGGAGGAAGCACCAGAGCGAACTGACTTTAGAACGCTTCTTCTGAAGCTTTGTGAGCGTTTTTCAACAAATGGACCCTCTTCGGCGAGTCTTTAGACACTACCGCATCGAGGACCGGGGATTTAGAAGGAGCACCTGCTGAAACAGAAGACTTATTGCCATGCATAGGCCGCAAAGGCATAGTAAGAGTATAGTCACACTTTTTTCATTCATGCGCCAGATAAGCAAAGAAAAACTCCACTCAATAGGAATATAGTTATTAAAGCGGTGTGTTTATATGAACGAGTGCCCTTTGTGATGACACGTGTTTCGTCGGATTTAGCTGTCTTTTTCAAATCAGGGCCAATGATATTGGTTTTCTAATTCGAAAGACGGCTTTTCAGCAAGTTCAAAACAGTCATGGGCTCAATCCCAACCTCTATACTCCAGTTAATAGCTCTGTGCAAATCTGTCCGCGTTGAGGAACCATTATTTCTCCATTGTTACTCAATTCATGCGACAAACATTATTTTTCCAACAAACAGAAGGGCGCTGAGGTCTACCCTAACAAGTGTCCATTGTGAAAAGGTTCCTCAACTGAATTTGTTTTCTGTTAGGCCGCAAAGGCGTTTGCGCAGAGGGCGCTGAACCGAAGATTTTGATGGTCCCGCAGGAGTTGACGGCATTCTCAGCAGATTTGTGGAGGAAAGCGTGGGGGTTGTGTGCTTATGAGCATGTGATGCTTGAGTGTCTTTGTTGCTGGGGCGTGACTTACCCATCGCACTGCCAGCGGCATGCCTAGTGGGGCCAGTGACAGACATGTAGGAAAGCGAGGGTTCTACCGTTAGGTCAACAGTCTCCGAATCGGAGCCATGGCCGACAACCGATGCCTCGTCCGAGGGGACGGTGCTGGAGGGGGAGTGATTCTCAGCCTGCATGGGGTAGGACGCCCACCGATTTGTGCGTCTGTCTTTTAAGGTCTTAAGCCAAAAACGTTTGCAGGACTTGCAGCGCCACTCGTGATCACGAGGTAAGCACTGATTGCATTGGCGATGGGTATCCTTCCAAGGAAATATGCGGTTGCAAGACGGGCATAATATAAAAAGGTGTCCTCTCCATAGCAGAGGGAAACGGCAGCCAGACTGAGGAAATCAGAAGAGGAGGGGTAAAGAAAAGGCCTTCTCGAGAGAAGGCAGTAATAACAGAGCCCTACTCTCCCTTCTGTGAGGCATTGTGGAAATCAGTTGCCGAGTCTCAACAGAAGGATCGTCTGCGATACAGGACCAAATATTGAGTTGCCGTCAAAGCAGCCGTTGACGAACCGCTTAAAAATTGGATCAGCCATATTAACTCTTATGAGCACTGCATTTGTACGACCGATTAGACAAGCAGAAAAGAAAAATCTGTGCGACCTCAGCACGCAAGGGATTTTGGGTATACTACACGTCTTGTTAGGGATAGTGTTACAGTCACGCCCATGTTGACTTCTCCCTTTACGATCTTCAAAAAAAAGATGCAATACTCCACGATTACCACTATACTATATGAACAGCATATGATTCTAAGCAGATTCACAAGCATCAGAAAGACGACTACGCTGCAGAAGTTAAATCTGAATATTGAACTCTTTAAAAACAGCTATAGCAACTTTAATAATAGTGTGCCTAAAAGTCATTAGAAAACAAAGACAAAGCCTGATGAAAGCCACAATAACTTTGTATCCTGTGAAACCAAGTGTTAAACCTCAATATTGTCAAACGAAGAGAACAAAGAAGCATTACCTTCAGCCAAGAGATGAACAAGTATTGCCCTCAGCAGAAAGAAGCTAACATAACTGTTTCTTCGGGAATAATTATTGCCATTCGAAGAAAAGGGGCTGATAGAACATCCTTAAAGGTAAAGCTTGTAGATGAGTGACTATGGTGTAAGAAGAACAGCAATTAGTGACTCACTCACATTGCTAAAGTCAGTAGAGGTTGAATTGGAAGTACTTGGTTGGTGGCTTGACAAAAGACAAGCGTAGTTAACAAGCATCCCTAGAAGAAAGTTGGTATTAAGAAGAGAAAGACATTGCTCGCCTAGAAGAGCTAAAAGGGCATTGGTATAAATCTTGTCTTTGCTACAAAGTTGTGAAGATTTGTTTAAAGCAGTTTAGAGTTGAAGAAGTGTTAAACTTTGGAAGTGTCAGTGGAACTGAAACTTCAGAAGCAGTACAAGATTTAAAACACGGAAGCAGGAAAGTGAAACTGCATGGTGTGTCTTTGAAGGAGTTGAGTCTGGTAAAAGAGTGGGCCAGCCAGAAGTAGAGGACCTGGTACAAAGTGACCCACGGAGAAGTTGTATGTACAGTGAAGTTGTTCTCAAACAGAATCCTTTCATGTAGAAAGCAGAACCCAACATCCAAAAGGCTCCTTTAAAGTACACGTCTGTTACTCCTATGAAGTGATCGCACCCCCAGATCTTTCGAGTAAAGATGCACAATGGGCCATTAAGTCGCTTGTTAGAGAGCAGGTAAAGAAAAGTAATAGGAGGGCTGCAGGAAGAAGAGGATAAGAACAAACAAGGAGTCTCATATGAGGAAGGCTGGTTTCCAAGCACAGGAAACATCGATAGGTCCGTAATGAGGAAGATGAAAGGCAAGGAAAGCAGAACAGCAAATGCTAGCAAGGCTGCAAAGCAAAAAGGGACAGTAACAAGCATTTTACCTGGGGATAAAATAAGGGTTGCAAAGCATCCAAGCTCCGATGCGTAAGCCCGGCTGACACCGCCATCTTGGAAACATCTAGACCGGTAACATACGTTACGGTCAATACATGTTGGCACCGGGACAGACATGCATTCACCCGCAAAAGCAGTGCTTTTTTCGCAGGCTAATGCATGTCACATGTGCAGGTACCCAGGAAGTGGGCTGGTACTGTCTGGTCACAATCCACACTATCGGTGCCAGAATGTCTGGTGTGTACGAGGGCATGAGAGCCGCAATGGTCCCCGATTGGACCACTGCTGGTGTGCATGAGTTGCATGAGTGCGGCAGATCTCTTCATTGGCCAGCTAAGTGCGAGCAATCACTGGATTTTGGGATATGAAGAGGGGTCCTGACTGGAAACCCACAGATCACCAATAGGTTTGAATCAGAGCCAAGTAACAGTAGAGCCGAGCAGATCCAAGGACTATCTGGAACCGTCCAGTAGAAGGTTGGCGCCCTGAGCCTGCTGTTGCCCCAGTAGAGTCCTGTTTATCGCTTGATCTCTGAAGGCTTGCAAAGAGGCTTCAACCCCTTGGGGTATTGGGTCCTATCACTCAACGCCTCTTTGTTGCCTTGCAAACAAGCCTTCTCGAAAGTGTCCCTGGGCCCTCCAGTCGATTGACCAGCTTGAACCTTGGCACCCGTGTTTGAGCGTTGTTATATCAAGTTGTGCCTCGAGCTTTGGGGGAGTCCTAGCTTGCACTTCAAAGCACCTTCTTGCCAATTTTTGTCATCCCAGCACCTTTGGGCCATGAGAGAAGGAAGCATGCGTCAGTCCACAAGACTTGGGTGCCTCTGCGTCACTGAGCGACAGTGGCAGTTGCTGCTGGTGACTAACGCCTTTCTTCAAGTGTCCTGAGACCAGCTGCATCAGTGCTTTCTTTGTCCTGCAATCGAGACGAGAGATACAGCTCCAGGTGTAAACTGAACCCACATCTGCACCTGCAGCGCCTGTGCACTTTGAAGCTAAACGAAGGGTGGGAATTCATACTCCACGCGACCCTCTCCAAACCTGCCAAGTTTGGACCCGGAGTGAGCTAAGGGTGGTGAGTAATCAAACCACTTACCGGTGGCCCCTAGTTCATCCAATGCATTTTTACACACAAAGGATCCCTTATGGTCCTTATATTGGCTTTGTAGCCTCTGCTTCCTAAAGCCATCCAAAAGTTGTGAATAGCTATGTTCTCCACAGGAGATCCTTCCCTGATTCTCGCAACAAAATGTCTACACTTGAGAATCCTATCTCTAACTTTTCCACCCCATTGAATATTGTACTTTGTGCACACCTAGTGCTGTTACGTGCACGTCTAACACTGAGCACAAGGCTGCAATCTTCGTAGGGCTGGATTTAGACCTAAGATCACCCCCACTACTCCTGAGACTTAGCCTTGGCAGCCCTCCAAGCTACCTTGAATTGTCCTCGCTAACTTCACGGAGGTGTTCCCTGTTTCACTAACAAGGGTGGCCTCCTAAACATCTGTTCACCAGAGAAGAGTTTAGAAATCCATTCTAACAGATTGGTGTACAGCGGTGGGATAAGAACTGAAGTACTTGGGTGTTGCACACTGATGTGGCACTGGATTACATTTACACAGTAACGTTTGTTAGCCAGTAGTTGTAAACCACTTAACTAAACTTATAAAATGGAACCAGTCACTGATATTACTTTGGGTGCTTCTAAATATGAAACACAAAAAAGGCTATGTGCAGAAAGAGGCATCACTACCCCTGCCACAAATACTGAGCTAATCCAACGAATTGTTGATTGGCAAGAAAGTAGAATTGTTATGGTAGTGCAGACGGTGCTGGGGCTGCCCCGAGTAACAGTCATGATATGTCTGTTGCTGCCATCACAGAGAGAGAGGATGAGGATGATGGTACCCAATCCATTGCGTCATCTGCTTCCTCTGAAGCTGAGGAACTCAAGCGATAAAAGCTTAGAAAAAGAACTTAAGTTTAACACGGCTAATCTAGAGATGGAAAGGCATGTTAGGGAGAATGTTCATTTCTGTGCCAATTCCCTTTAACCTTAGAGACCCCCAGCTCTTTTGCTGGACTGGGGGCTTTTTAATCTTTACTCCTGAGTGAGTGTGACCTTTTTCTCACTCACTCATGTGTTTTCCTGATTAAGATTTTCTATGTTCCATACTGTTTTATGGAGTCTGGTAAACTCCATAGGCATCTGCTTTTGCATTGTGACACACAGCACCTTTTATGCAGTGCCACTTTGAAGTCCCCTGGACTTCTCTTAATGTTTAACTACATCTTCTTGGGTGAACTACTGTTCCCAAGAATAGTAACATGACCCCTTTCTTCCTTACCTTTACTTTATGGGCCTAGCACACACCACCCTTTGTGGAGTGCTGGGGCGGTTACATAGTAATTCCTTTAGCCCATTCCTCATGTAACATTTTGTTACACTAACTCACTTGAATGGCTGGTAGCAGTGTTTTTTTTTCTACCCAGTGACATGTATCTGCAGGCCGATACCTCAGCTGCAGTGCTGCACCCAAGGTCGACCATTTTCTCAAAAAGGCTGAGGTCTTCTTTTTTCGCCATTTCTTGTTAGTTTCTTCTGAGATGTTAATTTGTTGTTTGCATCAGGTTTGAGTCCTTTGTGTATTTTGCCTTTGGCGGGCTTCAGCCCTGAAGCCCGCCCACGCTCCAATGTGTCTGGAAAGGCAGGAAGTGTGGGAGGGTCCCGAAACGTCCCTGTCTTTTGTCTCTAGGTGTGCCTGAGTGAAACAAGTTCCAATTTGGAGGACAGCCATCTTGTTGTGTGATTGACAGCCTAGGGCTGTGAATGAATGGGAACTTGCTTAAAAAGGGAGGTTTTTGAGACTATGAGCAGAGTCTACCACTGGAGGACAACATCCGAAGCAGAAGACGAGAGAAGACACTAGCAGCACCCTCCTGGACAGCGAAGTGCCTGGTGAAGCCCTGCAGCTGTGCTAACCCCGTTTTCGAATCGACAGGGAAGACCCGTAAAGGACAACTTCCTCCCTTAAGCTGGTGGGACCAACTAGCCCTGAGACAAACTCTATTTTGGAGCAACCTCTGACTTTCCAAGGCTGCGGAAGCCCAATACCCGGGGTACCTCGACCACTTGTGAGTGCATTGTCTTCGAAGTCCGAATCCGGCCAGATCTTCATTGTCATCCAGAGGACCCTACAGAAGCAAGAAATCTGCATCCAGAGTCCCCTCACCAGAGTCCTGGACTGAGGGATCAAGTTAATCCTAACCAGAGCTTTTCGTTCTTCTTTGGCACTGAGAAAAAGGCGGCAAAACTACAAAGAGCTGCTGAATCGATGGAAGTCCATTGCTGCCGAGTCCCTCTCTCTCTCTATCAAGTGCTGCCGCAACAGCTCGCCAGAAATCCTCCCTTTCTTCACCACGACAAGGACCAGGAGCAAGGGTTTACTGCATTGCATTGTGAGGGCAACCAGCTGGAACAGCTTCTTCATTTCAAGGGTACAGTGGGGCTTGCCATTTGGGGTGTTTCCTATCTTAGGGAATAAGATTTAACCCTACACTAAGTTGACCACAACTTACCTGAATTGGCCTTACAGCTTGTGCTTTCTAAAGGTGACTTCTCTTGAGTTGCTGTGATTTCTCTTCTGAACGCCGACTATTTGAGAAACATTTTCTAAGAAGAAGAGCATCAGAACTTTGACTTTGCCCATTGACTTTGGCTGTCCTGGCTCCCTAAATACCTCCTTCTCAAGCTTTGGTAGTGCTTGTTCCCTTACAGGTTTTAAATGTTTAACACTTTAATGCTGGGATAATATACTGCCTGCATCCCATGGGGAGAATCCTCTGTGCTTATAACTTATCAGTCTGTTCTGATCTAACCCTAACCTTTCCTTCCTTGAAAGCTCAATATTGCAAAGGTGCTACTATATAAATGCTATACTGACCTCAAATGACGTCACCTCCAGGTGCTGGAACATATGAATGAATTACTCTGCTGCTTTATTGTTCACTTTTTGAATTGAATCTTAATTTGGGATTAATGCTACAGCTGTTTACTGTTTTTTAAAGAATGCTTTAAATATCCTTGTGTATAAATAAATAATGTATTATATAACTTTAAGTGTGTAAGTGTTTAATTGGATACTTGTATTTACTTACTGGTTTCATTTTACAGCTCTACAGCTCACATTACCGCTCTTAAAATAAGCCTGGCTGCTCAGTCACACTACCAACTTGTGTAGAACAGGCCTATATCAAAAGGTGGGCTACCGAATACCAAGAGATCAGTCTTGTGTAGTCCCACACCACTTGGACTGCAGCAATTCTTACCTAACAGCAGAGAAACAAAAAGATTGGGAACATCAGTTGGAGCCTGCCAAGCTTCAAGCTGCCAACAGCTCCTTAAGAGGGCCTGGGAATGGTTCTGGCACCTCCTAACATACTAAAGATCTGCTCAGTGTGTATGATGAGAAAAATGACATGGACTGGCTGCGTTTGAGTATGCATGTGAAGTGCAGGAAGTAGTAGATGCTGATAAGAGTGCATGGTTGCTCAGTAGACTGCTCCACTCGGGCTGCAGTGCCATTGTGGAAATGTCAAAGACTGAGAGGAAAGATTTTGTAAAATTGTAGCAAACCCTGATCTTGAAGTTTGGGAAGAATCTTGCCCAATACTTGAAAAGATTATGGGAGTATATGAAAAGAGAAGGTAGTGCTTGGGCCACATAAGTTCCTGAATCGTTAAAGAACTTGACTGGTTGGGTGGAAGGCATGAGGTTACCACTTTTGAAGGCATGATCCATTTCGTCATGCTGGAGCATATTTTTGCCTCATGTTATCCCTGAGTTTAAGCAGCATCTGGCTGACTAAGGAGATAGATTTTAAAAGTTAGCTACTGCAGCAGACTTATGAGTATCCCACAGGGTGTCGCATACAGACAAGCCTATTTCTGGGAAGCAGGAAAAGAGAAAGAAGCAAAAAGAGAGAGGGTGGATCATCTGAAAAATCTATATCCCAACATGGCCATAAAAAGTTTAAAAAGGGTAAGTCACATGACAGTCAGAAGTGTATTGGGTTGCTTGGCTGCTATCGTAGGTATGAACCCAAATTGAATGATGAGGTGGTCGCTCCAGAGGATCTGTATTGGTGGTGCTGTGGTGATGAGGCGTTTGTTGGCAAAGATTGTGTCAAGTGTGTGTCCCGCTGTGTGTGTTGCTCCTTTAACTAGCTGATGTAATTTCATTGTCTTCAGTTGCTTGACTGGCGATCTTTGTGAGTTTGCGTTTTGTTCTCCGAACCAGATGTTGAAGTCTTTGAGGATTATCAGGTATTCGTGTTCAATGGCTAGGTTGGTGATGGCTTCTGGGAAGGTGTCCACAAATGCTGCGTCGTATGTCAGTGGTCTGTAAACCAGAACGAATTTGAGGTTTGTTTCGGGGCTCACTGTCAAGTGAAGGATTAGGGATTTGCAGTTTTTGATGTTTAGTGGTTCACCTGTTTTTATTTTTAGATACTCCTTGTATGCTATTGCAAGTCCTCCTCCTCTTTCTTCTTTCCTGTTTACCTGTGAGCACTTGAAGTTGTCTGGGAGGCAGCTGTGTAGTGTGTTTTTTTAGTTGTCTTATAGCCATGCTTCTTTGACGAATAGGATGTCGATACCTCTGTTGCATAGTAGGTCATAGATCTCTGTGGCATGTTTGGACATTGATCTTGCGTTGATTGGGTTGCAGTGGATCCTGCGGTTTAGTTTAATTTCGGCTTTGTCTCGTGGATGTTATTTTGGTCTTCTTCCATGTTGCTCTCAGGATGCGGTGGGGGTTAAGTGTGATTTGTTTCGTCATTGAAACGGTCTGCTAGATTATTATCGGGTTGCTGAATTCTTCCGCTTCCTCTTGTATATTTTGTTGTAGTTGGTGGAGGTCTCCTCCTGTTTTTGTGATATATGGAGTGAGGGTGGCGGTTTCATTCTATTCTCTTCTGGGCTTTTCTCTTCTTTTTCTGCATGTTCCAGTATGTTTTCGGCACGCCTAGCGATGTTGGTGGCATTGCAATGTTCGGGTGAGTGGTCGGTTGCGAGGTACGGTGTTAGATATAGGGACTTTTCTCATGTTTGTTCTGTTGCCCACAGTTGTTGTGGGGGGTGCTCTGTATTGATGGCAGTGTCTGCTGGAAGAGGGGATGGTTCCATTTGGTTTGTTCCGTTTTTTTCGTTGGCTTCATCCTGTACTGTGTCGTTGCATGTTGTGGTTCTTGGGGGTAAGTAGGTTTGGAGGTTGAGCGTAGGTCACAGGGGCAGTAGCCCGCCTGTAGGACCTTGCAGGGTTTGGATTGTGGTAGTTCTTATATTCCTTGCGTTGTGATTGTAGGTCTAACAGTGTAATCTCGGTGGTCTTGTGGCTTGATACGTGGGTGGTAATCCGGTGGTGATGGTGGGCAGCTGCTGGTGGGGGGATTGACTGTGGTGTCCTTATCCTGCAGTAGGATTGACCTGGGGAGGTAGTAGGGGAAGTCCCACTCTTGATAGGGCTCTAGGGTTATGGATATTTTGCCAGGGGGTCTCAGGGGAGCTACCCACGTTTCGGGTTAGAATTTCTGTGTCCCTCTTTCCTGTGTACGGTGGGTCTAAGAGAGAGGTACAGCAGTATAGCAATTAGTGAAACACACCTACATTGAGTTTCCTGGATAGTGGGAAAAAAGGTCTACGTTTCACAGTACAGCAGTCAATGAAATGAACATAGATCTAGATCTGTTTTTCCGAATTATGTCTTGCGTGCTCGCGTTGAGAAGTAAATAGTGTTATTGGCAAATGTGAGTGGTGGGTTGGATTTAAAGACGAACTGAGGCAGATGTCTTCACTGTTTGCACAGTGCCTACGTCGTTAGTTGGTGCTGGTTGACGGCTGCCTGTTTCCTGCTACCTCTGCTGACACCTGCAGACACGGCCTGGAGCTGCCTCTGCAGGAGGGCGTCGCCGCCTCAGGGTCCTTTGCCATAGGGGCTGCAACGGGCAGGGGGCTGCTCTAGCACAATCAATTTTATAGGGCCTCTGGGCCAATTGGAGGTTGTGGGTGGGATTACACCTCAGCAACCACAGAACCGCTGCGAGTCCTGTCAGTGGCCCCAAAAAATAAAAGAAAAAGGAAAAAATTAATTTTAACACAAACTCACAGGCCACACCACAGATGGCTAAGGATGAAGGATTTTCCGTATAACGGTGAGGGTAGGGAGGTCTTGTAGCCTGATATGTGGAATGGATATTGGATATATGTGATTTTTTTTTTTATGTATTTCTCCTACTGGAGATTTCAACGGAATTAATTTCCCTGAAAACCCACTTCTTTTTTTATGTGGGGGGGTGGAGGGGAGACCCCCGGAGCCTCCCCTAACCCTTCCCCACCCTAACATATACCCTTACCCCATACCCCACCTAATATGCCTTACACATATACCATTTCCCCTACCATTTTCGGTTAAATGGATTCAGTGAAATCACATTAGGTGAAATATATTTATTTATTTAGTCATTTGTATTGTGCACAAAACCCAGAGGCATCCAGGTGCTTTTAACTTAAGGAAGTTGGTTACATTGGTTACTTACAGAGGTAACAGGTTACAGTCCTTGCATGATTAGCTTGCCCGGGTGAAAGCTTGCAGCGCCAGCTCACACTGGTTAGAGGACACTTACGCAGGCGAACTTCATCACATGGTACGGCGTACTACATCAAGCGTGCAGTTACAGGTGGGTAAAATAGCAACATAAGTTTGAGAGCACACTTTGGAAAGCCTCACCCCGTGGTATAGGGAGCTACATCAAAATATGTAGTTACAGGTAGGTAAAGAGCGACGTAAGTTTGAGAGCACCATTTGGAAAGCCTCACCTAATGGTATGGGTGCTATATCAAAATATGCAGTTGCTGGTAGGTGGGAAACATGCCAGGGGCAAGCTAGTAGTCGGGCATTACAGTACAGCATTAAGGCAGCCAACACAGTGGGGCAATGGCGTGAGGAGATGGGAGGTGTGATTGCAAGGAGTTGGGTAACGTTAATGGGCTGACAGTGGAGCCGATGCAGGCAAGTCTCCTTAGTGTAACCAAGTGGGAACGGTGGAAGGTGTAGAAGGCACAGAGTGCGTATAAGGGGCATCTTGGGATAGCACAGGGGTGGAGGGCCGTGGATACGGCAGACAGAATATGGCATTCGAATAAATCATCGGTAACAATGGATATCAGATAGGGATGGGGAGTCTGTCGGGGTGAGCATGACTGGGGTCCTTACCCTACAGCTGTATTATATTGGGGATGGAGTAAGGGGAAGTTCTAGGGTAGAAGGACCTGGCCCGAGGTACAGGGTTAGACCAGAACTGAGGTACTGTTTCTGCTGGTTAAAGGGTAGTGGGCCTGGAGTCTGAGTACAGCAGGTAGGGAGATACACCCCGAAACGGTTCCTGGATAGTGGGAGAAAGCCCTAGGTTTCAGAATTCAGCAATCAACGGAAACGCACCTAGATTTCACTTTCCTGGATAGTGGCAAAAAGGCCAAAGTTTGAGACAGCAGCAAAGAATGGAAACAAACTTAGATTGACTAATGAACAGCTATAGGTAAACTGGAGAGGTGCGCTGTGCTTAGTGGGGAGTCGAAATTTGCTGTGAGGAGCTAGTATATGCAAAGGTTATAGGCAAGTATGAAGGGAGGGGTAGTTTAGTGTGTAACTGTGATGGTTCTTTCACTCGTCACTTAGCTTGTCAGTGGCTGCTGTCTTTCCCTGCTGGCACCTGCAGACACCCCCGGAGCTGCTACTTCTGGAGCTACCCTTTGCCTCAGAGCCCCCAGCAGAGGGGGCAGCCGGGCAGGAGGGCTGCCCTGCATGGCTGTACAGATAACGGTTGAGGCAGCCAATGGGCACACAGGGCGAGGGCTAGGGCCAGGGAAAACACTGATCCAGGAAGCGGCTGTAGGGTAGGAAGAGCACAGGCTGCTAGGCCCAATCAGAGCTCGGGGGGTGGCAACAAGGAAGAGGGTGCTGGGAGTCAGCAGGAAGGAGGAGCTGCACACGCTAGTGCCCGATGTTGCAAGCAACCAAAATCTGACAGAAAAGTGCTTTTAAATTCACAGAAAGTGGATCCCAGACCCAGACCTCACCTCTGCACCAGCCAACAGATAAATCAGGCTGTGGTGCAGGCAGGGGAAGAGGGAACACACCACATGTTGCTAAGCCCAATCAGAGAGGTCGGGGTGGCAACAAGGAAGAGTGTGCCAGGTGTCGGCGGAAAGGAGGGGGCTGCGCACGCAAGTGCCCGATGTTGCAAGCAACCAAAATCCTACAGAAAAGTGCTTTTAAATTCGTACAAAGTGGATCCCATAACTCACCTCTACCATTACAGACAATGGAGCCAGCAGACCTGCAGTGAATTACACTTTGGTAAACCCAAAGGAGCTAGCCAGAGCCCCTCCGAAGCTCGCAAAGTTGGCTGATGGACCCCCCTCTCAAGTTTCCAGTTATGCATGTAACTCTAGCTGTGAATGGTGGAGTAGTAAGGATACCTGTAAGTGTTCATAGGCAAGTCACTGGGAGAGTACTGCTGGGAAATGATCTCAGAGACTTAGGTCTTGCGGGCGATACAGCAAAACGACACCGCACTAAGTGTCAGAGCAAGGCTGCCCTGGCAAAGACCAAGCCAAAGGGGAAACCCAAAGCTAAAGGAGTCAAAAAACAAAAGAGAGGGAAAGAGAATATTCCCCACAACTCACCTACCACAGACGTGGAGGCAGTTGGCCAAGCCCCTCAACCTGACGAGAAAGAGAGGCTGCCTGAAATACTTAATCCACATGACCATCCTGAATTGCAGTTTACTTGCAGAAGGTGGTCCTGATAGGGACGAGTTCAGTAAGGGCCAACGTGAGTGGCCATCTTTGGAAGGCCTTAGGAGACAGGTATGTTCCCAGCTTGAGGGTGAACCTCCTGGGAAACACAGAACGTATTGGGAAGGTGGGCTACCATATACTGAGCCCACAGAATCCACTGAAGGAGACCATAGGAAGTTGGTGGACCCCTTTCAAGTGAGAAACTGCCTCCTGCACTTGGCACAAGTGGTTCCTCCTGCACTTGGCACAAGTGTTTCCCCTTGCAGGTCAACTTGGTATCAAGAAGACTAAGGAGAGGTTATCCATGCACTTCTACTGGCCCAAGATGGGGGTCTAGGTAGATATGTGCCACTTGCCAGATTTCTGGTAAAAGTGGTGCAACTATTCAGGCCCCATTGGTACCATTCCCTGTAGTGGGTGTACCATTTGAGAGGGTAGGGATTGACATTGTTGGTCCCCTTGACCCTCCAACATCCTCTGGGAGCAGGTTTATTCTGGTGTTGTTTGACCATGCCACCAGAAATCCTGAAGTCATCCCACTGAAGACAGTAACTGTCTGGTCAGTTGCTAAAGCATTGCTTGTCATTTTTACTAGGGTTGGCTTCCCTAAAGAAGTTGTGTCTGGCAGAGGCAGCAACTTCATGTCCAAGTGCAAGCAAGCCATGTGGAAGGAGTGTGGCGTCTTGTAAAAAACCTGAAGGTGTCTCCCGGTCTAAACCTTGAGAACCCGTTATCCAGGGGACCAGGATACGGCCATCACTATTGGATGCAGTTCCTGGGGATGGACCAGTGAGTTAAACCTGTGTACCTGACATGTCCCAACCCGAGGGTCAGGCAAAGTCAGGCAATTGACTTAAATCACACACACCGGATGGCCCTTCCTTTTCCCCAAAGGGCTGAAAGGTGGAGCAAGAGAGCGCAGTACGAGGAAGGCGAGTACAGCAGACAGCACAACGAGACGGCTACGACGTGGCAGTTCAAGAGAAGGAGAAAGGCGTCAGGAATTTAGAAGCTGTCGAGGAAAGAAATGACCTTGCCCTTTTCATCGCAGGCCCGCAGAACCTTCGTGGAAGAGAGCCTAAAACCGCGAACAATAGCTCAAGTGTCCTGCAGCAGAGGTCAACGGTGCACGACGCAAGCCTATGCCGATAAGCAGGAGCGAGGGAAGCTCCTGCGTCTGTGGTACCGGTCTGGACTCCAGAGAAAGCCGAAAGCCAAGCGGTGCAACACAGCCGGTGAGGCGAGGGGAAAATCAAAAAGCACCGGGCTGCGCTGGGTGAAAATCACAGATTGGCAAGTTTGAACATAGTTAATTGAACTGTGATTGAACTGTAAAAGGTGGTTATGGGGAGACCAGCTGAAGAGGGAAACCAGCACCACACAGGAGCCAACTCAAGAAACTGTGGTGAAGCCCCACATTGAGAAACTACAGAAACCAGAAGGCCATAGGAAAGCCACCAAAGGTACTCAAAGTGGTCATACGTGAGGATCGAGTAAAAACCCTGTACAATCAAAAGATTTTAATCTGTAAATTGGCTAAAATCAAGGGAAGTGAGTCCAAGACTCGTGAATGATGGAAGGGGACGGAAGTCGTCACCCAAGGGCTGGCAGTCTAGAGAGTTCTGAGCCCGAACGAGGGAGATCCAAGAAGTGAAGCTATCACCCTATCTGAACTTTGGATTACAATTGACAAGGGTCTGCCCAGAAGAGGGGGACCCAAGGGTGAACCCATCACCCAGCGAACATTGGGAACAAACTTTCATTTGTTAAAGGAACTTGTGTTTTTGTTGGTTGAATACAGCAAGCCCCGAAGGCAGAGTTTTTTTAGAGAGCAAACAAGACTTAGCCATCAAGGGTCCTGAGAACAGCCATTGGAACAGTCATCTCGTGCTGGAGAAGCCTGAGACAGTACTGTGCTCCAAGATCCCTGCTAGGCAAAGTTTGTATGCAGTATCCTCTGGGAACACTACAAACAGCTCTGACTACAGGTATAGGAAACCTAACCTTTGGTATAAACTTGCACTACACAGTTTTGGTAGCGTGTTGAGCAGCCAGGCTCATCTCAAGAGGAGTCAATGTTAGCTGTAGAGGAGTTACACAGAGATTTACAGTTACAAGTATTGAAATAAACTCTTGCACTCAAGGTTTCTTGAATAAACAATTATTAATTCAATTATCAGTCAGTTAGAATAAGCCTTCTTCAGAAGCGAGGAATATAACAGTAACACTCAAATACACTTCATGAAATACACACTCTTAAGATCTCTAAATCAGTAGATACCCTTTTGGGATGGCCCACGGTCACTACCTACACTCTCAGGTGACTTCAATTGCAAGGGTGCTGGGGACATTAATATATAACTGTTGCATTTAGAATCAGATAGTAATAAGTCAAAGGAAAAGATTATTTAGAACATACAAGAGACCACAAATATTCTTAAGGAGGCAAATACTTTCAGATCCTCCAATAAGAGTCATTCAGTGAAAAGAGGTTAAGCCAAAATCAATAGGCAAAAGTCTTTATGAGCTGAAGCACTTCTTTGTAGGTAAGTAGCAAGTCTTTGCACATTGGTTTAGAAATCTTTGAAAAAAAGAAGAATCAAATGTAGGGCCACAAGCTGATTAGACTTTTGAGTAGTAGAAGATGTAAGCAACTCTACAGTAAGAGGCACGTTCTCTCAGACTTTTACAGTACCTTTAGAATGAAGAAAAGTGCAGCAGATGACTTCAGTTCCTGTGCAGCTCTGCAGATCTCATGGCTCCTGGGCC
The DNA here is from genome assembly GCF_040938575.1 of Ambystoma mexicanum. NCBI lineage: Eukaryota > Metazoa > Chordata > Amphibia > Caudata > Ambystomatidae > Ambystoma > Ambystoma mexicanum. The sequence continues at coordinate 994,227,614 of NC_090927.1, forward strand.
TTTGTCGTGGGGACAAGAGTGAGGCCTTCTGGGGACTCTTGCACTGCAATGGGACAGTCCTCGCTCGCAACCGGCAATCTTCAATTCAGTGGCTGTTCAGTGGTTCTGCCCCTCGCATCTACCACAAATAGCAAGACTGCAGTTCCTGGCTGTCGAGATGGACTTTGCTTGCTTCTGGGGTCCCACACTCTGTTGAGGGGGCTCAGGCTCGGTCAGTCCTGCTTCCTGGGAGTCCGGAAGATCTTCATGGAGCTTTAAGCAAACTTAAAAACACTGCACACAATCTGGTGTTCCTCTAACTGGCTATACGGTTTCCAGCAGCAACTCTATGGAAATTCAACTAGCTCCGAGATGGATGTCCAGAGTTGATTGGTCCCACCAACTCAAAGGGGGAAGTCGTCCTTGCAGGGGCTTCTCTGTCGATACGAATTTGGAGTTTCAGCACAGTAGCAGGGCTACACCGGGAAAACCAATGGTCCATGAGTTGCGGCAGGCATCCTCTTCAAGTTCTTCTTCGGTTCCTTCATCTAGTGGTTAACTCTGCCTTCCAAGCCAAAACCCTTGCATTTTGTTCACTTCTCTCCCATTCATTCAAGCCTAACTGTCAGTCACCCAGCAGGGTGGCTGTCCTTGCCAGTCAGCTGGCCAATCACCACATAGTGCATTTAGGTCTCCTAGGAGACTAAGCACAGGGAGTTTCGGGCACCTCCCTCACTTCCTGCCTACCTCAGACACCCTGGAGCCAGAAGCGGGCTTCACTTATGAATACAGCCAAAGGCAAACCGAACAATGGGACCAAACCTGGTTCGGCGCGCAGAGTAAATCTCAGGAAGGACCTTTCCACAAAGAAATGGCAAAAAAAGAAGACCAGGGCCATTTTGACAAAAATGGCACCCTTGGATGCTTTACTGCAGCTGCGAACGCAGCCTGCGGTATAGGCACACCATGGTAGTTAAAACGGAACCCCTGCCACCATCCACTCAGTGAGAAAAGGGTAACAAATATGTTACATAAGAAGCTAGTCAAAGGGGATACTAGGTAACCCTTCCAGCACCCTATTGTAAGATAGTGTGTGCTGGGTCTAGAAAGTTACAATGGTAAGTAAAGTCAATTTCACTTTACTGCTCTTGGAAACAGTAGTTTATCCAAGAGAAGGTATTTAAACCTTTGGGGAATCTGAATGACTTCCCTGTGCCACTGCACTGAAGGCGCTGTGTGACACAATGTAAACAATGACGCCTATGGAGTTTGTCATACTCCACAACCAAGGGAAACACAGTGTCCAAAATCACATTAAAATATATGAGAGATTGGGAAAAAGGGCCTCACTCTCTCCAGGGGGAGGGAATTAGCACATTTCTGAGAACTCTCCCTAACACTCCCACTTCACCCTGCGCACTAAACGTGTGGAATGAAGGCCCAGGCTACCGTATCCTGATGTATCATTTGAGAACACTTCTTTGTTTTCTTGAGGACTATCCCACACCACTTTTTGTATTACTTGTGATGTTTGACAATAGGTTTCTTAATATAGCCCCTTTTATTTTGACACAAGGTCACTATGTCTGCCTTATTGTTTCTTTCATTTGATGGTCGACGCTTGTTCACATCTTAGATATAGGTTTAAAAATTGTGTTTTTTAAATACAACTTTCATTGCTCAATAAACACCCTTGAACTGTGAGCACTTGTGTCTGTCTTACTTGTTGTCACAATGAGTTTTTCACAGTCTCCTATATGTTTTCATCAGCTTATCATCCACAGACAAACTGCTTAGTTGAGAGATTTAACAGGACTCTCAAAAGCATCATTGGAACTCTTGAGGAGCCCCAAAGGAGAAAGTGGGATCTCCTTCTACCATGCTTACTCTTTGCCTACAGAGAGGTCCCTCAGCAAGGGGTTGGTCATAGTCCCTTTGCGCGTCTCTTTGGTCACTCTGTCAGGGGGCCACTAGCTATAGTCAAGAAGGATAGGAGCTCCCCACTCCACCTGTCACTACAAATGTGGTGGACTATGTGCTATGGTTGAGAAAGGATGGCATTACTGAAGGCTCAGGCCAGTGACAAGCTGAAGGCTGGTTAGGCATTGGCCAAGCATTGGTATGACCAGAAAGCTTCACTTGCACACTTTACTCCAGTACCCATCTATCTATGGGAGACTGGTTACCTCTTCCTCACTCTTTAAACACACTTATGAGCCCACAAAATGTACTTGCTCTTTCTCTCAGGCTAGGAAATCCTGATTATGAATCCCATAAGGCATAAGGCCCTACAGGATAAATGGGCAGGCCCTTACAAAGTTGTGGAGCAACTTTGTCGTGAGGTGAACTATTTAGTGGACCCTGGAAGGCCTGGTCAAGGCCCAAAAGTGGTCCATATAAATAGACTGAAGGCATTCATCCCTAGGGTTGAAATGGCTGCTCTGCTCTTGGCATCAGACAGTGAGGAAGAGGAATCTGAACCCCTCCCTGATGTATTCCAAGGCAGTCCTTCAGATGGCTCCATTGAGGGTGTCAAAATGGCTCCTCAGCTGTCTCCTTAGCAGAAAGGTGAGGCGAGAACTGTGCTGAAAAAATTCACCCCCTTGTTTTCACTCACTCCAGATTTGCCACCTTGGTGCAAACATGACATTAACACTGGGGATAGTGTGCCTAAAAGAGGAAGGAGCTATAGGATGTCAGACAAAGTTAGGTCCAACATCAAGTCTGAGGTCAACAAGATGTTGGACCTAGGGGTGATTGAACCCTCCAGTAGTCCATGGTCCAGTCCTGTGGTTCTGGTGCCAAAAACAGGCACCACCGAGTTGAGGTTCTGTGTGGATTACAAGGCTCTGAATACTGTCACCAAGACAGATGCCCAACCACTACCAAGAACAGACATATTGGTATACAAGCTGGGTGCTGCCAAGTATATCAGCATGTTTGATCTCACTGCAGGGTATTGGCAAATATCTCCGAAAGAAAATGCCAAGCAAGGACAGCATTTCCAACTCCAGAAGGGATTTACAAGTTCAAGGTAATGCCATTTGGATTGACGAATGCACCTGCCACATTCCAGAGGTTGGTTAACCATGTTCTGAATGGGTTGGACGTATTCTGCATTGTATATCTGGATGATAGAGAAGCCTTCAGCCCCACTTGGGGAGGAACATGTGAAAAACCTAGGTATAGTGTTGCAGACTGTTCAGAAGGTCCGCCGGACCCTAAAGGCCAGCAAGTATCAAATTGTTCAGGGTTCAGTGGTGTACCTTGGGAATGGGGTTGGTGGAGGCAGAATTCAGCCTCGTCCCAGTAAAGTACAAGCAGTACAAGACTGGTCTTCCCCCAAAACCCAAGTGAAGGCTTTCCTGGGCCTAACTGGGCCTTTCAAGGCTTAAAGGACTCCTTGTGCTAGGCCCATGTTCTCAGGGCCCCTGACTATCAGCAATCTTTTATTGTGCAGATAGATGCCTCCTACACTGGGATAGGTGCTGTTCTATCACAGCTAGATGAGAAAGGTAGGTAACACCCTATTGGCTTCATCAGTCGCCAGCTTAAGGACAGAGAGCTCAGGCCGGCCACTGTGGAAAAATAATGTCTTTCCATTGTGTGAGCCTTAAGAAAGCTGAGGCCCTATCTTTATGGGACCCACTTCACTGTGCAGACTGACCATAGGCTCTTAAAGTGGTTGATTAACATGAAGGGTGAGAATCCCACATTGCTCAGGTGGTCAATTAGCCTCCAAGGCTTTGACCATGAAGGGTGAGAATCCCACATTGCTCAGGTGGTCAATTAGCCTCCAAGGCTTTGACTTCACTATTGTGCATAGACCAGGTGTCCAACATAGCAATGCTGATGGGTTGTCCAAAATGTTTAACCGACCTAAAAATGAGACACATCCAGGGGTGGATTAAGTCGGAGGAACATCCCATCGAAAGAACGTTACAAGGTAAGAAGTAACTTGTTCTTCGAAGGGATTGTGTCCTCCGACGTATTCCTTATCTTAGATAGGCTCCCATAGCAGTATTCTGTTATTGGAGTTGGGAGTACTGACTTCATGCTTCCTTTTATTGATGAATAGAGTGCAATACTGCCCTTCCAAACCTAGCCTCTTGACTGGAGGAGGAATCCAAGTTGTAAAACCGTGTAAAGGTATGGACGGACGACCATGTGGCAGCCGCACATATGTCTTTAACCAGCACTCCTCTTTTGAGGGCCGATGAAGCTGCGATACCTCTGGTCGAATGAGCCCTAAGATTTTGAGGGGGCTCTTTTCCTGCCAGTTTATAACATTCCAAAATGGCTAGAATGATCCATCTGGAAATGGTCTGCTTAGTTATCGGTAACCCCAGCTTGTGACGTGCATAGTCTACAAACAGCTGGTCTGCCCGTCTTATCCTAGCCAGTCTACTGATGTAAAAACTTAAAGCCCTTCTTGGGTCCAGCCTGTGTAACCTCTCTTCCTCTTTCCCCGGATGAGGCGGAGGATGGAAAGATGGAAGGGTAATCTTCTGAGTGATATGGAATTCAGAAACCACGTTTGGAAATTAGGCTTCACTTGCAGGACAACTTTGTCTTTGTGAAAAATTGTAAGAGGGGGTTTACAAGAAAGAACTTGTAACTCGCTCACCCTTCTAGCAGATGTAAGTGCTATTAATAAAACAGTTTTAAGGGTAAGAAATCTTAACGAACAAGAATGGAGTGGTTCGAAAGGTGTGCCCATCAGGAAAGTTAGGACTAAGTTTAAATCCCATAGGGGAACCTGGAATGGTCTTGGGGGATAAACGTTAGTTAACCCCTTTACAAACTGTATTACCAAGGGTAACTTGAAATAGGATGGTTCTTCTGCAGTGCGCTTAAAGATGGATAGCGCTACCAGATAGCCCTTAATGGTGCCAACTTGAAGGCCTGAATTCGCCAAATAGAGTAGGAAGGACAAAACCATTGGTATACCACATGAAAAGGGGTCGATATTCTTTTCTCTACACCAGCTGCAAAATCTGTTCCAACGGCAGCGGTATAAAGACTTTGTTGCTGGCCTCCTTGCCGAAAGCAACACCTCCATATCATCATCAGGGAGGTCCCAATCCTTGCCTCAGCCTTTCAGAAGCCAAGCGTGAAGGTTGAGGGTTTTGATGTCTGGATGGAGAACCTGACCTCCCTTCTGTGAGAGTAGATTCTCTCTGAGTGGAAGTGGAATTGGAGGGCAGATGGACAAGTCTAGAAGGTCCGGGTACCACGTTCTCCTGGCCCAATCCGGGGCAATTAGGATCATGGTTTTCCGGAATCTTCTCAACCTCCTGATCATTTGAGGGATGACAGGGACCGGTGGGAACGCGTACAGACGCGGAAACTCCCAGTCCACTATGAACGCGTCTCCCAGAGCTCCTCTCGGGGGAAATTCCCTTGAACAGAACAGATCGCACTTCCTGTTGACACTGGTGGCGAACAGATCCACCTGAGGGGTTCCCCAAAGGGCGAAGATCTCTTGAAGGACTTCCTGAGCTAGTTCCCACTCGTGGGAGACTGTGCTCTGCCTGCTCAGAGCGTCCGCTGTCAAGTTCTTCTCTCCGGCTAGGTGAACTGCCGATAGAGAGATTCCTTCTTGGATTGCCCAAAACCAGAGCTGCATCGCCTCTCTGCACAGAGGTAGTGATCCTACGCCTCCTCTTTTGTTGAGGTAATGCATGGCCACTGTGTTGCCCGTCATTATCAGGACATTCTTCCCTTGTACAGATGGCAGGAATGCCTTCAGCGCAAGTCTGATGGCCCTCAGCTCTAACAGGTTGATATGTAGTCTGGACTCCGATGGAGACCAACGACCGCTGATGGTCAAGTCGTTGGCGTGGGCTCCCCACCCCGTGAGTGAGGCATCCGTGACTACTGTTATCTCCGGCCAGGGTTGCCAAAACTGTTCTCCTTTCAGAATGTTCTCCTGACAGGCCCACCACTGAAGGTCTCGAGCCACCCTGTCGGGAACCTGAAGAAGATCTGTCATTCTTCCTGAGAATTGTGACCACTGAGTTCTCAGTGCCCACTGGAGGGATCTCATTCTCAGACGAGCCTCTGGCACTAGGAAAATGCAGGATGCCATGAGGCCTAGCAACCTCAAAAAGTCGAAGGCTGGGAGACGTTGGGCATTTTGGAACTTGGTAACCATCTGTAGAATATCTTGAGCCCTCACCTCTGGTGGCAAGGCTTTTCCCAGGGAAGTGTCCAGGATCGCTCCGATGAACTGGAGTCTCTGCGATGGTATCATTTGTGACTTCTTTAAATTGAGGGAGAAGCCCAGTCTGTGAAGGGAGTGGCAAACGTGATTTAGCTGGATCTGAGCTTGTTCCGAAGATACAGCCCTGATCAACCAATCGTCCAGGTAGGGGTAGACGTGAATCCCTTCCCTCCTTAGACTTGCAGCCACTACCGACATTAACTTGGTGAAGACCCTCGGGGCGGAGGTCAGCCCAAATGGCAGCACTCGAAATTGATAATGAGTGTTGCCAATTGCGAACCTCAGGTATTTCCTGTGTTTGAGATGGATAGGCACATGGAAATAAGCGTCCTGAAGGTCCAGAGATACCAACCAGTCCTGGAACTGAAGGGCCTGAAGGATCTGAGAAAGAGTTACCATCTTGAATTTGTCTTTCCTGAGGAATTTGTTCAATTCTCGCAAGTCCAAGATGGGTCTCAGTCCTCCGTCTTTCTTTGGAATGAGAAAGTAAGGGGAGTACCAGCCCTTGTTCCTCTCCGCTACAGGTACCGGTTCTATGGCACCTTTCTCTAGCAGGTCCAAAATTTCCTGCAAGAGGAGCGGATCTGGAGCTTTTTGAGAGCTGATCCCCGGTGGATGACTCTGAGGTATGCGTAGGAGAGGATGGCAGTAACCTTGTGCAACTGTCTCCAATGCCCAAGCATCTGACGTGATAGCCTGCCATTCCGCCAGATGTTGAGTTAACCTGCCTCCTACAGGTGTCTTGTGAAGGAAGTCCTCAGAGTGGTTTTGGGGCGGCTGATGCAGATGCCGATGGTAAAGAGGCACCTGCTGTTGCTGCGGCTTTTGAATATCTACCCCGTCCACCTCGGGTAGTTCTTTGTCCCCTTTGAGCCGGTCGTCCTCTACCTCTTCCGAATGCGGAGTAGAAGCGAAAGGACTTGCCTCTCGCAGAGGTTCCTGTGGGACGAAAAGGTGTCTGACGGATTGCAGCGCCTAGGGATTTTGCTGCTGCCTTTGATGTTTGCAGTTTTTCTAAACTGTCATCCGCCTTTTTCCCAAACAAAGAAGAGCCATCGAATGGCATGTTCAAGAGCCTGGCTTGCACATCTGGGGCAAAACCAGACTTTCTCAACCAAGCGAATCTCCTGGTTGTTGTACTTGCCGCCATTGCTCTGCTGATACTGTCAGCCGAATCAATGCCCGTCTGGAGGGATTCGCACATAGCGTCTTTACCGTCCTGTATGATATTTAGGAACGCCTCCCTTTCTTCTCCCTCCGGGATGCAGTCAGCCGCTGTAGAAGCACACTCCCAAAGTGTATGGCTGAATCTAGCAAGGGTGCAAGTAGCATTAACAGATTTTAATGCCATGCTACATGCCGAAAAAAACTTTCTTTGCCATAGCATCATATTTCTTATCGTCCCTGTCCTGTGGGACGGTAGGGTAAGCAGTCTTGATATCAGTAGAAGATGCTGTCTGTACCACCAGACTTTCTGGGGATGGGTGTTTTGACAAAAACTGCGGGTCTGCAGAAGATACCCTGTATTTAGTAGACAGTTTTTTATTTACTGCCGGGACGACATCTGGGGTTTCCCAGTTCGTCATGATTTTCCTTTGAAGAGCTTTATGAAAAGGCACTACAGGATCCTCCTGTGGACCTTTATCAAGAATATCCGTGAGGTCATCTTGTTGGAAAGCCTGTGAAGGTGTTGACCACCCCATAAATTCTGTGATCCTGGCCATTAAGGCTCTATAGGGGGTTTCAGCATGCTCCCCCGGGTCTGGCCAAGCGAACTCCACCTCAGGGGAAGTGTCTAACCCACTTGCCTTATGTAAGGAATCATGGAGATCCTTTAACCTGCGTTCTTCTGAGGATAACTCCTCTTGAACTGGGGTTGCAGGTCCCTGCAACTCAAATGTCTCTTCTTGGTCAGATAGTTCTCCCTCTTCCATAATTGAGGACATAGTTCTCAATTGTTCTGAACTCACAAAGGGTGTGAAACCCATCTCCAAGGCAGAGGGTGCCATACTTCTTGTAATCGGCCTCGAAAACGTCGATGTCGTCGACGTCGAAGGCTTCGAGCGTGGCGTCGAAAACAAAGGCGGAGGCCTCGAGGTCCTCGATAGAATTGGGATTCTGCTCGAGGAAGTCGACAATCTCAAAGCCATCGAGGACCTGGGGATAGCCACTGGGTGCGCCGCAAGCGTGACTTTCCTTGGCGTCGACGCCAGTGTGGAAGATGGCGTCGAGTCGACAGACCCGTGTGTCGAAGGTCCCTTCGACAACGGCGTCGAAGACACCGATCTCGGCGTCGACGGAACCTTCGAAGAAGGTTTCGAGGTCATAGCTTTACTCGAGGGTTCGTGACGCGCTCAAGAAGCTTCCTTCGCCGGGTACTGCGACTCGCGGCGTTTTTGACCTTTGGGTCTTTTGACCAGAGCATCGCTCTCGGCAGTCTTCGAGGGGGTCGAGGCCGCTTTCTCGAAGACGGTCATCATATTTTTGTGGAATTCCTCCCATTCAGCCCGGGAACTATGTTTCGTGGGGCAAGGGATTCTCTTAGGAGAAACAGAGGAAGAGGAGGACGGAGAAGGGGATCTTCGACGTCTCCTCTTCGAGTGCTTCGATCTCGAGGAGTGATGGGACCCACTCTGAGACCTGGAGCGCGAATGGTGACGAGGAGACGAATGTCTCGACTTCGGCGAAGAAGAAGAAGCTTTTCAAGTCTTACCTTTTTCCAGCTTCCCCCTACGCTCCTTCAGGGCCTTAGCTGTCATGGACATACAGTCCTCGCACTCCGAACAATGGTGTTCAGCTCCCAAACACCACAGACAAACTCTGTGAGGGTCAGTCAGCGACATCTTTTTCCCACAGTCTCGGCATTTTTTGAAGCCAGACCGAGGGGTCGTCGGTTCTGACGAAGAAGCCATCGAGTATGGATCGAATATCTCGAAGAAATAGGATAAATTCTCTACGAAACTGAGCAACGATATTCCGAGGCACTGAGTAAGCGCGGAAAAACGGAACTGAGCAACGGACGCTGCGCGCGCCTTTATAGGCAGGATGACGTCGATACGGCGGCTGTCGAGGGACATCGACTCGGCGGACGTCGACGCACAGCGCCCTCTAGAGAAAAATTTTCCGAGGCCAGCAAAGCTTGAAAGAGATATCTAAGATAAGGAATACGTCGGAGGACACAATCCCTTCGAAACTTTGTTTCTCTTAGTCTTTTGACTTTGTTGCCACGTTGACAACTGTATTTCATTGTGCAAAGTACATTACAGTATCGCGCAATGGAGTCATTATGTTTTCGGGTGCCAAGTCATCCACTAAGGATTTTTTGGTACCTGGGCAATGTGTCTTGGAGTAGACTGGTAGCACCAGAAGTTTTTTCATGTAGGTTTATGAAATTTTACTGAGCCATACCACACTTACTGCGTTTTGCTTATGACTGTGGCTAGTGCCCAGCATGGCCGTGTCACAAGGTCTTTTGTCTTCTACTTTGTCCATTGCTCTTCCTTCTGGTCTTTGTGGCCCGGGCAGTCCTTATTTGGGCATGCATTCACTAGCAAAAGCAGTCGCTTTTCACTGGCTAATGCATGTCATGTGTGCAGGTACCCAGGAAGTGGGCTGAGACTGTCTGGTCCCAGTCCACACTACTGGTGCCAGGATGTCTGGTGTGCACGAGGGCATGAGAGTCGCAGTGGTCCCTGATTGGACCACTCCTGGCGTGCACCAGAGGGGCAGATCTCCTCATTGGCTAGCTGGGTGCATGCACTCACTGGACATTGGAATATGAGGAGGCGTCCTGACTGCAGACCTGCAGATCACCAATAGGTCAGAATCGACCTATTGACTGAGCTAAGTATTCAGAAGAGCCGAGCAGATCCAAGGACTATCCGTAACCGCACAGAAGAAGGTTGGCACCCTGAGACCGCTGTTGTCCCGGTAGAGCCATGCTTTTCGCTCTATCCCCGAAGGCCTGCAAAGATGCTTCAACCCTTTGGAGTGGTGGGACCAATCACTCCCAGCGCCTCCTTGTTGCCCTGCAAACAAGCCTTCTCGGAAAGGTCCCTGGGTCCCCCAGTGGACTGACCAGCTTGGACCTGGGCACCTGTGTGGAGCGTTGTTTCATCAAGATTTGCCTCGAGCTTTGGGGGATGGAGGGGGAGTCCTAGCTTGCACTGCAAAGCACCTTCTTGCCAATCGGCCCAGCTTCTTTGGGCCAGCAGAGAGAGAAGCATGCGTCAATCCACAAGACTTGGGTGCACCTTTGTCACTGTACGACAGTGGCAGTCACTGCTTGTGACTTTCCTGTCTTTCTTAAGTGTCCTCAGACCAGCTGTATCATTGCTTTCTTTGCCCTGCAATCGAGACAAGAGATACAGCTCCTTGCATAAACCGGACCCGCATCCGCAGCGCTTGTGCACTTCGAAGATAAACCAAGGGTGGAAATTTGTACTCCAGGCGACCCTCCCCCGACCTGCCAAGTTTTGACACGGAGTGAGTCAGGGGCCAAGGGCGGTGAGTAATCAAACCATGTACCGGTGGCCCCTAGTTCATCCATTGCCTTTTTACGCACAAAGGGTCCCTTTGTGGTCCTTGCCTTGGCCTGGGTAGCCCCTGCTTCCTAAAGCCATCCAAAAGTTGGGAATAGCTTTGTTCTCCGTGGCAGATCCTCTCCTGACTCTCTGAACCTAATTTCTACACTTCAGAATCCTCTCTTTAACTTTTGCACCCCATTGAATATTGTACTTTGTGTCTATATGCATGACCCAGCGCTTTTACGCAGACATCTAACACTGAGCACAAAGCTCCAATCTTTGTAGGGCTGATTTATAAAGTTAAAGCCATCTATCTCTGAAGTTTGTCAATGTGATAATGTTGGTCTGCTTTCCCTACTTACAGCTTGTGGCGGGATTCCGCACTTCACCACATTGACCAAAAGTAACTGTACATAGTGTGTATTTAAGTAGTGATATTACTGTGCTTTTCTTATTTTGCTCATGTTAATTCTTGGGCCAAGTAATTGTGTATTTTCATATACTACTGTCTAAGGGTAATTGTCATCCTATTGTGTGTGCTCATCCAAGAACGGAGATCACTCCCACTACTCCTGAGACAGCCTTGGCTGCTCTCCAAGCTACCTTGAATTGTTCTGGCTACCTTCACAGAAGTGTTCCCTGTTTCACTAACAAGGGTGGCCTCCAAGACTTCTGTTCACCAGAGCAGAGTTTAAAAATCCCTTCGAACATATGCCACCATGGGAAATGGCTTAGGGAGATCCTCACAGGAACAGGAGTCCTCGCCCTTAAGTTTGAATCTCTCCTGGTGAGCTCGCACTTGCCTCAAACCCCTAGGGAGGGTGTTGCGGAGTGGACCAATCTCCATGGCCTCATAGGGGGTATGGGGCTCCCCCTTAAGGAGAAAGGACTAATTCCCTTGATTTGTCACACAACATTAAAAGGATTCTTCCTTTCCATGTGAAGCAATATTTATTCGAGACTCAGGAAGAGGCAATGTAGCGACATATACCCTCCTTTGTGTCTGATTGTAGCTGAAGAGACATTACTTGAGAGGTAAAGTGATTTGTCCAGTATCACACATTTCGGTCAAGTTTTAAAGCCGGATTTGTCTCTGTATCATAGTCTTAAATGTTCCCAGTAGACAACATCTCCTACCATCCATCCATCATTCATTTGACACCATCATGCTAAGATTTCTGAATTGCATTCTTTCATGAGCAGAAGCAGTTGTTTGTGTTTTATAAAGCAGATATCTGAAGCTCTAAATCACTTTCTAAATCAATCTGAAAAATGAAACAACATCTTTATTAAAACCTGCTGAGAAAAACAAGTAAGATGTATCGTGATGGGACATAGGAGTAACCTGCAGACACATATGACACGGTCAGAGTCCTGACTATGTCAAGAAGGGATTGGCAGCCCTCTCAGTCTGGGGTTGGAGGCCTACGCAGGTGGAAGCCAGAGCTAGTACTAATGCAGATGGGGAAGGTGGCAATTGGGAGGGCCCCAGTCCCAGACCCCACCCTATGTGCCAAGTTAATTGAATATGGTACACCTCCTATACCCCGGTGTACACACACTGGCCATTTTTTTTCTATTTTTCCCAGAGAACTACTGATATCAGCAACCCCAACAGTGCACCAGAGAGTAAACAGCCTACAAGAACCACTCGAGAGATGCCTCGTACCAGCACAGCCAGGCCGGCACCATAACACCAGGAAATCCCTGCTTGACATGAGGGCAGTGATCAGAGTACAGAATACTGTCATCCACACCTTGCAACCACCATGCTCACCTGCAGCATATCTAGAAAGCAGCTTTTAGAACTTCAGTGGCAGTAACTTCCACCAGAGCAACTACTCACCGGTGACGGAGCCACAGAGCAGCTCACTAACAGACTGCCTTACCAGGAACCTGGACATTCAAATGAAATTAACTTTGATGGTAGCAGGTCACCATTAATGATCTGTGATGATCCCGCGTGCAAAAAAAGGGTTAGGGCTCAGACCCCCTTATATGTGCTTTACTGTCTGTAACCCATCTGGGGGTGGGGAAGGCATGACAAGATTGAACCAGGGAACAAGAAGGGGAGAACCCATGGATGCAGGAGGATACAAGGGCAAGAGGAAACAGGAAGGTGTGGATTGTTCGGGTGAGGACAGAGGAGAAGGCGGTATACCAAGAGACCAGAAGGAGGAAGTATAGTGGGAAGGAGCACGGAGGATGATTGTAGAAATGGTGAGGTATTGGCTGGTAAGAGAAAGTGGTAAAAGGCTGTGAGTGTGCGTGTAAGAGGTGTGTGTGAAAGTGGTAGGAAGGAGAGTAGGGAGTGAAAGGTGACTGTGGGAATGAAATATGGTTGAGCGAGGAAAAGGCAGGGTTAAGTAGTAGTGGTGAGAGGAGAGTAGTAGTAGTGTGGATAGAGGTAGTAGTACTGTTGAAGTGGGAGCAGTAGTTTGGTAGAGTTAGGTATCGGAGGGAGAGAGTCATAGCAGGTAGGATGGAGAGAGAGAGATATCAAGAGTGTCAAAGAATAGAAGGAGAGGGAGGAGAGAGGGAGGAACGGGAGGTAGGCAAGGAGCATAGAAAGAGTAGAGCACCAGGGAAAAAGAGTAGACCGGGGCATGCAAGATCAGCAGTTGCCCTCCAGTGATCGGAATGCGCCATCCATCTTGGATCCTGGATACGTGCCACCTAGATTGTTCCTTGAGGAAGTCTAGATAAAGAAGACCTGTATCTTTAGGCCATCATCCATACATATTTTTTTTACCAATCACCAGTGCCAGTCAGGGGTCAAAGCCCATCAAGGTTAGGGTGGGATTGCCCATCCCTAAGAAAGAGAGATTGTGATGTCACTAGGCACATTGGAAAAAATAAAAAACATTAACCATGTGGAGGTTGGTGTGATCTTGAGGCCATCTGTGGCACAACACTGTAACAATGAAGTGGCAGACATAAAACATCATACTTCAGAAAACCATGAACATAGAGATGTTGAGAAAATACACACACACACACACACAACACACACACAAACACACACACACACACACACACCTCCATAAACAATGCAATCGTTTTCCTTATGTTAATAGATTAATGGAATTACTTGCAGAGGTGGCTCTCGCATTACAAGCAGTAGGGCTGGGCATTATATTGCATTTTGGAGATATATATCGATATATTTTCAAAATCGATATAGGATGAGTCAATATTGTTAACATCGAGATAATATACATATATGCATTTTACATAATTACATATAAAGGACCTTTCTTGCGACAGTAAACCAGTGCCTCTTCGGTTAAAGAGGGTCAGGGCATGCGTGAAAGTAATTTCAAAAGTCCACTTTCCACAACGCAGAGTCCTTCTGGAAACCAAGGATTTGAAAACAATACATTTCTTTTCTTAGTGGCAGTGCATCCCAAATCGTTCCTAAATGTGGATGGGTGAAGTGTCCAACCCTCAGCCACAATGGACCACACAGTGCTCAAAGATATGCTGCATGTTTTTAACATGTGAAATGTTACCGATTGCAGCTTCCTAAAAAGCATAACACATGTCCACCAGCGCACAATCACTTTGGAGGGCTAGTTTTTCAGCAAGCAGCATGAACGGCTGCATTCGCTTTGCAGGTCCCACACTTCCCTTTGTTCAGTAACAGATAGTGTGACATCCCTGGGAGAGTAGGGATGGCTCCTTCCAAGGGGTCCTGAGGAATCAGATGATGCACCATTGGGTTCTACCTGGCAGCGGGGAGCAGGAATGCACCGTCACATGGGCACATAATGCATTCGAAGCCCAGGTGATCACCCCAGCATATCCGCTAACACACTGAATTCAAATGCCAAAAGTTAACAGATCAAATTAAAGTAAATAAAAGTTCACTTCTTGTACAACTTTTCCATGCCAACAGATGGCAGAGTTAGGAATTGTTTCCTCCAGGCAGGAGTGCAAATAGAGTGAAGGAAAATAAAGCATAAGCCAGTGAAGAACCACAGACCAGCAGAGAACCCGTAAACCAGTGAAGAACGCTGTTGTGTCTTGTCTTTCTCTGCACCCTGCACTGTATGCATGGAATGCTGTGAGGGACTGACATGGAATGCTGTCTGAGAAATTGTTATGTTCTGAATGGTTCTGTGAATGTCAGTTGAGAAGATGGTTTGAATGAGAGAGGATGCCGGCGGGTTTCAATCCATGTGACTTACCTTATGTGGCCCAAATGTATTCCTACACCTTGTACCCGGAGCTGGAACTTTGTAAAGAGGTTTACTGTACTTACACTGGTGTCAGTGTCATGGTTAGCCAGGAACCCAACTCAACAATGGCAACTAGGAAGCTGGCTGTGCTGGGGGGACAGCACCAGGAGAGGAACATCCACCACCCCCTAAAAAAAGAGAGGATCAGAGAGTTCGAGGTAGGAGTGCTGCGGGCTGCAGTGGGGCCAGTGAGGGTCAGCCATTGTTGTGAGGAGGAAGCACCAGATCCAGGGGGCCTGTCGACTCTGCAAGGAGCATACAGAGATTTTGTGGGGCTAAGGGCCCACCGAGTCTGCAAGGGGCAAACAGTAACTTTGCTGCGTGAGGCATTCAAGCCTAAGTTTGGAGTCTGCGAGGGGCAGCCAACCCAGGCCAAGGAAAGCCAGTAGTGACTGCAGGAACCAGTTGCATCTGCGATGGGCAGTGAAAGAGCCAGTATCCAGGTGGCAGCATAAGAATTACAGCAGTGCGGTCCAGAGAAGAGTTAACAGGTTCTTTGCTGGAGGAAACTGGTGAACCTATCACTCAAGGAACTCACCTACTTGCATAAGTGAGGCAAACCTGTGATATTGATGGCTCTTGTGAGATCCCAGTGAAATGGGCCAATCTTGCTAGAATGAAGAAGGAAGTAGGTCCCTTTGTGAGCATAAGAGCCGAAGAGGGAAGTAGACCTGTCTCCCCAAGGTACTGAGGGGCAACATGTGTACACTGTTTTGGATAGCACCAGGAAGCAGTGATGGAGAAGAGAGGAGCTCTTCTTTCAAGTTTGTGTCCTTTATGTGGTGCTGTAGTGGAAAGTCTGGAAAATAGCAATGTGTTGGTACTGTAGGTGTTAAATCCTGATTTCTTGAATTTCCTCAGGGATATCTCAATTAAAGAGAGAGGCTTAAGAGTTAAATTCACATTAGAGTTTTGGAATTGTGTTGAATATTCTACATCTATTGGTGTGCTTGTGTTTTGAAAGTCATGGACCTGTGGAGCCGAGGAAAAGTTGGGCTGTCGGACTTCCACAGGTGTAGAAGCCTCCGTGGTCGGAAAGCCACAGCTGGAGCTGCTGGCAAAGGAAAGTCAACAAAGTCGCCGCTAGCGTCCATGGAAGGAAAGCGAAGCTGCCGGCGGGCATAGAGAAGCATCCGAAGTGTGAGAGGGGCTCGCGGTTACAGGCAAGCCAGCAGGCGGATCACAGGTGGAGCGATGCAGCTGCCCGAAAGGAACACCAAGGACCGGTGAGTGAAGGGGAACTTCACTCGGAGACAGGGCGCTCCTAGGGGCTACATGGAAGTGAGACTAATGCTGGATGAACCAAATGGCATGTGCAGATTGAAACAAACCCAAAGCCACGGGTTGAATGAAAATTAAGCAGCAAAACAAATGTTCACAAATACTGAATACCAAACTGAATGAAAACTTTATGGGCAAAGCTATGATCTGATGAAAGATAACTCTGAAAGTGCCCATTTGAAAGCAACATACGAAATAAGTGTGGAAGTTTGCGAAAGAGCATGACAAGAAGGTGGGGAAGAAATAAAACCACCACGCAGTGAACTCTACGCATGAATACAGTGCAGCAAGGCCAAAGACTGGAAGACGATATGTGACACATTGTGGCAAAGCCAAGAGGCTAACCAGGAGAAGCCAAGTGAGTGTGAACCTGCACATAAAGCCAAGAAGCCGATAAGGAAAAGCTAAGTGAGTGTGAATCTTTACATAGGGGCAAATACCGAAGAACCTGTGTGGGCTGAAGAGCATAGGGTTCCTGGTTGCGCAACCTATAATGGGTGGACCGTGTGGTCTGACAACTGTGCCTAGACCAAGGAACCCTCAATTGTGAAAGACAAAGACATTGTTGAAGTAAACCAAGAAGGAGTAATCAAAGTGAACTGTTAATTCAATCCAGAAGGAGTGTCAAGTTGATCTGGAGCTGTGTTGAACATTGAATAACTGAAACCAAATATAAGTTGGCAAGCTGAAGTCTTGGGGAAGGGAACTGAGACTTGACGTACTGTAACACTGTTATGAGGATAGAGCCCTCAAGACCTTTTTCTTTGGAACTGTTTTGCCTTGAACTTGGGGAAGGGAACCTCGAGGATTGTGTGGAACTGTGCTGCCTTGAACTTGGGGAAGGGAGCCCCAAGAATTTGTGGAACTGTTTTGAACTTGAGAAAGGTAATCTCAAGACGTTTGTGGAACTTTCTTGAACTTGGGGAAGGGGAGCTGAAAAGGAAGCTAGGAGCTAGAAGAAGCTCAGAACTTTGTTTTGATCACCATTTCTTTAATTGTTGACATCCCTACACATTGTTTAGCTTTAGTTGTGAGGGAAAGGATAGGTTTTGGACACAGACATACTTAAGTCGAACTTTCTGACTCAGACTTGCTTAGTTTCATTCAGGTAGGGAAATCCCACCTTAGCATAGGGCAAGTTAGGCTTTCATCCTGACATTTGAGTTTATAAACCATTTTATTTTTAACTTTAAATCGGTTGTCTGTGTCTTGCTTCATGATGCCTTCACAACTGTTAGTTGGTAATTTACCTAAGTGGCAATCCCAAAAGCAAGCTAGTCTTGAAATTCACGTCATACTCTAAATATGTGTACAGAAGGTAAGAGCCTTCCAAGAACAACTCACAAAACAATTATCTAAACCAGAAAGGGTCTTGAAATAAGGATCTTGAATGAACGTGGGAAACAAACATTCATCAAAAAGGCCAGTCTGTTTAAGACACTTGTAAGCCTTGGTACACCTGGGGCTAAACAACCAACTGTGAGATTAGCAGAGGAGAGAAGGGGGGAAGGAGGAGGTAAAGAGGATGGTCTTGAGGAGCTTCCGGAATTCAAGAAAGTCCACTCAAGACGAAGAGGGAGGCTGTCCCAAAGAAGGGAGCCAGCTGAGGAAAGCAATCAACCTCCTGCCCTCTGTTTAGCAAAACGCTTTACATACAAAGAGTTGGTGCCAAAGGAGCACAGAGGTTTAGAGAGGGAATATTTAGCCAATCAGGCCTAGCATCCAGACAGAAAGGCCCAGGCACTCTGGTGCACACGGGGGAGGCCATGTTGGAATGGCCAGCATTCATCCCAAAGGGCAAGGGAGATCCGCTGCTCCAACAAATATTAAAGTCATCATTTCATTTTTCGTAGATTTTTCTGTAAAGTCGCGTTTGAGCGCAATGTTACATATTTGTAAGCCCCATGGCTTACCTTGCCTCAGATGTAATGAGGAGTCCAGGCTCCAGATGGAAGTGGGAGAGAGGCAGGGGGCACCAGCTCCTTGCAGCTTCGGGTGGAGAATGGTCCGCGGTAGTGTGGTCCCCGGCCCCAGACTGCCTTATGGATGATACAGAGCGATTTGAATTTAATCTGTGAAGCAACCGGGAGCTAGTGAAGACTTTTTTGGGGAGGGGGAGGAAAGAAGGGGTTCCTTGGGCTTGAGGCCAAGAATAAATCTTGCTGCCCTATTCTGGTTTAGCTGGAGGGGTCGCAGAGTGGAAGAAGGTAGATTCAGCAGGAGGCTATTGCAATAGTCGAACCTAGAGAGAACCAGTGGAAGCACAGTTTGGTAGAAGAAGTCACTAATCCACAGCGCTTGTATTCTAGAGAGTTAAGAAGAAGGCACCAAGGCTGAAGGTGTCTGGGGGGTGTGATTATACTGCCAGTATAATACCACTGTGAAAGTTCAAATCCAACACGAGCAGGTCCCAGTCACACTGCGCCTAGGAAGCATGCAAGAATTTATCAGACAAAGGAACAGCCTGACACATGTTTCGAGCCTGAAACAGCTCTTCATCTGAGGTTGAGATATCACAAAATGAAAAGTATATTATAGTGCCACAAACAAAAATATAACGACATACATTGTTGATGGATAATTACAGTTAAAAAGAAAAAATATGGTGATCAAACATAGGATGGCATACCGCACAGGGGAAATGCAAGGGGTAGTTTGCCAAGACACATTAATACATGTTACACAAAAGTGGGTGCAAAGACAATAAGCACAGACAGTTGAATCAAATCGAATATATAAAGGAAAAAGAAATGTAATATTGACAATAAAGATCAGTACCGCATATAGTTGAAGTTCATTAGTTGGTGAATGTTCAATGACCAAAGGAAGCAAGAAGAGAAAAGCAGAATACAAAAGTAAAATGTGAGTGGCTGCAGCAGCGCAATCAAAACACAACTACTTCAAGGTCTTTGGTGATGTAAAATTGTATTGAAGTAAACATATGTCCAAGGATGTTACCTTAACTTCGAAATAGAAACCTCTAATTGCAGAGTGAGGACAGTACCAAGAGGGAATCTACAGGGATGAAACACTAATGTAATTACCAAAATCAAAAAACCAAAAATAAATAAAAGAGCTTAGGAAGTTGTCAAAAAGCATACCTCTAATACTTCGCGATTGCGGTAAGACTGAAAATAGGAATTGAAGAAAACAAAAGATCAATGTCGCAAACTTGCAACGTTTCATTGCATGGTGAAGTGTAATTAAAATATGAATAAGGATGAAACCGTGGCATCTTAGGGAACTGATTATGAATGCCACTACTTAATTTAACCATGACACGTAACTACAATTTGTGAGGGTTAACAAACATCAATTTCTTAATTAGGTGCTCTGCATATATGACGAGAACTGGATTATGTATTGAAGGGCCCGGGGGATTGTGCAAAAATGTCTTACCTGGAAGGACGTAAAAGAACAACAACAAGGATTTCAGCACGCAAGCCGCAAGATGAATGTAGGACTTAAAAGCATGGCCTCCGAGAGGGAGGCAATGCGGTATGGAACGTTAATATGAGCGTGTAATGGCTCAGTTAGAGCCGCCATGTTGGGTGTAGGGAATAAGGCTGGAATAGAATGGAAACGACAGCGCCAATTAGACCCCAAGGCTGCTTGTGTGGAAAAAACACTATTACGCCATATAAATATACAAATCTAATTATAAGATTCAAATTATAAATAAGTGGGAAATTAAGAGGAGTCAACTACAAATGAGAGAATACCAAAAATAAATTCATTATGAATATAGTTACGCGGCCATCAGTGTGCCCAATCAAGAACTTAAAAGGACGAATTGAAAAATAAATGAAGGAACATATAAAAGTACAACTAAAGTAATAAAGAGGGGGGTGGGGAGGGGGTGAAGAAGGGGGTAATTACCACAACCAAGACTAGAGGTGCTGTTTAGTGCCAGTGCCAGTGTAATCCCTGTATTTGGGTTTTTTAATGTATGCATTTTTGTTGCCATTCAGCAGCACTCATAAACAGCGCCTCTAGTCTTGGTTGGGGTAATTAACCCCTTCTTCACCCCCTCCCCACCCTCCTCTATTACTTTAGTCGTACTTTAATATTTTCCTTCATTTATTTTTCAGTTGGTCCTTTTAAGTTCTTGATTAGGCACACTGATGACAGCGTAACTATATTCGTAATGACTTAATTTTTAGTATTCTCTCATTTGTAGTTGACGCCTCCTTATTTCCCACTTATATATAATTTTAATCTTATAGTTAGATTTGTATATTTATATGACGTAATAGTGGTTTTTTCCACACAAGCAGCCTTGGGGTCTAATTGGCGCTGTCGTTTCCTTCTATTCCAGCCTTATTCCCTACACCCAACATGGCTGCTCTAACTGAGCCATTACACGCTGATATTAACATTCCATTCCGCATTGCCTCCCTTTCGGAGGCCATGCTTTTAAGTCCTACATTCATTTTGCGGCTTGCGCGCTGAAATCCTTGTTGTTATTCATTTACGTCCGTCCAGGTAAGACATTTTTGCACAATCCCCCGGGCCCTTCAATACATAATCCAGATCTCATCATATATGCAGAGCACCTAATTAAGTAATTGGTGTTTGTTAACCCTCACGAATTGTAGTTACGTGTCATGGTTATATTAAGTACTGGAATTCATAATCAGTTCCCTAAGATGCCGCGGTTTCATCCTTATTCATAATTTAATTACACTTCACCATTCAATGAAACGTTGCAAGTTTGCGACATTGATCTTTTGTTTTCTTCAATTCCTATTTTCAGCCTTACCGCAATCGCGAAGCATTAGAGGTATGCTTTTTGACAACTTCCTAAGCTCTTTTATTTATTTATTTATTTTTTTATTTTTGTAATTACATTACAGTGTTTCATCCCTTAGATTCCCTCTTGGCACTGTCCTCACTCTGCAATTCGAGGTTTCTAATTCGAAGTTAAGGTAACATCCATATGTTTACTTCAATACAATTTTACATCACCAAAGACCTTGAAGTAGCTTGTGTTTTTATTGCGCTGCTGCAGCCACTCACATTTTAATTGTGTATTCTGCTCTTGCTTCCTTTGGTTATTGAACATTCACCAACTAATGAACTTCAACTATATTCGGTACTGATCTTTATTGTCAATATTACATTTATTTTTCCTTTGCATATTCGATGTGATTCAACTGTCTGTGCTTATTGTCTTTGCACCGACTTTTGTGTAACATGTATTAATGTGTCTTGGCAAACTACCCCTTGCATTTCCCCAGTGCGGTATGCCATCCTATGTTTGATCAACTTATTTTTTCTTTTTAACTGTAATTATCCATCAACAATGTATGTCAGTATATTTTTTGTTTGTGGCAATATAATATACTTTTCATTTTGTGATTTCTCAGCCTCAGATGAAGAGCTGTTTCAGGCTCGAAACACGTGTCAGGATTTTCCTTTGTTTAATAAATTCTTGCATACTTCCTAGGCGCAGTGTGACTGGGACCTGCTCGTGTTGGACCTAGAGAGAACCAGGGCTCAGGTAACATTGAGCTTCTGGGGGAAGGTGAGAAAAGGTAGAATTCCTTTGAGAAGGAAGAACTGAAATTTGGGCTGCTTGGCAAAGTCCTGAGTGTGAGGGAGGAGGGAGAGAGAGGAGTTGAAGATGACTTCAAGGTTTCTGGCTTCAGGACGAGGAGCAGGGTGAGAGACCACAGAGGAAGGCCAGAGTGAAGGGAAGAAGTCAGGAGCAGGGGTACCATTGGGAAGGATCTCTGTTATGTTGGCATTGAGGCAGAGATCATTGGATGGCAGATAGGCAGTCAGGGATGATGGAAGAGGGTCAGCAGGAAGTTTGAAGAAGACTTGTGTGTTGTCTGCATAACACTGGAAGTTGGGGGAGAAGGAGGAGATGAGGCGTGCCAGCTGAGTAAGGTAGATTTTAAAGAGCCAAGGCGATAGGATAGAGCCCGAAGGCATACCACAGGTGGAGAAGGAAGTAGGAGTAGAGAAGGTGCCCAGGATGACTTGGGAGGAGCGGTCAGTTAGGGAGGAGGTCAGCCAGTCCAGTGCCCGCTCTGCGATACCAAGGGTGTCGTGGAGCCTTTCTACGAGGATGGAGTGGTTGACCATGTCAAAGGCAGAGGAGATATCAAGAAGGATGACAACAGCTGGGGAGTTGGAATCCAGGGATATATATGTATTATATTTACACAGAATCACTTTAAATACATTATACTTTTATACTAGAACACTTCGGAATACTTTAGAACACACTTCAAAAGGACACTTTCACTTTTTTGCTTGTTCACGGTTGCATTTGTAGCAACGTTATAAAAGGGAAAAAGACAATGCTATCGTATTATCAGTCATTACGTGCCCATGCGGTTCTTAGCAGTTATACGGTAACACATTTACTCTGCAAACACATATAAGAAAGTCACTTAAAGGAAGGAAAACGATTAGTTAGAGTAACATTAGCCAGGCCCAAGGTTCTTAAGAGGGTTTCTTCATACAATAAGTCTTAAGTCCAAAAACACAACCCTAGCTAAAGGCAGTTCGGAGAGGGCTCAAAGTCTTGACAAGCAGCAGAATACGAAGAGTTCCTGTGGATTTCTTCAAGCCTCCAGTGTTATAGAAGCAGCATGTTAACAACTAACGAAGGAGACCCTTATTAAGGACTCAATGAAGGAACAAAATCAGCGGCTTGAGTCGGAGGTAAGAGGGGGTCGCCCTGGACACCGCCACATGGACTCCAACGCTCTGCAGAGACTTTCTGGAATCAGGTAAGCAATAGCTTTTTCTCCACAGTACCTTAGGTTAGAAGAAAATGTTCGTGCTGGATGCTCCGCGATGTTGCAGCTCTGGACCCGACCTCCAGATTCCTTGGTCTGATGACTGAAAGCAGGACAATGGACAGGATCTCTTAGCAGCAGTCTTGAGGGAGGACGTGGAGCACGACTTTCAGCATCTTCTTGGTTCACTCTGCGGTTTTGGCGCCTTTTCTGCAGCACCAACAAAGGACACGGATCACCCATTCAATCTTCTTTACTTCCTGCAGTCCCACACTCTGATGAGGGGGTCTGGGCAAGGTGCATAGGATCTCTGGGGTGTCCTTATGGGTTCGGCAAAGATTTGGATGGAATCGGCCTTTCAACGACGATGGACTCGAAATGGGCAGCAGGTCTCCTGGTATTGGGGTTCTGCAGCTCTAGAAACTTCTAGGACCTCGGGAGATGGCTCAATTCAAAGTTTGTCTTGGGACTGGTTGATCCCACCAGCCAAAGGAAAGGAGCGGTTCTCTTCGAAGCTCCTCTGTCGCACAGAAAATGGAGTCAGGACAGCAGTGGTCACTTCAAGGTGTTGCAAAGGGTCTGCAGGCGTCTCTGGTCATCTTCTTCTTTGGTTACTTCAGCTTCCAGTGGTCAACTTGTTTCTTACTCCAGAAGCCTCACCTTTTATGCAGTTCCAGCACACACTCCTCTGCAATCTATCCCAGCATTTTACAGAAAGGGGCGTTTGGCTGTCCAATCAGGACAGCCAGACCCCCTGTTGGAGCTGGTCCTATTCAGGCACTCTAGCAGACAAAGGACAGGGGGGTGAAAAACTCCTCCCCTTCCCAGACACTCTGGAGCCTAGGTGGGGACACCAAGGGTTCCTGCCAAAGGCAAAACGCACACACCAACCACCTTCCGCCCAGGACGGTAGAAGAAGAGCTAACAACGAACAACCACGCTGGTAATGGCGAAAAAAGAAGGAAGGCCCCAAGTTGGTACTTGGGTGCCCCTACTGTGCACTACCGAGGCTCTGGACATAGCCTGCAGTACAAAAATGACAAAGTATTTGGCAGAACACATCCACTGCCTCCAGCCATAACTAGGAGATTGTCTATGTGACTTAAAAGTCACAGGAGCAGAGAGTACGGGGATACTAGGTATCCCTTTGGCACTCCACATAAGGACTATACAGTTTTGGGAGGGATACTAAGTATCCCTCTATCTTTTCATAAGAACAGTAGTTACCGGAATGTAAGAAGAGGCCTGACAGCTTGTGTGCCTGAACAAAAATAAAGTTTTTATTGACTCAAGAAAAAAAATAACCAGAAAATAAATTCAAGAGGAAGGAGAAGTTCCTTTGTTCTGTCCTAGGCTTTAAGCGCTCCGGGGCAGAAGTGGGCTGCTATAGTTCAAGAAATAGGGATGGATGCGCTGGCTTCTGATCCTAATCTTCTAGTGTTCCATAGCGCTCTCCTCCAGGTCCGATCTGTTCTGCAACAGAGCGGAGAAATTTCCATTAGTCCTTTCTTAGTGTCGGCCTTATATGGGGGCTGGTGTGTGGTTAGCCAATCAGGTGCATTTATGCTTTGAATGTTAGAAAATAAGAAACAAGCCCTGTCCCCTTCCTTCTGAAACGAAGGCGTCCATAATGCCTCTCCATGTGTCATCGGAAAAGGGAAGCTCATGTCTATTTCGATGTGCCGGGATACTGCAGGTATGTCTCTTAGCATCAGAGAAAAATCTTTTGTTGTTTGGAGTTGTGCCACCGGAGCTGCGACTATTGGCGGACCCCATTCCATGGCCCCGCATGGCAGGTTAAGGTTACCTCGATTGTCGCTGCTAATTTCCGCATGTAAGATCTTTAGCGCGTCCCCAGTTTCTTCCGTGGAGATGCCTCTGCTAGCTGCTGGGCCGCTTTTCCTCCTGGTCCGCTTTTCCATGCGGCTTTCCTTCTGCATGCGCAGCGACTGTGACTGTTCCTTCTGTTTCGGGGTCGATACCGGGCAAATGCGTACCGCGGCCCCACCATTCTCATTCGTCGGCTCCACTTTCTCCTTCTCCGACAATCAGGTCGCTTGGGCCAGCCCTCTTGAGTTACTCATCCCGGTAGCCCTTACAGACACACCCCGAGGAATCGAGCCGTTCGGGCCGATCCACAATCCTGGAGAGGTAATCGTGAATCACTTGAAATTATACAGGTTTGTGGACAGTCTGGAAACAAAGGGCTTGCCGGGTGAGGGACCACCTCAAAACCCATTGTAAAGGAGCATGGATGGTGAAGACCATGAAAGAACGACCTAAAAAGTCATAGCGAAGGGTCTCGATGGCCCATTTAATGGCAAGGCATTCTTTTTCAATGGTCGAGTAAGCTATCTCATGTGGCAGTAGTTTGCGGCTGATGAAAGCCACTGGTACAGGTCTTCTCCAACACCCTGTGACATTACCGCACCTAAGCCAGTACCTGAGGCGTCTGTCTGCACAAAGAACGGTTTCTCGAAGTCAGGGCATCATAGCACCGGTAGGGCTGAGATGACGTCTTTTATCTGGCGAAACGCTGCCAAGGCGTTTTCATCCTGGAGTATGTTACCTTTGTAAGAGGACCTGAGGGTGTTGGTTAATGGGTTTCTGTCATGAGCGCTACTCCCGAGGAGCCAAGACTGGCCCAGCGTCCCCAGAAGCAGGCTCATCATCCACACCCCCGGTTCCAGCAGACCCCTACAGGGGCCCTTTGGACCATGTTGATGCTCATAAGGAACCACAGTCCCGGCGCCATGGGCGCCGGGCTCATATTCTTAAAGTGTGCAGTAGTGATTGGGTGGACTTACCTGTGGCCGACCATGCTGCATACTCACCTAGAACAATCCAAGCTGGGTGAAGTCCCAGTCACTGGCATGGAGGGACCAATCCTCTGTTACAGGAACTCTTTTCTTACCTGGGTGGGGCTGATGCTAATCCTCTGACACTGGAACGCTTTTCTTACCTGAGTGAGGCTGGAGGAAGCATACGCACCAAAGCACTTCTCCACTATTTAAACCACGCCCGATAGAATTCACGTGCTTCGCGTTATTCTGCAACAGCAGCAGGATGCTCACCGAGTCGGCTCCTGCATTCCAGGTCCAGACACACCCTCAGCTTCACGAGCAGCAACCTGTGGATGAAGAAAAGGCACAGGAACATCTACTCACCAGAATTCAGCCACAAGAGTCCAGTCTCCGACAACCTGCAAATAAAGACATAAGGTTAGAAAACGGGCAACACGCTCGCAGCTGCGCTCGCTTACCTTATCCATCCGTGATCACACCGGAGTTCAACGCGGCCTTCGCTTCGGCAGCATCCCAGCACCTGGAAGACAAAAGACATTGTTAGTGGTGTCCGAGCCGAAGGGTTCGCAACTCAGTTATACTTACGCGCTTCTTCACGCGCAGCCGCGGCAGCATCACCCTCAGCATTTCGGCATCTGAAAGAAAGGAAAAGACATTATTAGAGGTGCCCATTTTGAAGTAGCCACAATTCAGTTATACTTACGCGCTTCTTCATGCGCAGCAGCGGCAGCATCGCCCTCAGCATTTCGGCACCTGAAAGGAAGGAAAAGACATTATCAGAGGCGCCCATTTGGAAACGGCCACAATTCAGTTATACTTACGTGCCACCGCACGTGCAATAGCGGCGTCATCGCCCACAGCATCTCGGCACCTGAAAGACAGAAAAGGACATTATAAAAGGGTGCTCCTTCAGAAGCGGCCTCAGATCTTCTATACTCACGAGCCTCTTCTTGCACAGAAGTGGTGGTGGTGTCGCCAACAGCTCCTCGGCACCAGAAGGACTATTACAAGCCACAAAAGGACACTGAGCCTAAACACTGAAATCATCCAGTGACGTGACTGGATTCCACGCGCCCCTGCACCAGAAGCAGGATGGAGAGCTCGGCTTTACTAAACCAAAGGTGAGAGTTCGTGGAGACCAGTCGAGAACCAAGAAGTGGGAAAAGCAGAAGATTGGTGGGAGAACTTATCCAACCAGCTTGTAGTTACCCCTTTTTCTTCCACCTGCAGAAAACTCACCTTACAAGCCAGACAGTCAATATTCGGAGGTCCTGCCCAGAGCGTCTTCCGAGTTCTACGCCTCATCATAGTCATAGAAGCAACTGTAGCAGTCCAGTTTGGATCAGCGCCTCCGTGGGAATCAGGTGAGCGTCACAGAACGCGAAGCCTACCCATAATCTCCTACCCAGGCGCTATGGAAACTTCTGACACAGACCAATTGGCCCAGTTGTTGGGGGAATTAAGAGCTGAAGTCCATGCTGCTCGCCAGGAAACGAACGCCCTTAAGAGGGAATTGATAATGTCAAAAGAACGAACTGACGATCTCGCCAGACAGTTATTACAGAGTCAAGCGGGGCAAACTCCTCTACCTAACTCAGGGGGGAATTATACCCCAGTTACTTCAACCAATCCCGTTCAAATCAACCTACCTGGAAATGTGCCATTGGCACCACCTGAACGTTTTTCTGGTGACCCTAAAAGTTTTGCAGTGTTTATAAATCAATGCCGACTGCACTTTCTTTGTAGACCCGCAGCCTTTCCAACTGACCAGACCAAGGTAGCCTTTGTACTTTCGTATCTTAGCGGCAGCGCCGCTGATTGGTCGATCCCTCTGGTTGCACAGGATGACCCAATTCTTCGGAACTTCTCAGCCTTCCAGGCGAGTATGGAGAGACTCTTTGCAAGACATTACCAAGGGCAGGCCCTGGACAACAAACTCCTCTCCCTGCGACAGGGCAACCAGGACCTCTTAGCCTACATTGCATCTTTTAATAGGTAAATCGTGGAAACTAGATGGCCCGAGGATAAAAGGATCACGCTATTTCACAGAGGTCTGCGTGGTGAACTTAAAGACGTCCTTGCCCAGGTCATGAATCCTCCTCAGGACTGTTCGGAATATATTGATTTGGTGGTCCAATTGGATCATAGGCTCCAAACAGAAAGGCGGACCGATCCAGGTTTGAAACCCGAGTATTCACGAAAACACACAGCAATGCCAAAGGGGTCAACACCGTTGAACCTATGCAGATTGGGGCCGTAAAGGGTCCCTTAACCCAGAAAGAGCGTGACAGAAGACGACAAATGCAATTGTGCCTCTATTGTGGAACTCTGAAAAGCCTGAGCCGGGAAACGACCTCGCCCGACAAGTGTAGAGGTCTGCTTGCCGAGCTTAAAAACCAGTTGTTTGACCTCGCACTTCATAATGCCTATGGTCCTCGTAAACCCAAAGCAACCAGAACGTTTGCATGCTATTAAGGCATACATTGATAGTGGAGCAATAGGAAATTACTTGGACCGCGAATTGGCTTCCAGGATGAACCTGCCTCTTTGTCCAAAGGCGGTTAAAGACGTCATTACCATGGTGGATGGGACCGAAATCGCCTCCGGACCGGTAACCCATACCACTGCGGAAGTGACGTTACTAGGCCAAGACGGGCATCGGGAGGTAATTGTGTTCGACGTGATCAAGGCTCCTCTATTCCAAGTAATCCTAGGAATCCCTTGGTTGGAAAAACACAACCCTCAGATTGATTGGCGAGCAAAGACGATAATGTTCCCTGAGTGTGCACCAACCTGCTATCCACGACCCAGCATTGGCCTAGCGTCAGCAACGACTGATGGTCCACAATTACCTCAAGAGTATCGAGAGTTCCAAGATGTTTTTCAAAAGGAACAGGCTAACACCTTGCCACCTCACAGATCATACGATTGTCAGATAGATCTGCTACCCGGTGCAACTCCCCCTTGCAGTAGGATTTACGCCCTCACCAAGCCTGAGAACCTTCATCTGCGACAGTATTTAGACCAGTATCTGGCCAATGGCTTTATCCGTCCGTCAAAGTCTCCTGCATCCTCGGCTCTGTTCTTCGTACCAAAAAAAGAAGGTGACCTCAGAACCGGTATTGATTACCGTGCTCTGAATCAGATAACAGTAAAAAACAGATACCCCTTACCTCTGATCCCGGAACTCCTCGACCAGGTGAAAAACGCCTGTATTTATACCAAGCTTGATCTCCGGGGAGCTTATCATTTGGTACGGATCAAGGAAGGTGATGAATGGAAGACGGCATTTCGCACTAAGTATGGGCTATGTGAATACCAAGTGATGCCCTTCGCACTATGCAATGCGCCGGCCGCCTTCCAATATTTCATGAATGACGTCCTCAGAGAGCTCATGGATGTCTGTGTTGTCGTCTACATAGACGACACTCTTGTGTACTCATCTTCGGAAGCTGATCATCGAAATCATGTTAGGGCGGTCCTTGAAAAACTTCACCAACATAAACTCTTTGCCAAGCTCGAGAAATGTGCCTTTCATGTCACCGAGGTCGAATTTCTGGGATTTATTCTGACACCCAAAGGAGTCCACATGGACTCGAGAAAAGTTGACGCAATCCTAAAATGGCCATCTCCTACTTCCTTGAAAGGCGTTCAAAGCATGCTAGGCTTTGCCAATTTTTACCGCAGATTTATTCCAGAGTTTTCACGAGTGGTACAACCCATCACATCCCTCTTAAGAAAAAATAAGTGCTTTGAATGGTCTGCAGAAGCTGAACAAGCCTTCCAAGAGCTAAAGGCCAAGTTCACCTGGGCGCCAATACTGAAACACCCACGCCTGGATCTCCCTTACATCGTTGAAACCGATGCCTCCAGCTTTGCAATGGGAGCAGTTCTATCACAAAGGGATCCAGAAACTAACCAACTGCATCCTGTAGCGTTTTGGTCTCGAAAGTTCTCGGCGCCTGAGATTAATTACACCATCACGGACAAAGAGCTTTTAGCTATTAAATCCGCCTTTAAGGCCTGGCGGCATTATCTCCTCGGGGCCAAACACACCGTTACGGTGATCACCGATCATCGAAATCTACAGTATCTGAAAACCGCCAAAGCTCAATCCCCCAGACAGCTTCGCTGGGCTCTATTCTTTGCTGAATTTGACTTTGTGATCACTTACCGCCCGGGCAACAAGAACGGCAAAGCGGATGCTCTTTCCCGAATTGGAATGGGAGATAACGTTGTCAATCCCGAACCCGTACCAATAATTCCTGAACAAAGGATCTTGGGTCTGATTTCTTTGCAATCCATCGAGGATATTGAGGCAAAAACTAAACATCTTGTGACCCCATCAGACTTACAGAGCTGGTTACAAAGAGGAGAGAACTTCACCGTAAACAATGACTTGCCTTATTTCCAAGGACGATTATTCCTACCACACGCCGATTTACAAAAACAGGTAATCTCCTGTTATCATGATTCATTAATGGAGGGTCACCCTGGCATCGCCAAAACCACAGAAAAAGTGAAGAGACACTTCTGGTGGCCTTCATGGAGAAAAGACATAAAAGAATTTGTGATGTCCTGTGGTGTGTGCGCTCAAAACAAGGGTGAAAAGAAAAGGCCGGCTGGTCTTCTGCAACCATTAGACATTCCACCGTGTCCCTGGCATACCCTTTCCATGGACTTCATCACAGACTTACCCTCTTGTTCCGGGTACAACACTATTCTCGTTATTGTGGATTTGTTTTCTAAAATGGCCCACTTCATTCCGCTAAAAGGCTTACCTTCAGCTTCAGTACTAGCCAGAGAATTCCTTGAAAACATTGTCCGATTACACGGCTTCCCGTCGGTACTAATCTCTGATAGAGGAAGCCAGTTTATTTCTCACTTTTGGCGTAGTTGTTGTCGGTCAGCTCAAATCGATGTAAGACTTTCAACCAGCCATCACCCCCAGACCGACGGGCAAACCGAGAGAACAAACCAGACTCTCGAACAATATTTACGATGCATGCTACAACAGTTTGAAAGCAACTGGAAGGACATCCTTTGGATAGCTAAATATGCATACAACAATTCAGTTCATTCGGGAACCGGGAAGAGTCCCTTCTACATCTTGTATGGAATTCATCCTCGAACCTCCAACCTCGACCCACCTCAAGATCTTGTAACACCCGCCGTAGATCAGTTGCACTCTGTTATTACCCAAGCTTTCAAGGAAGCGACTGCACATCTACAAAAAACTAAAGAAAGGTACAAAAAAGGAGCAGACCAACACCGAAGCGATGCCCCTCAATACCAGGTTGGGGATCAAGTCTGGTTGTCCACCAAACATTTATCGCTAAAAGGACCTCGCACCTTCAACCCCAAATACCTGGGACCATATTCAATTACGGCCATAATTAATCCAGTGGCCGTTAAATTAGATTTGCCAACCCATACGAGAATACATCCTGTGTTTCACGTATCCCTTTTGAAACCCATGCAACCTGGAACCAGACTGACCAGACCTCCAGAACCCATTCAGGTGAATGGAGAGCCCGAATTTGAAGCTAAAAACATTTTGGACTCCAAGATCATCAAATCAAAACTATTCTACCTAATCGAATGGAAAGGCTACGGACCCCAGGAAAGATCCTGGGAACCCTATGACTACGTCCATGCTCCTCGTCTAGTCAGGAAATTCCACCGAACCTTTCCCGATAAACCAAAACCCCCGGGGAGGACAAGTTTGGGAGGGGCCTTGAGGGGGGGTGCTGTCATGAGCGCTACTCCCGAGGAGCCAGGACTGGCCCAGCGTCCCCGGAAGCAGGCTCATCATCCACACCCCCGGTTCCAGCAGACCCCTACAGGGGCCCTTTGGACCATGTCCTGGCGCCTCTGGCGCCAGGCTCATAAGGAACCACAGTCCCGGCGCCATGGGCGCCGGGCTCATATTCTTAAAGTGTGCAGTAGTGATTGGGTGGAATTACCTGTGGCAGACCATGCTGCATACTCACCTAGAACAATCCAAGCTGGGTGAAGTCCCAGCCACTGGCTGGGAGGGACCAATCCTCTGTTACAGGAACTCTTTTCTTACCTGGGTGGGGTTGATGCTAATCCTCTGACACTGGAACTCTTTTCTTACCTGGGTGAGGCTGGAGGAAGAATATGCACCAAAGCACTTCTCCACTATTTAAACCACGCCCGATAGAATTCACGTGCTTTGCGTTATTCTGCAACAGCAGCAGGACGCTCACCGAGTCGGCTCCTGCATTCCAGGTCCAGACACACCCTCAGCTTCTCGAGCAGCAACCTGTGGATGAAGAAAAGGCACAGGAACATCTACTCATCAGAATTCAGCCACAAGAGTCCAGTCTCCGACAACCTGCAAATAAAGACATAAGGTTAGAAAACGGGCAACACGCTCGCAGCTGCACTCGCTTACCTTATCCATCCGTGATCACACCGGAGTTCACTGCGGCCTTCGCTTCGGCAGCATCCCAGCACCTGGAAGACAAAAGACATTGTTAGTGGTGTCCGAGCCGAAGGGTTCGCAACTCAGTTATACTTACGCGCTTCTTCACGCGCAGCCGCGGCAGCATCGCCCTCAGCATTTCGGCGTCTGAAAGAAAGGAAAAGACATTATTAGAGGTGCCCATTTTGAAGTGGCCACAATTCAGTTATACTTACGTGCCACCGCACGTGCAACAGCATCGCCCACAGCATCTCTGCACCTGAAAGACAGAAAAGGACATTATAAAAGGGTGCTCCTTCAGAAGCAGCCTCAGATCTTCTATACTCACGAGCCTCTTCTTGCACAGCAGTGGTGGTGTCGCCAACAGCTCCTCGGCACCTGAAGGACTATTACAAGCCACAAAAGGACACTGAGCCTAAACACTGAAATCATCCAGTGACGTAACTGGATTCCACGCGCCCCTGCACCAGAAGCAGGATGTAGAGCTCGGCTTTACTAAACCAAAGGTGAGAGTTCGTGGAGACCAGTCGAGAACCAAGAAGTGGGAAAAGCAGAAGATTGGTGGGAGAACTTATCCAACCAGCTTGTAATTACCCCTTTTTCTTCCACCTGCAGAAAACTCACCTTACAAGCCAGACAGTCAATATTCGGAGGTCCTGCCCAGAGCGTCTTCCGAGTTCTACGCCTCATCATAGTCATAGAAGCAACTGTAGCAGTCCAGTTTGGGTCAGCGGCTCCGTGGGAATCAGGTGAGCGTCACAGTTTCTGATGGCAGAAAACAACGGTATAAACCGTTGGCAGTATCCTACAAACCCTAAAAAAGCCCAGATCTGCCTTTTGTTACTTGGCATGGGTAATCGTAGTATTGCTTCCACCTTGTCTAGTTGAGGTCCAAACAAATATCCAGGATAGCGGGTCTGTTTTCTGCCAGCATGGTCGTTTTAGGGTTGATATTGAGTCTGACCTTCTCGAGAGCCGATACCATCTTGCTTAGGAGATCTAGATGGTTGTTCCAGGTCTTACTGAAGATGATGTCATCTAGATGAGCAGAAATGTATTTCCATGGGGGGGTTAGGACCTTATTCATCAGAAATTGGAAAGTCGCAGGGGCTCCATGTAGGCCAAAGGGTAGAACTGTGAATTGGTAAAAGCCGGATGGTGTAGCAAATGCGGTTTTGATTTTGTTTTCTTGGCGAAGGGGAATCTGCCAATACCCCTTAGTGAGGTCGATTGTACTGAGGTATTGCGCCGAACCCAGTCTCTTTAGAAGCTCGTCAATACGTGGCATTGGATACGCTTGGTAGGTGGATATGGCGTAAAATTTTCGATAGTCTTTACAAAATCGGGTGGTCGCGTCTGGTTTTGGGACCACGATCATAGGAGAGGAACAGTGGCTGGTGGAGGGCTCTATGACCCATAGCTGTAGGATTTTGTCTACTTCAAGCCTGAATGGCGACTCTTTTGGTTTCTGGAAGTCTATTAGGACATACCCTCACTGACTGGGTTGGGTCGGTGTCTATTGTAAGTTCCACCAAGGATGTCCTTCCTGGATAGAAGGAAAACATGTGTCTCAATAGGGTGAGATGGGTTTCCAGTTCCTTTTTTTCTTCTTGGCCAAGTTGTGCCTCCCTTTGTACCGCACTGAAAGCGCTTTGGTGGTTTTCCGAAATTATGGTATGTACTCCTTGAGGGGAATGTTTGGGCTCCTTCCACTCTTAGAATGACAGCATGTACTCCTTGAGGGGAATGGCTGGGCTCCTTCCACTCTTTTAGGAGGTTGATGTGATAGTTCTGTCTTTTCTCCTTCCTGTCTGGCTGTTCTACCAGATAATTCACTGGTCCGAGCACTGCCACTATTTTATATGGCCCCCTCCATTGAGCCAGAATTTTGTTTTGTGTTGTGGGCAGCAACAGGAGTACTTTGTCACCCACTTGGAACGTGCATACTCGAGTATTTCGATTATAAATTTCTCTTGAGCTGTTTGAGACCTGCCCAGGTTATCACAAGCCAACCCTCTCAACTTGGTAAGGTGTAACCGCAGCTCCATCACATAGTCTGTGAGGTGTGTTTCTTCTTCCTGGTCCTCCCACTCGCTTTGCGCTATGTCCAAGACAGTTTGGAGTCTATAGCCGAACAACAGTTCAAACGGTTAAAATCCGGTTGAGGACTGAGGAGTGTCCCTTAACACCATGCGTACCCACGGCACAACCCGGTCCCAATTCTTTTCGGTTTGGGCTACCTTCTATAGCATTAGTTTGATAGTTTTATTGTACCGTTCCACAAGACCATCCGTCTGGGGATGGTAAATGGAAGTACATATTTGTTTTATTTGTAGTTGCTGACAAACTCTTCACATCACTCCGGAAGTGAAATTCCTGCCTTGGTCTGTCACTATTTCCGCTGGTAACCCTACCCTAGCGAAGAATGGCACAAATTGATTGCATACCTAGGTGGTGCTGATTCCCCTCATCGAAAAGACCTCTGGGTACCTGGTGGCGTAATCTACCACGACCAGTAAATATTGGTGTCCAGGACTATTTGGCTCTAAAGGACAGACAATGTCCATTCCGATTATGAAGAATGTCACCTTAATGAGGGGGTATGGGTTTCAGGGGTGCTTGTTGGGGTTTTGTTGGGTTCGTTTTCTGGCATGTGGGACACTTTTCACGATACTTAGCGGCTTCACGATAAACCCCAGGCCAATAAAACCTCTTCAGTACCTTGTCTTGGGTCTTTTCTCGGCCAAGATGGCCCCCCGATGCTTCATCATGGGCCAGTTTGAGTACAGATGGTCGGAATCCTACAGGGACCAGAAAATGTTCAATTTCACTTTTTGACTGATTAGTGGTGACACGATATACAATATAGTGGTCTCCGGTATAACTTAAACCATGGATACCCTGTACCTCTGTCAGGACTAGTATGGGCTTGTTCCCTCACACTCTTTAGGGTGGGATCCGACAAAGGTCCATTCCGGAAGGATGTCTTCCTATTCTTCGGTAGCCAATCTGTGAGTCCACTGAACTTGTGGGTCGTTGTCCATTTCTTTTTTTCCTCTCTCGCCTCTCTCCTACTCTTCCTTTTTGTCTTAACAGCTTCTGGTGTGATATCTGTTTGAAAAAACGGTGCATTCCTGAGCCACTCAGTGTCAGCTACACAGTCTTGGAACGTGGGTACGTTGGTTCCAATTAAGACAGGGGCTGAGAAGTGAGGCATTATAGCAACCTTGATCTTGGAACTAATGCCATTGACTTCTAGAGTAGCATGCTTTGATGGATATGGTTTTGTGTCCCCATGTACACATTTAACGGGTATTAAATATTCCCCAACCATCCCTGCCCCACTTCCGGTTTGATGGCTGTCTGCTCACTTCCACTGTCCAGGAGTAATTGTCTTGGCATCCTGTCGGCCCGGACAAGCTACGGCTCTCTTCTTCATCAGAATTCCCACCCTGACAAGTATCCAATCTCCATAGGTTCGGGTTTTGGCTTTCTTGTACAGAACCTAACAATGTGTCCTCACTCTCCACAGTCAAAGCATTGGGGTTGTTGGTTCACGTTGGGCCACATTACTCCCCTTCGTTCTGCCCGAAGTGTCTTTGTCTCTGGGGAGGTTTGTCCTTGTGGAATTACTAGTTTGGTTGTCTCTAGGGGAGGTGCGTGGGAACTACCTGCCGAGGGAAGGCATAAGCTATATCGATGGCTTCAGCCAATGACGGCCAGTGATGTTGGCGCACCCAACGCTGCATTGCAGCGTGAAGAGCTTCTATGACTTACTCAAGCTTGACTTTGTCCATTATTTCCGGCATAGAGCTGGTAGAAGGTTTTAGCCACTTCTCCGTCAGGTCATGGATTCTGTAATAAAGCTGCCTTGGTGTTTCTCCTGTGCGTAGTCTGATCTCTCCAAGTCTCACTCGGTATGCTTCTTCGTCGATGCCCATCCTTTACAGAATGGTTCTCTTTATGTATGATGTGTCGCCAGCAGGGTTTACAGCCTGGTAGGCTCCTTACATGGATCCAATCTATAAAGGGGCTATGAAGTGGCCCCATTTCTTAAGTGGCCATTGAGAGTTACGGGCCACCCTCTCAAAGCTGGTGAAGAAATATCCTGGCTCATGCCCTGGTTGGAACTTCTGTAACACGTTGGCTGGGGGCGAGTGACTGCCCTCTGGAGAAAACCATTGCTTCTGTAACTTGCTTCAGGGTGTCTTGGTTAGCCACTTGTAGCTGCATAGCTTGTTGCAGTGCCTGTCTATCAGTTTGGGCTTCATGGCTTTGCACCTGAATCAGTTGCTGCAGCTGCTGCTGTCCATCTGCCGAGGCCTTAATTATTCCTTCCATGACGTGCTTCGGGAATCCCACCGCTGCCACCAAAAATATGTAAGAAGAGGCTGGACAGCTTGTGTGCCTGAACAAAAATAAAGTATTTATTGACTCAAGAAAAAAATAACCAGAAAAAAAAAATTGAAGAGGAAGGAGAAGTTCCTTTGTTCAGTCCTTCTAGGCTTTAAGCAGTCCGGGACAGAAGTGGTCTGCTATAGTTCAAGAAATAGGGATGGACGTGCTGGCTTCCGATCCTAATCTTCGTAAGGCCAGCTGTGTTCGGTAGCACTCTCCTCCAGGTCGGATCTGTTCTGCAACAGAGCAGAGTAACTGCCATTAGTCCTCCCTTAGTGTCTGCCTTATATGGGGGCTGGTGTGTGGTTAGCCAATCAGGTGCTTTTATGCTTTGAATGTTCAAACCCCCCTGCCCCAAACCCTGCCCCCTTCCCCCTGAAACAAAGGTTGTCCATAATGACTCTCCATTTGTCGTCGGAAAAGGGAAGCTCATGTCTATTTTGACGGGCCGGGATACTGCAGGTATGTCTCTTAACATCAGAGAACAATCTTTTGTTGTTTGGAGTTGTGCCACTGGAGCTGCGATTGTTGGCAGAACCCATTCCATGGCCCCACGTGGCAGGTTAAGGTTACCTCGATTGTCGTTGCTAATTGCCACCTGTAAGGACTTTATCGTGTCCCCAGTTTCTTCCGTGGAGATGCCTCTGCTAGCTGCCAACCCACTTTCCTCCTGGTCCGCTTTTCTATGCGGCTATCCTTCTGCATGTGCAGCGGCTGTGACTGTTCTTTCTGTTTCGGGGTTGATACCGGGCAAATGCGTACCGCGGCCCCATCTGACAACCAGGTCGTTTGGGCCAGCCCTCTTGAGTTCCTCATCCCGGTAGCCTTTACACTGAGGATATAGAAAAATAATCTTAAAGGAGGATCCTAAGGGACCCCAGCAACACTGCCCAAAAGGAGCTGTGTGCTGCAATAGAAAAATAGAGATGCCTTGAAGAGCTATGGAGCAGACAGACTCCATAGTACAGGTAGAATACAAGGAATAGGGTTCCAAAAGACAGAGCCCACAAGAATGAATGAGTGGAAAAAGGCTCCAGTCATTCAGGATTTAAAGAAAAAGGTCCAGAAGTCTAGCAAAAAGTGCTGGGGGTCTCAGTAGGAGAGAGGATGAAGCATAACCATGATGAAACTCCCCAACAAGGACTAGCTATTTTTTAATTTTTTATGAGACCGGGTGTTCGGCAAGACTGCATGCAGTACCATTTTGGTGTACTACAACAACCCTGACCTCCTGGCAATAGGAACCCAACCTTTGGTATAAGTCTGTACTACACAGGTTGGTGGCGTGTTGAGCAGCCAGGCTTATCAAGAGGGGTCAATATGAGCTGTAGGGGAGTTCACAGAGATTCACAGTGACAAGTATACAAATAAACTCGGTTTATAGTCAAAGTCAAATTAAATAATGTCGAAAAAAAGAAATTAGAATGTCTTTTTTACTACTTTTTTTAATTCGAAATGGGGGGTCCCCCCCCTTTTTTTAACCTTTTTTTTTTACACGCGGAACCCAAAAAAAAATATAAATAAAAAATAAAGCATTTGATTTTTTTTTTTCGACATTAAGTTTTCGACTTTTCTGTAAGTCGACATTATTTTTTCGACATTATGACTGCACACCAATAAACTCTTACACACAAGGTTTCTTGATTAAACAATTATTAATTTATTTAACAGTCAGTTTGAGTAAGCCGTCTTCAGAGGGGGCAATATAATAGTAAAACACAAATACACTCCAAAATACACACTCTAAATCAGTAAACACCCATTTGGGAGGGCATACAGACACTTCATACACCCTCATTTGACTTCAATAGTTAGGACATTAATATATCACTGTTGCATTTAGGGCAATACTTAGGGGGACGTCAAAGAAAACAGATTATGAGAGTAAAACAAGAGATCTCACAAATATTCTAAAGCCGGTAAGTACATTTGGTACTTGGTCGACTCTGCGTTCCAAGTCAAAAAGCCTCGCCTTTTATGCAGCTTTCTACCATTCATTCCAGCCTAGCTGTCAGTCATCCAGCAGGGTGGCTGTCCTTGCTGTACTGCCAGACGGCCTATCACCTAGGAGTGCATTCCTGTCTCCGAGTAGACTAAGCACAGGGAGTTTCGGGCACCTCCCTCGCTTCCTGCCCCTGCCAGACACCCTGGAACCAGAGGCAGCCTTCACTCGTGAATCCCGCAAAGACAAAAGGAACAACGGGAATACACCTGGTTTGGCGCACAGAGTAAATCTCAAGAAGGACCTTTGCACAAAGAAATGTCGAAAAAAGAAGACTGGGCCATTTTGACAATAATTGCACCCTTGGGTGCTTTACTGCAACTGTGAACGCAGCCCACTGTAAAAGCAAACCACAGTAGTTAAAAGTAAACCACTGCCATCAGCCATTCATCGAGGAAATGGTAACATAAAAATGTTACATGAGAAGCTAGACAAAGGGGATACTAAGTAACCCCTCCAACACCCTATTGTAAAATACTGTGTGCTGGGTCTAGAAAGTTACAAATTTAAGTAAAGTCAATTTCACTTCACTGCTCTTGGAAACACTACTTTATCCAAGAGATGGTATTTAAACCTTTGGAAATGCTTCCCTGTGTCACTGTACTGAAGGTGCTGTGGGACCCCATGTAACAGATGATGCCTACAGAGTTTGTCAGACTCCACAACCAAGAGTTCAATTCACATTTGAAAATACATGCGAGAGTGGGGAAAAGGGCCTCGCTCGCCAGGTTAAAAATTCAAGTCCTCAAAATCCAGCAAAGTTGCTGGGGGTGTCTAAGGTAAAGAGGAATTAGCACATTTCTGAGAATTCTCCCTAGCACTCATCCTCCCCAGACTATGACATGAGGACAGAATCTCAACTCCTTGGATTCTACCTTTAGTACTAGTACAACAGGACTAGCCCATGGACTTGTAGATGGCTCTGTTACCCCAGGATCAAGCATCTTCTTGACCACTTCCTTTATGTGGGTTTTTACATGGTCCAACATTCTGTAACCCTGCTTTTGACAGGTAGACAGTCACCAGTGAGAATCTCATGCTGGCCCCAAAGGGTCAAGCCTGGTGATAGTGAAAACAGAGGGGCAAACTGATTTAACAGAGTTTTGCACTCTTTCTGTTGTTCCAGTGTCAGATCAGAAGCAAGGTTATCTCCTATCTTTCCATATAAAGGTTATCCTCTGAGGAGGTCAGGTAGAGGCTCACTCTCCTCCCCCTCCTCCTCCTCCTCCTGAGCAGAGGCTAGAAGCAAAGCTCCCAGTTCTGGCCTAGAGACATAGGTCTCATAGGCCTTTAGGCGGTTCGTGTGAAAGCCCCCGGTGGCCTCCTTAGGATTGCCTAGGTCCACGAAATAATTGACCTCTCCAAGTTTGCCCACAACCCTGAAGGGCCCAATCCATTTGTCCTGTAAGGCCCTCTGCCTTGTAGATACCATAACTAGAACTAGCTGGTCTTGAGTAAACTCAACTATGTTGGCCTGCTGGTCATGCCAATGTTTAACCAGAGCCTGACCTTCTTTCAAGTTATCAGAAGCTTCTGTCATCTTGTGTGTCATTCTCCTTCAGAGACCCAACACATAGTCAGTGACTCTCACTGGCTTGAAAAAAGGAGCACTCTCCAACCCTTCCTTGATTAGGGCCAATGGACCTCTAACGAGATGACCATGAAGCCAACCCTTTCTTGGGGGACTTCTCTAAAAGCAAAGAGAAGGCATGGCAGTAGAAGGTCCCACTTTCGTCTAAGGGGTTCTTCTAAAGCACTTATCATGCTCTTTATAGTTCTATTAAACCTCTCCACCAACCCATTGGTCTGGTGATGGTAGGCTGTTGAGAACTTGTAGGTCACTCCACAGTTTTTCCACATGGCCTGCATGTAGTGGGACATAAAATTGGTCCCCCAATCTGAGATAACCTCCTTAGGAAAACCTACCCTGGTAAAAATACCAAGGAGGGCCTTAGCCACTGCCTGGGCAGTAACAATCCTCATAGTTATAGCTTCAGGATACCTGGTAGCATGGTCTACCACAACCAATATAAATCGGTTGCCTGAAGATGTGGGAGGGACTAAGGGACCAACAATGTCGATTACAACCCTCTCAAAAAGGACTCCCAATGCTGGGAGAGGCACCAAAAGGTGCCACGTTCTTGGCTCCACTCTTGCCAGAAGTCTGACAAGTGTGACAGCTTCTACAGAATTTATCTAGATCAGACCCCATCTTGGACCAGTAGAAATAAACAGAAATTCTTTCCCTGGTCTTCTTAAAACTTAAGTGACCAGCTAAAGGAATCTCATGGGCTAACTGTAGAAACTGGGGTCTCACCTCGCCGGGCACTACAAGTCTTTTGTAGTCTCCTGGGGCAGACTCAATAGGTTCACTGTAGCAGAGGCCATCCTCCCAGTACAACCTGCGCTTCCCTGGCTCTTGCCCTTCCAGCTGGGAAGCTGCCTGTTGGCGAAGTCCTTCAAGAGTAGGACACTCTCTTTGACCTCTGTTGAAGTCTGCCCTTCAGGGGCCACCTTGTGCAAGCAAAGTCTGCAGCTCAGGATGGTCTTTAGGATCCAGCTTTCCAACAATGGGAAGGTCTTCCAGCTCTGTGTCATCAGTAGCCGATTCACCATCTTCTGGTTGAACCTCACACTCCGCCTCCTCTGGTGGAGGGGTCACAGTTGTGACCTCGGACTGTCCTCTCGGTATGTCCTTGTTTTGTGCACTGAGACCTTGGGTTTCCCCTTTGTCTCTTTCTTCCTGGAAGTAGAAGTGTGTCCTTCCTGTGGATTGGGTGTTATAGGGTCCTCTGTAACAACCCACTGAGAGTCCTCTAAAGTGAGCTCTCAGGCCTTCCTAGTCTGGTCCTGCTTCCTTTTACTGGGAGGCCTGGGGGTGCTTGATACAACTCCAAAAGTCTAAGTTATTCCCCAGCAGGACTCTCCCAGGCACCTCACTCGGAAAACTAACAGGTATTCTTACAGTC
This sequence comes from Ambystoma mexicanum, assembly GCF_040938575.1. NCBI lineage: Eukaryota > Metazoa > Chordata > Amphibia > Caudata > Ambystomatidae > Ambystoma > Ambystoma mexicanum. The sequence goes on from NC_090927.1 coordinate 994,269,246, forward strand.
ATATTGTATTGTTTTGTATTGTATTGATTGTGTTTATATAGCGCTTTAATCCAAAACACTTTACATTTTAACAACAGGATACATATAACATCATAACAGTAGAAGCAATTTACAATTATGAATCAAACCAACAAAACAGTAAGTAGAGCAATTAAACTGTGAGGGAAGGGTGAGGAAGGGACGGAGGAAGGAAACAAAAGGAGTATAAGGGCAAGAGTGAGGGAGGGTAGGGGAAGGGGAAGGTAGAGGGTCATATGGAACATTCGAGGGAAGGAGAGGGAATGAGAGGAGGGTAGGGTTTCATGGCGGGGAATGGAGAAGGAGAGATTTGAGGGAAGTGCGGAAGGAGGAGAAGGTAGGTATAGAGCGGATTGAGAGGGGTAAGGAGTTCCAGTGCAGGGGGGCAAGGAGCTGAAAGGAGCGGAAACGGGAGGAGGCACACGGGGAAGGAGGAACAGTGAGAAGGAAGTGGTCAGCTGAGCGAAGGGAGCGGGTAGGAGTGTAGAAAGAGAGGAGAGAGGAGAAATAAGGGGGAGCAACATCATGGAGAGATTTAAAGACTAGGCAGAGGAAATGAAATTTAAGTTGGGAGTGAAAGGGAAGCCAGCCAAGGGAGGAAAGCGAAGTAGAAATGGAGTCATGGGAAGTAAGGAGTCAAAGGGTACAGACGGCAGAATGGTAGATAGATTTGAGGGGGGCGAGGTGAGAAGCAGGTAGGCCAAAGAGTAAAGAGGAGCAGTAGAAGAGGAAAGAGAAGATAAGGGAGGAGATTAAAGTTTAGTAGCATAGAAGGTGAGAGGTGAGCGGACTTTGCAAATATTAAAGAGGTGGTAGCGACAGGCGCGAGAGGTAAGAGAAATATGGTGGGAAAAGGAGAGGGAGGAGTCAAAGTGAATGCCTAGATTGCGAGCGTGGGCAGAGTTAGGAAGATCAGAGGGGGGGGGAGTGAATGAAAGGTGGAGGAGAGGGAGGGGGAAGAGTGTTGGCAGTCTTATCAGTATTGCGGGAAAGAAAGCGGGATGACATCCAGTTTTTAATGGCAGTAAGACAGGAAGAGAGTTTAAGGTGGTGATCAGATGAGATGGAAGAGAAGTGAATGGTCAGTGCAACAATATTGTTGTACTGACCATTCACAAGTACACTTTCCTTGTAGTATTCTTTTCTGTTATCTGGAATAGAGTTATGCACATCTAAATTCTGCTGTTCCCACAGACCCAGGGACTAGAAACACTGGCTGAGACTCCAATGGGGTCTTCAGCCAGTAGATGAAAGTTTCCACTTGCCATATGAACTTGTCCCTCAGGGATGAAGGCTAAGGAGGTCGTGTGGACCCCTGAAGGTTTACCCTTACATCTGGGATCCCGTTTCAGATGGTCAGTTGACCCACACGCATAACAGTATCTTCGTCCTCCACATCCTCCTAAAAAATCTAGCTCATGGAGATCCGTCGAAGACGTTGATAGTTTCGACTTCAACAGTCTCGGTGTCGGGGGACTTGACACAAACTCCCTTGAGGGAGCGGAAGGTAGAGGCTTAGGCTTCAATGCATCTCGAACCTCTGAGCCTCTCGATGCTTCTCGAGGAAGCTTTGCTTTGCTGCTTTCTTGCTCAGGCTCAAAGGCAAGCGAGCAGCAGCTTCAATTGACTCGCTATCAGCCTTACGAGGTGCAATGGGGTCCGAAGCCTTCTTCGGTTCTTTTGAAGGGGTGGGAGAAGCCGCCTTCTCAAACACTTAATCATTTGGAGGCGAAAACCCTCCCATTCGGCTTTTGATGCCAACTTATCAGGGAAATGTACCCGTTTCCTATCAGGTGAGGAGTCTGAAGAGGATAAGTGAGATCGATGACGCCTCTTCTTCGACTGCTTTTGGGAGTCTGACGATGACGAGTGCCGAGAAAAACTTCTTGACCGAGAGCTATTCAAATGGTTTGAGCGCTTCTTCTCCTGCAAATCTAAAATATCCCTCGAACTTCTCTCATCAGACAACCTCATCTTGGACAAGCTAGTAAAGGAGACTTCAATGGGGCCCTACCCAAGGCGAGCTTCCCCACCCTCTCCTTCAAGGTCTTAACGATCATTGACTGGCATGAGCGGCAATCATCAACCTTGTGGCCGGTTCCAAGACTCCAAAGGCATATTCGATGCGGATCGGTGATGGACATCGTCGACCCGCAGTCTGTACACCTTTTAAATCAGATGTTCAGAGTAGACATTCTTCGAAAGATTAGGACAAAAATGCAGTTGATAAATCACTGAGGTGATTATGAACCGTTCAAAGCGTGCTGTGCATTTGGAAAAACGGAACTGAGTCAATGTGCGAAGTGCATGCTATTTATACCAGTGTCCACGTCATCACGGTCGAGAGCGGGATGGAAGCCGCCCAGGGACATTTAGTCGACCACGCACAGTGCCCTCTGCTATAAAAAGTTTCTAAAGTTGCTACCAGGTTATCGGAAATATCAAAGATAAGAAAAACATGGGAGAACACAATCCATTATAATAGTTTTTTACATACCCTGAAGGCTCAACTGACATCTTTTCTGTACTATTAACCTGCACAACGACTCATTGTGTAATTTGTAATTTCCTGTCAATAGTACTTTTAATAAGTAAGATTCCCCTCACGTTGGCCAAAACCAACGCTGAGCAGAACCATTTCCTAGAACAAACAATATATAGGTTGATAAGACTGAACAACCACATAACAGAACAGGACCAAAATATAAAAGAAAACAAAAAAGTCTACTTACACACCACTCAAAACATGGATAGATTGAGTCTTTAATCCATATCCAGTGTCTTCCATATTAGAAATGATTCCTAAAACATTTATATTGGAACCTTTTTCTCCAAAGTCTTTATCACTGTACATTATCATGTGTGCAGTGGAAAAATCCTATTGGGGTAAAGAGACATAGGTCAATAGATGCCACTTTTTATAATCCTATTCACAAATTGAAATGTGGGACATTGGGAACTCACCGCTAAAATAGGACGAACAGATTGAAGCTGGTTATTATAGCCACCCCAGTCACTCCAATGTGGATAATCTCCTTCTTCCAGCAAATACTGTCGACCCTCAAAGCCTGGATTTTCATAGCCGACCCAACTACAAAAATGTTTTTTAAAACATTGATTTTTAAACATGAACAGTTTTGCATTTCTTTAATGCCTAGTAGAAAACAGTTGAATTAGTTGGACCATGAACTAAATATAAAAACTGAAGTAATGTATTAAGGTTAAAAATGCTTTCAACTGGTGCCATAATTAGTAAATAATGGCTTTCTAGACTCAACAAAACGAGATCAATTTTAAGAATGAGCAAGAAAATGTTCGTACTAATGATCTAATATTATAAACATTGTATGACTAAATGATTTGATGTGTAAGGTTTCTGTAAACAGAATCGCAATAAAAAAAAGGTTAAAAAAACTAAATCAAAATGTATACTTGGAAACTATAATTTGAAAAACAGAACACCACAACTTAACAGTAAACACCTCCAACATAAGCTTTGCAACAAACTGTAGCCTTTCCCCTATACGCTTCTCCCACTGCACTAGTAGGACTCTCCCAGTTACTTTGAGGACAAATGCACAGGGATCAAGTACAAGCACGTTAAGACCTGCCTCCATAATCTGTATTAAGAGCAAAGTGATGAACAAGTTACTTACCAACTGGTAACGTTCTTTTGACTGGATGTTCCTCCTACGTATTCCTCATCTTTGATATTCGTATCTTGCCAGCTTTGCTGCTTCAGGAAAAATAAAATTCGTCAGAGGGCGCTGTGCACGATGTCGTGGCGTTGATCTCCCTTGAGGGCTGCCGTGGCGTGTCAATGTCATCAGTAGTATAAGTAGCTTGTGCCGTGCCCGTTGGCTTCAGTTCTACTTTTTCGTTCCATCAATCGAGGAACTAACCAGGCGTACCCTTGACCGCAAACTCTAAGGAAACGCAGAGTATAATAAATGTAAATTGCACGGTGGGGTAGGCTGAGAGGGGCGATGAGGAATACGTGGGAGGAACATCCAGTCAAAAGAACATTACCAGTTGGTAAGTAACTTGTTCTTCAAATGGATTGTGTCCTCCCACGTATTCCTCATATAGACTCCCGAAGCGGTGAGAATTTGGATGAGGGAGTACTACTTCGATTTATCGTGAATGGAATGAAGGACTGCCTTAGCAAAAAAACCTTCTTGAGAAGAAGAGGAGTCTAAGCAGTAATGCTTAACAAAGGTATGAATTGATGACCAAGTTGCTGCTGAGCAGATGTCAATTACAGGGACACCCCGTTGAAGAGCCGCGGAAGTTGCCATGCCCCTCAAGGAATGAGCTTGAAACCCTTCCGGGAGGTCCTTTGAAGCAACGCCGTAGCACTCTCTAATAGCCGGTGCAATTCACTGGAATATGGTTTGTTTAGTTACTGCTAGTCCCCAATCTAGGACCGGTATATCCCACAAAAGCTGATCATCATGGTGACATTTTGGCATTGTTGTAATGTAAAAACTCAGAGCCCTTTTTTTTATTTTTTTTTTATTAGTTGTATATGGTTTACAAGAAAAACCTTTAAAACAGTTAGCAAGATACACTTCTTCCTACTTCTTTCACCAAACATATGTTGTTTAGACGCTTTGTCAGTCGGCTTCTCCTACTGTCTAGATCTGCTCTTTTAGCCGGATTTTCAAGTCCTTCAACAGTTGAACTAGACCAAACATAATTTTTCGGTCAGCACCTTCAAACATAACATTCCACCAATCATCAGCTGTGTAGGTACTTCGTGCCTCAAAGAGCGGTCCGAATAACTTTGTTCGCAAGGAGCGAAATTCAGGGCAGAACAACGTCAAGTGTTTTAGTGTCTCTGTCGAACGTTTACAAAAGCGACAGATTAAGTCGACAGGTTCCTTACGTAGCCAAGTACCTGTACGGTCTTTTGTCATGAACAGATTGAGCCGGAAGTGCAGATATAATAATCTTGAGTTCTGATCAGGAAATTGCGTCAGATACGGTTGTAGTTTGTCTAGCTCTCTGGCTTCTGGTGGAACTTCTCTCAAGAGACGAGAGCTAGATCTGTCAGTACAGGTTTGATGCCAATCCGCGCTCCATAGTTTACGCTTGGCCTTCTCAGGATTTTCAAGTAAGGTAGTAATGGTAATGTCATTTGCGTCCAGAATTTCAGTGCATTGCCGATTCCATTTAGCAAGCATTGTGTATTCGGGCTCTGAGTCCGGCTTATGTATTATGTTTAATGGAGGGGCTGCATTGGCGAGCTGTGACTTCCTGTATAGAGTTAAAGCATTCCAACAAACTCTCGCTTGTATGGAGGTCAGTCCCAGTTCAAATCTTATGTTGCTAGTCGGACATCCTTTAGAGATGTGTAACGCTCTGGTCCAAAAGTTGTTTTCAAGTGTGTTCCATAACTCGTATGAGCAGCCGAACATATTTTCAGCACCATAGATCAGGGCCGGTATTGCTTTTTGTCTGTAGAAATTGATCACAGGTTTTATAGAAAATTTCCCGAATTTTTTGTTTATGATCGCGGCCTGACAAGCCAGTTGTTGACATTTACTTTTGGTGGCCTCAACCCAAGGATTGTCATTTATGTGTGCACTTATTATGGATCCCAAGTATTTTATGTGAGTGGAGATCCCGAGTGGTATTTTTTCCAGGTACCACACAAATTGGGTTGATCTCTTTTTATAGGCTGACAGGTTGCGCAATATCAAGATTTCGCATTTCTTCTTATTTAGACAGAGCTTGTTTTCCATTACGTATCTTTCTAAGGCATCTAGTTTTTGCTGTAGGCCGACCGGTGTGACATCCAGGATTAATAGATCATCAGCATACAACAAGTGACCCAACTGCGAGCCGTGAATTTTAGGTGGAAAAGCTGTTACCTCGTTTAATGCGTCCCCTATGTCGGAAATAAAGAGGTTGAACACAATTGCAGCCAAGGGGCATCCTTGTTTCACTCCTTTATAAGTTGGAATCAAAGGAGATAAGGAACCTCCTTGGTCGAGTCTGACTTGCACAGTGGTGTTAGAATGGAGCTCTTTTATTGCGTCTATAAGATCCGCTGGACACTTCCAAGCTTTGAGTTTTTCCGACAGAATGTGGCGGTCAACACTATCGAAAGCGTGTGAAAAGTCGATAGATGCGACATAGATGGAAGTGTTAGTTCGTATTGACTCCATTTTTAAGAGATTCAGCAAAAGGGTTTTAAGACCGCAACCTACGCCTTTAACAAAACCCGCTTGTCGTGGGTCATTACGATGATTTTTAAGTGCCCACGATTTTAAGGTTTGTTGAAGTTGAGTTGCGTAGATTTTTCTTATTACATCTAACAAGGCGATAGGTCGATAGTCTCTCGGGTCCAGTCTGTTCCCCTTTTTGAAGATTGGCACAATTATAGCATTTTTCCAAGATCTTGGGGTAGCTCGTTTTATTTTTATTCTTTCGAAGAGGAGTAAACAGAGCTTTGCCCATTCTTTCGGGTTTTGTTTCATTGTGTGGTTCGTGAGGCCATCCGGCCCTGGAGCTCTTGATGCGTTGGAGTTCTTAATTGAGTTTGTAATGTCATTTATGTCGAACTCCAGTGTCCACGGGATTTTATGCTCGGTTGTGCTTTTATTTTCCACTTCAAGTGTGTTAAACAAGTTCGTATAGTGTTTAACCCAAGTTTCTTGGCAAATTGGAGATACTTGTAGTGCTATTTGTGGGGCGGCAAGATTGTTTATTACACGCCAAAATTCAGCTGAGTTTTTATTTTTGAGCTTGCACATCATCTCTTCGGAGTCATTCTGCAGGATTGTAGCGTAGTAATTATTTCTCCAATTTCTGTATTTTTGCGTTATACGTTTTTTGGCTGCGTCGCATAATTCTTTGTTACTTCTAGGTAACATCCTTATTTCTTTACGTAGAGTTCGTTTTTGTTGCAATACTTGTAGATCAAACTTATGTTTGTGCAGTGTTTTTTGTTGTTTAAGGCCTTGTTTGCATTGCACAAATTGGATCAACATGTGTTGATATTCAATCACGCCTGGAGTGTCCTCCAAAGCAGATGTTACCGAGTTTATATCTTTGGTTTTAAAGTTAAGGCAAATTCTTCCGGATCGGTACGTGGTGTCATGGAGCCATAATTGTTGGGATGTCTGGCTATAGGCATTGAACGACATCTTTAGCATGTCGTGATCACTGTGTTTCATTTTGGTGATCTCGAGCCGATGTACTTTGGCTGCAAGGTCTTCAGACACGAAGAGATAGTCTATAGTTGAAGATTGATTTTCTCGTCTCCATGTGGGCTGTGCCGGGATATCACCCGGTGTGTTCCCATTCAAAAGTGTAAGGTTTCTCAAGTTCATTTCGTTCATCCAAAGCTGTCCCGTTTTTTCGTTGACCTTGTGATTCACGTAGTTTATTTTTGACGCAGTATTCAAATTCAGGCAGTCTACGTTGAGGTCACTGCATAGAAGAATCGATGGCATGCTTGAATTTTCCATTAGGTTGTCCAATATAGCGGTCACCTGGTCTATAAACTTGACAGCACCAGTTGTAGTATGATTCCAATAGAGATTAATTATGTACATGGACTCTGATTTGTAGAGGGAGGTAATACCCACTTTAGCAATTTGTATATACGATGAAACATTTTCTGTCTCAATTATTCTGAGTCCGCGATCCTTTTTGACCGCTATCAAAAGGCCAGACATTGGCCTACCTTTGGGTGGCTTAATGGCTGGATTTGCCACTATCTCGAAGGCAGGCGACAGCGGACAGGTTGTCAGCCAAGTTTCTTGTAGACAAATCAGGTCTAAGTTGTTCATCCAAGGGGAGTTGAATAGGTGAACAAAACCCTGTGTGTTCCAAGATCCGAAATTAAAGCACTGAGGTGAACTCCGATTTCAGCGTTAATCATGGTTTTTGTTATTTAGGTTTGCAGCTAACCATGCCCAGTTTCCATTTTCTACGTCATTCTTTTGAGTTGTTCCGATGTTTTTATTCAGACCTTCAACAGTTATTTGGATTTGGTCATTTAAGTAGAACTGAGTTGTTTCTGAGTCCATTGGTTTGGTCTCAGTTCGAGTTGATGTGCCGGATTTCGAGTCTTTGTATTCTTTGGATTTTGTACTCGAAGTTGTTCTTTTCTTTAGATTTTCCTGGCCTTTGTCATATGTATTATTTAGAAAAGGCTCTGGCATTTTGTCAACTAGGCTTTGTGGATATAGGTCGAAACCTAGGGACAAAAGTGCAGGTACCGCATCCAGCAGTATCTCGCGAATAACTTTGGAAGCAAGGTGTAGAGTCACCGTATCGTTTCTTTCTTCACAGTGAAACTCCACTATTTTCACGTCATCAGAGTTGAGTGTTCACAGACTCGGTATCAGGTAAAATAGTTTGGATAAGTATTGTCGATTTAGGATCATATTATCACAGGAGTCAAGTCTTTCTATAATTAGTTTTTCAAAAGAAGATTCCTTTTTTGTTATTTTTGATTTAGACATCATGTTTTTAGAACTTGGTTTAGTTTCGTCTCTCAGCTGTTTGTACACAGGTTGGCATTGGTGGGTCGAGCGTCCTGAACTAGTCAAGCCACTTTTTCCAGTTTCTGTGGATTTGTCGGAGACCTCCACCTGACTGCTAGCACAGTCAAGGTCCTTCCGACTCTTCGACACCAGCTTGAGCCGCCTTTCAGCTAGTGTTTCGAAAGGTGAGTCAGGATTACCGTTTGCTTCGGGGATCGTTGGAATAACCTTTTTTTGCGGACATGTTGGAAACCGTAGATTGGCCTGTTACAGGTTCAAGATCCTTGGAGCTTATGGCCGCCGGTTTGGATCGTCTTTCAGCCATTGTTACAAATGGTGAGTCCGGGTTGTGATTCAGGTCAGAGATCGTGTCGACAGCACTGATGATCGTGCATGTGCGTCGTGTCTTTGTTGCTTTTTGAGTATCAAGTAAGACGTTGGACTGATCCTTCTCAATGTTATTACTTGGATGGGAGGCTTCCACTCCTACATGTTGTGAGGGTAAGCTCTCATTTGAAAGATCTATCAGATCGTCTGTTTGGTTTACTTCATCACCGTCGTATATAGATAGATTTATCAAATCCAGATCATCATCTGAAGTTCTTTCGGGAGAACAGGTTTTGACATTAGTGTTTACACTTCTTTGGAGGGTTTTTGGGTTGGCAGGGTTGGAGAAATTGCATCTCGTACCAGCAACTGTTAGATTCACTGTTTTCAGGTTTCGCAGACATTTTCTGGAACCATTTGCACATCTTATATCCTTGGACGGTAAGTTTTTAGATTTTTTCTCGCAGTTGGCAGACTTCCCAACTGAGAGTGTGTGCTCTGGTTTTGACAGCCGTTTGGTTTTTTTGAATATGTCGTATACCTCCACACTGGCGGAGGTCGGCACAGCACTCAGTCTTGTCGGTATTATGTCATCGTTTGCACCCTTTTGCTTTGAGACCGGTTTGCTTCCTGAAGATGATCCCAGTTGAGGGTCAGCAGTTGCAGGATTGCACGGTTGGCTGCTGATTTCAACCATCTCATCAAATGTGGCTATCATTTGCAAGGAGGAGTCTTTATCACACACCTTAGACACAGAGAGAACGCACTCTTTCTGCGAGTGTGGACCACCAGTCTTGTTTGCATTCTTGTCCGACTGAGTCGTTGTGTTTAGTTTTTGGGTGTCTGAGTTATAGCTCATCGCATTTCGGTTTCCTTGCTGTGTTGTAATTGTTGCATCAAACGCACTGTCTGTGTCGCTATGCGTCTTAACTGAATCAGTTGCTTCCAAGTTTGTGTTACACACTGACTTCCCAGGATGTTCTTTGAAAAGTTTTAAGGCTTCCCGTGCTACCTCTGCCAGCAGTTTTTTGTCTTCGTTGTTGTTTGCAGTAAAGCTACAGACAGAGTTTAGAATACAGTCAATTTTGTCATTAGTAGAGGTTAATTTGGTATAATGTTTCGTTTCATTCCTTTCTAGTTCGATTATTTTTGTGTTGAGAAGGGCAGTTAAGGTTGTAAGATCTTTTATGTTTTCATTCATCTGCTCGTAGAGTTTTAGAAAAGGCGCAATGGAGATTCCCATAGATGCTATGATAACAGCTTGTAGGTCTTTAGAGACAGGTGCATTTCGGGGGATCTCTTGTTTATTGGGCATACGTACTTGTTTTGAGGAGTTTGATCGTCTGCAAGATCTGATTTTAGGGTAAGGACGCTCCATGATCGAGGAGTCGGACGAAGAAGTTTCTGAGACAGAAGTATTTTGTAGGTGTTGGTGTCTAGAGGTTTTAGAGCATTCGACGTGTTCAACTAAGGAAGATTCGGAACTCGTTTGATCATTGAGGAGATCTGAAGTGGAGATAACTTTTGTTTTTTTTACCTGAGAGCAGCGTAGCGGTGATAAACTGTCTGTGTTTGTCCAACTGCGTTTGGTTCCAACAGTTGCTGTACGTGTGACACTTTGGGGGCCGCTTTGTGTCGCTTCGTACATCACTTGTTCTAACCGTTCGTTTGTGAACGTCAAGTGACCTTGATTCGCTATTTCAACATGTCGGTTTTGTTGGAGTTTAGTCATTAGTGCTAGATCAGTAATTAGCTTGTTGGCGATGTCTAATGAAGGTCTACGGTTCCCGGGTCCTTGTGTTGTAGCTGCCTCAGTGCGAGCTTCCAAGTTAGGTACTGCAGAGAGCATTGGTGCCTTTCTGCTCAAATCGTCTCTTTGAGGAATTTCGGCACAAGAGGTGTTTGATGTATTTGTTGTTGGTATGACCGATACTTCGTTGTCAGAAAAACCGTCGTGGTTGAGAAAATCTACGGCATCAGTGGACATACAACAAGGAGGTAGTGGGTTCCCTCCATCCCTATCGACCATGGTCTCAGGGTTGATGTGTGTTACGTGTAATTTGCTATTACATTCATCTAGTTCCATAAGGTTCGTTACGCCAATCTCCCCAGTGTTAGAGTCCACAGAACACAGTGTATTCAGACGACTTTCGTCGATACCGCTGTGTTTTCGAATGTGATCAACGACCGACGTTGACACCAGTGCCTCTTCCGTGAGGTCAGACTTTGGATTTGCCATTGAGCCGTGGTTAACATGACAGGCATTGTTCACTAAGCTATCTGAACACACTGACCCTGAAGTAGGCTCAGTGCTGTTAGTTAGATTGTGCGGTGGACACTGCTCAAAGGCCATATGTATTGGGGCATCATAAGCGTGTTCAACGTTTGTTTCAGCATTGTTAATAACAACCTCGACCATTGGGCGAGTAGCGTCGCCTATCTCAGCGATGGCTTGTGTGCTTAGAGTACTTACAGTTGTTAGATTCAGCTCCCCACAGAGAGCTACAGCTGTCTTCTCGGAGTCAGGGTGTGCGTCCATTGAGGTCCATTTCCTGGTTTGTGCGCGTGTCTTAGCAAGGTGCATCAGAGTCGGTGTTGCTGGAACAGATTGTGTCAAGGACTCGGCATACGTCAAGACCGCAGCGGGCGTGATCTTTAATTCAAGCAGTCCGACAGAGACTCCAGCCGCAGACCACGCAGAACAGCAAAACAGCACAGTACTCGCCCTTTCGCCGAGGGCTTACGCCGCAAGGGCGTGGAGGCGGCTCTTTTAAAGTCAGCTGATCCTCCTGCTGCTGACTTAAAGGCACACGCACCTCGGTTGTTTACCCACGTCAACACTCCACAGCAAACGCGGGGCACAGGAGGGTATTCCACAGTGATTTCCACAGCAAAACAGCACAGTACTCGCCCTTTCGCCGAACTCAGAGCCCTTTTTGGTTCCAGTCAAACAGCCTCTCTTCCTCTTTGTCCAAATGAGGCGGACGTTAGAAAGTTGGGAGTGTTATCTTTTGCGACAGATCAATGTCAGAGACTACTTTCGGCAGGAATGATGGTTTAACTCTAAGGACTTATGCTTATGGAAACATAGTATGAGGCGGCATGCATGAAAGAGCCTGCAACTCACTTACCCTGCGGGCTGATGCCACAAAAAGAGAGTTAAGAGCCTTAACGGGCAGAAATGTAAAGGCTCAAAGGGTATACAACTTAAGAAACTTTAACACAAGGATTAAATCCCAAGCAGGGACATAAAAATGGGACTGTAGGGTACACATTAGTTAGTCCCTTCAGAAATTGAACAATTAAAGTTATTTTGAAATAGGAGACAATTAAAGTTATTTTGAAATAGGAGACCTCTTCAGACGAGCGCTTAAAAATGGAAAGCGCTGCCAGGTATCCTTTTTATGGTTCCAATCTGGAGCTCCAGATTAGCCAGATGTAACAGAAAAGAAAGCACCATAGGAGTGCCACATTGAAAAGGGGCCACATTCTTGTCCTTGCACCAGTTACTGAATTTATTCCAATGACAACAGTACAAGGAATTGGTTGCTGTCCTTCTGGCCGAAAGCAAAATCTCCATTACGTCATCCGTAAGGTCCCAATACTTATATCTCAGCTTCTCAGAAACCATGCATGAAGGCTGAATGTCTTGACCTCTGGATGGAGAGCCCGACCTTCCTCTTGCGAGAGAAGGTCCTCTCTTTTTGGAAGACGTATTGGAGGGCAGATGGACATGCCCAGAAGGTCCGGGTACCGCATCCTCCATCCAGAAGGTCCGGGTACCACGTCCTCCTAGCCCAATCCGGGGCAATTAGAAACATCGGTTTCCTGAACTTTCTCAACCTTCTGATTAGGTGAGGAATCACAGGGACTGGAGGAAACGCATACAGGAGTGGAAATTCCCAGTCCAATACGAACGCGTCCCCTAGAGCTCCTCTTGGAAGAAATTCCCTTTAGCAGTAATAATCACACTTTCGATTGACATCGGTCGCGAACAGATCCACTTGAGGGGTTCCCCAAAGGGTGATGATATATTGAAGGACTTCCAAAGCTAGTTCCCCCTTGTGGGAGACTGGGCTCTGCCTGCTCAGAGCGTCCGCCGCCATGTTCTGCTCTCCGGCTATGTGAACTGCTGACAGAGAGATTCCTTCTTGTATTGCCAAGAACCAGAGCTGCATTGATTCTCTGCACAGTAGTAGTGACCCTACACCTCCTCTCTTGTTGAGGTAATACATTGCCACTGTGTTTTCCATCATTATCAGGACATTCGTTCCCTGTACAGATGACAGAAAGCCCTTCAGTGCTAGTCTGATTGCCATCAGCTCCAAAAGGTTGATGTGTAGTTTGGACTCCGATGGAGACCAACGACCGCTGATTGTCAGTTCGTTGGTGTGAGGCGTCCATCACTACCGTTATCTCTGGCCATGCTTGCCAAAAAGATTCTCCCTTGAGAATGGTATCCTCGCAAGCCCACCAACATAGGTCTTGAGCAACTCTGCTCAGAACCTGCAGTTGATCCGACATATTCCCTGAAAATTGGGACCACTGAGTTCTGAGATCCCATTGAAGGGATCTCATTCTCAATCGGGCATCTGGCACCAGGAAAATACAGGCTGCTATGAGACCGAGCAACCTCAAAAAATCGAAGGCCGGAAGATGTTGGGCATTCTGGAATTTTGCAACCATCTGCTGAATGTGTTGAGCTCTCGCCTCGGGAGGCGAGGCTTTCCCAGAGGAAGTATCGAAGACCGCTCTGATGAACTGGAGTTTTTGGAATGGTATTATATGGGACTTCTTGTAATTGAGGGACAAGCCCAGTCTGTGTAGGGAGTGGCAGGTGATACTGAAATGTTCCTGGGCCTGCTCGGGTGAACGAGCCCTGATCAACCAGTCATCCAGGTAGGGGTAGACCTGGATCCCACATCTCCTGATACTACTTGCTGCCCCTCCCGCCATCAGGTTGGTGAAAACCCTTGGGGCGGAGGTCAGCCCGAATGGCAGAACTCTAAACCGATAGTGCGAACCGCCAACCGCAAACCTCAGGTACTTCCCTCTGTTTGAGATGGATTTGCATGTCAAAGTAAGCATCCTGAAGGTCCAATGATACCAACCAATCTTGGAGTTGGAGAGCCTGAAGGATCTGAGAAGGGTAACCATCTTGAACTTGACCTTCCTGAGGAACTTGTTCAAGTTTCTTAAGTCCAAGATGGGTCTCAGTCCTCTGTCCTTCTTGGGAATCAGAAAATAAGGCAAATACCAACCCTTGTTCCTCTCCGCTACAGCTATTTGTTCTATTGCACCTTTCTCTAGCAGGGTTAAAATTTCATGCACAAGGAGTAGATCTGGAATTTTGACAGAGTTGGTTCCCGGTGGATGATCTTGAGGCCTTTTTAGAAAAGGAAGGCAGTAACCCTGAGCTACTGTTTCCAGTGCCTAAACATCTGAAGTAATGCCCAGCCATTCGTTCAGATGCTGAGAGATTCTGTCTCCCTCAGGGTCTTGTGGGTCTAGGCCTCAGAATGCCTTTGAGGAGGCTGCAGCAGCGGCTGAGGGTAAAGATGCTGCTGGGGCTGATTTAGCAACCCTTCCTCGTCCACCAAGAGAGTATCTTCTTTGCTCCCTTTGTCCGGTCTGTCCTCTTCCTCTACCAACTGAGGAATAGAAACGAAAAGAACTACCCCTCCAGGAAGAGGAGCCTGAATAAGGTTGTTGAGGTTGTCGAATGGAGGCGCTAAGGGACTTAGCATCTGCCTTAGAAGTCTGCAGCTTGTCCAGACTCTCATCCACCTTGCTGCCTAACAACCTCGAGCCATCGAAGGGCATGTTGAGCAGTCTGGCCTGCAAGTCCGGTGCAAACCCGGACTTTCGCAACCATGCAAACCTGCGCAGTACAGTGCTCGCAGCCATGGATCTGCTGATGCTGTCAGCAGTATCAAGTCCTGATTGGAGACACTCTCCCTTCACCTCCTTGCCATCCTTAACTATGTTCAGAAACCTGTCCCTTTCCTCACCTTCCGGGATGTGATCAGACACCATGGCAACACATCCCACAGGGTACAAGTAAATCTAGACATGGTACAGGTAACATTAGTGGACTTCGGGAGCCTTGCTGCCTGAAGGTAAAGACCTTGCAAGCCCATGCATCCACTTTCTTACTGTCTCTATCGGGGAATAGAGGGATAGGCAGATTGTTTTGTCGAAGTAGCAGCCTGGAGTACCAAACTTTCAGGCATAGGATGTTTGCTGAGATAGTCAGGATCACTGCTAGAGGGTCTATACTTTATTTATTTGCATTTTTACAGCGCTCACACAGCCCGCGGGCATTGAGGCGCTGTTACAGGAATGATTGCGTAATTGTTTTTTCGTCTTAGTTGTGTATTTATAACGCGCTTAAATACCTAGAGGATTCTAAGTGCGGACCCGGGGATCGAACCTGTGTTGCTTCGCGTCGTCTTGCTTCCAAGGCGAACACGTTGCTGCTGAGCTATCCTCCCGCGATATACTTTCTAGAGAAGTTCCTGTTCACAGCAGGTCAAGATTCTGGAGCGTCCCAATTGGTTACCACCTTCCTATGAAGGGCCTTATGAAAAGGTAAAATTGGGTCCTCTGTCATGTCATCCTGCTCATATGTTGGTGAAGCCCAACTCCAACCCATGTACTCAGTGGCTCTGTTCATAAGGTTTCTATATGCTGAATCAGCATGGTCCGACGGGTCAGGTTTACCAAACTCCAGCTCTGGTGAAGTGTCGAGATCACTAGCAGACTGGAGTGAGTCACAGAGGTCCTTCATCCTTGACTCTGGATCAATGAGCTCTTCAGGTACCGCTCTAGTGCCAAATCGCACACCAAATGGTGATGTCTTCATCAGAAGCACTTTTCTCTTCATAAATGAAGGCCTCGACGATTTTAGCTTCTTCAACGGTATCGGAGATGGACTCAACTCACGAGTCGATGCCTTCGACGCCTTTTTGTCGGGTTGAGTATCCCGAACATCCGACTTACTACTTGCCTTTAACGAAGTAGACTTTGACCTCCCTGAGTCGTCTAAAGGAGCGTCCCGGACATGGCTCTTGCGTGATTCTTTTTAGGGGGTTGAGGCTACATTCTCAAAGATCTGTACAATCTCCACCCTAAAGGCATTCCATTTACTAGGGGAATCCGACCTAGTCGGGCATCTGATTGACTCAGTGGAGCTATCCAATGACGAAGAGGGAGACATATGATGTCTCTTCTTTGCCTTCTTCAAAGAAGAAGAAGAACACTGTCTCGATCGTCTCCTCCACCGTGACGTCTTCAAAAGTTTACATCGAGCGGAGTCTTAAGACTCCCTGGACTTCTTATCCTTCTTCAAAGCAGCCTTCGAAGCTTCCCTCCCCACCGCTAGTTTACCTCTGCGTTCCCGGAGAGCTTTTTCTGTCATGGGCTGACAGGATCCGCACTCATCAGTCCAGTGGCCGGAACCCAAACACTATAGGCAGACACGGTGAGGATCATTTACCGACATTTTTCACCCACAGTGGTAACATTTCTTAAATGCCAACTTTGGGGTAGAAGGGGTTGAAGAAGAAGACATTTTTCAATAGAAGAACAAAGCGCACTGTTATTACTCGAAGCAAACCTTTCGGAAAAATCGAACTGAAGCCAATGGGCGCAGCACGACCTACTTATATTACGGATGACGTCGACACGCCACGGTGGCCCTCGAGGGACATGGACACCACAACATTGTGCACAGTGCCCTCTGCCAAGAAATTTGTTTCCAAAGCAGCGAAGCTGGCAAGATACGAATATCAAAGATGAGGAATACGTGGGAGGACACAACCCATTAGAAAGGAGCCCTTTTACATATTTTCATATTACAAAGGCTTGAAGAGAAGGCAGCGCAGCATATTATTGGATCATTTTGTGATTAAGGGAAGGACACATGCTTGTAAACCTCCATGAGTGGTTGAGCTCCAGTCATTAGAGGGAGTAAGAGCTCTATGTCATAGTTGAAAGACATTCCTTCTCCTTCAGTAATATTATTTAATGCAGTCTATGAACAGCTTTACTGAAATATTTGCAAATACCATTACCAAGTAAGTAGATCCCTCGGTTTTCAACACCTCTCAATGGATTTATTTTACAAGGTCAAAGTGAACTGATTGTTGTTTAGATTTGTTAATTAGATGGGTGGGATATGTAATGAGTGCTACTCTTGGGGGACAAGGAGCTCCACATTGTCAGAGTATTAGATTACTGGTAAATTAGAAAGTATGAATGGCAATTCAGTGTGTGGCACATGAAGGCACAACAGTTAAGGCCCTTTCCAAGAACCACCTCAATTTGCTTCTCCACTCAAAACAAACATGTAACCAAGCACCCTAAAACATTTCTAATATCTGAGGTCTGTGACAAAGTCACATGCTGGAGGCTAGAGGATGAGAGTGGGGTGAGCCTAGGAGTGTTGGGTGACCACATACTCTGTGATGTAGGTGCCTGTAGGCAGTACAAGGATGATCCTTTAGTTCACCCAATTCATCTGCGGCCTTATGTACAGATCTTACACCACTTCCAGATGATACCTGGAAAACATAGCAAAGAGTACTCAAATGGGTGTCCTCCTATCTTCTACTGCTCCTCCTCCATTTTGTGGGACTTCAGGACCTCTTCTCCAACACTACCCAACACCCCTCCCAGTGGCAGTTCCTCGAGGATTAGTCGCAGGCCCACTTCCGTACAACGTATGCTCCTGTCCCCTTGGCAAACTCATTACTGATATCATTCGTCACTGAAATCTCTGAATGCATAACCAACTGCATAACTGTCATTTTCCACTGGATGGCTCTATGCAGCCTCAATCTCAACTCTTCAAAGACAGAAGTCATCCATCTCCCTGCCTCCAATGCCAAATCCCATTTCCTCTCGCCCCCTGAACACACCCATTGCTCGCAAACTTGGGGCACTCTGACCGAAACTTGAAACTGGTCTAGCCACCACAGTCAGATTTGACCTTGGAGGCATTAGAAAAATCAACCCAAGCACCACTCAATGGAAACACCTCTCTGTGCTCTTTCTAGTAGATTTCTATACTCCGACCTGGTGGGCAGATGTATAGGAGGCCAACCTAGTTCGTGAACAGGGATAACTCAAAGCTGTAGCCAAACCAATCAAGGTAGCATGGAGAGGGGTCAAAGCTAAGTCTCAGGAAGGGGTGAGCCTGGTCAAGGGTCCACAATGTAACTAATCAAGGATTACACTTAGACAAGTAGTTATACAATTACTATATTTATTATGGCCAATAAAACACTATAAAATGAATATAAGCACGTAATATCATACAACACTCAATACTAAAAAGAAAGGTAATGGCTAGATTTTCAATGGTAGTCCACAAGAATACAACCCAAACTTTAGAAGTCCAACCCTAAATTGACTGGGACCTTGTGCCCTGAAAGTTCTGAACATTTCCAGTAGTTTTGCGAGCCCGGAAAATGTTAGGAGCAGTGTATTTTGGATGGGAAATCAGTTTTGACAAAACTAAACAAATGAGTTTTCTAAAGGTTTACAGGTGGAGATAGGGGTGGAGGTGTGGGGGGGGGGGGGAGTCAGGTAAGTATGGCTGTAAACTCACCCTCCGTATTCCGGTTTCTCTTCAGACTTGGCAGGTCATCAGAGGTCGATTTTCCCATTGTTGGTTTCGGTCACCAGAGCCTAGGAATCGCAGATGCAAGCGATGTCCTGGTTAGACACAGAAGCTGGTCCAACCTCTTCTGTTTGATGAATGCAACTCCCACCAATGCAGCACTCCTCTAGACAGTGGACCAGAAGTGGGGGAGCCTGTTTCGATTATTGTCACCCATGCACGGTGACACAAAGGGATACAGCTGTCGTGGGTCAGAGTCAGCCTCCTATCTCAGGTCCCGTTGAAGCTGGGGCGCTGACATTTCGCAGGTGGGACTCTTGTGGCATAAGCTGATGGTCCCCAAAGGTCCGAAATGCAGAATCACGACACCTCTACCACAGTAACACAAACTGGAGTTGGTCAGTCCCTGGTATGGCTCCAGCAATGCTTCCAAAGACTCCAGATGTCTGGGCAGTGAGCAGATGTTGGGAATGGTTGGGTCCCACCACACCAAGGGTCGAAGCACCACTGAAGGCCTTCTGAAGATCACCAGTCAGACAGGGCTCCACCAGGGACTGCAGCAAAAGTTGGTCACCAGGCCTTCTTAGGAGGGTAAACAGGTCTTCAACGGTCTTAACAGCTGGGCAGGATACTTTGCTCCTTGCAGGATTTCTTCAGGATCTCTGTGGCATGGCTCCAGGACTCTTCTTATATTAAAA
Organism: Ambystoma mexicanum; assembly: GCF_040938575.1. Classification (NCBI taxonomy): domain Eukaryota; kingdom Metazoa; phylum Chordata; class Amphibia; order Caudata; family Ambystomatidae; genus Ambystoma; species Ambystoma mexicanum. The sequence goes on from NC_090927.1 coordinate 994,288,415, forward strand.
CTCAGGTGAGACAGAAACTCAGCCCACCCAATGGAAGATCCGTCTCTCACAAAAACCCCAGCAGTGGTCCAATCAGGACACATGTCCAATCAGGACCACTGCTGGTGAAACTCATGCATATTTCCTAGAAATACCGAAACCAGTTTGTGGATTGGGACCTGTGAAGACATCATGAATGAGACACAGACAAAAGGTTCAAGATTGGGTCTTGATCCTTTTATTAAATCAAAAGGCAGGATGGAGTAAGGCCTAATTTGCCCTATGCTAAGGTGGGATTTCCCTACCTAAATAAAACTAAGGATAGTCTGTGTTCAAAACCTATACTTGCCCTCACAACTAACTGTATCCAATGTGTAGGGATGTCGGCATCAAAATTAATAGTGTTCAAAATAAAGGTCTGACCTTCTTCTAGCTCTTGGCTTGCAATCAGCTTCCCCTGCACCACGTTCAAAACATTTCACAAAGTCTTGGGCTTCAGTTCCTTAAAGGTTCAGATCTTCCAGCTTTTACAAACAACTCAAGTTGCTTGGGACACTTCCCAGTTCCAGTACTTTTCACTGGTTCAAATAAGCAGTTCTATTTATGGACTTCAACATCACATAAATGGCGGTTGCCTTGGCTCTTGCCATAGAGGGGACACTTGGTCTAAGCGCAGGTCATGCAACCAATACCCCTTCTTGTCTGCTTTCCATCAACAATTGTCCACTACTTTCCTTTGACAGTGAAACTTGTCTCTTTCATCAGTGTTATACTCTTTAACACTTTCCTGTGGCTTGGATGGCCATGATGCACTTTGTTGTACTTTATGTATTCTTCTGCTCTTGATAATACAAGTTCCTCTTAACCTGCAGCACCTTAAACTCTTTAGTTTTGGCCAATACTTAGTGTCTCATCTCATAACCTTTTTTGTATTCGCTTTGCTTTGCCAACACTTGTGTCTAAAACAATTAATTACGTGATATCTGCTACTTGCACCACCTTCCTTCATTCCATTCATAAGTTCTCATAACTTGCTTTTGCTCTGTGCAGCATTCAAAAGTGCTTACAATGTTGTTTGTTCAGTATTCAAAATTACTAGTTTCGGCATTTTAAAGTGCTTATAACAACTTTCAGTACGTTCAGCATTAAGAGTGCTTGTTTTAGGTCAGCGGAGTGCCTCGGTCTGAGCGTTTCCCTGTTTCCACTTACCGGTTGCATACAGCAGCACCCTTCGGTTTCTTCCATGTCCACTCTGTTTTCCTGCCTTCAATGGCTGCACTCTGCCCTCGCGGAAGCCACAGAGAGCACTGCTCGCTATCCTGTGGTCCTGCAGCAAATAGCTCCGCTCTTCCTGCGTGGCAGCCACAGTGAGCAGCACTCGCTCTCCTGGAGCCCTGCAGTGGCTGGAACATGTTGGTGCCCCACAGCTTCTTCTGCGCGACCTGACAAGGAGAGCAGCAGGATTTTCAGACCCTCTCGTGGCCATCCCGTCTCTGTCTTTCCTGCTTGACACAGGTCCTCTCCAGCCAGAGTGGTGGTCTGGGGAGGTTTGAATTAAAGGGAGTGTGCATAACTCTGTGTCCTCCTCGTCTTGGTACTTGACTGATGTGTGTCTACATTAACAATATAGGACTGATATGCATGTATACCGCTAATCCTTAGTGGATCCCGGTGTCAGCTCATTTCTGGAGAGCCCCTCCTTTTTTGATCCTTCCCAGTGTGGTTTTTTACCAGGTCAAGGCACATAGAGAGTGCTTGTCTCAGTGGCTGACGATCTTGCGCGATTGCAGGTCCAGGGCGGCGTGGGTGAATTTATTTTACTTGATCTCTCTGCCACCTTGGATACCACTGATCATGCTAGTCCCTCCCGGGACAATGATCATGTCCCGGGAGGATAGCTCAGCGGCAACGTGCGCTTCTTGGAAGCAAGACGACACGAAGCAACACAGGTTCGATCCCCAGGTCCGCGCTTAAAAACCTCTGGGTGTTTAAGCACGTTATAAATACGTAACTAAGACAAAAAAAAATACAACAATTACGCAACTAAGAAAACAAACAATTCCTGTAACAGCGCCTCGATACCCGCGGGCTGTGTGAGTGCTTTAAAAATGTAAAATATTTTTTTTTTTAAAAAAATGCTGTCCGGTGCGAGTGCCTCGGTGGGGCTGGCCTCGCCGGCACTGTGTTTCCCTGGTTTAGCTCTTTATTTATCTGTCCAGACTCAGTCTTTCTCCCTTCGCCCATTTCGTTCTGCCCCTACTTCTCTTTCTTGCGGTGTTCCACAAGTGTTTGCCATTTCTCCGATCTTGTTTGACCTCTAAATTCAGCCTCTGACAAAGCTCATTGTTGTGGGATGAAATTAAAGATATTACACTCAGTTAAGGAAAATTAAATTCTTTACTAAGTTGCAGTGACAAGGTATATACATCAGGTAAGTTCAAGGGTAAGTAAGTAGGAAGAAACACAGGAGACATAGACCGGCCTCCTCACTCACAGGCTGCTTCACTCCAACTGACATTCATGGAGCTTACAGGGGCATTCACACCACAACATTCCACAGGCATAACATTCCATCAGGCATTCTCTCGTGCAGGCATTCATGCAGGGCCAAGGCAATCACAAGACACAACACATCTCCCTCCTGAACAGAAACCAAGATAAAGGTATGGAAAGAAGTGTTGGGACAAATACACCGGGTAATGCGATCAAAGTATGAACCAACACCACTCTGGTCACCTCCACGCCAAGCTCCAAAACTCCAAACCAAGACCCACTTCCCTCCATTCCGAAGAACAAGGAAACATGCCTCGAGCTCCCACCAACATAGTGCCTTTGACTACCTGCAAAGCGGCCAATCCACTATCCAATACACTCACGAGTCAATAGCAGGCCTTCCACAGACACTCAGACCAAGGAACCAGCCTTAACTCTCAAAACACCAGCATTGCCACACAATCCCAAAGCAACACCCTCATTCATCCTACTTCCAACAACTAAGGTGCACTGAATCCAGCGCACCCTTCATCTTCTAGTATACTACCAGAACAATTAATCAAAGCTCAAAATGCGCAGGCACCCTCTCGGTGTGGTGTCCAAAACCCCAATATTTGTGGCACGGGTGGCAGAACACCCCCTATAAAACGTGTGCCGGGTTCCAAACCCCCTAAATTGTAAGAAAAACAACCACCATTCTCCCAATGCCCATCACCCTCAACCACTCACAAGGTGATCAACTCCAAACCAATTCTTGAAACTTTAAAAAAGTTTTGAAAAAGTGCATAAAGTACACGTTGGTCCTGTGGAAGAAACATTAGTGCAAGATATATCAGTGTCAAAAATTGCATTGCGGTCATGTCGCACAATAAAACCAGGGGAGCCAATCTCAACAGAGGCCATGTCAAATGTTGACCAAGCTCACATCCCACAATCATTTTACCACATAGCCAATTTACACCAACCACACACACTTCAAGCTCTAAATTCTCACATCAAAACTCACACTTGCAAGCAAATAGCCAACTCTCAGATAAAAAAATACTGGCCTCACATGACAAAGGCATTCAGAGTAAACCGGGTCCCAAACACCAATTAGTTAAGCGCATTCCTCAGTTTTGATGGTGAAAGGAAGAGAAGGAAAACAGTGCACAAATAATAAATGAGCAACAAAACAACTGCCTTAGTTTCTTTCCCTTTTTTTTCTCATCACCCAAGGCACTAACAAAACAAAACATTGCCAATGATGACTAATACTTCTTAACCATGGTCACTAAAAGATATCACCGCCCAACAGGCCAATGCGCTATGAAAATTGATTCCGTCCAATTCATCTGACTCTGCTAAAAACCAACTAATCATGGGGCACAGTACCTCATCAGTGCCCAGCACACCGACTCTGCCATTTCTTTTTTTTGTAACTTGCTCGACTCACTAGTCACAAAGCTGTCTCTCCTCAATCTTGCATGTTGGAAGAAACAGAAGCTCTGACGCCACCAAACAGAAGAACGTCGGAAGCGTTCTGATGCCATCAAACAGAAGAATGTTACAGGGTTTTTTACTCACACCTGCACCAATGCTTCCAGCAACATGTTGTGCGCAGCATTCCGAGGACGTCTTCACTTTGCAATAGGTCCTCAAGACGACCAGAGCTCCTGCCCCAGCTGAGATCTAACAGACAAAACTCACACGAGATGTGCGAACCACTGGCGAACACAAATGCCGGTAAGTGCTGCAGGGCCCGATTCCTCACTAATCTTGAGCAGCAGCCCAGGTCGTAGATGCACAATCCTCCACTGCGCTACTCACACACACTGCAGGCTTCCCTAGTAGCTCCCCTGCAGGCAAACTGTCTGCTGTTTGCTTTCTCACCGCCTGTGTCCTGATGTGCGTTACGACTTGTCCCTGTGCGCTCCCAGGCCATTCAAAGCCTTTAATGTTCTCCCAGGTTATCAAAGCAGCCAAACTTGTTCTCTCCCAGGCTTCCCACAGTGGCCAAATTCCTCAAGGAGGCCCCACTGGTAACCGGGCTTCTCCAGTGGCCAATTACTTCAAGCTGCCCCGCTGGTTCTCCAAATTCTACCTGTATTGTCAATTCCCGCCCCCATCTGCCCCCTTCCTGCCATGCAACTATTGTAGGGCCAAGGGACAGGGGTCAGCTCACCTTTGGGGGGCAGGGGGCTGGTGAATGTCCCCTCCTTGGTCTCACTGCTTGCTTTCTCCCTTCAGACACTGCTCACTCTGGACAGCTGTACGTTCCTAGCCCTTTCCTTTCTTTAAGCCAGCTCGTCGCCAGTGTTGCGGGGTGAAATTAAAGATATTATACTCAGGTAAGGGAAGTGAATTTCTTTACTAAGTTCCAGAGACAAGGTATATACATCGGGTAAGTCCAAGGATAAGTAAGTAGGAAGGTACACAGGAGACATCCACCAGCCTCCTCTCTCACAGGCTGCTTGACTCCAAATGACATTCATGGAGCTTACAGGGCACTCACACCACAACATTCCACAGGCATAACATCCCATCAGGCATTCTCTCATGCAAACATTCATGCAGGACCAAGGCAGGAAACACAAGACACAAGACTCACCCTTTCCCACGTCTTAAGTTACTCCTATGCCGTTGACACCCAAATCATCATGCGCCTCGACCTCTCATTTGATGAGACGGCATCTAGATTTAGAGCCTGCTTGGCGGCCATGGGGGAATGCATGGGCTGGGCAATAATTGGCTCACACTGAATGTTAACAAGACTGAGGTGCTAGTTGTGGTTGCCTCTCTTGTTCTACCTTCTTTGGAGTATTGCAATGCTCTCTTTTTAGCACAGCCTGCCTACCTTACTCAGCAACTTCAGGTTGTACAGAACTCTAAGCTACCTTGACACTGAGATGTTCTCATATCACTCTGGTGTTACACCACCTTCCATTGGCTTCCTGTGGCCAAGAACATTCATTTCAAATCTCTGTGTCTGGTTAATTGCGTGTCCGGTCCCGATTCCTTGTGCTAAGCTTGCTTGCATTGGCGGTCGAGTGTTTTCTATTGCTGCCGCCAAACTTTGGCACTTCCTTCCATTTACAATCTGATTTAAGAAGAACCACCGTTCAGGTGGCTTTTGAAGACCTACATGTTCTAATTTCAGGGCTTTTCTCTAATCCTCTTCCGACTGCTGCTTAGCATCAAGATGCCCTGGGGCAGACGTTACGCTTCATAAATTGCAGACTAAAAAAGAATAATGGCCCTCCATGCAAATGTTACCCCCAATAAACATGAGGCCATGGAAAATCCCCATTGAGTCTGTATGCAACCCCTGTACCAAGAGGGATGCCTCTGCACAGGCATATGGTTATTTTGGTACCAAGAATGTAGCTTTTAGGTTGGTTACAGGAGCATGTGGTAAAGGTGTGTGGCAATGACATAAAAGTATGTTGTTATAGCCCCCAAGTCCAGCCTCTATGAGGGCCTGTTAGTGCTGTTGTTAAAATGTACTGTGTGTGCTTTCAAAAATGCAAAAAAGAATAGGCAAATTGAGTTTATCAGTATGATTTATGTATTAACCCTTTTAGAATTATGAGAGCAACAGGCTCCTTAGCTGAAAATGTTAAAGGATACACATTTAAAAAAATTGCACATTTATTCATGTTGTACAGGAAAAGGGTTCAAGCCAGGTCTACTGCCTTCAACAATGTTGAAAGTGGACATTGTGAGCTGCTTGTTAACAAGAGGGGCGCTGTTGAGCAGCATCGAAGATGGCGACCTGAGCGAGAGCTCCGGCCCAACATTATCCTTATTTCATTATTATCCTACTGGGTGGTGGGAACCGTCTGAGAAACCACACACGAGTAGCGCAAGGTGTGAGGCTGCTGAGGCCTGTCATTTGAGCTGTTTTATAATGCTGCAGTCTTCTATTAGCCGACAGAGAGATCACTGGGTCTTGTGCGCTTTCACCCACCAGCCGCCTCCTAGCAACCGATGCGGCTCTACAAATTGAGAATGCGGATGGGGACTAGTGAGGGGAAGGGGTGCCTGGCTTTGGTGGTGAGCGCAGGCCCACCGGGACCACCCAAGGACCTGTGGAATGGGAGACCCAGAAAGGGCTTTGAACCCTGCCGGAGGAACCGCTGATCTCGGGGTCTGGCTGCGACAGCCGACTGCAGCCGCGATGGGGAGTGATAGGCTGGTGGGCACAGCCGCAACTATAGTGTCGGCCTGTTGGTGCCTTCTTCCTGCCCCTGCCCACCCCCTATCTCCTTCATCCTCCCAGCGCACTGACAGGAAGCGCCGGACAGTGCCGAGTACAGCGAGTCCCAGGGTATCCGATACTAGCGGGTGCGGAGCTCGGGGGTGGATGTGCATATTTAGCTTTGAGCTAGGCCGCGGCAGAGATCATCAGGCGGCTGGCTCTCTATCCTCGGCAGTCTCGGCTGAAGGTGAGTGCAGGCTGCTGATAACATAAGGTGGTGGAGGTGCAAGGTTTATCCTGTGGCAGGATCCTTGTGAAATGCAACGGTGAGGAGCGGGCTGCGCAGTGCCTACGTTCTACAATACTGGTCACAGGTATTTGGCGTCATATTGCGAGCCAAGTCACCCATGACTATACTGAGACTGGGGGGTGTTGTGGGTTGGTCTAGTGTTTGTTCTGGCGTGAGCGTCATGACGCTCACCTAATAAAAGGGGCTCTGCTGGCGCTGCAAGGGCAGAGCAGCAGAGCCCCAGGAAGTGGCAACTCGTGTCTGTGTCGTTTTGTGCTGTGGGCCTGCCACGCGGTCGTAGCCTTGTGTGCAGCGCGGCCCGAGTGCCCTCGGAGCCGCAGCTGCTGGAAATTAGGGGTGAACCCCCCCACACTGTGAGGATTGCGCCCGGTGACCCCAGGCGCCATAGGGTGTTCTCCTACCACCGATTCGCTGGTTGCCAACTGGCGTCTCTATCCTGTCGGGTGATCCCGACAGCATCTGTGGGCTGCCCCGGTGACCGGAGGCAGCCCACAACATTGGCGACAAGGGTTGTCGTGCCCGCCGGCTAACATTTGCGGTGGGCGGACAGAAGGAACTGCGCACGCGGCCGCAGTCGGCAGCCGTGTGGGGAAAAGAACGTGGTGGCGGCAGCGTTACGGGGGGCCAGGGACCTGCGCGGGTATTGCCACACAGGTCGCCTGGTGCCCACGGCGGCGCTGAAGAAGAGCGGCCGCCCTCCTTTGTCAGCCGAGCTGGAGAGAGGTTTGGACTGCGGCATGTGCTGCGTGAGGGCCCAGGCCCTACAACAAAGGAAGGGGGCGGGGCCTGGAGTCCCGGCCCGCAGTGACGTTCTCCATCGGACTGGGGAGCGCGATTCATTGAGCCCGGGCTGTCGAAGGGTGAAAAGATTTTGTTTTGGAAAAAAAAGGCATGGTCCCAGCGCTGGCCTGGCCACAGAACAAAGGGAAGGGGCGGGGCCCAATTGTCAGAGCTCTCCGCCAGAGTCAGTGAGAATGTCCCGCTCGGGGCGGGTGATAGGAGGAAACCTCTTGCCCGGGCTGCATCTGGGTGAAATTTAAGAACTGAAAAGGAAAAGAAGGTGGCATGTACCCACATCACTGCCCCAGAGACAGAGTGACACACAGTCCGCATTGTCCCTAGCAAGGGGGGGGGACAAAGAGGGGAGAACCAGGCTATGGTGGTGAGGAGCCTCCAGTAACATCCGGGCCTGGAAAAGAAAAAGATAAAGCCTGCCTGGAAGAGGGGTGTCATATTAACCCCACGATCTGTGACTGCTCAGGCCCTAGAGGTTGCGGCTCCACCTGGAGTGCTCCTGCGCCCCTGGGCAGGAAGAAAACCGGGCACCCATCAACAGCTACCTGAAGCCTAGCAACGGCAGGCATCCATCAACACCGGTGACTGCATTCAGCATCCCCAACGGCATTCAGCATGTCAGACGACGAGGGGACATGTCTGGGTCAGCTGGCACCAATACCCCATTTCGATGTCATGGGTGCGCCTGCAAGTCTGGGGGCCAGGTGGGTGGCCTGGGTGGAGAACCTCGAGTTGTACTTCGCTGCAGGGGAAATTAAGGACGCAGCTAAACGCCCGACACGGCTGGCCATTCAGAGGCTGTTCAAGACGTTAGCACCCAGAGATCAATCATAAGGTGCAGCCATCACAGCCCTGAACGAGTACTTTCGTCCCATGATCAACAGGGATTACGAAAGATTCCGGATGAGGTGTGCAAGGCTGGAGGAAGGGGAGAGCCTTGATGCATTCCATGGGAAGCTGCGTGGCATTACACTATCTTGCGACTTGGGAAACTTCGAGGGGGATGAGATCCGAGCGCAGATCATTTACGGATGCAGCTCCTCGAAGCTACGCAAGCAAGTCCTGAGAGACCTGACGCTCACCCTCGATCGAATATTGGAGCTTGGCCGGGCCCAGGAACTGGCAGAGGTGCGGGCCTCAGTCATGGACTCCTCTAGACACCACCTCAAGATGGAGGTCCTCATGCAGCGAGTGAAGGTGGAGGAGGTGGCCGCTGTCGGCAGGTGGCCAGGAGGAAGAGTGATGAGGAGGGGAGACTGGCCGAAGAGAGACCCCAATGCCACAATATGCCATCAGTGTGGGTGGGATCTTCCGCACCCGCAGGACTACCCGGCGATAGGGCAGATCTGTGGAAGGTGCGAGAAAGGAGATCACTTCGCACAGGTGTGCCTCGACCCAGCCCCAGCCAGCATGGTGGGGACATCGGGGGGGGAACACAGAAAAGGGGAGAAGGAACCCCAAGGTGGCGGCGGTCCAGGTGGCGGAAGGGCCCCGAGAAGTACTGCATGACATGGGGGAGGAGGAGTATGAAGAGAATATATTCTTCTTGTCCTGCAGCGGCGCCGGTGGCCAGTTTGACCCATGAATCTTCTGAGTCGGAGGAGCCCGTCGTCGGGCCCCGAGGTGTGCAGACTGGAACACACCTGTTTGCTTTGCAGTGTTATAATGTTTGAGTTTCAAGTAGCTCTTAGGTGGTGCATGGACTGGAATGCACCCAATGTTTGCTGTTATGACGTAGGGGCACACTTGGTGCGTGGACTAGAAGGCACCAAATGGAACCCAGTAGAGTGTTTGATGTTTGCGGTGGGTTTCTTTAATTTTGTTTGTTTATAATAAAGGAGGGATGTTGTGGGGTGGTCTAGTGTTTGTTCTGGCGTGAGCGTCATGGCGCAGTCATGAAGCTCACCTAATAAAAGGGGCTCTGCTGGCGCTGCGAGGGCAGAGCAGCAGAGCCCCAGGAAGTGGCAACTCGTGTCTGTGTTGTTTTGTGCTGTGGGCCTGCCATGTGGTCGTGGCCTTGTGTGCAGCGCGGTCCGAGTGCCCTCAGAGCCACGGCTGCTGGAGACTAGGGGTGAACCCCCCCACACTGTGAGGATTGTGCCCGGTGACCCCGGGCGCCGTAGGGTGTTCCTCTACCACTGAGTCGCCGGTTGCCCATCGGCGTGTCTATCCTGTCGGGTGACCCCGACAGCATCTGTGGGCTGCCCCGGTGAATGGAGGCAGCCCACAACAGGGGGCATCCCTGATAATTAACGACGCCTTAGCTGTGGCGATCACACTGTGAACAGGGGCATATATAGACCAGCGGCCCACACACCAGGACCGATGTGACCTACAACAGGGCATGAACTGTGCAGTATTACTGGCAATTGGTGACTGTGCCACATAACAAGTGAAACCCGTGCTATAAGTGAACTATCCGGGCGTACACGGTAGGATGACGTGATATCATGGGGTGCCCCTGACAAGAGATCCTTTATAGACTACCAGAGTCCACAAGATGTCGAAAGGTACTGGGAAGAAGAAAAACCCATGGACACACACTAGTACACCAGCCAAACCCCCCGGCCCCAATTCCTCAGAGCAGGAGGATGCCCCAGATGTCCATCGCAATGAGGCCAGAGAAGATCAACTATTGGTAACAATGCAAGCCGGCTTCCTGTCTGTTAATGGCTACCGGACAATGTGGTAGCTACCTTCAGTTCACTAAAATGCAAGCTGGAAAAAGTGAGCGGTTGCATAACAGAGACGAGAATTGGGGAGGTAGAGGACACATTGGGTCAGCACGACCGCGCCATAGCGGCTATGCAGACGGAATTGAAGATCTGTGGCAAATGCAACGACTTGGAGTCCCGCTCGCGGTGGTATAATGTACGCATAATGGGGGTCCCTGAGGCGGCTTGTAAAGGGCCAATGGAAAAGATTCTGGAGCAACTCCTCACAATACTGTTTGGTTCTGAGAAATGTTCCCCGCATTTTTTGATCGAGAGGGCACACCGTACACTAGCTCCAGTTCCGAAACCAGGTGCTCCCCTGCGCACCATCTTTGCGATACTGCTCAATTACAGGGACAGAGACTATATCCTAAAGGCTTCCAGGGAACAGGGCACTCTCCAATTTGAAGACGCTACAGTCCATATATATATGTATATATATATATATATATATATATATCCTTATTTCGCTGCAGAGGTCCACATTCAGAGATCCTTTGACCCTGTTAAGAGGCTACTGAGGCTGCGCCAAGTATTCTAGGCCCTAATTGTCCCAGCATAATTACGTCATGGTGGTTAGGCACGTTTCTTTGATAACCCCTCTGATGTGGTCGCATACGTAGAAGCATCGATCCCATTGCTGCCTCAGGAGCGCAGGAACAACTACAAATCTGGTGCCCGGCAGGAAGTAGCACAGAATAATGATGGTATTTGAAGGACAATTCCAACACTCAATCGCTATGGACATGATTTGAATTATAAGCACTTTACTATGTACCTCCTCCTTCACCAATAATCATGAGGTGTACCTTGAAGCTCTAGCGGTTAAGCTACAACTGTGGTCAAAGATGCCAACGTCCCTCTATGGCAGGCTTTCGTTACTCAAGATGGCGGTGGTCCCTAAACTGCTCTATTATTTCAGTAACATCCCCATATGGCATCAGCAAATCTTTTTGGGCAAACTTCGATCCTTGGTGACTGGTTATGTGTGGGGAGCAGGTGCATCATGAATACAGTGGGAGGGCCTGGCAGAACCGTATGAGCAGTGGGGCCTTGTGGTGCCCGATTTTGAATTGTATTACATTGTCTTGCAGGCACAATATGCCGGGCATCGGTATTCCGGGTACAAGGGCCAGATGCATCGGGCACTGGAGTCCTCAGTGCTGCTCCATCGAATTTGAAGGCGATAATCCTTGGGGGGCATTACAAGGACTCCTGCTCAATTGACCCAGTCTATACTACAGTGAATGCGTGGGCAAGACTGTTTAAGCGGCTAGATCTATTGGCCCCATATTGTTGGCTGTCCCGGTTTGGAACTGCCCAGGGCTTCCCCAACGTATGATGCAGATATTAAGAATGGATGGGACCGGGGCGAGGAAATGATGCTGAATAATTTATTTCCGAATGGGCTTTTTGTGTCACTTGAGGACTTTGTTGCCAAACTTGAGAATAACCCGATTAGATCTCTACAATCGGGTGATGCAGCTCCCTCAGGAACCCAACATGTGTGAACCAGTTGAAATGCTAGTGCAGGGTGAGAGTTATAGAAAACCTGTCTCCAGACTGTATAAAGCGTCCCAGACTGCTCAGAAATCAATCAATCTGGCCGGGGGAAATGGGAGAAAGATCTGAATATAGTTATATATGATGATCGGTGGGCACAATGGTGTCACCTGACGAAGGAGGTCTCACTTAACGTAAAATTTAAATTGATACAATTCAAGATATTGAATCATTTACATTACACACCGGCGCAAATTTCTAAGTTTGCCTCGAATGAAAGCAGCGAATGTATGAAGTGCAGTAGCGCGGAAGCCAAATCCTTTCATATGTATTGGAGAGGCCCCATGGTCCCTCAGTTCGGGCAGGACATTACTCAAATACCCTCAGCACTAATGTGAAGATATGCAGATTCTTTAATTTAGCTTGTATGATTGCTAAAAAGTGTGTCCTGAAATATTGGAAATCGAGAATTGCCCCTGGGGTGGTGGAGTTGCTCAGAGAATGGACCTATGCTAATGAAAGAGAGGAGGGCTACACTGCAACAGTCGTGTCCAGCTGCCGACCGAAAGACATTTGGGGGCCCATTCGGGCTCATCTCCTACGAACCTACAGGGGGGAGGGAACAGCTGAATAGACTTTGGGATGCAGGAATGGTCGGGATACCTCGTGATGGTTGTCTTGGTTGTGTTTTCTGGTTTTCATGACTCATTGTGCCTCAGTATTTATGATTTTGCACCTCCCAGTAACGCTGTGTATATGACTTGTTGAGATGTAACATGTCTGCTGCTATGTTAAATAAAGGTTAAAAATAAAAAATAAAGAGTTCTGGCCAGAAACTTCTGTGGATGACTGATAGGAAGAAGTGTGACGAGAAGCTCTTTCAGGCCCAATTCCCTCTCTTGGACCCTAACCAAAGTCTCAGCAGGCAATCGGCAAGCCTGCTCCTTGGTAGTCCCACACACTGTCCTTTTTGGTCAGATCACTGAGACTTCAGACCTTTCACCTCCCTGTTGGTGCATGGGCTTTCCTACCAGTGGATTCATCAGTGAAAGCTAGAGTGGGATTTCCCCTAGAATTAAGAGGGGCCGCCACCCATGACGATATTCTACACGCTGGCAACTGTGCAGCAGAGAAGCACCACGCTGTGCCTCCCTCTGCACCCTGCAGATTGGTAAAGATTAGCTGCGCATAATGCCACTCCCGTGAAGGGAGCATAGTCCACTGGATGCCGGCCTGATGTGTTCTGTGAAGATGTCTCACTTTGGAGCACTTGGGTTGAGAAGACGTGCAGACAGGTGTTCCTGGGTCCAACTGTAAAATTGCAAAACCGAGTGAGATAGATTCTTTATATAAAGTGAGCAGTTTTACAATTGGCATCAGTTTATTTTTATATTGCGAGGCAAACATTAAGAACACAGACTGCAGCTGTGAGCCCACCTTGTTTTGTGCACTCACTTCACCCTTTTTTTTAATGTGTTTTCGCCATTCCTTGGTTGAGCAAGACAGTCTTCCCTGTGCTACAAACACAGTCATTCAATCACTTAATTTATTCCCAGGATCTGGAAGGAACTGTGTGAACTGCAGTGCCGGGAAGGGATGAGGACACTAAATTGGCGAGGGACGTGGAAAAGGGGAAGTGTGATTTCTGTAGTGGCACTGTTATCCTAAGGGAACCTGAATGTATTTATATGATAGATATACTGTAACCATGTTTTGCTTCCAGTATTGACATAAAATAAAAAGAAAAGTTTTTGAAACATCCTCCTGTGTAAGTTGTAAGGAACTCATGGTGGCAACAGTAAAGACAGACAGTGATCACAGTTCAAGGGTGTTAATTGAACTGTGAATGCAGAGTGGAAACACGCCTAACCTAAACCTAAGATGGGCTGCAACCATCAAATGAAAATAAGGCAGTCCGTGTGGCGTTGTGTCAAAATAAAAGGGCCTATACTAAGAAAAAGCTATTGCCAATCCTTACTCTAAATACAAAACAAGTGTGGGGTAAAAGTTCTCAATAAAGAAAGAAGTGTTGACAAAATAAGTCAGTATGCGATTGCCTTCCCCACGATTTGAGCACGGGACAAGATGGATCTCCTGAGCACAGCACACACTCAAGCCTTCCCAGCACGAGCTGACAATTCCATATCAGCTTCTTCGATGGTTGAGTATCTTTTCAATAAAAGTCTCTTGCCTTTGATGGCCTGATGCATTCAACAAACAAACACAAAGTTTGGTTCCACATATACTTTGGGTGACTGATGCACACTTGGGTGCCCCTCTTTCGGGCACTGACCCCTCACAAGTCGTATTCAACAAATCACTTGAACAGTTCCTTTCTCAATGAACTTTGGGTGAGGACTTTCCACCCCTGGACCTGCCTCTTTTGGGTTCGAACTCCTTCTGAAACGCTAGCCTCCCTCTTTCGGGTTCACAATGGCTTTTTTGCATTCACAAGTCTTAAAGTATTTTCAAACAATTCACTGTAGACATCCTTCAGGCGGGGTAATTCCTGTCAAAACACTGTTCATATACTAATTTTCTGGTTCAGGATTCATTTCGTTAGCTTTCACAATCATCTGTCGGTCAAAGACTCAACGGTACAGAGGATTTTACAAGACCCCTGTATGGCCACTTTGACCCCTCTTCGCCTCTTCCTAAGGCCTTCTGGCTAAGGTAGTCTCTACCATTGGGTAATCCCTCAGAGTTTCCTGCATAAGCACCCATGAGGTGCTGGGCGCCTCTGTCGATGGTTTTCCCCCTTTCGCATCAAGATTTGCTTTATGCCTTTCAAAGTTCAAATTAGCTGCTTTCTACTTTTCGTTACACACAGTTCGGTTTCTTATCGACTCTCCCCTCGACTCACCGGCTGTGATGAACCGCTTGACTGACTTCTCCTTCGAGTCAAGGTTGATTCCACAGAGACCAGCATCTCTCCCCAGCTTGGTTATCAGTGGAGGAGGGTCTCGTGCACCATTGGCACCTGCAACACACGCTGGCCTTTGTTTGCGGTCTTATGTTTCTGTTCACGGAGGTTTCAAGGGCCTTGGTTGGAAAAGGGCAAGGTCGCTTCTCTCCTTGCCACCCCCTCGATATGCGCCATCTTTCGCCTCCTTCTGAACTGCCGTGCTGAGTTAGCTCTCACGTTGTGCGGTCTGCCATGCTTGTCCTGTGCTCTCAAGCTCCCCCTTTTATCCCTGTAGGGAAGGGAAAAGGCCATCGGGTGTGCGTGATTCTGGTCAATTGCCAGACTTTTGTATTGGGACAGGTCAGGTAAACGGCTCTGGTGTTAGTCCGTTGTCTTTCATGTTGTGCGAAAGTGTTTGTGTCGGAAAGGGAGGGGCAGTGTTTTGGACCATCCTATGTGGTAGGATGGGGGAAAGTTGTTGCAAGAAGGGGGATACAGCATCTCACCCATAGGTGTCCCACTCCCAAGGAACCCCCCATCCAGGTGATCTTCCCTCAATGGTCCACCCCCAGGAACTGGATCCAATACCGATGGCCATGTCCTGGCCACCTGGATGACAGATTGCTGGGGACTTAATAGGGAGACACCTTCGGGTTTCTCACAAACCCTTCCTCCATGCGATGTAGCCACATTTGTTTCACAGAGGAACTGGGTAAGAAAATCTACATTTCCCTGCTCTTTTCCTTTTCGGTGTTCCACAGTGAAACAATAGGGTTGTATGTCTAGAAACTATTGCATGACCCAAGGGTTGGAGCCTTTGCGTAGGCTAATCCGAACTCGGGGTGAGTAGGCTGTAACGAGTGTGTATTTTCGTCCCAACAGGTAGTACCTAAAATTGATAATGGCCCACTTGATGGCCAGGGCCTCTAGTTCCGACACAGAGTAAATATTTTCACGTGGGAACAGCTTGCGACTGGTGAATATTATGTGATGTTCCAATCCATCGCAAACCTGGGACAGGACGGCTCCTAACCCTGTAAGGGAGGTTTTCCTATGTAAGACAAATTCCTTTGAGAAGTCGACTACCTTTAGGATTGGGTTCTGAAACAGTGTCTGCTTCAAGGTGTTATAACATATCTCATCTTCGTCATTCCAATAAAATTTCTGGGGTTCAGCATTCTTAAGTTCATCTGTCAGCCGGGCTGTTTTGTCTGAAAGTTAGGGATAAACCTTCAGTAATATCCTATTAACGCAAAAAAAAACTCTAAGATCTCTTTTGGTCTTGGGAGTTGTCCTATCTAAGACAGCGTTTTACCTTCTCGTGTTGAGGTTGTACATTCCTGTTCCCTACGAAGAAGCCAAGATATTTTACGGCAGATTGGCCCAATCTGCACTTAGCTGGGTTAGCAGTTAGGCCAGGGTTTCTGAGAACTTTCATGGTGGTATAAAGATGGAAGAGATGGTCCTCCCAAGTTTAACTATAAATGACGATATTGATAATATGAGCTCCACAGAAATCAGAACAGGGTTGTAGGATTTGATCCATGAGTCGTTGGAAAGTGGTTGGTGCACTGTGTAGCCCGAAAGGAAGGACTTTAAATTGGAATAATCCAAGCGGCGTTAAAAACACCGTTTTTTTCCTTATATGGTCCATATACGAGAACATGCCAGTACCCTTTAGTTAAATATAGGGTTTATAGAAAGGTGGTTGCTCTGAGTTTATTAATTAGATTGTCGATGCGTGGCATGGGATAGGCATCTAAATAGTATATTGTATTAACTTGGCGGAAGTCTATACAGAATCCCCAGTCACTGTCAAGTTTAGTGACCAACACGATAGGAGAGGACCATGAACTTGAGGAGGACTCAATGATGTTAGCTTTCAACATTTTGTTGACTTCCTCGATCACTATCTGTTTACGGGATTGCAGAAGTCGATATGGCTTTAAGTGTACCACTTTACTTTTAGGTGTTTTCTAATATAGTGGTATGTACCTTTTACTCTTCCTGGTTTTCTGAGAATGCATTGGGAAATTAAATTATTACATCTTTTAGATCTTGTTGGTGTTGAATGGATAACTCGGAAGGAATTACAACCAAGTTAACTACATCTTTAGGAACAAGATAGGCTAGTACTTTGGCATGGATAGCTGCAGGGTTCTCTTTCCACTCTTTCAAGAGATTTAAATGATATAATTGCATTTTCTGTTTTCTATCCGGTTGGGCTACTCTACAATGGGTTCCCATTCTTTCCACCATCTCATAAGGTCCATGCCATTTGGAGACAGGCTTGTTCTCTGAGGTTGGCAAGAGGAACAGTACTTTCTTTCCTATGGAGAATTATCTTAAATTCCCTTTCTTGTCATAGGTGGTCTTTTGTTGGCTCTGGGCTTTTTCCATGAGTACAAACCAAGTCCCAGACTAATTTCATATGTTCTCGCATTCGGTTGGCAGTTTGCGAGATAGGGGCCTCCTCACGTTCTTCCCAGGTTTCCGGGAGCATGTCCAGGACATCTATCGGCTCTCACCATTAGAGCAACTCAAAGGGAGAGAAACCAGTGAAAGCTTGGGGGTGGGGGGATTTACCTCACTACAAATAGTGCCCATGGGATCATTTGGTCCCAGTCTTTCCCGTCCTTGTCTACCAGTTTTCATAAAATGAGTTTTAGGGTTTTATTGAATCTTTCTACCAAGCCATCGGTCTGGGGATGGTACACAGAAGTTCTCAAGGTGGTAATGTGGAGTAGCTCTTTCACTTTGGCAATCAGCTCATTCATAAAATTCGAGCCCTGGTCCGTTAATATTTCTTTGGGAAAACCTACACTGGAGAAATACAGTAGAAGATGTTTAAGGATCTGCTAGGTAGTATTATTTCACATTGGGAATGCCTCGGGATATCCGGTTGCATAAGCCACGAACACTAGGACATAATAATTACCTAATGTGGATGTTGCAAGCAGTCGACCTATGTCCATACCAAGTCTCGAAAAGACGATTTCTATGATCGGCAATGGGTTCAGAGGGGCAGGTGGTGGGATGTGCGTGCTGGTCTTTTGAAATATTTTGCTCATCTGATGAACATTTTTCCACCGGTGTGGATACCTGGGCAGTAAAACTTCCCACTAGTTTTCGCCTGTTTTAGATTGTCCTAAATGCCCTCTGGTAAAATGGGAGTGCACAATTTCCAGTACAACCTTTCAGTGGCTTTTTGGTATCACCAATTGTGTTTTATCATGCCTTCTAGGGAGGTTTCTCTTCTGTAAAGCAATCCTTGTTTTAGAAAGAAAAAGGGACTCGCCTTCTTCTTCCGGAATTGCTTGTAAAAATGCTTCAGCAAGAGCTGGATCATGTCGCTGGGTGAAGGCTAGGTCGGGATATATGGTGGGTTCTTCTCCCTTCCTTTCTTCAATGTTAATCAATGTATCTGCATCCCCAAAGCCTAAATTACCTCTTTCCATTTTATACGGTTCACTTCCTTTAAACTGAGAAAATAGAGCTCTTTTCAAAATTCCCTGGGCAATTTGATCTCCCCGACGTACCTCAAAAGGGATCTCGCCATGATTTTTTAAGAGAACCTTCACATCTCCCCGAAAGTCGGGATCAATAACGCCTGCTAAAACGTCTATCCCGAACTTCCACGCTAAGTCAGATTTTGGGGATAGTCAAATGTAACAACCCGGAGGGGGCATCAAAACCAAGTCTGCAGGAATCGCTCCTCTTTTCTCAGGTGGAATAATAGCTTCCCTACTGCTACAGATATCAAACCCTATTGATTCCTTAGTGGCGATGGAAGCGCTAGAGGCTCTCTGACTAAGCTTTTGAAATTGTAGGGATCCCCAATTAGTTTCAATTGAGTCACATCATCCCACCCATGAAACCATATGCAAGGAAATCATGGTAGCAAAGACAGACACAAGCGATCACAGTTCAAGGGTGTTTGTTAAACTGTGAATGCAGGGAAATGCAGGGTGGAAAAACGTCTAACCTAAATCTAAGATGGGAGCAAGCTGCAACCATCAAATGAAAATAAGCCAGTCCCTGTGGCGTTGTGTCAAAATAAAAGGGCATATACTAAGTAAAACCTATTGCCAATCCTTACTCCAAATACAAACGAAGTGTGGGGTAAAAGTTCTCAATAAAGAAAGAAGTGTTCACAAAATAATACGTCAGGATGAGATTGCCAGGGGTCTCCCTTCCCCATGTATTGAGCACAGGACAAGATGGATCTCCTGAGCACAGCACACACTCGAGTCTTCCCAGCACGAGTCGACAGTTTCGTATCAGCTATCAGGTTCTTCAATGGTTAAGTCTCTTTTCAATAAAAGTCTCTTGCCTACGATGGCCTGATGCATTCAACAAACACAAAGTTCGGTTCCACATATACTTTGGGTGACGGCTTCACCTTTGGGTACCCCGCTTCTGGGTGCTGACCCCACACAAGTCGTATTCGACAAATCAATTGAACAATTCCTTTATCAATTAACTTTGGGTGATGACGTTCCACTGCTGGATCTCCTTCTTTCGGGTTAACAATGGCTTTTCTTGCATTCACGAGTCTGTCTTTTCAAACAATTCACTGTAGACATCCCTCCGTCGGGTTCATTCCTGTCAACACACTGTTCATAGACACATTTTTTGGTGGGGGATTCATTTCCTTTAGCTTTGACAATCATCTGTTTGTCAAAGACTTTCGACGGAACAGAGGATTTTACAAGGGCCCTGTATGACCACTTTGACCTCTCTTTGCCTCTTTCTAAGACCTTCTGGTTACAATAGTCTCTACCGTTCGGTAATCGGCCAGAGTTTCCTGCGTGAGCACCCACGTGGTGCCGGACGCCTTTGTTGCTGGTTTTCTCCCTTTCTCATCAAGATTTGCTTTATGCCTTTCAAAGTTCAAATTAGTTGCTTGCTACTTTTAGCTCCACACAGTTCGGTTTCTTATTGACTCTTCCCTCGACTCACCGGTGGTGATCGCTTGGCTTTCTTCTACTTTGAGTCAAGGTTGGTACCAAGAAGACCAGCGTCTCTTCCCAGATTGGTTATCAGCAGAGGAGGGTCTTGTGTTCCA
This sequence comes from Ambystoma mexicanum, assembly GCF_040938575.1. Lineage (NCBI taxonomy): Eukaryota > Metazoa > Chordata > Amphibia > Caudata > Ambystomatidae > Ambystoma > Ambystoma mexicanum. The sequence continues at coordinate 994,308,362 of NC_090927.1, forward strand.
ATTACACCTGCTGCAACACACGCTGGCCTTTGTTAGCAGTTTTAGGTTTACATTTGCAGAGATTTCACAGGTCTTGGTCAGAAAGGGCAAGGTCGCTTCTCTCATTGTCACCCCCTTGATATGCGCCGTCTTTTGCCTCCTTTTGAACTGCCATGCTGAGTTGCCTTTCACGTTGTGCGGTCTGCCTTGCTCATCCTGTGCTCTTGTGCTCCACTTTTTATCCCTGTGGGGAAGGGAAAAGGGCCGTTAGTTATGTGTGATTCTGGTCAATTGCCTGAATTAGCCTGACCCTTGTATTGAGACATGTCAGGTAAACGGCACTTGTGTTAGTCTGTTGTTTTTCGTGTTGTGCGAAAGTGTTTGTGTCGGAAAAAAGTGGGGTGGGGCAGTGTTTTGGAATATCCTGCATTGTAGGATGGCAAAAAGGTATTTAAAGAAGGGGCATACCGCATCTCACCCGTCGGTGTCCCACTCCCACTCCAAAGGACCCCCCCATCCAGGTGATCCTCCCTGACTGGTCTACCCCCAGGGAATGGATCCAATAGTGATTGCTGTGTCCTGGCCACCTGGATGACAGATCCCCAGACACCTTCAGGTTTCTTTAAGTATATTTGTGAGCCGCAGTGTTACTCTGTCTTGCTCAAGGGTTTCTTAAAGAGCTCTTACAAAACTCCAAGTGGAGGCATGTCATAAACTCACTGAGGAGTTTGTGATATACATAAAGATTCCGGTGGTATACCACTATTGGTAACAATGGCCCCTCTGCTGTAAAGTATAGCATTAAGGCAAATCCCACTCACCATCTGGGGGTAGTATTTGAAAGATGGTTAACACAAAAACACTTTCTAAATTCCTGCTTTTCATCTATAAATCCATCCGCGGTCAAGCCCCCACCACTACGATAACTGCTTCTTACTGTACACTCTCCCTCTCAAACTCTTAATTCCCGGTCTCTTCACAACCTTTGTGCCACATGAACCCCTGTGTCTCCTTCCACTTTTTCTCCTTTTCTCTACTTGCACGACTCCACTAGAATGCACTCCAGCCAGCCATCATTTCAGTGGAACTCTTCAAGACGAATCTCAAACTCCACCTTCTAGCAATAAAGGAGACCCCCAAATTATTCCACCCTCCTATCCAAACTAACCACTGTCACAGATGGCCTAAAGAACAAGTCAAACCCCAGAGATGGTTCAAGGGTTATTAGGAGTGCTGAGTACCACCCTTGTCTGACAGGGCCAGCATTGTGGCCCCGTCAAGGGGGAAAGGCATTGTGGCCCTGTCAAAGGGGAGGGGGCCCACCCTAACCCAACACAGGTGCCTAAATGCAAGCAGGCCCGTCCCCATCCCTCCTTACCTGAAGTGATGGCAGCCTCCAGAAGCAGATCAGCAACCAGGGTGACATGCACTCCGAAGCCGGAGATCTTGGTAGCATCCCTTGCAAGGGGTGCCGGAAAACATCACAATGTGGCAGCAGGACATTGCATGGATAGACCCAGAACCAAGCGGAATTGTGTCCATCACAACACCAGCAGGCTCCAGCAGAATGTCTGCTGGAGTTTTCAGCCACAAGGACCAACACTAGCCCACCAGAGATCATTTTAAATAATAAAGCCTTACCAAGGCCTTAATACCTCTATGCCACCAGGGAAAATTATTATTTAAAAAAGGCCCTGCAGTACTTGAATAACACAATGTCCGTGGACCCCAGCAGGGTCCATGTTGGAAAGGGCCGGGGATTACCAGTCCTTTTAAGCCCTCCCATGGCCTTGCCCTGTTACAACCCCTGGAGCCACGTAAGCTATTTGTTAAGGCAAGTGGCCAATCCGGTGGAAGGGAATGGGGTATTTAAGTAAGCTTGTATGAATGCTTTAGTGTGGGTTAGTTGGGTGACGTCAGGAGGTGGTGTAGGACTTCCAAGAGACCAGAGGAGGCGAGAGTGATTGGAGTGCAGAGGTTTTTTTTTAAGGAGGGGGCCTGTGGAGTGTTGAGTGTGAGAGTAGAGTGTGAGTAGTAGCGGTAGAGTAGGAGTAGTAGAGGGGTGGTGGTAGAAGTGCCAGAAAGGGAAGAGGGGTGAGCAGGGCACCATATCTGTGGCGTTTGTGAAGTAGTAGTGGTACATGGGAGCAAGGAGAGTAGGTAGCGGGAGTAGTGAATAAGAGAAATAGGTAGTAGAGTGGTAGTGAGTAGAGAGAAGAGCAAGTTACTCTCTTACCTGGTAACATTCTTTCGATGGGATGGTCCGACAACGTATTCCATATCTATGACAGTAATCACCACAGCTGTGCTGCTTCGGAAAATCTTTCGGCGTCTGCGTCCTGCGTCGATGATGTCGATACGCCGCCCTCGAGGACCTCCTCCGACGGCCGACGTCACTGGATGTTATATGTAGGACGCACGACGCCCATAGCCTCAGTTGTAGTTTTTTCCCCAGAACACGTGGCACCCGTCTTCTGCCAGTCTGACCACACAAAGCCTTGCGGAAACGTAAGCTGCCATCGCACAAGAAATTCTGTAGCGGGGAAGGCAGGGAGGGAGCGATATGGAATACGTCGTCGGACCATCCCATCGAAAGAATGTTACCAAGTAAGAGAGTAACTTGTTCTTCGAGGGGATTGGGTCCTCCGACGTATTCCATATCTGTGACAGACTCCCAAAGCAGTACCAATGCAAGGAGGTGGGAAAAGAATTTAGAAAACAGAAATTTAGAATGCCCTATCAAATCGCAGAGTAAAGGACCACCTTGCCAAAGGCCAGATTCTGCCCCCGGATGGAATCGAGGGAGTAGTGACGTACAAAAGAATATACTGAAGCCCAGGTGGCTGCATCACAGATGTTACGAATAGGAACACCCCTCTGTAGGGCAGTAGAGGCAGCCATACTCCTGGTAGAATGGGCCCGTAAGCCGACCGGTGGGTCCTTACCCGCCAAGCAGTAACACTCAGAGATAGCCAAAATAATCCAGTGAGACAAAGTCTGTTTCGTCACAGCTTGTCCCAAACGCTTTCCAGCGTAACCAATGAAGAGTTGATCGTCCACTCTGACCCGGGACATGCGTGAAATATAAAAGCTTAACACTCTCCTAGGATCAAGCCTACGGAGCCTCTCTTCCTTACCAGGATGTGGAGGAGGATAAAACGCCGGAAGAACAACCTTCTGGCCTAAATGAAATTCCGACACCACCTTCGGAAGAAAGGAAGTACGAACACTAAGGACAACCCTGTCCTTATGAAACACAGTGAAGGGTGGCTTAACTGAAAGTGCCTGTAACTCACTCACTCTGCGAGCGGAAGTGACAGAAACCAAAAAGACAGTTTTAAGAGTTAACAGTCTCAAAGGCCATGAATGCAAAGGCTCAAACGGAGCACCCATCAGAAACTTGAGAACAAGGTTCAAATCCCAACCGGGCACCTGGAAAGGTGATGAAGGGAACACAATAGTGAGCCCTTTCAGAAACTGAGAAATTAAAGAAATCTTAAAATAGGAACACTCTTCAGACGAGTCTTAAATATGGACAGCGCCGCCAGGTAACCTTTAATGGTACCCACTTGCAGGCGCCTGTGGGCCGAAGAAAGCAAAAAAGGCAGAACTACAGGAAAGTCACATGAAAAAGGATCCATATCCTTAACCCTGCACCAGTCGCAGAACTTATGCCAATGGCAACGGTACAGTTGCTGGCCGTCTGGCTGAGAGCAACACCTCCATCACGTCTTCAGGGAGGTCCCAATCCTTATACCTCAACCTTTCAGAAACCAAGCGTGAAGGTTGAGGGATCTGACCTCTGGATGGAGAACCTGACCTCCCTCCCGTGAGAGCAGATCGTCTCGGTAGGGAAGACGACGTGGAGGGCAGATGGACAAGTCGAGAAGGTCCGGGTACCACGTCCTACGGGCCCACGCCGGAGCAATGAGAGCAATGAGAATCATCTGGGAACTGAACCTCCGTAACCTCCGCAGCACTTGCGGAATGACGGGGACTGGAGGAAACGCGTACAGAAGTGGGAATTACCACTCCACCACGAACGCGTCTCCGAAGACTCCTTTCAGAGGAAATTCCTGCAAGCAGAACCTCTCGCACTTCCGGTTGACACTGGTGGCGAAGAGATCCACTTGAGGGGTCCCCCAAAGGGCAAAGATCTCCAGGAGAATCTCCTGAGCCAACTCCCACTCGTGAGAGGTCGCGCTCTGCCTGCTCAGAGCGTCCGCCGTCTCATTTTCGTCTCTGGCCAGATGAACTGCAGAGATCGAAAACTTCTTGCTTGATTGCCCAGAACCAGAGCTGCATCGCCTCCCTGCACAGAGGAAGTGACCTGCCCCCCCTTTTTGTTGAGGTAGTGCATGGCCACCGTGTTGTCCATCAGGATCAGGACATTCTTCCCTCACACAGTCGACAGAAAAGCCTTCAGGGCTTGCCTGACGGCCCTCAGCTCCAACAGATTGATATGGAGTCTGGACTCCGACAGAGACCAACGACCACTGACTGTCAACTCGTTGACATGAGCTCCCTATCCCGTGAGGGATGCGCCCGTCATGATCGTCACCTCCGGCCAGGGTAGCCAAAATGGAGCCCCCTTCATCAGATTGTTTTTGACGGCCCACCACAGAAGGTCCTGGGCGACCGAGGACAGCACCTAAACAGGGTCCGACATCCTGCCGGAGGACTGAGGCCACTGGAGCTTGAGTGCCCATTGCAAAGATCTCATCCGCAACCTGGCCTCCGGCACCAGAAGAATGCAGGATGCGATGAGGCCGAGCAATCTCAAGAACTCGAACGCTGGGAGACTCTGGGCAAGCTGAAACTTGTGCACCATCTGCTGAATGTGACAAGCCCTCACCTGGGGAGGAAAACACTGCCCCAGGGACGTGTTGAGCACTGCTCCGATGTACTGGAGCCTCTCAGCTGGAGTCAAATGGGACTTCTTTAAGTTGAGGAAGAAGCCCAGATTGTGGAGGGAGTGGCAGGTGACGGACAGATGATCCAGGACTTGCTCAGGAGAGCGCTCCCTGATCAACCAATCGTCCAGGTAGGAGTAGACGTGAATCCCCCCTTTCCTGAGGTGCACTGCCACCACTACCATGAGCTTGGTGAAAACCCTCGGGGTGGAGGTCAATCCGAACGGCAGGAACCGAAACTAAAAGTGCGAGTCACCAACCGCGAACCTCTGGTACTTCTTGTGCTTTGGATGTATCGGCACATGAAAATAAGCGTCCTTGAGGTCGAGAGACACCAACCAGTCCTGAAGTTAAAGGGCTTGGAGGACTTAAGAGAGAGTAACCATCTTGAACTTGTCCTTCCTGAGGAGTTTGTTCAAACCGCTACAGTCCATGATGGGTCTCAATCCCCAGTCTTTCTTGGAAATCAAAAAATGAGGGGAATACCATCCCTTGTTCCTCTCCGCTACAGGCACCAGTTCTATGGCGCCTTTCTCCAGCAGGGATTGAATTTCCTGCGCAAGGAGCGGATCCGGACTCTTCAAAGAGAGATTCCCCGTGGATTGTCTTGAGGCCTCTGCCGGAAAGGAAGACAGTAGCCGTGGGTTATGATCTCCAGAACCCACACATCTGAAGTAATGGCGCGCCACTCTGCAAGATGCTGCGGCAGCCTTCCCCCAACCGGCGAACCATGGGACATGGCCTCATGACTGAGCTGAAGCGGCTGCGGCGTTGCCTGAGGGCAAAGAGGTAACAGCCCAAGCGGCGTTGGCCCCTCGAGTACCTTGAGTTCCACCTCTGGCACTCCTACGGTGGCCCTTCTGACTGGCAGCGCCTCTCGTTTTACCAAAGGATGAGTAAAACGAAAGGAACCTCACCTCCACTGCTGTCCCCTAGGACGAAAAGGTGGTGGTTGGCGAACTGCAGCGCCCAACGACTTCGCTGCAGATTTGGAGGACTGCAACCTCTCAAGGCTCTCGTCAGCCTTGCTGCCAAAAAGATGAACACCATCAAAGAGCATGTTGAGGAGCCGGGCCTGCACATCAGGAGCAAACCCCGACTTCTGCAACCACGCAAACCTGCGTATTATGGTGCTTGTCGCCATGGACCGGCTGACGCAATCTGCCATGTCCAAACCCGACTGAACTACTGGCTGTGCGGTATTTTCGCGGCAAAGACTTGCCCACTGCCGGGAGACTCCCCGGAGCAGTCCAAGCCGCTGCCATCCTTCTGTGCAGAGCCATATGGAATGCCAGTACCGGGTCAGTGGGTGGACCTTGATCGAGGATATCCGTAAGGTCATCCTGCACAAAATCAACTGGGGGCGCCGACCACCCCAAGTAGTCTGTGACCCTCGACATAAGGCGCCGGTACGATGACTCGGAATGGGTGCCAGGCTCAGGCCTACAGAACTCCACCTTTGGAGAGGTGTCCAGACCACTGGTGTCATGCAGTGACTGACACCAGTCCTCAATCTGGCCATGACCAGAAAGAATCTCATCTGGTATCGAGTCCGGAACCAACCCATCATCAGAACCCTCATCCAACTCGGAAATATAATCCATAGGCTGGAAAGTGGGCATTGAATAGGGGAGAAAGACATGTTTTGCCTTGGCCAGAGCCTTTCCAGGGGGTACCCCCATGCCACGGGGTACCGTACCTCCAACACCACAGCCTCGAACGGCGTCAAGGCCGTTGAGCGAAACGGCGTCAACCTCGAGCGCGGCACCGGCAACATCGACGGCTTCAACACAGGCCTCAAGGGCGGAGCCCCGAGCGTGTCCTTCGACAGCCTGGGCGCCGATGGCGTTGACGACTTCCTCGGAGGCGGAGCCTTGAGAGAGTCCGTTGACGACCTCCGTGCCACCGGCGTCGACGTCTTCTTCGAAGACTTCACAGGTGTACACGGGCTCAAGCGCGTTTAGGACCGGGACCTGGAACGGCCATGAGTGGAATGATTCCCCTTGTCCGAGCGGGACCTCTGCCGCGAATCGTGCCGACCACCCAAGCCCGAAGGTGTACGAGTGGTGTCTCCAGTATGGTCACGACCGACCCCTCTCAGAGGCGCAGACGGACCGGAGCCCTGCGATACAAGAATCGCCAACATTGTCTTCCCGAAGGAAGCCCACTCCTCTGGAGAGGATCGCTTGGTGGGATAAGAAACCCGCCGATGGGCAGAGTCCTCGGAAGAGGACGGGGAAGGAGACCGATGACGGCACTTCTGAGAGTGCCTTGAAGAGGCAGAGGAGTGGCGGGACCCACTCCGGGATCGAGACCCCCTAGACTTACGACTATGATGCGGAGAGTCGCCCCTCGAATCGTCCGTAGAAAGCCCAGTGGACCTCGCCTTCTGGGGCTTGGACACCTTACTGACCGACAGCTTCTTCTTACGTTCCCGCAAGGCCTTGGACGTAAGCGACGGGTAGTCGACACAATCATCCGTGTCGTGGGCCTCCCCGAGGCACCAGAGGCAGGCGTTGTGCGAGTCCGTCACCGACATCTTGGACCCGCAGTGCCCACACTTCTTGAAGCCCGGACGCAGGGCGGAAGCTTCACGAAGAATATACTTCACACAATACGAACAGCTTCCAAGAACAGAAACTCCAAAGAGTCGAGGCGTGCCGAGATCTCCGAAGCGAACACGTTCACGGAAAAAACGGAACTGAGGCTATGGGCGTCGTGCGTCCTACTTATTACATCCAGTGACGTCAGCTGTCGGAGGAGGTCCTCGAGGGCGGCGCATCAACGTCATCGATGCAGGACACAGACGGCGAAAGATTTTCCGAAGCAGCACAGCTGTGGTGATTACTGTCATAGATATGGAATACGTCGGAGGACCCAATCCCCTCGAAATAAACTTACAGTAGTGGTATTGGGAGGCAAAGGTAGTAAGGAGATAGAGTGAGCAACGAAGTAGAAACTATAATAGACAGAGTGGGAAGAGTGACAAGGACTGGCAGAATTTGAGTAGATATTGGCGTAGAGTGAAACAGATAATATGTAGCAGAATAGTAAGAATTGGGGAAATAGAGTGTGAGGAAGGAGGGAAGTGAAGACAACAGAGGTATGAGGTAGTTGGAGGTACGAGCGTTAGTAAAAACAGGAGTAGGAAAGGAAGGAAGATCGAAGGGTTGCAGTGGAAAGGCAGAGTGAGAGATTGGAGGAATAGTGACGGGGTGGGAGGGGAACATCTTAAAGAGACCAGTATAGTGAAAGGTCAGATACGAGTCGTGTGAGAGAAGCAAACATGGTACTGGGCGGAAGAAGGCACCATTCCCAACTCCCTAAGACTAAGCGGGCTAGGTTAGGGAAAGCCTAAAAGACCCCTAGGGAGAGCCATCGTTTTAGGGAAAACCTCTCTAGTCACAGTCGGATGACAACAGTTAGGGGTTACCGATCCGAAAACTACTAATCTCCTCTTTAGGGAGGCCTGCGTTAGGGAGGTGGGCATAAGACAAGGGAAGCCAAGGCAGAGGGGCAGCCCTACCACCAATTCCCCTTAGACCCCGGTAGGCCCCAAAGAGCCTTGAAATGGGAAGTCTTTCTGATCATCTGTAATTTTAATAAACACCCTTGGACTTACTCTAAGAGTCAGCGTGAATCTTTGTGGCGGGCCACCCCGTCACACTCGCTCTCATCTATAGGAAGCAGTGCCCTCCCTAACCCAAGCATCCTTATTCCCCATGCTAGCGTCATCTAGTACCTATTGACCCCTACTGTCTGAGTTCTACCTTTCTGTTGGGGAGGGCCTAAAAGCAATCTCCTTCTCTATCTAATCTTCCTGCAGAGTTTCATAGGCTGGCCTTTCACGAACTAATCACTGGTTACTTCTAAAGGGTTATAGAAGTCGTGTCCTTCAGACACTGAGGACTAGTAGCTCTTCTTTCACTCATGCGCTGATGTCCATCTCCCTATTGCACACTGCAGCTTTTCCTCCTCCCACTACTTTCTTTCTTCCAACTGCACTCACCTTCCCCTCCTGCCACTTCCTCTTCCTCTTGCTGTCCGTCCTAAGCCTTTCCCTCTACTCTATCTCCAGCCTCTCATGTTACTCTTTCCTCCTGCCACTCTCCCCTCTACTAGTACTGTCCCCTTTCCACTACTACTCTACCCTCTCCACTCCACTACTACTCCCTCTCTCTCCTCCACTAATTCCCCCTCCAATACTACACTCTCCTCTCCACTATTCTCCACTCCCCCCACCTACTAGTCAATCACTCTCCTTTCACTCCCTCAGTCACCTTCCACTCACTCTGCACTTTCTCTAACACCCTCACAACATAGTACCAGTTGTTCTCACCAACCAATAACTTACCTTTTCTCCACAACGCCTCCAGCATCCTTCCTCCTTCTGGCCTCTTGGTCTGCCACCTCTTCCTCCTCTGACCTCTCCTGACCAGCTGACACCTTCCTGTTTTCTGACTTCATGCTCACCCTCGATTTCCTTCTCCTATTAGTCTTCATTCCCTAACCCATCTCCTCCTGGCCTCCCCACCACAGAAGTGTTACAATGGGCGAAAGGCAGAAAAAGGGGATTAAGCCTCGCCCATTTCTTCTGCGCTGTGCGGAAACAATGATAGCCCGCGTTAGTTCACTTTAGGGAGCTGTACTGCAGCAAAGTCTCTGGTCTTTTCAGTTCGAACGACATTCTGAGGCATGTTCGTCACAGCTGGTGTTAGCAGGCTCTGTTGTAGCATTGCGTACACTGGTAAGCAATATGTGGTTTTTTCCGACGGCTGCACGCCCTTCCCACTACTTGGCTTAGTGGCTCTCTTACTATTTGCTAGCTGTATTTATCTGATGACTGAAATTGTTGGCTAAAATGCCCTGATGGGTTGCAGTCTTGTGGGCGGAGTCTGCCAACACCTTGGTTGCCGGTTGAGGTTCTCTGAAATGAAAAAGAAACTGCCCGGCTTTGCGTTCAGGAGGTATGGGGTGCTCCACAAGAGTACTGTTGACAGACATGCAGGCACTTGGGGAGGGTACTGGGATCCTCCCAACTGCCACCTCCCCCGACCCCTCTGGGGTAGGAATGGCTCCGATTTATATCCTGGTTGGCATCCCACCCAGGATGCTCCCCATATGCTCTTGACAAGGAATTACTGACCTGTAACACCAACCACCTCTCCAACATTCTTCCCAAGGGCCACTATACAATTAGAAAATACTGACCTCAGCTAGTCCAGGTTTAAAAAAATATGTGATGTACTTCATTTCCCGTCCCTGGTGTATTTTAAAACCTACTAGTCTTCACCCCTTCAAAAAATGCTCTTATGTAAAAGCACCTCACAATAGATACCCTGTTCCTCAATAAATATAAACAAAGAAAACAGTACTTCTTCCCATTACTTTAAGGAAATAGTAACAGATATTCTCACACACTAGCTGTTGGTTGCACTTTTCAGTAAACTCCTACCAGCAAGTATTCTTCTGCCCATCACGGATGACAATACAAACTCCGAGACTCTGAAGGATAGTTCAAGGGCGTTTACTTAAAAAATAGAGAAATTTATCACTTTTTACTCTGGTTAGGTTGAGGATTGGGTTCACTAATTGGCTTCCCTCTCTCCACCTCCCATGGTCTTGTTCCATCCAAACCCAGGTGTCCCAAAATCCCAGGCCTCCCTACCAGAGACCAGTAACACCTATATAAGGCTAGCTATAGGCGAGGGCTTAAAGGCAAAAGCCTTCTCTATCTGGGTCTCTATGGGGGGTCTCCTAGGTGTTCCGTAACTTAACAAGGACCAATTGACACCCTTGCTCCTGCTCTGGCTGACTTCTGTAACCTTTCCTTTGCCTCTGCAGCCTTCTCCTCCCCTCTGAAGTACTCTCTTATGCACCCACTTTTCAAGAAACCCACAGCCGACCACTCATGCCCGGCTAACTATCGCTCGGCCTCCATCACTCCTTTCCTAGGCAAACTCCTGGAAAAGCTGCCCATCTCCCAGCTTAATCTTCACACTGATTCTGTTGGTTGTCTCCATCACCATCAGTCTGGCTTCAGAGCTGCCAGAAGCACGTAAACTTCTCTCCTGAATATTCGTGAAGACCTGCTCTCCAACCTCGACTCGAACATCCCATCTGTCCTCATAAAACTCAATATGAAAGGTGTACCGCCCGAGTCAAACTCCCCACCTGCCACTCCCCTCCTCCCCCCTGCAATTTCCCCCTTCCCTCTAACCCTGCACTTGCACGTTCTCAATGTCACTGGGCCTAGTAAGATCATTGTTGTGTCCTCCCTTGTTCCCCTCCCTTGCCTCGTCGCGCTCTGAAACACTTGTGTTTGAGCGCGATACAACTAAAATATATCATATAACACTCCCCAAGTTCTCTCAACAGGAATGATGTATTCTATTGTGCCAATGTCGGAGACTCTGGTCTTTTCTCTGCCTCAGTTGCTCTGTTTCTCTCTCCCTGGCATTACTCCCTCTATTCTACTCACTCCCCAACTTCCTGTCCTTGCTCACCCACCACATTCATCTTCCCACGCTCTCCCCTCATTTGTTCCTCTGTTATTCACTCTCCACTCAACCTTCTTCGTTCCTCTCTCAATATCCCTCTCTTCACACTTCTCCTCTTTCCTCACCGCTCTCCCCTTCTCTCTCCACAATCACTCTCACACATTCAGAGTTTCAACATCAAAAATTGGTACAACTCTCTCTCACAGCCAACACCTCATCTGCATTCCGCCCCATCTTTGCAAAGACTTTTCACCATCTTCTTTTCTCTCACTGGTCTCTCGGATTGACTACACTCCTTCCGACTTGACCCATAAAACTCACTTTGGCTTACTTTCCTGCACCTTTTATATTGTTCCCTTATTAGTTCTAGCTCTCCTCCCCTATCCACTGGTTCAAATGCCCAGCTGACTCAGTGGGCAAATCTAGGGCTATTCCTTCCCCAGAGACAGTGTTAGATAGGTGTAAGGATTTAAACCCCCTTTTAGCCACGTCCCCTTTTCCGCGCAGGGCTGTCTGCAATTTCTGTCATGTGCTGCAGATATGGCATTTTGGGTCCTTGTTTCCACGGTGAGTTTATGTGTCCTGAATAGTTTTCCTGTATCATTGTGTAGTGTGTGTTGTGTGCGGTCACTATCCTTTTCTGCTTGATTAGTTTGTCCTCCACTCCTGGGATCTGTAGTACTTGGGGTCCTGGAATAAAAAAAAGAGAACTCTGGGCAGAAAAGGTACTGGGAGGCACTTTGTGACAGAAGATGGTGCTGGTATTTCCATTCAAGGCACGTGAGGGGGTGGAGGGACTGGGCGTGCCCCTCTCGCCCAACTCCAACTCCCCACCTCTCGGACCAGTCTGGCTCTAGCTTTCGCTAGGATAGGCCCCTGCCCTAGGTTGAAGCCAATATCTATCCCATTTGTGAGCATAGTAGTGCGAGATTGACACAGGTGGCATTTTTGTTGCTACAGACTTTTAGTAAAGTATAAATAGGGTTGGAGAAAGGCCTCACTATCGTCAAAGCTAAGAGGTGGTTTGCCTGCCTCCACATAATTCTTAAATGAATAACATAGTTCTATTGAATCACAACACAGTTCACAACATAGTTCTCTTGAATCCTTAAAGAGCTATGACTCTTCCCTTTTCTGTTACACACTTTTATTTTGACCCCTGAGTTTTCTCAACCCTCCTTAAATTCCTTTGGTATACTCTCCAGCCGGGGTATGGTTCCTTGTTCCTACAACAAAAAAAAAAGGGAAATGAACATTCCCTTTTTTAGCCTTCATCTTCTTACCCATGGTTTACTCACCTGCCAGGGTATCCTTGCTTTCTTGTTTCAGTGCGAGTCCCAGGCTCACTGTTGCCTGGTTCACTAACCTGCCAGGAATTCTAAGCCCTCTGTTCAGTTTCTCTTTTATCCTGCTCACAAAACGTTTTCAATATTGGGCCCGCAACCCTTTCTCATTAATGCCACTGCCTTTATTCAGGTTCTTGTTCTCAACATGTGTCCAGTCAGTAATAATTCTACTGCCTTTACTTGGGCCCTTTCCCTCATCGATATTATTATTGGTAATAATTGCTTTGCCTTTACATTGGCTCTTTCTCTTATCTATATTATTATTGGTAATAATTGCTTTGCCTTTACTTTGGGTCTCTTGTGTAGTACGTGGTGCACAGCATTCGCCCAGAAGCGCCCTGGTAACCCGCTCACTCTCCCTGTGATTACCAGCTCTGTGCGGCGTCTTCAGCGTTCGTGTTTGACCGGCGTCTGCGCCTTCAGTCCATTGACTGGCAATGCGGCTTGTGTGTTGTAAGCTTCCCGCTTTGCCTTTCTCTGTGTTCAGCAGCTCTGGCTGCCCGAAACAGAAAAGCATTAAACTTCTCCCGACCTAGCTCCTCTGCGCTGCGCAGTCTGCTCGCCTTCAAAAGTGTCAGCTTCCGTCAGGTGCCTCTCCGGTCCTCCTAAATTCAGTTCACCTTTGTCCTTGTTAAATGGCTCTGTCTTTCTCTGCAGTTTCCGATGACTATAAAATGGCGTTGGCTTACTTTGTCCAGTCATCCTCATTACTCCATCCCTCTTCCTTGTCTCTGTACTAACAATTAATGTTTTTTTTTATTGTAAAAGAAAACTACAGTTCAATAAATCAATATCAAACTTTTGTTACAATTATGCATCGTCCACATTACAGTACCTAAATCCATATTCACAGTCATTGTTTATAGAATGTTGGTGGCACTTATAGGTCCTTATTAATTAAACTGTTGATTTTGTGCAGGTGACGTTCATCAGACACAAGCTTTATCACCAAGAATCATATCTAGGTAATCAATTAACCTACATGATAACTTGATGTTTTTACCGGCACTTACATATGTTCACTATTCGTTCATGTCATTGTTCTGAGGTTTGAAACTATTCAAGTGCAAAGTCCGCTGGCTAGTTGTGCCTGTGCAGGCAATTATCAAGTGTTTTAAAGACTCCGTTTCTCCTGCATTTGTTGTTTGTGGTGTCTTTGTTTCATCTTATCCAGAGCATTTCCCGATTGTTTAGAGCATTTAGCCTGAATTTTAGGAACCTGACCCTGTATTAACGTGAAGGGCAGTCTAATAGGTATTTCGGTGGCTTATGCAGTTTGATTTCTCCTGGTCCTAGTGGGAAAGCAGTTTTAAGTTCAGTGTGTTTTTCGATGTTTTGAATCCAGTCCCATTTTTCTAGTTTTTTTTTTCGCTTGTTGGGGACGATTGATTAGCTCAAGTCGGCTTATGTTAGCTGCTTCCATAATTGCATCTAGTTTTTGTTTCCAGATTTGGATTAATTTGGATTGCATGTCGTCATTTCCAATCTTGAATATTGTATATGCTGGTATCTTTTGGCCACAGTACATTTTCCTCAAGGTGGAGAGAGATTTCCAAATAACTGTCATATGGAGTGAATTGAGTGCCAATTGATATCTTAGCGCCGATATGGGGATATAGGGAAGCCTCAGTGCACGTTTCCAAAAGATGCCTTCCAGTCTTTGCCATAGACGGTGATCTAGGTTCCAGCCAGCTTCAGCACCAAACACAATGGTCGGAAAGACCTTCTAGAGATCGAATGTCATTATTGGCGCAATAGTAAATTTCCCATAGTCGTGATTGATCTTTGCGCCTTGTAGACTGTTAGGCAGAAACCTGTGCAGTTCCCTCTGGGACCACTGCAAACGATTTAGGACTACAGGTGTTTGGCAGTAAACCCACTTGGTAGCAGTCTGTACCACACAGATTCACTTGGTAGCTGTGGCTGAGCAGTCAGACTTCCCTCAAGAAGAGTTAGGCAGTATACAGAGTATTCACAATAGGTCAAGAGCACACACAAGTAAACACTGACCAGGGCTTGGTGTAAAAGAGATATAATTATTTACTTAAAACCACATCTAGAAAAACACACAGGCACTAATAATAAGCAATTCAAAAACAGGTCACTAAAAGATATACACTCCCTTAAAAGGATATTAGACTAGTCTTAAGTAAAGCCCCACTTATTTTCAGACAGCGGTGAACGCTTAACGTAGATGGCACTCTAATAGTTCGTTTTAAAAAGGGAGAGAAAAGCAGAGAACAAATTGAACAGATCCCAACACTTTTACAAGAACATAGCAAGAGAGGAAGGCAAAGTAAAACCGTGAATTCAGAGTCAGTAGGCTGGATCCGCTTTAAGAGGATCGAAACGAAATGTGTCCAAGGTCACACGGTTGCAGTGCACAAAAAGTCTTGTAATGGTTCAAAAAGGAGTTGGACCACAGAAAGGGACCAGTTACAGGGTCAAGGCGGCCAGCCCAGTCCAGAAGGTTAAGGAGTTATTATTACCTTGTAGCAATCTTTAGAAAGGGAGGCCTGGCAGACACGGAACCTTAAAGTGGTGAGAATACTCCAGCGGGGGCAGTTGTTCCTGGCAGAGGATGCAAGTCGGTGCTTCGTCCGGGGGAAGAGAGGATCTCGTCGTGGAGGAAGACGGGAGTCAGTTGCACTGCCAGGGAAGAAACCAGCCGCGGAGCTGCTCAGGTACAAGGAGCGGTCTGTTGATTCGCGGTTCAGTGGTGAGTGGCTTTCCGGCCGCCGGGGTGCTTAGCACGGGCAGTTCGACCACAAACCGGACTGGGGTGCGAAGAAAAAAAGGTAAACTGGTTGTGCCCACCAGTCAGGGGAAGAAGCCTCTCCAGCCGGGAGATCTCCTCTGTCGTCGGGAAGTGGTGAGTCGGTTCTGCAGGGCTCCACCGGTGGTGACGTCGTGGTAGGTCGGCTCAGCTTCTCCCTCGTTGGATTCTCAAGTCCTGTGGCGTCTTCTGAAGTTCCAGTCCCCAAAGCCCTGCTTTTATGCAGCATACCCCCATTCACTCAGCCTAGCTGTCACTCAAACATGCTAAGTGGTGAGCCGGCCGGCTCACCACTTGGGCTAATCACACAAGAGTGCGACTTGAGTTACTAAGGTAAATCAGTCCAGGGTGCCTAAACCCCCTCCCACACCCCCTATGGTACCCAGACAGAGTGGCACCACTTTTGGAGGCTTCTGTGGAGAAGCCCGCCAAAAAGTGGAACAAAGGGCTCGGCTTAGGTTGGAGTCACAGAAGAGAACACAAACGCCATTTTAGAATCGAGTCTTGGCAAAAAATACCAACCGGCGAATTAATATTAATTAAATAAACCGGCGGTATGTTCGAGGCTATGAGAATTAAATAATTAAAGTTGGTAGCCTCGAACAATGGGAAAATCCCATAGGAAAATATTAGCGGTCGAATATAAAAAGTAGTTTCCACTGCCACCAGCCAAAACTCGATCAGGGGGGACGGAGATTTGCCCCCTCGACAAACAGACCCCGGGGCAATCGAATTGCCCCGACCAGTACGTCCACAATATGATGGTTTGTACTGGTTTCTGTTCATAATTTGGGACTAGTAAAGCCAATGGTGACTTTACATTCCCTGGAAGACAGTAGTCAGTCCCAGGGTATGGAGTCTATGGTGGGGTGTCACTATGACACCCCGGTGTTAATGCACGGAGGGTGCTGTGTAACAGACATAGTAAAAACACATGAGACCCTATGGAGTAAAGGACCCCTAGCCCATAAACACATAAGCAGTCAAAGGAACACCATAAATCATGTCCAAGAGTGGGAGAAAAAGAGTCTCACTCTTGGCAGGAGGAAAAACAAACTCCAGAAATCCAGCAAAGCTGCTGGGGGACTCACTAGGTTAGGAAATTCAGCCTAAAGAGAGAATTCTCCCTAACATAGACCGAGTTTGATTGTTCTACTGATCAAATCATTAGTCCATGCCGTTTCGCAGACAGAGTTATTAAACATCACGCCCAAGTATCTTATAGATGTTACGATACTGAGTATGTCATTTGCAATTTGCCATTTTAATTTTTTATCTGCCCTGTTGAGCGTATGGCTGATACTCATGATTTTTGTTTTTTCGGTGTTTATCAACAGCTCATTTGTTTCCATATACTCATTCAATCGTCTAAGAAGGCGCTGGAAGTCGATCTGTGTGTAGTCAGTTAGTACTACATCATCTGCGTAGACCATAAATTTGATTGGGGTGTCATTGATCTTGGGCGAGAAGCCGATACCGAGTTTAGCCATGCCGGCAGGTCAGCTATGAAAATTTTGAATAATTCTGCTGCCAACGGGCATCCTTGCTTGACACCTTTATAGGTTGTTACCGTTAAGCTCAACTCTCCTTGTTGATTTAGCCTGATCTGTATCGTCGCGCTAGAATGGAGTGCTTTTAGTGGTTCCAAGATTGTTGAAGGACATCCCCACTTTTTTAGCTCTAACCACAGTTTCTCATGATTTATCGTGTCAAAGGCTTGCCTCAAATCTATGAATGCAAAGAAGATTTTCCTCTTTGCTCAAAGAGCCTCCAGTTTTAAGATGTTCAATAGTAGTAGGTTTACATCAACTCCAACACTCTCGGTAAAGCCTGTTTGTCGAATGTCGTGTATTCCCGACTTGGAGGCCCATGAGGCAAGTCTCTTTTGGAGAAAGGAGCCGAAGATTTTCCCGATTGTATCAAGAAGGGCGATGACAATTAATGAAGTTCTGGGCTAGAAAAGACATGGTTGTCCCAAAAAGATATGTCTGAAGGATTGTCTTGACTCCGTATTTTCACGTCTTCCTGCAGCTTGTCCTCTCCAACATGGTTTTCCCACAGATAACCTCCCCCAGGGTAAGAATCAGCTAGTTTCTGTCTTTCCCTGGCAACGTAAGAGAGGCTTCTTTCCAGGGAATCAGTGACAAGGTTGCCAGGTTCGTCACACAAAGTTCCACAGGGGTCAAGAGAATGTCTACCTTCTCTTGACTTCAACAAAATGTTCACAATCCTAGGGGTGTCTCCCTTCCCCAGGTTTCTCTTCCTTTTACACAGCAAAACGGGTTCCCTCTTCTCCCTGGTATTTTATTGTATGGTACTGTGACCAAGAAGAGTAGTTCCAACTATTGTTCTTATATGGGTGTGAGCCCTAGATTCGTGTAACAAACACAATTCTCTTCCCAGATAGGCTTGGTGCACTCTCCTGCCAAGTACTAACTTCTGCCACTTTTGTTATTTATATGGATGCGAGTGCCAGACTGGCATTAACAGTTCTCCTTCTAGATAGACTTGATGCACTCTACTGCCAAGTACTACCTATTGCACAGCCATCCTGGTTTACCTTTCTCCCAGGTACTGTGACTAGGAGGATGAGCAACTGTGGTATTCCCTTTGGTCTTCCGCCTTCTGGATAGGCTGGGTTTACTCTCCTGCCAAGCACTACCATATATGACCAAAGATGTAACAGCTTCGCTATCACTTTCAGGGTCTGGGATCTTCCTCCCACTTCCTCGATTGCCACCACCTCATCTCCTTATCACCGTCCCAGGCCCGGGGGTTCAGGGTATTCCCGTCCCCTTTCAGTTTGCCACAACTTCTTCCACTCATCAGGGTCCCAGATCTTCGGGTCGGGGTATTCCTCTCCCTTTCTCCGGCTCCGGAGATATCGACCTTGTCTGGGATGTCCCGGTTCCTTCCCAGGTGCAGCAAACGCGGTCCTCTTCCTTGTGGCTCCTCCAAGGAGGACTGGGTTCCGTTTTTTTTTAAAAAAAATTATTTATAACTCAGCACACAGGTGAACATAAACAGGAGCATTTACTTGTAACCTCTTAAAATGCATGTGGCAAGATATCTCTTTATCCCACCCCCGATATCCCGGGTTGGGTTTTGTTCTGGGCCCTCATTCGGCCGGGCCGGGCGGCGAGTGTTCGCTGGTAAAGTGTAGGTCTCTCGCTATCAGGCGTGGCTTATAGGTCAGGGCTGGGTAGTTTTGGTCATAGTCTAGCAATGGTGCACAAATGTTTGTGAATCGGTGGAGCAGACCCGCTTTAGCTGCCGTGACCTTTTCGGCTATTAGAATGTCCTAAAGTTTAACCCACCAGAGGGTCATCAGGGGCCCTTCCACGGACTTCCAGGTGCGGGCCACCGTAATTTTAGCTGCCAACAAGAATTGAGATACTAACGCTGTCCTCCTTCCTGTTCTCAGGTAAGAGTCTGGGAGCGGAATCCCCAGGAGGACTTGCTCGGGGGCTAGCAGTATTTCCACTTGGGTGATGTCCTTTATCGTGGCCAGGCAGTGGGTCCAGAACTCTCTTACCTTAGGGCATGTCCAGTACATGTGGAGGTAGGATCCTGGGAGGCCGCAGAGACGCCAGCAGTGAGGGTCCAATGCCGGCTGAAAGTGGTGAAGGCGTAGCAGGCGGTAGTACCAGCGCAAAAGCAATTTGTGGGCACATTCCCGGTTAGTGATGCAGCGGGATGCTGTGCACGTTCTTGTCCAGATGTCCAACCATGTGTGGTCCTCTGTAGCATGACCTAGATCCACCTCCCATTGAGTCATATAGGACGGCCTGGTATGGAAGGGGTCTGCTTGCAGTAGTTTATAGAGGGCCGAGATCTTCCCTTTAGCTGGCAGGTCAATTACTGTGAGCTCTAGTGGGGCAGAAGCTTGTGTTGCTGATGCTCGGGTCTGAGGGTGGGAGCACCAGTGCCTCAATTGGGCGTAGGTAAATCTGTCAGTTTCTGCCAGATGGAAAGTCCCTTTGCATTGTTCGAAGGTGAGAGGGGAGTCCCCCTCGAAGAGCTGCCCCAGCGATGTGAGGCCTCCCGCTACCCAGTTCCTGAAATTTGTTGGGTAGGCACCCGGGGAAAAGGCTGGGTTAAGGAAGATTGGAGAGAATTTACTCAGGTCCCCTGGAATACCTCTGTGTCTGCGGGCCCACCCCCAGGCCTTTATCGATTGTTTTGTAGAAGTCAACACTCCTGGCCAAACCCGGCATAGTGCAGCGGGAATGGAAGGAAGCGGAGGGAGAGGGGAGGAAGGCGGGATTGTTCGATCTCTACCCACTTTGGGTGCCCTATGGCGATTCCCCATGCTTGGAAGTGGGCCAGCTGCGATGCTATGTTTGCGGAGGTCTGGAACCCCCAGTCCTCCCAGTTTCGTGCTGGCCATCATGGTTCTTCGGGGGATCTGTGCTTTCTTGCCCCTCCAGATAAAGTCAATCATTTTCCTTTGGAGCCGCTGTGGGGGGGGGGGGAGTGGGCTTAAGGTTGGGAGGGAGGAGCAGGCATAAAGGAACCGAGGGAGGAGGTTCATTTTGCATGTCGTAATGCGGCCCAACTGAGAGATCTCCTGCGACTGCCAACGGATAAGGTCTTTTTCCAATTCTTCGAAGAGGGGGGTAAGTTTGCCTGTTAAACTTTCTTAGGGTGGGCAGGGATCTGGACCCCTAAATATGGGATAGATTGGGTGCTCCATTGGAACAGGCTTTGCTTCTACAGGACCTCCTTCTCGCCTGGGGCCAGACCCACTCCGAGAGCCATTGATTTTTGGAAGTTAATGGCGAATCCTGCTACACTCCCGAATCTGTGGATTTCGGTCAAGGCCGCTCTCATGGAAGCCTTAATGTTTGTGATGTTAACAGCGCTTTATCTGCGTAGAGAGCAATTTTATGTTGAGCAGGGCCTATCTGCGGGCCGCTGATCTGTGGGTTTCGGCGGATTCGTTGGGCCAAAGGTTCCATGGCCAAGGCAAACAGCAGGGTGGATAGTGGGCAACCCTGTCTTGTTCCGCACGTGAGAGGGATTGGGTCCGACAGGCGGTCGTTGACTCTCAGCCGGGTCTTAGGGGCTTGATAGTTAGCTGGGACCATTTTCTTGAAGGTCGGACCAAAGCTAAAAGCCTCAAGGGTGAGACGCAAATAAGTCCAATCCACTTTGTCAAAAGCTTTGGTTGCATTTAGCGCCAGCAGGGCAAGTTGTTGGGCGTCCTGGCTAGCAACCTCTATTAGGTCCAGTGCTCTGCGGATGTTGTCTTTTGTCGACCTGTGGTTTATGAACCCAGTTTGATCCGGGTCTATAATACTCAGGACAATAGGTGCAAGCCGGTTGGCCAGAATCTTAGAGTATTTATTGGCCTCCAGGTTCAATAGGGAGTTGGGTCTGTACGAGCTACTGTCTTGGGGATCCTTTCCGGGCTTGAGGATGAGGACTGTGATGGACTCCTGCATAGTTGGAGTGATACTTCCAGTGGCCACAAAGGAGTTGAAAAGACGAGTTAGGGGGGCCACTAATTGCGAGTGGAAGAGTTTATACAATCGGGTGGAGAACCCATCTGGGCCTGGGGCTCTGGGTTTCAAGCTTTTTATGGCCACCTCCACTTCCTCATTTGTGATAGGAGATTCGAGTTCTTCCCTTGCCGTGGGTGTCAGGGGTGGGAGAGCCGCCTCTTGGATGTAGGATTGCTGTTAGTTTAGGTCCCTCTGGACTGCCGTCATTATCTCTGCCTGGTAGGCTACCGCCAGGCATAACTTTTCATGTTCCACATAGTGGACCACCCCCTCTGAGTCGCGGAGACCTAGGATGTTTTTTTTTCCTTCTCTTTGGCCAGCTTATTTACCAGGAGCTTGTTAGCTTTGTTGTTATTGATGTAGTACCATTGTTTCGTTCTGGTCAGCAGGTTTGCTGTGGCGTCAGCATAGTGCGCCTTGAGCCTCTTTCTTGCCAGCTGTAGGACTCTGTAGGATTTCGGTGACCAGCCCTTCTGTTTGTGAGTGGCCTCCGCCTCACGGATTTCTATTTCCAAAATAGCGCAGGTCACCTGCTTTTCATTGTGGAAGGCCGCGCCTTGGGCAATCAGTTCACCTCTAAGCACCGCTTTCATGGCGTCCCAGGTTTTGGCTGGGGAGGTGTCCTCGTCGCGGTTTTCAGCGAAGACGTTTTTTATTGTTCTGGCGATGGAGTCTCTCACTGCCATGTCACCCAGGATAGGGTCATATAAGTTCCAACGGCAGTGAGGGGGAGGGTCTGGGTTGTGGGATCGGAGGGTGAGTGAGACTGGAGCGTGGTCAGAGAGGATCCAGGGGCCAATAATGTCATCTGAAAAGGCCAAGATCTGGGGGGAGGCCAGCAACAAGTTGATTCTAGAGAAGGTGCGATGCACATACGAGTAAAAGGTGAAGTCTTTCTCTTCTGGAGATAGCACTCTCCAGGTATCCACAGCGTTCAGCATACGGAAAAGGTGGAGCAGGACCTTTGCCAACTTCAGGTCCCTGGATGTTGGAGGGTGTGATCTGTCTTTGAGGGGATGTGGGGCTCCGTTAAAGTCTCCTCCAATGACGACTTGCGCCTCGATGAATGGAAGGAGGGACTCTTCTTAGTCTTGGTAGAACCCTTCCTGGTGCTCGTTCAGAGAGTAGGCTGAGATGAGGGTATAAAGTTGGCCAAGGATGACGCATTTGGCTGCGATGAAGCGACCCTCCCGGCATCGTAGCGAATCGAGAACCTGGGGATTCAGGTCTTTTGCGAAAAGAATGGAAGTGCCTCCCTTCTTGGTGCCGTTGGACGCCAGAAATTGTAGGGGAAAAAGTCTGCTTCGCAGGCGGGAGAAGTCCGCCGAGATTAGATGGGTTTCTTGCAGGAAGGCGACTGAGGTACCATCATCTTGTAGCCTTTGCAGGATGGATGTCCTCTTCAGAGGGGAGTTTAGGCTTTAGTTTCAGATGCTCTCTTGCCGCGAGGGGGGGTGTTGGGGTGGTCAAATCAGCCATAGCTGTGAGAGGCTAGCTGCTTTGGGTTCTCCTGTGGCTGAGGTTTTTTAAATGGTCTCCAACTGGTGATACGAACTTCCAACATCAGCCTCCAACGGGAGGCCCTAACTGTGACTAGGGGGACTGAATTCGAACTGTCGGTGTCTCCCCTAGCCACCCGGACTGACATCAGCCAACATTGTTGAGGTACATTCCAAGGGTAAAGTGATGACATGCACCTTGGAGGAGGGTATGGACCGCATGGGGCCCGCAGTAGGCGTTGACAAGCATGGTTCCAGTGCTATGTATTCCTCATGTATTTCATTTCCTTCATTTGTGTTTACGGCTTCTCTGGACCCTTGTCCAAGGGACGCATCCAGGCTTAAGGGAAGCTGTGCCGGGATCGGGACTCTTTCGGCCCGGAGAGGAAGATCCCGGACACCCCGGGGAGCCCGGGCGTAAGATTGAAGCTGCATCATCGAGGTGCCTAATGGTCCGTGTGGTGCCCTTGTGTGAGAATTGTAGGGCTGTCAGGAACAGCCACCGGTAGCGGATCTGCTGGTCTCGAAGGAAGAGCGTGAGCGGGCGCAGCGTTCTGCGCTTCTGCGCGGTCAGGGGGGAGAGATCCTGGAAAATTTGAAGAGGGGCGCCCTGGAATTATAGTTCGTCGCGTGAGCAGCCTATTTCGGAGATGGCATCTTTGGTAGTGTAGAAGTGGACCCTTGTGATTACATCGGGGGAGGGGTGCGAGTCGGTGCCTCGACATGGACGCAGTCTGTGGGTGCGGTCAAGTAGGAGTTGGGATTCCTCTAGGTTCGGGGGCAGCGTCTGGAAGAAATCGCTCACGTATTCGGGGAGGTCCTTGTCAGGGATGGAAGTGGGCACACCTCGGATACACAGGTCATTGCGGCGGGAGCGATTTTCCAGATCCTCCTGCTTGTGCTCGAGAATCTCGGTTCTGTCCATTAGGGACCTGATGGTGCGTTGTACTTCCACTAGCGCGTTGGAGTGTTCTTGGGCCAGGTCTTCTGATTCCCCCATCATGTGTTCAACTTCGCTGATCCTTTGCTCTGTTTGTTCGAGCTTTGCGGTAAGTTCCGACATGCAGGATCTAAATTCTGCTTTGATGTCAGACATGAAGGCTTGGAGGTCCTCCTTAGCGGCGAGAGAACCTTTCTCTTCCAATGCTTTTTGGGCCGTGAGTTTTAAGGGATCCGCTTTCCTCCCTTTTTGCGCTGGCAGAAGCATGGTGGATATGTCCGCTGATTTAGGGGGTTTCAAGGATTTAGCCATGGTTTCGGGGCAGGGGGGCGACTCCAATGAAGATAAGGAAAGATGACGGTCGTCAGCTGGTGGGTGAGGTGCCAGTCGATCCCTGGAGGGTCTCCGGAGCCCGGCTGGGTGACTGCGCTGTCCTGGGTGGTGGGTCCGAACAATCCTGAGAGGGAGCCGAAAGGGTGAGGTTTTCAGCTTCTCTGCATTGGTGAGAAGAGAGTGGTAAGCAGGAGCGGCAGGGCCTATGCCTCTGGTGGCAGTGAGTGTTTTGCTTATTACCTGCCGGGCCCCATAGGAGGCCCGCCGGTCTTTAGGCCACTTCGAGCAATTAATGGGAGCTGGGCAGGGGCACCCCAGGAAGGTGAGGGGGTGGTGTCATGGTCGGCTGGGGGGTGAAGTGGGGGGTCCGAGAGAGGAGCTGCTTGGGCTCTGAGAGAAGAGGGAGGCAGAACTCGTAGTCCTTGTTGGCTCGCCCCTCAACCCCCAGCGATGAGATGCCTTGGAGGGGCTCTGGGTCCAGGCCAAGGTAGGGCCCCTCCTGGATCAATTCATTAGTGGGTGCTAGTGGGGGTATCTAACTGCTTCTCATCATGGGGGGGCAGAGATAGAGATTCCCTCCATGTATGAGACGCTCCGTGCTTCGTGGATGGTGTGGGAGCAACGTGGGGCTCGTAGGAGCACTTACTGTTGCAGACTGCACAAGCACAGAGCAGCGAGGGCAGTCCAGTGCCTCCAGCAGCAGCTCCCAGCCCGCCGGAGGTGAGTACTCTGCAAAGAGGCGTTTGCCAACTGTGGCGGTATCCCTGTTTGGTCTCCTGGCCGCCGCCTCAGGCGGCAGACGGATAGGAACCCCGTCGCGAGTCGCGTCGTCCCACTGTGAGGCTCCCTCCTTCCCACGCCTCTCGAAGACCAGGGCTGTGTTTTGGGGACATTGGAGGCAGACCATGGGAGCGGGGTCCAGGGCAGGAGCCCCGGCAGAGACCAGCAGGTGGGCGCGGGGTGCCGGTAGGCAATGGATCAGGGGGCTGGAAGAGGAGAATTCCGGGTAGCCGCTCCGGCGGTGTAGGCAGTAGAGATGCGGGTGCCTGGTCCGAGTCGAGCACCCGATCGGAGCTCGGTCTGGGCTGGGCTGGGGCTGTATCCGTGAACGAGGCACCAGTTGCTGGGGTGGTGCTGTCATGAGCTGCGGGCGGGCAGGTTGAGGAGGGCTTCCGAGAACAGCAGAATGGGTCGGGATAGTGCGCCCGCCATTTTGTTTTTCCCTGTTGCCGCCGTTGGACACATCACGCAGCGTTTTCAGGGATCCCCCTGAGCGATTTATGCCCAAATTGCAGGTGTTAGGGCTCCCTGGATTCTGCCATCTAGATCAGCGGTTCAGGAGTCCTGGCCATTGCGGGAACCAGTATATTTATGTAAGGACGCTGCGGGTCCATGCAGAGGCCATTAAAGGAGCGGCCAAATCGCTGGCACTCTTTCCGTTTTATGCATTCATCGGCTTTGACCAAATTGAATAGGCTGGTCTACTCAATGCGGTTTCGCGTGGTGCTCTTCTGCACTTCACACATCTTTGTTGCAGTACTATTTTTCAGGATGTCATGACTGCTCTTCTTCGTCTCAGTATAATTGAAAGGAGGACACACAACTACCTTGTTTGCATACATAGAAGTACTGAGAAGTATTGCACCATGGAAAGGATAAGAGGTGGAGGGAGTTGGGATTGTGGCGGCAGTGTACCGCATCTCTCCTAGGGCATTATCCTTCTTCCCATGAGGGTATCCCCTCCCCATTTGATACTCCCACTGTGCACCATCCCCCGGGGTGATTACTGGACTGTGGCCGCACCACTCTAGCCACATAAGAAGAGTTCTCCCCCATGGGAGAAGGGACAACATCCCAGGATATGTCACACATTGCTCTGCAGCACAGCGCTGTGTCTCCTTGATGGACTGGTGCTGATTGCTTGTAGCTCAGGAGGAGGGTAACAGCAAGGAAATTCTGCACTCATGAGAGGGGAATACAAAGGTCTGCATTAGCAAGTTTTGGTTCCTGGTCTCATGCACATTGAGTATATGAGAGCTTTCCAAAGGGCTAATCTTCTTAGGCAATGAGGAAAAGGAATTATTTTTCAGAAAGGGTGGATGTGTGGGCTGGCAATTTTTAACAATATTTATTTCTAATGACATAAAATAACATGGGCTGGTATCTGGAATGGAGGAGGGGCTGTAGGGAATGGAACAAGTTACTTACCTGTAACTGTTGTTCTCCAGCATGGGTCTGGCATGGATTCACAAGTGCATGAATATTCCCCGTCGTCAGGCCGGGAATCCTCGGTATAGAAAATAATCAGTATCAGTTTCGTTTCTGATCTGTCTTTCTCAGTGATCTCTGGGTCATACTGCCCCCAGCCAATGACTGCCCTCTCCCTAAGCCCCGCCCCTGGCAGCCATCCTCAGATTTGGTAGCACGTGAAGTGGCAGTATGACCAAGTGAAGAGCCGCAGAGGGGTAGGCGGGAGGGTTCGCATGTGAATCCATGCCAGACCCATGCTGGAGAACAACAGTTACAGGCAAGTAACTTGTTCCTTCTCCAGCATGGGGTCTGGCATGGATTCACATGCTCATGAATATAAGAATACATAGCAGTATACACATGCACAACCACGGGAGGTGGCAAAAGGCTCAATATCAAGCAATACAACAACTCAACATTAAGCAACTCTTACCTCCTCACCAGGCTCACCTTAGGTGATCAGGTTGCGCAGCACTGCCTGGCCGACTCTGGACTCCTCCCTGGAAACCCGGTCGACGCAGTAGAATCTCGTGAAGGTGTGCGGCGACCTCCACGTAGCAGCCCTGCAGATGTCGAGCAGGGGCACACCAGACAGGAACGCCGTAGTAGCAGCGATCACTCTGGTCGAATGGGCCCTCGGACAGCCTGGCAACGGTCGGTTTGCCAACCGGTGACAGTGCATGATGCAGCCGGAGAGCCATCTGGAAATGGAAGTCTTCGAGAGAGCCTTCCCTTGATTCACAGGTCCAAAGTTCACAAACAGCTGTGATGTCTTCCGAAAACTCTTCGTGCGGTCAACGTAGAACTTCAGCGCTCTAGCTACATCCAGCAAGTGCAAAGTCCTCTCAGCCGGCGACGAAGGCGACGGGAAGAAAACTGGCAACACCAAGGGCTCGTTGAGGTGGAAGTCCGACGGCACCTTGGGCATGAAGGAGTGGTGCGTCCTCAGCACCACCCTCGTGTCGTGAAAAGTCAATTATGTAGGCTTGCAAGACAGGGCCTGGATCTCTCCCACTCGTCGTGCAGAGGTGATGGCCACGAGGAATGCTGTTTTCCATGACACAAACTTCAACGGCACTGAATGCATAGGCTCGAATGGGGCCCCCATGAGCTTAGTTAGCACCACGTTGAGCTCCCACGCCGGGGTAGGGGCCTTTACCGGCAGGAATGATCGGAACAGTCCTTTCATAAATTCCTTCACCAGACGATGAGACCACAAGGACGCCCGTCCTGTAGTTCTGGTGTAACGTGAGACGGCAGCCAGATGTATCTTGATGGAAGCGCGAGATAGGCCAGCCTTGGCCAAAGACAGTAGGTACGGCAATACTTGAGGGGCCATAATCCGCAGAGGGTTAATCTTCTGTGCACGGCACCAGACAGAGAACCTCTTCCATTTATGTCCGTAGCACTTGAGAGTTGAGGATGCCCTGGCCTTTGCAAGAACCTTTCTGCAGTCGGCCGGGATGTCATATCCTCCAAACTCTAGTCCTGCAGGAGCCAGGCCTGCAAGTTCAGTGACTCTGGTTCGTGATGAAGAATGGCGCCTCCTTCTCTGGAGAGAAGATCCGCGTCCGTCGGCAGCTTGACTGGTGTGGACGCTGACAAGTCCGGAAGGTCCGGGAAGCAGATCTGCCTCGGCCACGCCGGTGCGACGAGGATCATCCTGCACCGGGACCTCTTGAGCTGGTTGACGAGCCGGAGTAGCAACGGCAACAGCGGGAATGCATAAAGGAACAGGCCGTCCCAGGGGAACGAGAAAGCATCGCCCATGCTCCTCGGTTGGTGAAACCTGCTGGCGAACCTCCGGCACTTGGAGTTCACCGCCGTCGTGAAGAGATCGATCTGAAGAGCCGGTCCACTTGATCCTGGCGCAGTTCCCACTCATGGCACGAGCGCAGCTCTCTGCTGAGTGAGTCGGCGATGGTGTTTTTTATCCCTGCCAGATGAAAGGGTACCAGAAACATCCCTTGGGCGACGGCCCAATGCCACAGATCGTGGGCTTCCTTGGATAGGGCAGGGGATCTGGTTCCGCCCTGCTTCCGAATGTAAAACATTGTGGTGGTGTTGTCGGTGAAGATCCTCACCACCTTGCCCTTGAGGGACGGAAGGAAGGACCTGAGGGCCCAGAACACTGTGCGGAGCTCCAAGATGTTGATGTGGAGAGTCTTCTCCTCCGGGAGCCAAAGGCCTCTCGCGTGGAGACCCCCGGTGTGCGCTCCCCAACCTTCCAGGGAGGCATCCGTCGTCACCGTCACCTGGTAGGCCGGCGCTAGGAAACCTGTTCCCGCTGTCAGATGAGTGCGGACATCCCACCATCGTATCGCCTGACGGAATGCTTCGTCGAGCGGGATCCTGTCCTCGAAGCTGCCCGTCGTCTGGATCCAGTGGGCGTCGAGGAATTCTTGCAAGGGCCGTATCTGAAGTCTGCAGCGGGGCACCAGATAAATGCAGGAGGACATCATTCCGAGGAGGGACTTGATAGACCTCACTCTGGCCACGTCTGTGGCCAGCAGACGTTCCACCTTTCCTAGGATGGTCCTTATCCTTTCCTCCGACGGTGAGGCCCGCCGCGCCACTGTGTCGAGCTGTGCTCCCAGAAACAGGGCGACTTGCGACGGGACCAGGTGGGATTTTGGAAAGTTGATGGAGAACCCCAGGTCCGTGAGCAGCTGGACGGTCTTCGCAGTGTGTTCAACGGCGAGCTCCCTTGTCCTTGCCCGTATGAGCCAGACGTCCAGGTAGAGGTAGACGTGGATCCCCTGCAAGCGCAGCCGCGCCGCCACCGGTGCTAGGCACTTGGTGAACACCCTGGGCGCCAATTTTAATCCAAACGGGAGGGCCTTGAACTGGTAGTGCCGCCCTTTGACCACGAACCTGAGGAACTTTCGGTGTCTCTTTAGAATAGAGATGTGGAAGTAAGCATCCTCCAAGTCCAACGACGACAGGAAATCGCCCTCCTCCAGCTGTCCCAGCACGTGCTGGAGGGTGACCATCCGGAACCTCTGTGCCTCGATGTATTTGTTTAGTCGTCGCAGGTCCAGGATGGGACGCCATCCTCCCGTCTTCTTCTTCACGAGGAAGTATCTTGAGTAA
This sequence comes from Ambystoma mexicanum, assembly GCF_040938575.1. NCBI lineage: Eukaryota > Metazoa > Chordata > Amphibia > Caudata > Ambystomatidae > Ambystoma > Ambystoma mexicanum. The sequence goes on from NC_090927.1 coordinate 994,337,498, forward strand.
ACTCCGGAGCCCCGAAGCCTCTTCGGGACAAGCTCAATGGCACCTTTCCTGAGCATCGCCCTTACTTCCAACAGCAGTTGAGGTTCGTGATTTTCCTTCCTGGCCACGTGAGGAATGCGGGGGCACCTCTTCTGGAACTCGAGGGCGTGCCCCAGGGCCAGAGCGTCCAGCACCCAACAGTTGGTGGAGATGGACTCCCACACGCCGACGAACTTTGTCAGCCGGCCTCCCACCGGGGTGCTTCAGCGGGGGCCTGACCCGACGGTCGGTTCAATCTTGCTTGGAGGACGCTTTGCCTCCTTGACCACCTTGGCGATGACGGCGGGATCCACCTGACTTGCCGCGTCCCCTGTAGGCCTCCTGGGACGAAGACCTTGCCGCTTGACGGTACGTAGAGGAGCTGCTGCCGGCTCTCTTGGAGGCACCCTGTCTGCCTCCGGAGCTCCGAAAGGACGGCCGTCGCTGTTGGAGCACACCCAGTGCACGGGCCGTCTCCGTGTCAGTCTTGATCGCCTAAAGGGATTCATCAACCGCCTTGCCAAAAAGGTTGTTCCTATCGAAAGGCATGTCCAAACCTTGGTCTGAACGTCCTGGCGAAAATCCGTCGCCTTGAGCCATCCTCGTCGTCTCAGGCAAACGCCGTTGCCCAACTGATGGAAACCGGTGCCGGCGATGTCCATAGCCACCGTAATGGCGTGGTCTGAGGCAATCTCACATTCCTGCAAGATTTCCAGGGCCTCAGCCCTCTTGGCATCCAGAAGGAAGTCCAACAGAGGGGCGATCTTGAACCACAACTCCCTGTCGTTGGCCGCCTTGATGGTCGTCGCTGCAGATGAGATGACCCATCGTTCCATCGCATCCAGCTTCCTACCCTCGCCGTCCGGAGGGGAGGTTGAAGTCGAGGGTATGGCACTACTGGTGTTAGAATTCACCTGGACAAATGCAGCTCTTAGTGCCGCCAGCTGCAAAGAAAAATTCATGGATGCTTGCCCAAACCTATCAGCTGATGCTGTGCCCTTGCCAAGATGGCGGCCTTACATGACATATTTTGCCCTGCCAACCATTGGGTGGACTTCTGATTCATAGCCTCTGCAAAGGCACAAATTATTCAGAGAAGCCAGCGAAGAAGGTGTGCCATCTGAGTGAATTTCCTGTTCTCGTGTTATTTTACCTTTTCTTCTGTCCTTTGTGATGAAAAGTAAAGAACTTACCAGACGTTTCTTCTTTTCGTCGATAAACGCCTGAAAATACGAAGGAGGAGTACGTCGACACACCTCCTCCCGCCACTCCAACCGACGTTTAAGTGCCCGGACCGAAAGGGAGTCGCAATAAAAACAGGAGTCCCAACGGTGATACGGACCCAAACACTCTAGACAAATAGGATGGGGATCCGCCCTTGCGAAGCGTCAGTGACACGATGAACAATCTGGAAAGTCTAGTTTGAACGACATAGACAGACTAGTACACGATCGCTAGCGAGAGCCAGAGAGGAGGAAAAAAAGGGAAGAAGATCTTCCGAGGATGCAAGCGCGTCCCCATAAGTATGGAGGAAAGGGGACGGGACGTAGGAGTATAACTTTCCTGATTTTGAACTTTGGTTTAAAACATCATGAATTCAGGGAAGGGGGATTCAACCCCGGTTACAAGAATGTATGTTTATAATTTCTCTGCTGTTTGAATTTAAATGTTATTTCATGAAGTGTTAACAGCCAGATAATCCGTGCATGATTTAGTTTTTTGCATGAGTGTGAGGGACAGATCTTTGGACATCAAGTCATTTCCCTTTAGCCTCAGTTCTACAGGTAGGGAAACCCTTATGAGGTTAGTGCAAGTTAGGCGTTTGTCTCAGCCTTATTGTTTAATAAAATGGCTACTTGTGAGAAAACTCTCTACTTGCCCATCTCTCATTTATGATCCCTCACACCTCCCACTTGCTACCCCTCCCACCAACTCCTTTTAGCCCTTTTGATGAATGCTACATCTTTACCTTAATCGGACAACTTTGCTGAAATTCTGATTTCTGCATAGGCGATTCTTCATATCACGTAAACATCTCAGCCATTTATCCAGCTGCCTGTTCCAGCAACACACATGCATATTTTCTCCAGATGTGTTTTTACCCTTATTTCATCAGTCACCTTCTTTGCAGTTACCCAATCCGTGAGTGTATGATCTCCCGGCACAGTGGTTTTGGCAAAGGGGCAACCATGTTTCACCAAGGAAATAACTAAGGGACCCAGGTAAAACCTGCCGCCCTTGACAACTGCACTGCTAAAATAGCCATCTGGTAATTCCTGACCAAATCATAACCCGGCAAATGGTCCCCATCATGAGCATGCTTGGAAAGCAAGAAACATATCTAAAAGCATGTCTAATGGTATGACTGGACGACAAACAGGTACTAGTGGAGGCTGTCATAATGCCATATTTTACGGAAGAAATTATACCAGAGACAGCTCTACAAGATTTTCCGAAGTGGACGTACCAAAACTAGAAGTTGAGATCAAATATTCAGTGTCAGACACAAGATCAATAATGAATCATGATGACACTAGAGATGGACCTGTCTGATGGTTTCGTCAAAGAGGGTCTTGATGCCTGGGAATGGTCCAGTGACTTCATAATTGGTACTCCCTAAAAGTCCCAATTTTTACAACTAATCAGGAAGGATGCTTGTTCGAAGAGGCACATTTTATGAATGAATCTCATGTGCAAGGCTAGATGACGGGACTTCGGTAACCTAGGGTCTGGGCACCACCAACCGCACAATGATGCAGGCCCCGGAAATAGCACATGGAGATACCCATCCCATCCCCCCAAGCCAATACCAGCCGTATGTATGTAGATCGCTTCAACAACCTTAAGGGCCCATAAGTGACAAGGTATGGCAAGCCTGGGGAGGTACTACAAAAGGAGAAGGGTTCTTTCCAGAGAGATAATTTCACCAAAGGGTCAAGGGACCGGATCTAAAATGGTCAGGCTACAGGAAAAAAAGTTACATGACTTTGTCAACAGGTAGCCTCAGGAACATATATTGACTAATTTCAGTACTCCGGGAGGCATGACATTCAAATGTAGGCACCTATACAGCATGGAGTGACCCCAAACTTTGTAAGCCACCCCAGCAGCCTGTGTGAGCCTCTTGTCTGTGGGCGGGAAAGAACCTTATACAGGTCATGGAGGCTTCACTATTCTCACTAAGAAAGAAGACTCTTGGGCCGGCTTCCGTGGGTGAAATGTCAATTTTTCCATTCAGGAAAGGACCTGCTGTTAATATGCAGGTTAAAAACCTAGTTGATGAACTGAAGGCTTGACACATTACTGCAGCGAGCCACTGACCAGCTTCTGTGGGAGCCCGTGGAGCCCAAGAAACTATTGTGGAAGAGTGGTTACAGAGGAAACTTAGGAATTATGTTGCTTGCACGTTGCATGAAGCCGAGCTGCCAGAGTTTGCTGGAGCGAGTGAGAGGCAAGAAATCCCTTGCTTACCTACCACATGCAAAGAGAAGCCCTGGAATCTGCAGATCATCCTTGGTTGATACAACTACAGCACTAATCCATGCTGGCAGTCCAGACAGAAATAATCTCAATTTGCTGAGCCACACATGGGCCTGCTCAGCAAATGACAGGTTGGGAATTTTGTCAACGCAAAAGCACAGATTTGATACATTTCAAACAAACAGCGGATGAACTAGCGCATAAACTAAGGGCCAAGGAATATCCCAAACAAATTATATGCCAAGCCCATAAATGCACCATCAATAATCCCAGGGAAGCGTTAATGGAATAAAAAATAAACATAACACAAATGATTGTTTGGTATGTGTGTCCACATACTCTCACTTATCATTTAAAATCAATAAAGGATTAAAAAACACTGCCACTTGCTACCAAATGGTGCCCTGGGGATACAAATCACTTTATTTGCTAAAAAGCAACAGTTTAAGACATGTTATAGTAAAACCTGATACACCAGAGACTGGGGCTGAACCCCTACACACCATCACTGAATTGTGGGGTCTTCCTAAATTAAGCAGGCATTCGCCATGCGACAGTTGCATTGTATGTCACCTAGCCACAAAATCCACTCAGGTAGGTATTGGTCTAGCACGATCATGGGACCTAAGATCCTTTACAAACTGCAACACTGTAATGGTAATTGATCTTATTACGTGCCCATGTAAATAAATATATATCGGCATGACTACATGAAGGATTCAGACTAGAATTACAGAACATAGAAGCTGTTTAAGAACTGCAAATGTGAACGCACCACCACTGACACACTGTGTCCCACAATCATCAGGAAAAAGATCTCTAGTGGACCATATTAATTCAGATACAAGGACCCACAGCCCAAAAAAGATTACAATGGGAGCAACTTATTTTCAAAACCAAAATGAGGTATTGAACAAAGAGGTTAACCGGTTTATTTGAATAGCTTTTCCCACCTTAACATTCATAACCACTTTTCTCGTTAAGGTGACATGGGCTCAATTTGCGTTTGATCTAAAATTGGTACGTTTAATAACATACATTTTTTTTAATTGGTCACTAGGCACAACACTCTATAGTAAACTGTACGGCCCATATAGCATATGTTCCATTCTAATATGGCTGCCGCTTTCAAACATACGGCCATGTTGGGTCACGATAACAATGGTAGTTCAGTAATTCCAAACTAAGACTTGTAGCACACTTCATCTTGTGTTTTCACAGTAACACTTCCATGGATGATTCTTCATCTTACGGCAGATGTCAATACTCAAGTGGGCATGTAATTTAATACTTGATCACAAGTCTATAAGCGACCTTGTTTCATCTCTCTGCCCGCATATATAACTATGACTTCATTCACTTTCAATTTGTGTAAAGCTGAGCAACACTCCTTTCTGGTTCTTCATCACCATAACAAATAAATCTTTGATCACTCTTACGCAAACGGTCTCCTCTGAAAAGTTTATCTTAACACAAGTTGGCATTTTGCTTCAACAAAGAGCAACTTCAAAATGTGTAAATGCAAAATTGCACAAGACACAATTTAAAGAGTGTTTGTATTCTCCCTAATAGGCTATTTGTCTCACGTTCCAATAGACCAACCAAATGGGTGATTCATTCTTCACATAAGGCGACACTTTTCTCTACTTAGAAGAGTTGTGAAGTATATTAGACAGGTATTAGCCATCGCAAGAGTTGAACAAGTTACTTACCAACTGTAACGTTCTTTGACTGGATGTTCCTCCTACGTATTCCTCATCTTAGACATCTTGTCTCCCAGCTTTGCTGCTTCGGGAAAATACATTTCACCCGAGGGCGCTGTGCTCGAAGTCGCAGAGTCGTAGTCCCTCGAGGGCCGCTATCGAGCGTCGATTTCATACGCAGTATAAAGGGCTTGAGCCACGCCCCATTAGCTCATTTCTGTTTTTTTACGGTGTTAATGGTCACATCAGTTGATCAGGCTTTCAAAGCCCTGCAGCTATTAAGGAAGATCGAGTGCAAATGGCATAAACTGTACGGAGGGGTAGGTTGGGAGGGTCGATGAGGAATACGTGGGAGGAACATCCGGTTGAAAGAACGTTAACGTTAATAAGCAACTTGTTCTTCGAATGGATTGTGTCCTCCCACGTATTCCTCATCTTAGATAGGCTCCCAAAGCAGTAGGAATTGGGAGGAGGGAATACCAGAGATTTCAATCATGGACTGAATGAAAGATGGCTTTTGCAAAGAGGCCTCCTTGATAAGATGTAGAGTCCAAGCAGTAATGTTTTACGAAAGTGTGCATTGACGACTAGGTGGCCGCTGCACAAATATCCTGCAATGGAACATGCCACTGAAGAGCCGTGGAAGTTGCGATGCCCCTGGTTGAATGAGCCCTCAGCCCATCTGGGGGCTCCTTCCCAAACAATTTGTAGCATTCCGAAATTGCCAGAATTATCCATCTGGATAGAGTTTGTTTAGACACTCCAAGGCCCAATTTGTGACCAGCATATCCAACAAACAGTTGGTCACTTTGTAGGAAATTCTCTAGTCTAGGAATATAAAAACAGAGCCTTTTTTGGGTCCAGCCTGTGCAATCTCTCCTCCTCTTTACTTGCATGTGGAGGAGGGTAAAAAGAGGGTAAGGTCATTTTCTGACAGGTGGAAATCAGAGACTATTTTAGGTAAGAATTATGGTTTGACCTTTAGAATGACCTTGTTCTTATGGAAAATGGTGAGTGGAGGCTTACAAGAGAGTGCCTGCAACTCACTCACCCTGCGGGCTGATGGTATAGCCACTAGCAACATTTTTTCAAAGTGAGGAGCCTTACCGGGCAAGAATGTAAAGGCTCAAAGGGGGCACACATGAGAAATTTTAAAACTAAATTTAAATCCCAGATGGGTACCTGAAAAGGTGTTGGAGGGTACACATTTGTTAGTCCTTTTGGAAACTGGGTAACACAAGGCATTTTAAAATAAGAAACCTCTTCAGAGGAGCACTTAAATATAGATAACGCCGCTAAATATCCTTTCATCGTACCAAATTGGAGCCCCAAATTGGCCAAGTGTAAAAGGAAAGAAAGTGCTGTAGGAATATTACATAAGAATGCATCCATATTCTTATCCTTGCACCAGTTACTGAACTTGTTCCAATGACACTGGTACAAGGATTTTGTTGCTGGCCTTCTGGCCAAAAGCAAAATCTCCATTACGTCATCCGGGTGGTCCCAATCCTTATCTCAGACTCTCAGAAACCATGCGTGAAGGCTGATTGTCTTGACCTCTGAATGGAGAACCTGACCTTCCTCTTGCGAGAGAAGATCCTCTCTTTGTGGAAGACATATTGGAGGGCAGATGGACATGTCCAGAAGGTCCGGGTACCACGTCCCCCTGGCCCAATTAGGATAATGGATTTCCTGAACTTTCTCAACCTCCTGATTACATGAGGAATCACGGGGACTGGAGGAAACTCATATAGGACTGGAAATTCCCAGTCCACCACAAACACGTTCCCTAGAGCTCTTCTCAGAGGAAATTCCCTTGAGCAGTACAGTTTGCACTTCCTGTTGACACTGGTCGCGAACAGTCCACTTGAGGGGTTCCTCAAAGGCGAAGATCTCTTGAAGGACTTCCTGAGCTATTTCCCATTCGTGAGAAACTGTGCTCTGCCTGCTCAGAGCGTCCGCCGCTGTGTTCTGCTCTCTGGCTAGGTGAACTGCCGACAGAGAGATTCCTTCTTGCATTGCCTCTCTGCACAGTGGTAGTAACCCTACCCCTCCTCTCTTGTTGAGGTAGTACATGGCCACTGTGTTGTCCATGATTATCAGGACATTCTTTCTTTCCCCGTACAGAGGGCAGAAAGGCCTTCAGCGCTAGTCTGATTGCCCTCAGCTCCAAAAGGCTGATTGTGTGGTTTGGACTCCGATGGAGACCAACGACCGCTGATTGTCAGATCGTTGGTATGAGCTCCCCGCCCGTGAGTGAGGCGTCCGTCACTACTGTTATCTCCGGCCATGGTTACCAAAAAGATTCTCCCCTGAGGATATTTTCCTTGCAAGCCCACCATAGAAGATCTTGAGCCACTCTGGCCGGGACTCACAGAAGATCCGACATATCCCCCGAAAATTGGGACCATTCAGTCCTGAGGGCCCATAGAAGGGATCTCATTCTCAATCTGGCCTCTGGCACCAGAAAAATGCAGGATGCCTTGAGGCCGAGCAACCTCAGAAAATCGAAGGCCGGCAAAAGTTGGGCATTTTGAAACCTTGTTACCATCTGCAGAATGTGTTAAACCCTCTCCTTGGGAGGCGAGGCTTTGCCCGAGGAAGTATCCGGGACTGCTACGATGAATTGGAGTCTTTGGCGTGGAATCATTTGTGACTTCTTGTAATTGAGGGAGAAGCCAGTCTGTGTAAGAAGTTGCAGGTCATGGTCAGATGTTCCCAGGCTTGTTCGGGTGAACTTGCCCTGATTAACCAGATGTCCAGGTAAGGGTAGACATGAATTTCCCCCTTCCTGAGACTCGCTGCCACCACAGCCATCAGCTTAGTGAAAACCCTCGGGCGGAGGTCAGCCCAAATGGCAGAACTCAAAAATAATAGCGAGAACCGGCAACCGCGAACCTCAGGTACTTTCTGTGCTTGAGATGGATTGGCACATGAAAGTAAGCATCCTGATGGTCCAATGAAGGCTGACCCGCTTGTCCCAGATTGGGATTGCGGGCCAGGTCCTATCATGATTTTCGTCATTCCTGGCTGATTGCGCTGAGGTACTCTCTCTTCCTCTTTTTCTCTCCCGCTCCTTCACCCTTACTTGTGGTGTGCCACAAGTTTCTGCCTTATCGCCCCTTCTCTTCCACATATACATCTGGCCCCTTATCTGTCTCATCCGCTCCCTCGGCGTCAGGTGCTATTCTTATGCCAACGACACCCAGTTTCTGATTCGTCTTGATTTAGCGCCTACTGAGGTGTCGTTGTGCTTCCATTAGTGCCTGGCTGCTGAAGGCGAGTGGATGGGCTGAAAATGGTTGAAGCTGAATGGGGACAAGACCGAGGTGATGGTGGTGGATGCCCCCCTGATCCTTCACTTAGGGTGTCCTCCTTCTGGGCCTCCTCTTTAGGCCCTCTAGCTGTCCCAATCTCGGTGTAACCCGCACCGCTTCTCTATCAATGCATGACCAAGTCTCTGCCATGTGCAAAACAGGTAATTTCCATCTTAAGATATTGAAGAGGGTCCTTCCGCTTCTACCGGCTCCTCTTTATCATCCAGTTGTCGCAGCCATGGTGCTTACCCGATTGGATTACTGTAACTCGCTGTATCTTGCGCAGCCCAAAGGCTTAATCCAACTGCTTCAGCGCCTTCAAAATCTGGCTGCACATGTTGCTACCGGATCCCCCTACGGAGCTCATATTACCCTGGTGCTGCGTGCTCTTCATTGGCTCCCTGTCAGTCAGAGAATTGGGTTCAAGTCACTTGGTATTGTTCATCCAGCACTCCATGGACTGGGGGCAGAATACCTCCAGACTAAGTTGCCATCATCCTTTTTTGCAATGCCTTATGGAAAGGGAAGACAGGGTCCCCTTTGAGGTCCCTCATTAAGGATGTCTGTCATTTCATCCTGGTCAAAACTTGGGGAAGCGGTTTTCCATCCCATGAAGTTCATGACTCTTCCCATTAGGTTTCTATACCCAGAGTCTGCATGATCTGCAGGGTCTGGATTCTCAAACTCTACTTCAGGGGAACTATCTCGGCCACTGGCTGTTTGAGGGCAATTATAAAGATCAGCCATCTTAGAGTTTGGGTCTGTCAACTCCTCAGGAACCTCTTTAGTGCCAAATCTAACCCCAGCTGAAGTAACATCCTCTTCAGAGGATTTCAGAGGATTTCTCCTTGTAAATAGAGGACATAGATCTAAAAGATTCTTACCTCGGTTGTGGGATGGAAGATCTTCTGTGGTGAATAGGGTGGCATTGATGTAGGCTTTGAGAAAGGCGTCGATTTAGGCATCGGAATTAAAGAATGCATCGACAAAGGCGTTGAAGGCGTCGATGATATAGACGCTGGCTTCGACGGTTTCGAAGGAGGCTTTGATGTCGTCGAGGGAGGACTCGACTCCGTCACGGAAGGTATCGACGCCATCTTCGGCGGAGGCCTCGGCAATGTCATCAAAGGCTGCATCGAGTCGATTTTCAACTTCGACGTGGACAGCATTTTGTCAGTCGTCACACCGAATTTATGCACCGGATGTTTCACTCTTTTTTCATGAGGTGTCTTAGAGCTTTCCCCCGATGAGACCCTTGACTTTTTGTCGGATCTACCGTGCCTGGATTTTTCATGGGAATCGTGCTTGGAAGGGTAGGATACAACCCTTCTGTCAGACGAGGAGGAAGAGGAAGAGGAAGAAGGAGATCTATGCCGTCGCTTCTTTGACTTTTTGGACGAAGAAGAAGAGGATTTCCTCAAGCGACTCTTAGACCTCGCTCTCCTCGACGCGAGACTTTCCGCTCGACCCTCTTTTAGAAGACTTATAAGATTCCTCCCCTACCCCCAGCTTACCTTTTCCTTAAGAGCCTTATTGGACATAGCCTGATAGGAACCACATTTGACGACCCGATGGTCAGGGCCCAAACACCAAAGGCAATTACGATGGGGGTCGGTCTCCCCAGAGCCTTCCGATTCCTCAGATAGCGGATCCAGGCTGAGCAACTCAGATTTCTCTCCTAGCGTCTCAGGGCTTGCAGTTACCCAGGAGTCTACAGTCTCCAATTACTCGTCTGTGTTCCTTCTTCCATAGTCAGCCTCTGTATCAGGGCTTAATGGATGTCACAATGACACCATCTGTCACAGATGGCCTCAGTAACACACCTACTCCCAAAGGCAGTTAAAGGATTTTTATTGATTTTATTGAATGGGGCTCTAAGGGTAATCACTCTTTTCCTCATCTAAAGAAAGCAAGACCCTTTGTCATGCACCCCCATGTTTGGCAGCTTTCTGATCGGATCTCCCTTTGAAAGCAAATTCAGGTTGCTTCCCAACCCAAGATGGCACCCACACGTTTCCGTCACGTGATGACGTCAACACGCGTACGGATGTCCTCCTATTCGGACATCTGGAAATAAATAGTCACCAGCCTGGGACTCGGTGAGTTGCAAGTCGTTCTGTTTTGCTGTGCGCTTGTGCCTTGCTTTATTTCCTGCTTTGGCGCTCCTCGTCATACTGTCCTTTTCCCGGTTCCCTCCTTCCTTGGTTCTCTCGCTGACCTGCTTGCTTCTGCCTCATTCCGCTGGCTGTCAGCTGTTTTCCCTTCGCGCTACTTACCTGCTTTCACGGGCTTGCCCGCGGTAGCGTCCTGCTCCTTCCTGCTGATCTCTGTCAGCTGCTCCTTCCAGGAATTCTCACGGGTCCACCCGTGTTATCTGTTAGCTCAGTTAATGTTAAGAGCTTTTCATAAGCATAAAATTATGATATATAGATTGAGCGCACTAACCTGAACATCCAGCAGTAACCGGGAAGGCAATGGTACCGACGATTGCGAAAGCTTCCCTATAAGCCCAATCACTCCCTACCCATATAGAAGAACCAGGAGAAGAGAGGACTGCGCCCCCAGGGAAACCCTCTATGGGGAAAAAACCCTGCGCGGCACTGATGACACTGGATCTTGTCTGGATTCAACGCCCCAGAATCTTGCGGGAACTCTGTGATTCTGAAGTACGAATTCTGTCGGGAAGTATTCTGTAAATGAGAAAGCACAGGTGAGAGAGGTTGAATACGGAACAGAAGAGTCCCACAGAAACCCTGCGCCTACCTATATCTGCCTCGGATATTCTAATGCAGATACATTACGCTCCGTGGGTCAAGGAACTCGGAAGGCTGAAAGGATGGAAGGAACACTCCTAAATATACGGGAGAGAAGGGTTAGTAGTATAATAGCAAATATCTGAGTGGCGGATCTATGAAATGAGAGGAGGGAAATGTCAGCAAAGTAAGTACCATAGAATTAAAGCAACAGCCGGGCACAAATACGAGATTCGGACAGAGGTCCGGAGGGAAACTACGAGGGGTCTCAGCGGGTGGAGTCAAAGATTCCCTGATATCTGGAAGGTTCAATTCTTAAGTACACAAGAGGAAAAAGGTTAGCAATCAGGCACAAGTCAGAGAGTAAAGATCCCTAGGAGGCGATCACTTACGAAGCGTCTGGACTAAGAGAGTAGCGACGCACGGAGGCAAAGCAATCGGTCCCTTACATCCGGTCACATGACCCGCAGGCAGCGTCGGAGAAGAACGTGAAACAACTTTGCCGGCACTCAACGAATAGCATGAAATATACGCCACCATGCTGGGGGAATTCACAAATGCGGAACGGCAAGTTCTGCCGCGATGCCACAAGGACCAACGTTTATAGCAGGATGTAACAACCCGCATCTGCTTACCGAAGACTCCCGCTGCTTCTCCCATCTAAAAGCTTTCATCCTTCCATCTACACGTTGCCAGCCTTGGAATTCTCTGCATCCTCTGGAGCTGTACTTCCATGTTATTTTTTTCTGGAACCTTGCTTCAGTTCGAGTCATCACTTGAAACATCTTCCTTCCTGCGAGTCTTCTTACTTCACCTTGGGTTTTTTCCCCTGGGATCTGGCTCTCTGGGTGGCCCCAGTTCCCACCTGATTTCTAACATTTGGGTTTCATGGTGGCTACCTGGAAGGATAGGCCTTACCTCTTCATGTCTAAGGATTCCCAGTCTAAAGAGGTAAGGGATACTACTGACACCCTCCCTAAGCCAAGCGCCCCTACTCCCCATGTAAGTGTCTACTGATTGTTTACCCCTACTATCTGATTTCTACCTTTTTGGTTTTAAGGGCCTAAAGGCGACCAACTATTCTATTTAACCTCCCTCAAAGACTTCCTCTGCTTTTGGGTTACTGCTAAAGGGTCATGGGTATTGCATTCCAAGCACTGAAGCCCGACTATCTTTCATTTCACGCCCTGCTGTTCATCTCCCTGTAACTAACTCTCTCTCCTTCCAGCTTCTCTCCTCAACACCACCTCCTTCTCTCCTCTATTCCTGCGTCTTCCTCTGATGCTTGTGACTCTCTACAATCTACCACCATCATTTAATGTTAGTCCTACCTACTCTCCCCTGCTACTCTCCACAACATTAATACACCCCTTCTACGCTCCGCTCTCTCTACTACTGTCCCTTCTTCACACAACTAATACTCTCCACTAATACGCTCACCTCTCCACTCCCCTCTCTACTACTATTCCACCCCTCCTGCTTCTCATTCACCCTCCTTTCACTCCCATCAATGACATTCCACTCACTCCCTGTACTCTCCAATTCTATTTCCCCCACACACATTTCATGCACATTTAAACAGTACCACTGTCTCTCACCAATCAACATCTACTTTTTTCTGTAAATCATCTCCACAGTCCTGTCCGCCATCCTTCCTAGACCTGTCCCGAACAACCCAAAACCCTGTTTCTTGTCCCTAGCTTTAACCTTCCCATCCTATCCCACTTGTTGCCTGTGTCAATCTTGCCAGATCTCCCCCTCCTGGGAGGAGTACTGTGAAGGGTCAGGAATGAAACTCAGACACATGTTTAGCATTGTGCCTGTACATATACTGTATGAATAGGCAATGCGTTATATGCTTAAGTACTAATACCGCATTTGTGACCATTACCATTTGACTAGACACTGTGCCACATGTAATCTGCTTAATACTGTACCTGTGAATTATTTAGCATTGTGTCTCCACCCTTATAGTTTGAATAGGCAACGTGTTACATGCTCTAAAATTAGTAAGGCATTTGTGATCTCATCACCTGATTAGACATTGCGCCTCGTGTGATCTGTCTAGTATTGTAACTGCGAACAGTCAATAATGCATCAATGCTCTCCATTTTGAATAGTTAAGGCGTTATGCACAAACCGTGCTGAACCAACCTGTGTCCTTTACATTTGAACAAAATTGCATTACTTATTAACTCTGATTAAGCATTGTATCTATACCTATACTACCTGGCGACATGAATGTTATTCCTAGGCCTTTTGCATATGACTAACCTACTTCTGCAATCTTAGGTTCTATTATTTCTCTTGTGTTCTCTAGTCCTTAACTATATTACCAACTATACCATTAGCTAGTGATTCATTGCTATGTCCACAATACTGCATGAACGATTGCCATCCTAGAAGGGCCTCTATAGATCACGACTGCTACATCTGCTCTGAAATATGTTTTCCACGGCTGACCAGTTGACATTATTACTGTTTACCACACTAACAGTCTTCCAACAGACCCTAGTCACAGGTACCTATATCATAGGCCAGCAAACTTTGACTATGATTGATACAACGCTCCTTACACAGGACACAAAACTAACGCCTTGTCTGCCTCCACCTAAAACTGGCATACTATCAGTAGCCATAAATCACACTATATCTTTACCAACGTCACCGTCTGACATCAATCTAGACCAACTTCACTCTAGATATGACATGAATAGTTCCTCACCACTTGTCCTTACGACAATCACCCCTGTAATCACCTCTAATAGACCTTGCCCACTATCCTTAAGAAATAACAGACTGCGTGCCAGACTACCATGCCTCTACGAGCCACGAATTAGTATTGCAACAAATCTTTGCCCCTACTAAAAAATGTTTTAAAAAAAACACCCCTCATGCCAAATCTCTCCACAGATTAAACAATGCTGACACTTCATACACCCAGAATCCTAAAACCAATAGTCACTTAAAGACTAAAGCAAGCCAGTTTAAACTCACAGGCCTCCAGGAGCCTAAAAGCTCTACTAATATGACAGGTGCTGTAATAAATGCCAGATCATTAGTGGCACATGCCACTGAAATAGCAGACCTGATTTCAATGGACGACCTTGACTTCTTAGCAGTCACAGAGTCATGGTTACATGCTGCAGCTGGTCCGGTCCTCTCTTTAGCAGTCCTGACAATTACCAAATTCTCAGAGCGGACAGAGTTGACGCCAGAGGAGGAGCCATTGCCCTCATCGCCAAATCGAACCTGATCATGGGATTAGTCCCTTCACCACTAGTTAAATCCTGCAAAATTCTCACAGCCAAAGTACCTATCTCCAACTCATGCACGTTAACCATCTACCTAGTATACAGACATCCAGGACCCATTGGTACCTTTGAGGAGGATATCTCTAGCATCCTATCGGACAATACCAAAGTTTCCTCACAATTATTACTGCTGGGGGACTTTAATCTTGGGTTCAACGATCCCATTGACAAACATGCTCACGCAGTATCCAACATACTCTCAGAACAGGGACTCACCCAAAGAGTGACTCAGCCCACCCACGTCAAAGGCAGAACACTATACTGGGTGGGCTGACGTGAAGTGCGAAACGTCTATCACCTCTATAACTCCTCAACCATGGACAGGTCACCTCCTGATTGCATTCACTCTAGCAATACATAGTGGAGTATCCAAAGACAAGGCTATAGCACCACCTCTCCCTACGAGGAATAAAAGAAATATCACAGTGGATAAGATATTACCTCATAT
Source organism: Ambystoma mexicanum (assembly GCF_040938575.1). Taxonomy (NCBI): domain Eukaryota; kingdom Metazoa; phylum Chordata; class Amphibia; order Caudata; family Ambystomatidae; genus Ambystoma; species Ambystoma mexicanum. Next base: position 994,352,531 of record NC_090927.1, read on the forward strand.
CCTCCCCTCCCTTAACTCACTCTCGAAGTGCCTCTGACCCTGACATTCTAGTCGAGCCTACAACAGTACTACGTCTAAAGCTCTAGGCATCGTAGCACCTCTCAAAATGTGCAAAAGTAAACACAGGGCTCATTTGAACGCCTGGTTTACATCACAACTAACAGCCCTTTGATTAGAAAAAAGAAAATTGGAAGCTACATGGCGACACCTCCCATATGAAGAAAACAAGACTAACTTGACTAACTTCGCTGACAACTATAAAAAAAAATAATCTGTACAAAAAAAAGATACATACAATGAAAGGATTACTAAAGTTACGAAAAATGGAAGCTCCTTTCCCACCTGCAGACAACGTTGTAAAGGACAAACTCTGGTGGTCGAACATACAGAACGCCCTAACGAATAAAATTGCCTTACTTCAAAACAAGATTGCTGATAAGAAAGCCACCCAGCCTAACTGTGACACACCATTCAGAATGCCAGATCATTCCACTAATACACCAGAACAGTTCAGATTCTCTAAAGTCTCCATTCTTGAAGTCGAAAAAATCTCCTCCCTGAAACCTCCAAGGTGCCAGCGAAACAGTTGCCCTCCCCAGATACTTAAAGATGCAGCCAGAGAACTGGCACCAATCATATCCAAACTAATCAATGCCTCCTTCTCGTCAAATATTGATCCAAGTAACCTAAAAGAGTCATGGGTCTTACCCCTGCTAAAAAAGCAAACTCTGTACCCTACTATCCCGACTAATTACAAGCCGATTACAACGGTGCCTTTCCTACTTAAAATACTTGATAAAGTAGCGTATCTTCAAATACAGAAGTATCTTGAAACTAACCATCTTTTAGGTGTCCGCCAATCAGGCTTTAGGCCACAACATAGCACAGAAACAGAACTAGTAGACCTAAAAACCCAAATTGATGAGCTTAAGAATAAAGGGAAACTGCCTTGCTACTCCTCCTTGACTTGTCCGCCGCCTTTGACTTGGTGGACCATGAAGTTTTATGTAAACACCTTGCCTCTGTGGCCCACTTTGCTAAGGACACGATAACTTGGGTCCAATCCTTCTTAAATAACAGGACCATGAGAGTCTTCTCCCCAACAGCGTCTGCAGACCCTATCCCAATAACTTGCGGCGTACTGCAAGGCTCCTGTGTCTCACCAACAATGTAAAATATATTTACAAAGCCCTTGTTTGACAAATTAGACAGTCTGGGTGTCACCTACACTAATAATGCAGATGACACCCAGATTCTCATTCCCCCTTCAGGCGATTACAATAAGGACACAGCCCTTGTGAATAAAATGTACCTACTCATTCAGACATGGATCGCAACCAATGGTCTATGCCTGAACGACGATAAAACCGAGCTCCCGATTCTTGGAACTATCGCCAACCTGAAATAACTTGGCACTAAATACACCGCCTTCAACATTGACGGGAACATAATAAGGTTGTAAAGGAAGTAAAAACCTTAGGTTTTTACCTTGATTCTGCATTGACCTTGAGTAAACAAGTAAATATTATGGCATCGGCGTATACCTGCAAGTTAATCAGGGCCTGCAGGTCATTCTTATCTAAAGCAAGTTGCATCATCTTAGCTAACACTCTCATACTCTCGAAATTGGATTACTGAAATGCCCTATCCATAGGTGCAAGCAAGTACATTCTGAATAAAATTAAAATTTTAAAGAATAATGCACTCAGAAGGGTATTAAGTATTCCAAATAGAGAGCATATCTCAGAGCTAAGGAGACAAAATCCCTGGCTGCCCAACAATGACAGAATCCTACTTAAAACAGTTTCCCTCACATTCAAATGCCTTAACAATGCAGCAGCACCCTATCTAGCTGAGGGAATAGTCATGAAACCTACTTCTCACCATACAAGAACTGCTAACTCTTTCTGCCTCATCATACCCAGATTAAAGTTAAAATAAATCTGGAGGAAGTAGCTTCCCTGTCAAGGCTGCACAGACCTGGAATGCACTCACACTCTCCCTAGAGTGGAACAATCCTTCCTTAGCTTTAGAAGCAATACCCTAAACTGGCTGAGAACCAATGACAAGTGACCTCCGATGCATTCCACTACTGAATACTGTATCATGTAATTTGGCTATTACTTTTCTGGTATCCAGTTAACATGTTGAAAATAAAATTTCGAAAAAAAAATACCGAAAAAACAAATTTGAATATTATTTTTTTAAATGTACATGTTTTTTTTGGGTTTCGCAAGTAAAAAAAAAAAAAGGGTTTAAAAAAAATAAAAAAAGGGGACTTGGGGTGTGGGGGTGGAAGCCCCCCATTTCAAACAAAAATTAACAAAAAAAAAGACATTCAACATTTTTTTTCGGTAATATTTTTTCAACATTTTTGCATTCGAAATAATGAAATTTGAAATATTAACTATAAACCTACTTTTCCCATAATGACTTCCTGAAGCCTCTTTGTATTCACCATTTATGTATGTATCACTATGTCCTCTACTGTAGTCCTTGTCGTGTTTCCCTTATACTTTTATTCTGTAATCTGTAATTTAAGATTAAAGTAAACTTGTAACCTTTGCGCCCAGTTACCTAAGGGTTCGGTGCGCCATGCAAATAAAGAAAACAAACAAACAAACATAGGTTAGTCATGTTTTTGGTTAAAGACTTATTGAAAACAAAAGGGTTGGGAAAAGGCCTCTCTGGCCCTGCTCTAAGAGGAATTTCTCCACCTAAAACCAAAAACTAAGGCTCTGTCTGTGTCAGGATGTCAAAATCAAAACCGTCCGTGTGTCCAAAAGTTCTATTCTGAGTCTCACACTATAAACTAAAATATTAGATGTAAAGGGAAATGTCTTTAACCATAGGTGATTGAAAAAGAGTTTGTAAAGAAAGATTAAACAGCTTTAACACACAAGTTCTCCAAGAGCGAAAAACCTTGATTCCAGGGGGTGGTGGCTGGAATTCTCCTCCATACAAATGATTCTTTGTCTAACAGTTCTTTGTGTTTTTCCTTGCCCACAACATTACTGTTATTTACAAAGCTGCTCAGGCCTTGTAGAGCCACCTATTTCAAAAAGTTCCTTTTCGCCTAGTAAATTTCTTTATTCTTATGACTTCTTATAGACTTGCAACTGCATGGTACACTCCCCTGCCAGGACTTATCATTCACTTGTGTTTTGCCTGGTATTCTCTTCTGCCAGGGCTTCTTGTATAGTAATTCTAAACGTTTATTTGTAAAGCACTTATACACATGTGAAGTGCTTCGAAGCGCTTCATAGCAGGAAGGGAAAAAGGGGATATCGTCATTCTTAGGCATTGAAGATTCTGAAGGATCTAACAGTAATAACTAGCATACTGGCCGGGGCGTTTCTACCAGTATAATAGCTTGACAAAGAGTGGGGGGGGAATGAGAAGGAGGGGTGCGGGAAAAGGAATATACAAGACAAAAAAGGTTGGTCACACAGTACACCTAAGTATGCAGGCATGACCCGCTAGGGAGGGGTGGATAGAGGGTGACAGGACAAACAAACATGCAAGCTTTGTACAATCAAGGTTGTACAAATAAAGTGCGAAGGAGGGGGAGGGGACTAGTGCGCCAAGTCCATTGGGGGCCAGGGTTAAGTTCAGAGTGGGTGCCACTCTCATGGAACGTATTCCGAGTGCAGGAGTGTAGGGCACAGTGCGTAGGCACGGGGGCAAGTGCAGGACTGGCGGGGGAGCCTGGGTCTATGAGGCTCTGGAGGTACACCAGGCGACCAGTCAGCTGACAGAGCAAATTGGGGAAGGGAGCAAGGGAGGGAAGCAGGAGAAAGACGAGAGGTTAGCAAGGGAGAGGGAGAGAGAAAGAGTAAGAGAAGTGGAATGTCTTGAGTAGTTTCTTGGAGGAGGCAAAGTAGAGGGCTCTGGAGGGAAAGTATTCAGGAAGAGAATGTTGTAGATAGTAGGGACCCTGGCTCCAGAAAGCCTTGTGAACTTGAACCTTGCAGCCACGGGGAGCCAGTGGAGGGATTGCAGCGCCGGAGGGATGCGGTCCCTGGGCTTGAGGCCAAGGATAAGTCTCTCGGTTCGGTTCTGGATGAGTTGACTGGGTCAGAGAGTAGAGGTAGGATGATTGAGAAAGAGACTGTGACAGTAGTCCAGCCTGGAGAGAACCAGGGCTCTGGAAGCAATAAGCCTCTGGGGAAGGTGAGAAAAGGTACAATACCTTTGAGGAGGTGCAGCTGGTAGTGGGACTTTCTGGACATGTCCGAGATGCGAGACGAGAAGGAGAGAGTAGAGGCGGAGATGACCCCCAGATTATTTGCCTCAGTAGTGGGTGAGGGTGCAGGTCCAGGGGTGGTCGGCCAGGGTGAAAGTGGGAAAACAGGAGCAGGGGTCCCAATGCTGTGCTGACCTCCCTTTTCACCTTGACAGAGAAGCTCAGACGGACGACTTCTCCTCTTGGGTTAGCAGGACCAACTAATCATAAGATGAACTCCTCATTGCCGCAATTCCCGGCTTGCTGTGCCTTTCATTTGCTGTAGAAGCCCAATGCCAGGGGTCGAGTGTCCATAGTCGAGAGCAACGTCTGCCGCAGAACGAATCTGGCCATAAGCTCCAGGATCCTCCTAAGAACACTCCAAAAGCAGGAAATCCCGATCCAGAGTCCCCTCGCCAGTGCGCAGTATAGAGGGAGCAAGGAAAGTCCAACCGGTGTCCATCGTTCCGCATCAGTGCTGTTTGCGAAGCGCTGAAACCACGAATCGCTGCTGAAACGAAGAAAACCTAGAGCAGCCGACAACCTTCCCGAATACTGCCGCAGGAGCACTCCACACGTCCTCCCTCTTGTCCCCATAACTGAAGCAAAGGATCCAGGGTCTGTTTAGCAGTAGCAAGACAAAATCCAGCTGGACACCTTTCTTCTAACCAAAGGTACTTTTTCGGGCTTGGAGTACTGACCTTCTTGCCTTAAGTCATGCTGTCTCACTTGAGATGTGCACCCGTTTACTTTCTGAGTTGATGAAACCCCTCCGCACAGGCTTAACAGCTTGTGTCCCTACAAGTAGATTTTCTGAACTCTCTAACTTTGTGCAAGACTTTTATCCAAGAAGTGCATCAGAACTATAGACTGTGTCCACATGCCTTTGACTATCCTAGCTCCCTAAAGGCACTCTTACAAATCCATTGACTTTGGTATTGCTTAACCCCCCGCCCCCATAGGTTGTGGTGTGATAAACACTGTTACTGCTGGGAAAGGCTTATCTAGATTTCATTGGAGGATTAAGTTGTCCTCACATGTTCTGAGAACTTGTTCTAACCTTTTTACTTCCCTGAACTTTTCCTTTCTGCAACCCAGAACTTCCAAAGTATATTGGTGTAATATATAAATGCAAATACTATGCTTGTGATTGAAGTCACCTCAAGGTGTAGAGGTAATGTATTAAGCATATCCAAAGATTATTCACTGGCTTTATTGATTCTGAAAAGTAATTTAAAAGTGTATTCGTATTGTTACAAACCTTTGCCTTTTTAAATAATGCTTATTTAAAACTGATGTTAAATAAATACCTATTTATAACTGAAACCTTGAGTGTAAGTGTTACTTGGCTACTTGTATTTATGGATTTAATTTGTACAGCTCACATTTACCCCTCTTCAGATAGGCCTGGCTGCTTAGTCACACTACCAACTTGTGTAGTACAGACCTATACCAAAAGGTGGGTTACCTATTACCAAGCAGATGTCTTGTGTAGTCTCACACAGTGTGACTGCACCAATTCTTACCCAACAGGACATCTTTACCAGCAATGGATTAGCTCCAAAATGCATAGGATGATCCGACATGATAATTTGATTGGTCACAGGCCTGGCCTAATTTGTGGCCTGTGTAATCAATAAATAGTTGGTCATTCTGTCTGCCATTTGCCATTCCATAAATGTAGAAGCTAAGAGCCCTTCTCGGGTCAAGTCTGTGCAATCTCTCTTCATACGGGTGAGAAGGTGAGATAAAAAGCTGGTAGTATTATGTTGTGTCAGATGAAATTCAGACACGACCTTGGGAAGGAAGGAGGGATGAACCCCCAGAACTACCTTCTCCTTGGAGAACATAGTAAAGGGTGGTTTGCATGACAAGGCGTGTAGCTCACTCACTCTGCGAGCAGAAGTGATGGCTGCTAAAAAGATGGTTTTCAAGGTTAATAACCTGAGAGGACAAGAATGAAGAGGTTCAAATGGAGCTCCCATTAATAAAGTTAGTATCAAGTTTAGATCTGAGGACGGGACCAGAAAAGGGACTGGTGGGAATGTATTTGTCAGTCATTTTAAGAACTGTATGACAATAGGCATCTTAAAGTAAGAGCCTTGTTCTGGCGTGCGTGTACAAATGTATAACACTGCCAAGTATCCCTTCAGGGTAGCCACTTGCAGCCCTTGGTGGGCTAGGTGCAGAAACAAACAAAGCACTACAGTTGTATTGCAAGAGAAAGGATCTATATCTTTAGCTCTAGCTCTAAAATCAGCTGCAAAACCTGTTCTGCTGGTCTCTGAGCTGAAAGCAACATTTCTATAACATCTTCTGAGAGGTCCCAATCTTTATATCTTAGCCTCTCAGAAAACAGTCTTGAAGGTTCAGAGTTCTGATTCCTGGTTGAAGAAGTTGGCCTCCCTCTTGGGAGAGAAAGCCCACTCTCTGGGTAAGAAAGAATGGAGGGCAGATGTGCATGTCTAGAAGGTCTGGCTACCACGTCCTCCTGGCTGAAACCGGAGCAATCAAGATCATGGATTTCCCGAATGTTCTCAATCTCCTGATGACATGAGGATTGACGAGGACTGGTGGGGATGTGTACAAAAGTGAAAATTCCCAATCCACTAAGAACCAGTCTCTCAGAGCTCCTTTATGAGGAAATTCCCTGGAGCAGAACAGGTTGCACTTCCTGTTACTGGATGCAAACAGATCCCCTTGAGGCGTTCCCCAAAGGGTAAAGATCTCTAGAAGGACTTCCTGAGACAACTCCCACTTGTGAGAGATCGTGCTCTCCCTGCTCAGAGTGTCCGCCGTTGTATTCTATTCTCAGGCCGGGTGAACAATCGACAAGGAGATCTAATTTTGTAGTGCCCAAAGCAAGAGCTGAACTTCCTCCCTGCACAGTGGGAGTGCCCCTACACCACCCTTCTTGTTGAGGTAATGCATGGCCAATGTGTTGTCCATCATCATCAGGATGTTCTTCCCCTGTATGGATGGCAAAAAGATCATCAGCGCCATTGTGATCACCCTCAGCTCGAACAGGTTTATGTGTAGTCTTGATTCTGATAGGGACCAAAGTCAGTTCATCTTTAGATTGCTCATGTGAGCTCCCCATTTCATGATTGAAGCATTTGTGGAACATGCATTACTTACCATAATAGCATTTCTGATGATTGTCTCTGCTTAGATTCACATGCTGTGCATATAGTCCAACATCTAGTGGTAATTGCGGAGTATTGCATCTTTCTTTCGAGGATCGAAAGGGGAAGTCGACATGGACGTACCTGTAAAACTATCCCTAACGTGACGTGTAGTGTACCCAAAATCTCTCACGCATCAAGGTCCCTCCGATTGTGTTTTTTCTGCCGTGAGGGAGCATTATGACCATTGTGAGTGAGTACAAAGAGAGATAGAGGTGTAAGATGTCTATGTTCCTTCTACTCCAAGAGTAGAGGAAGGGTGGGCGCATGTGAATCTAAGCAGATACAATTATCAGAAATGCTATTATGGTAAGCAATGCATGTCTTCTGATGCTTGTTAATATGCTTAGAATCACATGCTGTGCATAGACTAGCGAGCTGAGATGGTGGTGGGATGTGTAAAGGAACAGTAGCAAAGAGATTGCTTGTATCACCTGAGAATTAGACCTAGAGCGAGTATCTAGCCAGTAGTGCTTTGTAAAGGTGTGTAAAGAACTCCAGGTTGCTGCTTTACAAATGGACTTAAGAGGAACATTTGCAATGAATGCTATGGAAGCCCCCATGCTCAGAGTTGTGTGCGCTCTGGGCTTGAAGGGCAGATCTCTCTTAGCAAGAGTGTAGCACTGTCATGAACCGCCGCCTGCATCTTTTCTGGACTTCGTGGTCCCTGACCCATAGAGGACTGAGTTCCGTGATCCTTCCAACATGGCCGTTTGGTGCGGAACGCAGCTTGCCAGTCTTTACGCGCTACGTTCAACATTCTATAAAACAGACACGCCCCGCGGCTCTGTGCGTCTCAACGCTACCGCTCGGTGTAGTCTGAAGTGTGTTGCCGGAGTTCGCTCTGGGCTTCCTTCAGAGTCCTGTTTCCAGATTCCTTGAATCATCTTCCTTTCCTTTCCTTTTCTCGAACTTACCTTCGAGCTTTTTCCCGGATCCTCGCTTGCGCTCGGGTCACGACTTTCCGTGCCTCCGAGCTCGGACATTGTTTCCTTCCTGGTTCCCGGTCCTGGACATCTGAACGTCTCCTGGTGTAGGACTGCTATCCTCACGCTGGAACCTGAAGACCAGCACACGGGTCTATACAAATCCCGGACCGTGCGAAAGAAATCATCCAAGAAGCTTACAAGCAAGGAAAAACAAGTGAGAAGGGGAGAGACCTGTGACAAGCACAGTGTGATGCAGTTTATGATCCACCTTGAAATAGCTGATTTAGAGACAGGCTCCTTTTCTCTGCCAGCTGCCACTGAAACGAAAAACTGATTTGTCTTCCTTTGTAGTTTTGTCTTTTCCAGATAATAGATCCCCACCCTCCTCACATCAAGTGTGTGGAGGCTTCTTTCTGCCACGTTGGTGGAGTTCTGGAAAAAGGTGGGTAGTTCTGTTGGTTCACATGAAACTTCGCAATAAATGTAGGTGCAAATCATGGATGAGTGCGCAGGATCATCTTATCCTTGTGAATCGTGACAAATGGGTCTTGAACTGAAAGTGCCAGCAGTTCGCTTACTCTCCTTATTGATGTGACTGCCACTAGGAAGGCGGTCGTGTGAGTGCTTTAAAGCTAGGCTTATGCATAGGTTTAAAGGGAGGCCCCATTAGTCTACTTAGTACAACATTCAGGTCCCATCCGGGAGCTGGATTGGAGATAGGGGGATGAAGTCTTAACCCCCTCCATAAAAGTCTGTATCACTGGAATTTTCAACCACAAAATCTTTTTCTGGACCGTGGTGTAAGCTGAAAGTGCAGCTAAGTGGACCTTTAAGGAATTGAAAACCAGGCCTGAATCTAGTAGGTGAGTCAGGTACAGGACAATATGTGATGGTGAGCAGTCAATAGGATTGATGCTCTTGGCATTGCACCAGATGCCAAAGCGTTTCCATTAGTTGGAATAGCAATGTCTGGTGTTAGGTGTTTGTGCTTCTCCAATTTTGTCCATGCATCTTTGAGGAAGTTGGAGGTGTCCGAACTCTATGACCTCAGGAGCCAGGCTGCAAATTGAACGTTTGCAGGCATGGATGAAGTGTTACCCCCCTGTCTTGTGACAGCATGTTGTACAGGCATGGCAGCTTCCTCGCAGGGGAGACTGACATTGCCATCAGATGAGAGAACCAGGGTTGACGGGCCCACATCGGGGCCACCAGAATCATTCTGACTGGTTCCTGGTGCATCTCGTGCACTATCTTGTTGAGTAGGGGATTCGGGGGGGGGGGAAGCAGAGACAAATTTCCCTGACCCTGTTATCCAGAGTCCGTTCCCCTTGGAGCGCTTCTCCAGGTACCTGGAGGCGTAATCTGGGCATTGTGCATTCTCCAGAGTTGTGAACAAGTCGATCTCTGGGAAGCCCCAGTCTGCAAAGACATTGAGAACAATGTGGCAATTTGGAAGTGGTCTGCAGCCCTTTTCAGGAGTGCAGTAAAAGTCATCTGATCGTCAACAGGCAAGGAGGGAGGATCCAGACAAATGGCATCTAGGTCAGTAGTTTGAGTGGGGGAAAGCCAAGGTGTTTCTTCTGCACGCTCATCCTGACACCAATCTGGTTACTGGTCAGGTGTGTCCTGCCCAAACAGATTATCTTCATGACCAGAGGGATCCTCGAATACCTCTTCTGGTTCTGAGTACTCAAAATGTCTTCTTGGTGAGCAAGTGTCTGGCTTGAAAACATTTGCACCTTTGGTAAAATAGGACAGGAATCCTCCTCCCTAGGTCTCTTGGGGGTAATAAACTTTTCAGAAAAGTCTACTGTGAAAGTTTGTCCATGTAGTTCTCAACCCTCACTCTGGTCCACAGGGATGAACCAGAGGGGTCTGGAGGAGAGAAAGGCTCTCCTGGAGGGAGGGACTTATCAGACAAAATCTTAGCGAAGGGTTGGGACCCTTCAGAATACTCGTCTCGACGAGAGGAGGTGCCTTTTGGTCTGTTTGTCGCCAAAAATAATAGCTGCAAGACTCTTGCGTAGCTCTGCTGGATTGGGGCTGATGCGCTCTAAGACGGCGCGTCAGCGCTTGCATGTTTTTTTTTTTTTTTAGAAGAGTCGCCCTTATGGGTGGAATGCCCGGACGCATCCAGAGACGACGGATGCAGGGAGGGCGGCTGATTGTGAGGATTGGTAGGCGCCGTTGAAACTTTCGCTGGGCCTGATGGCACCTGATGCTTCCTCGACTTATCTGTCGAGGGAGCTTGTGGAGTTGTATGTTTAGCCTTTGATAGTACGGGTGTGCCCCTGTAGCCGGGATGTCATCTCCCCATAGCAGTACTGGCGGCCTGACTTTCGGGTCCGGGGACGGGCAACTGGGAACCGGACGGTTTCACTGAAAGGTCTATGGCCTCCACATCAGAGCTACGGCTGCCACTAGAGTCCTCGTCACTTTCGGTGACAGCGCCTATGGGGGAACTATTCTCTGCCTGCATCGCGTAGGCCGCCCACCGGTTTGTCTGCCTATTCTTTAACGTCTTAGGATGTAAAAGTTTGCAAGACTTACTTGATCGCTCTTCGTGGTCACGAGGTAAACACTTATTGCATTGGGTGTCCTTCCAAGGATATTTTCCGTTACAAGACAGACACAACTTAAATGGAGTCCTCTCCATAGCAGAGATAAAAGGCGGCAGCCAGACCAGAAAGGGAAAGAGAGGGGACAAGGAAATACATTCTCAGAGAATCAAACCATGGGGCTCCACTCTCCCTACTGTATAGGCCTGGCCGGAGGGCCGATGCCACGTGGTTGACAAGAGTTGACCAAGGCACCAGTCGCCGAAAGCAGTGGAAGTCTTCAGCCTAGTGGTCCCCGAAGTAGTCGTCGAAGATGAAAGTCGAGACTAGACGACCAACGGTCGTGGGAAAAAGAAGTGACTAATTTTGCAATAAATCTCTTGCGAGCTCTGCATAAGGCGACCAACTAGTTGGGCGGAAAAAAACAATCTGAGGGACCTCAACGTGTGAGGGATTTTGGGCACAGTACACGTCACATTAGGGATAGTGTTACAGGCACACCCATGTCGACGTCCCCTTTCGATCCTCGAAAGAAAGATGCAATACTCTGTGATTACCACTAGATGTCGGACTATAGGCCCAGCATGTGATTCTAAGCAGATTAACAAGCATCAGAAGACATGCATTACTTACCGTAAAAGCATTTCTGATGTTTGTATCTGCTTAGATTCACACGCTGTGCATACAGTCAATACAGCTCAGGAAACAACTGGTCCTCTCCCCAAGGAACAAGCAACTATACCACCCCATATCCCACAAGGGGGCAGCGACGTGGTAAAGCAAGGGGACGGAATTCTTCCCCTCGAGGCTTCCCAGCCTCAGGTCAGAAATGACCTGCAGTTCCGGGTCCCCCTCCCATGCATCTCCGGTCGGGGGCCAGCTAACATCTTTTCTACAAGCATGGGAGGGAATAACTACAGACCAGTGGGTGCTAAAGACCATTGCCCACGGGTACTGTCTAGAATTCTGCAGGACCCCCCAGTTTAGACCGCCGAGAGCAAGACGCCGGACGCCAGAACATCTGCGAATCCTCCTAGAAGAAGTGGAAACCCTGCAGGAAAAGGGCGCCATAGAGGTCGTACCTCTTCTACAGGTATTCAGTGTACTTCCTTGTACCCAAAAAGGATCTCACCATGCGCCCTGTAATAGATTTGCGCCCAGCGAACAAATTTGTGAAGCCCCAAAAGTTTCGTATGGTCCCTCTGCAAGAGTTAATAAATGGCAACATTGGACATGAAAGATACATACTTTCATATTTCAATGTTGCTGGCGCACAGAAAATACCTCAGATTCATGATACAAGACAAGCACTATCAGTTCAAAGTACTACCCTTCAGCATAGCCTTTGCACCAAGGTTATTTACAAAGGTACTGGTAGTGGCAGCAGCACACCTGCGCAGGCAATTCATCCCAGTTTATCCTTACCTCGACGACTGGCTTTTAACAGGGGACTCGTACGAAACATGTCTGTCAAATACCCAAAGAACTATGGATCTTTTATTCAGTCCAGGATTATCCATCAACGAGAAGAAATCCAGCCCAGACTCCAGTCAGGTCAAGCAGTTCCTAGCGGCTCTAATTCGAACAAAGGATGGCCTCGTCTATCCCTCCGAGAGGGTCCAAACATGCTGTTTCAAATCCCTCAATATGTAGCCAGTCGAGAGGTGACAGTACGCAAAGTTATGCGACTGTTGGGAATGATGGCGTCATGCATTTATTTGGTTCCTCACGCACACTTGCTCATGCGTCCAATGAAGTAGTGGCTCAACATCTAGGGTTGATTTTGAGGGAAATGTTGACCCCGAAAGAAACATCTATTTCCACTTCCCCGTCTTTGTGAAGGTCTCTGGGTGATCTGATCCAGAGTCTTAAGCGTGTCATGCTCCTTTTTTGCAGTTTCGAGGGCTTCATCCACTGCTTTTCCAAATAAATTGGTCTCCTCCCAGAGTATCTAAGCCATGCGTGCCTCCAGGAGGGTACCTTGAGCCAAAGACCTTCGTGCCGTCTCTGCTGCATCCAAAGTGTTTTTTAGCATACTTTTGTTCACTTGCCTGCCCTCTGTCACTGTCGAGAGCAGACGGGCTCGCAGTGGCTCCGGGACCTCTTGAAGGCCTTCCTATAGCTTGGCCCACTGCGCATCAGCATAGCTGGCCAAAAGCGTTGTATTGTTGGCGATGAGAGTGGAGTAAGCCGCCGCTACAGTGATCCTTTTCCCCAGAGCGTAAAGTCTCTTACATTCCTCGTCAGGGGGTGCCGCTGCAGTAGATAGGGGAACCCCTGCTCTTTTTCTGGTAGTTGTAACAACCAATGAATCTGGAGTAGAATGACCCCTGATGTAGAGGGGGTCAGATGGGGAGGGTCGGAAAAGTATTTCAACCCTCGGATTTACTGCTCTAGTAAGTGCACGTGTTAATAAAGAAGGGGCTAATCTCTTAATTGAACTTAGTAGAGGAATTGTTTGGCTGGCAGGTGGTTTTTCTTTCAAAATGTCTTCCACAAAATTAGCCTCTGGAACAGCTTCCTGAGTAGCAATGTTGAAGTGTTCTGCTGCTTTCCTCAATATGGCATTAAAAGCCATTTGATCGTCAATTGGGGAGACCTGTTGGGTGGGGGTGGTTGGAGGGGTGTCCAAGCACAAAGCATCAGGTTCCGGTGTTGGAGGAGGTGACTGCCAAGGGCGAGGATCAATGGGGCCCAGATCCACTCCCCAACCTTCAGTGGGGACTAAGTGGACCTCCTCAGAGTCGATAAAGTTATCTTCATTTTGAGCCTCCTCCTCAGTGAGGTCATACATGTATTCCTCTTCTTCCTTTTCTTGAGTAGGGTCAAAGACCCTCTGCAGCTTAGTCACAGGAAGAAGGGGGTTTTCCTCCCTAGACCTTTTGGGTGTGGACTTCTCAGAGAGCTCCACAAACCGCTCTAGTCTGTCCATACAGCCTTCAAATTGTATTTTTCTCTGGTCCAAACAGATGAACCAGAGCGGTCCGGTGGTGGAAAGGGCTCCTCTAGTGGATCTTCCATCTGTAAATGTTGACATTTTTTCTTTAACGTCGAAGAAATCCCTTCAGGAGCTTGCGAAAAGTCTTTTCGGGGTTCTGACAGCGGACGCGTGTCCTTTTGTTCATCCGTGGGCCTTTCAGTAGGTTCCGGTAATTCCTTGGACTTCGAGGAATCCTTGTGCTTTTCCTTCTGTTTCGATGAATCCTTGGACCGTTGCTTGTGAGAATCCGCCGACACGATTCTGGCGATGCTTTCGGTAATCACCTCAACATCGGGAAGTTCCAAGGTCTGGGTCTCCGGTTGCGTGACTACTTTCGGCGGAACCTGGTCTTTTTCGGTCACGGACGCTTTCTTTCGATGCGTCTCGACGGATTGTTGGGTATTGGGGTCAGCACCCTTTGATTTAGAAGTCCCTGTCGTAAGACTCACCTGCGGTTGCGAGGAGGGCTGCCAGGCCTGACGGTTGGCGGGCAGGGCTGAAATCTTTGGTGTGCCCGTTGGCGCTACCGACCGCTTCGACTGAACCGTCAAAGCCGTCCTTGGGGTTGTCTTTAGTGTGGGGAACATGTGCTTCTATGTCGCCGGGGAGTACATTCCCGATAGCAGGACCTAAGACTTGCCTGGCGGGGCCGGGGACAGATGACACAGAGCGAGAGTGCTCTGCCGAGAGGTCAATCGCCTCCGAATCGGAAGCTTGTTTGTCACTCGACCCCTCGACACAATCAGCGGTTGTGGCAGCGGGAGAACTAGACTCGGCCTGCGACATTCCGTAAGCCGCCCACCACTTAACACGGCGCTCCTTCAAGGTTTTCGGGCGCAGGAGTTTGCAAGCCGCACAACCCGTCTCGTTGTGATGAAGGGGTAAACACTGGTTGCATTTACGGTGTTTATCTTTCCAAGGAAATTTGGCCCAGCAAACAGGGCAAAACCGAAATGGAGTCCTCTCCATAGCTGAGGAAATAATTGGTGACGAAGAGACCCAGGGAACAAAGAGAGGAAAGGGAAAGGCATTCTCAGAAAAGTGAAATGTCCACCCCGACCCCTTTCTCCCTACTGTGTAGGCCGGCCAGAAGGCCCGGCCGCGCAGTTGGCAGCGCCGACCGGAACACCGTCTGTCGAAGATCCTTAGACCGTCTTCGGCAGAGACTGGAACAGCCGTCGATGGAAGGGACGGTAGGATAATATACTAAAACTTTAATATATATATCTGACCAAAGGTCGAAGAAAACAATAGCAATTTTCTCTGGACAAGCTCCGCATAAGGCAACGAGTATGCTGGGCAGAAAAAAACAATGTGAGGGACCTCGATGCGTGAGGGGTTTTGGGTACACTACACGCCACGTTAGAGATAGTGTTACAGGAACGCCCATGTGGACGTCCCCTTTGGATTCTCAAAAGACAAGATGCAATACTCTCCGGTGACCACTGGATGTCTGACTATATGCAAAGAATGTGATTCTAAGCAGATTAACAAGCATCAGAACTAAAGTTATTTCTGGTCAGGGTTTCTAAAAAGGTTCCCCTATCATCACATCCTCCTCGCAGGCCCACCACAGGAGGACCTGTGCGACCTTGCTCTGGACTTGAAGAAGATCATTCACCCTGCCTGAGAACTGTCACCTTTGGGATCTGAGGGCCCATTGGAGGACATCATCCTTAGGCAGGCATCTGGCACCAGGAAAAATCAGGATGCCGTGAGGCCCAGCAACCACAGAAAGTCAAAAGGCGGTAGATATTGGACATTCTGAAATCTTGTTACCATCTGCAAGATATGTTGAGCCCTCAACTCGGGAGATGAAGCCTTCCCAGAGAGTCCAGAACTGCTCCAATGAATTGAAGTTTTTGAGAAGGTGTCACCTGGGACTTTTTGAAGTTGATGGGGAAGTCTAGCTTGTCGAGAGAGTGGCAGGCGCGGTTGAGATGTTCCAGAGCTTGTTTGAGAGAACGAGCTCTGATCAGCCAATCGTATAGGTAGGAAAAGATGTGAATACCTCCCCTCCTTAGATTCGCTGCACCAGCGCTATCAACTTAGTGAAGACCCTGAGGGCAGAAGTGAGCCTCAAAGGAAGTACTCAAAATTGATAGTGAGAATTGACAATGGCGAACCTCAGGTACTTCTGTGCTTGGGATGATAGGCATATGAAAATAAGAATCATGAAGATCGAGTCACACCTTCCAGTCCTGGAGCTTAAGGGCCTGGAGGATCTGCGAAAAAGTGACCATTTTGAATGTCTTTCCTGAAGAACTTGTTCAAGTGCCTCAGGTCCAAAATAGGTCGCAGTCCTCAGTCTTTCTTGTGAACCAAGAAATGGGTGGAGTACCAAACCTGGCATTGTTCTGATACAGGTGCCTTCTCCATGGCACCTTCCTTTAACAGGGAAAGAATCTCCTGTAGAAGGAGCAGATCTGGTTCCCATAGAGATGCGTCATTCGGGGGACAATCTGGGGGTCTTGCAGATACAGTACCGTTGGGCCATGGTCTCTAGTGCCCATGCATCTGAAGTAAGGAGATGCCATTCTTGCAGATGCTGGGTCAATCTGCCTCCCACAGGGGTTCTGTGAGTAAAGCGCTCGCAGGGGTTTTGGGGCTGTGGCAGAGGACAATGGGAGAATACTGCCTGAGCAGTTTTTCCTCAATGGCCTCTGGAGGCACATGTGAACCTCCTTTGTCTTGGTTTCTGGGTAGCTAAAAGAGGACTAATAACGAAAGGAATGCCATATCCAAGCCTGCAAAGGCAGGTGTTTTTGTGGCTGACAAATGGCTGCCCCCAAAGGTTTGCTGCAGCCTTTGAACCTTGTAGCTTTTCTAGATTGTCATCCGCTTTTGGTCCAAAAAGGTTGCACCCATCAAAGGGCATATCCAGTAGCCTTGGGTCAATACTTTGGAAGCAAAACCTACTTAAAGCCTCGCCGTGATATTATGGTCAGATTGTTTGCAACATCCTTAATATTGTTGGATAGAATTATATAAGTGCTCAGTGGAACCTTTTTTGTATATAAGAGAATTACACTGCATTTGTTAAGGTCTATGCCCAATGGAAATCTGAAAACGTGGAAAGCATTGAGGTTATGTGAAAAGCAATGTAGCGGTTTGAATATCCATTGCCCTAATTCTATGTATGAGTAGTACCAGACATTCCATACTTATAATTTGCTTGTAGACCAAGTAGATGATATTGCAATGTTGCTCTCTACATAGAGTCACATTAGCAATGCTAAAGTAGAAGAAGCTGAACAAATAATTGCCTATTCAAAAAACTAGCGGGCAGTCTGTCTTCTTCTTACTGATAGATTGTATCCATCAGCAGTGATTTTTGGATACCGAGGCTTGAACCTCATTACTCCATCTTATAGGGTTGAGTGTATAGTCGTGGGTTGGGATTCTTCTTGGTCTGTGTGGACTTGTCACAGTAGGGCTTAATTTTATAAAGGCAGTAACTTGCAAGGGTACCCCTTCAAAGTGCCTCCTATGTACAAAGAGTAGAAATCATGGTATGAGTTTGCATATTTGAGCTGACAGTTGAGTTACATAGTGTGGCCAATACTTTTGCTAAAGCACCATTAGCTATGGAAATTCTGGTGCTTGAACGTTATTCATATTACATCCAACATAAAACTACTGTTTCTTGCGCCTTTTTATTAGTTCTTGAGAAGGTGGGAATTGTCTGCGTGTGCTGCTAAAACTCTTCTGACCAGCACTCAGAGGGAAGCTGAGCAAGCGCATATGTACATAGCTTAGAGGGAACATTGTCCTTGACTGGACAACAGGGGCACACACAAACCTGCACATCCAAGCAAATCTCCTAAACACTGCGCTACAGCCCATACATCGACTTAGTCTGCCACATCTAGGCCTGACTTAATGATTGACAAGAGGTTTCTTTACCATCATTAATGAGGTTATTGAACCCATCACTCATCTCACCATTAGGAATGTTTTCTGCAGTTTGGGAAATCACATTCCACAATGTACAGGATTATTTTGCTAGAGCAGAAGCTGCATTAATGGCTTTTAATGCCCTGCTTCCAGCAGAGAATACCCCTTTTGCTTGTGCATCATACCTTTTTATCATCCCTATCCAGGGGCATGGTTGGGTAAGATGCGGCCTTTGAAGTGGAGGTAACCGCCTGCACAACCAAACTCTCGTGTGTATGGTGCCTGGAAAGAAAGTCAGGGTGCAAAGAAGAAGGTCTGTACTTCTTTGCTAACTCCTTGTTCACAGCCAGGTTGGTGTCTGGTTTTTGGCAGGTTTCCAAAATGGGATTTTTCAGTGCTGCACGTAAGGGCAGCACATAGATCATCTTGAGTAATGTCCTTTGCAGGACACCCCCCACAGGGCAAATATTCAACCATTTTATAGGCCACATTTGGGTAGAATGGACATTTCACGTGTTAAATTCAATTTCAAGGGAGGTATCCAGACCACTGGCTTCCCTCAGACAAGTAGGTAGGCCCTCTAGACGGGATTGATCTAAGACCAACTCTTCTGGAACATTAGGGGGTTCTAAAATGCTCCTACCTGAAAAGGTATGACGTCTCCCTCCTCCTCTACTTCGAAAATAGGCCCAAAGGATTTGAAGAAATGGTCTTCGATTGAGATATTTAGCTTGAAAATGGCTCAGAGGTTGACGTCCCGGTCAACTCCTTTGAGGAAGAAGTCACAGAAGCCTTTGGCTTCAATGGCGTCTCAGTGGTCGATGCTACTTGTTAGGCAAGATTGTATGCAGTACCCTTTGGGTGCACTACAACAACTCCGACCTCCTGGCAATATAAACCCAACCTTTGGTATAAGTCTGCGCTACACAGCTTGGTAGCATGTTGAGCAGCCAGGCTTATCTCAAGAGGGGTCGATGTGAGCTGTAGGGGAGTTACACAGAGGTTCACAGTGACAAGTATTCAAATAAACTCTTACACACAAGGTTTCTTGATTAAACAAGTATTAATGTATTTAAAAGTCCGAGTAAGCCTTCTTCAGAAGGGGCAATATAATAGTGACACAAAATCACACTCCAACATACACACTCTTAATATTTCTAAATTAGTAAGTACCCTTTTGGGATGGCCCACAGACACTACCTACACCCTCAGGTGACTTCAATAGTTAGGGTGCTGGTGACATTAATATATCACCGTTGCATTTAGAAAACTCTACAGAGGAGTGTCAAAGAAAAGAAGTTTCAGAATAGGACAAGTATTTACACAATTATTCTTAAGCAGGTAAGTACTTTCAAAATAACCCCCAAATGCAAAGTCAGTCAACCACTTCCTGGGAGGAAGACGCAACACATAAGCAGAGAAGAGTCATTCAGGGGCCAGAACAACCAAATGTTGAGTTAGCAAAAGTCAAGGTGAACTGAAGCACTTCTTGCAGATAAGTAAAAATCTTGCACAATGTTTAGAAGTCTTTGTAGAAAAGAAGAAATCAAAGTAGGGCCACAAACTGATTAGGCTTGTGAAGTAAGGAAGCGGACAGCAACTCTACAGAGTAACCAAGACAAGTCTCCAACGAGTACAAGTGAGATTACACAACAAGAGGTAAGTTCTTAGACTGTACAGTACCTTTAGATTGAAGAAATGTGCAGAATATGGCTTCTGTTCCTTTGCAGCTCTGCTGATCCTGGTGTTCCTGGGCCTCAGTTGTGGGACTTCTGGCGATGCCTGCACTGCAACGTGGCGTCACAGACCGGAACTCGCAATCTTCAAATAAGTGACACTTCAGTGTTTCAGCTCCTCGCATCTACCACAAATAGCAACCCTGGCTATCGAGATGGGCTTTCCTTGCACCTGAGGTTCTGCACTCTGTTAAGGTGGCTCAGGCTCGGTCAGTCCTGCATCCTGGGAGTCCGGAGGATCTTCCTGGAGCTCTTGGCCAGCTTAACAGCAAAGCACACAATCTGGTTTTCCTTTCCCTGGCTATTCGGTTCCAGCAGCAACTGCAGAGGACTTTTAACCAGCTCCGAGCAGATGCCCAGGTGGCTTAATTTGGAGTTGATTGGTCCCACAAACTCAAAGGGAGAAGTCGTCCTAGCAGAGGCTTCTCTGTCAATATGAATTTGGAGTTTCAGCACAGCAGCAGGGTTTCACCGGGCAAACCAGCGGTCCAGGAGTTGCAGCAGGTCCTCTTCAATTTCTTCTTTGGATTCCTTCGTCCAGTGGTCGACTCTGCCTTCCAAGCCAAAAAGCCTTGCCTTTTAAGAAGGTTTCTGCCATTCATTCCAGCCTAGCTGTCAGTCACCCAGCCAGCCAATCACCTAAACGTGCATTCCTGTCTCCTAGGAGACTAAGCACAGCGAGTTTCGGGCACCTCCCTCGCTTGCTGCCCCCGCCAGACACCCTGGAGCCAGAGGCGGGCTTCACTCATGAATCCCACCAAAGATAAAACGAACGAAGGGACCAAACCTGATTTGGCGTGCAGAGTATCTCTCAATAAGGACCTTTCCACAAAGAAATGGCAAAAAAAGAAGACCGGTGGCACGCTTGGGTGCTTCACTGCAGCTGCAAACGCAGCCCATGGTAAATGCACACCACAGTAGTTAAACATAAACCACTGCCACCAGCCATTCATCGAGGAAAGGGTAACATAAAAAATGTTACATGAGAGACTAGACAAAGGAGATACTAAGTAACCCCTCCAGCACCCTATTGTAGGATAGTGTGTGCTGGGTCTAGAAAGTTACAAGTGGAAGTAAAGTTAATTTCACTTCAATGCTCTTGCAAACAGTAGTTTTTCAAAGAGAAGTTATTTAAACCTTTGGGAAATCTGAAAGACTTCCCTGTGTCACTGCACTGAAGGTGCTGTGCGACACCATGTAAAAAGATGATGCCTATGGAGTTTGTCAGACTCCACAACCAAAAGAAAGAGTTAAAAATCACATTAAAATACATGAGAGAGTGGGAAAGGGGTCTCACTCTCTCCAGGTTAAAAATTAAAGTCCTCAAAATCCAGCAAAGTTGCTGGGTGTCTCAAAGGTAGAGAGGAATTAGCACATTTCTGAGAATTCTCCCTAACATTACTTCAGACTCTGGCTTTTGGGTGTGGGTCGAAGCCTACTTGATTCCCTGCCGGTTTTGGAAGGCGCTGTGTGATCAAAAGCCTTTCTCGGCTCTTTCAAAGGACCAGGAGGGGCTGCCGTCGAGAATACTTCCATCATTTTTTCACAGAACCTTTCCCATTCGGCCTGGGAACTGGTCTTATCGGGAAAACGAAGCCAACGAGAGTAACAATGGCGTTTTCTTCGACTTCTTCCATGACGACGAAGAAGAGTGACGGGAACTGCACGTGGATCTCGATCCTTTGGAATGCTTAGAGCAGTTTTTGGGACTTTCTGGAGACTTGTCTGTGGTGGAACTTATAGATTGAGAAGATTTTCTCTTGGAAGGTGTGGAAAACGGAGAATTGGAAACCGACCGACTTAGGGTGAGCATTGGCCTTCTTGCCTAAAAGGCCTTACTGGTCATTGATTGGCAGGAGCCACATTCGATGACTTTTTGTTCTTCGCCGAGGCGCCAGAGACAAATCCTGTGCGGACCAGTGGTCGACATCTTTGAGTCACTGTGCGCATATCTCTTAAAGCCTGTTTTTAGCATAGGCATCATGACAGATCACAAAAAAGAATTACAATGTTAGTCGTAGAGAATTTGGGAGGTGAGTTGAACCGCTCAGAGAGCGTGCTGTGCATGAGGAAGAGGCGACGGGTGCACTGAATGCTATTAATACGGTCATCGACGTCCCATCCGAATGCAGGAATGGTAAGCGTCGATGGACATCGACTCAAAGCCGCACAGCAGCCTCTCCTGTTGAAAAAAATTCAGACTGCAAAGCAGGATACAAATACATCTAAGATGAGAAATCTGTGGAAGGACACAATCCATTAGAATTTCAGGGGTTGCCTACCGTCTAATAAAGGGGCACGCTGTTAGGGAGAATTCTCTCTTTAGGCTGAATTTCCTAACCTAGTGAGTCCCCCAGCAGCTTTGCTCGAATTCTGGAGTTTGTTTTTTTCTCCTGCCAAGAGTGAGACTCTTTTTCTCCCACTCTTGGACATGATTTATGGTGTTCCTTTGACTGCTTATGTGTCTTATGGGCTAGGGGTCCTTTACTCCATAGGGTCTCATGTGTTTTTACTATGTGTGTTACACAGCACTCTCCGTGCAGTAACACAGGGGTGTCATAGTGACACCCCACCGTAGACTCCATACCCTGGGACTGACTACTGTCTCCCACGGCATGTAAAGTCACCATTGGCTTTACTAGTCCCAAATTATTAACAGAAACCAGTACAAACCATCATATTGTGGATGTACTGGTCGGGGCAATTCGATTGCCCCGGGGTCTGTTAGTCGAGGGGGCACGTCTCCGTCCCCCCTGATCGAGTTTTGGCTGGTGGCAGTGGAAACTACTTTTTATATTCAACCGCAAATATTTTCCTATGGGATTTTCCCATTGTTCGAGGCTACCAACTTTAATTATTTAATTCTCATAGCCTCGAACATACCGCCGGTTTATTTAATTCATATTAATTCGCCGGTTGGTATTTATTTGCCAAGACTCGATTCTAAAATGGCGTTTGTGTTCTCTTCTGTCACTCCAACCCAAGTCGAGCCCTTTGTTCCACTTTTTGGCGGGCTTCTCCACAGAAGCCTCCAAAAGTGGTGCCACTCTGTCTGGGTACCACAGGGGGTGTGGGAGGGGGTTTAGGCACCCTGGACTGAGTTACCTTAGTAACTCAAGTCGCACTCTTGTGTGATTGGCCCAAGTGGTGAGCCGGCCGGCTCACCACTTAGCATGTTTGATTGACAGCTAGGCTGAGTGAATGGGGGTATGCTGCATAAAAGCAGGGCTTTGGGGACTGGAACTTCAGAAGTCGCCACAGTACCTGAGAATCCGACGAGGGAGAAGCTGAGCCAACCTACCACGACGACACCACCGGTGGAGCCCTGCAGGACCGACTCACCACTTCCCGACGACAGAGAAGATCTCCCGACTGGAGAGGCTTCTTCCCCTGACTGGTGGGCACAACCAGTTTTACCTTCTTTCTTCGCACCCCAGACAGGTTTGTGGTCGAACTGCCCGTGCCAAGCACCCCAGCGGCCGGATAGCCACTCACCACTGAACCGTGAATCAACAGACCGCTCTTTGTACCTGAGAAACTCTGCGGCTGGTTTCTTCCCTGGCAGAGCAACAGACTCCTGTCTTCCTCCACGACGAGATCCTCTCTTCCCCCGGACGAAGCACCGACTTGCATCCGCTGCCAGGAACAACTGCCCCCGCTGGAGTGTTCTCACCACTTTAAGGTACCGTGTCCGCCAGGCCTCCCTTTCTAAAGATTGCTATAAGGTAATAATAATCCCTTAACCTTCTGGACTGGGCTGGCCGCCTTGACCATCTAACTGGTCCCTTTCTTTTGGTCCAACTCTTTCTGAACTGATCGCAAGACTTTTTGGCACTTTGAACCATGCGACCTTGGACACATTTCGACCGGAGCCTCTTAAAGTGGGTCCGGGCTTGTTATCTTTGACTTTACGGTTTTAACCTGCCTTCTTCTCCTACTGTGTTCTTCCAAAAGTGTTGGGATCTGTTTCTATCTTTGCTCTGCCTTTCTCTCCCTTTTAAACCGATTGATTAGAGTGCCATCTTCGTTAAGCGCTCACCGCTGTCTGAAAATAAGTGTTGCTTTACTTAAGACTTGTCTAACTAATCGTTGAAGGGAGTGTATATCTTTTAGTGACCGTGTTTTTGAACTGCTTGATATTAGTGCCTGTGTGTTTTACTAGATGTGGTTTCAAATAAATAATTATATCTCTTTTACACCAAGCCCTGGTCAAGTGTTTACTTGGTCTATTGTGTTCTCTTGACCCATTGTGAATACTCTGTATACTGCCTAACTCTTCTTGAGGGAAGTCTGACTGCTCAGCCACAGCTTCAAAGTGAATCTGTGTGGTACAGACTGCTACCAAGTGGGTTTACTGCCAAACACCTGTAGTCTTAAATCTTTTGCAGTGGTCCCAGAGGGAACTGCACAGGTTTATGCCTAACACACGCCACCTACAATGATGAACCTTCTACTGTCTATGAGTGTTTTGTCTGCATTATTGGATATTACGAGACCGGGTAAATTAGGGAGTACATTGAATTAACCAAATGTTCTCAAATATTAGTACAGGGTTCAGAGGTAACACTGTGCTTACATTAACCATGTTCGGCTAGACACCAAAAGGTGAAAGGAGTAGCCTAACTGCCAGCAGGTTCAGCTTTAACACTCGGGAGCTGAGCTCCTCAAATGTAACAGTCTAAAGCTGGCAACTTGAACACATCGAAGGGTATAGCTAGGTTGGAATTTTCCAATTAAGCACGGACAGATTTCCCGAATACCTGTCGATTATTTAACTTTTACTCTACAACAGTTTAGTGGTGGCTCTGGGTGCAGTAGGGGCAAAAGCTTCTTCATGACCAAATTGAAGCACACTTGTACTTTAACGACTTTCACATTTGACCGATTCCTGGACTGAAACCAGCAGGTTATATGATATGATAGTTTATTTATATAGCGCCTATACACAATGTGTTTCAAAGCGCTTCAAGGCAAGGGAGGGAACAAGGGAAAATACAACCACATTCTTACAGGCCATGAACAGTAAGGATGTGAAATTAACTATCGTACTCGGCCTGACGACATTTCAGATAGTGCAAGAGCTAAGACATGGATAAGGAAGGGAGGGGGAGAGTGGGAAGGAAATGGAAACAAGACAGGTTCTACTAGAAATGTCAGAAAAAGCCTGATGACATTTCTGGTAGAGCCGGAGAAAAACAAATGGTGAGGGAGAGGGGTGCAGAAAGGGAGGGAAGGAACAAAACAAGCGACTATCATACTAGGCCTGGCGACATTTCAGATAGTGCTGTGGGGGTTGTGGGGAGGAAACAAACAGTAATGGGAGGGTGGAGGAAGCAGACGAGGTTGCTATCATATTAGGTCCAGGGACAATTCTGATAGAGTAAGTGCATAGAAGAAAGTAAGGGGAGGAGATAGGAAAAGGGAGAAGGGAAAGGAGGAGAGAACAGAGAGTAAGCAGTCAAAAAGAGTGGAGAAGCAAGAATGGAGAGTGAATACAATTGCAGAAGTCAGTAGTAACACATAATGTTGCAAGCCAGGATACAAGATGAAGATGGGAACAGCATGATTCAGGGCCACCATGAGTACAAGATGCAAAGGTTCATAGTAATGAGGGAACTAGGATAGTGGTCTTTCACATGGAGGGAAAAAGACTTGTATTAACTGTTGAAAATAAGCAACCAGATCCACATTAACTACAGACATAATAAACAGAGTTATACTTATCCATTACCTTAAGAGCCACAGTAAAGAGAAAATAAGGGACAAATACCCTGAGTAAAGGGGTGGCGGGATATGACATGCATTACTTACCGTAATAGAATTTCTGATGATTGTATCTGTTTAGATTCACATGCTGTGCATACAGTCTGACATCTAGTGGGAACCGCAGAGTATTGCATCTTGTCTTTTGATGACTGAAAGGGGACGTCAATTTAGGCGTGCCTGAAACACTATTCCTAACGCGACGTGTAGTGCACCCAAAATCCCTCACCTGTCGAGGTCCCTCCAATTGTATTTTTCTGCTGTGAGGGAGCCTTATGACTATCATGAGTGAGTACAGAAAAGAGAGAATAGTAGTAAGATGTCCATGTTCCTTCCATCTGAGCAAGGAGGAGGGGTGGGCGCATGTGAATCTAAGCAGATACAATCATCAGAAATGCTATTACGGTAAGTAATGCATATCTTCTGATGTTTGTTGATCTGCTTAGAATCACATGCTGTGCATAGAGTAGCGAGCAGTACCCAGAGTTCGAGGTGGGATGTGAGAAGGAACAGTAGTGAAAAAATGTCTTAGTACTGCTTGTCCCACCTCAGAACCAGACCTAGAATGAATGTCTAGGCAATAGTGTTTTGTAAAGGTGTGTACACAACTCCAGGTTGTCGCTTTGTAAATGGACTCTAGGGGAACATTTGCAATGAATGCTATGGAAGCCCCAGTGCCCCAAGTAGAGTGTGCTCTAGGCTTGAAGGGCAGTTCTCTATTAGCAAGAGTATAGCAGAGTGTGATGTAATTGACAATCCACCTTGAGATGGCTGATTTAGAGACAGGATCCCCTTCTTTACCAGCTGCCCTGAAACGAAAAACTGGATCGTCTTTCTTAGTGGTTTAGTTCTTCCAGGTAGTACATGACTGCCCTGTGCACATCTAGTGTGTGTAGGCTTCTCTCGGCCATGTTAGTGGGGTTCTGGAAGAAAGTTGGCAATTCTATAGACTGGTTCAAATGGAACTTGGAAATAAATTTGGGCGCAAATCGAGGATGAGTGCGCAGAAAGACTTTATCTCTGTGAACCGTAACAAAAGGGTCTAGAATTGAAAAGGCCTGTAGTTCACTGACTTCTTATTGAAGTGACTGGCACTAAGAAGGCAGTGTTGTATGTAAGAGCTTTGAGACTCGCTTTATGCATAGGCTCCAAAGGAGACTCCATAAGTCTAGATAATTCCACGTTCAGGTCCCATCCGGGAGCGAGTTAGAAATGGGGGGATGAATCCTTTTAACCCCTTCCATGAATGCCTTAATAACTGGTATCTTCCACCACAACACCTTTTGTTGGGATATAGTTGAGGATGAGAGTGCAGCTAAGTGAACCTTCAGGGAATTAAAAACCAGGCCTGAGTCTAGTAAGTGAGTCAGATACAACACAATATGAGTAGCTGAGCAGTCAATGGGATTGATGCTCTTGCAATGTCGGGCGTTAGGTTTTTTCGCTTTCCTAAGTATGTCCATGCATCTCTGAGGAAGTTGAAGGTGCCCAAACTCTATGAATTCAGGAGCCAGGCCGCTAAGTTCGGAGTTTGCAGGCATGAATGAAGAGTTTCCCCCTTGTCCTGAGATAGCATGTTGTATGGCAAGGCAGTTTCATTGGAGAAGAGAAATCTCCATCAGATGGGAGAACCAGGGTTGGCAGGCCCACATCAGGGCCACCAATAACATGGTGACTGGTTCCTGGTGCATCTTGTGCACAATCTTGTTCAGTAGGGTAGTCGGGGGGGGGGGGAAGCGTAAAGAAATTTCCCTGACCATGTTATCCAGAGACCGTTCCCCTTGGATCAGTTCTGAGGGTACCTGGAGGCGTAATCTAGGCATTGTGCGTTCTCCAGAGTTGCGAACAAGTCGACCTCTGGGAAGCCCCCTTCTGCGATAACGTTGGAGACGATGTCTTCGCCATTCGTATTCTAAGGGCAGTGGGAAGTCTCTGCTGAGCGCGTCCGCCAGAAGACTGAGTTCCCCTGGAAAGTGTTGGGATAACAGGAACATTTTGTGTTTGAGAACCCACTTCCAAATGTTCTGGGACAGTGCCCCCTTGCTTGCTCAGGTAGGACATGGCTGTGGTGCGGTCTGTGAGGATCAGGACAGTTTTCCCCTGCAACTGTGGCTGAAAGGCCTTCAGTGCTTTGAATGCTGCTAACAGCTCCAACAGGTTTATGTGGTTGGATGCTACTGCTGGGGACCAAACGCTGTGCGCCGTTTGCAGAAACAGGTGAGCCCCCCCCCCACCCTTTGAGAGATGCCTCTGTCATGAGAGTGGCTTCTGCTGCGGCGGTGGTGAAGGTTTTCCCCTTCAAGAGGTTTTCCCTCGATCACCACTGCAGAGAGAGAATTGGGGCTGCCGAGACAACCACTAGATCGTCCCATTGTCCACTGGCCTGACACCACTGGGTGTTGAGCCACTCTTGCATGGGACGCATACGTAAACGTGCGTGAGGAACCAAGTAAATGCAGGACGCCATCATTCCTAATGTTTTGTACTCTCTCGTTGGAGGGGAAGACGAGGCCGTCCTCTGTCCGAAATAAGGCCCCCGAGAACTGCTTCACTTGACTGGGGTCTAGGCTGGACTTCTTCTCGTTTATGGAGAATCCTAGACTGAATAAGAAGCCTATTGTCTTTTGGGTACTGGACCAACATGTTCCGTAGAAATCCCCTGTTATAAGCCATTCGTCGAGGTAAGGGTAAACTGGAATGGACTGCCTGCGCAGGTATGCTGCTGCCACTTCCAGTACCTTTGTAAACACCCTTGGGGCTGAGGCAATGCTGAAGGGGAGGACCTTGAATTGGTAGTGCTTGTCCTCTATCGTGAACCTGTGGTTAGATATTTCCTGTGTGCCAGCAACATTGGAATATGAAAGTATGCATCTTTCATGTCATGTCCAATGTTGCCATGTAATCCCCCTGCGTTATTCGAGGAATTACCTCTTGCAGTGTCACCATCCGAAACCTTCGAGGTTTGACAAATTTGTTCACTGAGTGCAAGTCTAGCACAGGGCGCATGGTGTGATCCTTAATGGGTACAAGGAAGTACACTGAATAAATATGCTTGTTTACCTGTAGAAAAGGGACGACTTCGATAGCGCCTTTTTCCTGCAGGATCTCGACCTCTTGCAGCAGATTCCTTAGATGCTCTGGTGTTAGGTGTCTTAATCTCGGTGGTCTGAATCAAGGTGGTCGGCTGAACTCGATACAGTACCCATGGGTGACGGTCTTGAGCACCCACTGGTCTGTTGTAATCCCCCCCCATGCATGCAGCAATGATGTTATATGTCCCCCGACCGGGGAGGCATGGGAGGAGACCCGGATCTGAAAGTCATTTCTAACTGGAGGCCGGGGAGCCTCTGGGGTGGAATTACAGCCACTTCCTTTCCCACAGCGTTGTTGCCCAGGAGGATACGGGGTAGTGGAGGTAGAACCCTGTCCTGAGGACCAATTGTTCCCAGAACCATATTGGTTGTGAGGGGAGAGAGAGTAGGATTGCCCATGAAAGGAGCGACGAGAACCTCCCCCTCTCTGTTGAAAGGCTCTATGGAGTCATTTGGTTCAAAGTCTTCAAAGTCTCGTGTTCCTTTAGTGCTGTTTCCAGCGCCTCATCAACGGCCTTGCCGAACAGGTTGGAGTACTCCACCGACTTGTTGATTAAGGACGCCCGAGTCTCTGGCTTGAACCCGGAGTTCTTCAACCAAGCGTGACGTTTTAGCAGGGTACCCTGGGCTAAAGACCTTCCCGCTGTCTCAGCAGCGTCTACATTATTTTTTAGAATGGTGTGGTTCACCTGCTTACCCTCAGATACAATCGTAATCAGGCGAGTACGCGCCGGTTCAGGGACGTCCTGTAGGCCCTCCGGCAGCAGGTTCC
Source organism: Ambystoma mexicanum (assembly GCF_040938575.1). Taxonomy (NCBI): domain Eukaryota; kingdom Metazoa; phylum Chordata; class Amphibia; order Caudata; family Ambystomatidae; genus Ambystoma; species Ambystoma mexicanum. Next base: position 994,381,668 of record NC_090927.1, read on the forward strand.
ATTGAACATCCAAGTAGCTGGCTAACCGCGTGGTGTTATTGGCTATACAGGTGGAGTATGCTGCCGCAGTGGTGATTCTCTTTCCCAGAGCGTACAATTTCTTACATTCTTTATCAGGCAGTACCTCGCCTATGGACAAGGGGACACCTAGGCATGCCCCCTAATGTAGAGGGGGTCAGTGGAGGAGAGGTGAAAAAGCTTTTCCACCCGTGGATTAACTGCCCTGGTTTGTGAGGGCGTTAATAATGAAGGAGCAATGCACCTTTTAACAGAATGAAGTAATGGGATAGCCTGACTGGCAGGAGGCTTCTCCTTTAAAAAGTCTTCAACAAAATCTGAATCTGGCACTGACTCCTGCCTGGCAATTTGGAAGTGTTCGGCTGCTTTCTCTACAATGGTGTTAAACACCATCTGGTCATCAACAGGTGATGCCTGACGTAATGGTGGGGGTGGGGGGAGTCCATACATAAGGTGTCAGGTTCCGGGGTAGGGGACGCCCAAAATGGGTCATCCACTGGCTGGTCGTCCACCCATCCCTGTGTGAGATCAGTAGGATCATCAGCAGGATCATCATCCTGTAGGTATGGGTCAACAGGAACTCCGTCACCAGTAAGGTCAAAAAACTCTTCCTCACGAAGTGGATCAGAAGTCCTCTGGAACTTAGCCATAGGTGTATAAGGGCTCTCTTGACAAGGCCTTTTAGGAGCAAACTTTTCTGAAAATTCTACAAACTTTTCCAGCCTGTTCATGCAACCCTCAAATTTCTCTCTGGTCCATGATGAGGAGCCAGAGGAGTCTAGAGGAGGAAAGGGCTCTTCCTGATGATGTTTCTCCTTAGAACGTCGAGATTTCTCACCTAGAGTCTTAGATAAGGATAGAGGACTCTCAGAGTAATCTTTCCGCTCTTCCTGGTGTTTCGACGTGTCTTTCGACGCGTCCCTAGCCTTGTCCTTTTGTTTCACTGTCGAAATGATCTTAGCAATACTTTCCCTGATGTTCGGCGTTGCAGGGAGGTGTTTGGGCTGTGTAGGCAGTTGTGGCGTAGATTTCGACGCAACTGGGGCCTTGAGCAGCGTCATCTCTCTCTTCTGAGGCATCTCGACATCCGCGTGGCTTTTGGTGCTGGCGCCCTTCGTCTTAGACTGCCTGGACGCATGCCGCTGTCGCAGTTGCGGGGAGGGCTGCCAATCACGCGGATCGGCAGGTGCTGCCGAAATATCCGACATTACCAGTTGGCGCAGTGGAACGCTTCGACTGACCCGTCAAGGCGGAACTGGGGGTTGTGTGCTTTGTGTGAGTTTTGTTGGCGTCCGTCACCAGGATGTACATTCCCCATAGAGGACTTTCGTCGTGTCTAGCGGGGCCGGGAACGGACGTCATGGAGCGAGAGCGCGCTGATGTAAGGTCAATGGCATCCGAAGTGGAGCCTTGGTCGTCGCTTAACTCCTCATCACACTCGGCGGGTGTGCTACCCTCGACTTGCGACAAAGCGTAAGCTGCCCACCGCTTTACTCGACGCTCCTTAATAGTCTTAGGATGTAGGAATTTACAGGCCTCACAGGACGCCTCTTCTTGATTGAGGGGAAGACACTTATTGCATCTATGGTGCTTGTCTTTCCATGGGAATTTTCCCTTACAGGAAGGGCAAAAACTAAATGGTGTCCTTTCTACAGCTCAGGAATTTAAAAGTGATGACAGAACCAAAGGGACAAAGAGAGGGGAGAAGGAAAGACATTCTTGAAACGATTAGAAACCCTCAGACCCCACTCTCACTACTATATAGGCCAGCCGTCGAAGTTCTGTTCATTAGCTGTCTTCAGCGGTGGTTCGGGAATCAACCGTTGAAAAGGGGATGATCATCTAAAGGTCGGGAAATATAACAATATTGCAATTTGGTAAGAGCTCCAGCTCTTGCTGGGTGGAAAAAAACAATCTGAGGGACATCGACGTGTGAGGGATTTTGGGTACACTACACATCACATTAGGGAGAGTGTAACAGGCACGCCCATGTCGACGTCCCCTTTCGATCCTTGAAAGACAAGATGCAATACTCTGCGGTTATCAGTAGATGTCGGACAATACACGCAGCATGTGATTCCGAGCAGATTAACAAACATCAGAAAAGGAGACCCATGTAATGCACAAGATTGGTAACAACTGTCATAATTAGCTTAACTGTATATTCAATGTTCAATGTGGTGTTTGGATTACTTACACGCCTCCTAAAACTCTCATGGATGTCACAGTTGAAAAGGGAGGCAATTTCCCCTGTCCAGATTGTTCATCCCCGGAATTAATTTGGTCTTCAGGTATCCTGAACATTTCATCTTCCAATTCCAACTCCTTTCCTTCAAAGAAAGGCTTTTCATAAACAAAAAGCTGCCCAGAAATGAAGCAAAGGTATCCGTTATCACCATGGCTACTCGGGACGTATAAGCGTATAAAATATTGCGCAGAACAAGTCACTCAAGTTTTTTATACAAGTGTATGAAATGAAGACACTGCTTTATTTGCAACCTATATTTTTCAAAACTGAAACATCTGCAAAGCAACCTGGTAAAGGAGTATTAGAAGGACAAAAACAATCCATTTGAAACAACGCCTTAAAGGCATACAGTATTCTGTTACTTATGATCATGCAGAACCCAGCTCTTGTTTGTAGGTAGAACTAGATCACCACATTATGAGTAAAATCACAGCCAGAGTCACATGTTTTAAAACCTTTTAGAGAAAGTAATGTTTCGGAGTAGAATATTGAGTTTTATCTTTCCCTCTGGTTTTCCTAATTTGTCAGTGTTCCTGATTTATTCTGACTTCTAAATGCACTCCAGGACATAACTAATATGTTTAGGAATTCAAATATATTTATGCATGTCATCAATAGACTCATCAATATTCTTTAAAGTTGGATCAAAGTACAGTAGCATCCAACACAGGGAGCAAGCCCATCACTTCCATCCCACGCGGGGTCAGAGGTAGATTAAAGAAGCTTCCGTGCTACAGACGCCAGTATCCCCCACGGCACAGCTCCCAATCCCTCTGACACCCCATCTACGAGCCCACCCCCTTCCTCGCTACCCCTTCCGAACGCAGACCTAGGTGGTACGCACTTAGCTGGGCCTTTTACCTTATTGCTGCCTCAGTTTTCCTCCATGCTACAGCGACATGCCACTCACTCCTGAGCCCCTGACACGTGACCATGATAGCCTTCTCAGACAAAGAAACCGCCCCTTGATGAAGGGGCGCATAGCTGTCCATACCCTTTCCCCAAAGAAAATTGTTTTAAAAGTGTTTCTCAAACACACAATTCGCACCCAACGTAACATGTCGGGCTGCTAATAGAGTTAATTACTAAACTCACAGGCGTGCCCTTATCAAATGTATATGTCTCGGCCTAGCAGCAATCTGCATTGCACGCGCACAAGGTTTTAACCATACCCAACATGTCACAATAACTATTGTGCTGAGAAAAAATGTACTCAATTTCATATCCAAGATGATGCGATAAGTTTAGTGATGTATGGTACATGTTATTTAAGAGCATGGCATTGCTAGTATAGAGATTTTAATGCTCAACTTGAGCAAGGCAGCAGCTTTTAAGAGCTTGGTTTGGAAACCTGCTTCATTTCTTTTATAAATATGAACTGACCACCATTTTGCATTTTAAACACGGGATGCTATTCTAACTTATTTTTACTACTGTGCTGCCTCTTCACAACGGACTAAAATTAAAACACACTGCTGGATTGAAACAAGGTGACTGTCTGTAGAGCAATTCCAGGTGGGACAAAAATGTGGCACTGTGACTGCTAGAAGGTTTGTCTTCAGCAGAAGTATTCAATTTCCATTATGCATGTTATTTTACTGCTTCTCAGTTGTCTTAGTATGCAACGGGAATTGTGGTTTGGGTATAAAGATAATATTGAAGCATGCTTCAGGTATTACCTGCTTTATTCAATTGATGTGATCCAGGACCATAAATATCAATGCAAATAGCAGACACTAAAGTCCATAATGCCTCAGTAATGCTGTTGTGAGATTAACAATGGCTTGTCCATGCAAAATGCAGTTTTTGGATGACCGCACGCCCAAAACGAAACATAAGGAAAAAAAAAAAGAGCATGGTTTGAACAAAGGTGTCTAAACTAAGTAAATATATTTGAATTCGAACATAAGATACTGCCCTTTGTTAGGGAGAATTCTCAAAAATGTGCTAATTCCCTGCACCTTAGAGGCTCCCAGCAACTTTGCTGGATTTTGAGGGCTTGATTTGTTTACCTGGAGAGTGTGTGACCCTTTTTTACCCACTCTCTCATGTATTTTGAATGTGTTTTACCCTTGTGTTCTTTGATTATGGAGTTTTAGACAACTCCATAGGCATCATCTTTTCATGTGTGTCACACAGCACCCTCAGTGAAGTGGCACAGGGGAGCCTCTCAGGCTTTCCCAAAGTTTAAATACCTTCTCTGGGATAAACAACTGTTTCCCAGAGAATGTAAAGTGAAATTGACTTTACTAGTCTTTTTAAATTCCTAGACCCAGCACACCCTATCGTACAATAGAGTGCTGGAGAGGTTACTCAGTATCCCCTATTTCTAGATAATCATGTAGCAGTCAAATGGTACCCTTTCCTCTCGAAATGGCTGGTGGCAGTGGTTTTACAACAAACTACCACGATTTTTCCTGACCGCGAACAACGGTAGCGTTAAATCGCAGGCGCCATCTTTTTCAAGAAGGTGTCTGAGCTCCCTTTGTTTAAACAGGTCCCTGTCTTCTTTTTCCGCCATTTCTTTTTGGAAAGGTCCTTCTAGAGTTTGTCTCTGCATGCCAAACCAGGTTTGGTCCCTTTGTTCCATCGCCTATGGCGGGCTTCAGGACTGAAGACCGCCTCTGGCGCCCGAGTGTCTGGGGTGGGCAGGAAGTGAGGGAGGTGCCTGAAACTCCATGTGCTTAGTCTCCTAGGAGACCCAAATGCACTCTGGCGTGATTGGCTGGCTGACGGTCTGGCAAGGACAGCCATCCTGCTGGGTGAGTGGCAGTTAGGCTGGAATGAATGGGAGGAAACTGGATTAAAGGAAAGTCTCTTGGCTTGGAAGGCAGAGTCGACCACTGGAACGAAAGAACCGAAGACGAGCTTGAAGGGGACTGCTGCTGCAACTCCTGGACTGTTGGTTTGCCCGGTGAAGCCCTGCTGCAGGTCGAATCGCTAAATTCATCTCGAGAGAGAAGCCCTGCAAGAACGACTTCTCCCTTTGAGTTGGTGGGACCAATCAACTCGTAAGCCACCTGGATACCATTCTCGGAGCTGGTGGTATTTTCCTCAAAGTGCTGCAGGAAACCGAATAACCAGGGAGAGGGACACCAGTTTATGTGCTTGTCTACAGCTACCGGAATTGAAGATTTGCCAAGTGCCAGCTTTGACCAGTCCCAGTGCTGTGTACGAGTCTCCCGACGTCCTCCCTCTTGTCCCCACGACTGAGGCTCCGGAACAGCGAGATCTGCAGGAACAGAAATCATCAGCTGCCTCTTTTTCTTCATTGTAAGGTACTGTGAAAACCCGACCAAGAGAATTTACCTCTTACTGCGAAAGTGCTTGAAACTTTGCCAACTTGCAGGCCTAGTCAGCTTGTGACCCAACATATGAATGTTTCTTTTGCAAACTACTTCTGAGAACTTTGGCAAAGACATTTCCGTTTAACTACCAGAACTGCTTTATCCTATACAAGACTTTAGCCCATTGACTTTGGCCTAACCTATTGCATTGAATCTATTCCTCTGGTGAACTCAAACTATTTGCACTGTCTAAGAGTAATTGTAATCTTTTTATTAACTTATGCCTTTTTGCTTCTACTTCAACATACTCTGAATGCCATTTTGGCTCCTCCTTCAAAGTATTTTAAATGCCTCAGAACCGTACAATGTAAAGTATTAAAGTATATTTTTGTGTAATATACATTGCCTAGTGAATGATGTTTTATAACTGACTGTGAAATAAATTAATAAGTGTTTTACCAAGAAATCCTGAGTGTAAGAGTCTATTTGAATACTTGTGATTGGAGACCTCTGTGTAACACCCTTACAGCTCACATTCCCTCTTGCGATAAGCCTGGTTGCTCAGCTCCGCTACCAAAAACTGTGTAATACAGACTTATACCCAAGGTTGGTACCAGCTGCCACAGAGACAAAGAATTGGCTAATCTTCCTCAGTGGTTTAATCTTTTCAAGGTAGTATACTACTGCCCGCCTAACATTTAGTCTATGGAGGTTTCCTTCAGCCGAGTTAGTGGGGTTCTGAAAGAAAGTAGGAAGTTCGATTGATTGATTGACATGGAACTTAGAGATGAATGTAGGCGTAACACGTGGGTCTGTATGCAGCACCACCTTGTCTTTATGAATGGTCACAAATTGGTCTTGAACGGAGAGAGCTTGCAGTTCACTAACTATTTATAGAGGTAACGGTCAAAAAGAAGGTAGTCTTATAGGTGAGGGCATTAAGACTAGCCGTATGCATGGTCTCGAAAGGAGGTCCCATTAATCTTGTGGGAACAACATTCAAGTCCCATCCGGAGCTAGGTTCCGAAATAGGAGCGTGAAGTCTTTTTACCTCTTCAATGAAACCTTTGATCACAGGAATCATCCACCATGAAACCTTGCTCTGAGATGTGGTATACGCAGAGAGGGTGGCAAGGTGGACCTTTAGAAACAAGTCCTGAGTCTAATAGGTGTGTTAGATAAAGGACTATGGACCTAATTACGAGTGTGGCAGTCCGGAAACAAGGGTGCCGGTAAGCTTACCGGCACCCTTGTTTCCGGACTGCCACACTACGAGTTGGCCTGCCGGGGCTGTCGAGACCGGCCGGCAGGCAGACTTTTCACAGAAGCACCGGAACAGTTAGCAACGGTGCCTTTGCTTCCGTCCCCCCTCTCCCATAGAGTCCTATGCGACTCTATGGGAATGGGAAGTTACAAAATCCGACGCCTGACTTCCCGTGCCGCCGGGACTTGTAATGTCCTGGTGGCACCAGGAAGTCAGGCGCCGGATTCAGTGTTACAGGGTTACCGCCAACCTCGTAAAGAGGCCCTTTAGCTTTAGGGGAACAGTCAATGGGGTTGATGTTCATAGAGTTACACCTAATTACAAAATGTTTCCACTTTTTGGAGTAACAGTGCCTGGTGTTAGGTTTCCGTGCCTCTTCAAGTATGTCAAAACATCTCTGAAGTAGTTGGAGATATCCGAACTCTATGACTTCAGGAGCCAAGCTGCTAAATTGAGTGTGTGGGGGCACGGATGCAGTGTTTTCCCTAGGTCTTGTGACAGTATGTTGTACGGGCTGGGCAGTTTCCTGGGAGGGGAGACTGACATTCTCATGAGATGAGAACCATAGCTGTCGAGTTCACACTGGTGCCACCACGATCATCGTGACTTATTCCTGGTTCAGCTTGTACACTATCCTTTCAGAAGGGGACTCGGGGTGGTGGGTCATAAATTAGAAGCCGGAGTGAAGCGAGAGCTTTAACATTAGCCCCCTGGCAAAATCTAACCGGTAATGCCCCCCCCTCTAATAGTGTTTTTCTCAAATTGAGAAATGGAGTGTTTGCCGTTTCTGAACTTGAAGAAAAACTACAAATCAAGATGGCCACCATGGATGGGGCGAAGGGAACTACATGGAGTCCCTTCTTCCTTTCCTTGGTGGCCATTGCCATGGTACGGACATGTCGAGAAACCTAAGTAGGTGGAGTAAGGATTGAGGTGGAATTGGAGATGTGGAAAAGGGGGCTGTGGTTGGGGGTGGGGAGGGGGACGTGGGGGAAATCGCACTTACCCGATTCCTGGAGAGGGAAAATGGCAGCCTCCAGCTCTGAGGAGGCTCGGAGCAGGGGTTTTACTGTGTGGTAAAGCCCCCATTCTGAGCCTTCTGGTTGGCAGGGGAAGCCACCACAACCCGTCGCCGGGTCCTAATCAGAAAAATAATTGTTGGGGAGAATCAATCCCAGAGGTACTAGTTCCCAGAACCTTACATGAAATGCAAAGATCCTCTTATGACTGTCCTCCAGTCAACAATTACGGAAAGACCACTGGTGCAAGAAGTGGTGAGGAACATATATTAACACTCTTCAGGGCACTTGGATGCATGTGGCAGGAGTAACACAAAAATAGAAATTGGTGAATGGGCGGGTTGCTGTGCACCAGCAAGTAGAAAAGACAGAGTATATCGCTCATAAGGCCTAGCTTTTTAGATTACTCTGGTGCAATGCGATGTGAGGGCTCACAAATCTAAGGTTGATAACTTCTGGATGATTTCTCAAAATATGTCATTTTATTAAATCAGGGTCTCAGATTTAGGGGGTTCTTTGTTAAGGTTAATACCAGGATCCTCCCTCTCTTCCTTCTCACCTGTTTCTTGTTCCTCAGATGAGCTCTCAGTAGATATCGTCCTTCTATTTCTCCAAGTTCCCTCTTCTCTCTCCTTGTAGGTTTTGGGACGAACTCGTCTGGAGGCCACCTTGCCAGTTCGCAGATTGCTCGGCAGTGGGACCCTCAGGGAGTCCGCCCCTAATTCCAGGGAAAAAGGCGTATGCCGGAAAAAACCCTGGCGTGATGGTTAACTGCTGCAGGATGGAATGCAGGAGAGCGTAGAACGTGATTCCCAAAAGACTCTTCCAAGACTCAAACAAAGCGAAGCAAAATCCAGGCACAACAAGGCGGAAGGTGAGTGAATGCAGCTGAGTGGAAGCAGGATTCGTACACGAAGGGAAGCGGGAAACGAGAGTTGTAGTACATGGACCAGAGAAGAGAAGCACAGAGCGGGGACGGAAGACAAACAAGGTAAGCAAGCAAGGTAAGGCGGAGGAATGCGGGAGACAGAACCCCAGCGGGGAAACAGCTGGAGGGCAGAGAAATACTCACACGGAGCGCGAAGGAAGGAACTTCAGCTTGTTAACCCGAAGCGGAAACGGAGGGTTGCAACGCACCGGCGTAGCTGTTCGGTGCGTAGATAACGTTGAGCCTCAGGGGGCGTGGCACGGCAGTCCGGACACTAGACCGCAGTGTATGGTTCCGTTAGTGTTTCCTCCATCGATTCCACAGTTTCCAGGACGGACGCGTCGTGACACAGGGGGGGTAAGCTTTCTGCAAAGACGTTGAGTAGAATGTGCTCTTGCAAACTCCACCTGTGCTCTATGGGTAGGTGCAAGTCTCTGCTGAGCATGTCTGCCAGAAGATTGTGTTCCCCTGGAACATGTGATAGTAGGAACATGTGTTTGAGTGCCTACTTCCAAATGTTCTGGGACAGTTTGGATAGCCCTGGAGAGTGAGTGCCCCTCTGGTTGTTCAGATAGCAGATGGCCGTGGTGCTGTCGGTAAGGACAAGAACTGTCTTCCCCTGCAGGCGTGCTTGGAAGGCTTTTAGGGCTTTGACCAGTGCAAGTAGAACCAACAGGTTGCTATGATTGGACGCTACTGATGGGGAGCACAGGTCGTCTGTTGAAGAAGGTGAGCACCCCACCTCGAAAGAGATGCGTCTGTGGTGAGAGTGGCTTCTAATGCGGGGGTGTTAAAAGGTTTCCCGTGCAGAAGGTTTCTCTTCGACCAACCACTGCAAGGACTGAACGAGGGCTGTCGAGACAACCACTAGATCGTCCCACTGGCCTGACACCATTGGCTCGAGAGACACTCGTGCATGGGGCACATATGCAGAAGGGCATGTGAAACTAGAAAGATGCCATCACTTCCAGCAGCCACATGGCTTTGCGTACGGTTACTCAGCGACTGGATACATAGTCAGAGATCTGGAACAACATGTTTTGGGCCCTCTCGAAGGGGAAGATGAGGCTATCTTCTGTACGAATTAAAGCTCCCAGAAACTGTTCGACTTGGCTCGGGAGTTCTCGTTGATAGAGAACCTCAGATTGAAAGGAAGATCTACTGTCTTCGTCGAGGTAAGGATATACTGGGATGGATTGCCTGCGCAGGTGAGCCGCTCCTACCGCTAGAACCTTTGTAAACACCTTTGTGAATGAAGCAATGCTGAGGGGAAGAACCTTGAACTGATAGTGGACGTCCTCTATCTTGAACCTGAGGTAATATTTGTGCGCTGGCAACACTGAAATACAAAAGTATGTATCTTTGATGTCCAATGTGGCCATGTAATTCCCCTGTTGCAACAGTGGGATTACTTCCTGAAGAGTCGTCATCCTAAACTTCTGAGGTTTGACATTTTTTCACAGGACGCAGATCTGAAACAGGGCGCATGGTTAGATCCTTTTTGGGTACAAGGAAGTATATTAAATGAACACCCTTGTTCACCTGGTAATGAGGGACGACTTCAATGGCTCCCTTTTCTAGAAGGACCTGGACATCTCCCAAAAGGAATTGCGGAAGCTCTGATAACAGTTGTCGCTCCTGGGTGGATGGTAGCAGAGTGGCTGGAGGAATTTGATGCAGTACCCGTGGGCGACAGTCTTGAGTACTCACTGATCTGAAATGATCCCCTCCCATGCATGTGTAAAAAATGTTAGGCGTCCCCTGACCGGGGAAATATGGGAGGAGACCCGTACTACTGAGTCATTTAGTGGTTGAGGCTGCTTTCCCTCATCGAATTCCATGCTGTTGTGGGGACTGATAACCACCCTAGGCACTCTGACCGGAAGACCAATGAGTTCCTCCTGAACTGTATTGTCCTGATGGGGAGCGGGAGAAAGACTGCCCGCAAAAGGGCCGACGGGTATTAAAAGCTCCGCGCTGGGCAAAAGGTTTGGCCGAGATCGGATTGTGATTTTAAAGTCTCATGCTACTTTTTAGTGGTTTCCAAAGCCTCATCGACCACCTTACCAAAAAGGGCGGCACCCTCCATCGGTTTATTGATGAGGTAGGCCTGGGTTTCTGGCTTAAATCCTGCGTTCTTCAGCCAGATGTGTCATTTCCGAATAGTGCCTTGTGCGAGGACGCATCCTGCTGTCTCGGAAGAGTCTAGGGTGATTCTGCATGACCTGCCATCCTTCAGCAACTACGGCTAGGAATTGGGAGGGAGGCGGTCCGGGACACACTGTTGGCCCTCTTGGACAATTCCGATTGAACATCACTGAAGGTCTCTAGGAGAATGGTGGTGTTGGCAATCCAGGTACAAAAGGCAACACAGGTGGTGACACGTTTGCCCAAAGTGTACAACTTTTTGCAATCCTTGTCTGGACAAGGATGGCAGCACTGCTGCCCTTTTCCGTGATCTTGTGACGACTAGGGAATCCCGGACAGCATGGCCCCTGAAATACAGAGGGTCTGATGCTGCTGGGCAGAACATCTTCTCCACTTGAGGGTTAAAAGTACGAGTGAACGAGGATGTCAACAAAGAGCGGGCTAGGCGTTTTCTTCACCGAGTTCAACAGGGGGATAGCCTGGCTGACCGGGACCTTTTCTTTAAGGATGTTCTCCACAAAGTCAGGGACAGCTTCTTGGGTGGTGATTTTCAAATCATCAGCAGCATTTTCGAGAAGATTGTTAAAAAAGCAACTGATCGTCGATGGGCCACGAGTCCCTGGGTTGAGACAGGAGGAGCGTCCAAAATAAATCTTCACAGGGTTATGTGGAGGTGTAGACTGCCACATGCCCATATCATCTTCGGGGTCCCAGTCAGAGTCTTGGTCTTGAGAGGCAGGGTCCTGAGCAGCATGGCTAGGGTCAGGGATACAGTAGATGCCCTGGTCGGGGTCATCCGGATCGTCCAGAAATACATCCACCTGGGGATCCAGAGGATGGTGTTCTACGGATGCAAACTGTGCCACTGGTGAAATAAGTCTCTAACTTCTAAGGAACAGGACAGGATTCAACAGACCTATGGCATTTGAAAATATCATCAAACTGGCCTGAGAAATTAATAAACTTTGCCATTTTGTCCATACAGGCCTCAAATTGATCTCTGGTCCACCCAAGGTTTTCGACGGGCCCGCAGGCTTCAACGGATTTCTCAGCGGATACGTCGAGGAAAGCATAGGGGTTGAGTGCTTATGAGCAGGTAGAGCGTGTGTGTCCTTGTCGCCAGAGTGTGACTTCCGCATTGCACTGGCGGTGGCATGCTTGTCGGTGGCCGGCAACGGACATGTGGCCTCCAAATCAGACAAGGCGTCGGCGGGGGAGGCACTCTTGGCCTGCATTGCGTAGGCTGCCCACCGTTTTGTGCAACTGTCTTTAAAGGTCTTCGGCTGAAAAAGCTTGCAGGTCTTGCAAAACCCCTCATTGTGATCACGAAGGAGGCACCTATTGCATTGGCAATGAGTATCTTTCCAAGGAAATTTGCTGTTGCAAGACGTGCAAAATTTAAAAGGTATCCTCTCCATTGCAGAGGGAAACGGCAGCCAAACCAAAGAAAAGAGAAGAGAAGGGGTAACGAAGAGGCCTTCTCGATAGAAAGTCAGTATTAACAGTGCCCCACTCTCCCTACTGTGAGGCTGGGCAGGAGGGCCTAAACTGAGTGGAAATCAGTCACTGAGCAGTCTAAGCAGATTCACAAGTATCAGAATCAAAACTATGGTTTTGTGACGGCTTTCATGCTCGGAGTGCTCCATAGTCAGCATTCGCTCTTTGCCAACTCACCACACTTCTCTGCGGCGGGTCCCATTGGCTGTTAGGGTATGCAGAGGTGCTTCTGCGTTCAGTTGGCTTTCGCTCCCACCTCTTCAAGCCTCAAGTAATTTGTACAGTGGTCCCTGAGAGCAACGGCAGCTCCGTTGATCTTCTGCGACTTCACCAGTCTGCCACACTGCTCTATAAGCACGTCTCAGAGGGGCTTTTTCTAGTATGCTGCTTTCTGCTGCGTGCACTCTGCAGTTCTTGTTTTAACCCCTCGAGGTGACTCCTGCGAGCAGGCTTCTCTCGGTGGCTGCTTCTGCACCTCGGATGATTGTACCTTCCTCAGCTACACATCTGACATGGCCATTAACTGCTCTGCAAATTTCTTCCGCTGCTTCACCTTCATAACACAGCTGGGTCTCATCTTGGGTTTTCAATATACCACTCCGGTGCTTCAATTGGCAACAACTATATCGCACCTTTGAATAGCCACCATTCCGAATCCCCAATGCCTCTGAACTCCTGTTTTGTCCCACGACTTTCAGTATTATGGGAACTAAAGTCCATTGTAACATTAAGTTGTTCCATTTTACAAAAAGCAATTGTCAATTCAAGAATTATCAGGGATTGTGAGATAGGATATCCCCACTGTCCTCTCATGGGATTCATCACATTACCCAAATAGACATGGGATAAAACAGCATTGGTTGACCAAAGGTGGCTCAACTGAGGGAATATTTGAATTTACTCTAACGATGAAGCTCCATGATCTCGAAGTAGCATTGTTGATGTAGCAGTGATAGAGCTGGATGCATACTTGAATTTTGCCCAATGATGGCATTTTCAGACATCAAACAGGTCCCCCCTGACCAACTGTGCCATGATCAAATATCTGCCCTACATTTTAAATACATTCTGCCTAGTACACATTTATTGCTGATGACATGGCTTTGAGGACAGAACCAGTAACTTGCCCCGACAAAACAAATACAAATTCAAATAAGTACTGGTAGCTTACAGAATTTTTTTTACCAAACTAATATAACCCGGGCGGGGGGAATTTGAATGAAGTTGGCTCAAATTCCGCTCGCCTGCTAATCAAGCCCACTTCTCTTACCACTCTCTTTAGGACTCCTAAACGCTCCTTCTACTCTAACCTCCTCCAGTCCCAATCCCCCCACCTTTCAGACCCTATCTCGTCTTCTCTCCCAGCCTACCCCTGACCATTCTACTACCTCTCCCCTCTCTCCTCCTGACTTCGCTAACTTCTTTTCATCCAAAATACTCACGCTGTGAAAAAACATTCTTCGCTCTCCTTCTTACTCCCCTCCTCTCCTCTCCCCTCTTACCCCTCCTACATCTTACATGTCTAATTTTTCCCCGGTTACTCCTTCCTACGTTTCCCTTCTCTTGTCCAAAACTCACCCTATTGCTGCCCCCTCCGACCCACTCCCCAACCCTCTTATTTCCAAAATCTACCCTCTTCTTATTCCTTACCTCACCTCCTTCTTCAACATCTGTCTCTCCTCTGCCTCCTTCCCTTCCGCCTTCAAACACGCTACTATGATCCCTATCCTGAAAAAGCCCTCTGCTATTGTCTGTCGAATGGAGTTTGACAATTCGGACCTGCAGTAGGGCTTCACCGGGCAAACCAATGGTCCAGGAGTTGCAGCAGCCTTCCTCTTCCAGCTCGTCTTCGGTTCTTTCGTTCCAGTGGTCGACTCTGCTTTCCAGTCCAAGAGACTCTACTTTTAAACAGTTTTCTCCCTTTCATTCCAGCCTAGCTGCCACTCACCCAGCAGGGTGGCTGTCCTTGCCGGACAGTCAGCCGGCCAATCACGTCAGAGTGCATTTGGGTCTCCTAGGAGACTAAGCACAGGGAGTTTTGGGCACCTCCCTCACTTCCTGCCCACCCCAGACACTCAGACGCCAGAGGCAGTCTTCAGTCCTGAAGCCCGTCAAAGGCATACGAACAAAGGGACCAAACCTGGTTTGGCGCACAGAGACAAACACTAGAAGGACCTTCCAAAAAGAAACGGCGAAAAAAGAAGACCGGGACCTGTTTAAACAAAGGGGCTTAAGGCGCCCTCTTCAAAAACATGGCTCCTGTAATTTTTAGCTAGCGGTGTCGCGGTCAGGAAAAATCATGGTAGTTTGTTGTAAAACCACTGCCACCAGCCTTTCCAATAGGAAAGGGTAGCATTTGACTGCTACATGAGTATTTAGATACAGGGGATACTATGTAACCCCTCCAGCACTCCATTGTAAGATAGTGTGTGCTGTGTCTATGAATTTGGAAAGACTACTAAAGTCAATTTCACTTTACATTCTCTGGGAAACATTAGTTTATCCCAGAGAAGAAATTTAAACCTGTGGGAAGTCTAAAAAGACCCGCCTTTGTCACTGTACTGAGAGTGCTGTGACACATACATGAAAAGATGATGCCTATGGAGTTATCTTAAACTCCATAATCAAAGAACACAGATGTAAAACACACATCAAAATACATGAAAGAGTGGGAAAAAGGCTCACACTCTTTCCAGGTCAAGTCCTCAAAAATCCAGAAAAGTTACTGGGGGTCTCTAAGGTGAAGGGAATTAGCACATATATGAGAATTCTCCCTAACAGGAGTCCTTTCATCCAGTTCACAGAGGCCCACTGCTGGAATCCTCCTAGGGTGTCTTCTCAAAAGTCTGTGGAACCTAACTAACTTTAAAGTGAAATACTTACTTGTTTTAACAGTCTCCACAGGAACTCTGACTCAACTGAACCATATCTCACCTAGCAAACAGCTGGTTCCTATACCAATAGGTTCCTTCTACCCGAGTGAACCATGCAATAGAATAGGGAAGGGCTGGATAAGTAAATAATTCTGTCTTGAAAAACATAACAAGTGTTTACAAATACTTCTGCGTGAAAGAGTTGGTTGGTAACTGCATCTCTGAGAGTGAACAGTGTGAGAAACCTGAGGATATTCTCCCAAGTAAACGTCGAGAATCCCTTATTCAGGTGGCCAGGGATAGGCTGGCGCTCTCTGATCCCAACCCTGGAGGTGGACGAGCGAGTAAAGATCACCTGGGTAGGGGAGCCCGAGATTATGCTTGGGGGAATATCCAAGGAGAGCTGTGGTATTATACCTGGGAAGAAGGTTAGGAGGATGAAGTCCCTGTGGCTTTTATAGGCTGCTCTACATCTACCTCCCTTTCACCCAATGAATCTCCCTTACTAGGATCCAACAACCCCTCTGTATCTGGTATACACATCAAAAACCACAACTCCCAGAATCCCTGCTGCGGTCTTCTACCTGGATATGCCCAATCATTTTTCTTCACGTCCCTCTGATAATTCATTCGCGAACACCCAATCTACCTTGCCCAAACACTACACTACTGTTCCCACAATCCCCTCTGTTCAATTCACGATTCCGGCTATCCCTGTATGTTTCATAAACCCTACCAATCCCGTCCCTCTGATTATCATTTTCAGAACTCCAAGTTGAATGTGACCAACAACTCCAGTTCCCACAAACCCTCTTACTCATTTCAGGAACTCTACCAAAAACCACCCTTCCGAGATCACCACCATCACGAGGGTTATAATCCCATACAACACATCTTCCTCTCTATATCCCGCAGGATACTCTGAAACTCTACCACCTTCCTTTTACAACACAAACAGCTTCCCTTACAGTGAAAAACAACGGACTGATTCGAAAACTGTTTACCCGACATGTCCCAACCCAAAGGTCAGGCAAACTCAGGCAATTGACAAGAATCACAGACATCTGACGGCCCTTTCCTTTCACAACAGGAATTAAAGATGGAGCCCAAGAGAACAAGACGAGCAAGGCAGACTGCACGACGTGAGAGCTAACTCAGCGTGGTAGTTCAAGAGGAGGAGAAAGATGCGAATACTGAGAGGGTGACAGGGAGAGAAGTGACCTTGCCCTTCCCGATCCAGGCCTTTGAAACCTCCGCAGATGGAAATATAAGGCCGCGAAAAAAGGCCAGCATGTGTTGCAGCAGATGTCAATGGTATACAAGACCATCCTGCGCGGATTACCCAGCCAGGGAGAGATGCTTGTCTCGGTGGTACCAACCTTGACACCAAGGAGAAGAAAGCCAAGCGTTTCATCACAAACGGTGAGTCGAGGGGAGAGTCGATAAGAGACCAAACTCTGTTGAACGAAAAGTAGCAAGCAGCTGAATTTGAACTTTGAAGAGAGATTAAAGAAACTACTGAGAAAGAGGGGGGACACCCGTGACAGAGGCGTCTGGCACCAAGTGGGTGCTCATGCAGTAAACTCTGGGCGATTACCCGATGATAACAGACTACCGTAAACAGAAGGACTTGGGAAGAGGTGAAGAGAGGTCAAAGTGGTCATACAGGGGTCTTGTAAAATCATCTGTACCGTCGTAAGTCTTTTACCGACAGATGATTGTGAAAGAAAGTGAGATGAAGCCTGCATGGTGAACTGTTTGGTAAAAGTTGGCAAGAGTGAACTAGAAGGAGGGATGCTAACGAGACAGGGCGAAATCTAAAGTCCCATAATGAACTGTCTGTAGAAGTTGACAAGAGTGAACCGGGCAGAGGGAAGCCGACAACAAGAATAGTATGTGGATTGAAGTAAACGAGACGAAGGGGTGTCCACAGTGAATTGACTGTAAAAGTTGGAACAGAGGGAAGCCGATAATCAGGAGCAAAACCTGAAAAACTGTTTTAAAAGATATTAAGACTTGTGAATGCAAGAATAGCCACTATCAACCTGAAGGAGGGTGGCCAGCTTTGGAAAAAGGGTCCGAACCCGGAGGAGGGAGATCCAGGGGTGGAAAGTCATCACCCAAGGTTCAGTGAGAAAGGAACTGTTCAATTGATTTGTGAGGGGTCTGCACCCAGAAGAGTGGGACCCAGGAGTGAAGCCGTCACCCAAAGCCACACGTGGAACAGAACTATTTGTTTGTTTGTTGTTGAACACATCAAGCCCTCGAAGGCAAGAGACTATTTTAAAGAGACTTAACCATCGGAGAACCTGATAACTGGAACGGAACTGTCGGCTCGTGAGGGGAAAGCTTTAGCGTGTGCTGTGCTCCAAGGTCCTACCTTGTCCCGTGCTCAAAACGTGCGGGATGGGAGAACCCTGGCAATCACATCCTGACATATCATTTGTGAACATTTCTTTCTTTATTTATTGAAACCCTTTCCCACACTCCTTCTGTAATTAGTGTAAGGAATTGGCAATAGGTTTTTTCTTTAGTATAGGCCCTTTTATTTTGACACGATGCAAGGACTGCCTTATTTTTCATTTGATGGTTGAAGCTCGCTCCCATCTTAGATTTAGGTTTAGATTAGGGGTTTTTCCACCCTGCATTTACAGTTTAATAAACACCCTTGAAATGTGATCACTTGTGTCTGTCTTTACTGTTGTCACCATGAGCTCCTTATAATATTTACCAAAGTTCTTACCAATAATGTGCGTTGTGCTATTGTGAAAAGTATATACAAGGTTAATTTACTTACCTGTGAATTGGTTGTGCCTCTTTCCCAAAAGTAAATCTGTTGGTTTCACTAACTATTTCTTTCAGGGAATAGGCGTATAAGTTTCCCAACTGGCTCTTGCTTCACCCGACTTGCTGTAAGCCTGTCCAGAATAAGTCTGCCTTAGGTTAAACGTACCGTTAAATTGCTGGTAGCTCCTTGAAATAGTATATGCGTTTTACTTAACTTGAGTTAGCTGTGTGCCATCCTAAAACAAGTTAAGAGTTTTTGCTTACCTTAATCTGTGTTCCACGGAACTGTAAAGCAACTGCAATAGTATATTACAACATTACGTTTTACCTGCCTAAAATAGCTGTGTGACATTCTTAAAAAGTGTTCTGTAGGTTATTTGACCTTGGTCTACCTGGTTCAATTCTAAATTAGTGTATAGAGTTCTTGCTGATCTTAGACTGTGTTCCACTGAGCTGAAAAGCAACTGTAAGTGTATATTTCACCAAACATTCTTTCACACCTAGTATAACTGTTATCCTGAAAGTAGTTATAGGTATATACTGTTCCTTGAATCTGTGTTCCACTATTCAGAAAAGTATCCTGGTGACAGGGTTGTTTGATTATGTGATTTCTTTGATAAGTGTCACAGGTTTATGTATGGCTGACAGGGTCTACTACCCTTGACTTACTCTAAAGTAACCTAAAGGTAACTTGTGGTTTTACCACCCATGAATAGGTACGGCATATACTAAATGTGTATGATAAGGTTTGACTTCCATAGAATTACTGTTAGGTATTCTGAAGAAGGTTTATGCTTTATGCTTTATTCTGTGTACCTTCAAGCATTGTGTTGTATTTTTATAAATGTGTGTATGACTCTAACCAGTACTTACCCCAAGACTTAACTTGGCCTACTCATATTTATAATAAACCTTTATTTTTTACAATACTTCTGGTTGTAAGTGTTTCTATTGAAACCTCGGTATACTACAGGTTCTATGCACTTTCCCACAGTCCTCTCTCTCTCCTAAGATAAGCCTGGCTGCTTATCATATACTTAGGTGGTACAGCGTTATACTAAGAGTGGAGTCTTGTACTGTCTCGGTTGAATGGTTTTACTAAGCCCTTGGCTTAAGAAAAACTGTCCTAACTGCTGCTTACAGGACAATTAAAGAGATTGAATCATAATGCTGTGCACCTTTAATACAATCAAAACTCTCCTTATACTATTACGTAAATCGAATTCCTACTGTAAAACATACTTGGTAATATAAAAATGTAGAATCTAGTTTTGGACAAACTAATCTGGATTTCGTTTACTATATACATTATGTCAATGTTATATTGATTTTACATTGATGATTGTGTAGAAATTAAGTATACTAGTTTTTTTAATCCATATATACCAAAAGCACAAAGTAAACCAATTAATGTAAACAGTGTGACAATTGCAAACACAATATAAAAACAGCTTTAATATATGTTTACCTTTGGTTCATTTGGTATTTCAACTTTCCGGCCACCCTAGGAAACAAACAAAATGGGTTATTTTGTTGTATAAAAGAAACACCTCTCAATACACAGAGACCTTTTCCAGAAAAATATAAATTACCATGAATTTCGTGCATAGTGCCTGCTTTGTCAGGCTCGTCTAACACTAATTAGTGAAATCAATGATTCAATTCAAGCTTACACTGTATGCCCTGTAAGCCATTCTCCCTCACACATTTTTGAATAATATCGAATGAAACAAATTAATTGTATGTGTACTTAATTTGACATGGTAGAAGCTTCAATTGCATTTTGATTAGTCTTAATTTGGTCATGTTTAGGTTCATGCCTTGAACACAGTTCTAAAAATGGGGCTTTCTTCGAGAAACCTGCAACAGAAGATTATAGGTAAGACCTTAAGGATAAGCATATATTTCTGAATGGTTTTCTGACAGAGCGCCTCAGGGCCATCTCACCTAATATTCCCATAGTGTTTGTTATGTAGCCGAGCGCCACATCCCCCATTTTATCCTCAACCCACCCACTTCTCTGGAGTCCCTCTCTGTGCCAAGAATACCTGTGTATTGTCCTCTCTTACACCATGCCTTGTAGCCTCATGTCTGGCAAACATGTTTTGTCTATTTCATAACGACCAGCCCCAGAAGGATGTTTCTTACCAGCAGAGAGACCCTGCAAGCGGGAACAAAAACACCACATACAAATCTCACCCACATCACCTCCTCCAGGGTACCGACTAAAACGCATACTTCCCTGGGTAGCAGGACGGCAACCACGTTGACCAGAGAAGCTGGATCATGGGTGCAACAACACCTCAAACACTGCTGCAGGAAAAAGGGGGGCAGGGCTAATAAGGGGTTTTAAAGATTCTGTACACTATAACCCAGCTGCAGGAGCAACCAAGAAGCCATATTGGCTGAGAGGTCAGGCGGACGGGAGCACTAATATGAAGAGGGAGGAAACCGGTGAACAGGAAGGGTCAGGTATAGAAGACTCATTGGGCCAGAAGAAGATCATCAGTGCTTGGGTAAAGTCAGAAGCAGAGGTGGCAGACAGAGATCAGGCAGAGGGAGAATCATGGAGAAGACTGATGAAAGCGTGTTAGAGTTTGTGGAATAGAGTGTAAGTGAGGTACTGACTTTAAGAGGTGTGAATGAGTGAAAAGGTTGAGGTGAGTATTTTTCAAAGGGCAATAGGTGAGGGGAAAGGAAGAGAAATTACTGTAGGTTGTTGAAGTGGAGACTGAGTGCGAAAGCGTGAAGGAGTAATAGTGGAAATGAGGGTGGAAGAGAAGGGACAGGGGTGCAGAAGGCATTGGGTGGAGAAGTAGTAAGGGGGAAGAAGAAGTCAGGAGCAGAGTGTGAAACATCAGAGGAAGAGAGTGTAAGACTCAAAGGGAGGCAGCAGAGGGAGAGAGAGAAGACAGGAGATCGGGGAACACTGAAAGAGAGCGTGAAGAGAAGATTGAGAATGATCAGAGGGGGAGACACAGGAGAGAGACGAGGTAGAGATAAGAGTGAAGAAGATCGGAGGGGAGACGGCAAAGAAAGGAGAACAAGAGAGCGTGAGAGAGAGTAGTGAGGAAAGCAAAGATAGTGGTAAGAAAAGAAAAAGAAAAGACTAGGGAAAGTAACAAAAGAGTGTAAAGGAGCAAAAGAAAGATTGGGACAAGACACAAACTAATGTTAATTTGTTTGGGGAGGAGTAGGATAAGGTGCCATTACTGATCCCCAGAGGGAATCCAATAGAGAAGGCTACAGTCTTTAGGGTCTCATTATCAGCCTAGGCTAGTACCAGACATTAGGGGTTACCTGGCATTAGCACAGACCCAAAATCAGGGTTCTCACATCTCGTACATGTCCAAGAAGTCCCACTATCAGCTGCACCTCTTGAACGGCATTCTACCTTTTCTCACCTTCCCCCAGACGCTCACTGTCTCCAGAGCCCTGGCTCTCTCCAGACTGGACTACTGCAACAGTCTCTTCAACTTATCCAGAACAGAACTGTGAGACTTATCCTTGTCCTCAAGCCCAGGGACCGCATCTCTGCAGCACTGAAATCTCTCCACTTGCTCCCCGTGGCTGCAAGGGTCACGTTCAAGTCCCTCTGCATAATCCACAAGGCTTTCTGGAGCTGGGGCCCATACTATCTATAATGCTCTCTTCCTAAATACTCTCCTTCTAGAGCCCTTCCGCTGGGCCTCCTCCAACTCTCTGCAGAAGATATGTTTTTCCAAACAGAGATATGGGGGTAGAACCTTATCCTCTGCAGGTGCCTCCCTCTGGAACAGCTTCCCTGCCTCTCTCCGTCTTGAGCCGGACCTCCTTCCTCTTCTCTACCTCTTTCTCTCTCTCCCTCCCTCCCTCACCCATGCTAACCTCCTTTCTCTTCACCCCTACTCCCCCTCCTTCTTTCTCTTCCCAACTTGCTCAGTTGGCTGACTGGTCACCTGGTGCACCTCCAGAGCGCCCCACAGGTGCCAGGCTGCCCCCTCCAGTCCTGCACTTGCCTCCTGGCCTCTGCACTCCGAATTCGCTCCATGAGAGGGACAACCACTCTGCCCTTAACCCAGGCCCTTGCTGGACAGGGCGCACTGCCCCCCATCCCTCGCACTTCCTGTCCGCGCACTTGCACGACCTTGAACGTACTAGGCCTAGCAGGTTTTTCTGTCCTGTCCTCCCTCTGTCTCCCTCCCTTCCTTGATTGTACCCGAAACACTCGAGCATAGGCGTATTAGTGACAACCAACCACCATTCAACATGAAATATCGCCAGGCCTACTACTGTAGTTTATTGTTCTGAATGTCCTTTCCCTCTCAACCCCATTCTCTGCCCAATCTTTAGAATGGTGACTGTATTCCCTTCCCATCTTGGAGCGCTTTGAAGCACTTCACTTGTGCATAAGAGCTTTACAAATAAACAATTACAATTACCACCACTACAAGCCGATTTGGGAGCAGAGTCCTGGTTGGTGGAGGAGGAGACTGCTGGCTTGGGTCTTGAGCAAAATCTACTCTTTTTGGCAAAAAAAGATGAAGAGGAGACCAAAGAGTAGCGTCCTTCTCCGATGGTCTCCTTTTGACAGCACTAAAATCTTACCAAGGCTTGAAAACTCAATCTGGCAGGTAGAGAAGTGGCACTTAACAACTTTTCAATACAATGATTAGTCTTGCAGGTGTAAGTACTTCATCCGCCCCCTCCGACCTCCAGATCAAAGGGTAAATCCGTTAGCACCACCGGGAAAGAAGCATGAAGAGAAGAGGTTTCAAGATAGGCATGCCTTTTCATGCAAACTGGAGTGTTCATAGTTCTGGATGTGGCGTCAGTGAGATCTTTATTAACATGCAACTGCTGTAAAACCGCGTCTTTGCCTTCTGACAACCAAAAGAAAAATTCCTACCGAGCCTCAGCCAGAAGCAGCTCTCCACATTTCTCTAAAGCTTTCCAGCTTGGTAAATTGTACCGTGCCAGTAGTGACATCGCATTTACCTGTCGTGGAAAAAGTGTCTCATTCTGTTCAACATTTTAGCCCTAAGATTCCCACAACTTAGCACCTTTATCCAAGAGAGAAGCTGGATTCTGAATAGTGCCCTTGCTAAGGGCTGCAGGGAACCCTCGAAACACTTGTGTATAGGCACGTTATAAATGCCATATCATATCACAGACAATTCCTGCAAGTTTCCAATGGTGATATAAAAGCCCCATTCTTAAATAGAATCTAAATGAGGCTTTGACCAATTGCTCAGTGCTTGCTCCATTAATAAAGCTGCTATTTATAACAGGCTTAATATGATAAGGAAGAAGATAATCTTGAACAAAGGCCAGACAAGGCCGGCTTCTCATGAGGCAATAAATCCAAAGCATAAATAGACTTTGACATTACCAAATGCAACTGCTTTGACAAATGAATATATACCTCGTCCCCCTCATGTGAGGGAGACAAAATGTTATCGACTCTAGTTACCTTCGGGGGAGGAGGCTGGTAACTCTCTTGGTACCAGAATGGAAGAGGAACCGAAGACCTTTGTCAATAAGATAACTTATTGACAAAGGCATCCAAGAACTCATCCGACATCACAGACTGCAACAGTGCAGAAGTCATTCAGTAAATGAATTCCAAAGAGGATGCAGAAGGCCACAGAACAGCTTCTTCTCGTAAAAAGCCATAGGAGATGTAGAATAGTCGACCCAAGTTGGAATTTCAGCTCTCGTGTAGGGTTGCAGACGTAAGGCTTGGACACAAAAGTGGCATAGTTTTGCTTATGAACTTGTATTAACCAGTAAACAGGTTGGAAAAATGACCTCTCTGTCCCAAAACAAAGAGGGGTTTCCCTGCCTCAAAGAAATCCAAGTAAAATGTTGTGTCCAAAAACCCTGTTCTGACCCCAACACTATTAACCTAAATCTAATGTGCAAGGATGCTATAGTCATAACTAAAATGGTGATGACAGCTCTTGCCAACAGAAAGTTCCCAATGTCTCGGCTTGTCAATACATTAAACTGTTCCTTTTCCACAATGCAATATTTAAATGACCAGATATTAGCTCAATTCCTCCGGGATTCCTTCTTGTTCCACTTCACAAATGAGGAGCTTCTCTCCTTATGTGGTTTCCTGGACTTTGCAAAATATGGTAAAAGAAAACCGTGTTCACTCAGGCAGGGGCTTTGTCTCTGTTTCCGTTGTTAGGCAAAGTTTGCATGCAGTACCCTCTGGGACCACTACACACAACTATGACTACAGGTGTAAGCAAAACCAACCTTTGGTATAAGTCTGTAACACACAGTTTTTGGTAGCGAGCTGAGCTGCTAGGCTTATCTCAAGAGGGAATGTGAGCTTGTAATGAGGTTACACAGAGGTCTACAATTACAAGTATTCAAATAGAAACTTACACTCAAGGTTTCTTGGTAAAACACTTATCAATTTATTACACAGTCAGAACACATTCACTAAAAGGAGGCAATCAATATCACACTAAAATATATACTACAATACTTCACACTAACCGGTTCTGAAACATTTACACTACTTTGAAGGAGGAGCAAAATGGCATTCAGAGCAATTGAAGTGGGAGCAAAAAGGCATTAGTTAATAAAATGAATGGTAGAGGTACTTTTAAAAAGTGCAAATAGTTTGCGTTCACCAGAGGAGTTTGTCAAATGCAATAGGTAGGCCAAAGTCAATGGGCTAGTGTCTTGTATAGGTAAAAATGGTTCTGGTAGATAAACGGAAAAATCTTTGCCACGGTTCTCGGAAGTAGTTCTCAGAAGAAAGAATTATATGTCGGGTGAAAAGCTGACTAGTCCTGCAAGTTGCAAAAGTTTCACGCACTTTCGCAGTGAGAGGAAAGTTCTCTTGGTCGGGTTGTCACAGTACCTTATATTGAAGAAAAAGATTCAGCTGAAGAGTTCTGTTCCTGGCAGTTCCTGCAGATCTCGCTGTTCCTGAGCCTCAGTCGTGGGGACAAGAGCTAGGACGTCGGGGGACTCCTGCACTGCACGGGGACTGGTCACAAAGCTGGCAAATCTTCGTGTCCTTCTCCCTGGCTATTCGGCTTCCTGCAGCACTCTGAAGAAAATACAACCAGCTCAGAGAATGGTATCCAGGTGGCTTACGAGTTGATTGGTCCTACCAACTCAAAGGAACAAGTCATCCTTGAAGAGCTTCTCTGTCGAGATGAACTTGGTGATTTGGACCTGCAGCAGGTCTTCACCGGACAAACAAACAAACGGATCAGGAGTTCCAGCAGCCGTCCTCTTCCAGCTCGTCTTCGGTTCTTTCGTTCCAGTGGTCGACTCTGCCTTCCAAGCCAAGAGACTCGCCTTTTAAACAGTTTTTTCCCATTCATTCCAGCCTAGCTGCCACTCACCCAGCAGGGTGGCTGTCCTTGCAGGACAGTCAGCCAGCCAATCACACCAGAGTGCATTTGGGTCTCCTGGGAGACTAAGCACAGGGAGTTTCAGGCGCCTCCCTCACTTCCTGCCCATACCAGACACTCAGGCGCCAGAGGCGGTCTTCAGTCCTGAAGCCCGCCAAAGGTGTAGGAACAAAGGGACCAAACCTAGTTTGGCACGCAGAAACAAACCCTAGAAGGACCTTTCCAAAAAGAAATGGTGAAAAAAGAAGACCAAGATCCATTTAAACAAAGGAGGCTCAGACACCATCTTGAAAAACATGGCTCCCACGATTTAACACTACCGGTGTTCGCGGTCTGGAAAAATCAAGGTAGTTCACTGTAAAGCCACTGCCACCAGTCATTTCAAGAGGAAAGGGTAGCATTTGACTGCTATGTGAGTTTCTAGACACAGGGGATACTAGGTAACCCCTCCAGCACTCTGTTGTAAGATAGGGTGTGCTGGGTCTACGAATTTAAAAAGACTACTAAAGTCAATTTAACTTTACATTCTCTGGGAAACAGTAGTTTATCCCAGAGAAGGTATTTAAACCTTGGGACAGCCTGAAAAGGCTTCCCTGTGTCACTGCACTGAGGGTGCTGTGTAACACACATGAAAAGATGATGCCTATGGAGTTGTCTAAAACTCCATAATCAAAGAACACAAGAGTAAAAAACACATCAAAATACATGAGAGTGGGAAAAAAAGGCTCACACTCTCTCCAGGTAAAATAATCAAGTCCTCAAAATCCAGCAAAGTTGCTGGGGGTCTCTAAGGTGAAGGGAATTAGCACATTTATGAGAATTCTCCCTAACATCCATGGGCTTTTCAAGTTTTCCCAAAGATGCACAACACATGTTCCCAGCTTTCCCGTGAACACCTCTTCTCGGTTCACAGGGGGCTCAGGTTTGCTTCACTTCCTTGCCAAACTTATCCTAGGAAATTATACTCAGTCTCTCTTCCAGTTTTTCTCCTTGTGTCCCAAACCGTGAACTTTCTTCAATTGCGTGAGGGTCCCAGACTTGCATTGTGGTATTATACCAACTTGGTGTTCTCTCCTGCAAAGCATACATTTCTTTATTTTGGTTTATTTTGCTCTCACAGTCCCAGATCCTCTTATTCTCTGGTTATCATATGGGTGCGGTCACAGACTCGCAATAATGTCTCTTGCCTGCTTGGTTTGCTCTCCTGCCAAGCATACAACCGTTACTTTCTCGGTTTCTCTCAGGGTGCCAGAACCTCTTTTCTCGTGCTCTATTGTTGTCCCCCACCCCCACCCCCCCCATTCCTCCCGGACTTCTAGCACAGAGCACTGTGCCCGCATATGCTTTTGCTGTAGTTCACGCGTATTGAGCGGTGGTGCTCTGCAGCGAGGCTCCGGTAGCGTTCGGGTGCGCTCTCGTGTCAGCGGCGGCTCTGCCGGTTACTTCTTTCTCGGGCTATGGTTTCTATCTCCAGCAGCGTTCGGTTATCTCCTTTCATCAACGGTTGCCCCGTCGGTTACTGCTTCCTTCTCAAGTTGGGGTTTTGGCTTCCAGCTGCTCCCCGGACCTTGGAACGCCCAGATGGTTTCTTGGGCAGCAGTCAGCGTAGTCCTTTTGTCCTGGACTACCTTTATGCTCCCATCTGTCTCTGTACATGGTGTCCTAGGTTTCCTTGTCTGAGAATGGCTCTCTACGTGTTGGTTTCCCTTTGCTATTTTGTATTACCTTTGACCAATCAAGTGCCATGAGAGACTAGACCGTTCACTCAGGTTCTCTAAAGTGATGCTCATACTCCTGGTCGTCAATTCTTCACAGTACTTGCAATGGAACTGTATGGGAAGCACGTTGTTCTCTCTGGGGCCCTAATCAAGTCTAACATAGTAGGTTGGCTGACTTTACAGAAAGATATATTGGCACTAGATGGACAGAGGGTTTGGCTTTGGCAAAGAGGCAGGGTTTACTAAAGCATAGGTATACCGTGTTCTCAGGGATGGTTGTCTCCCATCCCATAAAGGGCTTCCTTTCCCATGTGACCCCCCCCCCCCTGTGCACCACCCCCAGGCGGCCTATTGTACTGTGGACGCACCACCCTGATCCCATGGGAAAGGTTTCCCTCTAGGGGAGAGGGGCCACATCCTCAGATGTGTCGCACGGGACAAAGTAGGTGCTAAAAACATAGTAACAGTGCTATGGTACACATATAAAATTACAGTTTTAGGCACCTGAATGTTTGTGAGGAAAATCAGTTCTGAAGGCTGGGGAGGCAGAGGGAAAACACTGCACTGGCATACATTTTGGAATGGGAGATTTCTCCTTCTACACAGGAGTACATACATGTTCCTGAGGTTGTACTGTGAAGTATTTGGATGGATTGAAAGGATCACACTCTTGTCATGTGCAGAAGGCTTGTGCTTACATTTCTGCTTCCTGTGCTCAGAAGCTGCCTTTAGTTCCAAAGCTTGTGTCCAATGTGATCCATGGTGCTTCGTCTTATCGGTATCTGAAGAGGATTGGACCTGTTTTTGCTTTTCCGGTACAGGGGTAACCGGCTTAGAACCGGTTGGTGCAGACCTAGCAGTATCAGGTCCCTGGAGGGATTTAGACTCAACCACAAGAGTGGATGCAGTTAGGCTCCATCTTCTTAGAGACTTTGTCTCTAAGAGTGATCTTTACCTGTTCAGGACAGCACTGAGGCTGAAATACTCAGGGTACCTTTTGAATCATGTTGTGTCTGGAGTAAAAAGGTCACCCCATACTGAAGGCCAAACCTTATGACAGGGTGTTTTCTACCAAGAGGTACTCGCAAGTGCGCACACCCGGAGTGAACTCCTGGACTGGCCGTGGAAGGTCACTTGAGTCTATCTGAGGTAGAGACTGCACTAAGAACCAAAAAGGAGATGCAGAAACAGAGACTGCGCTAAGCTGGATTCCCTCTTAAAGCTAGGATGTAACATCTTCGGGTTCCTCTACGAAATTAAGGGAGGTTTTGGGTACCGGACCCTTCTTCAGCACAGCAACTACATAGATTTTTAGCAACCTGGGTTTTATTCCCACACAAAACTTACAGGAACTCACTGGGAGTAAGTTCCCCAGACAGTTGACACAGGCCCTGTGAGGGTCCTCCTCCAAGAAGTGCTTCCCATATCCAATGCATTGCTTGAACCCTGTTGTCAGCGGCATGCGTGGAGAAGGGAGCAATGTTGACACAAAATATATCCGATTGAATAGAAAAATACACCCTTCGAGGGGGATAAGCCAGCATAAAGGAGACAAAAGAATGCCCTGAAAAAGGGAGGTGTTCAGAGCAGCTCTTCCCATAGCTGCATAGGCAGAACAACTGAAGTGGGAGTTGTTGGTTGGTGACGCACTGGTGGGGCAGGGCATGCAGAGGGATGCACCAACAACAAGCCCCATTCTAAAAGCCTTAAAATAACAAAAAAGTAACACAGAGAAGAGGTTAGCTGTCAAAGGTAAATAGTAGGGTCTATGACATCTAACAAATAAGTTTCATCTTATCTTATCTTGGTCAGGAACTACACATGTTACTGGCTCATTCAGTTTGAAATTCCTCATGGCTTGGTAGGCTATTTTACAACTTGTGAGAAATGTCCCCCTCATATTCAGAGGTTCCAAAAAGCGACACAAAAGGTTTTAAAGGACTTATGAAGACATACCTTTTTATACTCTTTCACCAATCAGCCCTTGAACTTGCATTATTCCCCTACCAAGCAAGAGAAATTGAAAAGCAATGAAGAAGGTGTAAGCGTGCAGCAGTAAGACTGTGACACAGAGGGGTCATGATGATTGATAGAAATTATCCAAGGGTAAAAAGGAAAAGAAAACCCTGTCTCCCCTTGACTCTAAGATGGGTTTCTCTGCCTCAACTAAAATAACTAGTGTCAGAATGTCCAAAGCCAAAATCACAATGTCCAATGACAGAATCGTAATTCTGTCCCTCAAACTCCAGGCTAACCAAATCAAAATGTATGTCTTCTTGGTACTGAGGAATGTCACCATTCCCTTGGTTGAAAGACAGTTCCTAGCTTGGTAGTTTTCCAAGTTCAGTTTCAACTCCTGTGAAGGGTTATGCCTCCCTTCCTCAACCTTTCTCAGTCTTCTTACACAGTTCATCAACAATTGGGGTAATGTCTCTCTTCCCCAGCCCTCCTCAGACTTACGATACAGTTGCACAATTGGTGGGGGACTGTCTCCCTTCCCCCAGGCCTCTTCAGGCTTCTCCCTTTTCTTCTGGGTCCCGGACCCTGTTTGGCAGCCCTGGTTTTCTCTCACCATTTACTGTGACGAAGAAGAACAGCCTGGATGCTCTCCCCAAACTGTGGTGGGTACTAGATCCTGGTTGGCAGACTTTGTTTCCTCTCACTAGGTACAGTGGCGTCATATACAGAGTTGGTGAACTAGCCTGAAAAAACTGCATATAATGTCTCTCAGTTTCAACAATTCTGTCTTTGGGGTCCTTGCCCCTTCTAGGTTGGCCAGTGACTTTTGTGTCTTCACAGACACGAAGAAGATGTCCTCTGATGGAATTGTTATACCTTCTTACATTGGGGTCCTCAACCCTTCTCCGGTGATCAGTCGGTTTAATGTATTCACTGACATAAGGATGATTTGCTCCGAAGACCCCTCTTGACCACTGGGGCAAAGCAACACTCCTTGGATGCACAACTCTCACAGGGCCCACCTGAGACCAAGCGACCTTTGTGGCATAGAATGGAGTCCCTGTCAACCTTGTCCCTGGCGACCCGCTTTAGCTTCCTGAAGCTACAGTGGGTTTTCCTGGGATGGGAGGCAGTCTTTTTCCTTCTCTCATTGGTCGCAGTCTTCTTCCTTCTTCGTTCGGCCTTCCTGCTGGCTCCTTGCAGACCTCCGACGGCCTCACCTCTTGGGACGTAGCACTGACAGCTTCGGGCTCTGGAGAGATGCGGTCTGCAATCCGCTGGTGTTCTTCAGTCTGTGGCTTCCGCGCAGGCCTGTTGCTTCCTCTGAAACTCTGAAGAGGGACAGGCCATAATGTAAGTCCCTCATTACATTTTGTATTACCTAACTCCAATGGGATGTTAGTAAAGTCTCCTGTTGGTTTCCCTGGTGCGTTCTTTATGCCTGTGTGCATCTTCCTCACACCAGTACTTTCCTCAGATGTACTCCTGCCACTACTCCTCTTCGTCCCAGAGTTTAACAGAATGACGGTAGTACACAAATGTGTTAGGTACAGGGGAAGTGTGTTAAGAAAGGAAGAAGGCAATGAATATGGCAAGGGAAATGTGCACGGAATCGCACAGTGAACAACTTTGAATCTAACAACGTGCTTACAATACCCAAGACTCGTGTATACTAAAACCCAGGAGTGCAAATAGAGTGAAACAATAATACCAATATATGAAAAGGGATGTAGGGTAAGCACTTAGAACCTCCTTATGACTGCAAGGAAAGTCGGCAAACTCCTTACCCACTATGCTATTACAGATACTGACAGCGCTAAGCCCACGTAGAGGGCAAGCAATTACAGGATCTGTGAGCTGACACTCAGGATGATACTGAAAAAGGAACTTAGAAACAGTACTCACGAGGACCGGAAAGTACTCACGAGGACCGGAAAGACCACTTGAATGTCAGTGAACCCAGTTGATCAAACAGGGACCCAGAAGGCTATAACAGCAATGGGTGGAGGATAACTAAATAAACCCAAGTCAAGGGGCAAGTAGGAATTGTGATTATAGAATAGTGAGGAAAACAAAAGGCATTCACACAGGACTAGTTACAACAGCACCCCACACCTAATAATCAATGGGAAATAAATGCAGAAGTGCAATGGAAAACGTGGAATGGATCCCAATAGAAAGTAAGGATCAGGAGCAGGGAAAATGATATCACAAAAGGAAACCTTTCCCACCCATCCAAGGGCAGAGAGCTAAATCTATAAAGGGAAAGACTAATGCATCAAGTTTTTCAGTAGCAAAGGAGAGCATCAAAGAAACAGAACACAGGCAAATTGGGCAGCATCAAAGGGCAAAGCACAGAGAAAAGCTGCCTGCAGACAGAGGAAGACAGAAAGGGAAATCCAGAAAGCAGAAATCAATTAAGCACATAAATCCGAAATCCAGGGCAGAGGAACAAGAAACAGGAACTAGGAACTAGGCACAAAAGCTAGGAACAGGGAACAAGGGACCAGTCACAACAGGAACACTGCAACAATGACCAGCGCTGGACTGAAGCAAACTGAGGCTTTTAAAGCTGCTTAACGAGCACACCCCTCAGGTGTGCCGCCTGCTGCACCTGCAGCCACAGGTGTTGCCTATCCTCCACCCAACCTTGTCCTGCAAGGGAGGAGGTGAAGCAGTGAGCCAGGCATTCTGGGAAGCATAGTCAAATCTAAAGTAGCATGCTGGCTGCCAAAAACCTGGAATGGATCCGGAAGGGAAGTAACTTGGAAAATAAGGTTTTAGCGCTCCCAATTCATCACAGCACTGTAGCATAAGGTTCGGAGGAAATGTCCAGTAGGGAATAAACCCCAAAACATGCCCCCAAGTGACGGGAGCGAAGGGAGCGAGCAGTGACAAAGTGTAAGAAGCGTTTATAGGCTCCAGCAAGGTGAGGTTAGGGGTATACTGCATTCTATCTTGGGTGTCTTCCCCTGTCCCATGAGGGTTTCACCCACTCATGTGATCCTCCACCCCCAGGGAGACTATTAGACTGTGGCTGCACTGCCCTGCCCACATGAGAAGGGGCTTCCCCCACGGGAGAAGGGACGATATCTGGGGATATGTCGCAAATGTTAGATATAATGATCTTAAACAATGTAACAAAAATCTTCTACGGCAAACGCTGTTCCCCCATTTCAACCCCTGCCAACATTTCCTTCAAACACCAGGCCTTTCCTTATGAGGAAAAAGTTTGTCAATTTACATAACCACTTTTAATGTATATTGATGATGCCCTTTTAAAAATATGTATTTGCATACCATTTTCAGAGGCCTCATGGAGCCGATGTAAGCTTCAAAAGTATCCCAGAATGAAAGATTGGGATATTCTCCAGGTTCTAGTATAAAGGGAACACCCTGGAACCCTGAGTCTTCATAGATGAGCCACCTAAAAAACAAAGAACAGAAG
Source organism: Ambystoma mexicanum (assembly GCF_040938575.1). Classification (NCBI taxonomy): domain Eukaryota; kingdom Metazoa; phylum Chordata; class Amphibia; order Caudata; family Ambystomatidae; genus Ambystoma; species Ambystoma mexicanum. The sequence continues at coordinate 994,414,226 of NC_090927.1, forward strand.
GAAATGTTTAAAATAAATAAGCTAATGCTACTCATCTGAAGTAATTGCAGCACCTTGCCCACTGCCTCGATTGTATGACCACCTACTGGATAGCTTTATAGTGGGACAGGAAATAGACTAGGGTATGAGAATCTGATCTGTACACATTTAATGGCCCTCAACCTGGAATGCACCTGCAATTCTTTTTGGGGTGGTACAGCTACGGTAGACCAAATAATCTGCATGCTCATTTAGATTCTCCCCAACAAGGAACAACCAGTGCCATTTCATATCTACCCCCCCACCCAAACACCCAAGTTTTTTCATGAGATAAAAATGAAAGATAGCTTTGCTGCTTTGTTGATGTGCACAATTCAGAAGTACCCAAGTACTATGTGTGGGTCTGTTGCTTGGTGGTCTGTGTCCAGGGTATAGAGGCATGTGTGTCCAAATGGAAGCATTATATGACTCTGGTGCTAGGGTGCATTGGCCAGGGCGGTAATATTTTAAGTTGGATGACGTTGTCCGTTTTGAAATGTCCAGGTGACAACACACCTGTTAAACAATAGCAACATTCCTTTATAATATGCGATCTAGTAATAGGACTCATCATCAAGTGTTACAATTTTAAGAAACACCCTAACACCAACAGTTTAGAAATGTCCCAGTTTCCCCCCTTAGATAGGACAACATGCTGCTAGCTCAAAATACTACAGTGCCATTTTAGGACTCTGCAGTAGCACATTGAAATGCACAAGAGTAATCCAGTTATTAAATTAATTAAAGTAACATTTGTGATGTAAGAGCGATCAATCATCTCAGGAAACCTATTAGAATTAACATATTAAAATGCTCTTGGACAATTTTTTTTTCAGAAAAGCCCAAGTAACATCAGCTAATGACATCCATAAGGGACTAAAGTAGCAGCTATGAAATATCCTGTCCCATAGAGAGAGGAAGCCTTGTGGAGCCACTATCGGCATCCATCTCATCCATGTGCCTCACGTGATCCTGACAGTTCTTCTAGCAGTGGCTTTTAAACCCTCCATCGTAGTTGTAGAGCTGCTTTGCATTGAAAACAATTTGCACAACCATAAAGTATCTTACTGGTTAGTTGCTTTTGGATTCTTTTCACATAAAGGGCATGCATATAAATTACTGATCTCTATTAGTTTAACCACATGTATCTCTTAGATTCAAATGAAAATAGAAATCAACTTTAAGAATCCCATGAAGAAAAGATTGAAATGTTTAGACCAGAATTTAGTATAGGCGCTACCAGTCGGACAGCAGACCAGGAAAGACATCCCATTGTAGACGCAATACAAGATGCTCTGCTCGTCAGCTCGATGGAGCCCGTGGATATTAGCATTCCTCCACTCCCACTCCTTGCGGTTTTGGCCTCACTCTGGGACCAGACTGTCCACCTTGTTGCGATCACGCCACCGCTTCTTCCCTCTGGCCTTGTAGTTGGGTCTGCTCCTGTCAGACCTGCAACAAACTCTCGCAGCCTGCCACTGGCGTCCTTGGCACAGCCTTTCTTCTGGCCCTCAATCAGAGTTCGAAACTCCTGGGCTTCAGCGGGCTCCTCGCTTCCTTGCGATCAGACACACTTTAGTCCCTCTTCTCTTCCTTTTTTTGGTAATCTCTGGTAGTCTGCCTCAGCACAGCATCCACAGCTGCAGATATCTTTTTGGCATTCCTCAAGCCACACTTGTGTACGAGCACGATAGAAATAAAATATCAATGTCAATATAACCTTGTGGTAGTACTTAAGATTTGTTTACTCTTCATGTTTGTTGTGCTTTTCCTCGTCTCAGTATGGTCTGTTCTGGCAACATCCTATGTGCTACAAACAAACATGAGCTTACTTTCGATGACATGGCTCAGTACGGAAGGGGGGCTAGGCAATGTTGGGGAGTGACATGGCTCAACACGCTGTACCTTAGGTACTCGTCCTTGTCCCCAGAGGGGGGAGTCCCTTCCCATTAGGTTCTCCAACATTAAACCACCCCTATTGGTAGCGGCCGCACCTCCCTAGCCTCATGTGAAAGGGCTCCCCCCTGGGGAGAAGTGACGACACCATGCAAATCGTGTCACAACACAAAGATCATCAACTGAGTACCTGGGTGACTTGCATGTGTAGTGTACAGTAATTTTGTGTACTTTTATGATACATAATTGTTAAAGTCCTTAACGTGATAGCAATGCAAAAATAAAGTTGTGCATCTGTGCTGAGATAATATGCAAGCAAACTTTGCAAAACCACATCTCAATGTTCTGCACGTGCTGAGACAGATACAATTAATTACGTCTCAGTTATGTTTGGAACAACCAGTAAAACATGGCTAATTCAAGAAACATTCTGTCAGGAGCTCACACAGGAAAATACTGGGTTATCTAGAGCTGTATGCAGGAGCTGACTGTCTAGTTTAGATCTATTCTATATACTTTGAATTCCCATAAAAGCGGACACTGATCCTAAACCATTCAAGAGTGAAGAATGAACAGAGGACGATGTGTAAGCTTTGCACCAATAGGGTAACTCTACCTCTCCCTCAACCAGAAGGAACTGTGTCTAGTTCTCCTTTCCTTTGATCCATTGGGGACAAGTGAAACCTTTCTCCAGGAAGAGTTTTTGCAGCTCTTAACTTCTCATCACTCGCCTATGCTGTTTGACCTATGGAACAATCAACTGCATCCTCTGGTTGTCCAGGTGGGGTGGATGGCTCTGCTGGAAAGTTTACTCACCAAAGATGTGGAGACCTCTAGTGGTGTGTCCATTTGCACCTCCTGTAAACAGTGACTGGTAATCTTTGAGCAAAAGGGTCACCATGCTGGATATCACATCTGCTGTTGCCGAGCTGCTGTTTCACTCTGTTCTTCCAAGGATCTGTCTTAACACAACTGGACATCCAGGTTCACTCCTCCGAGGAAGTCTACTGGTGAGTTGCTCAGTGGCTGTCAAAGTGCAACAGTCCAGGCTGCTGATCCAATGGCTCCAGGATGATGCAGGCTCTTCCCAGGAACATCATGGGCTTCTTTTTATCATTGGGACCTTCTGTTGGGAGTCTTTCAGTGAATGTTTACTCCACTTTGTCTGTGACTGAAGGGCTCCCAAGCTTAGCTAGCTCATCCAGAGCCAAACCCTCTCCTTCCATGCAAGTAATATCACTACTCACCCTCTGCAATCTGCTGTCTGGGGGATTGAGAAGTACAACTCTTGAACTGAACTGCCTGGGTCCTCTGATTCCTCATGGATTCTTCTTTGGATCTAAACTGCCTTCAGGGTAACATGTGCAGATACTTTAGTATCACATTGGTCCACTGTTTGCTATGACCCCAAGACTTAACATTGGGACTTGGGGAATCATTGTGCTTCTCAGGCAATCTTATGAAAAGTACAGTATTCTGCTGTTATTTTAAATGTGCACTCACCTGTAGTTAAATCCTACGCAAAGCTTTATTATTTAAAAAATATTCTTCCAAAGATAAATTGTGTTGGCTTTGATATGATATGATAGGTTATTTATAACGCGCTTAATACCCAGCGGTTTGTGAGAGCGGGTGCGGGGATTGAACCTGTGCTGCTCCGCATCGTCTTGCTTCCAATGCGAGCACGTTGCCACTGGGCTATCCTCCCAAGACTTCCTTTCCCTTATTGTGCGATGTTCAAAAGTATTTAGTGCACCTTTAAACGAGTTATCTCCTTTTGAACGGTTGCTTTAAATACATATGCAAATGCATATGCAAATCCTACCACTACCAGAGTCAGAATTCATTAAGTAAACACCCTGCAAGCCAAAAACAGAGATTATATCTTGGCCCTAAAAACAGAGCCCAAGAACAATCTCCCTAAAACAACCCCATGCCAGTGCCAACAATCAAACCCTTACATCACTCAGACAGATGCCTACAATCAACATCCAATTGGGTAACAATCCAACGCAAGACAACAGGATGGACGTCTGCTGGCATCGCTACAGAAAAATGAGCTTGCCACGTGTTGGGTAGAATTTCCATCTTGTGTGTAATTCTCCCCACTTGGTATGTCCCCCAGCACTTTTGAGTGGGAACCCTTTTCACTTATCCTTGCTGGAGTTTGCTTTTCTCCATCTTTTGTGGCATCTGTAGTTTACTACTGCAGCCTCCTGCACTTTCTGTGCAGGGTTGCTGAAGCTCCTTGAGATGTCCTCTTAGGTTTTCTTTTATTTTCCTTTGCTAACATGATGTTAGCAGGATAGGGGGATACTTTTTGATCCTGAGTATGCTTTTCTTTTGTGAGATCAGCCCACTCCACCTGTGGAGATCAGAGGGGAACATGGAATCCATTTTCTCACTTTTCCTGGAACCTTCTAGTTACAGTGTCAATCCTATCTGATTGGCTGGTGGCAGTGGATCATTTTCTACCGATTTATGTGAAACATACAATGCAGGCTGTATCTGCAGCTAGTGTAGGGGACACATGGGTCACCACTGACCGAAAATGGTGCCTCACTTTTTTTCACCAACTCATGATGGCTTGCACTTTCTTGAGCCGCCTAAGTCCTGCTCACTCTTGTCTTTGACGGTCTCCCATTGAGAAGCCTGCCCGAAGGCACCAGTGTGTCTGGGAGGACAGGAAGCTGGGAGGACACCGAAACTCCTCAGGTGTTTGTCCTCCAGTGTGTCTGCTTGGATCCAGTTCTGACTGGATCCCTGGCTGTCCCCTGGGGACAGCCATCACCCAAGGTTCGAATGTAGCATGGATGCTGATTGGCTGTGTTCCTGTATATAAGGCGAAGGTCTTGGTGCAGAAGCCAGAGTTGACCACTGGAAGATCCATTCTGTGCGACAGGGAATATCCAGACCAGATGACTTTCTCCCTTGCACTGGTGGGCCTAACCAGTCTCGAGACCAGCGAATGTGTGAGCCATCCCACGACGTGCTGGGACCTTCGGGGCCCGCAATACCCGAATACCCTGGGACCTCTAGCACTGCTGCAGTGCATCGTCTTGCCAAGCGCAGATCCGGCTGCAAACTTGTGGGCATCTGTCTAGGCCTACAGAGACTCCATCCTGATCATAGAAGTCCTCTCAGCTGAGCCGGGGACTGAGAGAAGGAAGAAGGTCTGCCCGGTGGCAACCATCGCTGCTACAAAGCCTGGTTCAAGCATCCAGAACCGGGTCTGCGAAAATCGGCTGCTGGACATCCCTTTGACCGGGTTTGACCGCCTGGTCCGACCAAAAGTTCCTTACATCAGCCACCAAAGCCAGAATCCCGAACTGGAGCTGCTGTCGTCTGAACTTGGGGACCTGCCGGTGAAATAGCTGTTCTTTACTGAACAAGGTACTCTCTCACTCCTGGGCAGTCAATGTGTTGCTGTTTGCTTCGCTTGAGCTTTTGAGTCACGTTGGGGCCGACGACTCCACTGTGTTCTCCAGTGCCTTAGGACATCCATTCTAGAGCCAGAAATCCTTCAGGTGGCCTACCCAGTCCCCCTGAAACCTTTCAATCCCATTACATTACTTACCTATTACAAAAAAGCATATTTTGTGATTTGACAACTTAGACACTGTCTGCCTTCCTTTGTTCTGCCACCCACGGCTCACTGGTAACCCCAGATTCCCCCATCTTACTTTTTGAGACACTCCTTCCCCAGATAGGGTTGGACTTCTAAAGTTAAGGCCTACACAAAGTTATTAACTTACCAGTATTGCTAATTAAGTAAATGGTGGTTGATGAATGATTTGCTATCCTGAAGCTACTTTTATATGTACCTGTCTCTCATCTAAAGCTCTACTATTGAGTATTGGAACAGCAACTATCTAGTGTATGGATCTATCTGTGTGAACTATTTTTACTACCAAACCTTTTGGGTAGTTCAGGCCAAACCAAAGAGTTGGAGCCATGTACTCCTAAGGGTGAGTCTTCTACAGTCCTACCACAGATGGACTTTAGTAAAACTACCTAACACCACAGGCACAGGATTCCTACCAGATTCCTCTTTAATGGTGGACCTGGATATAACAGAAGTCTCAGGGAAGCCTAGTTCAGCATGAACAGCCGGTAAGGTAGGGGGAATTAATTATACTAGTATTAACTATGCTGTTTCTCCTCTCTATTTCCTGGGTAGTGGTCCAATGTTCAACAATGTTGTTCACAGACGGCCAAGATAATTTATCTCTAAAAGTATATTTTTATAAAATAATAAAGACTTCCCCTATGAAAGATCCAGGGATGGGGCGCTGTCTCAAATGGTATTGGTGAACATAGTCCTGGATCTTGAGGCAATTCCGCCACCTACCAGGCCAGAGCCTGACAGTATGCGTTTTAGTGTACATAAAATAGTGCCTCATTAAGGTAACAAAATATGTTTTGGGATGATAGCTATAAGAAAACACTATTCATTAGAGCTTACCAACGTATAGGAAGGGGTTATTCATGATAAAGGATAGATAGATGTATCATTTTCTGCGTTAAAATTGTAAGGTCACAGCTCCTCCTGAGCGAGAGAAGAGTACACTTTATAAAAGACTAGGTGGGTGTATTAATGCTTCTCGTTAAGAAAATAAGAGCAAGAAATCAGATTTTAGCACAATACCAAATCAGCGAATACTTACACTCCCCAATGTACTTTGATAGAACACGTCTTCTGTAATCTGTCAAACACTTGCACTTCTTCTGTGTCATCAAAATATGATGTCACCAAACCCATACCATCAGCTTCCGTGAAAAGGTCTATTTGGCATATTCTGTAATCCTGAGAAAATAAAGATAGTAGGATTTTATCACATACACTTTCGGCCTTATTTTGAACGTATACATAAACAATAACACACCTCAATCACATAAATACACTATATAAAACAATTACCATCATGGTGATTCTGGTTCTCATAGTCCTAGCTCTACCACCATCAAAAACTTGTTTGGATATGCATGCACTGTCGCACAGACCCAGAAGCATTTATAAAGGATGTGTTGCCCCTTTAAAGCTTTTAGAATGGGCTCTGAGTGGCTTGTTTACCCTGCCCCTCCTCCCTTGCTCCACCCCTTAGCAGTCCTTTCACCCTACAAATGGTGCATTCAACCGTTACCCTTTGGTCCATAATTAAGTATGGTATAAGCATTTGGGGACGAACAGGTGGTTGCTGTGAATGAGGAAAGGCAAGAACCCAGAACTGGAAACACCATAAAGGTAATAAATCCTTTCTCGATCATCCTGCCCCACCCCCAGATCATGGTTGGAATATTAAATCGAATGTACACCATAGGTGGAGGTGCCGCATATGCCGACGAGGTTCAAGCAAATATGTTGTACAGCAATGCAAGTTTTGGATAAAGAATGCATCCCTTATGAAGGAGTACATCCAAAGAAAACAAATCTTTTTTTTAATTTTTATACGGTTTATACAAACCTTTAAAAGAAAAGACAGAGGCAGAACCAAATCAGAGGCAAAAACCAAAGCAAGCAGTTCATAGTACTACCCCCCCTCCGCATCTTAGTGTACGCCCTTTCCCCGGGCTGCACCTTCTCGCAACATACAAAGTCGCATTGTTGCTCAAGTAACCAAAGTAAATTCAGTATTGATGAGTCCTTAAAAAAACTTTAAATCTCAAGGGGTAGTAGTTTAGGCACTTTTTGCACAGGGCAGTGGGGCTGTCCAACCACTAACCTTAAGGTGGGGCAGAGCACCTAGCCTAAAAGGGAAGTCAACCCGTTTTTAAAATGGTAGAGTGGCAGAGCAGTAAGGCACAACTCAAGGAAGGGGAAGTAGGCTGTATGGATGTATACATATATATATATATATAGTCAACAATTATTCAGTCCACAAAATGCACAGTAATGCTTATGTATTACAAAAACAGTAAACATTATTTGCTCCTTTACTATATTTTAGGTCCACTCACTACTTTGTGAATGGCACATTACAAATAGGGACAATGCTGGGATTAGAAGGAACCAGACATTACATCACACAGTTAAAATAGTAATGACATGGTGTCAATGCCAGCGCTAACAAAGTCACAGTAATTCTAGACGTCTAGGACATAGGCTTTGGAAAATACAAATGCAGAGGACATCAGAAGACAACAGACATTTAGGCTGAGAGCACAAAGGTATTAAACTTCAGGGATCAAAAGGTACAATCTCATCAGAATTAGTTACAGTATTATTAGCTAATCCGTTTAGATAAAATTCAAGTCTTTGGCCTAAAACACCCTGAACCCAGAGTGGATGCAGGAAAAGTGTCCATGGCCATGTAAGAACCCCCAAAGTCACTTTGAACAGTTTACGGTGAGAAAAGTATTCCCCATGGAAGTCAATAGGCAAGCTGCGGTTATGGGGAAAAGGCAGGTATGTCCCAGTTGTACCCCAGAGGTGGGCATTTGGAAGCATACATTCAAAGGGAGGACCAGACAAGACCCCAATGAAGAGTTTGAGGCAGGTTTCGAGAGGCATGTGCCCCAGAAATGTTGCAGCACAGCAGCAAAAGTCCAATGAAAACAAATGGGAAAGTGTGTTTGGCACCCGCCTGCAGATAGTCTCAACCACAGGGAGTGCTGAGGGCAAGTACTAACTAACCGCCCCGGAGCCCAAAGATATGTACTCTCTGAGTTGGTTCCTGAGAAGTCTGTTCGAGGAATACTCAACAGCCCGGTAAGTACAAGCCTTCACAGGCTGTTAATAAGGGCCACCAATCTTCTAGAATGGTTGGTTCCTTCTTTTTCACAAGTATCTTTGTTGTTTCTGAGGTCTTCCGCTGACTTTCTAAGTGGGAACGACCTCAGTGGATGTTTCGTCTTCAGCAGGAATCCTTTGTATTCCACGCATAGACTCCAGAGTGTCTGAGAAGGCAGGAAGCGAGGGAGAAGTCCAAAACTCTGCAGCCCTTTGGCTTTCACCTTGCCTGAAAGGAACCAACTCCCAGTGGAGGGGGGTTGCTGCCCTGATTGGACAGCCAGAACGCCCCTTTCTGTAAACTGCAGGGAGAGATTGCAGAACTTGTGCTGTAGTTCCGTATAAATACTTTACACTCTAAATAATAGGAAGATGAAGAAAAAGATGTCTGTAGCGATTTCCTGCGACTGGAGAGCAGAGCCAAGGCAACCCTTCCTGCCAATCGACATGCGGGGCCCGAACGTGACAGCTCCTACCCGGAAGCTGGTGGGATCAACTAGACTCGAGATGACCTGCATTTTGAGACATCCCACAACGTGCTGTGACCTTGCTGGGGGAAAACCGCAAATACCCATGGACCTCAAGCCTGAGTGCTGTGAATGGTCTTCCGAAGTCTGAATGCAACTGAAACTTTGGTGGACTCCTGCTGGACCTCCAAAGACATGAATTGGATCCCTAAAGTCCCCTCACCAGAGTGCAGAGAATCCGGCCAGCAGAACAAGTTAGTTACCGACTGGTAACGTTCTTTCGACTGGATGTTCCTCCAACGTATTCCACATCTTTGACATGTAATGTCCACAGCTGTGCACTTCGGAAACTTTTCCGGCAGCGGGCGTCCTGTGTCGATGGCGTCGGGTCAATGTCCCTCGAAGGCCTCCGTCGAGGGCGACGTCACAGGATGTTATAAATAGGACGCCTGGCGCCCGTCGCCCCAGTTTAAGTTTTTTCCCCCAGAACGTGTGGCACCAGTCTCATGCCTGCTTGACTGCACTTAGACTTGCGGAAACGGAAGCTGCAATCGCATAGGAAATTCACCCGAGGGGCAGGCTGGGAGGGCAATGTGGAATACGTTGGAGGAACATCCAGTCGAATGGATTGTGTCCTCCAACGTATTCCACATCTTTGACAGACTCCCAAAGCAGTACCAGTAAATGGAGGAGGGAAAAGAATTTAGAGTACCCAATTAGATTGCGGAATAAAGAACCGCCTTCTCAAAGGCCATATCCTGACCATTGATTGTATCCAGGGAATAATGTTTTACAAAGGTGTGAATGGTAGCCCTGTAGCGGCATCACAAATATTCCTAATAGGAACACCCCTCTGGAGAGCGGTGGAAGTAGCCACGCCCCTAGTGGAATGAGCTCTCAACCCTTCAGGAGGGTCCTTACCCGCCAATCGGTAACACTCCGTAATGGTAAGGATAATACACCTGGACAAGGTCTGTTTGTTAACAGCCTGGCCCAAACAGTGTCCGGCATATTCTACAAAGAGTTGATCATTGACTCTGACCCTGGACATCCTGGACATCCTAGAAATGTAAAAGCTCGGAGCTCTCCTAGGATCCAACCGATGGAGTTGCTCCTCTTCCTTACCAGGATGAGGAGGAGGGTAGAAAGATGGAAGAACCACCTTTTGACTCAAATGATATTCAGAAACTACCTTCGGTAGAAAGGAGGGGCGTACTCGCAGTACAACCCTGCCCTTGTGAAACACAGTAAAGGGTGGCTTAGATGAAAGTGCCTGCAATTCACTCACTCTGAGAGCGAAAGTAACCGTAACCAAGAACAGTGTTGAAGCACATTAATCTCAAAGGACAAGAGTGGAAAGTTTCAAACAGAGCACCCATGAGAAATTTCAAAACCAAATTCAAATCCCAAACAGGCACCTGAAAAAGGGGACGTCAGGAATACATTAGTCAGTCCTTTAAGAAACTGAGAAATCAAAGGAATCTTAAAATAAGAACATTCTTCATCTTCAGACGAGCACTTAAAGATAGACAGCGCCGCCAGGTAACCTTTAATGGTACCCACTTGACGGCCCCTGTGGGCCAAAGAAAGTAAAAGAAAGACAAAACCATAGGAATGGAGCACTGAAAAGGATCAACATTGTGCTCTCTGCACCAGTCGCAAAACTTACGCCAACGGCAACAGACAGGGATTTTGTCGCAGGCCGCCTGGCCGAAAGCAACACCTCCATCACTTCATCTGGGAGGTCCTAATCCTTATAGCTCAACCTTTCAGCCAAGCGTGAAAGTTGAGAGTCTTGACCTCTGGATGGAGAACCTGACCCCCTCCCTAGCCCTTCCTCGCACAAGAGCAGATCGTCTCGGTAGGGAAGACGGTGTGGAGGACAGATGGACATTTCTAGAAGGTCTGGGTACCACACTGTCCTGGCCCAATCCGGAGCAATGACAATCACGTGGGAACCGAACCTCCGTAACCTCCGCAACACTTGAGGAATGACATAGGAAATGCGTACAGCAGTGGGAATGGCCAATCTACCACAAACGTGTCTCCTAAGGCTCCTCTTGGAGGAAATTCCCTTGAGCAGAATCTCTCGCACTTCCGGTTGACAGTGGTGGTGAAGAGATCCACTTGCGGAGATCCCTAAAGGGCGAATATCTCCTGAAGGTCTTCCTGAGTCAACTCCCACTCGTGGGGGACCGCGCTCTGCCTGCTCAGTGTGTCCACGGCTGCATTTTCATCTCCGGCCGCATGAACTACCGAGATCGAAATTTCCTGCTGGATGGCCCAGAACCAGAACTGCATTGCCTCTCTGCATTACGGAACTGACCGTACCCCCCCGCTTTTTTGTTGAGGTAATGCATGGCCACTGTCTTGTCAATCATGATCAGGACAATCTTCTCCTATACAGAGGGCAGAAAATCCTTCAGGGCTAGCCTGACAGCCCAAACAGACTGATGTGGAGTTTGAATTCCGACGGAGACCAACGACCGCTGGCAGTCAAGTCGTTGGCATGAGCGCCCCCTCCTGCGCAAGGAGCGGATCCAGAAGCTTCAAAGAGAGTTTCCCCAGTGGATTGTCGTGAGGCCACTGAAGGAAGGGAAGGCAGTAGCCGTGGGCAATGGTATCCAGAACCCACGCATCTGAAGTAATGGCACGCCATTCTTCGAGATGGTGAGACAGTCTGCCCCCAAACGGCGAACCATGGGACATGGCCTCATGACTGTTTGGAAGCAGCTGCGGCAGTGCCTGAAGGCAAAGAGGCAGCTGCCTGAGCGGCTTTGGCACCACGATTTCCCCAACCACCACAGGTACTTTTTTTGTTGGCCCCTTTGAGTGGCGGCCCCTGTCGTTCTACCAAAGGAGGAGTAGTAATGAAAGGAACCTCCCCTCCACTGCTATCCCCTAGGATGAAAAGGCAGAGGTTGACGCACCGCCACGCTTAAAGATATCGCTGCAACTTTCGATGTCTGCAACCTCTCAAGGCTCTCGCCCGCCTGGCTGCCCAACAAATATGCGCCATCAAAGGGCACGTTGAGAAGACGGGCCTGCACATATGGAGCAAACCCCGACTTCAACAACCACGCAATCCTGCGTATAACGGTGCTTGCAGCCATGGATCGGCTAACACTGTTGGGCATATCCAAACCCGACTGAAGGGATTCACACATGGCATCCTTGCCGTCCTGTACGAGAGCAAGGAACCCAACCCTTTCTTCCTCCTCCGGACTATGCTCAGCCACCAAAGAAACACAATTCCACAGAGTGTGTGAAAAACTTGCCAAGGCACACGTGGAGTTGGCCGATTTCAGGGCCATGATCCCAGCAGAAAATACCGTCCAGGCCCAACCGTCGAAGGGCTTGTCGTCCCTATCCGGAGGAATTGTACGGTACGTCGCCTGCCTCGAGGTGGCCGTAGCCGCCTGAACTACCAAACTCTCGACAGTGGGGTGAGCAGATAAAAAGCTGGGGTCGCTAACGGAAGGGCGGTATTTCTTGGTCCAAGACTTATTAACAGCCGGAAGAGGTCCGGGGACTGCCAAGCAGCTGCCACCCTTTTCTGCAAGGTAAGATGAAATGGCAAAACACGGTCAGAGGATGGACTTTGATCTAAAATGTCTGTTAGATAATCCTTCACAAAGTCTTCAGGAGGACTGGACCAGCCCAGATACTCAAGAGACCCTCGCCATGAGCCTCCTGTACGAAGACTCTGCATGAGCCCCAGGCTCGGGCCTACCGAATTCTACCTCTGGAGAAGTGTCCAATCCACTGGCATCATGGAGGGTCTGCAGCAACTCCTCCAACTGACTGTCTCCAGAAAAAAGTGGATCATCATCAAGGTCACCAGGTTACTCAACCTCAGACCTTTCCTCCTCTTCATAAAAATCATCCAGAGGGAGTTTAAACCCAGGTCTGGGGACAGAAGAGGGCCTGGAGGCCAAAACCGGGCTCACAGACTTCGACGTTGCCTTCCTTGGAGGATCCACAATATCCGGGTACTCCAACGGCAAATTTAGAGAAAAAATCCCAGAAGGCGCCGATGGCGCCAAAGGCTTCGATGTCGAGAGCGTCGACAACCTCGACGCTGTGATCGTCAAAGGCTTCAGCGTTGATGTCAACACAGGTGCCGACGGCGCAGTGGGCTGATACGACGGCAAGGCGCCGATGTCCGAATCATACGGACACGGTGCTGAACGAGTTGATGCCGGCCCCAAGCCCTCAGTAGGTTGCAGCGGTCTCGCTGGTGACGAGTACCGAGACCTAGAGACACGTCTCTTCCGACTCTTCGAATCCTTGTCTGAACAGGACCTCGACGGCTCCTGATGCGAGTTGCATCGTGTACCCGAGCCCGAAGGCGTGTGAGCCACGGTATGAGACCGATCTTGGCCGGCTTCGTCAGAAGGTGCGACCGACCTGTAACTGCGCTTCCTAGAGTGCCAGGACGAGGAGGACGAGTGGCGGGAACCACTACGGGACCAAGATCCCCGGGACTCCTTCCGACGTGGAGAGTTGCCCTTCGAGTCATCGGTGGAAACCCCCATGGACTTGGAAGTCTGCGACTTAACAGGCTTAGAGCCCCTACCTACCTGGAGCTTCCCCCTTCCGCTCCCACAAGGCCTTGGCAGTCAGCGACTGGCATTTCGAGCGGTCGTCGATGTTGTGCAACTCGCCCAGGCACCACAAACAAAGGCGGTGGGGGTCGGTGAGCAACATCTTCGACTTGCAGTACCGGCAGGTCTTGAAGCCAGACCACAGAGTTGGAGGGGTCGAAGAGAAAGCCATAGTTATGATGAACACACAAAGCACGCTGAGTCTCACAAAGTTAACACGTTTGCGGAAAAAACGAAACTGAGGCGACGGGCGCCGTCCATCCTATTTATAAAATCATGTGACGTCGCCCTCAGCGGAGACCTTCAAGGGACATTGACCCGACACCATCGAAGCAGGATGCCCTCTGCCGAAAAATGTTCCAAAGTGCACAGCTGTGGACAATACATGTCAAAGATGTGGAATACGTTGGAGGACACAATTCATTAGAAATATACGTTCATCTGGCTGCTGTAAAAAAGCACCAAATCCACAGAGCTGCAAGAATCCTTGAAGAAACCTTTGCTGAAAGCCTCCTTTGACGACTGCTGCTGCAGGTTCCCATCCAGTGTACAGTTCCTTTGTCTCCAGACCAGGAATCCAGGGGGTGGGTCCTGTGCTGCTGCTTCCTGAAGGCATCCACCCAGAAGCACTTCCTTTCTCCTAAGGTACTGTGTGGGCTTGGGTAATACTTACCTCAAATCTGGTGTGCATCCTGTGAGGCTGAGTGGGTGATTTGTGTAGTTCGGAGTTTGCCCATACCACTTGCCCAGGCCCAATGCTGGGATGCATATGGGAGTCTTCTGTGAAGTCCCTGAACACTTTAACTAACTCTGAAAGTGAATACTGATTTGTTTAAGATCTCCTATGGAACTTTGACTTTCCTGCAACTGAATCCCATTTTAACCTGGCTACAGCTGGCACCTAGACCACTAGGGTCCCTCTTCTGCAATAGACTAGGGAAGGACTGGATAAGAAAAGGATTCTGTCTTAAAAGTATAACAAGTGTAAATGTACTTGCTAAAGAAGTTAGTGTGGTAACTATCTCCGTGAAAGAAGAAGTTACAAAGTGTCATTAAGTTTATACTTACCTCTGAGTTGCATTGTGCCCCTCTAAAGAGTATATACATTGCTAACTTTGAATTGTGTTTCCCCCTTCTAAAAAGTAATAAGAGTTGGTACTGTTTTATCATTGCTTACCTGAATGAGTGTAAAAGCTTACCAATAGGGTTTACCTGCCTTGAATAACATTGTGTCATTCTTAAAGTGTATCATTGGGCGATGCTTTCCCTGGTCTGCTTTATACAGATCTAGAACAGTCTTTGAGTTAATACTTGTCTTTGAGTTGCTGGTAGCCCCTCTTAAAAGTATATAGGCTTTACTGACCTTGAATAGCTGCTGCTCTTCTAAACTTGTAACCCTGGGTTGTACTTCCCTGAATTGCTTTGGTGCTATTCTAAAATAGTTTCTTACTTACCTTAGAAACTGCATGGGTATAACTAGCTATTAGGTAGCGGTTATTTATGTACCAATAGGTCAACTACTTACATTGAAAAACAGTGTAATTGGGTTTGTTTTCCATGATTTGCTTAGTGCAATCTAAAATAGTTGTGTGTTCATACATGTCATTGAGTAGCTTAAGGCCCCAAGTATATGAGTTGATTTACTAACTCTGAACGGAGTTCTAAAAGGTAATGCTGGAGTATACTTCTAACAGGGTTGGTTTATTATGTAATTTCATAACAGAGTGTCACTGCATCACTGACGGGGTCAACTACTCTTGAAATACGGATTGTATTCTAAAACTATATCTAACCTGGTCTTATTCCCCAAGTTGATTACTATCCTGAATGTAGAACCTTAGATTTGACTCACCTTGACTTGCTTCTGGCTCCTCTAAATAAGGTTATACCTTGGTTTGCATTGAGTTGGTTTTTAGGATTGTGTTTATATGATGTTATAGTACTTACTTGCCCAAGAATTATCTTGGCCAACTTGCATTTAAATAAACCCTTTATTTTTACAATACATAGTGTTTCTTTGGGCGTTATGTATGCTACAGTTCCTCTCGCCCTCCTAAGATAAGCCTGGCTGCTTTGTCCAAGCTACCAAAATATTCACAGGTGGTACAGCCTTATACTAAGAGCGGAGCTTATGTACTGCCTCAAATATGGTTTTTATGAAGTCTGGTAGGTCTTTAGAAAACTTGTCCTAGCACTGAGCCTTTTGGTGGGAGACAAATTGATCTATTTGAGGAAAGTCTGAGGGTTTAAAGATTCTCTGGGACAATAAGGGCTTGGGGGTCAATGTCTTCAGATCATTAGGGAGTATGCCCAGAGGGTCTCCTGTGACAGTGCTCTTTCACTCCAAATACACTGCTAGAAGTGCAAGTTGATCCTGAGTGACAATCTGTCAATGGTGGGACTTACCCGGCTCGACTGGTGCTTGGATTTGGAGAAGATTTGTCATACGTGAGGAAGCCATGTTGTCCTCTATAAAGTCAGGCAGGTGACCACCCCCAAAGACACAGACCAGATCGGGGAAAAACTCCAGAAGGGGAAAAAACCCACCAACTGAGTATAGCAAGGAGACCAGCAGCATTTTGGGAGTGAAAAAGGGTCAAAACATCTGTCTAATGCAGATGGAGGAATACTGAGTCCAGTAGATCAGGAAAAAGATTTCCAAATTCAGAATTGCAAGAAGGAGGTTCTAACGGGGGGCAAGGCGGGCACAGGAGGCAGGGAGGAACAGGCAAGGAAGAAAGGGATAAGAAGAGCCAGGCAAGGCAGGGAAAACTTGAGAAAGACACAGCAACAATCTAAATAACGACTTGCACAATAAGGCGCATCGCTGTCTTCTCCTGATACTGTAACGTAGCTGTCGAGTGGCGCGAACACAGATAGACTGGAAACAGAAGCGCTGTTCCGTTAGGTATCTGGACTTTGCATCGGATGCATTTCCATCGAATGCAATTGCATCTATGGATTTGTATAAAAAAATATGCATCTTATGCATGTTTTTGGGGGTAAACTGTTAATTTTTATTCTGGTGGGTTTAAACAGGTTAAAAACAGCAGATTGGTACCCCCCACCCAAAAAAAAGAAATAAAAATGCATTTGATGCAAACAAATTTGATGGAAATGCATTAGATGTAAAAAAATTCGATATTAAGTCCATAAACCGTTCCGTTAGCATCGCGCCACCTTGGTGGTACTCAGTACCGTAGAAAAAGCCATGGGTACGGTTAGAGCAACAACGCCAATGGCCATACAAGCCGAGGCAATTAATAACAATCCCAATTTCTATCGCTAGATTGCAGAGTCCCCCCTTGCTTAGTCAAGTAGAACAGAGTGGCCATGCAGCATGGCCATCTCAACAACCACGTTCTGCAGATGGGGAAGAAAGCACTTCAGGGCCAGAAAGACGACTTTTTTCTCCAAAAAGCGGATGTGATCAGGTCTGTCTTGAGGAGTTCAGAGACTGTGAGTCTTCAGATTCGGGCAAAGTGCCTCCCCACCCCACCCCCAACAGCGAATTCTAGAGAATCTGTTGCAACAGAGAACTGGTGAAAGGGATGGTATGGAAAAGAGCACCTTTCAGAAGATTTAGTTTTGAGTCCACCAGTGCAGTGACCAGACTACCAGGGACCAAATCGAAATTTATTTGAAATGGGACTGTGAAGTCTGGTCCCAGTATTACCAGGTACCGGTGCATAGGTCCTATCGTCAGTATAGCCAGAAGTATGATGTAAATACATGACACTATAAAGTCTAAAAGTCTGTGAAACAAACAAGCTGAAGTTTGAGCATGGTTCATTTTAGGGAAATTGATACTTTTTGTACCTTTTCCCTACATTTCATTCAATGGAACCTCCAGTATATCGGTCATTGATTTGGTATCCTGGCAGTTTTTTAGAGGGCGGGGGGTGGAGGCTTGTTTTTGTTGCACTCATGTGCTCAACCTACGTGTTTAGGGGACATTGTAACACAGGACGCCTTCAGTAAAGTGTTACAGGGACACTTTGGCCCCTTGTTCTTTTACCTAACAAAATTTCTCGTACTTTATTATGTGCACAAGACAGCCTGGTGATGGTGAAACATGGTTTAAATTGTTTTCCAGTGCACTACTGTGTACCATCTTTTTTACAGCAAAATGCCATTTCAAGTAACTTGTACTCAGAAGGGCTTCTCTTCCTGGTGCAAGTGCAGTTTTTAGACCATCTTGCTTTTTGGGAGCCTTCCAAACTTTTGGGGTAAGAAACTCCCAAATGAGTCAATGCACTTTGGCGAGATCCACCATAGGATACTTGGTCAAGGCTTTGTATGCCTGGAACTGGAAGAGGAACTGTCTGGTAACAGTCCACATTCAGGCCAGGCGATGTCTATTGGTGGGCAGATGTGGGGAAGCTGGCTCTCCATTAATAAAAAGTGTAGCAACGCCAAGCAAAAACAGGGTAGACGCAATGCATATGGTGGTCAGGAAAGTGTTTTATTGTTTGAACATTTTTATATTTTCCATGTAGGATACAGTCAATATGAATTCCATACATTATTAGCAACAATGACGCAAAGTTGTTTTGTTGGTTTTATGTACAAGGTACAAGTTGGATGGAACGCCTATGGAAACCATCAGGGTTCTCTAGAAATGATAATGGGATCGCTAAGACAAACTGTTACGGTTCGGGGCACGGTGGTACCCCGCAGGAGGAAAATGCATGCTTATCCTGCTGCCCAGAATCTGTTTCAGAGGCCTGGCACCCTTTTTTGCTATAAGATTCGTCGCTTCTCAGCCCCATTCCACAGGCAATGGAAACTGCCATGGAAATGGGTTGTTGCCATGGCGGCTTCTTCTCACAACACATCAGGACTACATTTCCCATCCCCCCTGCATCGTCTCCCTGATGCCTCCAATGGGAACCCGGAGCCTTACTGAGTTCCACAAAACACTATGAAGGACGCGAACGATGCTTCCAATTGAAGTTTCTTCTGCGTTTTTTCCTGTGAAGTTCGGTCTTTGTTTTGCTTCGAATCCAACCGCCCTGTGTACCAGACCTCCTGCCTTCATACTCGGACTGCCTTTGGATTCGTTTTGCTACGTCTGACACTCCCCGTGTACCGGACCTCTTGCCTGTATACACAGACTGTCTTCCTGATCATGCCTTCTTTGGAGCACCCGGCAGCAATTATTATTCTCTTGTTTGTTACCCTTACTCAATCGCTCTACTCCTGCTCATGTTGTCTGCATTATTCTACATTAGACATTCCTCCTTGTGAACCATCCTCTGAGCTGTGCCAGTTTACTGAAGGACTTCCATCTGCACGTGCACTTGGGGACGCTCTGCAGCAACGTGCACCAGCCCAACCCTAGTGCGCTCCTCGTTTCGTCGGGGTAGCACCTGCACTAACTTCCCCCCTTTATTATTTTATCCGAGTCGGCGTGGGACATTTTTGCTCTTCTTACCTCCTCCAAACAACACAGTAAGAACTAGCATACCATCATTGGGGTCTTCTTCCCTTCTTTGTACATTGATTGTTCTCAATCCCATCCAATCGACAGGTAGTTAATCATCCTCTCTTCTCTAGGGTGGGGTTACTTAGAGGAAGATCAAGCCACCAGATTGCTCAGATATATCTTAGTCCATACCAGTTACATTTAGCCCTTGCTTTCACCTAAATTACTAAACCGTGTTTATTCCTTTACAGCTGGTGGTCGTAGCGGTGTGTGCTCCCGCTCTTTTAAGTGATCGGCCTCACTTGACTGTCTCTCTAGATCAGTCTGGGGGCATATCACTGAAAATAGTCCTATCCCTCAACGGAGAGGAGGCCTTGGTTTAGGTCTAATTAGGGATCTGCAATCCGCGGGTCTCTGCAGGATTACCAAGCATTCCATGCGATGAGTGACGCAAACAGTGTCAAGAAGGTTCCTAATTAATTAGGGAACACCTCAGTATATTGGGTAGCATAATCTAGGATTTCTAGGATATATCTTTTGCCTTGATTAAAGGTTCCAGGAGACCAACAATATCCATTGCGATTTTGGAAAATAGTGTCTTGACTGGAAGAGTTTAGAGTGGTGCTTTGGGCACACAGCGGAGAGATTTCTTCTGGTAGATGGGACATGTATCTATGCATTTTTTAATAGCGATACACAACTGGGCAACAGAGCTGCAATAAAACATGGCCCTGGGTCATAACTATTTCCTGAAGTCCAACAGTCAGGAGGGCACATGTAATTTCCTCGACTACTCTTTGGAATGGGGCCAGGACCAAAATTTGATAATATGTCTTACTGTCACCTTTGGGATTAGTCTGCACTCAATATAATACCCTTCGCTCCATAAAATAAGGCCCAGTTAGATTTGCACAAGAGGCTTCAGGG
Organism: Ambystoma mexicanum; assembly: GCF_040938575.1. NCBI lineage: Eukaryota > Metazoa > Chordata > Amphibia > Caudata > Ambystomatidae > Ambystoma > Ambystoma mexicanum. The sequence goes on from NC_090927.1 coordinate 994,434,299, forward strand.
ATGATCTCCTTTAAGGCATATCTCAGAGCTGGGTAGTTTCTTTTGACACATTAGCAAAGCTGGAAGAGTGGATGTTAAAACTTCTTAAGGGACCAGTCACATGCATAAGCATGGAATCTACCTCAGTGTTTGGGAGAGGGTTTGTGCGTGACCCACATACCCCTCAATTTCATATAGTCGGGTATAATGAGGTGACTTCCTCAACATTAAATCATCCCAGCAATAGGATCACAAACTTGGACAGTGAAATCATTATATCCTTTATTAGTATCTGGTGAGGTGTCATGTGCTTTGTAAAAGCACACGCCATTGGCATCAGTGTGGGCATTACCCGACCGGAATCCCTCACTTCCAGTGCTGTTCGGCACTGTTTCCAACGTTCCTTCCCCTTCTGTCCCCCGAGAGGGGTGTGGCAGCCACTCAGCCAATGAGGAGGCTCGGAACGGGGGGGAATTACCAGTGGTAATCCCCCGCTCCGAGCCACCACACGGCTGGAGGCTGCCATCTTCCCCCCGCCGAGGACTGAGGTAAGTGTTGTCTGCCTCACCCCCCAAATCCACAGAATTCGCTCCCCACCCTCCCAACTCCACTTACCTTCTTTTCTGTCCATTTCAGGAGTGGACACGCTGGGAACACTTCGGTCCCCAGTGCTTCCGCTCCTGATCCATGACAGGCCGTCATGAAAAGGAGAGAATGGACTTCATGTAGTCCCTTTTCCCTTTTCATGGCGGCCCTTTTGTTTGTTTACTTTTTCACACTTTTTTTCAATAGCTGCCATGGAAAGGGAAAACTGACTTTGTTTTCCCTTCTCCGGCAGCCATTTTTTTGAAATTGTCTTTTTTCTGTTCCGAAACGCTGGAGCAAATTTCTTGCCATTATATGTCAGCCAAGCAACAGTATGAAACAGCATGAAACAGCATGAAACAGAGCCAAATTAGATTGAGGGAGTCACGCTAACACAGAGGTACCAAAATCAAGCTGGAAGACAGAATTTCTTTTTACAGCTTTTAGTGAGGAAAACATTATAATTAGCAGAGTTAATATTCAGAATATTCTATAAAGTAATATTCAAATGGAATAGCCAACAGAAAATGTGAACCAAACCTTCATGAATTCTTAGCCTCCTGGCTACCTAAAACAAACGTTCCAATGTTTGGCCAGCTCAAGAGTTAAAAAAAAAACCTAGACTTAAGATCCTGTTGCTATACTACTATATCAAACAAAATACAACAGGCCCTGGGAAAGACTTGTTCTGTGGCTACTCTCAGTCTGGACTGCTCGATTTTCCTCCCCAATTGTCCTCCCTCCTTTCAAGGACCTCTCCTGTTAAGTTGATTATATTATAAGTTGTTCTTGTTCTTAGCTTGTCAGGGTCACAACAAACTTCCCTCAGGGATTCTTGCAAATGCTTTCATCTTGGGTTTTCACTTTCTCATGTTTCATTCAGGCTTCACAATTGGTCCCTCCAGGATCATGGCTTCCCAAGATTCACAGTCGTTCAGTAGGTCTTGGCCATGGACCTCGACTTCATCAGGTTTCCACAACACATCCCTACTGAACCGTTGTATTTCTCAGTTTTGAGTGGATTCAATGGGATTACAGTGTGATTCCCATAATTATGCTTACCTGACCATGGGTGAAGTAACTCATTAGAACACTGGTCTTTGGCTATAGAAGGATTTCTTAGGCTTTTGAGGTAATTGTCTCATAAGAAGATAATATTGGTTTTATTTTTTTTTCTCCCCTCTCACTTTACTTCAAACGGAAGTGCTTGTAATGTCATGAACCATCAAACTCGCCCCTTCTGGTCCTCCTGGTCCCGGACACGTCGGGCCGTAGACTACATAATACTACCAACATGGCGGCAAGCTCAGAACGCTGCTCACCAGTCTTCACGTTCTATGCAGCGTCCTCTAAAAAGAAACCACACCCCCGCGGCCCCGTGCGTCTCAAGGCTGCTACTAGCTGTGATCGGACGTGTGCTCCGTACCTTCTCTTGTGCTACTTGCTATCCCCTGGCCCCTGGATTCCCTTCTCCCGACTTCTTCCTTCTTATCCAATCTTCCCGGAATCCCTGCGTCGCTTCCGCGTGCCCCCCTACTACTCCTTGAATATTCCCAGAGTTTTCCTTTGATCCTGGACATCGAAGCTGAATGTAATCTGGAAGCCGAGGACGACCGAGCGGGCTTATTTAAGTCCCGAACCATACGAATGAAGACTCTGCTTAAAAAGGACATCAGGCAACGCAGACAGGTGAGAAAGGGGGAAAACCTGTGACAGATTGAGACGCCACCTGACCGAAATCGATATAGACAGAGACGGCCATCCAGGATCTTATGCGTGGCATGCAAGAACTAACGACCGAAGTACAGAACTTGAAAGCGGAAAACGCAGCGCTAAAACAATTGGTACTTTCACGTAACTCTGCCACAAAGGACAGTGTGCTATTGGGCGGCATTGTTGACAAATATGATGGCTGTACAAAAACCTTCCGGTGATTCCTGGATTCTTGTTTGGTCCACTTTACCTTTAAACCTTATTATTTTTCCACCCCCAGGGCTAAAGTGGGCTTTATTATTTCTCACCTTTCCGGGAATGCCTTAGCCTGGGCCACACCATTAGTTAACACCGGGGATCCCCTTTTGGATGATTATGATGGATTCATTCATAATCTTTCATAATAAACAGGTCTTTAGTGCTCAAGAACGTTTACTCGATTTCCAGCAAGGCTCTCAGGACATGCTCACCTACGTAACTCGATTCAAGCAATTGGCTAAAGAAGCGGGTTGGCCTTCTGAAGCTTGCTTCACCCTCTTTCGAAGAGGGCTAAATGAAGATATTAAGGATGAATTAGCCAGGGGAGCACGTCCTAGTTCTTACCCGGCACTTATGGATCTTGCTCTACAGATTGATTTTCGCATCCAGGAAAGAAGGGCAGAGAAAAGGAAGACCAAGTCACACATCCAAAGAAATCCTCTTGTGGGCCCTTCAAAATCCAAAGATTTTCCTGTTCCCACAAATTAACCCGAACCTATGCAGGTAGGGGCCTTCCGTGGACCCATATCCCCCCAAGAAAGGTTGAGAAGGATCCATACTGGCTTATGCATGTACTGTGCCTCGGACAAGCATTTAGTCAGAGAATGTCCTTTATCCCCTCCACGGAGTTCGGGAAACGCCAGCTCCCGATCCTAGATGGAGCTCAGTTTCGGGAGACAGATGCAGCTCCACATCTATACCATCCTTGAACTCTCCTGGACAAAACTCCATGGTAATCTTACAGGCCTTCCTATCGTCATCCAAGAAGGAATCCTACCCCATTCTGGCACTAGTGGACTGTGGGGACATGGGAATATTCATAGATCAGGAATGGGTCCTTAAACATCATATTCCCTATGAATCCCGCAACGTCTTGCAACCTGTAGAAGCAATTGATGGAAGACCTCTTTCTTCTGGACCCATAGCCCTTCAGACTAAGGAAATTGAGCTTGCTATAAACCATCACCGAGAAAAGATAAAGTTTGACATCATAAAATCTGCCCATTACCCAAAGGTATTGGGAAAGCCCTGGTTACAAAAACACCACCCATTCATCAATTGCACAGTAGGTTCCCTGTTCCTAGGTTCCGAATTTTGCATGTCCCATTGTCTGCTCCTGGATCCTTCACCGACAACATCAGAAGAACGTTCAACAACTCAGCAAGGTCCTCTTATGGTCTCCAACATCATCCAGGTTCCTAAAGCCTACCAGGAATACGCTGATGTGTTCTCTTCTGCTATTGTCCAAGCCTTACCACCCCATAGGCCTGAGGACTGTGCTATTGAAACCGAACCTTCAAATGAGATTCCCTTTGCAAGGATGTTTATTCTGTCTGAACCCGAGAAAAAGGCCCTTCGTGAATACCTAGATACTAACCTAGAAAACGGCACCATACGCCCATCCAAGTCTCCGGCTGGAGCCTCATTATTTTTTGTTCCTAAAAAAAAGACACTAAGGAGCTCAGACCTTGTCTTGATCATTGAGGTCTTAATCAGTGCACCCTTAAGGATCGTTATCCATTACCCTTGATCTCAGATATCCTGGAAGCCGTAATAGGGGCCGTAATATTTACCAAATTGGATCATTTGATTCATATTAGAGAAGGAGATGAATGGAAGACAGCCTTCAGAACACCCTTTGGTCATTATGAATACTTGGTCATGCCCTTTGGACTTTCTAATGCTCCGGCAATCTTCCAACGCTTTATGGTCCGGGTGTTTTCGGATATGCCATTTCTTTTCGTCATTGTCTACTTGGACGATATTTTGATATTCTCTAAGTATCCTCTCAAGCATGAAGAACATGTTAAAGCAGTGTTACAACGGCTACGTAAACACAAACTTCTAGCAAAACCCGAGAAATGCCTTTTTCATGTTTTCACTGTTCACTATCTAGGATTTGTCCTTAGCCCAGATGGCATAGGAATGGATCAATCCAAGGTTAAGGCCATACTATCCTGGCCAACTCCGACCACCGTAAAACGGACCCAATCTTTCCTGGGCCTGGCCAATTTCTATCGGAAGTTTATACCATCCTTCTCCGAGATTGTTCAACCGATCATCTCCTTGTTGAAGAAAGATACTCCCAATCATTGGACCCTAGCCCAGGAGAAGGCCTTCCAACGCCTGAAAACAGAATTTACACAAGCCCCCATCCTGGCTCAACCTGATATAAATCGACCATTCCTAGTGGAAACAGACGCCTCTAACTATGCCATCGGAGCAGTTCTGAAACAGGAACTCGATGACGGACTGGAACATCCTATTGCCTATCTTTCACGGACATTGACCTCCAGTGAAACTCATTACTCAGTCTTAGAAAAGGAACTTCTAGCCATCCGTCAAGCCTTCACCGAGTGGCGTCATTTACTTCTAGGAGCTAAACATCCTGTCCAGGTTCGAACGGACCATCGAAATCTCCAAGTGTTACAGACCCTGGAATGCAGGAACAGCCATCAAGTCTGCTGGGCATTCTTCTTTGCCCAATACCAGTTCCAGATTCACCATGTTGCGGGAACACAAAACTTAATCGTTGACGCCTTGTCTCGGCGCCCTGACTATGAACCTCCTGAAGACCGAACATTTCCCAAGATGTTTCCCCACACAATATTTGTAGCCAGCCCAGGCAACCAGCCTCCTAGATGAAGTCCGCATTCAGACTCAATCCTCGGAACTCTGGAAAGATATCTCGGACAAGAATCAGTGGAAATTGAAGACCAAACATGGATACTTGTTCAAAGACAATGCCTTGGTCATCCCAACACAAAAACTACAGCAAAGGATAATAAATCTCTGTCACGATACTCTTTACTCCGGACATTGTGGTATTACCAATACCTTCCGATTAATAAAAAGGCAATTTTGGTGGCCTGGAATGAAAGCGGACGTACAACTGTATATTCAGGCATGCTCTGTCTGTAATCAAAACAAACATGACAACAAAAGACCGGCAGGTCTATTGCAGCAACCTCCACTTCAAACAAGGCCTTGGGAATTCATAGCGAAAGACTTCATTGTGGAGTTACCACTGCTTCCAGGGGATACACAACCATCATGGTCACCATTGATTTGTTCACTCATGTGGCCCATTTTACACCTCTGTATAAACTGCCATCCTCGTCAGAACTTGCTGGAATTTTCCTGGAACACATATTCCGACTGCATGGACTTCCTTCCAAGATCATATCGGACAGAGGGCCCCAATACATTTCTCAGTTCTGGAAACATCTTTGCCAAATACTAGGAATCCAACGCGCTCTTTCCTCAGGATATCATCCCCAAACCAACGGACCCACAGAGCGTGTAAATCAAACCTTGGAACAATACCTCCGTTGCTTCACTACCAAGGTCCAGGACGATTGGTCCCTTTTAATACCAGTGGCTGAATTCGCCTATAATAATTCCGACCACTCTGCTGTTAAGACCCGTCCCTTTTTCTGTAGCCAAGGATTCCACCTTTCGGCTCTATCCTCCGTCCTTCTTCATCCTATACCAGTTCCAACAGTCGACTCCTGGATTGAAACACTCATTAATGTTCAAAGAGAAGCCAAAGAACAATCAGAAAAGGCCAGGACCCAGACCAAACTGTATGCGGACTCCAAACGAAGACCAAGCCTCTCCTACACAATAGGGGATAAGGTTTGGCTATCCTCGAAGCTGCTGCCACGGCATCTGCGACCAAATAAATTGGCTCCTCTATGTTATGGGCCATTCCTTATAAAGGAAATCAACCCAGTGGCCTACCGACTCAAGTTACCAGACTCCTGGAAGAAAATCCACCCAGTCTTTCACACGTCCTTAATGAAGTCATATGTCCAGACCTCTCGAACTAACCTTCGGCCCAAACCAGTACTCGTCAATGACCAACTGGAGTATGAGGTCGCCAGGATTTGCGATTCTAGATATAGACGTGGCAAACTCCAGTACCTGGTGGAATGGAAAGGATATCCCCCGAGTGAACGCACTTGGGGACCTATCTCAAATCTAAATACCCCCAGGTTACTCAGAAGGTTCCAACTCATACACCTGGGCAAACCCGGTGGAACGAGTTTCCGGAGGAGGCATGCTGTCATGAACCATCAAACTCGCCCCTTCTGGTCCTCCTGGCCGCCGACACGTCAGGCCTTACACTCCATAATACTACCAACATGGCGGCAAGCTCAGAAAACTGCTCACCAGTCTTCACGTTCTACGCAGCGTCCTCTATAAAGAAACCACACCCCCGCGGCCCCGCGCGTCTCAACGCTGCTACTAGCTGTGATCGGACGTGTGCTCCGTACCTTCTCTTGTGCTACTTGCTATCCCCTGGCCCCTGGATTCCCTTCTCCCAACTTCTTCCTTCTTATCCAATCTTCCCAGAATCCCTGCGTCGCTTCCGCGTGCCCCCCTACTCCTTCTTGAATATTCCCGGAGTTTTCCTTTGTTCCTGGACATCGAAGCTGAACGTAATCTGGAAGCCGAGGACGGCCGAGCGGGCTTATTTAAGTCCCGAACCATACGAAAGAAGATTCTGCCTAAAGAGGACATCAGGCAACACAGACAGGTGAAAAGGGGGGAAACCTGTGACATGTAAGTCCCCTTGCGGGCCAACGAGTGTGTGTATAATTGTGTGATTAGTTTATAATAGCCCAACTATTCAGTCGCCAAGGTAGAGTGGGACAGGGTCATGAGTTTCATTCTGTCAAGCCAGGAGCGGGGGTGGGGTGGCAAGGACCCAAGAGGTAGTGTGGGTGAGCTGAGGGGGTACACTTGTCCCCAGCTTCCCATTATGCAGTTTCATGCATGCATATTGGTACTTCCTTCGCAGACCCAATGCCTATTTGACTCTGTCCTGGCCAGGTCTATCTATTCTCCTTCCGGTGCTTACCAAGAGGCTAGGATTACCAGCATGCACCAGGCTCCTCAGACACCCTGGGATGGATAACGGTTCCTAGCAGGCGGCACAATCCAAAAACTACACGTACCACAATACACCTGGGTCCAACGGACAAGCCTGGAACAGACTGGATACGCAAATGGAATAGGTTTCCCCATTTCAGAGCCTATTAGGTTACCAAACTCCCACTACAGGCATCCCAGGCATGCTACAGTTGAGCAGCAGGCCAGGAACCAGCTGAGCGCGATATGAACCTAATGGGCGACCAGGGTACCCTCTGCAATGCCTTTATGGACATCAATTTATGGGATACAGGAGAGGGACAGAGAACAAATTAAAACTGTAACTGTATGGCTGGGTGGAAGGAAATGGAGACTGTGGGGATAAAGGCTTTTGTGAAGTCTTCTTGGGAAAAGCACAGTCCCCAAGGGGAAGAGTTGGGAGCTTCTTAGAAAGAGATTGGCAAAGGAAGGCAGCTACCTCGGGTAGCCAATAGGAGCAGAGAGAACCTTTTAAGCAGGAAGGGGACTGGGGGGTATAATAAAGAGAGGCATTAGGGTGCGTTTGGAGGACTACCAAGAGACCAGAAGTGTGTCCAGCAGGATTACTTGGAGGAGACTTTTGGTGCATTTGAAGATAGTGAAGGCAAGGTATTGTCATTGGGAGAGTGGTATCAATTTTGTTGGTTATGATTGAAGGTCCATTTTGGAGGGAGAACAGAAGGGGGTTGAGAATAGGAGTGAGAGAAAGAGGAGAGCTCAGGAGGGAGAGGAGTAGAGGCAGCAGGGTGGAGGAGAGTAGAGGCAGTGAGAGGGTAGAGGTGAGGGTTCAGGACGGTGGAGACGGAGGAGAGTGTGAGCAGGTGTTAGGGAGGGAGAAATAGAGAAAGAGAAAAAGAAAGGGAGAGAGGGAGAGAACGGGGAGAAGGAGAGAGCGCGAGAGAGAGAGTGAGAGAGAGAGAGAGAGAGATGACAAGGTGACAGAGTGCGTAAAGAGGTATAGGGGACCGGCAAGAGTCCAGACAAGGTTGAGGGACAGTTAATCAACAAGGAAGACTCCACCCCACTAGTACCTGAGGGAATTATGTAGAGAAGACTATGGCCTTAGGTTTTCCGAACATGCGACCAGCCTATACTGTAGGGGTCACATGGAGGAATTTGACCTCGATGTGCTCTGTCTTACCGAGACATGGTTCACGGCCAGTCACAAGCTTTGACACTCTCCTCCCTGACGGCTACAAGATCCTCTCCACACCCAGATCCAATCGCTCCGTAGGGGATGCAGCCCTGATCTTCCCAGAGTGGATTCCTGCCTTTGTCATTCCTACGCAGGCCTACTCCTCCTTTGAATGTCTCGTCTGCCGGCTCTCTCTCTCTCCTGGCCATTCCCTTACTGTGGCTACTATCTATCGGCCAACGGGTCAGATCTCCTCCTTCCTCTCTGAGTTGGGGGACCTCTCCTCTTCCCTCCTGGTCTTGACCACTCAACAACTCCTTCTTGGAGACTTTAACATCCACCTGGATGCTTTCTGTCCTTCCTCTGGACTCTTGAGACCTTTGCGACTCTCACTCTCTATTCTCCCCTCTGACCCGACTCACTCTGCAGGGCGTACTCTGGATGTAATGATCTCCTCAGACCTTCCTCTTTCTATTCCTCTCACCACTCCTCTCTCCTGGAGTGATCACTTTCTCCTTTCCTCCCAGCTCACTCTCTCTACCCCTCTGGCCAAGCCAATTCCAGCACTGCCACCTACCTTCTCAGTCATCCGACCCATGAAGCGCGTGTCAGTTGACGCTTTCGCCGCCACTTTCTCACCCCCCATCACCCTTGCCTGACTCACACCGTGACACAGCCCTCTCCATGCTCCACTCTGCTATATCTGATACTCTCGATGTTCTTGCCCCTGTCATGAGGATCCGCCTGAAGCCCAAAGTCAAGTGCAACTCCTGACGACTCAGACCTCATCACCCTCAAACGCAAGTGCAGGGTGGCTGAGCGGAAATGGCATGCTTGTGGTACATCCTCTGACAAACTGGCCTGCCGCCTGCTTCAAAGGCAATACCGACTCTCTGTCCTCACCAAGAAGAGAGCTCACATCAAAGCCCGCGTCTCTGCGGCATCTAACAACTAGGCCAAACTCTTTAAAATCTGCAAGGAACTGGCCAATCCTGCTGGAGTCTCTACCTCTCCCATCCCTTCACAGGCCCTCTGCACAGCATTGGATTCTCATTTCATCTCCAAAACTCAGGACATCCTGTCCTCCTCTCCTCCTCTCCCCATCCTCTCCCTCTACTCCCTGCTCTAACTCTGGTCCTTCTTTGGACACCTCTCCTCCCTCCTTCTCTGCCTTTCCCCTCTACTCCCCAGACAAGGTTTCTAGACCAGGCTGATCTATGAAAGTCTCGTCAAAACAGGTTCATCCCTGCTCCTCCAAAACCATCAAGGAACACATTGACACCCTGGCTCCTGCTCTGGCTGACTTCTGCAACTACTCCTTCGCCAGTGGAGTCTTCCCCTCCCCCTGAAGCAATCCCTTGTGCGCCATCTTCTTAAGAAACCCTCTGCTGACAATTCCTGCAGGGCTAACTAACTCCTTCACTCCTTTCCTGGGCAAACTCCTGGAAAGGCTGGCCATCTCCCAGCTCAATCTTCACACTGAATCTGTTGGTTGTCTCCATGATCATCAGTCTGGCTTCAGAGCTACCAGAAGCACAGAAACTGCTTGCCTGAACATCAGTGAAGACCTGCTCTCCAACCTCGATTCCAACACCCCCTGTGTCCTACTCTTACTGGATCTCTCTTCTGCCTTCGACACGGTCAACCATGCCATCCTGCTCAATCGTCTCCGTGATAGCCTGGGTATCACTGGTCAGGCCCTGGCGTGGCTGACTTCTTTGCTCTCTGATCGACCCTCCCAGGATCAACTTGGGTCCTTTCTCTCCTCTATCTTCATCTCTACCTGTGGTGTTCCGCAGGGGTCTAACCTCTCTCCCTGGCTGTTCAACCAATACCTTGCACTGCTTGCCCACCGCAATGCCGCGCTCTGCACCAACTACCATTGGTATGTGGATGACACTCATATCTTCAGCCACCTCTTCTCCCTCTCTCATCTCTGACTGCCGGTCCGCCATCCAGGAGTGGTGTGCCGCCAATGATCTCTGCCTTAATGCAAGCAAGACAGATTCTCCTCATCAGCACCCCCGCTCCCTCCTTTCCTCTCACTCTCTGGCCGGCCTCTCTTGGCCCTCTTCCTGCTCCCACCTGTGAGGCTAAAAACCTCTGGGTCATCTTCGATTCCACACTCTCCTTCTCTCCTCACATCTCAATGTCTCTAAGAAGTCACACTACCAGCTGCACTTCCTCAGAGGTATTCTTCCCTTTCCCTCCTTCCCCCAGAAGCTCACCATCTCCAGAGCTCTGATTCTCTCTAGGCTTGACTACTGCAACAGCCTCTTTCTAAAACTGCCTGCTTCTACTCTCTGCCCTCTGCAACTCATCCAGAACAGGACTGCGAGACTTGTCCTTGGCCTTACGCCCAGGGATCATCTCTCTCCAGGAGTGAAATCTCTGGACTGGCTCCCAGTGGCAATGATTAAGTTCAAAACCCTCTGCATTGTCCACAAGGCCTTCTGGGGCATGGGGCCTCAATACCTTCAACTCTCTCTTCCTCAATATCTTCCTTCTCGAGCTCTCCGCTCATGCGCCTCCAACTCCCTCAGGGCCAGTCGCTTCTCCAAGCAACTGAGTTGGTGGTAGATCTCTTCCTTCAGCTAGGGCCTCCCTCTGGAACAGCCTCCCTGAAACTTGAGGAGAACCATCTCTGGTTCCGGAAGCACCTCAAAACCTTTCTCTTCACTTCTACTTTCTCTCCTCCTCTCTCCTGCTGTATTTCCTGGCTGATAGTGAAACTGGACTGGTTACCTGGCCACCTTATGATCTCTGTCCCAGGTCCCCTCCCCCCGCAGTCGCACACCTGCACTGCCTTCCTGGCAACCCCCGCACTGGGGACTGTTTTCTGTATCCCTTCAGTCCCACTACCAGCACTTGACACCTGTTGTCTACACTTACCCCTCGCACTTGCCACCAGATGGCCATACTTTACTTACTGTTATTTATTATTTTATCCCATATTCTTCACTGTCCCCTCCCCCTTAACCCTCTTGCACTTTCCCCCTTCCCATGCACTTGCGCGATTTGAATGACACCTGTCCTCCCTCTGTTCCCCGTCCCTTGCCTCGTCACCCCTTGAAACACTTGTGTATAGGCGTGTTATAAATGCCATATCAAAAGACTGGGATAAGGCAGAGGGAAAGGGTACAGGCACCACCCCTGCACTTGAAGCCCTAATTGTCTCTTTTGTATGCATTTTCTATTTCTGGCATTAAGTAGCTCATTGAGAACATTGTCACAAAAAATGGAGATGAAAAACTTCTGAGAGGATTATTGAAGTTGCATTCATTCTGAGGGGCAGACACCTGAATTGGTAATTGTCTGTGGCAAAGCAGAGACCTTTCCAGAGATGCTCCAGGATTGGAATGTGGAAATACACACAGTGAAGATCCACTGAGCGCATCTAGTTATTGAGGTGCAATGCCTCCAGACTCTGAGCCACGGGAAGCATGTGGAATATGTTTACTGACAAGAACCGATTTATGACATTAAGATCCAGAGAGCCTTGTTCTTTTTTTGAGTCAGGGAATACATGGAGTAAAACTTCTGACCATTCTGATGTTCCAGTAACGGATCTAACAGTGCACAGAGAATAAGTACCCTCTAATGTTACATAATGAAACAGAGAGAATTTCTGACATTTTGCAGGTGTAGACTGAAAAAGTGGTGGCAAGGCCAGTGAGCATTTGGCTCTGTTCAAAACCAAAGGGTTCTAAATGATTAGATTACACTGATGGTAATGAGATGAAAATCTGCCGCTTAAAGTGGATTAATGCGTAATGATGGAAAGAGGAGCTACCGTTACATGCTGGCAGTCAAACATACTATGTCGATGCGTCTGGGGCGGCTGATCTCAATTTAGGAAGTAACTTGTGCCTCCGAGTTGCTGGAACATTCGGTCTTTAGTCTCTGCCTAGCTTTGAAATGCTTGAACGTCTGGGAAGGCTGAGACAGAGTCTTTGCTGGGTGCTTGTGTGCTCTAGCATCTTGAAGCATTTAGTGTGCTAGATGGAATTACCAATAAAGATCTCAGGCCAAATAACTGGACAGACTCAAAGAATATGGCAAGTACTACTTTATTCTCAATTAAATAATGCAAGGTCAACTGACAGACATCAGACAGATGCTTGCACTCTCACACAAACTTTATTGCACAGGGGTCTTATACCCCAACATGCGTCATCTATGATGTCATCCTATGTGGAAAACCATAAAACCTATTATTAACGGGAGGGATTGGATTAGGAGAACATATCTACTTATAGAATACATATGGGTTAGTATTTCATTGGCTGCCTCTCATCTGTAAGACAACCCTCGAACTACCACTAAATACATATAATACTGATTTATAGCAAACAAAATGGCAGTGGGCTGGTCTATGCAACATTGTATAGCAGGTTGCCCCATAGACCCACTGACTGGTTGGCATTCTCACCTAACCTTGGACTTTCAACTCGGCCAGCAGCACGTAAGGAAACTGAAACGCAGGTGCTTGGACCATGTCCGATTACCCCCACTTTCCCAATTAGTCCATCATCTTTCATCAGACCGGCCATAAACCAAAGTTTCCCATCTGTAGTTTACCTTGTAGCCTGTTCTCTGTTCTAGGACATTCAAGGGAGTGAAAGCACATCACCATCTTCATCTGAGGCTTAATGAATAGCCCTTGTATTCAACTTCTGAGTCACATGTGAAGAGACCACAAATTAGTCCATTTCAGCCTCTTACTTACTACTACTTGATTTAATTAAACTGGGTGTTGTAGCTCCTCTAGGCCTCTGGAGACTTGCTCACTCTACCTTGTATAGACTTTGTACACTTTTAATGGTCTAATACTTGGCTCTTGCAGAGGTTTTCTTCTCTTTTAATCTAAGAGAAATATGTCTCATCCATGGCTTATCCGCCTGCCTCATTTCGTGCTTTGCAGCTATTCATTAAAAAAAGCATCTTTGAACCCAGGTCAATATTGACTCATCGCTGTTTTGCACACAAAGCTGTTCTTCCAGCGTCTGACTTCTGCAACCCGGGTAGGCTTTGGAGGTTGTTGAATAGAATAAACAAGCCAGTGTCCATTTTCCAATAATGGCAGTCCTAGCCACATTATATATTGCTCTATAGCAAGCTTCTATGTATCATTTCTACCTTGCGTTGCTGGGTATTTACACTTGGTGGCCAGCAAGTTACTTTGTCTTGTTTTACATTCATAATTACTTTATCGTTTCGTACACGTTTCTCTTGTCACTTTAGTTACATCGTCACTCTTAAGGATTTGCATATTGTTTCAGCATGGCTTCATACATTTTTTCCATGACATCACTCTGCCCTTGTCAGGTTTCACTCAGCACTCCATAATGTACAATGGTGTGTGCGGACCTCCTTCCATATTACATCCTTCCACCCTTTCAGTGCGATGGTACATTCGTTCTGGCTGTCTGAGTGCACATCTTCTCTCATACACTCAATGTGGTATAGGTATAACACATGGGGTCCCACATATAGCCATTCACCTACTGTTCCAGTGTGACGGCAGTGAGGGAGCGGGAGCTAGGGAAAATGCGTCCACCTGCTTCTCTACATTTCCCCCCGCTCTGGTCGAGTCCTCGACCTCGATCATCTCTTCATATGATTGTTTCTTTGGAACCCATATCTGTCCCCCCCTTCAGGTGACCTGCATTTTTTATATGTTCATCCACACTCCAGGTCATGTGGCAGCAATCTCCTGATGGTGGACAGAATATCCACGGTCCTACATATTTCTTATGCTCCTTGGAATAGTAGAACCTTGTTCCTGAAGGTGCAAGAGTACTCTTCTTTATATTCTTACAGGTACTTTCTTAATTTTGTATCTGCTCACCAGTTCCAGCATCTATATCAATCATAATCTTCATCCTAATAGCTTTCTTGGCTGTCTTCTTGCATTGTCCCAAAATGATCCTTATGAGACAAAATCCTAGCAATACCAACACTAGTACTGCTCCAAGTAATTTGAAGGCGTTTGACAACCAAGTTGGAATCCATGAGAGCAGAGATGAAAACCAGCCGCCATCCTCAGTTTTGTCTACTTCATCCTCCATCTTCGTATGCAGGGTTGACAACATTGTTATTGTTTCTGTCAAAGTCTCATTGTCTTCATCAGGGGCAGCAATAAATGTACAGCAAGACGACCCAATCTTGGTGCACCCACCTCCTTCCATTGCTGTAATTAAGTCCAGAACATACCTGTTCTGGAGGGCCATAAAGCTGATTTCCCTCAACTCTTCTTTGATCGCATTAAATCCTTTTATCGCCTTGTTGATCCTTCGCAGCAGCTCCAATCTGGTGCTATGCAGCCACTTGGCGTTCACTGCAGTCTGGATTCCTGGCAGGAATATAGCTGTAAATATCACTGCAGTTCGGCTGAACAACAAATGCTCATCTGGAATATTATAATAGGCTTCTATTGAGTTTGCTGAGAAGTAATCATCTCTCCTCTGTCTGCTTCGATGAAACAATCTTTTCTTCCTCAGGTATGTGTCCATTTTAGGGAAGTCTGTAATCTGCAGGTCACTTTGTGGTACTGCAAAGGACGGTATGTTTACCAGTACCAATGAACAAACTCATACCCATTTTGGTGGCAACTTTATATATGCTCTTGATCCATAGGCCCAATAATGGTCCATCAAGACTGCTGTTCCTTCCTTCATGCCTAGTACATCGAAAACTCAGCCAAACCTGCGGTTTTCTCCAACTTTCACTGTACCATTATTTCTGAAGCAAAAAGACGCATTCTTCAGGGGTAGTATCTACAATGGTCCTCCCTCATCGTCGACCCATGTCAACAATCTTGCAACGTTAGACCATTGGGTTTTGCATTCTTTTTCTGCATTTGCCACAACTACTTCCCATTTCCTGGTTAATGCCGCTGCTTTGCACGCAACCAATCCTTCAGCCCATCCTTCAGGAGTAAGCACTGTTTCTTTAATTTGTAGTTCACCTCTTTCCCAGCATTCTTGTCTTTCCTCCACAGTCTTGTCCTTGCATTGTAGCATCTTATTTTCTTCAATTGTAATTTCTGTTCCATTTATTCCAGGCTGTTCGTATTTTATTATCGGATGCATTGTTTCTGGCTTTTCTGTTTGACTTTATATCTTATACATAGTTATCTTCTCTCTGAGATGTCGCTTTATGGATGCTGTTCTGCCTTGGAACTGTCCTCTGGTTAGACAAAGTGCAAGATGTGTCAAGCAATGTGTCGCCTTCACAGATACTTCTGGTGCTATGAATATTTTAGAGGTTCCCAAAGCATAAGATATGAGAGAACACACGTAGCAGCTTTCATCTGACGTTATCCTTCCCACCTTTTTCAAGTGCTGATACCATAAGTTATTCTTTAAATGAGACGAATGATCAAGCTACGTATTTGTCTCTTCATGACTCTCCCCAACATTCCTTTTAAAAATCGAAATAAATGCCTGGTAAGATTATAAAAAATGCTGTTCGTGATTTCATCAGGGGCAACAGTGAATGTTTCATTGTTATTCATCATCAACTCTGTATATTTGCTTATAACTTGTCTAAATGTCATAATAATCAGAAGGAAAACACAAATCATAACGCAGAATGACACCACAATTATTCTTCCAAGGAAACTCATCGATTTTCTTGATGGCAATGAGACTTATATCTTGAAACCTCCTCATTTTTCCTCACACTTAATATGTTACTCAATAAATCTTTATGAATCACCCCTTTATATCACAAACTGTAAGATGATGGAAACAATTATTCTAAAGATAATATAATTATTCTTAGAATTACCCAAAAATGTCAGGACATTAATGTATCTTCTTATTAAAGGTGGAAAAGACTTTAATATGTACGAAAAAACAGCATGCAAGAATGTGTCAAGTACTATTGTAATAGGTAACAAAGATTATGAGTGCCTTTCTTCTTTTAGCGCTGGTATTTCAATGCATTGTCTTTAAAAAGTTCCAGGATAAGTGCAAGGCTATTTACTCTTTGTCAAATGTTTAAAAGATATTGGCCTTTAGTCCACGGTACTGCTGTGTTCTTCACTTTACTCTTGGCCATAGAACTGGGCATTTAATTTGGCTGCTGTAGGTGTGACTTCCTCCACCTCTTATGTACTTTCAAAGTGAGGAGTGCGCCAGGTGCATATGAATTTGGGAACCAGCACATGGTCTCCTGCTTATAAGCTTGGCTGCTTTAACAAATCCTCTGCTTCAATGGGTTGATTGTCTTTGTCACTACTCTTTGACCCCCCCTTCAATTCTTGATCTGTTGAGACATGAAATAAATACTTGCAGTCATTGTTGTTAGGTAATCACCAAATGTCTTCGGCTACACTACGGGAATCAGTATTTAACCTGTTGGAGGAGCAAGGGGCAAGGGAGGGGGGGGAAGTTTCATACGGCGTCCAGTCACCAACTCATGAGGAGTTACATGGTGATCTGAGCCAGTCTGATTCCTCAGAGCTTATGAGGCTAAGGGTAGGCGATGTAGCCATCTATTTAATCATTCGCAGACACCATTCGCATGTGGGTTATAAGCGGAAACAAACTTGTGACGAATACCTAATAGAAGAACTATTTGCTCAAACAACTCATTTACAAAATGAGATAAAGGACACACTACGACCGGCATATATCTGTAACCATTGCAGGTCTGTGGCATAGCTACTTAATCTATATGTAGATGCTGAAATTAGCCATTGCATCTAGCAATTGCTCCTCTCACTATTCATAAAGTGTTCCCTGCAGTAAATTTCTGCCACAATATGCAATTTACAATAAACTGTGCCACGTGTTCTAATAGATTTGGCGAGAAACACTCTTCTGCAATTGTTACAGTTAAACTCTCTCAAGTCGTATGCGCAGGGTAGTGGAGCTGCCCCAATGCTACCCTCAATAATGCTAGAGGCATAACTGGCTTACCAGTGCTATCCTATCTCCAAATTGCCTCAGTGGGCGATAAAGAATACCCCTGCCTCTTCCATAGATCCTTCTCTTCTTGAGGGCTCACCCTTGCATATCAATTAACTGGACAATAGACAGCATGTTAAAGCCCTCCTTTACCAACACGCATCGTCCCGTCATTTGTTTAACACTTTCGACTTCAAAATTAGAAATGGTTGGAAAATAGGCTGCCTTTTTGGCTTCTACATCTGCAGCTTTGTTTCTGCGATAAGACATGCATTACTCACCTTAATGACATTTCTGATGATTGTATCTACTTAGGTTCACATGCTTTGCATATAGTCTGACATCCCATAGTAACCGCAGAATATTGCCTCTTGTCTTTCGAGAATGGAAAGGGGAGATCAACATGGGCGTGCCTGTAACACTATCCCTAACGTGATGTGTAGTGTACCCAAAATGCCTCAGCAGTCGAGGTCCCGTTGATTGTATTTTTTCTGCCATGAGGGAGCCCAATGACTATCGTGAGTGAATACATAAAAGAGAGAAAGTAGTGAGACTTATATGTTCCTTCCACCCGAGCGTGGAGGAAGGGTGGGCGCATGTGAATCTAAGCAGATACAATCATCAGAAATGCTATTTCGGTGAGTAATGCAGGTCTTCTGTTGCTGGTTAATCTGCTTAGAATCACATACATCTCTCTTGGTCTCTGACCAGTCTTCCCTGGGTATTCCACAAGGGCCAGGCGCATACAGACTCAATTTCTCTAGCTTGACCAGTCCTTCTAGGTCATAATACTAGCGCTAGGCGCTAAAAGACCTTTGAAGCCTCATTGGCTCATACTGCTTGGACTAAAGGAAGCAGACACAAATGAGATACTCAAATGAGATACTCTATAAAACAAGAACTACGAGATTGGGATTTACATGAAGTAATATGGTGTTGATCTAGAGTTTCTTTATGTATATGTATAGGTACACCTAACAGATATGTCTTTTGCCTGTCTTTTTTCTGTTTGTTTGTGTATTTGTAATTGATTGCATTCACACTGACTACTGTTTTGCACACTGTCACTATTTTGATGATTGTTACATTTAGAAATTGTTGTTTTTAACATTTTGTGAGAAAAAATTAATGAAAAGCTACATAAATAGCCAAAATAATAAAAAGGTGTATGTAGACTAATCTCAGAAGGTGGTTGGTTCTTCCCCCAGCGACAAGTATTAGCTGTTCAGGTTATTTAGGAAGGTGAGAAGCATTACTGCAAGTAGTTATTGCAGACTTTAATTTGTGAGGACAGGACTAACCCTGTTTATATATCTACTTTTTAGCCAACTACATCCTGTCCGATTCAGGGCTGTCCCTCATGTTACTAGAATCACATAATGTGCATAGACTAGCGAGCAGTACCCGGAGTTGGAGGTGAGTTGTGAGAAGGAACAGTAGTGAAAACATGTCTTAATACGGCTTGTCCCACCTGAGAATCAGACCTAGAATGAGTGTCTAGGAAAACCGTGTTTTATAAAGGTGTGTAAAGAACTCCAGGTTGCCGCTTTGCAAATGGACTCTAGGGGAACATTTGCAATGAAAGCTACGGAAGCCCCAGTGCCTCGAGCTCTAGGCTTGAAGGGCAGTTGTCTTTTAGCAAGAGTGTAACAGAATGTGATGCATTTTACAATCCACCTTGAGATGGCCGATTTAGAGCCAGGATCCCCTTCTCTACCAGCTGCCACTGAAAAGAAACATTGGTTTGTTTTTCTCAGTGGGCTAGGTAAAAAATGACTGCCTTCCACACATCTAATGTGTGTATGCTTCTTTTGGCCACGTTAGCCGGATTCTGGAAGTAGGCAGTTCTATTGATTGGTTCAAATTGAACTTGGAAATAAATTTATGCGCAAATCGAGGGTGAGTGCGCAGAACAACCTTATCTCTGAACTGTAACGAAAGGGTCTAGAACTGAAAGGGCCTGTAGTTCACTAACTCTCCTTTTAGAAGTGATAGCCACTAGGAAGGCTGTCTTCCAGGTAAGATCTTTGAGACTTGCCTTATGCATAGGCTCAAAAGGAGAGCCCATAAGTCTAGTCGAAACCACATTTAGATCCCATCCACGAGCCGGGTTAGAAATGGGGGGGATGAATCCTTTTAACCCCTTCCATGAAAGCCTTAATAACTAGTATTTTCTACCACAATACCTTCAGTTGTGACGTAGTGTAGGCTGAGAGAGCAGCTAAGTGAACCTTCTGGGAATTAAAAACCAGACCAGAGTCTAGTAGTTGAGTCAGGTATATTACAAACCAGACCAGAGTCTAGTAGTTGAGTCAGGTATATTACAATGTGAGTAGGAGAGCAGTCAATAGGATTGACGCCCTTGGAATTGCACCAGATAAAGCGCTTCCATTTACTGGAGTAGCAGTATCTGGTGTTAGGTTTTCTTGCCTTCCTAAGTATGTCCATGCATCTCTGAAGGAGTCGTAGGTGCCCGAACTCTATGACCTCAGGAGCAAGCCGCTAAATTCAGGGTTTGCAGGCATCGGTGAAGAGTCTCCCCCTTGTCTTGAGATAAAATGATGTACGGGCAAGGTTGTTTCATTGGAGGAGATAGGGAAATCTCCATCAGATGGGAGAACCAGGGTTGGCGGGCCCACATGGGGGCCACCAATATCATGGTGACTGGTTCCTGGTGCATCTTGTGCACTATCCTGTTGAGTAGGGGATTCAGGGGAAAAGCGTACACAAATTTCCCTGACCATGTTATCCAGAGACCGTTGCCCTTGGATCGGTTCTGGGGGTACCTGGAGGCGTAATCTTGGCATTGAGCGTTCTCCATCTGGGAAACCCCACAGTGCGAAAACATTGGAGGCGATGACTTTGTGTAGTCGCCATTTGTACTCTATGGGCAGTGGGAAGCCTCTGCCGAGCACGTCCGCTAGAAGACTGAGTTCCCCTGGAACGTGTTGAGACAACAGGAACATCCTGTGTTTGAGAGCCCATTTCCAAATGTTCTGGCACAGTTTGGATAGCCCTGGAGAGTGTGTGCCCCCTTGCTTGTTCAATTAATACATGGCTGTGGTGCTGTCTCAGAATCAGGACTGTCTTCCCCTGTAACTGTGTCAGAAAGGCTTTCAATGCTTTAAATCCGGATAACAGCTCCAACAGATTTATGTGGTTGGATGCTAATTCTGGGGACCAAATGCTGTGTGCCGTCTGCTGAAGCAGGTGAGCCCCCAACCCCGTGAGAGACGTGTCTGTCGTGAGTGTGGCTTCTACTGCAGGGGTGGTGAAGGTTTTCCCATTCAAGAGGTTTTCCCCTCGACCGCCACTGCAGAGAGAGAACGAATGCTGGCGAACAACCACCAGATCTTCGCATCGTTCGCTGGCCTGACACCACTGGCTGTTGAGTCACTCTTGCATAGGACGCATGCGGAGACGCACGTGAGGAACTAAGTAAATGCAGGATGCCATCATTCCTAACAGTCACATGGCTTTGCATACCATCACCTCTCGACCGGCTACATATTGAGGGATTTGAAACAGCATGTTTTGAACCCTCTCATTCGAGGGGGAAACAAGGCCGTCTTCTGTCCGAATTAGAGCCCCTAGGAACTGTTTGACCTGACTGGGGTCTAGGCTGAACTTCTTCTCGTTGATGGAGAATTCCAGGCTGAATAAGAGATCTATCGTCTTTTGGGTGTTCAACAGGCATGTTCCGTAGGAATCCCTTGTTATGAGCCAGTCGTTGAGGTAAGGTTAAACAAGAACAGATTCTCTCTGCAGGTGCACTGCTGCCACTGCCAGTACCTTCGTAAACACCCTTGGCACTGAGGCAATGCCGAAGGGGAGTACTTTGAACTAATAGGGTTTGTCCTCTATCATGAACCTTAGGTATTTTCTGTGTGCCGGCAACATTGAAATTTTAAAGTATGCATCTTTCATATCCAGTGTTGCCATGTAATACCGCTGTTTCAGCAGAGGGATTACCTCCTGCAATGTGACAATACGAAACTTTTGAGGTTTGACAAATTTATTAGCTGGGTGCAAGTCTAGCACACGGCACATGGTGAGATCCTTTTTGGGTACAAGGAAGTACACTGAACAAATACCCTTGCATACCTGTAGAAGAGGGACGACGTCTATAGTGCCCTTTTCCTGCAGGATCTCGACCTCTTGCAACAAGATGCCTAGGTGCTCACACATTCGAAAGTCTTTGATTCTTATATCAGGAGGAAAACGTGGAAAGTAAAATAGTATGGTCCGAGTCTGAACAAGGGAGATCCACGTTCCGAGCCCAAATGAGGGAGATCCACGATCTGAGCCGAACAAGGGAGATCCATTGTCCGAGCCCGAACGAGGGAGACCAAGAGTAAACATTGTGGTAAAAAGGGGTCCAAGCCTAAAGCAGGGAGACCCATGATGAACATTGAAAGCGAGAACTTGCAGATGTGAAAATCCTGAGAAGAAAGGAACTATGATATTTGTTTGTTTCAACGGGCCCTCTGCAGTAGCATACTGTTCGTGGTAAACAGGCTTTGGCAGAAGGCCACGACACCTGTGTTTTGAACTGTTTCCCCATGGCCAAGAAGCCAGAATGTGTGAAGCTCAAAGTGCTGCCTTGTCCCGTGCTGAAAACGTGGGTAAGGAAAGCCAACTGCTCGACTATCTTGACATATTATTTCTTGAACACTTTCCTATTTGCATACACAATTGTCCTACATCATTTTGTATTTAGAAGTAAGAATTGGCAATAGATGTATTAGTAAAGGCCCTTTTAATTTGACAGACTCGACTAGGACTAGGTTATTATTTGATGGTCGTAGCTTGCTCCCATCTTTAGATTTTGGTTTAGATAGGCATTCAACCAACCCATTGAAGTTCAATAAACACCAATGAATTGTGATTACTTGTGTCTGTCTTCACTGTTTGATACCATGCCTTCCTTTCAGTTGCTACTTGTAAGAGTCTGAAGTGTGTCCTTCTTCACCAACACTGAGATCGATGCATGCCGCAAGGAATCGGGCAAGACACACCCGCCAAAATCTCAAAGACGCAAACAGGCATAACCTTGTAGAAATCCACAGGAAAGTCATCTGGACCAGGACATTTTCCAGAATTTAAGCGCATCTTCGCTTTCCTTAATTCATCCATTGCTACCTCACCTTCCAAGCTTACTATTTAAGTCAGCCATAAATCACGAAAATGCTTTAACCCAAAGTAAACATCCAGCGAGCGGGTATCAGCTATATTTTCTGAAGTATATAGCCTGGAATAAAAAGACAAATTCTTCATTTATCCTTGATGGATCAAAGGTCAACTGACCAGTACGGCATAGATATCTTTATTTTCCTGAATTTTCAAGCGATGAGCCAACAGACGGTGACATTTTTCACCACCTTATCCATTCCTTTTGACAGTAGTTTATTATAGTCATATTTGCGCCGAATGAGCATTCTCCACTGATCTTCCGAGTGTTGCAACATCAACTCTCTCTCCAACGTAATGATCATGTCCGCCAACACCTTAGTCTCCTGCTCCACCCAGGGCAATTCAAATTCCTCTTATGTAGTGTTTGAAAGCTTCTCATATTGTGCCTACCTTGGTTTCCCCATGTATATTAGTTTCAATAAATAGCTCTGCTTCCTTAACAAGTTTCCCCACCAATTAATTGTCATGTAATAAGGAAGTGTTTATTAGAGTAGGTAACTTCCAGTGCAGTCAACAGCTAAGCAAAAGGATGTATGTTAGACCTCAATATCTGTACTCTTTACTAGTCATTGGTGAGTGATAAGTCACTCTCGTCTATTAGGAAATGGTGTAGTTGGTGCATGTGAGAAACTGAGGGGCAGGTGAATTTGTAGGCATAGATAGAAGCTTGAAACTTGATATGCGTACCATGTATTAGGTTACTCGCCATAATACCAGGGATGAATGGTTTTCAAATGGTAAGATGCCACTTACGAGACTGGTTTAGTTTTGATGAATTTATGCCATTGCTTGAGGATCTGCTTTCGAAGCTAGAGCGACTACTTGGGATAGTGCTCAATTGGAGTTGAAAAAGGGTATTTAACACTGGTGATTGGTCAAAAAAGATTTTGTCTTTAAATAATGCATAGTTTTGATTGTTTGTTCTCTTTTTACCCATTTCTTTGGTGTTCAAATTCTGTGTTTCTAAGATTTCAACCACTCTTACTCCTTTGTAACTATTTTGGCAGAGTGGCATTATCGTAAGAGTATTGGCAGTTCTACAGTACTGTGACATGCATGCAGATTTTGAGGACCTGAGAGATTCGAAGCTTTTAAGAAATGTAATTTCCACAAATTTGTTTTAAATGACCTGGGTTGTCATTTATCACAATAATGAGCGTTAGCAAAGTTAAAGTTTGAAGTTCTGGTGGTGCAATGAATGCACAGCAAAAAAAGGATCTCATCAAATTTAATTTAAATATTTTACTTTATCTATAAATTTGAACAGTGAACTGTTGGCATGAATCCTAAAGTCATCAGTGCATGTTGGAAATGCAGTTAATACCAGATGAGCATTATATTTTCTTTGGCAAACTCTAAGGTGTCGCATCACATTACTTTACCAAAGGGATAGATTTCAAGTTATCCCGCGTTCAATTTTTCTTCAAGGACAATGCCTAAAGGGTAGATTTTATCATAATCCACTAAATTGAATGGGTCGTTTTTATTTTTTGTTTTAAAAGGTAAAAACAAGACTCCAAGTTAGATGTTTAAAATTGAAAGAGTTGCTCACCATGTCCTGCCCCTTTCCTCCATACTAAAGGGATTTCATCCACAGGGACCAGATCAGAGTCTTTTGCACAGCAAAATTAACTTCCTTTTAAATTTGATGCACACAAGAGCATGGTTGCCCACCCACATTGACACCTATCACCAGCTCCACCCACCAGTCCTTGTCTGCTCATCGGCTACTACCAATCGAGAAATCTTTCCATCTTGAAATAAAGCCCTGGTTTCATGACTAAAAGCCCTGGTTCCTCGGGTACAGGGGAACATGCTCAATCACCTATTTCTAGAAGCAAGTTGACAACCCCCACAAGAGAAGTAGAGGCCACCTGGAGGAGCATGAGGAGGAACAGAGAGGTGGGTAGCACCCAGAGACAAAAGAGGGGATCCATACGTTTTTAGAGAGGAGACACCAGTGTTCCAGATAAAATGGGAGTCTGCAGCCAACTTGTGATGGATGGACCTGGCTCATCAGGTCACTGTTTCTTCGAGTCTGAGGTAGATGTGGAGTTCAATCCAGCAAAGAAAGCATTGGAGGATATTTGTGCGTGCGCCCTTTTATGGGCGCTGGTTGACCTGCCTTGGTTCCATCCTTTTTATTCCCGACAGCCAGGAAACCCAACAAACAATCTTTGTCTAGAAACCCTGGAGTAAGACGACTGCTGAAAGGGTTTAGGCCCTGGATTAGATAAAACTGCAAACGATTTGCCAGTGTGAGTGGAGGTCTCGCTCTTGTTCCGCTCCTCATCTGTAGAAGGGTGGAATAGGTCTTGTCCAAAGGAGAGGTACAAAATCCTATCCTGCACCTCCTCTGTGAATTTGGTTGCATGTATACAAGCGACTCTGTGTATAACGGCACCCAAAGCCATTGCTCTACTTGTGGTGTCTATGTGATGGGTCAAGGTCTTCAAAAGATCCTGTGCGATAATCGTGGTCTCAACAAGAACAAATGTAAAAGCTTGTTGCCTCTTGGGCAGAATGTTCACCTGGAAGTTGCCCTCCACAGCTTCTGAATGGCCTGTCTGAAATGCAGCAAAGCGTTTGAGTAAAACCTACACCCGCAAGGCTAGTAGCTTATCTTTATTGTTGAGTGATATAGCCAAAAAAGATTGCGCGCTAGAGGACAATGGCTTGACGTAAAGAGTGGCTGACGCTGCCAGTGTTAAGTATGGTTGCCAATGTGACAGGAGACGCAGCTTTTTAGTGTCAAGAGAGGCCTGTAGCAGGTGTCAAGTCTCCTATTAGTAGGTTGAACAGAGCACGGTGTCTGCCATAGCTTACATGCTTTTACTAACAGTCAGAACCAGATCAGAGCCTTTTGCACAGCAAAATTAACTTCCCTTTAAAGGTGGCCTGTAGTGACAGGGAAATTAGGGTCCTTACCTACCAATGTGGATGTCCTTGAGGTAGGCCTTGGAAGACCCTTGGGACGGATCCCGGTAACGGAACAATGAGAGTCTCTGGTAGGGACCCAGGAGGTACAGCAGTACCCTTGGCAACAGAGTTGCAAGTAACTCCTGCTCTCTCTGAACCTGGTCTGTTGCTACAGCCAGTGCAAGCCTTTAACAGCCTTGAGGCCACCACTGGTCGGTTGCCATGCTGCAGAAGAAATGTGCACTTACCTCAGAAGCGCACAATGATCTCCAAAGGTAATTCTGCATGAAATTCTTCAGATGAAGAGGGTGGGCGCACTAAACATGTCCATCTACTGAATTAGCGTTTGTCAAGGTGTGCGCAAACCCAAAGCTAAATACAACACGCAGGTACCCCAGTCCTGGAAGGTGACCAGGCAATTCTGGCCATGACTCTGCATTTCTGAAGCAAGGTAGTTCTTGACACAGGAAATAAATCCAGTTATCAATGGCATATGTGATATGGCTCCGAGGGTTTGGGTATCGGCGTGAAACACAATTAAAGGAAACATGTTGAGAAAGTCAAGTACAACTAAAATAATATACAGCACTGGTGCACGGCATCCAGTCCTGTTGAACAGTAAAAATGACTCACGGGCGAGGCTGATGGGAGGAGTGAGTAAGGACATTAAAATGTAAAGGGGAAGTAAATGCTGTGGTGCAACAGGCTCCTGTTATGACCCCCGTGTGACAGACTGCCATCAGCATGGAGAAAAGGGAACGGGACAAGGGAGTAGTGTGTGCATGGAGCTCGACTGTTTACATAGTTAATCAGGCCTTGCACATTCTTACAAACCCCACTAAAACTGCAGGGAAAGTTCCTTAAATTACATATTTGACCGAAGAGAAATACACTTGCACCAGGGTGACTGGTGACAAAATATTTACCAGTGCTTTTTGTAAAATGGTGCATGTCGCCATAAGCACACATCATATTTGCTGCAATGCTGTCAATCATGCACAGTAAAACCTGCATTTGCGATTTACTGCAAACAAAGTGCGTTTGCAGTAAATGAAAAATAAGTTTCTAACATCCCCATACTCGCCATCAAGGTTGAGTATCATGCAAATGGTGCTCACCCCGTAATAAAAACTACTCACCAATGCTAGTGGGCTAGTAGATTTTGCAAGCCATGCTAATGTATTCAACACAAGAAAAGAGTTTAACTGTAATGATTGCACTATTCCATTAATTATTCAAACAGAATGTTGTGGCACTTGCAATTAACCAATCACCAGTTACCAATTTCTTGGCATATTAATTTATTTCCTGTGCGATTCAATGGTTCCGTTATGGCTCAGCGATATGACAAGCATACCCTTATTTTATCCTAACATTGTAATCCACAAACTGGCAATGCAAGATGACAGAAATACCAACTACAAGTAAAACATAAAAAAAATAATTTCTTTGCATTCCTACCCTACATTTGAATATTGAAAGGCTGTTTGAAAATGCCGAATCACATTTGGAATATAGAATTTTAATATGCTGGACAATTCTATACAAATTATTATTGTAAAGCTCTAATGTCCAGCCTGCCAGGATAGAGTGACCCTATGTCAAGAACTTGAGTCCTGAAAATGTTTTAACCTGTGCTATTATGTATTTGCGTGTAGAATTTATAATGCTTCCTGTATGTTATAACATCCTATCTGAGAGGAAGCCGTTAGTTATTGTGGAATTACAGTCAGGCAGACAGGATGCTCCTGATTCAACGGTGCTTAGTTGGAACACACTCTTGAGCGGCTGTTCGAGGGCTTTGCCTTCTGCCACACAATTGGTTAAAGAGAAGACTCGCAAAGTAGCCAATCCTTCTCCTGCCACGCCCAAAAATCTGGAAATCAATCCCAGCAGTGGCTTGAAATGCCTGCACCATCCCCCAGTTCTGCACAACTCTAAAAATGTGCATCTTTTAACAATATGTGCCTGACAAATAAAAATTCCTGTCTCTCTCACCAACAGTACTGAGCTACTGTATAAAAATCCCAAGCCCAATGCTGGCCCCTCCTGTTGAAAAGCAATCCGCTGCTTTTGAGCTAGGTTTGCGCTATAAGTTAACTTGAATAAATGATAAATCAGTGCATTGATGACAAAATACATTAAACCACTTTAGCGTGTGAATACTTTCAAACTCTCTGCTCTCTCAGTTAAGTATTTAAAAAACAAAGTGAGTGTAAATTGTTAGTGGAACAACCTTTACAAATGGACGTTGATGTTGAGTATAAAGACAAAACGACAAACATACATATTTTACA
Source organism: Ambystoma mexicanum (assembly GCF_040938575.1). Lineage (NCBI taxonomy): Eukaryota > Metazoa > Chordata > Amphibia > Caudata > Ambystomatidae > Ambystoma > Ambystoma mexicanum. The sequence goes on from NC_090927.1 coordinate 994,462,213, forward strand.
GCAGGCAATGTTTCAGACATCTGCAACAATATGAGTTTCAACAATTTGTTGGAAGTTGTACTGTGGAAAAATAGTAATTTACATGTTATACCATCTGCATTTGGTCACCCTCAGGTGTTATCATTATCCTCACTGCTAATTGAGATTCATAAGCCATTCTCTACAAACATGAACCATGCAGAGCTTTAGGTGATGGCTTATTACTGCACTGTTCGAAATTCAGATAGTTTGAACGGGAAGGTTTCATTGACATAAGCAAAACATGCTTCACCACCTATCAGGACAAAGACATTTCTGTAAGAAACAAAAACATTCTCCCTTTGCTAATGTTATTTGATACATCTCAATGAAATACAAATACAAACCGCAATCTCCCATTACCATTAAATGAAGTCATCCACAGAAATGAAAACCTGCTACAAGGCAATGCTGCCTTCAATATTTTCCAATAAAAACAAAGCAATCGCAATTGTGCTGCATAATAGAATTGTACATGTGGGTCAATTTTACTTATAGTAAAGGGCTGAGATGACTGTAGAAAAAAAATAGATTACCTTCACAACTTGACGAAGCGACCCAATCACAGTAGGGGGTGGTCCTTTCTCTTCAGTGACTTCTTCTCCCCAAAGATTGGTAAGTTCCATTTCACCTTCCTCCAATGGAATGGAGAGGCCTTCAAAATTAGGCTTTTCATAAAGTAACCAACTAAAGAACAAAATAAAGGTGACTTGTCACATATGCAGAAGTTGCCTTGAAATAAAGGGAGAAAATTATTCAACTCTGTTACTTAAGCATATATTTCCAACTGTGTTATTGTTTAAACCTTTGTTTATTCACCTCAACACCTTTACAATTATGTCACATGGTGCTGAGGCCCCTCACATTAAAAAAGGTTCGGTTACGTACACTTTATGTAACCCAAAAAGTGCCAATATGCATTAGTAGTGTACCTAAACTGGAGCACTTTAACAAACTGAAGGACAAATATCCTACATCATTTGTTTAATATAGTATCCTCTACACAAACATGGTGAAGTAAATTGCTTTCTAATTATTGCAGAAAAATGTCTATGCCCACAATATAGCATTATCTCACAGAACACTTCTATGCGATCAATCATTTAAGCAGACATTCTTCAATTAAGAAAAAACTATCCTTAATGGCAGATTAAACTATTAAGGGGCCTCATGAAAAAAAGAACGTTAAAATGTTCCTTACCAAATATTTTAGAGTTCTTGTATGAAGACAAATGCATGAGATTTCCCCCAAAGGACAAAATGCTAAATGTTCAGTAGTTAGCAACATTTTGTATTCATCTGTCAATGAAATGGAAAATACGGTCTGTGCCAAAGAAGCAATGTCTTGCTCGGTGGCAGGTGTGTCTTTTAGTACTAGTAACTGTCATGGTTGTGGGGAGGCAGGGCTAGGGTGGTGAGGAGGAAAGGGAAGTGACAGCCAGAGTCAGGAAGCCTCAGTATGGAAATAAAGGGAGTAGATACCGGACCTCTTCGTGCTCTCGTTATTGCAGCGGATGCTGCGTAGTGACCCAGCCCCGCAGCGAGACCGCCAGCCTGTTGGCCGGCAACTTCACAGTATCGTGCACAACCTAGGCAAATAGACAATTGCAAATCTACTTCCACAAGGTACCTAATCGCATTACGCAAAGGCATTCTGCAACAGTCGATCAGAGAGAAAGAACATTTAAACAGTATAAGTGTTTATGACTTGGTCTAAGTAGCCATTTCTATGACAGATCTAGATCAATTTAATGCTAGATGTCAGAAAATATACTTTTCGAGGCAGAACACTTCTGAAACATCCACAAATCCACAAAAATTATGTTTGAAAAGTATTCAAATACATTCCCTTTGGAAAGACCACTAGAAAGCGCAGGGAACATGGCAGTTTAAGCAAAAAGCTCTGTGGAACCCTTCGAAATGCAACCCCCACTGTCCCCAACCCCCGAAATTACACATGTAACGGGTGATTGGCTACCCGTGACGCAGATTAAAAAATAGGCGCGGTTGGAGGCAGAACACGCTGTCGCAGTTTGACAGAATGACAAAGTGTGGCACAAGCATCCCAATGCGACCAATTCGAAATGAGAGCCGAGCTGTAGCACCCGCAATTGAGGGACCCCGCAGCCAAAAGAGGAGCGGTGATCAATTTGAAGAGTATTGTAAAAGTGTCACGTTGTTTCCACAAAGTTAATTAGTACGTGGTAATTTACTTCTTGTAAATAAATTACTTCGTCAGTTTACATTGAAACTGTATGTATTTGTGGTAAAAGGGGGGGTTGGGTTGTAGTGAAGGACGAAGGGGGGCTTGGGTGGAACCACCCATAAAAAAACATTTTGATGTAAATAATTTCCACAAATTAATTTACTTCGTGGAAATGACCTGGAGCCGTTGTAACGTAGCTCTGATGGATTCCAGGGATGCGTGGTGGATGTGACATTAGACAGAGAATAAAATGCCCCATCCTTCCTAGGGGTGGGGCAGGGTTTATATCAAGCTACTAGTGTACAGGCCCGTGTACATGGTTCAAAGTGCAGGTTTTCATTGACACAATAGGACCACCATTATCCTAACCCTACAGCTCCTACACCAAAAATCTGTCATAACCTAATTTATACATTTGTGCCACTTTAACCAATCACATGGGCAGATTACATATTGTAGGTAGAGCATAGCAGTCCAATCCTCACGGTTGTGGGACCTTGTTTCGCCCTTCTACCAGTTTTGTTTCGCCCTTCTACCAGTTTCTCGCACTTTTCAGTGAGAATTATATTACTTAAAATTCTATAACTTTATACATGGGTGTGGTTTATCATTAGGCATGTAAGTATTACAATTTGCAATGGCATCATGGATACTTTCCTTATTATACTCAATTCTCTGCCATTTCTATTCCCCATGTGTCAGTGAAGTCTATGACGTCGTAAATGAAAGCCCATAAAATCACATTTAGACTTAACATTTCACATTTTTGCAAAGTCCTGTGGCAAAGATAAAAGTCTTAAAAGTTTTATTTATAAAATAGTCTTTGGAAACAAATGTTCAAGACTGTTTCCCATATACGGGCATAGCTTCCAAGCTACCCCCTCAATCCAGGGTTGTCACAGAGATTTCCTTTGAAGCTTCCTGTAGAAATCGCAAGTAGGTGTGATTTTTCACTTCGCACATCCATGTCCTGGAAGTTCCATTGTAAAATGGCTCAGCACAAACCCAGGTCTAATTAGTATGTGAAGTTTCGTTGTCTTGGTCAGTCAAAGTTTTCCAACCTAGCAATTATCACTTTCGTGTCCTGGAAGTTTATGGTGGTTCTCTTTTGGGGGAAGCCTTAGCTCTGCCAACAGGAATAACCTGTTTTGGGAGCTTGCAAAATCCAGCCCATGCAGTTTAACAGTTTTATTTTTCTTTAATTTTGTCCTGACTCAAAACAAGCCTGATGAATAAACAGCCCATACTTGTTTCCCCTGCAACAAACCGCTTTACATTGCTAGGCACGGACAAGCTTTCATTCAACATTGTACTTTTTTAAAACAAGCATTTTTTTTCTCTGGTTTGTAAAAGCCCATTTTGACATGTGGTCATTGCTGCTGAGATTTATCATCCATCTACTTCCCAATAATGTTCTGTAGCTGTAGTCAGCTTGTTTTACACAACAGTAGGTACCAGGCAAAAGTGTCCATGAAATTGACATGTGCACAGAAAACTATGATTTTCTTTTCAAGCAGTGATTTTTGACATTTTGTAGCAAAATGTAAGCGTTTCTCGTGTAGATGAAGGAAAGCTTTTGTTGATTTTCTCAGATTTGGCTGGCACGCCTGTCTTTCATGAATAAGGCTCTTTTCTGATGGACCACAATGTGAATATGGCTGAGCATGACAGGGTCTTTTTTATAAAGGTAGTGTGATGAAGAACAGGGACAAATAGCATCAGAGCGGCATCAATTGAAAGGTGAAATATTCCCTTTTTCAATGGGTATGTTGGGCTTGCAGCAAAACAGCACTGCTTTTTCACTCCATTTCTTTAATACAAAGAAGTACAAAACCTAGTAGCCTTACTCGGGCTGCTCCCCGTTCCATCTTGCCCAATGGCGCTTGGCAAAACACTGCAGCCATCCTTCTGTTGCTGTTTGGGTGCAATGGTGCTCACAGGATCCAGCTGTTACGCTCACCTGGTATCCATAGGGACGCCACCCAGCCGGGTTACTCAGCTTTGCCCTGATGTGGTCTGCGGGGAAGGTTCTCCTGAAAATACAGGAGGACTGTGTTCAAGACTGACCGACTGGGGTAAGTATCCTCCCTCCACCCCCGTATGATTTCAGTCCCTCTGGCGCCCTCTCCTCACCTTGTGGTAGAATTAGGCGTCCGCTCCGTCCTGCCTTCTTTGCAGGGGCGCGTTGTCTTTCATGGGCGAGTGCGGTCCAGTTACTTCACCGACGCAGGCCCGTTTGATATTGTTCAGGTAGGTCTCATTGCTGTTCTTTAGTTTTGTTGCTATTCTGCATGCCTTTCTTTGTTTAAAATGTCTTTTTTCTCCCTTAGGTATGCAGAGCTTCAGCGCGGCGAACTGGCTTGGTTGAGCCCCGCTGGTAAAAGATGGTGAATTAAGAGCGCTATGATGCGGTAAGTAAGCGCTATGCGCAGCGTTGCAAACTCTTGCCTTTGCTAACCTGTGTTTTCCTTCCTTGTAGGTCACGGTGTTCTTCAGCGCGAGTGGAATGTCCGGAGTGGTGCCAGCCGAGAAGCGACCAGCCAGGTAAGCCTTTTGAGAAGTTCGTAATTTGTAAATGTCTCTACTGCTTTCCTTAATGTTGCCTCCATCTTCCTCTTTCAGGTCGTTCTGTCCGGGAGGCGTGCAGATTCGAGGAAGCTGTTCTCAGTAGCTGTGAGTGTTTAACGATGAAGACTGCAGGTAAGATGCTGTTGCTAATGATGTTCCTTTTGTCTCCTTGCATGTTCTGCTTTTCCGAGGTTCGAGGGAATAGCTGGACACGGTGAGCGTCACGTTGCAAGTTGCAAAGTAACGCGAAGCGTGTTGTCTTGCTCGGGTGTGGTTTAAATAGCCCCAACAAAATAGTCCAGGTAAAGTAGTCCCTAGGCTACCACAACCAAAACACTAGTCCGCATAGCTTGGTTCTTAGGAACCAAGCTATGTGGATGCCTCCATGTTGGCTGACAATACAATAAAGTAGTTCCCAAGCACATTGTTTTTCATGGTGTATGAGCCTGGCGCCATAGGCGCCAGGACTGGCCCCATGAGGGCTTTTGAAGAGGATGCCAGGCTCTAGAAGCCCGAGTCCTGACTCCACCTGGCCAATGGGTTTGCCAGAGGGAGTTTTGGGTGAGGGTCATGACACCAGCACAGCCATTTTGTTGTTTCTGCTGAAATGTAGCTTGGTGATGTGGGGAAGTACTGCTGAGTGGGAAAATATATCCCACAGTTGTGCTACATGCAATGCAAGAGCAAGACCTACCGAATAACCTGTGTGAATCGTGTGGCAGTGCATTACTACAATGTTGCTAAGTTGCCTGCCAACAAGACGACAATGTGGCAGAATGAATCATTTTGCCAGCATGTGCCCGAGACATGTAGCCTCCGCAGCTTTTTCAAAAGTAATCCCCATAAGTCGAGAGGCCTTCAGGCGAAAGTGGTGACAGTAACACAAGTGGCACTGGAATTTAACAATGAAATGGATGACACATTTGATGAGGATACATTTTTCATTTTGGGGATCTCCCCAGGCACTCATGGTCAAAGTAAAAGAAGGAAACCCTACTGTGCAGTGGCTATACCATGAGCCAGGGTGGCGGTGTTAACAGACACAGGAGCATTGGTTAATGTGACATCTGAACAGTTTCACAAACTCCACCCTATTCCCCAAATACAACAGATCTACACCTTTGGAGGTAAAAACCCCTTGCCACTGGAGGGTGCTTTTCATACCCATGTTGTGCCTGACAGGATTGACAATTCCTGGAACATTTTTTGTCGCTAAGAGGGCTGAGAACACCTTGCTCAGTTGCAATACAGCAGAGGATTTAGGGCTGTTGCACTTTGCCTTCAATGTATATTAAACTGACATTGGGAGACTGGCGACTGAATTTCAAGATATATTTCAGGGTGTGTGCTATCTGCAGGACCAGGAGGAACGGTTACAAATAGACCCTGCTATATAACCGATTGCTTTGAGGCAGTCACATTATGTTTCACCTCCCACAGAAGGTTGAGAAAGAACTGGTATTATGAAAAGGGCAGATATTATTGAGAGTGCCAGGTCCTACACAATGGTATCCCCAATTGTAATAACAAAAAGTCTGCATGTGTGGACATGAGGGTACCAAACAGGGCCATTCGGAAGAACGGCACCCCACTGCAACGTTGGATTAGGTAGAATTTCATGTGTGTGCATATTTCTCCCCACTTGCGAGTCCCCCAGCACATTTTGCTGGATTATTGGATTTTTGACCAATTAACCTTTTTCCATGCTCACTCAGTCTTTTACATTATCTCTGGCAACCCTTTTCAACCCTTTTGGTTCTATCTTTTTGGAGTCATGCTTTCCTCCAAATGTTTAAGCATCTGCAATTTATTATTGCAGCACCCAGCACATGCTACGCAATGTTGCTGGGAGCTCTTAGAGCTGCCCTTTTTATTTTCCTTTTGATAACTACGGTTATCCAGGGTAGGCTTATTTTGTTGAATAAACACACACCACACCTTATGTGGCATGCTGAGGGGACACAATGTATCTGTTTTTCCACTTCTCCTGTAATTTTCTAGTTACAATGACAAGTTAATCTGAGTGGCAGTGGATATTTTCTACTGATTTCAGTGAAACTTACACGCAGGCTGCTGTCGCAGCTACGGTAAGGGACACCATTGTACTAAAATGGTGCCCGCCTTCTTTTTTTCACCAAGTCTTGATGACTTGTCCTTTTCTTGAGCTGCCTTTTGCGTTCTTGGTGGGTGAGGTCCTGCTCACTTGTCTTTGCCGGGCTCCCAGCGTGTCTGGGAGGACAGGAAGCTGGAAGTGCACCGGAACTCCACAGGTCTTTGTCCTCCAGTGTGTCTGCTACGTTTGTCCCCAAAGTTTGAACGTGGCATGACTGCTGGTTGGCTTGGCTCCTGCATAAAGGCAACGGTCCGGGAGCAGAACGAGAGAGTGAGCCCATGGAACGAAGAATCTGAGTAAGTAGAAGAAGGATGTCTTCAGCCAGCGACCGCCAGTGACTGCTAAGTAACCACTGCTGCTCCAACCTCCTCTTCTGATCGACGGGGAAGATCCAGACCTAACAACTTTCTCCTCTGGACTGGCGGGCCTAACCAGTCTCGAGACAACCTGCATTTTGAGCCTTCCCTCTAAGAGTTGCGACCGCCCTGGGCTGCAATTCCCCAATACCCTGGGACCTGGACCAATCTGCTATGCATCATCGCCTGAACAAGGTTTCGACTGGAAACTTGTGGGCATTCTCCAAGGTCTACAGTGACACTTTCCCACTCCAAGACGTCCTCTGAACCTAGTTGGAGACTGAGACACGGAGAGTAGTCTGCCATGTGACAATCGTCGCTGAACCGAAGCCTGTGCAGAGTCCTAAAAAGCCAGTATTGTGAAGATCATCTGCTGGGCTTCCCATTGCAAGAAGCTGACCGTCTGCTCCCATTGAAAGTTCCTTCATCGTGAAAAGAAACTATCCCGCACCTAGGTACTTACCTGGGTCCTTGCTGTTTTGAATCAGACTGCTTCTGAACTTTCTGGGACACACTGGGGTGGACAACCCAACTGTGTTCTCCCAGCCCTAAGGATACTGGTCCTTTGTTCTACAATCCTTCAGAGGGTCTACCTGACCACCTTTTAACTTAACATTTGACTTACTTCCAATGTTGAAGATTCCTGCTATTTTGACAACTTTGACAGTGTCTGCCTTTCTTTGTTCTTCCGCAAATGGGCCCTAGTCACCCAGTGTCCCCACTGACTTTGAGACTCTCAATTCCACATAGGGCTGGACTTTCTAAAGTATAGGTTGCCTAAAAGTACTTAACAGTATCTGTGTTGCTTACCTTATATTTCAGTTAAAGAATTGATTTGGTAACTTGAATGTTACTCTCAGTACTTACCTGTACATCATCTAAGAGTTTACTATTGAACTGAGTAATGCTTAGCACAAGTCTTACTGTGTATAAGTGTGAATAAGCTTACTTACCTGTAATTCTTATACTGTGTTAGTTGCCTTAGTATTTAAAATAAATAACAATATTTTTTATAAAACTACTGTGTATAACTGAATTCTTGACTAAAGGTATGCCCTGAGGTCTTTGTACTTACCTACAGCCCTTCTCCTACTTAGACTAAGCCTGGCTGCTTGTCCATTGCTATCAAACCTTTTGGGTAGGTCAGGCCAAACCTAAGAGTTGGAGCCCTGTTCTCCTAACAGCGAGTCTTCTGCAGTCCTACCACAGGTGGACTTTAGTAAAACACTCTAACGGATATCTGGCTGAACTCCAGGGTGCTAAGATGTTCTCCACAATTGATGTACGTCAGTTACATCATTACTTCTTAGGCATTTTCATATCGTTTCAGTATAGCTTTGTATATTTTCTTTATGACATAACTAGTCAGATTTCACTTGGCACTCCATAATGTCCACTGGTGTGTGCTGACATCCTTCTACGCAATATCCTTGCACTTGTTCAGTGCGAGGGTACATTCTGTATGGTTGAGTGCATGACATCTCTTGTACACTCAATGCAGTATAGAGACAACACAGGGGGGTTCATAACTCTTCTGATGTTCCAATAGGCCAGCAGTGAGGGGGAGGGAACTAGTGAGAAAGCATTCACCTGCTCCTCTACAGTCCCTTTCTACAAAGCAAGGTGCAATACTTCAGGGTTCATCTTTCAAAATACTGGTAATATCCGCAGAACCCCAAAAAGTTGCGGTCATCAAGGCTTTTGCTTCTCCTACGTCGATGGTGGAAAAACACAGCTTTCCGTGTATGATCAATTTCTTTGGGAAGTTCATTACTAACCTGAGCACCACAGAAACATTGAGTAATCTAATCAGAAAAGGCCACAAATGGGTCTGGGATGCATGCACGTAAAAGGCATTTGAGAACTCCAAAGCGGCTCCAGCAGAGGACAATACAATCGCATTCATTGTCCCTCAAAGGAGCGGTGTTAGCGCAACTGGGTGTGGAGGGTCGCCAACATCCCATGCATCCGTAGGCAAAGCTCTAACACCCATGGAAAAAAGGACTCCCAAATCGAAAGGGAGGCACTGGCGATGCTATAGGGGTGCTGGAACTTTCACCTATGCGTATTCGACTGCCCCTTCACAGTTATAATGGACCACTAACGGCAACTAATGATCATGCAAGGGTCAGCGCTCAGAGACACCCACTCTGGCTAGAACGCTGGATGATGCAGATGCAAGACTATGAATTTGAGGCAGGAACAAGTAATCTGGCGAATTTTCTGTCACATCACCAGGACATGCGTGAGGGGAAAGAAAAGTGAAGAGACCGAGGTGGAAGCGCTCGTGAATACGGTCACCAGGATGGATGTTCCGCAAGTGATATCAAATAAAATTGCGGAAGCTATGCCCTGACATAGCAGCATGCAACGATTCATCCAACAACACCAAGGGGCACTACAGAAATCACTTCTGGCTGACCAAATTCATTATACACCAGTGTCGAGAGCCCTTCTGCAAGGCGTGTGGAGGGTATGCATGGAATGATCTGTGGGAACTGAAGGTATCTTGCTCAGAGGTATGAGCTTTGTGAGTTCTTTGAAATTAACATCCAGAGAAATAAACATAGCCCATACTGGTAACTTTTGGCATTAACATGACCACATCTCTGCTCAGGGAAAAGGTGTGGTTCCCTGACCTACAAAAGAATGTATAAGCAATATAAGCCAGCTGCCAATGGTGTCAGGAAACCTGCGAATGAATGAGACTGCCGACTATCAGAAAGTAGAGCATTGGCACCGTGGCAGGTCATCAGTGTGGATTTTGGGACTATACAACAGAAAAGTCACTTCAGGGTGCTGTTAGACGAGTTCTACAGATACCCAGAAGTGAGGCACATCCCCTCCACAGCAGCAGATACAGTCATTCCTGTAATGGAGGACATCTTTGCAGAACATGGCATAGTATGCACCCTGCCAAATGACAATGGGCCGCTGTTCCAAAGTAAATATTTTGAGGATGTATTGTCATTCTATGGAGTAGGCTTCTATCGCATTACCCCGTGCTGACCATATGCATGCAGGGACATGCAACATTTTGTGGGCACTCTAAATAAAGCGTTCCACATTGTGCAAGAGAAAGGAACTAAAAAAAACGATGCTCACTACTTACCGGATAGTGTACAGAAGAACGCCACACACTGCCACAGATGTGGCTCTGGCAGAAGCAGTTTGTAACAGAAGAACAAGTTACTTCTTACCTTGTAACATTCTTTCGACGGGATGTTCCTCCGACGTATTCCTCATCTTAGATAACTCCTTCCAGCTCTGCTGGCCTCGGAACATTTTTTCTCTCTAGAGGGCGCTGCGCGTCGACGTCCTTCGAGTCGATGTCCCTCGACAGCCGCCGTATCGACGCCGACGTCATCCTGGCTATAAAGGCCGCGCGCAGCGCCCGTTGCTCAGTTCCGTTTTGTAGCCCACAATAATGCTTTCTGGACTAAACTAATCACCCTGAAGGAGCGTAAGCTGCAACAACAAGGGAAGTAGAACTGCGGGGATGGATGGGAGGGTCGATGAGGAATACGTCGGAGGAACATCCCGTCGAAAGAACGTTACAAGGTAAGAAGTAACTTGTTCTTCGAAGGGATTGTGTCCTCCGACGTATTCCTCATCTTAGATATGCTCCCATAGCAGTATTCTATTATTGGAGGAGGGAGTACTGACTTCATGCTGTCTTCTATTGATGAATAGAATGCAGTACAGCCCTTCCAAACCTAGTCTCTTTACTGGAGGAGGAATCCAAATTGTAAAATCGTGTAAAGGTATGGACAGACGACCATGTAGCGGCCGCACAGATGTCTTTAACCGGCACACCTCTTTTGAGGGCCGATGAAGCTGCAATACCTCTGGTCGAATGAGCCCTAAGGTTTTGAGGGGGCTCTTTTCCTGCCAATTTATAACATTCCAGAATGGCTAGAATGATCCATCTGGAAATGGTCTGTTTAGGTATTGGTAACCCCAGCTTGTAACCTGTGTAACCTACAAACAGCTGGTCTGCCCGTCTTACCCTGGCTAGTCTACTGATGTAAAAACTTAAAGCCCTTCTAGGGTCTAGCCTGTGTAACCTCTCTTCCTCTTTCCCCGGGTGAGGAGGAGGATAGAAAGATGGTAGGGTAATCTTCTGAGTGATATGGAATTCAGAAACCACCTTTGGGAGGAAATTAGGCTTCACTTGCAGGACAACTTTGTCTTTGTGAAAGATAGTGTGAGGGGGTTTACAAGAAAGAGCTTGTAATTCGCTCACCCTTCTAGCAGATGTAAGTGCTATTAATAAAACAGTTTTAAGGGTAAGGAATCTTAACGAACAAGAATGGAGTGGTTCGAAAGGTGTGCCCATCAGGAAAGTTAGGACTAAGTTTAAATCCCATAGGGGAACTTGGACTGGTCTTGGGGGATAAACATTGGTTAACCCCTTAAGAAATTGTATTACCAAGGGTAACTTGAAATAGGATGGTTCTTCCGCAGTGCGCTTAAAGATGGATAGCGCTGCGAGATAGCCCTTAATGGTGCCAACTTGAAGGCCTGAATTTGCCAAATATATAGTAGGAAGGACAAAACTATTGGTGTACCACATGAAAAAGGGTTGATATTCTGTTCTCTACACCAGCTTCAAAATCTGTTCCAACGGCAGCGGTATAAAGACTTTGTTGCTGGCCTCCTTGCCGAAAGCAACACCTCCATAACATCATCAGGGAGGTCCCAATCCTTGTACCTCAGCCTTTCAGAAGCCAAGCGTGAAGGTTGAGGGTTTTGATGTCTGGATGGAGAACCTGACCTCCCTTCTGTGAGAGTAGGTTCTCTCTGAGTGGAAGTCGAATTGGAGGGCAGATGGACAAGTCTAGAAGGTCCGGGTACCATGTTCTCCTGGCCCAATCCGGGGCAATTAGGATCATGGTTCCCCTGGAATCTTCTCCACCTCCTGATCATTTGAGGAATGACAGGGACCGGTGGGAACGCGTACAGAAGCGGAAACTCCCAGTCCACTATGAACGCGTCTCCCAGAGCTCCTCTCGGGGGAAATTCCCTTGAGCAGAACAGATCGCATTTCCTGTTGAGGCTGGTGGCGAACAGATCTACCTGAGGGGTTCCCCAAAGGGCGAAGATCTCTTGAAGGACTTCCTGAGCTAGCTCCCACTCGTGGGAGACTGTGCTCTGCCTGCTCAGAGCGTCCTCCGTCAAGTTCTTCTCTCCGGCTAGGTGAACTGCCGATAGAGAGATTCCTTCTTGGATTGCCCAAAACCAGAGCTGCATCGCCTCTCTGCACAGGGGTAGTGATACAACGCTTCCTCTTTTGTTGAGGTAATGCATGGCCACCGTGTTGTCCGTCATTATCAGGACGTTTTTCCCTTGTACAGCTGGCAGGAACGCCTTCAGCGCAAGTCTGATGGCTCTCAGCTCTAACAGGTTGATATGTAGTCTGGACTCCGATGGAGACCAACGACCGCTGATGGTCAAGTCGTTGGCGTGGGCTCCCCACCCCGTGAGTGAGGCATCCGTGACTACTGTTATCTCCGGCCAGGGTTGCCAAAACTGTTCTCCTTTCAGAATGTTCTCCTGACAGGCCCACCACTGAAGGTCTCGAGCTACTCTGTCGGGAACCTGAAGAAGATCTGTCATTCTCCCTGAGAATTGTGACCACTGAGTCCTCAGTGCCCATTGGAGGGATCTCATTCTCAGGCGAGCCTCTGGCACTAGGAAAATGCAGGATGCCATGAGGCCTAGCAACCTCAAAAAGTCGAAGGCTGGGAGACGTTGGGCATGTTGGAACTTGGTAACCATCTGTAGAATATCTTGAGCCCTCACCTCTGGTGGCGAGGCTTTTCCCAGGGAAGTGTCCAGCATCGCTCCTATGAACTGGAGTCTCTGCGATGGTATCATTTGTGACTTCTTTAAATTGAGGGAGAAGCCCAGTCTGTGAAGGGAGTGGCACACGTGATTTAGCTGGATCTGAGCTTGTTCCGAAGAAACAACCCTGATCAACCAATCGTCCAGGTAGGGGTAGACGTGAATCCCTTCCCTCGTTAGACTTGCCGCCACTACCGACATTAACTTGGTGAAGACCCTCGGGGCGGAGGTCAGCCCAAATGGCAGCATTCGAAATTGATAGTGAGAGTTGCCAATTGCGAACCTCAGGTATTTCCTGTGTTTGAGATGGATAGGCACATGGAAATAAGCGTCCTGAAGGTCCAGAGATACCAAGCAGTCCTGGAACTGAAGGGCCTGGAGGATCTGAGAAAGAGTGACCATCTTCAATTTGTCTTTCCTGAGGAATTTTTTCAATTCTCGCAAGTCCAAGATGGGTCTCAGACCTCCGTCTTTCTTCGGCATGAGAAAGTAAGGGGAGTACCAGCCCTTGTTCCTCTCCGCTACAGGTACCGGTTCTATGGCACCTTTCTCTAGCAGGTCTAAAATTTCCTGCAAGAGGAGCCGATCTGGAGCTTTCTGAGAGCTGATCCCCGGTGGATGACTGAGGTATACGTAGGAAAGGTAGGCAGTAACCTTGGGCAACTGTTTCCAATGCCCAAGCATCTGACGTTATAGCCTGCCATACCGCCAGATGTTGAGTCAACCGGCCTCCTACCGGTGTCCTGTGAGGGAAGTCCTCAGAGTGGTTTTGGGGCGGCTGATGCAGATGTCGATGGTAAAGAGGCACCTGCTGTTGCTGCGGCTTTTGAATATCTACCTCGTCCACCTCGGATAGTTCTTCTTTGTCCCCTTTGAGCCGGTCGTCCTCTACCTCTTCCGAATGCGGAGTAGACGCAAAAGGACTTGCCCCTCGCAGAGGTTCCTGTGGGACGAAAAGGAGTCTGACGGATTGCAGCTCCTAGGGATTTTGCTGCTGCTTTTGAAGTTTGCAGTTTCTCTAAACTGTCATCCGCCTTTTTCCCGAACAAAGAAGAGCCATCGAATGGCATGTTCAAGAGCCTGGCTTGCACATCTGGGGCAAAACCAGACTTTCTCAACCAAGCGAATCTCCTGGTTGTTGTACTTGCCGCCATTGCTCTGCTGATACGGTCAGCCGAATCAATGCCCGTCTGGAGGGATTCGCACATAGCGTCTTTACCGTCCTGTATAATATTCAGGAACGCATCCCTTTCTTCTCCCTCCGGGATGCAGTCAGCCGCTGTAGAAGCACACTCCCAAAGTGTATGGCTGAATCTAGCAAGGGTGCAAGTAGCATTAACAGATTTTAACGCCATGCTACATGCCGAAAAGACTTTCTTTGCCATAGCATCATATTTTTTATCGTCCCTGTCCTGTGGGACGGTAGGATAAGCCGTTTTGACATTGGTAGAGGATGCTGCCTGTACCACCAGACTTTCTGGGGATGGGTGTTTAGACAAAAACTCCGGGTCTGTAGAGGATACTCTGTACTTTGTAGACAGTTTTTTATTTACTGCTGGTACGACATCTGGGGTTTCCCAGTTCGTCATGATCTTCCTCTGAAGAGCTTTATGAAAAGGCACCACAGGATCCTCCTGTGGGCCTTTGTCAAGAATATCCGTGAGGTCATCTTGTTGGAAAGATTGTGAAGGTGCAGACCACCCCATAAACTCTGTGATCCTGGCCATTAAGGCTCTATAGGGGGTTTCAGCATGTTCCCCCGGGTCTGGCCTAGCAAACTCCACCTCCGGGGAGGTGTCTAACCCACTTGCCTCATGTAAGGAATCATGAAGATCCTTTAGCCTGCGTTCTTCAGAGGAAAATTCCTCTCTAATTGGGGTCACAGGTCCCTGCAACTCAAATGTGTCTTCCTGTTCAGACAATTCACCCTCTTCCAATATTGAGGACATAGTTCTCAATTGTTCTGAACTCATAAAGGGTGTAAACCCCATTTCCAAGGCAGAGGGTGCCGAACTTGTCATAATCGGCCTCGAAAACGTCGATGTCGTCGACGCCGAAGGCTTCGAGCGTGGCGTCGAAAACAAAGGCGGAGGCCTCGAAGACCTCGACAGAATTGGGATTCTACTCGACAATCTCGAAGCCATCGACGTCGAGGACCTGGGGATAGACACTGGGTGTGTCGTAACCGTGACTTTTCTTGGCGTCGACACCGGTGTCGAAGCTGGCGTCGAGTCGACAGACTCGTGTGTCGAAGGTCCCTTCGACAACGGCGTCGAAGACATCGACGTCGACGGAACTTTCGTCGACGGCGTCGACGGAACCTTCGAGGAAGGTTTGGAGGTCATAGTCCTGCTTGAGGGTTCGTGACGCGCTCGAGAGGTTTCCTTCGCCAGGTACTGCGACTCGCAGCGTTTTTGACCTTCGGGTCTTTCGACCAGAGCATCGCTCTTGGCAGTCTTCGAGGGGGTCGAGGCCGCTTTCTCGAAGACGTTCATCATATTTTTGGGGAATTCCTCCCATTCAGCGCGGGAACTATGTTTCGTGGGGCACGGATTCTCTTTGGCGAAACAGAGGAAGAGGAAGACGGAGAAGGGGATCTTCGACGTCTCCTCTTCGAGTGCTTCGATCTCGAGGAGTGATGAGACCCACTCCGAGATCTGGAGCGCGAATGGTGACGAGGAGACGAATGTCTCGACTTCGTCGACGAAGAAGAAGCTTTAAAAGTCTTACCTTTCTCCAGCTTCCCTCTACGCTCCTTCAGGGCCTTAGCTGTCATGGACATACAGTTCTCGCACTCCGAACAATGGTGTTCAGCTCCCAAACACCACAGACAAACTTTGTGAGTGTCAGTCAGCGACATCTTTTTCCCACAATCTCGGCATTTTTTTAAGCCGGATCGAGGAGTTGTCGGTTCCGACGAAGAAGCCATCAAGTACGGATTCGATAACTCGAGGTAAATAGGTTTAACATGACAAAACTGAGCAACGGTATTCTGAGGCACTGAGTACGCACGGAAAAACGGAACTGAGCAACGGGCGCTGCGCGCGGCCTTTATAGCCAGGATGACGTCGGCGTCGATACAGCGGCTGTCGAGGGACATCGACTCGAAGGACATCGACGCACAGCGCCCTCTAGAGAGAAAAAAATTTCCGAGGCCAGCAGAGCTGGAAGGAGATATCTAAGATGAGGAATACGTCGGAGGACACAATCCATTCGAAATGATGCTCACTAATACCAGAGCATGACTCAAGGAAAAAGCTAGACATCAACATAAGACAATGAAGACTAAGACAAGTCAGCAGTAACAAAAGAGTCATCACTAGATAATGACTCTAATGACCGTCCAAGTAAGAGGCGAAGCCCTGTTGCGAAACAGGAGACTTGTTTGCAAGTTAAGCATGCCACACATGTAAAGCTCAGCACCAAAAAGTCACTAACCTGAGACCAGATGTATAGTCAGGTAGTTGCTTACAAATGCTTGCCTGCAGCCCTTTGTTCTCAGAATAGATCAACACCACAGAGATAAATAGCTGAAGGGAAACCCTCTGGGGAATAAATCCGTGGTCAGGATCAGCGAGAATGAATCACATTCGGATTGATGCAGCCTCTGAAAACAATGCTGAGAAGGGCGAGTTTGCAGTCTTCTGCAGGTTCTGCAGGCAGTGCTGATCGTGTTGATAGAATCAAAGAATGGCGCAACATGATCAGGAAACTGGAAGAAGTTTATTGAATTGAATTGATATTTTATTTGTATCGCGCTCGTAAACAAGTGTATCAGAGCGCGACGAGGCAAGGGAGGGGAACTGGCCACCCTTCTCCTTCTCTCCGGTCTCGCCTAATGTAGTAGAAAAAAATCATCAAAAGCCTCAAACCCTCCAAATGTCAGGGCGATCTTTGCCCAGCGACAATCGTACAGGAAGGTGCAAAAGAGTTGGCCCCATTCATCTCAGATCTAATCAACTCCTCCTTCGAGACCAATACAGTACCCAACAACCTCAAGAAAGCTTGGGTTATGCCCCTTTTAAAAAAAACTAACATGGATCCCAACACCCCCACTAACTACAGGCCCATCACCACCGTTCCCTGCATCCTTAAGATCTTAGATAGAGTGGCCTAGCTCCAAATCCAGAAACACCTGGAGGACCACAACTTACTTGGCCTTAGACAATCAGTATTCAGGCCCAGACACGGAATGGAAAAGCCCTCCTGGATCTAAAAATCCAAATGGATGAGGCCAAGGACAAGGGTAAGCTTGCTATGCTCCTGCTGTTAGACCTGTTGGCAGCATTTGATCTTGTCGACCACCAGATCCTTACTGATCACCTGTCTACAGCCGCTGCCTTCTCCAGCAACACCACAACCTGGATTCAATCCTTCCTGTCTAACCGCACCAGCAAGGTCTTCACACCCTCTGCCACAGCGGACCCAATTCCCATCCACTATGGCGTACCACAAGGCTCATGCGTCTCGCCAAACCTTTACAACATCTCCACCAAGCTCCTCTTCGACCGACTTGACAACTTGGGCGTCACATACACAAATTACGCTGATGACACCCAGGTTCTCATCACTCTTGCGGGGTGCTATGAAGACGATTGTAAACGAATCAACGAGATTTACCTGGAAATCCAGGCGTGGATGGCAGATCACTGTCTTTGCCTCAACAACAAGAAAACTGAACTCCTGATCATTGGCTCCCAATCCCGCCTGAACAAAACAGACCCTCGCTACGACTCCATCTGCATCGATGGAAACCCAATCAAAGTGGCCAAAGAGATTAAAACCTGGACTCCACACTGTCCCTCAAGAAGCAGGTGAACGCAACTGCATCCACCACGGCCTACACAAACAAACTAATTAATGCCTGCAAGCAATTCCTGTCCCCTAGTAGTTGCATCACACTAGCCAGGGATCTAGTGTTATCCAAAATCAACTACTGCAACACCCTCTATCTAGGCACTTCCGAAAGGAACCTCAACGAACTCCATGTCCTTCAAAATAACACCTTAAGAGCAGCTTTAAGCATTCAGAGATCCGGGCACATCTCTGGCTTCAGGCAGGACGCCCACTGGCTCTCGGTACGGGACAGAATCACCCTTAGCACCCTTGTCAACACCCACAAGTGTCTCTCAAACACCGCCCCCAAATACCTGGTTGATAAAATCCCACAAGACCAACTAGAGCCATCTTACTGTCTAGCCGTTCCAAAATGTATTCTAAAAAGAGCAGGGGGAGCGAGCTTCCAAGTACTTGCAGCCAAACAATGGAACGCCCTTCCTCTCAGCCTCAGGACTGAACCTGCATTCTGGACCTTCAGAGCTAAAGTAAAAAGCTGGCTCCTCAGGAAGTCCCAAGAAGGCTCAGTTTCCGGCCCCTCTGGTCTCCCCCGTACCTAACGCTGCATCTGTTTGCTGCATTGTTTTTGCATATATAACCCATCTGTAACCCGGTCCACCTGCACTTATGGATGTGTTGTACTTTTTTCCTGTTTGTCAAATCTGAAACTACTGTTTAAGCTTTAGCACCCAGTTACCCAAGGGTTCGGCACGCGGTACAAATAAAGAAACTAAACTAAAGGGAGTACAAAACAGTGATCTTACTAGGCCCAGTGGCATTGAGAAGGCACAAGTGCATGGGCGTGGGAAGGGGGAAGTGCGAGGGAGTGGGGATAAGTGGAAAGTGCTGAGCAAAGGAATACAGATAAATAATAAATAAATAGTTAAAAGTAACACACAGAGGTAGTGCAGCTAGCAGGTGGCAAGTGCCAAGTATAAGGCAATAGACAGGTTGTGTCTGATAAGTGCAGAAAAGAGGGGCGGAATGTATGGTTACAGATACAGACCCCAGTTCAAGGGATCGCCAAGAGGCATTGCTGGTGGGTGGCAGGGTGAGCAGGTACCTGGGCCCCAGATTCAGAGGGTAAGCCAGGTGCACAATGCCGAGAACAGAGCAGAATAGCAGGGGAGAGAAGGAGCGAAGGCAGAAGCAAAGAGGAAGGTCTTGAGGTGCTTCCGGAACCAAAGATGGTTCTCCTCAAGTTTCAGAGTGGCAGGGAGGCTGTTCCAGGGGGAGGTCGCAGCCGAAGACAGATCTACCCCCAGCTTGTTTCTTTGAAAAACGACTGACCGTGAGGGAGTTGGAGGTAGAGGAGGGTTTGGGAGGGAAGGTATTTACAGAGGGAAAGCTGAAGGTATTTTGGACCCAGGCCCCAGAAAACCTTCTGGATGATGCAAAGGGTTTTGAATGTAATCCCTACAGCAACTGGGAGGCAATGGAGAGATTACAGGGCTGGAGAGATACGATCCCAGGGCTTGAGGCCAAGGGCAAGTCTTGCAGTCCTGTTCTGGATAAGTTGCAAAGGGCGGAGAGTAGAAGCAGGTCGAATTAAAAAGAGGCTGATGCAATAACCCAGCCAAGAGAGAACCAGGGCTCGAGAGACAGTGAACTTCTTCTGGGGGAAGGAGAGGAAAGGCAGAATACCTCTGAGGAGGTGCAGTAGGAAGTTTGACTTTTTTGAGAAAGAGATGGGGGCAGAGAAGGAGAGCGTGGAGTCAAAGATGACCCAGAGGTTCTTAGATTCACAGGTGGGAGTAGGAGAAATCAACTACCAACTGCACCTCCTCAGAGGTATTCTTCCTTTCCTCTCCTTCCCCAGAAGCTCACTGTATCTAGAGCTCTGGTTCTCTCTAGGCTAGACAACTGTAATAGCCTCTTTTTAAATCTGCCTCCCTCTACTCTCCGTCCTCTGCAACTCATCCAGAACAGGACTGCAAGACTTGTCCTTGGCCTCAGGCCCAGGGATCGTATCTCTCCAGCACTGAAATCTCTCCATTGGCTCCCAGTGGCTGCAAGGGTAAAGTTAAAGACCCTTTGCATTGTCCACAAGGCCTTATGGGGCCTGGGCCCAAAATATCTCCAGCTTTCTCTTCTGAAGTATCTTCCTACTCGAGCACTCCGTTGGGGGCAGATCTCTTTCTTCGGCTGGCACCTCTCTTTGGAACAGCCTCCCTGCCTCTCTGAAACTTGACCACAACCATCTCTGGTTCCGGAAGCAGTTCAAGACTCTCTTCTTTGCTTCTGCCTTCTCTCTTCTGCTACCTTGCTGATCTCCTGTTTGACACTGCACTGGTTACCTGGCTACACTCTGAATCACGGCCCAGGTCCCTGTCCTCCCAGTTGCACACCTGCACTGACTCCTGGCAACCCTTGCACTTGGGGCTGTATCTGCAACCCTACAACCCCGCTACTTGCACTTACCTATCACTTGTTTTTCTGCACTCAACCCTACACTGCCACCTGCTGACTGCACTTCCTGTTTTTGATGTTCGATCCTATGTCTTGCACTTGCTCCTCTTTACCTTCCCCTGGCCCTTCTCCCCTTTCCCCTCCCCTGCACTTGTCACTGGGCCTAGTAAGATTGTTGTCTTGTTCCCCTACCCTGCCTCGTTGCGTCTTGAAACACTTGTTTTTAGGCGCGCTATAAATAAAATATATCATATCAGTTCTCCAAAATGTTGAAAGGATAAGAAAAGTCTTGAACCAGTTCCAAATCAACACAGAAGTTCATTAAATACAATTTCAATGGTGACACTTCTTCAGCTTTCAGTTGATAAGATCCCCTTCCAATTTCAGCCAAGAAAATAGCACCAATGGTAATCCTGGACGTCTTCTTTCCAAGATTAATTGCCACAGTTCAAAGATTAGGTTAAAAACGTATTCTTCTATGACTTAACAGTTGATAAAGACTTCTGCAGTACATTTGGTATAATAGTCAGGATGCTTCTCTTTGGGTTGTTGCTTTTTTCTCGACAACCACCCTTCTACTACAGTTCCCGACAGTCCTTTGATCGACAGTCTGCTACTATTTCAACCAACTTCAATAGAACATCCACTAACAGTTTATACACCACCACAATTCAGGTACTTCTACTACTTCTTCTACAGCTGTATACTTCAGAATTATTAGGCGTGTAGACAAGACACTACAACCTCTACAGGTAGGCAAGGTACTCTTCTTTCCTATACTGCAAGAAAAGAGCAGCCTCTTTGTCTCTTCGGTCTGCCTCACTGCCACAAGTATAACCTGCCTCTGCTTCAGGACTAACTTTCTTTTAACTTCAGCAGTCTTTTGCAGTACAGATTATCTTCTTTTACAAGCACCCGGCTCCCTCACCCGGTTTGGTTCACACATTCTTGGTTCATTAAGAACCCCAAACCTGTATTACCACTCTTCCAGATTCAGGTATTAATGCCACATTTGTATCAGAGGACACTGGACCTTTAACAACCTCTCAGATCAGGTGAATAGATCTTAATAGGACTGATTTCACTCTGGAAAGGGTTTGCCTCTTGGCTTGGGTAATGCTTGTTCTTCCAGTCAGTACAACAACTTCTGGACCTAAAAGAAAAATGTCCCAAACACAACAAGGTTCAATCTTCAAAGGAAGATCAGTCTTTAAGATAGATCTTTAACCTTAAAGAGACACCAGTGATTGTATTTCTATTCAATATCGTGGATATGGTTCCAGACTCTTTTAGGGAAATACAATTGGCCACACGTAAACTTCCATTGATGCTGCATTTGCTGGTGACATTTGTAAAAGTCAAGGTTAGTTTTTCAGAATTGTTTTCTAACAGGCGCTCCCTTTTAATGTGAGACACGCGACCACTGCGCCAACAGTTAACTGTTCAAAGATGGAAATAATAGGCTTCTCTTACGCAAACATTATTGCTCTTACTAATAGTGCGTGTGTTACATTTCCATTATTAAAAGGAATTTCCACCAGGACAAACAGTTTATACTTGATTGTGAAGGTACGCAAGTCACTTCTGAGCTAGTAACAGTTCACGGCAAGGCTTGCTGAGTGAACCTGAATGCCGAGCTTCACTCACCGGTTCCAGGAACACTGTGGTTGTGGGTTGCTTCACTTTCCCCGACTTCAACTGCTACAACTACTTCAGGCACTCTTCACCCTTCTGCAGCACAGGTGTCTCTGGTCTGGTCATACCAATTGGGAGTCTCCTTTAATCCTCAGTCGCTTGGTGTGCCTTCTGCTACGGGCCTCGGTTTCGGCACGGTCATGGCTCTGCAATCATAGCTACACGGCACCCCTAGCGAAAGCTCCACTCTCAGCATTTCTTCCTCAATTTCTTCTTCATCTCAGTCCCTATAGGATTCTGGGACATGTAGTTTACTTAATCGAAGTCCTGTTTTTCTACTTCTTGAGTTTTTTAAAGGTAGATTTAATTCCCTTAGTAATTATAACAGAGAGGCTATAGGTTTTGACTTTACTAGAGGAAAATGATTTAGAAAAGACAACGTTTCCATGTAGTGCATCTTTGGTATTGAGAAGGGCATTGGATTTTAGGAACCAAAACAATTCTTTCCTTTGGTATAATAGGCTCTGGTGTTAACCTTAGGGTTTACCACGTTAGATTTCATAGGAGGTTGAGAGACGTTAAAATGACAGTAAGCCATAACCTCTTCTGGAACACTGTTAAGAATGTTCCTGTTATAAGAAAAAGACCATGTCTCATCCTACGGAATCTCCCCACTACCCTGGGCCTTGTGACCACCCAGGTGATCCTCCTGCACTACACCACCCCCCAGAGTTGGCATCAAGCAGCAGCTACTTTCCCCTGGCCACGTGGGAGTAGACTTTAGGCAGGGTTTCACTGACAGGTCCGCAGGATTCTTCACACTACATAAAAGAACAGTATGGTTGTGTTTGGTTTATGGATTAACTGGGGTAAATGACGCCCAACCATCCTGCAGCTCTGGCCGGCCTGTATTACAGCTTTTCACCACCAGGGAGCCCCGGATCTGTGACGAATCCTGACATACTGTCACTTCTCATGGGAGAAGACTCCTCCTCTGGGGACAGTGAAGAACATCTTGGATGAAAGCAGTATGCCAGCCCTCCATCACCTCCACCCACCTCAGACCCCCCCCCCTTCCTATCACCCCTCTTTATCGCACACTTCTATTTGTCACTGTAACTGACACCCAACAGTAACTGGTACGAGGAAGAGTAGGGATGATTTAAGGACGACTTCACTGGAAGGTACTGGGATGAGAAGAACATGCAGATCAAGGAAGAGTCCTCAAGAGAACTTACATACATGTTCTAGTTGTTATGGTCCATTCAGAATAAAAATGAAGGAAGGACTAAACAAATGGAAAAGCCCTCCCAGGAGGAACTACAGGGAAGGAAGTGATTCGACGGAGTACAGCGAAAAAGCCAGTGACTGGATCAAGTGTGAGAAAATGCAGAAAGTTCCAGGAGGTCCACTGAGGCAGAACCGAACAGAAACCTGGCAGACAGAAGGTGCGGGAAACTGGACGATGCACAACAGGGCCCACGTGGAGCGAAGAACCAGACTGTGGAGTCACCGCAGCCAGCCGCAAGAGCAGAGAACCCAACGGAAGACTGAAGCCCGGTGAGCCCTGGACCAACTGGAGGAAAACAGCAAGAACCCTAAAGGTATCTGGGTTGCTGGGAAGGTTGGTGAGGGTGCAACAGAGTTGTGGAAAGCTAAAAGAATACTGAGCAAGGGTGAGGAGGGAAACCCCAAGAAAGAGACACATACGGGTCTGGGACCCGCACCCAAAGAGCGAAAAGAGTCAACTAAGTCATCTTCTTCGTGTCAGTACAAGGCAGGAGAATGAACCAGGTCTGCCAAAACCTAGAGGAACTTTTGCAAGACATCTTCTTCATGGCAGTACCTGACAGACGAGTGAACCAGATCTGCCAAAACCTACATGGAACATTTGCAAACTATCTTCTTCATAGCAGCATGATCGAGAAAGGCCAGGAGAAGGGAGACATTGCCCCTACTGTTATGAATTGCAATAGGAAGCCTGAGAAAGGCCAGAGGAACTGAGACATTCCCCCTACTGTTGTGAACTGTAATAAGAAGCCCAAGAAAGGCCAGTGGATGGGAGACATTCTCCCCTACTGTTGTGAACTGTAATTAGAAGCATGCGAAAGCCTAGGGGAAGGGAGACTTTACAGCCTAATGTTGTGAATTGTAATACAAAGCCTGAGAAAGGGTAGGGGAGTCATTCCCCCTGGTGGCGTGAACTGTGAAAATAAAAGGCAAGAGAGTTTGAGAACAAAGCCAAGGAAGGTCAAGGGAAGGGAGTCGTTCTGCTGGCATTGTGAAAGCGTGAAACCAAGTGAAGAGAGAGTCTAGGGGAAGGGAGTCTTTCGCCCCCTGGTGATCTGTGGAGAAAAAAAAACACAGAGTCAGACACGTGGAGAAGGGAGGCATTCTCCAGGAACCCAATAGTGAATAAGCAACTATGGGGAATAAAGAATGTTGATGTTTTAACTGGAACATTACCCTTTGAGTTGAAATGAGAACTTTTACTGATTGCTGACATTTCAAGCTGGAACTTTGTATTATACCTTGGAAAGGGATTGGGACCTGGGGAAGGAGGCCATTCCCTCAGGTAAAGGTCCCACTTACAATTGGAACTGTGATCCGTTGTCCAGAAGAAGGTTGGCATTCTTCTGGACCAAGAAGATCCACTACCTCTTAATTTTATTTATAAGAGTAAGGGACAGAAGAACAAGTTACTTACCCCTGGTAACTTTCTTTCGACTGGATGTTCCTCCCACATATTCCTCATCTTTGAAGAAAGTTTCGACTCTTCCAGCGTCAAACCCATTATTTGCAAAATCCCTCATTCCTGAGAAAACATGTATCACTACCCAGGAAAGACTATTTTACGTCTCTTTCTTCCATTTATGAAGAAAATGAGCAGTCAGATGAAGAGGCCCCATTTGGCCTACAATTTGGTACACCAGATGTACCAGAGAGTTCAATTGAAGAAGAGTCAAGGTTGAGGGCCCTCTATGACAACCTACAGACTGCAAGTGGGATGCATACCTCACCCGAGTTGGAATTTGGGAGATCGTCTTGGGCACGCATTGCTGATTGGATATGCACAGCCCCAGCATGGGGCTTGCGCTTGAGAGATTAATACGACAAGGCCTGCTCTGCTGAGCTCTGGAGAACTGAGTATGTGCGAGGGGCCCCAGCCCACCGGAACGGATCATCAGCCTCTCGCCGCATTACAGGTAAGTGTGGGGAAGCAGGGGAAAAGCCAGACAGCGCACCACGAGCCCCAGAACAGGGATCCCGAGCAGGGGCCCTGCCCCCAGCAGATAAACCCAGCCCCTGCTCAGTAAGCAGATAATTTACGCACACGTAGCATGACCACAGCAGAGGCACATTAGAGCGGGTAACGCTAGCATGGGCCAAGCCCTCCGCAGTCAGATAACACCGGCCCCCGCTCTGAGTGCAGATAAGTTGGGCACATGTCAGTCCCTGCATGCTAACCTATAGCCTGACTAATCCGCACCCAGATCAGCAATTGGAACGAGCGCTTAATGTTTAGCGCTACAATGAGCACATAGACCCTAAAGTAGGGACTGTGTAGAGGAGGAGCCAAGTACCCCTACCTCAACCGTCCCGCCCCTTTTACCTGTATGCCGGAAACCAGAGTATGTGACGTACACAGAACAGTTGAATCAACAAAGGGCAGAGTATGGACTCTGTGCTGTACCAGTGAAAATACTGACAGCATAGAGACTCCTGGAGGCAAGGTTCCCATTGAGAAAACCATACCTGCATACAAGAAAATATGATGGTCATTTGAAGGAAATCCCCGAAGAAGCAGAGCTAATAAACGGCAAGGACGAATGGTAACGTCATCAACCATCGCCAGTATATGTCACGCAGAACTGAGATGACGTACCTAGAAGAGATGCAGAGACCAGAGAATGCAGATATTCTATAAAACATCAAGAAAGTATCATCGATAAGTGACAACTTGTGAGTAAGGGGCAAGAAGATTATGTCACAGAAACTAATGATGACAAAATAAACCAAACAGACAAAGTAATATTAATGCTGGCTTTCTAGGGAAAAGATTGCGACAAGCGCCTAAAGTGAATCTCAGCAGACAAGGCTGGATGAGCCAAAGAAGCCAAGGTCTTATCAAACTGGAGTGAACTGACATTGGATACAAATTGTGTGAAAGAACAAAACTGCTGTTCAGAAGGCATGAACATAACAAGGAAGAGGTTTATTAAAAAATAGTATTAAATACACAAAATAAGGCTCGATTCCATGGTCTCCTGGAAGCATGAAGTTGGACGAACGAAATGATCACACCTACGCACAAGGGCAGACTGTGCTTCTCACTCCCTAAATTACTCAGAGCTAAGAACACTCTCAAGGCCAAGCTTCAAAGGCCTAATTGACAGTAGACCACTGAGGTGATGATGGATTGATATGCTAATTGGTGGGAAGAACAAGTTACTTACCAACTGGTAACGTTCTTTCGATTGGATGTTCCTCCAACGTACTCCTCATCTTTGATGTATTCCATCCAGCTTCAGCTCCTTCAGAAAAAATGTTTGGCAGAGGGTGCCGTGCGTCGATGTTGTCGAGTCGATGGTCCCTCGAGGGCCTCCGTCGAGGGTGACGACATCGGGTGTATAAGAAGCACTTCGAATGGATTGTGTCCTCCAACGTATTCTTCATCTTTGATAGACTCCCAAAGCAGTAAGGATAATTTTTATGGAGGAGGGATTAGATCTTTTCAATATCTTCAGATGGCTGAGTATAGGACTGCTCTACCAAAACTCAGCTCCTTAGATTGGGAAGCATCTAGGTTGTAGAATTTTGAAAAAGTATGCAGCGATGACCAAGTCGCTGCTTCACAAATGGACTTTATAGGAACACCTCTTTGCAGGGCTGTAGACAAAGTGATTCCCCTAGTGGAATGAGCTCTTAGACATTCTGATGGGTCTTTTCCCGCCAGTCTGTAGCATTTCGAAATGCAAAGCACAATCCAGCGTGATATTGTCTGTTTTGTTACTGACTGACCCAATCTTTTTCCTGTGTAGCCAATAAACAATTGGTTGTCCACTCTAAGCCTAGAAAGCCTAGAGATATAAAAGCTTAAAGCTCTTTTTGGATCCAACCTGTGTAATCTTTCCTCCTCACTAGGATGGGGTGGAGGATAGAATGCATGTAACACAATTTTTGATTTAAATGAAACTCAGATACCACTTTTGGTAAAAATGAGGGTTTAACCTTCAACACAACTCTGTCCTATGGGAAACAGTATAGGGTGACCCAGAAGACAGTGCCTGCAATTCGCTCACTCTTCTTGCAGATGTTAAAGCAACTAGGAAAGCAGTTTTCTATGTCAGTAATCTTAATGAACACGTGTGCAAAGGCTCAAAAGGAGCACACATTAAGAATTTTAGGACCAAATTGAGATCCCAAATTGGCACTTGAAATGGGTGGGGAGGAAACACGTTAGCCAGTCCTTTTAAGAATTGTACTATCAAAGGAATTTTGAAGTAGGAGCATTCTTCCGACGAGTGCTTGAATATGGAAAGCGTCACAAGATAACCTTTAATGGTTTCAACATTCAGACCTCTATGTGCTAGGGTCAGAAGAAAAGATAGTACTTCCGGAGTAGAACATAGAAAAGGATTGACATACTTTTCTCTGCACCAGTTGCAAAACTTTTTCCAACGGCAACGGTATAGAGACTTTGTTGCTGGCCTTCTTGCCGAAAGCAACACCTCCATAACGTCATCTGCAAGGTTCCAATCCTTGTATCTCAGCCTTTCAGATACCAAGCATGAAGGTTGAGCATTTTGACCTCTGGATGGAGAACCTGACCCTCCATTTGAGAGAGAAGGTTCTCTCTCTGAGGAAGACGTACTGGAGGACAGATGGACATGTCTAGAAGGTCAGGGTACCACATTCTCCTGGCCCAATCCGGGGAAATTAGGATCATGCGGCTCTCGAAGCGTCTCAGTCTCCTGATGACCTGAGGAATGACCGGAATCGGAGGGAACGCATACAATAGTGGGAAATTCCACTCCACCACGAACGTGTCCCCCAGGGCTCCTCTCGGGGGAAATTCCCTTGAGCAATACCTTTCGCACTTCCGGTTGTTTCCGGTCGCAAATAGATCCACCTGGGGGTTCCCCAAAGGGCGAAGATCTCTTGAATGACTTCCTGAGCCAGTTCCCATTCGTGGGACACCGTGCTCTGTCTGCTCAGAGCATCTGCCATCATATTCTCTTCCTCGGCTAAGTGAACTGCCGTTAAAGAGATTCCTTCTTGAATTGCCCAATACCAGAGTTGCATTGCCTCTCTGCACAGAGGTAGTGACCCTACACCTCCTCTTTTGTTTGGATAATGCATGGCCACTGTGTTGTCCGTTATTATCAGGACATTCTTCCCTCTGACAGATGGCAGGAAAGCCTTCAGCGCTAGTCTGATCGCTCTCAGCTCCAGAAGGTTGGTATGTAGTTTGGACTCCGATGGAGACCAACAACCGCTGATTGTCAAATCGTTGGCATGAGCTCCCCACCCCTTGAGTGAGGCTTCCGTCACTACTGTGATCTCCGGCCATGGTTGCCAAAAGGGCTCTCCTTTCAGGATATTCTCTGAACAAGTCCACCATAGAAGGTCTTAACGAACCTTGTTCGGAATCTGAAGAAGATCCGTCATTCGACCTGAGAACTGGGACCATTGAGACTTTAGAGCCCATTAAATGGATCTCATTCTCAGACGTGTCTCTGGTACTAGAAAGATGCAGGATGCCATGAGGCCGAGCAACCTTAAGAAGTCGTAAGCCTGAAGATTTTGGGCGTTTTGGAATTTGGAAACCATCTGAAGAATGTCTTGAGTCCTCAACCTGGGAGGCGAGCTCTTTCCCATGGATGTGTCTAACACAGCTCCTATATATTGGAGCCGTTGAGACTGTGTCATTTGTGACTTCTTGAAATTGAGGGAGAAGCCCAGTCTGTGGAGTAAGTGGCAGGTGACTTTCAGATCATCCAAGGCTTTTTCGGCAGAACGTGCCCTGATCAACCAATCGTCCAGGTAGGGGTAGACGTGAATCCCCCCTCTCCTGAGGTGCGCTGCCACCACTACCATCAATTTGGTCAAGACCCTTGGGGCGCAGGTCAACCCGAATGGCAGGACTCGAAACTGATAGTGTGAATCGCCAACCACAAACCTCAGGTATTTTCTGTGCTTGAGATGAATTGGCACATGAAAGCATCCTGGAGGTCCAATGACACCAACCAGTCCTGAAGTTGAAGGGCCTGAAGGATCTGAGAAAGGGTAACCATCTTGAACTTGTCCTTCCTGAGGAACTTGTTCAAGCTTCTTAAGTCCAGGATAGGTCTCAGTCCTCCATCCTTTTTGGGGATCAAAAAATACGGGGAGTATCATCTCATGTTAGTCTCCGCTGCAGGTACCGGTTCTATAGTACCTATAGCACCTTTCTCCAGCAGGGTTAGAACTTCCTGCTGTAGGAGCGGATCCGAAAACTTCAAAGGGTATCTCCCTGGTGGATTGCTTTGAGGTTGCGTTAGAAAAGGAAGGCAGTAACATTGGGCTATTATTTCTAAAGCCCAAACATCTGAAGTAATGGCTCGCCATTCTTGCAGATGCTGTGACAGCCTGCCTCCTGCAGGTGTTTTGTGATGCAAGTCCTCAAAGTGGTTTTGTGGCAGTTGCTGCAGCCGCTGATGGTAAAGAGGCTGTAGCTGGCTTGGCACGTTTTGCTCGTCCACCGCGAGTGGCCTTTCTTTGGCCCCTTTGACTGGCCATTCCTCTCGTTCTTCCATATGAGGAGTAGTAACGATAGGATCGTCCCCTCCAAGATTGATTTGTCGCACGAAAAGGCTTAGGTTGCCGGATTGCAGATCCCAACGACTTGTCAGCTGCCTTTGAGGTCTGCAACCTCCAAGGCTCTCGTCAGCCTTGCTGCCAAAATGGTGAGACCCGTCAAAGGACATGTTCAGAAGACGGTTCTGTACGTCTGGTGGAAAACCAGACTTCTGTAACCATGCAAATCTATGCATTACTGTGCTAATGGCCATGGACCTGCTCACACTATCAACAGTGTCCAAACCAGATTCAAGGGATTCCTGCATAGCTTCCTTTCCATCTCTAACAATGTCTAGGAATCCTTCCCTTTCTTCCCCTTCTGGTATGTGCTCCGCCGCCATTGCAATCCACTCCCACAGAGTGTGCGAAAACTTTGCCAAGGCACAAGTGGAGTTGGCTGATTTTAATGCCATGCTACCAGCTGAAAATACCTTCCGTGCCCAGCCATCCACACGCTTATCGTCCCTGTCTGGAGGGATAGATGGATACGCAAGTTTCTTAGAAGCTGTGGCTGCCTGTATGACCAAACTCTCGGGAGTGGGATGTTTAGACAGGTAGCCGGGGTCGCTACTGGCAGGGCGGTATTTTGAAGTAAGGGATTTATTCACTGGAGGAATAGAATCCGGCATCTCCCAATTTTTGGCCACCCTATTTTGTAAGGCCACATGGAAAGGTAGAATTGGGTCTTCAGTAGGACCATGATCCAGTATGTCTGTCAGATCATCTTGGACAAATTGGGCTGTAGGCCTGGCCCAGCCCAAATAATCTACTACCTTAATCATTAATTGACGGTATGATGGATTGGCATGTTCACCTTGTTCTGGTCTACCAAATTTATTTTTGGGGGATGTATCAATACCACTTGCATTGTGCAATGATTCAACCAAATCCTTCATCCTGCTTTCCTCTGAAATCAGGCATTCAGGAACATTTGGAGTAGCAAATTCAAGCCCAAAAGGTACATTTTCCTCATCAGATTTTTCTTGTTCCTCAAAAATTGAGGTCAGGGATTTGAAAAACTCCTTCCTAGGCAGGGGCTTGAAAACCTTCTCTGGAGGAGGTAGAGGAGGAGTGTTAATGGGTCCTGAATTTTTAGCCTTTTCTTTCTCTCTTCGTAGTTGATATTGTCAAGCGGGAATTTTCGGCGTCGAGGGCTTTGGCGTCGACAAAGGCGTCGATAACGTCGACGTAGTACCAGACTTCGACGGCTTCAGCTTCGAGGGCGTCGAGGCACTCTTCGAAGACTTGCCCTTCGAGGTATGTTCGGTCTCGGACGGCGTCGGTGACCTCGAGCGGTCGACTCGAGCGATCTTTTTCGCTCGGCGTCCTAGAAGGTTCTCTATACTTCCTCCTTCGATCACCCGGGCTCGAGGGCGCGCGAGTGTCGGAGCGATTACGCTCCCGGCCGGCTTCCGAGGAATACGCGGACCGAGGCTTCGCTTTCTCGAACACCTCCATCATTTTTACTCTGAATGCTTCCCCCCTTCTCCAAGGCACCATAAGCACTCTCGTGCGGATCGGTAATCGACATTTTAGAACTGCACGACTTGCATTTTTTAAAACCCGATTTCGGGGTCGTGGTCGGCGTCGATGACAAAGACATATTTCGTATTTATTCTTTCTTCACAGAACTCGAGGTGCGCTGAATCTCCAAAGCAACGCACACTGCGGAAAAACGGAACAAAGGCCAATCGGCGCCGCGTGTGCTACTTATACACCCGACGGAGGCCCTCGAGGGACCATCGACTCGACGACATCGACGCACGGTGCCCTCTGCCGAAAAAATTTCCGAAGCAGCTCAAGCTGGATGGAATACATCAAAGATGAGGAATACGTTGGAGGACACAATCCAATCGAAGCTTATGTTAAGGCAAACTCACCAGCACCTGGATGGCCAGCCTGCAGGCTGCTAGACGTAGGTGGAAAAGTACGAACGGAGGTTAGAGTGCCAAACAATTGTAGAGGACTGCGTATTTAGGGGTCCTATAGTTGTGTAAACCAATGGGACGTTGTGTATTTAGTGACGTTCATAGTGGTAATTTTTAGGGGAGGGCTTAGTTGCCCCACCTGATGTTAATTAACCAATCACATAGTCACACTTTTTACACTAGTATGGATTGTATACTTAGATATTCACTCAGAACCAATCACCCATACCCATAGGTTTTTGTAGTTTGCCACGTAGAATGACGTTGGTAGCACGTAGGTTAGATGTCATTGATGACGTGTTACTTATAAAATCTCAGTTTTTACTAAGGATGTTTGAGTAAGAGGATTGAGCGAATTCGTTGATGTTCATTATGCTCCCTCTATTTTAGATACTTGATATTAAAACAGTCTTCCTTTTGCCAACTTCCTAAGTCATCTCGATTATTGATGTATGAATAAAGTCTGCATCCCTATCCATCTCCAGGGTAATTGCTACTCATCAAAGGTGCTGGGTTCTCCAGTTCACTTGGTAGCGAGAGGATGGTTCTGAGCCATCGACCTCAGTAAACAGAGTTTTGGAAATATCGGACAACCTTTGCCGTTCGGCTGAAAGGACATGAAGCTCCCCTTAGATGATGGTTAGTGTAATTTGAAAAAACTTGCAAGTTGGGTGTGACGGGTCCCCTAGTTTCTATAGAATCCCTCCTACGTTTACGAGAAGAGGATCGATCGGAAGGTTGAAGAGGCGGTAAAAAAGGTGGATGATCCCGAGAGTCAGAAGACGAAAATGATAGCAGTGAGTAAAAAATTGAGTGAGTTGGCAAAAGTATGGGTGATGAGTGAAGAAACAAAGTGAGTAACGGAGGGTGGTAGGATAAAACATAACGTGAGAGTAAGAGTAATATATATGTGGAAAATGAGATATTGACTTGAGTGTCACCAAGCAATTTATAATCGTGAGAGAGGCCACAATAAGAGAATACGCCCTGGCCTGCGTTTTTTTACAAACGTAACAGAAGACATTTGGACCCAGAGTCCCGTAGTGGAACATGTAGAAAACGGATTCGATTAAAGGCGAATCTAAACGGGTAATTTACACTTTGTATGAAGTATTTTAGAGAGAAGATCGTAGGAGATTTATGCGAGTAGACGAGTTGAGAATCGAGGATATTATGCCACATGTGCATCTCTGCAAGCAGTTGCCAAAACAGACACCCAAGCTTAGACAGTATAGTGCGGAATGGGTTAAAGGAGCCGCAGATAAAATGTTTATGTCGTGGCCGCAAGGAGGGTCACTATCGAAGGTAGTCCTGCAGCACATGACGACATATTTGCATGCAGCGTATACTGGGAAGAAGCTAGACAAGCGCCTAGCGAGCTTAGAGCTCTGGAAAATGTACCAGGAGGAGCGAGATGAACCGCCCCCTGTAGATTAGATACTTAATGTATGCAAAGAGGGGGGTGAGGAGCCCTCTGCTCCTCCCGTCCGAGTTGAAACAGAAGACGAGAGCAAGAAAGACGATGGGTTATACCCACTGAGGGAGCTCAAGGCAGTGACAGGGTATAGTAACCCGGCATATGAGTCACCTATGCAAAGTAGTGACGAGGGTCCAGAGAAAAGTAAAGAGAGAGATGCAATCCCTAAAGACCAGATGGACAGGGAGAGACGTGATAAAGAGAGAAGTGATCGAGCAAGCACATCTCTAGATATAGGAAGAGAAATAAAGAGATGGAAAGGAGAAAGAGATAAAGCTGATGAGATGGCGCTTTCGCAGAACGAATGGATGGGTAGTCAGATTTTGCTTAAACTCTATGGTAAATGCAATGAGGATGTAAGACGAAGGAAAGATCAAGACGAGCAAGACAAAAAAGATCAAGAAAAAGGAACGATTGAAAGACGAAGGAACAAAAAGGAATGATGGGCAAAGAAGAGAGCAGTTATAACAAGAGGAGCAGTCAAGAAAACAAGAGAACCAAAGAGCAAAGAAAACGAGATAACAGACAGAGAGCAATCAATAAGCAGGAAAGGATAGAACAAAAAACAATAGAAGAGGAGGTACAGAAGTTAAGGGATGAAAGAATACAGAGACGAAAAGAAGATACGCGGGGCAAACAAGAGAAGGGATATGAAGAAAAAGGAAGCAGACAGAGTCAGAGAGGAAGCAGAGAGAATTTGACGAGGATATGGAATGTAAAAGAAAGCAGAGAGCATGCGATCTCGATTGCCTGGAAAAGAAGATAAGGGATCCTGAGCCAGAAGTAGCATGGGAGGATATAGAGGAATTTTTCCCAGAATACGAGTCATTACCATCCCCGTCAAGAGTAAATCTAGAAGACGAGTTTGACTCTAGGAGCATTGGGCAAGCGATCGATAAAGTATATCACGACATGAAAGCCCAGAACAACTCAAAGGGGAAGGGAAAAAATGATTGACTTGAGAGCACTCAGTTGTATGACAGAGAGAGAGCGTCATGTAGTATGAGGCAAAAGGAGTTGTCTCTAGATAGACTCGCTCTGAAAAGAGATGACGAGGAAAGAAGTTGCACGAGTTGGGCACAAGAATTGTCGGACGAAGACAGACACCTTCCATGGGGAAGAGAGAGGGAACGTATGTGGTCCTGAGGGATGTTTTTCAATGGAGAAAGAAGTCAGATGGTCAGATTTAAACACACCTGTAACTAGGGCGTCAGTACCATTGACACAGTCAGACCGACCGGCAGGGCAACTCCATGGTGAGAGGGGGGAGTCGCCGCCTTATGTGAGCAGATTAAGATCGCTATCAGGAAGAAGGAGATGTGGGAATATTGTCCCTGCCGTGGACAGACAGATGATGAAAGATGAGAATGAGTTTGGGGCTTCACAGTTTCCTTTGCTAGAGAAGGGAGGGGCCAGACCACAGTATATACCGTGGCCACAGATGGATAAGGATAATTTAAGATGTAAACTCCTGAGTTTAACTTCTGGCACTGGAAAATTGATACATGAGTTAGAAAAAATTACGGGAGGAAACACGTTACCTATAGAGGACATTAAGGGTCTCCTGATCCCCATACTTGTTTGTTTGTTTGTTTATTTATATGGCGCACCGGACCAAAAGGTATGAGGGCGCAGGAATAACAAGGATAGTCTCAGCTTAGTTACAGTGCTGTACATTAGATAACAAAGTGTACATAGGTTAATACAGTTGCAACGGGAACAGAGATATAGTTACAGTTTATACATATTTATAATAATAGCAGAGATGTCAGTTATTGGTCTTTGTTCTTTAACCACTGAAGGTAGTTGTGTCTAAAGTGGAGGTAGGTTTGCAGTGCTCTTACAGAAGGTGGTAGGGAGTTCCAGTGTTGGGCAGCTTTCACCTGGAAGCTGTTGCCTCCCATGTTTGTTAGCTTGAATCTACGTACGGAGAGCAGGTTTGCATTGCTATTTCTAGTGTGTCTGTTGGCTGTGTATCTAGTTATTCTGTCCGCTAGGTAGCGGGGGCTGCATTGTTGAGGCATTTGTGAGTTAAGGAGGCTACCTTGAGGAGGATTTTGTCATTGGTGGTGAACCAGTTGTGGGTTCTCCTTGATGAGAGAGCTGATGATGTATGGATGAGGGCAGGATATGCTGTTGTTGCTACAGTTAACACTGCTCATGATGGAGCACCGATCAATAACTGTAGGGCGGCAGTCTGGAAAGCACTTAGAGTACTATATACAGACATGTCCACTATGGTAGCTATAATGACGAAGATGATCAGTTTGTTTGCATTCAGAATTTTCAAGAGCAGTGGAGCTTGGAAATCACGAATCTTGGGGAAAATTTATGCCTGTGTTCTATCACATATTGTGCCAAAGGCTGCTTGACCCTGAACAGAGGCAGCTCAAGAACTTAGCAGGTATAGAAGCCTTACCGTGGTCAGAGATTCAGCTGACCATTGCGCATTAGTGCAGACTCTTGCAGGAAAATAATCACAAAAAGACGATGCTCGGAAGAACAAAGAGGCAAAACTAGTACAGAAGAAACTGTTTAAATATGCCATTGAAGGGGCAATATTCACTAGTGTAGATGGATCGAATTCACAGCAGACTGCAAATATGCCACAGGTGAATAACCAAAGGCAGTTTGATCAGAACAATTATGGGTTTACTCCGCGAGGAAGGGGTGGATTTTGAGGAAGAGGTTTTCAAAATAATCAAGTGCATTGGCAGAATAATCGGGGAAGCTTTCAGAACAATCAAGGTGGGTTTCAAAATATGCAGAATGACGGTCAAAACATGCAGGATGGGCAGATTAGGAGGCCACCTACATGTTGGACATGTGGGATGACAGGGCATTTAGCTCGTATGTGTAGGAGTCAAGGGTTTGTGCAAAACCACCAGTTTTTAAAATGAGGGGTTTCAAACCCACCTGCGTATTCACAACAGAGTGGTGATGGGTTTGCTCAGAATCAAACTATGCAGCAGCACCAAGTGCTGAGAGTACAGCAAGGCTTGCAGACACAGCAGGTAGCAGTGGCTCCACCACAGGGGCAGTCGCAGCACTCGCCCATGCAGATTCAGCAGAGTACAAGTACAGGACAGTTAATGACTCCTAGAGCAGGAGGTGTCACTGTCAATGGAGGGAATCCTTTTACAGGTAACAGAATGAGGCTGTACCCACAATAGGACAGCTTACTGGGAGACTTGATGTGTTCAGTACTATTTGTGACTCTGAATCCTCATAAGGAACCGAGGGTAGACGTTAATGTAGGAGGTGAATGTTTTTTGTTTTTAGTCGACACGGGTGCAACACGCTCACATATACGAGAGTGAAAGTTTTCAATGTCTGGCAATGCCATGAATAATCAAGGTTTTTCAGGAGTTACAAGTAGAGTTCTTTTTACTGACGAATTACCAGTCTCCATAAGAGAATGCGAAATGAAGGTGCCTTTGCTATATTCGATGCAAACACCTGTCAATATATTGGGTCGAGATATGATGACAAAGTTAAATATGACAATCTCTTTTACTGATTAAGGCATAGTGTGATCAACTCCAGGAATGCATTATTTAAACGTGAGCGAGTTTATAATGGCATTTTCAGGACAAATAGCCATGAGGGCCATACCATTAGAACCAGAGGTTTTTCATTATAGAGTACATATTCTATTGACATGGCTGCCAGGCCTAGTAGGCAGAACCATGAGAGTACCAGATGAATTTTTGTTTAGGCCAAAGATACCTATGCGTGAAGAAGAGGGACAAGACTTTCCCTTAGAAATGCAAGCAGCCATAGTGCAAGGTGAAATGGCTTTGCTTGATGGAAATGATGACAACGGCAGATGATGGTGTGCAGTAATTGCCATCGGGGAAGGTTACAGATTAACTGATGCCACTGATGACTATTTAACGATCATTCATCTGATGACAAAGTGATATCTGATATGAGTATTACTTACTGGGTGAGAGCAATCAAACGAGAGGTTCCTCAGAAAATGATGTTAGCACAACAAAGTCCCGAATATTTTGATGAAGACCTGGCAAAAGGGCCAACCTCATTATGGACTACAGGTTCCTATAACTTAGGCCTGTTGAAGGGGGTCGGAGAGAAGGAAACATTAAATTAAAGCCAGGAGCAATTTAACCTCAAGCACGACAGTATCCCATGTCTCGAGAGGCAGATGAAGGTATTTTTAAGCCGATTTCCGCCATGATGGATCAGGATATTTTAGTGACTTCAGAGTCACCCTGTTATACAGCAATTTATCCTGTGAAAAAAGAGAAAAGGGGGGTCATGGAGACTAATTCAAGATTTAAGACCAATAAACCAGATTGTAGAGGCCGAGTTCCCGCTAGTTTCTAATCCGGCCACAATCTTATGTGATATACCTGTTAAGAGCACGATATTTCACTGCGATTGATTTGAAAAATGCATTTTTCTCAATCCCGTTGCACAAAGACTCACAGGATCTGACATAATTTACATTCAGACAGACTCACCTGAAAAGCACTCGTTTACCACAGGGGTACTGTGAGTCTCCATCGATTTTCAATTGAGTCCTGCAGATGAACTTGAACAATATTGCTTTAGAAAGTGTTGTGTTGCAATATGTAGATGGCATTGTAGTATGCAGCACTTCAGAGGAAGAGTGCAGACGCGATTCTGTTCAGCTGATGATTACACTTGCTGACAAAGGATACCAAGTTGACAAAGAGAAGTTACAGTATTGTCAACAAGAAGTGTTATTCATAGGTAAATTGATTTCACATGAAGGAAATAATGTTACTCCTGAGGGAGCTGAGGCTATTTTGAAAACCACAAAGCCACACAAGATAAAGCACATGCAGAGATTTTTGGGATTGTGTAACTATGTCAGAGCATGGGTATTTGACTACAGCTCATATGTAAGGCCTTTATTGCAGGCTTTAAAGAAAGCAAATCTGACACAGGAAGAAATCGTGTGGACTGAGGAAATGGAAGGAGCGTTTGATGAGCTGAAAAAAGCAATTTGCACGGTTACAGTTTTAGGGAATCCTAATTATGCTGAGGAATTCTTTTTATTCTCACATACAGATGGCAATGTTATGACAGCAGTCCTTACAATGAGAACTACATTGGGGTACAAGACCTTTGCATATTACAGTGGAATTTTAGACCCAGTAATGAGAGGTCACTTCCTGTGCGAACAATCGCTGGCAGCCGCCGCGTTCGCTATAGAGAAAGCTGCAAGCATAGTGATGAGATGCTCTATGAAGTGGTTTGTTGAGCATGTACTATTCGCCATTCTAGAGAAACCAAAAGGTACGTTGACTTCTCAAAGGGCTTCTGCCTACGAGGTAGTCCTATTAAATCGGGCGATCAAAATAGTTCGATGCAGAATAGTGAACCCTGCCATGCTTATAGCTGACCCACTGGCAGAGGATGAGCATGCGCATGATTGTTCGAACTATGAAGAGTTCTATGATGAAATCCCTAGGATAAAAGAAAATGCTTTGTCAGGTGGAGAAATTGTTTTTATTGATGGTTCTTCAAGAATTCATCAAAATGATGGACAGAGGTATACGGGTGCCACGGTGGTAAAACACAGAGCCAATGGGGAGTTTCGGATATTGGTAAGTGCACGACTCCGTTCTCATTTTTCAGCACAGGCTGCAGAGCTAGTGGAGCTGATAGTCGCGCTCAATAACCATGCAGACCAGGAAGTAACAGTGTACAATGACTCCGCCTATTTAACATAAACGGTGCACGCAGGGTTAGCATGCTGGAAAAGGAGAGGCTACCTCCAAGCGGATGGCACGCCAGTGCAGCACGCCACCTTATTGGACAGACTTATTAAGGCACTGCAACTCCCAGTGGCCATTGCAGTTGTTAAATGCACAGCTCATACTAAAAGGGCAGACTTTATCTCACATGGGAATCAAGCAGCACACAATGAAGCGAAACTCGCATGTTCAGAAAATATAATGACCTTTGAAATGCCTGATGTAAATGAGAAGATGATTGTGATGATGACTGTCTGAAAAATATAGTGATTTGTCTAAAACGCTGCTCATGGAAATTCAGGGGGGAAGCACCTCAAGATGAGAAGGATTTGTGGACGCGAAGAGGGTGTTCTTTAAACTCCTCTTAAGCATTGTGGTAAACCAATGATGTCTGTAGCCTTGTTATGGGTGGCGCTGGAACAGCTACACTACCCTGCGCACACAACTAGAGAGTACCTTGCTGCAACTATTGATGATGATTGATTCGTACCAAACTTGTTAAAACATTGTGCATTCTATGTAGGGAATTGCATCGTGTGTCAAAAATATACGCCAGGGCATACACTGCGCACAGTTAGGGGAGTTATTCCGAGACCCACTGGCCCCTTTCAGCATTTGCATTTCGACTATGTCAACATGCTGCAAGTAGGTAATGGATATAGGTGCATGATTGTGGTAGTTTGCCCTTTTTCAAGATAGATTGAAGCTGGTCTGTGTACACATCCAGGCTCTACTCGTGCAGCCAAATTCTTAGTAGGGGAAGTATTTCCCAGATGGGGAGTTTGTGAAGTAATGAGGTCAGATAATGGCCCACATTTTGTGATTCAAACATTTAAGCAGATAAGCTTGCTGCTTGATATAAAGCACACGTTTTCGTCGGCTTATCATCCATAAGGAAATGGGATCTGTGAATGGCTGAACGGCTTGCTTAAAGAAAGGACAGCCAAGTTGAAGCTTACTTTGAAGAAAGGGTCGTTGCATTGCCTACCACTCGCATTATATGCAATACGGAACCAACTAGGTTCGGACCACCATCTCACCCCCAATGAGATAGTGACAGGGAGACGGATGAGGACACCCCTCACGCCTCCATCCAGCCTTAGAAGTGATCCTCAGCCTACCTCTGAATTGTTAGGCATGGAACTACGAGAGTATCTTATGTGTATGACTTCAAGTATCTGTCATCTCAGGTCCGCTACGGCGACAAGGGTGTGGGGCAGTAAAGAACACAGAAGGAGATGCTTCAACAAGTAGTGTTCAAAAACATGGTGTACCGCAACTATTCCCTGGAGATGCAGTCCTAATCCGCAACCAGACAAGGAAGTGGGACGAACCCTGCTACAACAGTCCTTTCATTGTGGAAGACTTCACGCCGTCTGCAGTCAGAGTGCAAGGCAGACGTGCTTGGACTTTCTTAGGTGACGTCAGACTTTATACTGGAGAAACCCTTCTGCCCACACCCCCAACCAAAGCAAGCATCGGGGAAGAACCTCAGCAAGTGCAGACAAGGTCTATGACGAGTAAGAAGGACGCAGAAGCTGTTGAATAAAACAAAAGATATTATTGGACGGTGGCTTGGTTCGGGACACACTTTTAGCCATTTCTGAAAGTGTTAAGGGAAGCTGGTGCGAACACTCTGTGCTGTCATTTCAAGGTGAAAGAAAAAAATGTTTGTTCTTAAAGCCACAGGAGCTTGTTAAACTTTGGACTGAGGCATGCTTAAGCCTTGATAAAAAGAGAAATATGCCAGATTCTGATCGTGGTTTCAACATTTGGAAAAAAGTGCAGTATCCTGACTCGTTTCACACTGAGTTTTTGTTCGGATTTGCCCATGGTGTTATCCAATGACAGCGTTTCAAAGATCATATTTGAAGTTCTTTGTTCTTTGTTCTGCGCTCTTATCCAGCTATTGTGGGGAGTACTTCTAGTATTCATGTTTTCCTGCACGATCCTAAGAATGGTCCCATTGTAAGGAGACTACTTGCAGCAATCAAGTTTTGCAGTTACCAGAGTACAGTGGGAAAAGCACAAATGCTCTTATCAACTGATGCCGCTCACAGACTTGTCAGTAGGGTGTTCTTTCGTTTCATTGAAGAGTTTCCGCATCTTGTTGGAAGACACACGGATGGGCTCACCCTTCTAAGGGATCCTAGAAACACTGTACATTTGAATGTAATCTTGGAAGGCATAAGACAAGTAAGCATTTATTCCAAGCGCACACACAGGTCGGTGTGAAACTCTCCTTCGAGGGACAGCTCGAGAGGTTGCTGATAAAGAAAGACTTCTTTCATGCTGAAAGAAATTCTTCATGTCGTCTGGTCGAAGGCAGATTCAAGGAATTGACTGGGTGCTAGTGTATGTCGTTGAACTTGTCTAGACATACTGAACGCTGTTTTCTTCTTGCTGAAAAAGGCCTTCACATTCCGTCTGGTTAAATACTGGTTCTAGGAAGACATCAAGAGTTTGTTCTTATATAGAAAGCAGACAGCAGATCGAGGACAGAAATTGCTGAATCAAGATAGCAGCTCCAGCAACAGTTCATAATGCTGATGTATTAAAGATTGTGTTAAAGTCCATGTTGTCCACGAAGTAGATGCTGTAAACTGACATATCTTTGCGTTATTTAGGTTTGCATTTTTTTCATAATTATACTGCTTTCACTCACGGTTTGCACATCTTATTATGTTAATGTACATGGAGTTAAGACTCCAGTGAATTTTCCTGCGCAGAAGGAGGTTTCAATCGTGGCAACTACTAGGCACCCAAGGCACTATGTAGTAATTCCAGTTCCAAAGAAAGATGATAAACTGCCTGAGTCTGAGATAAGTGTCTCTAATAATCGTTCACATGCAAAGGGTGTTGTAGAGATTTTCTTTAGACACAAGAGACAGGCTTGGCAAAACAGGCAAGACAAGAGATTGCTAGACGGTGTGCCTATACAGGTAATGCATGCAAACACACCTGGTCCAGTGATAAATGACCCAAAGATAATTCCTAGAAGACAGACACGCATGGAGATTTTGCAAGACATTTTTATGCCTAAATGGTATGTTGAGAGGATTAAACTTTCGGAACTTTCTCCTACTCGGACAACACATGTAGGTGTACCCCCCTCCACTGATAGATGTGCCTATGATTTATTCAGATAGAAAGAGTTATGCTGGCACACTTCATGACATGATTATGGAAGGAATGAGAACTAAAAGGAACATTCAAGAAGATGATTTTGAACTAAATGATTACCTGGACAGTACAGCTCACTTGGGAAACAACGTCTGGTATCAGTATATGAAAGAAGTGGGAAGAAGTACCTCAAATGAGGAATGTTTTGCATGTGCACTCCTGCCTTACAGTATGGGGAAGTCTAAAATCTTCATAGCTATTGAAAAAGATGTCCAGACTGCTCAATATCTTTCACACAGAGCACTTTGCAAAACCAGAGGCCAGTTCAACGGTCGAGATGCCTACCTCAAATGGGCAACTGAATGGACAGATCCAGAAGAAGATGACTATATCCAAGATACAAAGACAAGAAACAGAGCCCATACTAAGAATCTTGTGATCAGATATGAGAAACCAGGAGTGAAAGGAGCTGGAATTAGAAGGGAGGTAAACAAAAAATTGGCGCTTGCCGCAATCTATTCACTACAAAGCCAGCGTTAAGATTACTTTGTCTGCTTGCGTTTCTTTTGCATCTGTACACATGTAAAATTACTTGATCTTCTTCATCTGTTCCTGTGGCATAAGCCTCTTCACCTGGATCCCAAGTTGTCACTTATCCTTGATACTTTCTTGATGCCTTATAGAATATCTGCACTCTCTGTTCTCTGCATCTCTTCTAGGTACGTCATCTCAGTTCTGCGTGACATATTCTGGCGATGGTTGATGACATTACCAGTCGTCCAGGTAAGAGTGCACTGGGATTGCCTCCCTGTGTAGGTGCGCCGCCACCACCGCCAGTACCTTGGTGAATACCCTTGGAGCCGAGGCTATTCCGAAGGGCAGCACCTTAAAATGGTAGTGCTGGTTGTCTATCTTGAAACGCAAGAATCTTCTGTGCACTGGGAACACTGAAATATGGAAATAGGCATCTTTCATATCCAATGTTGCCATGTAATCCCCCTTTTTCGTAGAGGGATTACCTATTGTAATGTAGTCATGCCGAATTATTGTGGCAGGGCGCAAATCTAATACTGGGTGCATTGTCAGATCTTTTTTTGGCACAAGGAAGTAGGTTGAATAAATACCCCTGTTTACCTGGTTGGCCGGGACGACTTCTATGGCGTCCTTTGCTAGCAGAATGGCGATCTCCTCGAGGAGGATCTTTTAATGTTCCAGCGAGTGTACCTTCTGTCACAGAGGATGGTCGTGGGGGGCACTCTAGCAACCCTGTGCCGTATCCTCCAGACACTGTGGACAGCACCCATATGTCCAAATTGATCCCCTCCCATGCATGGGTGAAGGTGGAAATGCGCCCCCCTACTGGGGATGCATGGGAGGGGACCTGAAACGTCACGGCTTGTTATGTGGCGTACCACCTCTGGCGGGGCTGCCTCTACCCCTAGTGCGGCCCCTGCGCTGCCCTCTGGGGAAGCCCTGTGACGTTTGGGATTGATTGTTACCCCATGAGGTTCCCCGATTCTGGTAATAGTTTGAACCCCTTTGGGAACCTTGGTCCCGAAAGCGGCGCTAATTGTTGTTTCCCCTCTGTCCAGAGGCTTTATTGGTGACCTGGCCAAGAGATTTTAGGGTCTCGTACTCATCCTTTGCCGTCTTTAAAGCTTCCTCCTCTGCCTTGCTGAATAGTACGTTCGGCTCCACAGGCATATCTATGAGGGTTGCAACCTTGACTGCCTCAGCCAAGCGTGACACTTTATAACAGTGCCTTCAGCGATTAAACTTCCAGCATTATCTGCTGCATCAAATTTAGTTTTTAGCATGCAGCCTGATATAGACCTTCCATCTGCTGCCAGTTGAGCCAACTGGCTCTTTAAGGGTTCGGGTGCAGAGGTTGCCAAAGCTGATACCTCTTCCCACTGATGGCAACTGTAGCTTGCCAAAAGAGTGGCACTGTTGGCAATTCGTGCCTGATAGGCAGACGTGGATGCAACCTTTCTACCCAGATCCTGTAGTCTTTTACTTTCCTTTTCAGGAGGTGCTTCCGAAACAAGCAAGTGGTGTACCTGACCTCTTTCTGGTGGTTGTTACAACCAGGGAATCCGGTTTTAATTGGCCCCTAATGTACAGGGGATCAGAGGGTGCGGCACGGAACAATTTCTCGACTCGTGGATTAACCTCTCGAGCGAGACTCGGGGTTACCAGCGAGGGATCAATCCTACGCTGGATGGATTTTAACAGAGGGATAGCCTGAGTAATGGCTCTCTTG
Source organism: Ambystoma mexicanum (assembly GCF_040938575.1). Taxonomy (NCBI): domain Eukaryota; kingdom Metazoa; phylum Chordata; class Amphibia; order Caudata; family Ambystomatidae; genus Ambystoma; species Ambystoma mexicanum. The sequence goes on from NC_090927.1 coordinate 994,506,584, forward strand.
TCTTTCTTCTGCGAAATCCATGTCTTCTTGGACACCCTGTGTGTCGATATGAAAATGGGCAGCTGCCTTAGCCAGCACCTCATTGAGGAGTGGTTGGTTATCTATCGGCGAGTCATGCACCGGGGGGTCTTTAGGAATCGGAGAGTCAAGATTGTAGGCTTCTGCCTCCTCCTCCTCCTCCTCCTGGTCCTCGGCATCCCCATAATAAGAGACCCCTGTCTGGTCATCCACCAATTGAGGTTCTGTTCCATCACAATATGAATCAGGGTGGTAAGGTTCAACCACAAAGGAGTCTGTGTCCAAGCCCTGAGCCGGAGCGTCAGAGCAGTTTTTTAGCAGGTGGCTGAGAGGATTTAGGTATGGCCTTAGACCCCGAAGGGGCAGACGTAGCAGGGGTGTGGAGCAACTATGAAAATAATTAGGGTCCTTTTCATAGAAGTCGGCCATGAATGTCATCCTTCTCATGACCCTGTCAATGTCTGCTGAGTTCCATTCTTTAGAGCTAGGAAAAACAACAACATGTTCTGGTTCCTCATCAGTGCCCATATCGTGAGCAGTGGGAGGAATGGGTTTACTTTTAGCCGTAGGATCTGCCTTGGACTGCCCTATAGATTTACTGGCTTTCTGATTCTCCTTATGAACATGGTGTTCTGAGGATGACTTTTTATGTTGTTTATCCCCCTTCCCATGCCTAGAGGAGTGTTTTCCAGTGTTTTTAGGGGCCCCTGAGGGATTTGATGCCTCACGTTGAATTTCGGAGGTGATATTCAAGGAAGGACGTCGAATCTCGGGTGTAGATGCTACGCGTCTTGACTGTGGAGGATAGAGGGCGGAATTGTCATCTGACGATCGGGCCTCAGGGAGTATTGATAGTGCGACACCTTTATCAACCGAAGACGGTTGGCCTATGTCATGAGGCGAACGGGAACGCCCAGAGGACACAGATTCGTTGGACCGCTCTCTTGGTGTCTTCCATTGCCGATCGCTCGACATGCGTGTCGAGCGCGGGGCTGATGTGCTTAGTGGAGGGAGTATGTGTAGCACTTTAGCCGCCAGGTGTTGTCCCCACAACGTCGCCGACGGCCAGTCCTTTGGGGTCGGGGGCCTGCGCGTGGGTGTCCGAAGACACCCCTCTGCCCTCGCCATCCGATTCAGCAGCATTGCTGCCATCGCTGAATGTCCCCTCCACTTCCATGGCCTCTAGCTGCCTGGCGTAGTGGGCCCAGCGTTTAGTTGAGCGGTCCTTAAGGGTTTTCGGCTTGAAGAGCTTGCAAGCTCGACAGGTAGCCTCGGGATGGTCTTGTGGGAGACACAGATTGCACGTATTGTGCTTATCCACCCAGGGAAACTTCCTATTACACTTAGGGCAGAATTTGAATGGAGAACTCTCCATGTGTTCCAAAATGGCAGCGGGCGTGTATATGTACGAAAAGGTGGGAAGAAGCCTGTATGACCACCCCCCACTCTCCCTACTGTACAGGGCCGAGGCCAGAGGCCTTCCAAGGCCCGAAGTCCGTTGTGGCAGTTCTCGACGGCTGGCTTCCTCAATCTTCACCGGCGTCGATCTTCGGCGTACGGTGGAAGTGAAAGGGGAAGTATTTAACAGTAATTGTACTATGAACAGCTAAGAGCCAAGGGAACTCCGCAACATGCGTCCGACTAGTATGGCGGAAAAAAACAATCTGAGGGTCCTACACGCGTGAGGGATCATGGGTACAAGGGACGTCATAATAGGGATAGTATTACTGGCACGACTCATTTCGATGCCCATTTTCGAATTTCCAAAAACAACTAATACTCTGCAGCTTCCACTAGATGTCGGCCGATGCACATCATGTGATCTAAGCAGATTTCACAAGCCTCAGAAACACATATATATATATATACATATGTATGTATAAGTAAAGGATGGATGTTTCCACTATGCATAATAGCAGTGCTGGACAGTAACACAAAGGCCTCATTTCTAGTGTGTCGCAGTTAAAAAGCAAATTGAATTACAAAGTGAATCTCAGCAGACAAGGCTGGATGAGCCATAGAAGCCAAGGTCTTATCAAACTGGAGTGAACTGACATTGGAAATCGTGAGAAAGAATAAAACTCCTGTTCAGAAGGCATGACCATAACAAGGAAGACGCAGGGGTTTATTAAATACACAAAAAGGCTCGATTCCATGGTCTCCAGTCACATGGAAGCATGAAGTTGGACGAACAAAATGATCACACCTACCCACAAGGGCGGACCGTGCATCTCACTCCCTAAATTTCTCAGAGCTAAGAACACTCCCAAGGCCGAGCTTCAAAGGCCTAATTGACAGTACACCACTGAGGTGATGATGGATTGATATGCTAATTGGTGGGAAGCTAATGTTAAGCAAACTCAGCAGCACCTGGCTGGCCAACCTGCAGGCTGCTAGACGTAGGTGGAAAAGTACTGACAGAGGTTAGAGTGCCAACCAATTGTAGAGGACTGTGTATTTAGGGGTCCTATAGTTGTATAAACCAATGGGACGTCGTGTATTTAGTGACGTTCATAGTGGTCATTTTTAGGTGAGGGCTTAGTTGCCCCACCTGATGTTAAGTAACCAATCACATAGTCACACTTTTTTACACTAGTATGGATCGTATACTCAGATATTCACTCAGAACCAATCACCCATACTGATAGGGGTTTGTAGTTTGCCACGTAGGATGACGTTAGTAACATGTTGGTTAGATGTCATTGATGAGGAGTATTACTTATAAAATCTCAGTTTTTACTAAGAAAATCTGAGTAAGAGGATCGAGCGAATTCGTTGTTGTTCGTTATACTCCCTGTTTTAGATACTTGATATCAAAACAGTCTTCCTTTTGCCAACTTCCTGAGTCGTCTCCATTATTGATGTATGAATAAAGTCTGCATCTCCATCTATCTACAGGGTAATTGCTACTCATCAAAAGGGATGGGTTCTCAGTTCAACCGCACTGCATGACCGGTCCCTTATAACAGCAGCAACCCTGTGTGTTACTAACCACGGAACCTGCTTTAGACAGAAGCGTTCGCTGGGTTCAGTGAACTCCTTTTCAACTGTACCCTAATGTGTTGATCAAGGGCTGCTTGTACGTTCTCTCACATGGCTCTCTTTTGCAGCCCCTCCACCATATTGCGGATCTAGACAGTGAGTGGTAGACAACCAAGGACACTCCACGAATCGAAGTTTCTTTCTTGTTTATTCTGTCATACTCTGCCATACCATGTTAAGCAAGTGCTAATATGAAACATGCTGATAGTCAGATGCTACTACCAGGTTATTGCTGTTCTTAGCGGGGAATATTAGGACCACATGTGAAGTAACAAGTGGTGATGGTCTTAGTTTGCTGTGAGAATGATGCAAAGGGCAAATAATGTGCATGAGTGTGAGAGGAGAGGCAACAACCTCAACAGGAAGTGCAGAAGCTGAGGAGCAGTACTTACCCTAACCTCCCCCTAACCGTACACAACCTCTCCCTAACCCTCTACACGGTTTTCCTAAAACCCCCTACCCATCCAACCAACAATACGCTAACCCACCTTCCCAGCTAGGGTTACAGAGGCCTGCATTTACTAGCAAACGCATGTTCCAAAACCGTGGTGGGGGCGTGAGGATCGTGCTACCCCTGAGCACGGCAATGTGGATTGTGTCACCATTGCCCAAAAACCAAGAAAGATATAAGAGCCTTTTGGGCTTTATGGGGTATTATAGGTGATTCCTCAGTTATGCATCCATCATGGCTTGCCTCAATGATAAACTTAAGAATGCAGAACCTCTAAAGATAAAGTTGAGAGAGGAAGACCAACTGTATTTTAATAAACTCAAGCATATTCTGTGTAGTGAACCTATGTAGAAGGTGGCAGATTTCAACAAATAACTGCCCCTAACCCAACGCTTCATATGTTGGGTTAGGGGCAGTTCTTTCACAAGATCACGATGGTACTGAACACACTATTCTTTATATTTGTAGATAACTGTGTCCCCGGGAAATTAGCTATGTCACTATTCAATTGGAGGCCTTGTCAATATAATGGGCAGTAACCTACCTTAAATACTGCCTCAGTGGCAAAAGATTTAGATTGGTCACAGAACATGCTACATTAACATGGATGAGCCTCCTCAAGTACACCAATACACGTGTAATGCGCTGGTTCTTACACATGCAGCCCTATTGCTTCAAAGTAGAACACTGAAAAGGAAGAAAACGGGGCAATATAGACTTCCTTTCCCATTTTCTAATAGGTGCTGAGAGAACCAACAGGATTAGGGGAAGGGTATATGATGAATCTGATGGCGTCATCACTCCTTTTCCAGCGAAGACCTCCTCCGTTCTGGCATGGGGAGGACAGCTGCTACCTGATCCTGACCCAGGGGGTGGCCATATGAGGGAGGATCACATGGGGGGGCGATAGTCTCCGGGGAGGTGTCATGGCATCATCAGATGAGACATGGTTTCCCCCTTTGCCTTCCGAGGAGGAACCTCCCATTCCTAATACCCTTATGGCATATTGTTTATTTCCTAATCCACCAACAAAGGGTATTGAAAACCGTTTCCCAAGACATACAGGCAAACATTCAAACTATGATCTGCCTTACGAAACGTATGAAAAAACCTTCTCAGACCCCACATACAAATCATCCAGGGCTGACTTGCCCTTGGAAACCACTAAGTATACTAATCCAGGTTTTTTGTGCAAATTGTCAAGAAGGGACTTCCATTTCCATAACTTCCAAAATACTGGGAGCAGGAAGAGTAACAGAGTAATGCAGAGCGAAGGAGGCCACAACCACAGGGAGCACTCTAGTTGTTTGGCGCAGACACAGGTGGCTGGGAAATCTAAAGAGCTGAAGCATAGAGGGGAGGTGTGCTGCTGGCAGGAGAGAGCTGCTCCTCTCGGTGCAGATTGAGAGACTGAAGTGCTGGAACCAGTGTGGTGGAGTCGACCGGCTCGAGACCCAAGGAGAAGGAAGCTGCCACGGGAAGAAGGTACACGGCGGTAATGCGAATGGAGCAGACGATATACTCCTGGGTGTTCGCATGTGTTGAAAGGCAGCATCTAACTTACCTGAGCCTGAAACGAAGCAGACGGGCCCAGCAGAAACCGTGAGAGACAGGAAAGCCGAAGGAAAGCACCGAAAAACCGTCACCAGCTGACCAGGAGAGAAACCGGGAAAGACAACAAGAATCAGTGAGTAAACCCAGGGACAGCGGGGACACCGGGGCATTTCAGCGACCATGCCGAATGCAAGAAATTGTGGATGAAGAAGCTGAGAGAGAAAGAGCAAGAGTGCTTATTGTCAAAAAGAGAAACCAACTGCAAGTGAAAACCTTTCAGGTTTGTAAGAGTATACAGTGCAAGTATATTGGCAACCTGAACAGAATATATCAAGCAGATACATTATCAAACAAAGTAGATTACAAGAAGCCCTGGCAGGAGAGTATACCAGGCACTTACAAGAAGGTCAAAAGTTAAAGAGGTCCGGAGGGAGAAGGACTTGCAAAAGGATTGTGTTAACCAGGAGAGAAGTAGCAAAAACCTGACAGGAGAGTATACTAGGTGTCCTGACAAGACAAACGTGGAAAAACAGACCATTTTGTGTCATCAGTGTGGTTGCTTTACAAGAAAGGCATACGGAACTACTACTTATGAAAACACTAGAAATTAAAGAAGAATCTCTGGAACAAGGATCCTTATCTTAGAAGAACTTTTATGTTGGAGTTATTCATTCTTTTTTAACACCTTTCTAAAACCAACTGAAGGAGGGTCAGAATAGAACTTTGGGCACAGTCAGTTTTGTTTTGGACATCCTGACACAGACAGATCCTTAGTTTTTGGTTTAGGTAGGGAAGCTCCTCTTAGAGCAGGGTCAGAGAGGCACTGTCCCAACCCCTTTTACTTTGATAAAAGTATTTGACCAAATTGATCATAAACATGACTTACTTGGTGGCCACCAGGGGGCGCACAGGCAATGGCTGCCTGATTCCCGTGCTCCGCCAACGGCCAGGACTGAGGCCCCCCCCAAAGACCCCCCGAGGCGAAAGAGAGGGCCAAAGAGCAGGGAGAACCCCTGGTGCCCCGTGGAGCGAAACATCGGGGTCGAAGGACCCAGGGAGTGCAGAGATCCCGGGCTGCGGATCCAGCAGCGGGAGCGCCGCAGAGGGCCCGGGCGGCGCGAAGCCGGAAGTCGGAGCCGCAGCCCAAGAGATCGGGATGGGAGGATCGCCCTCCTGCGCCGCGGCGGACACCCGTCCCCCGCGGCACTCACAGAGCGGGAACCGGTGGGACCCACCCTGGGGAGAGGTATGCCGACACCTCCCAAGCGAAGTCAGCGGGGACCGCGCGGGAGACGCGCCTGACCCGAGGAGAGGAGCGCCGGCCCGAATAGGCCACAGAGAGGTGAGAGCTCCGGAGCGAACTCAGAGGCCCCCGGTGGGGGACGGCAGGCTGCCCGCGGGGCAGGCGACGGCTCCTCCGCCCCCCCACCCCCATAGTGAGCCACAGACAGCGGGGGAGGTGCCCCCACGACTAGCTCGCGCGGGCCGCGTCCACGGCCGGCACCCCACCCGCGGCAAGGAAGACACAAAGGGCAAGGAAGGCCCAGAGGAAGCCGGGTGTGAGGCCCCCGCCGGGGAACGGCGGGGCGTGTGCCCGCCCAGAGGGGTCCCCCAGGCACAGCAGAGACCGGCGGAAGGAGAGAGAAGCGGCCTACCCCCTCGGGCCCCCAACCCCACCACCGGAGAGGGCTTCGGGCTCAAGCACCAAGCTAACAGGGCACGCGGCCCACCACCACGCAGCGATCAACGCGGCAAGCAAGCACCCCCCCCAAGGAAGACACAAAGGGCGCGGAAGGCTCTGAGGATCCCGGGTGTGGGGCCCCCGCCGGAGGCCGGCGGGGCGTGTGCCCGCCCTTCCACCAGTGGGGCACAGGTGGACCCGCAAAGTGACCCACCAGGAGCTCCCCCCCAGCCCAAGTACACCCAACGGAGAGCCCAGGGGGGGACTGAATGGACTGGCAGAAGAACTTGCAGAAATACTGCTACCGAGACCCAGGCCCCTACAGAAAAGACCCGGCCCGAGTCAGGGAGATGGCCCACTCAGAGGCCGCTGCCCCCGCAACGGAGGCAATGGAAAGGGGCTTCGCGTCTATCTTGCAAGAAATTAGAGACATGCGCTCCGACATTGCCCAGAAGTTTGAGAAGATGGACCAACGGGTTGACAAAGTTGAGGACAGACTCCTACAGGTTGAATCCAACCAATCGTCCTCAACAACCCTGGAGATAGAGACTAATATGAGGTTATCAGCCCTGGAGAAGAAGGAGGAAGAGAGGTCAAGACAAATGGACGATTTTGAGAATAGGGAACGGAGAAACAACCTCAGGTTTTTTGGGGTCCCGGAGGCAGAGGGGGAAATGGAGAGAGAGCTTACCCGAATGGTGCGGAACATAATCGCCCTCCTCTTCGAAGAGGAGATGACCGCTGAACTCACATTTGACCGGGTACACAGGGCGGGAGGTCGAGCAGGGGGCCCTCGTTCGATCCTGGTCCGGTTCCACTACTATCTGGAGAAGACACGGGTACTGGAAGCAGCCAGGAGAGCCCAAGAGATAACGTACAACAACTCACAGGTCTCCATCTTTCAAGACCTCTCCGCATACACACTATACCAATGCAGGATGTGCCGCCCCCTCACACAGCTGCTGAAAGAGAAAGGAGTAAGATATAGATGGGGCTTCCCCTTCTCCCTAACCTTCGAATACCAGGGCCAACGGACGACGTTGATCACGGAGGAAGACATCAAAGGAGCCATCCAGGACTACGTGGTGGACCCACCCCCCGAAGGGAGCCATCAGGACCGGCGACGGGCGGAGCAAGGGGCCCGGCGAGCGAAAGAAGGAAGAAACCGGGGGCACGGAAATTTAGGAAAATGAACACACCCTCACCAGCAAAAGAGGCAGAGCGGAATGACTCGGAGGGATGACTACCAAGGGGTCCCAGCCAGCACTGGCGCGAAAAAATGGTCTCCTGACCGGAGTTAGCTAACTACCTACAGGGCGGTAATCCGGGGATCACCGAAAGGCAAGAACGATACCAGAATCAGGCTGAACAGCAAGTACAATGGGGGCAATTACGGGAACGAAATCGGGGGGGGGGCTCACAAGAAGGGGGGTTTGCAATGACCGCCTCACCGAGAGGGGCAGGCTGGTGGTCCGGCCAAAATGCCAGCAATGGTGGAACTATCTGGCTGGATGCCGGGGCAGGGGGTGGGGGTTCACGGTCAAGTTGGGGTTCGTTTGTTGGGGAAGAGGTTAGGGGGGAAGTTGGGGGTTTATTTCAATAGCGTCCAACCGGTGAATCAAGGGGGGAGAAAAGGGAGAACCGATGCAAAGTTGTTGACCAGTAGGGCAGGAAACATTGATTATGGCTGACAGCAGTCCGGCCCTGGGAGTGGGTACCCTGAATGCGCGGGGGCTGAACACCCCCACAAAAAGATCTCTGATTTGCAGAGAGTTTAAGCGGGCGAAATTAGACGTATTGTTTGTGCAAGAGACACACTGGGCAAGGGGGAAGGAGCCCAGGCTGCGGGGGGGGGGGAGGAATTGAGGTCTTCCATGCATCCCACAGGACTAAGAAAAGAGGGGTGGCCATATTGATAGGAAGGAACGTAGGGTTCGAGAAGGAGGCGATCTTGAAAGATCCCGAAGGCCGTTACCTGCTGATACGGGGCGCCCTGCAGGGGTCCCCCATTACCCTGGCGGTGGTGTACGGCCCGAATGAGAACTAGGCCCAATTCTGGGAGGAAACCAGGGACAAGCTCAGACTATTCACGCAGGGCCCACTGGTGGTGGGGGGTGACTTCAACATGGTCCTGGATCCCTCCATAGATAGGAAGCGGATGGGCCCCCTCAACCCCAGGTCCACAGAAGAGGCCATGGCACAGAGCTTTCGGAGAGTGAATGAGGACCTGGGCCTGACAGACACTATCCCGACCCCTAGGACAGGGATCCCCTCCTTTACTTATTACTCAGCCATACATAATTCATTTTCCAGGATAGACTACATCCTAACGGACGAAATTCTTCGTCCGTATGTAGCAGGCTACAGGATAGACCCAGTCCCCTGGTCGGACCACGACATGGCCCGAGTCACCATCACAATGGGCTGGAATAGGGAAAGCAGAGGGCGCTGGAAATGCAATGACGCCCTGTTAAAGGATGAGGTCATTGCTCAGGAGGTCTTGGACTCCATAACAGAGTTCTTTGAGCTTAATGATAATGGGGAGGTGACCACGCACACGCTCTGGGACGCCTTCAAGGCAACCCTACGAGGAGTCCTGATAAAAATAGGCGCTCTAAAGAAGAGGGAGAGAGAGGCCCAGGAGAAAGCCCTGCGAGAAAAAATAGCCCGTCTCCAACCGGGTGGATCCCGGACCCAACCCCTAGACCGTGATCGGGTGGCAGCACTGGAGGACTATAGGCTCCAACTAAAAGACCTCCTACACAAAACGGAGAGGAGTCTTCAAATGCTTAAGCAAAAATATTATGAGAAAGGGGACAAGGCGGACAGGATCCTTGCCTGGAAGTTAAGGGAGGTACAGAAAAGCAGGAGGGTGAAAGAGGTGAGGGACGCCCGGGGACTCCTAGGCTGCGACTCTCCCCATATAGGAGAGGCTTTCCGACAATACTATAGAACCCTCTACTCTTCTGAATACAATGGGGACGACACCCAGATAGAAAACTTCCTGAACTCCATACAGATTCCATCCCTCTCCGGGGAAATGACAGAGGGGTTGGAGGGCCCGATAACCGAGGATGAGGTGGACAAGGTGATTAGTGGTATGAAGGTGGGCACTACCCCGGGGGAGGACGGCTTCTCCGTCCTCTTTTACAAGAGATTTCGCTCCTCCCTGGCCCCTTACCTAGCAAGGGTCTTCAACGTGGTGCTAGAGGGGGACATCCTCCCAGAATCCATGATGGGAGCCGTTATATCGGTCTTGCCCAAGAAGGGAAGGGATCCAGCGGATTGTTCTTCCTATCGCCCCATATCACTATTAAACATCGACGTCAAGATCTTGGCCAAGGTGGTGGGGAGGAGGTTGGAAGGTATAATGCCGAAGTTAGTAGACAGGGACCAGGTGGGCTTTAGCAGAGGAAGGCATGGGTCAGATAACATCCGCAAAACAATAGACCTTCTCCATTTCGCTCAGTCGTCGGAATTGAATGCATGCATCCTTTCCTTGGACTCGGAGAAGGCCTTCGACAGGGTGGAGTGGCGCTACATGGAACTCCTCCTCCGCAGGATGGGCTTTGGAACTCACATCATGCTTTGGATAACCGCCCTCTATAGAGCCCCAACGGCAAGGGTACAGGTGAATGGGATATTATCCGAATCATTCCCCCTCTCCCGCGGGACAAGGCAGGGATGCCCACTTTCCCCCCTGATATACGTCCTCACGATGGAGGCGTTGGCAATAGCGGTCAGAGCCAACCCGGATATCAGGGGTAATAAAAGGGGTGAGGTAGAATTCAAGCTCTCCCTGTTTGCGGACGATGTCCTGGCCTACCTGGTGGACCCAAGCTCCTCGCTCCCCCCCTTCCTGGCCCTGGTTTCTGCTTTTGGTCGCTTCTCTGGGCTAAAAATAAACACTGTGAAATCTGTCATGCTACCAATGAGAACAATAGACCCAGTGCTAGACCCTCTGGACAGGTCTCACGGGATTAAGGTGGGTAAGGTTGCCATAAGGTATCTGGGGGTACTTCTCACCAGGGAGCTAGCGAATTTGGGAGCAGCCAATTACAACCCCATGATTGCGGTGATTACTTCAGACTTGAGGAGATGGGGGAAGATGATCCTTTCTTGGTACGGCCGAATGACTGCAATCAAAATGAACGTACTCCCACGGCTCCTGTACCTCTTTACTGCACTCCCGACTAGAGTCCCAGCACAGAGCTTCAGAGATTTACAGAACGGGGTACGAGACTTTGTATGGCAGGGGAAAACCCCGAGAACCGGAAGGGCCACGCTGTCCCTGCCAAGGGAGGAGGGGGGATTTGGGCTACCGGATTTCCACCTGTACTTCTGCGCGGCCCAACTGCGTGTCCTCCTGGAGCACATGAAAGGGGGGCTGGGAACGTTCTGGTTTTATTTAGAGGACATGAACGCCCACCCCCTAAAGGTCCGAGATCTCCTATGGGCACCACGCAGAACGATCCCGAAACGCCTAAGATCCCATCCGACCCTGGGAGTCCTCTGGGACATCTGGAAAGAGGGCCCCAGCACCGCTAACCTTACCAAATGGCCGTCTCCGATGTCCTCTCTCTGGGGCCACCCTATCAACCTGGGAGGGCAGGGGTTCAGGCACTCTCAGATCTTGTCAGATAAGGGACTGGAGTGGGCTGGGCAGATGTTCAGAGAAGGCAAATTCATGCCTTATGAGGACTTGAAAGATGCTCTCGGACAAGGATCACTTTCCATCTTCGAGTACCTCCGCCTGAAGGGCATCCTGTGCGCCCAATCATGGGGCCCAAACCTGAGGAGGCAGTTGACTCCTTTTGAGAAGCTTCTAGACTCAGCGACGTCCAGGAAGGGGGCGGTGTCCAGTGTGTATAAAATACTAAATACCTACAACCTTCAAGGAAGAAGGAGCTTCCGCCTGTTCTGGAACGACTTGGCAGGCGAGGAGATCTCTGAGGACGCCTGGGCCAAAATATTCAAGATAGCATTACATGGGAACCTATTTACCTCGGATATGGAGCATAACTTTAAGATAATACAGGGGTGGCACAGAGACCCAGTAAAACTGTCTAAAATGTTCTCAGGGGTGTCACCGAGGTGCCCGAGAGGTTGCGGTCAGATGGGATCTAGAATCCATATGTGGTGGCACTGCCCGAAAGTACAGACCTACTGGGAGTCGGTGAGGGGCTGGATAGAGGAAGTAACAGAGGACAGTCTGCCGCTGAATCCTTTAACGATGCTGCTGGGCCTCCCCCCGGAGGACACAGAGCTCCACCGATACCCAAGGATGTGGGAAACCATGCTGAGAGCAGGCAGGGTAGCCCTGGCCCAGAAATGGAAGAGTCCTGAACCCCCATCCAAGGAAGACTGGCTGAAAAAAGTAAAAACATGTTCTTGATGGACAAACTAACTGCCATGGTGAACAATGACACAAGCTCATTCCTCACAGACTGGTACGGGGTGCAGCAATCCTGGGGATGGGATGTCCACTGAACTTAAGGGAAGGTGCCTATCCATAAGGAAACGGGTCAAGCCCCGTAAGACAGGACACTATGGATTGGGTCCCCACGACCTGGGGAACGGAGGCATTAAGTCAGCTAAAGACACTGTCACGAATCGCATCGCCCTCGAGGCTCGAGAGACGGAGCCAACACGGGGAGTCTCCCACGAACAAATCACCGGAATGGACACGGGGAGGGGGGGTGGGAGGGGTTTGGGGGGGCTACAAAGGGAGGGGGGGAGGGGTTGTTCAGTTTTTCTTTTGTTGTTTGTCATATAAAAATGCAAATAAAAACTAAAGTTGAAAAAAAAACATGACTTACTTGTATCTGAGTTTCATTGCTGACTCTTCACAATCCCCATTAGATTCAACATTGTATAGTTTAAAATATATTTATTTGCCTGAGGGTTGTCCATATTCCTATGGTTCAGACAGGACAATTCAAAATAGTCTGACTTTGCCTGCCTGTCTCTGCATCATAAATGCAGATGCTTAAAAATGATTTTTAATGAATTGTATAGAATAAAAACTGTAATGGTGTTTTCATTTCAGATATCCTGTACTGTACAATTCAATTAACCTTTTTAGGCAAAACAAAGACAATACTTTACTCCACCTTGTTTTTGGCAGTATTGAGATCTGGTATTCATTTTTTTAAATGGAAAGAGAACAGGCTACTTTAAATTTAGCAGTATTACTGTGATTATATGTTCAATGTTAAAGGAAAGTTACATAATTACTATAAATATCTTAAAGAGACACTATTTCCTTCTATTCCCCATGTCAAAATCTAAAGACAACATTTAAAAAATAAACAAATATCTTTAACAACAAACATGACCAAACATTGATTAGGTGAAAGGAGAAGCTACTTGTTTCTTACCATCCTCTCACTATTTTGATTGAAATGACAGGTGATAGCTCCCATGAGCTGCAATCTGGAACATCGGCAAAGATTTCAATAATATTTCCACAAAAATTTGGTTCGCCAAATATCACCACCTATAGAAAGAGCACAAATGTGAGCTTAGCATGTCACTGGATAATTGCTAAACCGTCAGGTAGAATTTAGACAAAGAGTCAACATTGTTACCTTTCCAGGTCTAGGATTGATTCCCTCTTGGCCGTTTCTGAGGCAAGTCTGGTAAAACAGGTGGAGGGAAAACAATTTTTAATAAATTACACTAATTATACTAAGATACATTTAAGACATGCCAGCTAAACTTACAGTAGGTGTCGCCAACATCCGTACACATCTGTTTTTTTCTAAGACAAAAAGTTCCTCTCACCAAATATCAGTGCAGATAGCTACAGGAATGTCATATGAGACGTTACTCCCACAAGGGTGATAATAATGTGTGCTCTATAAAAGGTTTCTCTCTTGCCCCGCAAGGGCTGCAATATGCAAGATTACCCTTAGCAATGTGGCACCCAGGACCAGCAATATAATAAATGTTGCATGCTCCATCATAAGGATGCTCCCCAACCACACACACACATATGAAACAAGCTACATCATTTTCCATCTTATAAAGGACAATACATGTACAGAACTGAGATTCATTTAATGTAACTGCACTAGTAGTAACACATCCACAGACATGCTTTCTGCTCAGATGTCAGGGATTATTTTAACAATACACATACTAAAACGTAATTAAATGTACCTATGAATAAAAGTATTCCATGGAAAACAAATACTTAATGAATGGATAGAAGGATCGAATGTTTGTAAACTAAAGTTGAGCATAATGTTTTTCTGCTGCATTTCACACAATACTACCCAGAACATTAGCAAAAGCATACAAACTGAAATGTTAAGAATGTTGTTACTGTTTACCAACAAAGCTAGTCATTTAAGTAGTGAGAATGTAAATTCATTTAGATCAGTAGAGAGTGAGCAGTATAATCAGTAGACAGACACTTGAATCAGGAAAAAACATTGTCTAGCAACCAAGATTCTAAACTTCAATGGCAATTACTATATCAGAGTTGGACTGTAATACATTTGACGTGCACATTTTAAAAAACAGGAATTAGTGCAAAGAAATACCTCTACATCCAATGCCGGCATAAATGGATTTGTTTCAGAAAGGGGAGGTTTGAGTCTGCGTGAGAATTCTTCATCTGTACTTGGAAAGGTTGGCAAGTGTGCTTTCTGGGCGCTTTCTACAGGACCATAAATATGTTTCTGGTCCCCAAAAGTAGAGGTAAATTCAATGCCAGTTTTTGGTAAACTGATGCCTCCATTTTCTGGCACTGGTACAACATGTAGTAAATGTTGTGCATGTTTCTCATCATCCGTTTTTAAGTACTTTTCCATGTAGCTTGGTACTTTTAAAGGTAAATGTGATAAGTTTGTAAAGGTGGTCTCAATGTTACTTTGGTGGTCTGATGGGGCTTCTTTACTTGTCCCTTGTTCTGCAATGCCATTTTGTGTTACCTCAGACATCTGAGAGGTTATTGATGATACAGCTGTGTGCATGGATTTGGGACTTGCAAAGGTGGAATCACTCTGAGACATCCCAAAAGAAGTTGTAATTGTGTTTATCGATGTTACAGTGGGGGAGAATACGTTTTCTTTTGATGAAACAGTGAGAGGGGATTTCAAGCTAGAGAAAATTGTGCTTTTTTCTAATCGAGACCTTTTGACTTGCACATCTGAAACATTGTTACTATTCTCTTTTCCATCTGCTCCATCATTTGGTAAAGGTACGTCTTTGTTGGATGCTCGCAGGGATTTCACCAGGAAGCTTTGCTCAGTGGATGCTCGCTTTGGCCGAACTCTAGTGGCAGCATCTGTATTTTGCATTTTAAGCATTAACGCTGGGGCTAGATCTGCAGCTCGCTCTTTCTTCCCCAAGCCGAATGTAAACGTGTCAGAATCAAATATTTTTTCCAAAAAGTCTTCGTGGATTGGTGCCAAGCCAAAAGAAGGTTGAGGAGATCTAGGAACTCTTTGCTTTTTCCTTTTCTGGTGCACGACAATGGGGCTATCCAACTGTCTGATTATTTCTGTAAACTTTTCCATTTCTGATGAAGAATCTAACGTACCATCGTCACCCACTGCAGAAACATTAAAAACCCTAGATGGGCTTCTTGAAGTAAACATGCCATTTCTATCAAAAGCCAACCCATTCTCTATACTGCCATTGCTATACTGCGAGTATGTTGTGAATAGCTCAGATATGGTGGGGGACATATTTTGTTTCTGAGAAAACATATTCTGATGTATATCTGGTGCTATTGATGGCACATAAGGGGTGCCATTATGAGATATATCTTCATTATTGCATGCTGATTTTTGATAACCTGAAACTGATATTTCTGCATCAGGCAATTTAGTGTTCTTCGCAACATCAGTTACAAATGACAGCTGGTCATGAACTTTTTGTTCTCCTTCTATACAAGACTGCACAATCAAAGTATTTTCTCTGTCCGGGAGCGTTTGTGTTTTTGTGGGTTGGCATTCTGCAACCTGGTAAATTGTTCTTTTTTTATCATCATTCGCAACGCCCGCTTTCATGAAATCTTTCTGGGTTTGCAGGTCAACTACGTCCTTTGCATCTTTTTGAAGGTTAATTAGATGCGTTTCCGCTTGATCATGATTGTCTGAATTATTGTAATGAGAGTCTACTAATAATGCAGTTTCTTCGGCTACCATAATATCAGCAGTATGTGGCTTTGGGGAAAGATTATTTTCTAGATCGTCTGTACAATCTTTGCCTGTTCCAATTTGGTAAGATGATATAGACTTGTTTTTTTCATTCTTCAGATTTACTACTCTGCTCTCGTGTTGTTGCACATCAGATATTTTGTTTAAGTGAGATGCAGTGCCTACTAATAATGGATCACTGTGTTCTGTTTCGTCTTTTGCAATATTGCCAACTTCCTCAGAAATACCTTTTAATTCATTTTTTAAGGCTATCATTTTTTCCTCATTTCGAACATCCGACACATCTTTTAACTCACACATGGATGGTTTTTCTGTGTTTGTAGCAGTGTTCTTGCTTTTCTCATTAATGGACTCACTGGCATTACCTGTGCATGTTACTACCGATGGTTCTTGAGCATGCAATATGCAGCCATCTAAACTCTCTAAATGTGATGTTGGCATTTTCTCTTCAGTTTTCTCAAAGCCAAGGGTACTTCTTTGTGCCGATCCAGATTCCTGCGACTTGCAGTTCTGCTGAGGTTCAGAGATACAGAGTGATTTTGTGCTTTTGGAAGAGTCTCTTGGTATGCAATCAACAGAATTGACAGTTGTGCTTTCATTTAAGTGAGTGATTGTATTCCCTACATTTTCACAACGCATTGCTCTTTTTCTATCACTTGTCCTGTGAAGTACACTTTGATTTAGGTCAGTTGAGACATTGCTCCCATCTTGTGTTATGTCTATTGTTGTGCTTTCACTAGTGGTGGAAAATACACTTTCATATAAATCAACTATCGAATCGTCTTCATTTGCAAATAACTCTCCTTTAGAACTTTCGTTGGAGTCAACAGAGACACTTTGATTTGTTTCAAAAGTTGCATTCCCTTCATTTTCCTTAAACTCAGAACTCCTGTCATCTATTTCAATGAGCTGGACAGGATTTATCATGGCTTCCTTGGAATCCGAGGCAAGTTCCTGTATTTCAGAAGCGAGTGTGGCATGTGCTAGTTGTTCACTATCCATACTTGCTTCTGTACCAGCTCTGCTGAGTTCTGGGACAGGGATTGCAGCTAACGGCGCAACAATTTGTTTTACGTTTTCTGAGGAGCTCGTACTTAGATGAACATACGAGCCACATTCTACCTGTTTAGTGATGTCCGTTATTTCCATGAAGGTATTCACTCCCATTTTATGTGGTGCATCAAGAGTATCTTTATCCTCAGTTAAATTTCCCTCCAAATCGCTAGGCACGTTTTGGCTGTTTCTAGTTTTGCCCTCATCTATAATTTGTATAAGAGATCCACTGTGCGTCTCGAGCTTGGTTATTTTTTCACCATGGGATACATCTAAAACAGTTTTAAGTTGTGGGGGCTCCGCATTAGAGGGTGATGTGGCTGTTTCAGACATATTTATTTTGTCCCTAATGTGCGTGTCAACTATATCTAGACCTTTTTTGCTGTTTTTTGCAGATTCCACTAGCAGTGGGGCATTCAAGTGTTCCGGTGAAGGAGTTGGCTCTGTCCCAAACGGTTGTTTCTTTTTTTGACGGTCATTCTTTTTGCCTATTGGTCTATCTCCTTTTCTTGAGGGAGACTTCAGACTACTTTTAGAGTCTTGATGTTTAGCTTTATTTTCTGTAGTTTCAATACATGTTTTCACTGGTTCAATAGTGCCCCCTTCAGAGTTCTTATCTGCGACAGTGATGGCAGAGTGATCCCCGTCTTTAGTCAAAGCTATTACCGCAGTTGAACCTATGTCAAGAGCAGCCAGTGTGGTCAAATTGTGCTGTTCAGTGTCACTCTCTATCTGAGGGATGGTACTTCGAGCAGGTTGAAAGGGCTTCTCATTGTCTTTTTGGAAATTGAGTTGCTGCAGTTCATTCCCTTGTAGATGTTGCAAAGTCATAGCATTAGGCACTGAAGTGTCTTTGTCGGCGCTCTTAGTTTCATAATCAGGTAAATCTGTGCTCACTTGAAAATGTGGTTTCTGTAATTGAGCCGGCTTAGGACTTCCAGATTTCCCCTTCTTCTTTGTTGCTGGCCCTTTCCCGGCTTCAGCTTTATCCATTGTATCCCCTTCCATGCCGCCCTCAAATTTGACTTTTATTTCATCTAATTTCTTTCTGACCGGTCGATCATTTTCAGGTGATTTCTGGGGACTGTTTGGCTTATTTGTAGAAATTTCCAGGGGCTCAGCTTCTTTTGGTTGTTTTCCAAACTTTAGCTTAGCTCTACCAACAAACTTTTTGGTAAGTGGAATACTCTTTGTAGCATAGAATTCAATTTGCCTGTGGCTCTGGTTGCTGGTTTTATTCTCAAATAAGGAGATTTTGTTGGCAGTGTTTCCTCTGTTTATTTGCGGTTCAGCAGCAATTTCTTCAATACTTTCCAAGCTCTCTGCAGGTTTGGTTTTGAGATTCAAATCAACATTCTTGGACTTTGCTGGGCTATAACAATTAAATGAAAAATAAAGTTTAGCACATAATTATGGATTGGTACAAGTATCATCACAAGACTACCATATTTCTTAACACTGTTATAAGAAGAGAAATTTCGAGGCAATATACAACATTTCCACAAATCTCCAGAATATACACCTTTGAAAAGAGCATAAAATGGCCCCTCATTCAATGTTCAGCCCAACACAGAATTTCCCTAAACAGAATTAGTCATTTCAGAATGGCTTTAAAATACCAATTTAACAGACTTTAACAATGGAAAGGGTCACTCACCATAGTGAACATTGTCCGTTCAGTAACGAAAGGCAAGCCATCATTCAAGATACGTAAGAGGAGGTTCCTCTCTTTAGAAAGGCATCATTGGCAACATCTGGTCCATTTGCTTTGGTATTGTGAGCAAGCTGAACCCTCCCCCCTCAACCTAAATAACCCTCATATTTACCTGAAACAACACCAGTTGTCCCAAAATTCACTGCTCAGGAACCAGGCTGCTAAGGACAGACTATGGAAAGGGCTGAAGAAATCTTTGGGAGAGAGCATAGTACTGAAAAACAGAACCTGGCTGGCCATCCTGGGACATCCCCTCCCAAGAAAATGTCCAGGTTATCTTCTAGTAATCCCAGACTCTTGTTCCGTCAAAAAGCAAACACAGGTAATTGCCTGTTAAAAATAAGTCACAAACAGATTCACCTGTGGATGGGCTTTGCTCGTGAAATAATGATAATACCTCCAGTTGGAGTTGCACTTCATGCTTTAAAGAGGAAAGACCGTTTACAAAGTCTGCTTTGTTGTTCAATGCACCTGGGAGCTAAATGGCAAGCAAATAGATGCATGGAATTATGAATCATTCCAGCATTTCCAATGCCAAGAAAGCAAGGAGGAGAAGATCTGGGCTCAACGTGCTTGGTTACAAAGAACATGGAAGTGGCATTTTCTGTCAAGCTCTGCATTACTTTGTTCTTGATTCTGGAAAGAAAAGCCTGAGCGCTAAGTGGATTGGCCACGCTTCTAGGATGTTGATGTGGTCCCAAGAAAACCAAAGGTTGTGTACCTAGAAATCGTGCAGGGTAGCCCCCATTATGACGAGGTGGTATCAGTCATGATGTCACTGTTAGAATGGCCTCCAGGAAGGTGACCCCTCTGCCTTTCCCTGTAAAACATCTCATTGACTCCATCAAAGAAGATCTGGACTGATTTCTCCAAGGAGAATCAGAACCTTTGAGTGAGGATATGAGGCATAAAGGCCCCTCCCCCGGGTTGACCTGGTTAGTGGATGGTGGGGCCACTAGGGGGGCTTCAGAGAACATTAGGAGGATCCCCTGGCTTCTCCACCAAACCAAACGCAGAAGGCAGGGCCTCCTCACATTGCCACCACAGATATTTCCGCCCTCTTAAGGGAAGCAAGAAACGGTATTCCGCAGAACCAACACGCCTACATGCTCGGCTCCTCTCACACAGGTGCAGGAACCTCCTATAAATCTACAGAGGGAAAGAGGACCTGAATTAGGACGGCAAACTCGACAAGCAGTCAGACAGCCATTGCACAATGCCTCCACTCTCATACAGTTTAAAGATGGCAAAAGCAGTTCAGTTCTCCCCCAAAGGCAAGTTCAGTGCAGGAGAACCAGAGAGAGGATCACTGAAGAACAGGGACTACCCAAGCCCAAATGCCCCATCAGGACTGCAAGCTATCCACAAAGGGGGAGTGGAGGGTGTCCCAGCAGCCAATCCCTACACCTGATGCCTGAATAAAGACACCCAAGTTCCTTTACCCCAAAATGGCATTGGAAGTTGGGGCTGAGGGAGTAGCAGGCGATGAGCCATCCCCAAATCCCACATAATTCAAGTTATCCCCTTGTGCGGAGGATGGCAGCTAATCCCCATCCCAACTAACAGACCATACTCCCCTTTCAGCATAAAGCCCTGTAAAGGCCTTAAAGCTGGGTCTCTGAATGTGGCAGTTTGGAGAGGGCTGTGGAGAGAGGAGTTTGGAGCAGATGGCGAGCATGGAGAGTACACAAAGGAGGCTTGAAGGAGATGAGGTGAGACCACAGGGGGAAAAGGAGGTGGTTGACGAGTGTAAGAAGATGGATGGGGATAGTTTGGAGGAGGTTGTCGACAGAGAGAAGGAGGTTTATGGAGAATAGCTGAAGGTGAAAGAGTGCAAGGAGGAGGTTGGGAAACAGCAGTATATTATATTGTGGAGGTTGGTGGAGAAAATCTGAAGGTGGCTGAAGATTGCAAAGAAGAAGTTAGTAAAGGAGTTGGTGGAGAAAAGCAGGAGAAAATTTAAGATTATCAAACGTAGGTGTTGTGGAGAGAACCAGGAGGAGGTTGGAGATCATCATGAGGCGGTAGAGGCAGAGGGTGGACAATTTTACAGAAGTTGGCAACGAATCTTGCGAGAGGGCTGGTGATGAATGAGGGAAGACAGATGAATAAAGAAGGTAAGGAGGAGGTAGGAGAACATTCAGAAGTGGCTGGAGGAAGTAGGGAGGAAAGTAGAGAACATCTGGTGGCGTTTGGGGAGAACAAGGAGGAAATTGAATTATATAAGGTGGACTTGATACCGAGAAACCAGAGAGAATGAGACTGAGAAGATTACAGCTGGCCAGTGCGGCCATAAGCAGGTATTAGTGGCAAAAGTAGGAATGTACACATATGATATGATATGGCATTTGTAATGTGCCTATACACAAGTGTTTCAAGACACGACAAGGCGGGGGGGGAGGGGAGACAGACAACGATCCTACTAGGCCAGGTGTCATTCAGATCGCGCAAGTGCAAGGGTAGAGGGGTAGGGAAAAGTCCAAGGGGGAGAGGGGAAAGTGCAGTTCAGGGTTAGTAGAATACAGGATAAATAATAAGGGCCAGCTGGTGGCAAGTTCAAGGTAAGTGCAGACAAGTGCTGGGAGGAGGGGCTGTAGGGATACAGAGACAGTCCCGCAGTGCAGGGGTTGCCAGAGAGGCAGTGCAGGGGAGAGTGGCTGGGCCAAGGACCGAGATCGGTGAGTGGCCCAGTTGCAGATTCAGTGCAGTTTCTGTAATATTAGCAGGGGTGAGGGGGAGTGAAAGCAGAGGCAAAGAGGAAGGTTTTGAGGTGCTTCCGGAACTGGAGATGGTTCTCCTCAAGTTTCAGGGAGGCAGGAAGGCTGTTCCAGAGGGAGGCCCCTGCTGCGGAGAGAGATCTACCCCCAACTCGTTGCTTGGAGAAGCGGCTGACCCTGAGGGAGTTGGAGGCGGATGAGCGAAGAGCTCGAGAAGGGATATATTTAGGAAGAGAGAGTTGAAGGTATTTTGGCCCAAGGCCCCAGAAGGCCTTGTGGACAATGCAGAGGGTTTTGAACTTAATCCTCGCAGCCACTGGGAGCCAGTGTAGTGATTTCAGTCCTGGAGAGATACGGTCCCTGCGCTTGAAGCCAAGTACAAGTCTCGCAGTCCTGTTCTGGATGAGTTGCAGAGGGCGGAGAGTAGAGGCAGGCAGATTTAGATAGAGGCATGTCAGGGAGCATACGTGAGGTTGAAAGTGGCAAATGAGGGGACCTAGACAGGACCCTGGGAGGAAGGAGTATGCAGATCCAGGAGACTCTGGCTATAGAGAAGCATGAAGACCTTCCTCTGTGGCTCCACCTAACACTAGAGGGCCAGCTTTGCTAAAAACTGCAATAGATGAGGAAAAGCTGGGAGAACCTATGACACAGAAACTCTGACCTTACATCGCTTTCCTTGAGGAGGCCCAATCAAAGCTGCAGGCCAGAGACGGACGTGCCTAGTGACCTTTAAAAGAAAGGTACAGGAAACACTAAACCCTGAGACAGAGAAGGGTTTCAGGAACCTCTAGAAACCTGCAAAGCCAGGTTTCAGGAACCCTGGAAATGCACAACAAAGGACCAAGGAGAAACCCGGTCCAGGACCAATATGGCAACTTTGGTTTGAGCATGCATTTTCCACCAATTGACACTTTCCAAGTTACTGAGATACTGCCTAAAGCATTAGGAGAGTAAAGACACTACATAGACCCTGAAGAGAGTATACATCATGACCTGTGAGCCTCTGCCCGATTTGCTGAGAGTCTGGCACGCCTGCCTGGAGGAGTCTAGAGATGGATGTGCTCTGCTGCAAGGAAGCTGTGTTAGCAAGTGTTAACCACCATATTTATAATTGGCAGCCAGGAGTGCAGAGAACAATACCAGCAGACATGAGTGGATGCCCAATAGAACTCCCTGCTGAGAAAGCAACACAAGTCACAAAATCAAAATTGGGTTATTGCTAGCTGGAATCCAATTAACCTAGCCTAGACCAGGTTGGATTGTTGATCCACAACAATAGCTATCCACATCACTATCCTGTAATAAATTAACCAGTGTGTGGGGATGCATACAGAGAGGTGGCGGTATGCTGGGTTGGAAGAGCTGCCTGTTATGCCACATACAAAAAAGAGAAAACAGTCTAAACTTGACACCTTTCACTATAGTAATAATAGAGTGGAGAGCACTCTGGCAATGAAACCGCAAGGTCAGCCTGATTCAGACCTCTGAATACTTCTGATAAAAATTAAAGGCTTCCTACAAGAGATGGGGTCAAGCATAGTTTGTGGCAAAATACTGTAAAGTACAAGATGCTATTTGCATCAAGACGGAAGATAATTCACAGTGACAAATCACACCACTTTAACACTGCAGAAGAGGCCTCTGCATACACTGAAGCGAATACTGCAAACACCCGCAACAAACTACCCAAGTCATGCCCATCCATGTGGCTATGCTTAGTATTCATATCTATATGACGATGACAAGGGTCCTCTATTAAAACAAAAAGATCAAATGCTGATGAGTGTAGAGCTAGGAGAGCGATGGCCTGAGGTACCCCTGTAGAGAAGCTCGCAATATTTATTAAAGTATACATTGTTTGAGTTTTGGGTGATAATCCACTCCCAGCTAGGGTGATGTCGGTGAGGGAGGAGATGGAAGGAGGCCATTCATGAAATGGTTTATACTCTCGCTATACCGTTCATATGCTCTGGTTGAGTCACACTCATTCTCCATCACTGTTTGTTCAACCATCAGAAATGTAATGCATTGACTAGGTCAGTTAAATATCATAAACGATGTGTGATATCAATGAACCCGCATAAACTATTGATGACAAAAAACCAACTAACAGGACTGATCTGGAATGTTGGTGGTTTAAACAATGATTAAGGCACTCAAGAGCATAGCATAGATGAAAATACAATACCTGTTACCATTTTGCAGAAGATGCACCAGACAAGGGAAAGACAAACTATTTGGAAATCAATGGTCTGGCACGAAAGGGTAATCATCACTTGTTTCATAATCACGTTGGGTAATGACCTTATCCACAGCTCATTAGGCTTGTGTTTATAAAATATTGAGATATACGGGGGTAGATTTCTAATAATGGCAGGCTTTCTAAATGGGGGGGGGGGGGAGTGTGTGGGTGAATATATATGCCTCTAACCATGACACTGTCAGGAATCTGGGGTGGTGGAGGAGAAAAAGGTGTCTAAATCTAAACAGAGCGTAGGAAAAACTACATTTCCCAGCAGCCCTTTAATGTTTTGTAGTCCTTGCCGTGCGCGCGTATGGCCAGCTGTTCCTAATTAGTAACAGCTTATCAAGGGCCAAAGGCGCACGGCAGGTGTGGCTTATTGTTTTCATGAGGCGAAGCCATGCCGGAGGTTCGTGCGGTCTCGAGCACGCTCTAATCACGATTCAGGGTATGTGGCGGCAGCAGCACACAGAGAACTATGTGGAACGAGCGGCGGAGTCCAGGAAGTGTAAGGAGGACGCGCGCCGTCTCGTTTCAGCTCTGCTCTCATCCCGGTGCTGACACTGTGAAAGGAGCTGCCGCCTCGTTCAAGCTCCGCTCCTCTACCGGTGCTGACACTGAACGGGGCTTCATCTCAAGGCATCATCATTCTCCGTCTGGGGCGGCTTGCAAGTTCGCCCAGGCGCACAGATAAGTGCTTTATGAGTTTTGTTTGCTCTTGTGAGTTAACATGGGGCTATGTTTGCATTATTATCTTTTTGAGAGACTTCAATAGCATGTCTTTTGGGCAGAACACTATGATTAATCCATTACTAAGGGGGCATGCAGTGCAACCTACAGCTTAGTATTACAGTGTATATGTTTGTTGGAATCCATTCTCTGTGGAGTCGAATTCACACCTTTGGTCCTACATGTTCTATGAGTGTTTTATGTTGCTTACGCTTGCCCAAAGGGCCATGTGTCATGTTATTCATATTGGGAATCATATCCCATGAGTTTGTTTCATTGGTGCTTGCATATATATGTCTTCTATGTCCTGTTAATTACTGCATTTGCCTGTATCAAGGTGCTATTCGAGAGCACAACTACACTAGATAGGTACTAGTTTGGCCTGTATTAAGGGGGGGGTCATATGTTGAGATCTATGTGTGTGTTATGTTTCATGGTAGATTATCTACGCATTAGACAGTGTAGGTTTTTTCCCTGTTCTTTCCCCTATCCTATCCATTTTAGGTGTTTCCTAACCCTCTATCCGGTTTTCATAAACTTCCCCTCCCCGTCCACAACCTCTCCCTAACCCTCTTCCCCCCATTGGCTGCCACGTGGTATCCTGTGTTTTGGAATATCAGGTATCTGTGCTAACCACGGGTGGAGGGTTCACTTCATTTGGCTTCTGTGGTTCGGGGGAGTGTGTCAACACTTCTTCCCCTATGGTGTTGTTGACATAATAAGCCACCCCCAAATTGGGATACTTATAACCACCCGAGCCAAATGGAGGCGACCGCTCCGGCCTTGGCAGAAGTGCTTAAGGCGCTTCAGGATATTCAGATAGAGCTAGTACAAGCAAAACAGTAATCGGATACGCTAAAGGCCCAGGTACAGGGTTTGGTAGCTCGGCGAACAACGTTGGAAGGAGCTAATGTGGCAAGAGGTTCCCAGAGTCGAAATCCCACGATTATTGTCCAACCCTCCAGTAGTGTACCATTGGCAGCGCCAGAGCGCTTTTCTGGTGATCCTAGGAAGTACATGACATTCCTGACCCAATGTCGTCTTCATTTTTTGTGTAAACCTACTACGTTTGAATCCATTCAGGCTAGGACGGCATTTGTCATTTCATATCTAACAGGGGATGCAGCTGCATGGGCAATGCCGTTGGTTCAGAAAGATGATCCCTTATTATACAATTGGCATGGCTTTCTAGGAGAATTTGGCAGGTTATTTGATCGCAGAGAGGTGTCATTAGCTCAAGATAAGGAGCTGTTGGGATTAAGACAGGGTGGTCGGGATTTAGTCACATATGTTACCCAGTTTAACAGGTTGGTAATTGAGACCGATTGGCCAGTGGCGAAACAGACAGTGTTATTCTACCAGGGCTTACGTGAGGAACTGAAGGATGCCATTGCTCAAGTGGAGCCACAACCAACCACTTGCACGGCTATGATTGATTTAGCTCTTAAATTGGATCATCGCATGAATGAAAGGAAAGGAGATGAAAAGAGACCTGAAATGGGGCCTTTTGTGCGCTTAGACAGAAGCAGAGGAGGAAAGACAAGTGAAGTGGAACCAATGCAAATTGGTAGTGTAAGAGGACCTTTGTCAGCTGCGGAGAAGGAACAACGTAAGGTGAATAAACTGTGTCTCTATTGTGGGCAAGCAGGACATTTTATACGTACATGTCCTAATACTCCGCAGAAAAGTGGAGGCAGTGAGAGAAACACAAACGAAGTGGGAAAAGAGATGGGCCGGCCTTAAGGGGAACACAGGTGACAGGCCCGAGGGAGATCCAGTTCCCCAGATGGGTGGCAAACACAGTGGGGGGTATGACTTCTGACTTATATATTTTGGTGACGTTATGTTTTGCCCTGACAAAGCAGGAGGTTTTGGCAATGGTGGATTCAGGGGCTACTGGTAATTTCGTAGATATTACTCTGGCGGAACAGTTAGGATTGCCTTTGTGTGACAAGATCAAGGCGGAAGGAGTGCAGTCAGTGGATGGGTCTCCTTTGATATCGGGCCCTATAAAAAAGCAGTCAGCAAAATTGGAAATGATTTGTGGTCATGGGCATAGGGAGGAAATCACTTTTGACCTAATAGCAGCACCTCAATTTGGATTAATTTTGGGGATGCCCTGGTTGGTGCTGCATAATCCCAGAATTGATTGGGGAAAGCAGACAGTGTGGTTTGAGGAAAAGCAATGTCAAGAGCATATCTCTCCGGAAACAGGACCAGTGACATGGTTAGTGGAGAAGGGGTCTAATTGTGGGGGCAGTGGCGGAGGGAATTCCTGCACAATACAAAGAGTTTAGTGATGTGTTTGACAAAAGACTGGCAGAGCAATTACCTCCACATAGACCTTACGCTTGTGTAATAGATTTGGAGGATGGAGTAAAATTACCTTGCAGCAGAATTTATGCCCTGACAGAAAAGGAAAATCAGTATTTGCGAGAATACTTGGATGAAATGTTGACTAAGGGTTTTATTAGGCATTCCACATCCCCGGTCTCCTCACCTTTATTTTCTGTCCCCAAGAAAGAAGGTACTTTACGTACTTGCATTGACTATAGGGCCTTAAATAAGGTAACTATCAAGAATAGATTTCCATTGCCACTGATTTCAGTTTTGTTGGACCAAGTGAGGTCTGCTAAGATTTACACCAAGTTGGATTTGAGAGGAGCTTATCATTTAATACGGGTTAAGGAGGGGGATGAGTGTAACGCCCACCTGGTTCCCACGGGGGCGCTGATCTAGTCTGGATTACTGCGGCCTCTTCTAGCGTGATGCGCAGGACCCGGAACACCGATTGGACAGGACCTCCAAATCGTGCTTCCTTGGCCCGTAGGAATATCCTTCTGCAGATGAGAAAGGGGATTAACAGTCTGCAGAATGGTGTGCTAGCTCCCCCTTCTCCCCTCCGTTCCTCTCTATTCCTCCAAACCCGGTTTAAGCTCACCTAACCGTTTGGAAGGTTGAACTCTCCATCCTGCTTCTGGTGCAGGGGCGCGCGTTCGTCCAGTTACTTCACTGGTTTTCAGAATGACGCTGGCAAAATCCACTTGACTTTCCTGAGCGATGCGCCGCAAGTATGAAAGTTCAAAGTTCAAGTGAGGCCCCCTTTATGTTGTCTTATTCACCTGTGATCTGTGCTTTATTTCAGGTGCAGAATGAAGGCGATGCGTCGAGGGGTTAACCTGCCGAGGTGAGTAGTAATGAGGGCGATCCATCTAGATGTCCTTATCATTCCTCTGAAATGTATCTAGTCCTTTCCCCATAGGGGCCGGGGTACGGTACCTGCCAACGGGGCGGCGCCGACCCGAAATGTGGAAGAAAAGCCAGTAAGTATTATGGCTGTTAATCAGGCTTTCCTTCTGTGTGTCCTTCTGCTCACCTTTTGTTTCTTCCTCTCTCCCCTAGGTGCAGAGATGTGGCGTCCGATGCGGACAGCCGCGATGGAGCCGGGAGATGTCTCGAGGACAGGACAGGTGAGTGAAGCGTGGCGCTGCAGCGAGCAACGCGATGCTTTTAAATTGAAGTCTTCCTTCAGGGATGCTGGCGAGAAGATTCCGGATGCAGGTAAGAAGCTTGAAATAATCCTTGGTTTTCACCTTTCTCTTCTCTTCCTTCCTTGCAGGTCTTCCAGGTTCAAGACGGGCGTGGCTGTAGTCCAGGAGCAGGAGCAGACACGGTGAGCGTTAAGCTGCAGGAAGCAGAACAACGCGAAGCATGAGCTGCTGTCTGGGGGTGGCTTAAATAGCCCCCAAAGAAGTCCCAGGTATGTATCCTTCCCCAACTAGGTATGTATCCTTCCCTGGCCACGCCCGAGTGAAAAAATAGTCCCTATGAAAAAATAGTCCCTTTCAGGTCTCAGGGAGGCCTGAAGCGTGCAGCATGGTCTGCATCAGGTAAGTGCACAAAACACCTCCCTTTATGAGCCTGGCGCCTATGGCGCCAGGACTGATGTCCAACATGAGCTCGGCGCCAAAGGCGCCAGGACTGAGTCCAAAGAGTCCCTATAAGGGGCTGCTGGGCTTTTATCCGAGGGCATGATGCCTGCTTCCGGGGGTGCTGGGCCTGGCCTGATGCTCCGGGGGTAGGCATCATGACAATGAGTGGAAGACGGCTTTCAGAACTAAGTTTGGTTTGTTTGAATACCTTGTAATGCCTTTTGGTTTATGTAATGCTCCTGCTGCTTTTCAGTTCTTTATGCAAGAGGTTTTACAGAAATACATTGATGTTTTTGTTATTGTTTATATTGATGATATCCTGATTTACTCAGTCTCCGGAGCAGCATGTGCAACATGTAAAAACAGTATTGCAAAGGTTACAGGATTGTCAATTATGTGTCAAAGTGGAGAAATGTGCTTTTCATATAACACAAGTGGAAATTTTGGGATTTATTCTGACTAATACAGGCATTGTGATGGACCCTAAGAAAGTACAGGCAGTTAGAGACTGGCCGTCGCCACAATGCATCAAAGATATACAATCTTTTCTAGGATTTGCCAACTTTTATAGGAGATTTATCAGTATTTTCTCCAACATTGTTACCCCCATCACACATCTGTTAAAAAAGGTAGTGAAATTCACTTGGAGTGATGAAGCGGAAAACGCCTTTCAGAAGTGTTGAAAATAGCTTTCACTTCTGCTCCGGTGTTACAACATCCTAACACTGATGGAGTATTTTAAGTTGAAACAGATGCCAGTAATGTGGCGATGGGCGCTATTCTGTCCCAGAAAGATGAAAAAGAAATATGCCACCCGGTAGCATTTTACTCCAGAAAGTTGTCAGGGTGTGAGCAAAATTATTCTATAACTGATAAAGAATTGTTGGCGATTCGAGCAGCGTTCCTTGAGTGGTGACACTACTTATTGGGTGCTAGACATCAGGTGGTGGTGGTAACGGACCACAAAAATTTACAATATTTCAAGACAGCTCAAACCCTTAGTCCCAGACAATTGCGATGGTCTCAATTCTTTAATGAATTTGATTTTGTGGTTACTTTTTGACCGGGTAGCAAAAATGGGAAGGCAGATGCACTTTCTAGACAACAAAATTTGGAACATCCAGTAAGTGAAGTTAAAACTATTATCTCACCAGATAAAATTGTTTTTGGCCATGACCACACAAATCACAGACTTAGTAAAAAAGGCCTTAACATCACGACAGTTGGTACAGTGGCGGAACAGTCATCTGGCACGGAGTATACGAGAGGGGTTAGCCCATCATCTGAGCCGGTTATATTTACCAACACAAGGCTTTATTTTGGTGTCATCAGTCTCCTTTGGCAGGACATGCAGGGTTGAGAAAAATGCAGGCCATGTTGGAAAAATACTTTTGGTGGCCCTCCTTGAAACAAGACATGGAAAACTATGTGGCATTATGTAACAATTGTGCCCGGAACAAAGCAGAACATGTTAGAAAAAAGGGTCTACTGCAGCCATTATGTACTCCTGAGCAACGATGGACACACATTTCTATGGACTTTATTACTGATCTGCCACCTGATAAGCAATATGATACCATATGAGTAGTGGTAGATTATCTGTCAAAACAAGCTCATTTCATTCCTTGTGCATACCCGGGGCAGGTAAACTGGCTGAGTTATTTCTACAACATGTGGTTCGGTTACATGGGTTGCCAAAAAGTATTGTCTCAGATAGAGGCTCGCAATTTACCTCCAGATTTTGGGTGCTTTTTGTCGAATATTGGGAATAAACTGTGCTCTTTCTACCAGTTATCACCCACAGACAGATGGGCAGACAGAAAGGATGAATCAGACACTTGAACAATATTTACGTGGCTATTTGAGTGATGGTTGGACCTCCTGGGTGCAGGCTTTATGGTTAGCTGAGTTCACTTATAATAATACTTACCATACTTCCCTGGGAACGGCACCTAATGAATGTTTATATGGTCATGAACAAAAGATACCAGAAGAATTGCCAGAAACAGGTGATATGCCAGTTTTACAGGAGCGCAAACAGTTGCTTCTTGAGGCTAGACAGAAGGCACAAGAAAATCTGGAGAGAGCAAAAAGACAATACAAAGGGCAAGCTGACAAGCACTACCAGAAGGGTCCTCAATACAAAGTGGGGGACAGAGTTTGGTTGGCTACTCACAATTTGTCTTTAATAGGATCACGAAAATTTCTACCTCGATTTATTGGGCCATATGTGATTTGCAAACGTATATTGACACTGCTATGAAATTGCGTTTGCCTACATCTTTGCGGATACACCCAGTGTTCCATGTCTCATTACTTAAACCTGCAGCTCCAGGTATGACTACGAAGAGACCCCCAGCGATCATGAAAGATGGCCAGGAGGAATATGAAGTGCAGAGTATTATGTATGTTAAGAAAAAGAATCGACAATTTTGGTATCTTATTCAGTGGAAAGGGTATGGACCAGAAGATTGTTCTTGGGAACCCGCAGCTGAGGTACATGCTCCAAGGTTGGTCAGACAATTTCATAGGCAACATCCTGATAGACCAATCCCTTGCAAGGGCCCTGGGAGAGGATGGAATGTCAGGAATCTGGGGTGGTGGAGGCGAAAAAGGTGTCGAAATCTAAACAGAGCGTAGGAAAAACTACATTTCCCAGCAGCCTTTTGGCGTTTTGTAGTCCTTGCCATGCGCGTGTATGGCCTGCTGTTCTTAATTAGTAACAGCTTATGAAGGGCCAACGGCGCACGGCAGGTGTGGCTTATTGTTTTCATAAGGCAAAGCCATGCCGGAGGTTCGTGCGGTCCCGAGCACGCTCTAATCAGGATTCAGGGTATGTGGCAGCAACAGCACATGGAGAACTATGTGGAACGAGCGGCGGAGTCCAGGAAGTGTAAGGAGGACGCGCGCCGTCTCGTTTCAGCTCCGCTCTCATCCCGGTGCTGACACTGTGAAAGGAGCTGCCGCTGTGTTCAAGCTCCGCTCTTCTACCGGTGCTGACACTGAACGGGGCTTCATCTCAAGGCATCATCATTCTGCGTCTGGGACGGCTTGCGAGTCGCCCAGGTGCACAGAAAAGTGCTTTATGAGTTTTGTTTGCTCTTGTGAGTTAACGTGGGGCTATGTTTGCATTATTATCTTTTTGAGAGACTTCAAGAGCAAGTCTTTTGGGCAGAACACTATGATTAATCCATTACTAAGGGGGCATGCAGTGCAACCTACAGCTTAGTATTACAGTGTATATGTTTGTTGGAATCCATTCTCTGTGGAGTCGAATTCACACCTTTGGTCCTACATGTTCTATGAGTGTTTTATGTTGCTTAAGCTTGCCCAAAGGGCCATGTGTCATGTTATTCATATTGGGAATCATATCCCATGAGTCTTCTATGTCATGTTAATTACTGCATGTGCCTGTATCAAGGTGCTATTCGAGAGCACAACTACACTAGCTAGGTACTAGTTTGGCCTGTATTAGGGGGGAACTAGACCAAATCAAAAGGAGGACTATTTTTAGGGAAATATAACTGTGTATTGCCCAATTACGTTTTCACACTAATAATAACACAGTTATATCGATTTGTAGAGAGTTTTTCAAAGAAAGGCCAATATGCCTAATTGCGCTTTCCGAATAGTCTTTTTTTGCACTTATGGTGTGCTAAAAGACACATGCTCTATCACCTTGACTTAGGCATGTGTTAGCTGCCCCCCAAATGAAGATAAACATTAATTTTATTAGGTTTTCTCTGGGTAGGCAGGTGCAGATACAAATTAGTTAAAATTGTGAAGAATTTTCTTCAGCGAAGGTCTCTCTTGAGGTAGGTCGCTTCAGATAAAGAAAGGGTCCCTGGATACTTATAACAGGGTAACCCCGAATGGAACGAACAAAAACTGTGCGGTAAGTTTTTTGCACTAGGTTAGAGTCGTTCTCCTAGCCGACCGGTTTCTGTGGTGCAAATAAGTGGGCTACATTCATCAGGGCTTATACATGACATCTTGGTGTGTGCCTGTTGTTAGTCTCATAAAGCAGCTCTGTCTGCATTTCTTGATGTCCTCTCCCTGTCGGGATAACAAGAGGGAGGGAGGAGAGAGAGAGGGAAAGCAGCTGTAAATATCACATGCTGTCATTTCGAACTATTAGAAGACACTGCACTGGTGTGTCAAGAGGGGAAAAAGGCTTACCCGCTCCGTGTGATCTGGTGACTTAATCATGAACGGTGAGACGGCCCGATACCTGGGGGCCAAAGGACAATAATTAATGTCTTACTTGATATCTGAGTACTTCAGATCGGAAAGGTGACAGTACAAAGCGTTACTAAATGTTTTAACCAAATTGAGTAAATCTCCTGTCTAGCGCAACACGCACTCGGCGTTGTCGCTACACGTTTAGCAAACATTTATACAGGACATCCCGGGTGCTCACTAGGGCCCGCTTGTCTGACAACAGGGGGAGGGAGGTGGCTAAACCAGGTGTACTACAGGGGGCTTACCTCTGAGCAGAGTTCAGTCCGTATTACGAGCCGCGCGCGAGAGGGCTATGTCTGCGCGGGCCGTAATGGTACACTATTTATGTTGCCATGGGGTAGCGCGTTGTCACGTGATCACGCATGCCTGACTCTGGCATGGCCATCCCATAGAGAAGAGGCGGCGGCCATCACCAGGTCAGGCCCCGCAAGCCGCAGGTCCCCAGGAACTCAACATCAAGTGTTATGTGAGTGGAATGAATCCCCAATTTCCCATCATTATTATTGATGCAAATGCCTATATGTATCATCCTAGGCAGCCATTCACACATACAGCACTTATCACGAACACAATCAGGAACGCCAAGTCGGAGTGCATCAGAATCCCCTCCCCGCAACAGTCGATCAGAATGAATGTTAACCAACTGGCAGTTTGATTCATAAAGTAGCCAGAGTTTGCCAGCTGGTTGCTTCGTTCAATCCGTCTTTGTCTGTTTTGAGCCGGAATATCCAAAGTTGTTCACGTTTGAACAGTAGGTTCTGTAGGTTCCCACCTCTTGTCGGGATGGGCAATTTTTCAATTATTGTCCATGTGAAATCTTCCGGGGTGTGTTTAGCAGCTAGGAAGTGTTCTACCATAGGTGCCGTGATCTTCTTAGTGCGGATGCAAGATCTATGTTCTGCAAGGCGTGTTTTTATAGGACGTGTTGTCATGCTTATGTAGCGTTTGCCGCATGGGCATGTGATCATATAAATCACGTTGCTACTGTTGCAATTCGTCAGGGTTTTCTGGATCCACGGGTAGTGCCACCCTATGTTGATGGAGGTGGTTCTCTTGGTACTTGAGCAGGCATTACATGTGCCACAGGGGGTGTGGCCCGTCGCTGGGTTCTGCCCCCACAGTGTGTTCAATCTGGGTTCTTTATCTCTATATGAATGTACCAGGGCGTCACGTAGATTCTTCCTTCTTTTAAATGCAAACCTCGGGGTTCCAATACTATGCTGGCCAACGTTCAGAATTGGCCATAATTTCACAATCTCTTTCTTGATTTTGTTGGCAATTGGGGAGAAGCTCATTACTGCAGTTATAGTATTCTCGGCTTCATTGGGCTTGGCATGATGTTCCATAGTGACTTCTCGTGGGATGTTGCTGGCACGTTTTCGTGCCTGTTTGATTATTCGTTTAGGGTAACCCCTGTTACGGAGTTTGGCTGCGAGGCTTGCCGATTGCCGATTGTAGTCTGCTAGTGTGGAGCAATTTCTCCGGTATCTAAGGAATTGTCCAAATGGTAGGTTCCTTCTCAGACTGGTGGGGTGGAAACTTCCATATGTAAGAAGTGAGTTTCTGTCCGTAGGTTTATTGAATACTGTGCTGATGATGGTTGCGTTCCGTATCTCCAGAGTGAGATCCAGGAAATGTACAGATTCAGTGCTATGTGTCTCTGAGAATTTGAGAAAAGAGTTCTGCCCGTTGAGCCATATCATGAACATTGCAAGTTCTGGTTCGGTACCTTTAAAGATTAGTAACACATCGTCTATGTATCTAGCCCAAAGGTCCAAATTGGGTAGCCATGGATTGGTTAGATTGTAGATGATTGCTTCTTCAAAATTTGCTACATAAAGGTTCGCAAGACTCGGGGCAAAGGTAGCTTCCATTGCGGTCCCGGAGATTTGTTCATAGAACGAATTCTCATAGATGAAAAAGTTTTTAGTTAGGGCAATCTCTGCCAATTGCATCACCAGGGAGACTGGGGTTGTCATCGGAGGGTCTCTTTCCCGTAGTATTTTGTCAATGACTCTGAGTGTAGCCATTTGCAGAATCTTCGTGTAGAGTGATTCAATATCTAGTGTCACCAGAATGTTCACTGTGGGATCAAACGGTCGGTCCTTAATGAGTTCTAGCACAGCTGTGGTATCCTTCAGATATGAACGCATCTTTGTAACTTCAGGTTTCAAAAAGTAATCTACAAATTGTGACAGTGGTTCTAGTATTGAGCCTATCCCAGATACTATGGGTCTGCCGGGTGGTGGATTCCTTCCTTTGTGCACTTTGGGGAGGGCATAGAAGGCCGGTTTTTTGGGGTATTTTGGATTGAGGAATTCATATTCTTTGTTACTGATGAGTTCCTCAGCATTTGCTTCCTCAAGAATTGGTACTATCAGCTGTCTGATAGCTTCAGTGGGGTCCGTTCCAAGTTGTCTATAGCTCGCATGGTCTTGAAGGAGCTCCATCACCATACGGTGGTATGCCGTGGTGTCCATTATTACCGTGGCACCCCCTTTATCGGCTGGTTTTATGGTAATGGCATCATTATTGGATAAGGATTGGAGTGCCTGTCTGTTTTTCTTGGACAAGTTCTTGAATCCTGGCATAATCTCTCGCTCCAGTTCCTCCAGTCTCTTCAGGAGCGCTTTCTCAAACGTGATAGACTCTGGTGTAATGGCATTGGGTGGAGGATAGAATGTGGACTTCCCACTGAGGGTGGTGGCCTTGTTTTCTTCCGAGGGTGTCATTTGCCCGAAGTATTGTTTCAATCTGATTTTTCTGACAAGTTGTGCAATTTCAATCCTGGTTTGGAATGGGTCATGCTCGGCTGTGGGTACAAATGAAAGTCCTTTTTCAAGTAGAGCTTCTTCTTCTGGAGACAGGCTGTATTGTGAAAGGTTCATCACTAGGCTTTCTGTTCGAGGTGTGCTTTCCTGTGACCATACTACGGGCTGGTGGTTCATTCGTTCAGTGCTAGTGCCTGTCCTTGGCCGCGTCCTTTGCTGCGGGTAATTCGGGTAGATTGATTCTGCCATTGCACTTGCGGTTGCCAATTGCCTCTCCCTCTGTTTTTTACTTTTCCTTGCCCTCTTGGAAAAAAAGGGTCTCGATGGACCATTAATGTTTGGGGCTGTTCCCCCCAATGAGCTATCAGATCCTGAGATATTCGATCCACTCCCCGAGCTTCCACTTGAGAATGTCCATTGGTTCGGTCTTGCTCGGTTATTGTGGATTCTTTTTCTGTTATGTTGGTTTACTTGTTGGCCCGGCGTGGAGGTGTTATTAGCACTCAGGTCTTCATAGTATGCATCTGTGATATAAGGGTACATTTTTTCTTGTGTGTAGGCTGCCAGATCTTTCTTGAGTTTAGTGACTTTCTTATTTAGATTGAAGTCTCTAAATTCTTTAATTGTAGCCTCTAGGTCCTCCAGGCTTTTCTTATATTGGGCAAGGACATTCGAAGATTTAAGGCTCTCTTGTTTTTCTTCTATCTCCTTCATTAATTTTTCGGACACTGATTTGGCTGTATTGATTATTAGTATCAGCCAGTCCCTGGTGCATTTATTGGAGATGTAACTCCAGTCCTTCCTGAATTCTAATTACTACAGTAAATAATGAATGGAACGAACTGGAGGTCCTGAAAAAACAACTGATAAGAACCGAATTGCATGGGGCATTAATGACTGAGTATCTACGAGCCCATGCAGCCCCCTTAGGGTTGATCATTCGGATAGAACCCAGAATCTTCCTAGAACACTTAGAATTCAGGAAGGACTGGAGTTACATCTCCAATAAATGCACCAGGGACTGGCTGATACTAATAATCAATACAGCCAAATCAGTGTCCGAAAAATTAATGAAGGAGATAGAAGAAAAACAAGAGAGCCTTAAATCTTCGAATGTCCTTGCCCAATATAAGAAAAGCCTGGAGGACCTAGAGGCTACAATGAAAGAATTTAGAGACTTCAATCTAAATAAGAAAGTCACTAAACTCAAGAAAGATCTGGCAGCCTACACACAAGAAAAAATGTACCCTTATATCACAGATGCATACTATGAAGACCTGAGTGCTAATAACACCTCCACGCCGGGCCAACAAGTAAACCAACATAACAGAAAAAGAATCCACAATAACCGAGCAAGACCGAACCAATGGACATTCTCAAGTGGAAGCTCGGGAAGTGGATCGAATATCTCAGGATCTGATAGCTCATTGGGGGGAACAGCCCCAAACATTAATGGTCCATCGAGACCCTTTTTTTCCAAGAGGGCAAGGAAAAGTAAAAAACAGAGGGAGAGGCAATTGGCAACCGCAAGTGCAATGGCAGAATCAATCTACCCGAATTACCCGCAGCAAAGGACGCGGCCAAGGACAGGCACTAGCACTGAACGAATGAACCACCAGCCCGTAGTATGGTCACAGGAAAGCACACCTCGAACAGAAAGCCTAGTGATGAACCTTTCACAATACAGCCTGTCTCCAGAAGAAGAAGCTCTACTTGAAAAAGGACTTTCATTTGTACCCACAGCCGAGCATGACCCATTCCAAACCAGGATTGAAATTGCACAACTTGTCAGAAAAATCAGATTGAAACAATACTTTGGGCAAATGACACCCTCGGAAGAAAACAAGGCCACCACCCTCAGTGGGAAGTCCACATTCTATCCTCCACCCAATGCCATTACACCAGAGTCTATCACGTTTGAGAAAGCGCTCCTGAAGAGACTGGAGGAACTGGAGCGAGAGATTATGCCAGGATTCAAGAACTTGTCCAAGAAAAACAGACAGGCACTCCAATCCTTATCCAATAATGATGCCATTACCATAAAACCAGCCGATAAAGGGGGTGCCACGGTAATAATGGACACCACGGCATACCACCGTATGGTGATGGAGCTCCTTCAAGACCATGCGAGCTATAGACAACTTGGAACGGACCCCACTGAAGCTATCAGACAGCTGATAGTACCAATTCTCGAGGAAGCAAATGCTGAGGAACTCATCAGTAACAAAGAATATGAATTCCTCAATCCAAAATACCCCAAAAAACCGGCCTTCTATGCCCTCCCCAAAGTGCACAAAGGAAGGAATCCACCACCCGGCAGACCCATAGTATCTGGGATAGGCTCAATACTAGAACCACTGTCACAATTTGTAGATTACTTTTTGAAACCTGAAGTTACAAAGATGCGTTCATATCTGAAGGATACCACAGCTGTGCTAGAACTCATTAAGGACCGACCGTTTGATCCCACAGTGAACATTCTGGTGACACTAGATATTGAATCACTCTACACGAAGATTCTGCAAATGGCTACACTCAGAGTCATTGACAAAATACTACGGGAAAGAGACCCTCCGATGACAACCCCAGTCTCCCTGGTGATGCAATTGGCAGAGATTGCCCTAACTAAAAACTTTTTCATCTATGAGAATTCGTTCTATGAACAAATCTCCGGGACCGCAATGGGAGCTACCTTTGCCCCGAGTCTTGC
Organism: Ambystoma mexicanum; assembly: GCF_040938575.1. Taxonomy (NCBI): domain Eukaryota; kingdom Metazoa; phylum Chordata; class Amphibia; order Caudata; family Ambystomatidae; genus Ambystoma; species Ambystoma mexicanum. The sequence goes on from NC_090927.1 coordinate 994,544,616, forward strand.
GAACCTTTATGTAGCAAATTTTGAAGAAGCAATCATCTACAATCTAACCAATCCATGGCTACCCAATTTGGACCTTTGGGCTAGATACATCGACGATGTGTTACTAATCTTTAAAGGTACCGAACCAGAACTTGCAATGTTCATGATATGGCTCAACGGGCAGAACTCTTTTCTCAAATTCTCAGAGACACATAGCACTGAATCTGTACATTTCCTGGATCTCACTCTGGAGATACGGAACGCAACCATCATCAGCACAGTATTCAATAAACCTACGGACAGAAACTCACTTCTTACATATGGAAGTTTCCACCCCACCAGTCTGAGAAGGAACCTACCATTTGGACAATTCCTTAGATACCGGAGAAATTGCTCCACACTAGCAGACTACAATCGGCAATCAGCAAGCCTCGCAGCCAAACTCCGTAACAGGGGTTACCCTAAACGAATAATCAAACAGGCACGAAAACGTGCCAGCAACATCCCACGAGAAGTCACTATGGAACATCATGCCAAGCCCAATGAAGCCGAGAATACTATAACTGCAGTAATGAGCTTCTCCCCAATTGCCAACAAAATCAAGAAAGAGATTGTGAAATTATGGCCAATTCTGAACGTTGGCCAGCATAGTATTGGAACCCCGAGGTTTGCATTTAAAAGAAGGAAGAATCTACGTGACGCCCTGGTACATTCATATAGAGATAAAGAACCCAGATTGAACACACTGTGGGGGCAGAACCCAGCGACGGGCCACACCCCCTGTGGCACATGTAATGCCTGCTCAAGTACCAAGAGAACCACCTCCATCAACATAGGGTGGCACTACCCGTGGATCCAGAAAACCCTGACGAATTGCAACAGTAGCAACGTGATTTATATGATCACATGCCCATGCGGCAAACGCTACATAGGCATGACAACACGTCCTATAAAAACACGCCTGGCAGAACATAGATCTTGCATCCGCACTAAGAAGATCACGGCACCTTTGGTAGAACACTTCCTAGCTGCTAAACACACCCCGGAAGATTTCACATGGACAATAATTGAAAAATTGCCCATCCCGACAAGAGGTGGGAACCTACAGAACCTACTGTTCAAACGTGAACAACTTTGGATATTCCGGCTCAAAACAGACAAAGACGGATTGAACGAAGCAACCAGCTGGCAAACTCTGGCTACTTTATGAATCAAACTGCCAGTTGGTTAACATTCATTCTGATCGACTGTTGCGGGGAGGTGATTCTGATGCACTCCGACTTGGCGTTCCTGATTGTGTTCGTGATAAGTGCTGTATGTGTGAATGGCTGCCTAGGATGATACATATAGGCATTTGCATCAATAATAATGATGGGAAATTGGGGATTCATTCCACTCACATAACACTTGATGTTGAGTTCCTGGGGACCCGCGGCTTGCGGGGCCTGACCTGGCGATGGCCGCCGCCTCTTCTCTATGGGACGGCCATGCCAGAGTCAGGCATGCGTGATCACGTGACAACGCGCTACCCCATGGCAACATAAATAGTGTACCATTACGGCCCGCGCAGACGTAGCCCTCTCGCGCGCGGCTCGTAATACGGACTGAACTCTGCTCAGAGGTAAGCCCCCTGTAGTACACCTGGGTTAGCCCCCCCCCCCCCCCTCTCCCCCTGTTGTCAGACAAGCGGGCCCTAGTGAGCACCCGGGATGTCCTGTATAAATGTTTGCTAAACGTGTAGCGACAACGCCGAGTGCGTGTCGCGCTAGACAGGAGATTTACTCAATTTGGTTAAAACATTTAGTAACGCTTTGTACTGTCACCTTTCCGATCTGAAGTACTCAGATATCAAGTAAGACATTAATTATTGTCCTTTGGCCCCCAGGTATCGGGCCGTCTCACCGTTCATGATTAAGTCACCAGATCACACGGAGCGGGTAAGCCTTTTTCCCCTCTTGACACACCAGTGCAGTGTCTTCTAATAGTTCGAAATGACAGCATGTGATATTTACAGCTGCTTTCCCTCTCTCTCTCCTCCCTCCCTCTTGTTACCCCGACAGGGAGAGGACATCAAGAAATGCAGACAGAGCTGCTTTATGAGACTAACAACAGGCACACACCAAGATGTCATGTATAAGCCCTGATGAATGTGGCCCACTTATTTGCACCACAGAAACCGGTCGGCTAGGAGAACGACTCTAACCTAGTGCAAAAAACGTACCGCACAGTTTTTGTTCGTTCCATTCGGGGTTACCCTGTTATAAGTATCCAGGGACCCTTTCTTTATCTGAAGCGACCTACCTCAAGAGAGACCTCCGCTGAAGAAAATTCTTCACAATTTTAACTAATTTGTGTCTGCACCTGCCTACCCAGAGAAAACCTAATAAAATTAATGTTTATCTTCATTTGGGGGGCAGCTAACACATGCCTAAGTCAAGGTGATAGAGCATGTGTCTTTTAGCACACCATAAGTGCAAAAAGAGACTATTCGGAAAGCGCAATTAGGCATATTGGCCTTTCTTTGAAAAACTCTCTACAAATCGATATAACTCTGTATTAGGGGGGGTCATACCTTGAGATCTGTGTGTGTGTTATGTTTCATGGTACATTATCTACGCATTAGACAGTGTAGGTTTTTTCCCTGTTCTTTCCCCTATCCTATCCATTTTAGGTGTTTCCTAACTATCCGGTTTTCCTAAACTTCCCCTCCACATCCACAACCTCTCCGTAACCCTCTTCCCCTCATTGGCTGCCACGTGGTATCCTGTGTTTTGGATTATCAGGTTTCTGTGCCAACCACGGGTGGAGGGTCGACTTCATTCGGCTTCTGTGGTTCGGGGGAGAGTGTCAACACTTCTTCCCCTATGGTGTTGTTGACACACTGCTCAGTTGTTTGACTCCTTAACTGCTAAGTTACATTAATTTATTGAACACAAATTAATCATGGGTGGAGATGTTAACACTATTACTCATTTGTCCTTGGACAGATAAACAACAAAAATTACTCCAATGGGGAGATCAGCTAAATCACTATCCCTATGCGAGAAATTTGATTTGATAGACTCCTGGCTGCACAGCAATGGCAGGGCTAAGGGTTGCACATTTTACTCTGGAACACATGGCTCCTACTCTAAAAAAGACATGTGGCGGGTGAGTCGAGTGTCGATTTTCCACCAGTGTCAGACCATTCACTTGTCATGTTGACCCTGACTGTACCTAAAAAGAAAGGGCCCAAGCAGCTGGCAGTTCAAATGCTAGGCACTCGCTGACAGGGCTTTGCAACACACTGAACTCTTGGACAAATCGGTGACGCAAGCAAAAATAAAGGCTCAATTGGTGAATTGGCTAGAGGTAAAGACTCTGGACCTGATGGCATAACCATGGGATGTTAAAAAGGCACATGCGGACATTGTAGCACCTATTCTTACAGAAGTACACCAGGAGGCCCTAGGATATGGTTTGCTCCTGCTTCAATGTTCGATGCGAATGTTAAGATGTATTTCTAGAAGCTGGCCTGGTGGACAGATTTTAGGAAGCCACCCCAGTTATGATGAACAGTGAGCTCTGAGAGGTTAGCCAAAACCCAATCAAGGTATGTGAATGAGCAGTCAAGGCTTAGTCTCAGGACGGTGCGAGTGGGGAAAGGGGCCCCACAGAACAGTACACAATAATTCAATTTAGACAGTCCATTATAAAAAATAAATTTGTTAGGCCTTTAGACCATACTGAAAAATGAATTTAGCAGACAGTACTATCACACAATACTCTATAATACAAATATATACTATCACCAGTATGTTCACTTATTATACTTCATCAAATAACTCAACCAAACAATGCTAGTAAGTAATGCAGATGCAGTAATATGATGGGAACCAGTCACAAGACCAATCTCCTCACTTTTAAAGACCAAACCCTAAGATGAAGGGGGCCTTGTGTTCAAAAGTCACAGTGTCCCACACAATGTTTATCAAGGGTAGGAGTTCTCTTTAGGACGGATGCAATGGGCTTGTGGTGGTGATAAGTTTCAAACAATTTAAAAGTTCTGCAACAATTTCACCAAGGTTAGGTAAGTTCTCTCCTTTCTTCCTGACCCAGGTTCGATGCCCAAAGGAGACAGGAGATAAAGAGATTTTTTCCCAAATGTTACCCTATGGAGCAACCCATTAAGACAGACACACTGATGCTTACTTACCCCCCCATCCCTGATATTTTCCCAGATGTTGTGGATCGTCTTGCGGTTGCTGGGGGCTAGATCTTCCGTCCTTTGTTCTGGTGAGGGTGCACAGGAGTTGGGGGGTTCGAGGATTTTGCCAGTCGGGTGCAAATGCAAGATGCAACCCCTGTCTCCGAAAGAATGCAGAATCCAACAATGCAGGCTTCCTTGGAACACTTCACATGATGGGGGAAGGCGAGTTTCAGCGCTGATAACTGTTTGCAGGCAACAACAGGCGCCCTTCCAGTCACAGTCACGAGAGCTGATCCAGGAGAGGTTCTCTTTAATATAGGAAGCTGGAATTCTGGGAGAAGGTCACTTGTGGCACACACTTGCGACCACCAAAGTTCCAGACTCGAATTTGGAACAGCAAAGTTTATGGCGAGGTAACATACGAGCAAGCCAGTCAATCAACCGAGCAGTCCAGGGACACGTCTGATGGCGCTGAGGGGCTGGATCCTCGAGAAGGCATTGAGACTAGTGGGCACTATTAGTCATACGAGCTGAAGCACCACTCAGCCTCTTTGGAGATCAAGGAGAAGAGCAGGGCTTCAATGGGCTGGACAATGGAAGGGATGTTGGGCCACTTCAGGAATAGTCTGCAGATTTTGACTTGTCTGCTCAGCTTCAATGGATTTTTGGCTCCAACGTAGATCTGAACAATAGCTGTGGAGGTCCTCCTTTTAACCAAACTCTGAGCTGGAAGCAAGTTGAAGACCCCCCCCAACCCCCCAACGGGAAGGATCAGCACCAGACCTTCTGGTACCAAGGATGTGGACTGGGACTAGACTGTCCCAGCCCCCTTCCTGAGTCAGACACACAAAGGCTCACTAGCCTGCGAAAGCAGCAGCTTTCCTGGTAAGTGCATGACCTTATTAGGGGTTTCCTGACCTGAGAAGGCAGGAAGAAGACCATACTAAATTATGGCTAAAGAACAAGCAAAGGTCTCGTGGCACAGTCATTTTAGGGCACTAGCTACAAGAGAGACAAGATTTCCAAATACTGATATCTGAAGGGCTGATCCATTTCCCTATAACAAGTGAGCAAAAGCTGCAGACTTCACGTTCATTCAAAAAGTTAGGACAGAATTAAAAACAAAGCAAATCGAATGGGGTTCCGACTGTTTGAGGACATTTCTAAATTACTTTTATTAAATAATAAGAAAATGATCTAGCTTTCCCTAGTCTAAAGGGTTTTCCCTACCTATTTAAATGAACTAAAGGTGCTTATCTGATGTCAGGAAGTCCAAAAGAAAGAAAAGTCATCCGTCCAAAACTAGTTCTATCCCGACGCTACCACTAAGTAACTAAAGCTAAATGATTTCAGGAGATTAATCTAATTCTCCTGATGTCGCAGTCTTTCCGGTGCAATACAAAAGAGGTGATGGCTGGAAGGTTTGGAATGAATCTTAACCTCTGCCATTGCTCTGGGCAACCCTTGAGGCCATCATTCTTTTCCTGCCAAGCCATTACAAAAAGGGCAAAAACCATATGCAAATCAGGCTTGGTCCCACCCCAAAAGGGGCATTCTAGCCTGAACTGCTTGGTCACATCCCTTCTGCACGAGACCACAAGCATCCCTAAACATGTTTTTCGGGCCAATCAGCTCCTGCAAAAGATTTACACTTCAAGTCAATGAATGTTTCTGTATACAAAGCCGATTCTTAGTCCTGTAAAGAAGAGAACAGACAATGCAGGCCCCAATAATAATTTTTATACTTTCTATAAAGTGCTGGTTTTATTTTTCATTCCAGATTTGTCTATTCTCCCTTTAATAAAGGTTGCTGGGTACTTTCATATAATTGGAATTACACTCTTGTAGATGGGCTACTGACATCACCACATTTCATCACATGTATTTCAAATAATGTGCGCAGGATGCAGTTGATCGATTTATCAATACAAAGTAATCATTTGCATCCTTTCCTTTTGTATGTATTCCCCAAAAGGTTTTTTTTTTTGTAATTAAAAACAAACACAGAAATGTTCTAGTAGGGAAAAAACACTATTGCAGCAGCTACAGTAAAGTACTGCCATCATTCAAACACTATCAGAAACATTTTGGGGTCTCTTATCATCTCGATGGATTTAGTTAGCTGAAAGAATGTCATACCTAGGTATTGCTGGTCGAGGTGGGTGGAGGAGGCTCAAACCAACTATCTCCATTTGATCTTATGCACCACCTTACTCACCCTACCAAGGACCAACCAAAGTTGACCCAATTATCTTGCTCCACTAGCAATGTTGACTTATGCTGACTTAGTGGGGGGGAGGGGATGCTAAAAAATAACCGAAAACGTGCATCAGGTCAGAAGAGATTTTCAGATCTGTGACATTGGACTTTTGTAAAAGGAAAGTGATCAGTTAAACACAGTGAATCCACAATTTTGCTATCTAGTTTACAACCTTTATGGAAATGTGGACATAAAACTTACCTTAACTTTATCAGCATCTAATTAAATAGGTCTGTAACTGAAGTAGCAGCAGAAGTGGTCTGCCGTTGACAAGTGTGGAGGACCTGTATTGTCTCAGTCTCTATTGTGGGGGTCTGGCTTGTGTGCACGGATCCAAGGAGGAAAGCTACATATCCCCAGATGCCGCGTGAAGTGAGGCGCGGAAGTGGCAGCAGAAGTGTGGTCCACCGTGCCTGGGACTAGATAATTTGCAGTGGTGAGTTTATTAACGTATGTTTTATCACTTTTGCAACTCCTGCTAAAATTGAAATTTCGCTGCACCTACACTTTCTAATGAACTCATTCCTTACGAAGCAAAGCGAAGGCTCTGCAACCCGCCAAGATATTATTAGCAAAAGTGCCTCATGCTTCAATTAGTGCCATCACTCAGCAGCAGGAGGCTCTGCCTCTTTCAATGAACAATCTGCAGATAATTTGAGTGCTCTTCCTTTCAGTGCCTCTGCAACGTTATTTAACGCACAAACCCATTTTAAATGTAATGACAGTTCAGTCTAATTTTTCAGATCTCATATTCCCCATTCACAACTTTCACGGGGGTCCACGAAAATGCTGCACCAGTTGACCGTAGTATTACCTTTTGGTCAGAAGCTTGCTTAAATCCGGACGAAAATCTTTCACAGTCGCCATCCCTGTTTAGGGGTGATTCACCTAAAATAGGCTCACCAAATGGTACTTTTCCTTTGGTGTCGCCCCCTATTGGGTTTGGGGGCTCCTCCTTTTTGGGATCTTCGATTAAAGAGGTTCCCCTGCTCGGGGCTTAGCACTACATGCATTAACGTTTACTCTCTCTGTCTCAATTGGCAAACTCACACGAGAGTATTTTGGATACGTTCTGTGAGCAGTGCACGACACTCACTGCTATTGCTTCTAAACTTTAATTGTTGGAGGGTTTCATTTATGGATCAGTCCGTAATACGTCTGATAGAATACAGGATGTTTACATATGAGCACAAAGACAGCGGCACAAGATGCAAGAAAAAACCCACAAACTGAGTAGTGAAGACAGTAGTTTTGAAAAGACGCACCCAGAGACATCGGTAGCACCTATATATTTTACTCCAACGCAGTCATTAAAGCCTCAGCCTAAGTCTGCCGTACAAATTTGTGGTTCAGTCGTTCTACATACGGACAATGACAAAAGCACGAATACAGCGGCCGTGTGTTATTTCATGGACCAAAAACCAAAGAACATTAAGAATCCACCTAAACAAAAGTCAAAGGGAACACGTAAATCTGTAAGGAATTTGTGAGAAATTTAAAGACCCGCAGTCCCATGACATTTACTCCTGATATGCGATACCCGAGATTGGGGAGGTTGGTGTATCATCTCCCGCCTCCCATCCAGATTTCCACTTCTTCTTTCCTGCCTCCTCCCATTCAGGGCTCAGCATCTGATTGGCCTTGATAGGCCCTTTGCAATCGTACTACTGTATGGCTGCATTCTGTGTTTGCCACTTTGCCATTGGCGACTGAGGCGATAGCTGGACATTGTAGCCCCTCCTGGGCCTTGGATAATCCAAAATGTGTGTTTTGGTTGAGCCCCCAGACCCTGATTTTTCGGCAGTGTTTTTCCCCTTTTCTTCCCATCTCCCACTTCCCATCCCACCCCCCCTGATTGGTCAGATCACTGTTCATTACTGACCTTCCCAGTGGCAAGCCATATAACAGCAGCGACTATGTAAGGCAGGAGTGGCCAGCTTAAGAATAGAGCCTTCAACTCTACCCTGAACACCATGCCACAAAGTAGACTCTCAGATTTAGGTGTGTTTTCTCTGGTATTTAAAATTGCATTGTGTAAGCAGTGCCGTCTGTGGTTTTCGCCTTCTTAGCAAAGCTTTCATCTAGCGATCTTTTCGACCATTATCTGAGCGTTTTCGTCTTGTCCAATTGTCTACTATTATCTTGTCACTCTGTCTCGTCTGCTTGCGCCCCTCCTTGTTGCCCTCCCCTAGTGTTCTCCCCGCACCCTCCAACCCCCTTCCTCTTCTCTCCTCTCCCTACCTACTGTATGGTGCTCTCTGTCTCTCCTATCTTTTCTAACTACTTCTCTATCGACTATCCTGCTCTCCGCACTACATCTGGCAGGAAGAATTTTAAAAAGGACATCCTGGTCTGCAACCCAGGCCTCCCTATCGATGACACCTATAACAGTGCTTCCTCCAGGCAAACTCTCACCAACAGCCTCTTTATCGCTCCCTCGCCAGACCTATGGACTCTTCATATGGTCTCTGTGCTTTCTCCTTTTTCTTCTTTCCCCATTAATGATGGCACCCGGGGGGAGGTCATCATTAATGTTTACCTTAATGGTACCGTCTTGGTCCAAGGACTCCAGGCCAACCTTCACCTCTTTGATAGATGCTTCCCGCCCCTCATCAATTTCCTTCCTTCTCCTGTTGGCCCCTCTCTTCCCTCCATGGGTTCCTGGTCTCCCTCTACTGTCTCTTCCTTGGCTATCTTGCCCTCTCCTCCGCCCTCTTCTGCCCCCCCTCAGGCTTCTTCTACACCTTCGCAGGGCGTACCTCTGATTTGAACCCCTCCGCCAGAAGTCTTTCAAGGACGGCAACCTTCTCCACATTGCCACTCTAAATTCTTGCTCAACTGTTAAACACATCTGCTGCCTCCTGGAAGATCTTGACCTCGACGTCCTCAGTCTCACCGAGACAAGGTTCATGGCCAGCTCTGTCACAAGCTTTGACACTCTCCTCCTTGACGGCTACAAGATCCTCTTTGGTCCCGGAGGAGGTGTAGCACTGATCTTCCCTGAGTGGATTCCTGCCTCTGTCATTCCTACGCAGGCCTACTCCTCTTTCGAATGCCTCGTCTGCAGGCACTCCCTCTCTCCTAGCCATTCCCTTACTGTGGCTACCATCTATCGGCCACCTTGTCATATCTCCTTCCACTGAGTGGGCGGACCGCTCCTCTTTCCTCCTGGTCTCGGCCACTCAACTTTAACATCCACCGGGATGCTTCCGGTCCTTCCGTTGGACTCTTGCGACCTATGCGACTCTCTCTCACACTCTATCCTCCCCTATGGCCCAACTCACTCTGCAGGGCACACTCTTGATGTTCTGATCTCTACAGACCTTCCCCTTTCCATCCCTCTCACCACTCCTCTCTCCTGGAGTGATCACTTTCTCCTTTCCTCCCAGCTCACTCTCTCCACCCCTCAGGTCAAGCCAACTCCAGCATTGCCACCTACCTTCTCGGTTATCCGACCCAGGACGCATGTGTCAGTTGAGGCTTTTGCCGCCACTTTCTCTCCCCCCCTCTACCCCTTTGGCTGACTCACACCCCGACACAGCCCTCTCCATGCTCCACTCTGCTATACCTGATACTCTCAATGTTCTTGCCCCAGTCATGAGGATCCGATTGAAGGCCAAGTGCAACTCCTGGTACGACTCAGACCTCACCACCCTTAAACGCAATTGCAGGGTGGCTGAGAGAAAATGGTGTGCTTCTAGTACTTTCTCTGACAAACTGGCCTGCCGCCTGCTCCAAAGGCAATACCGGCTCTCTGTCCACACCAAGAAGCGAGCCCACATCCAAATCTCCATCTCTGAGGCATCTAACAACTCAGCTGAACTCTTTAAAATCTGCAAGGAGCTGGCTAATCCTGCTGCAGTCTCTACCTCTCCTGTCCCCTCCCAGGCCATCTGCACAGCCTTGGCTTCTCATTTCATCTCTAAAACTCAGGACATCCTGTCCTCTCTCTCTTCCTCTCCTCCTCCTCCCTCTACTCCCTGCTCTTCCTCTGGCCCTTCTTCAGCCTTCTCTCCTCCTTCCTTCTCTGCCTTTCCCCTGTTCTCCCCAGATGAGGTTTCTAGACAAGTCTGACCTATGAAAGTCTTGTCAAAACAGGTTCACCCCTGTTCCTCCAAAACCATCAAGGACCACATTGACACCTGGCTCCTGCTCTTGCTGACTTTTGCAACCACTCCTTTGCCAGTGGAGCTTTCCCTTCCCCCCTGAACCACTCCCTTGTGCACACTCTTCGTAAGAAACCCTCTGCCGGCCTGTCCTGCCCAGCTAACTATCGCCCAATCTCCATCACTCCTTTCCTGGGCAAGATCCTGGAAAAGCTGGCCATTTCCCAGCTTAATCTTCACACTGAATCTGTTGGTTGTCTCCATGACCATCAGTATTCCTCTCCTCTAGCTCTACCTGTGGTGTTCTCCAGGGGTCCAACCTCTCTCCCTGGTTGTTCAAACAATACCTGGCACTTCTTGCCCACTGCATTGCCGCTCTCTGCCCCAACTTTCAGTACTATGTGGATGACACTCAACACATGTTCAGGCTCCCTTCCACCACTTCTTCTCCTTCTCTCATCTCTAACTGTCTGCTATCCAGGAGTGTTGTGCCGCCAATGATCTCTGCCTTAATGCCAATAAGACAGAGATTCTTCTCATCGGCACACCTGCTCCATCCTTTCCTATCACTCTCTGGCCGGCCTCTCTTCGACCTCTTACTGCTCCCACCTGTGAGGCTATAAACCTCAGGGTCATCTTCGACTCCACACTCTCATTCTCTTCTCACATCTCTGACATCTCTACTACAACGAGGTATTCTTCTTTTCCTCTCCTTCCCCCAGAAGCTCACAGTCACCGGAGCTCTGGTTCTCTCTAGGCTGGACTACTGCAACAGCCTCTTTCTAAATATGCCTGCTTCTACTCTGCATCCTCTGCAACTCATCCAGAACAGGACTGCAAGACTTGTTCTTGGCCTCAAGACCAGGGATCATATCTCTCCAGGACTGAAATCTCTGCACTGGCTCCCAGTGACTGCGAGGACTAAGTTCAAACCCCTCTGCATTATCCACAAGGCCTTATGAGGCCTAGGGCCTCAATACCTTCAACTCTCTTCCTAAATATCTTCCTTCTCGAGCTCTTTGCTCATCCGCCTCCAACTCCCTCAGGGTCAGTCGCTTCTCCAAGCAACAAGTTGGTGGTAGATCTTCGGCTAGGGCCTCCCTATGGAACAGCCTCCCTGAAACTTGAGGAGAACCATCTCCGGAAGCACCTCGAAATCTTCCTCTTTGCTTCTGCTTACTCTCCTCTCCCTTGCTGAACGCCTGGCTGAAACTGCATCTGTCACCTGGCTACCCTCTGATCGCGGCCCAGGCTCCCTCCAGTTGCACACCTGCACTGCGTCCCTGGCAGCCCCTGGACTTGGTGACTGTTTTCTGTATCCCTACAGTCCCCTACATGCACTTGACACATGCTGTCTGCACTTAGCCTTGCACTTGCCACCAGCTGGCCGTACCTTTTTTACTTATTGCTTTTATTTATTCTATTTATTTTTTATTGTCGATCCAATGTACTGCACTGTTCCCTTCCCCTCCCCCACACTTTTCCCCTTGCCCCTCCCCCTGAACCTGCTCAATCTCAATGTCACCTGGCCTAGTAAGTTCGTTGTCTCTGTCACACCTCTGCTCCCCCTCCCTTGCCTCGTCGCGCCTTGAAACACTTGTGTATAGGCGCGTTATAAATGCCATATCATATCACCCTCAATTATACTCATGAGAAAATAAACTTTTAGATCGACATCATCTTTACCACCAAGAAAGGCTACGTGTAACAAAGGGGACAATTAGAGCCTTCTTGAAACCGATCTTAGAAGCTCCTGAAGAACAAAATGTCAGTGACCTTTCAACTTATGAGGAGACAGACATGGGCGACCAGCCTCTAGATAATATCTCTACTCATTCAGTGCAAGAGATCTTGGATGCTGTTAAGTCTGGATGCCTCTGGCTCGTCTATGCCCATTATGACTATAAGATCACTAACAGCTTCATGCCATCATACTCGGGCCTTATCAAACATTTCTGCAGCTCCAAAGCCTCTTGCTTTGAAACCTTTGGCTCCAATATTCCTCCCACATGGCAAGACCCAACACCTCCTGATGTTTTAGGAGGACAGAAGACAACCTCAACTAAGTCTTTTAGTGCTCAATCCAACTCATTATTGGACTCCTCTAAAGGGAATTGGTTAGCAGTTCAGTCCCTAGGGGGTGCAAGATCTATGATTTCTCATAACTCAGCTGTGGAGAAAAAAAGAGGAAAAGGTCAATAGTTTTGGTGATCCAGAATTTTTGCCAACATGTTTTAGTTATTTTCTGCTGTCTCTAATGTTTAATTACAACCAAAGACATAGCGCAGGTGGAATTCCCACTAGAGAATAGATTTAAGTTTAGTAAAACTTAATTTTTACTTTTGGGTGGTAAGGAATGTGGTGTTAGCGAAATCTGAGGCATTATTATTGTTGGGCTTCGATGTGTTGCGTTAGGTAAATTTGGCAAAGCGTTGCAACATTTCTACAGATGCAAAAACAACAAGGCCTTCCAAAGAAATGAGCGGGTGCAAAGTTCATCCCTAGAAATCAGTATTTATACTGCAATTGGGAGAGAGCGACGTTTATTAGATCTGAACTCTGCAAAAACGTGCCATTTGTATTATTGGAGCTCCAGCCTAAATACGTTACATGGTGGCACCACAAGTGGCAAAGCTACATTAGATTCTTTGATTCTCTTGGTTTCCTGGAATTGTAGGGAGCATATGCATCTAGTCTCCACTTTTGATACCGAGTACCAAGACCATTGTGTAATTAACATAAATAGCCTGCACCTGAAGCCAATGGGGCGGTATAAATGGCCTGCTCAGGTGAGGCAAATGGAGAGAACTGGAATTCGTGTGGATTGCTTGCAGACAGAGAGGCTGATGGTGCTGCAGAGTCGTTGCAGCAGAAACAGACTGTGGCTAGCATTGTCAAAAGGTCTCTGGTGGCAAGAGCAGGCTGCCGACCTCCAGGAGTGGAGAGGACTCCCTCTCCAAAAACCTGATGTCTCGGTGCCCGAGAAGAGGGGCCTGCCGAACGGGGAGCAGGTGCCAAGAAGAACTGGCCAGAGTGGAGAAGGATACCCGAATACAGCGTCCCCAGTGAGTCAAGAGAGGCAGTGTGACTCCGGGACGCTGTGGTGCGAGCTGCGTGCTGAGAAAAGGTCGGAAAGCTTGCTGTTATTGCCGCTTCGGAAAGGTAAAACACAGATGATGGATGCAAACTATGTTGTGAAGGTTGATGAACTTTGTGAAAAGAGAGTTTTGCGAATTCCGAACTGTAAAGCAATTGAAAAGGCAGTGGAAGGGCCAGAAAATTAGTTAAGTGGAAAGTGAAAGATGTGCACAGATGTGCACATTACCAGCAGGAGATTGAACTGGGAATTTGCCATTAACTCGTTTTGAATATGAAGCATTTTGAATGCCGAAACAAAGGAAAATGATAATTACTCAATGCCACATGCATGAAAAGCCGAGGAAAACGTTCCCTGATACAAAGGAACTGTGAATTAGAATTCATTTGTAATGAATATGAATATGATGAACTGTAAAGTGCTGAAGTTGAGGAAAAGCAAGCATTGTCTAAAGCCATAAGAAAAAGAAGAATTGTACAAGTTGTTGCAAAACTAAGAAAATGGTGCGATACTTCAACAAGTGAATAGTGGCAAAGACAAGTGTTGGAAAAGACTGCCAGAATATAAGTCTGATACCACTGTTGAGCTGAGGCAGTGGTGGTACAACTGTGGAAAAGAAGCCGATCAGGTGTGTCAGTTGTGAGACCTGTAATGGAGGGACTGTGTGGTCTGACTACTGCGCCTAGACCGAATACACCCCACTCAGGAAAAGCCACTTGAAGCATTTATAAGTTTATGATTGAACATACAGAAAAGCCTGTGCTTTGTGAACATAAAGTGTTGAACTTTATGATTCTGATGAAAGATCCAGGAGCCTGAAAGTTGAGAAGAATCCAAAGGAAGTGTGTTGTTGTGAAAACAGTGAAACGTGAAAGCTTGGGGAGGGGAACCCCTTTTGATGGACATTGAACTCCTTGGAATCCTGGGGAAGGGAGAGCCCCTTCAGGACAAAGAGCTGGAAGAAGCTACTTTTGTTTGAACACTTATTCTTATGAAGCCAACATCCCTCCACAGTTTGAACAAATAGATGTGAGGACAAGTATAGGTTTTGGACGCAGACATATATTTACTTTGGATTTCTTGACACAGACTATCCTTAGGTTTCTATCCTTAGTTTTATTTAGGTAGGGAAATCCCACCTTAGCATAGGGCAAGGTAGGCCTTATCACCACCTCATCGTGATTTTAATAAAAGTTTATAGCCCAAACATTACTCTGTTGCCTGCGTCTACTTCCTGATGCCTTCACAGCTCTTAGAAACAATGTTGGTATTAACATTACACAAGTAGACTCCAATAGGAATGACATTCAGCTGATTAAATTGTCATGGTTAAACAGTGTTTCAGGAGGTAACTGTTTGACTTATGTGTTTAACTTGTATTTTAATCCTAAGAGGGAAAAACTATCAGTGTTCCTGGAATCTATTTCAAATCTGCTCTCACAGGTCAGGTGTGAAAACCCACCAAGCGTTATTTTGCTGGGAGATTTAAATTGTGAATGTCTTGACCCCCAGTATTATTTACTAGATGAAAGAATTAGAGCATCCCCTTTAGCAAAAGAGAGGGATGCTTCATTTCGAGAAACAGTGAGAAACTGGTGCTTGCCATTAGTGAATGGGAATAATGGCAGAGATATGCCTCTGCTTTTTACATGGCAAAATATCTTTGTTCAATCTACCTTATATATTTTTCTGTCTCATGATTCATATTGTTTATTTTAGGGTTTTAAAGTTATAGACTCACATTATAGTGATCATAGTCCGCTTGATCTACAATTGGAAATTGATCCACTGAAAAACCTATGAATTTAGTTCTTGAAGTTAAGCCAAGAAATCATGCACTTGTGTGGAAGCCAGGTATTGCATCTAGATTTAATAATGTAGTTTTATCTTCAGACTTTTCCTTAAAGGATTAATTATTAGACACTTTGCCTATGAGTATGTGGTTCAGGATCTAGTGATACTTATGACGAAAGAGTTTGTGAACGGAAGCGTATCTTGCATAAATCACTGAGTCTTAGTAAATTAGAAGCAGATTTAAAAAAAGGAAGGCACCCCTTTGAATCGAGTGTACAAGAACTGGCTTAAAAATCTTCGGGCTATATTGTATGTTGCCGATATAGAAGCTATGTTATATCCGGTCAGCAAGCCAGATTCAGCCACATTTTGGAGGCTCATTAAGATGACGCAATCTCAAAGATCGCTCCAGGTGAAGTGGGAAGATCTTTTTTCTGATTTATATTCGTTTGTTGGGATCAATACAAAGCCATCCACATGTTAAGAAAAGTGGAGAGACTTTATGCAGAATGGTCTAGTTTCAGTGCAGTCTTGTATTATTAAAAGCAAAGCATCCAATACTCCAGGACCAGACGGTCTAGCAAATGCTACCTTCAAATCTAATGTGCCCCTATGGTGTGCAATCTTATGGGGGCTGTTTACTAATATGATGTTGCTAAATTCCTTTCCACCATCCTGGAGGGGGTGCCTTGATAGTTTTGATCTATAAGCAAAGTAATAGAGTGTTCCCAAGAACTACCGGCCGATATCATTTTTGGATTCGGCAAGTAAGATTTTTAGTAGTTTGATTTTGCAAGAACTCCAGAACTGGGCTAGGGAAAAAGGGTGCTTGGATGTTCATCAATCGGAGTTTAAGAGTGGTACGGGAACTGCTTTCTCATTCATCGTTTGCAGACCCAGGCTCAGTGGCAAAAAATACATATCTATTGTGCATTTCTAGATATCACTCAAGCTTTTGATTCCGTAAATAGAGAAGATCTCTGGTACAAGTTAGAAAAGGTAGGTTGTCTCACAATAATTCTTAGCATTTTAATTGCTTTACATTCTGAGACGAAGATATAAGTTCATCTGGATCAGTCAGGAAATACTACGAAATTGATACATACTCATCGTGGGCTTCACCAAGGCTGCGTGTTAGCTCCACTTTTGTTTAATATTTACATCAGCGACCTTTGGTGAATCCCTGCAAAGTGCATCTCATTTCACTCCAAAATTAGGTTGTTTGGCTATAAGGAACTTAGCTTATGCAGATAATATCGTCCTTTTTGATTTGACCCCTCGTATTGCAACAAGCTTTGACTACAATAATTCTATATTTCTTGAATTTGGATTTGAAATTAAACAAACAAGTCAAACATTTGAATGCTAAATTATACTAAGCATGTGAAACAAAAATGTGTCTGGCCCTTGAACCAGTCTCGTTTAGAGCTTGTAACTAGCTTCAAATATCTTGGGGTCTTCATTCACTCCAAGAGGATAATTCAAGAAATCAGGTCTCTGTGAGTGCTACGGAATTGCACTTAATTGACAAGACATGTGGTTGCTTTTCAGCTGTTCCAATTCTAAATTACTATCATCAGAAAGTTATTCCTCGTTTGCTTTATGGTGCTGAAACAGGCTTGTTGTCTTCCAATTGGGATATGATCGTGGGTTTATTGCAGAGAAAACCTTTATTTTTACCTCAGGGAACACCTTTCCAGATTATAAGACACAAGCTGGGTTTACTTTCTTTGCAAACTCGTGCAAATTAGAAATTACTCCAGCTGCTTAGGAAACTCTTTGTTCCTCCAGAAAATAGTATGTTTCTTAACTTGAAAGTGGAAATGAATAATGAAAGGTGTAAGAGTTGGAAACAGCGGGCTGTTTATATCTTGAGCTCATATAACATTTCTGTAGAGGAGCTCATAGTCAATCCCCAAAAAGTTCAATTGAAAATATTTCAGTTGGACTGAATTGAAAATAGTGCTCTATGAATTATCATTTGTTTTTATCACTTTAGACATGAAATTAAAGCGTTTAACATGTTACCATTTTATTTGCAAAAGCACCCTTCCAGATTGCATACATGTGAAAGGTTGAGGTTTAAATTAAATGTCTTACCTACCAGAGTATTTACAGGAGCACATGCTAAAATATTCAGAAAAAACAGAGTTTAGAAATTGTGCCCAAGCTGTAGAAGAACAAGTTACTTACCAACTGGTAACGTACTTTCCACGGGATGTTCCTCCAATGAATTCCTCATCGTTGACATGTAGTCAATCCTTGTATCTCAATCTTTCAGAAACCAAGCATGACGGTTGATAGTTGTGACCTCTGGATGGAGAACCCGACCCTCCTCTCGCGAGAGAAGGTCCTCTCTTTGTGAAAGACGCATCAGAGGACCAGTGGATATGTCCAGAAGGTCCGTGTACCGCGTCCTCCTGGCCCAATCTGGAGCAATTAGTATCATGTTTTTCCTGAATCTTCTCAACCTCCTGATTACATGAGGAATGACAGTGACCAGAGGAAACGCGTACAAGAGTGGAAATTCCCTGCCTACTACAAACGTGTCTCCTAGAGCTCCTCTCGGAGGAAATACACTGGAGCAGTACAGTTCGCACTTCCTGTTGACACCGGTCGCAAACAGATCCACTAAGGGGTTCCCCAAAGAGTGAACATCTCTTGAAGGAGTTCCTGAGCTAGTTCCCACTCATGGGAGACTGTGCTCTGCCTGCTCAGAGCATCTGCTGCTGTGTTTTCCTTTTCGGCTAAGTGAACTGCCGATAGAGAGATTCCTTCTTGAATTGCCCGGTACCAGAGCTGCATTGCATCACTGCACAGTGGTAGTGACCCTAGACCTCCTCTCTTGTTGAGTTATTACATAGCCACTGTGTTGTCCGTCATTATCAGGACATTCCTTACCTGTAGAGAGGGTAGAAAGGCCTTCAGCGCTAGTCTGATTGCCTTCAGCTCCAAAAGGTTGATGTGTAGTTTGGACTCGGATGGAGACCAACGACTGCTGATTGTCAGATCGTTGGTGTGGGCTCCTCACCCCGTGAGTGAGGCGTCCGTCACTACTGTTATCTCCGGCCATGGTTGCCAAAAAGGTTCTCCCTTGAGGATATTTTCCTTGCAAGCCCACCATAGAAGATCTTGAGCCACTTTGGCCGGGACTCGCAGAAGATCTGACATCTCCCACGAAAATTGGGACCATTGAGACCTGAGGGCCCATTGAAGGGATCTCATCCTCAATCTGGCCTCTGGTACCAGAAAAATGCAGGATGCCATAAGGTCTAGCAACCATAGAAAATTGAATGCCAGCAGATGTTGGGCATTTTGAAACTTCATGACCATCTGCAGAATGTGGTGAGCTCTCTCCTCGGGAGGCGAGGCGTTCCCTAAGGAAGTATCTAGGACTGCTCCTATGAATTGGAGTCTTTGGCTTGGAATCATTTGTGATTTCTTGTAATTGAGGGAGAAGCCCAGTCTGTGTAAGAAGTGGCAGGTCATGGCCAGATGTTTCTGGGTTATTTCGGGTGACATTGCCCTGATTAGCCAATCGTCCAGGTAAGGGTAGACGTGAATCCGCCCTCTCCTGAGACTCGCTGCCACTACCGCCATCAGCTTGGTGAAAACCCTTGGGCGGAGGTCAGCCCAAATGGCAGAACCCGAAACTGATAGTGAGAACCGGCAACCGCGAACCTCATGTACTTTCTGTGCTTTAGATGGATTGGCACATGAAAGTAAGCATCATGTATGTCCAATGAAACCAGCCAGTCCTGAAGCTGAAGAGCCTGAAGGATCTGAGAAAGGGTCACCATCTTGAACTTGTCCTTCCTGAGGAATTTGTTAAAATTTCTTAAGTCCAAGATGGGTCTCAATCCTCCGTCCTTTTGGGGATGAGAAAATAAGGAGAGTAGCAACCCTTGTTCCTTTCCGCTACAGGTACATGTTCTATTGCACCTTTCTCTAGCAGGGTTGAAATCTCCTGCACAAGGAGCGGGTCTGGAATTTTGACAGAGTTGGCTCCCGGTGGATGATCTTGAGGTCTTTGATGAAAAGTCACTATCTCTAGCGCCCAGGCATATGACGTACTGCCCCGCCATTTGTTCAGATGAGTGATTCTGCCTCCCACTGGGGTCTTGTGGGTGAAAACCTCAAAGTGGCTTTGCAGCGGCTGAGGAGGTAGTAGCCGCTGTTGGGGCTGATCTAGCACCTTTCCCCTTTCCACCACAAAGGGTTTTCTCTGTTGGCCTCTTTGACTGGCCTGCCCCCTCCCTCTTCCAAAAGAGGAGTAGAAAAGAAAGGGACGACTCCTCCAAGAAGATGACCCTGCATAGGAGTGTTGTTGAGGCTGTCTTATAGCGGCGCTAAGTGATTTCGCTCCCGCTTTCGAGGTCTGCAGCTTCTCCACGCTCTTGTTCGCCTTGCTGCCGAACAACCTCAAGTCGTCAAAGGGCATATTGAGTAATCTGGACTGCACATCAGGTGCAAAGCCAGATATTCTCAGCCATGCAAATTTGCGTAGGACTGTGCTAGATGCCATGGACCTGCTTACACTATCAGCAGTGTCCAGTGCTGACTGGAGGCATTGCTCCATAGCCTCTTTCTCATCTTTCACTATCGCCAGGAAACCATCCCGTTCCTCACCCTCCGGAATGTGTTCAGCCGCTGACGTCATACAGCCCCACAGGGTGTATGTAAATCTTGACAAAGTGCAAGTTACATTAGTCGATTTAAGGGCCATGCTGCCCGAAGAAGAGACTTTCCGGGCCCAAGCACCAACTTTCTTATCATCCCTATCTGGTGGTATTGAAGGATAAGCTGACTGCCTAGTGGAGGTTGCAGCTTGTACCACTAAACTTTTGGGAGAGGGATAGATAGATAGATAGATAGATAGATAGATAGATAGATAGATAGATAGATAGATAGATAGATAGATAGATAGATAGATAGATAGATATTCAGGATCTGATGAAGATGGTCTGTACTTTGACACACATTTTTTATTTACTGCCGAACCCGAATCAGGGGTATCCCAATTTTCCATCACCCTTTTTTGCAGTTCCTTCTGGAAAGGGAGGACAGGATCTTTTTGAGCTCCCTCAGTCAGGATATCAGTTATATCATCCTGGTCGAAACTTGGGGAAGCTGCTTTCCAACCCATGATATCAATGACCCTTCCCATGATCTGCAGGGTCTGGTTTCCCAAATTCCACTTCAGGGGAAGTGTCTAGGCCACTGGCATTTTGAAGATAATCAAAGATCTGTCATCTTGGTACTATGGTCTACTAACTCTTCGGGAACCTCCCTGGCTCAAACCTAAACCCAGCTGAAGTTACATCCTCTTCAGAGGACTGCGCTTCAAAAATAGATGTCATTGATCTGAAAAATTCCTGCCTGGGTTGAGGCTGGAAAACCTTTTCTGGTAAAGAGGGTGGCACCGACTTACACTTGGACAATGGCGTTGACTTTGGCATCGGTATTAAGGAATGCTCCGATAAAGGCGTGGAAAGCGTTGATGGTATGGACGCTGGCTTCGACGTCTTCGAAGGAAGCTTTGATGCCGTCGATATAGGCTTCAATACCGTTGAAGGTGTTGATGCCATTTTCAGTGGCGGCTTCAGCGCTATCGTCGTGGACTGTGTCGAGTCAGATTTCGACGTCGATTCCTCTACCCCCGATTTATGCACCAGTGGTTTTGCCTTTACATGAGGTGCTGGAGAACTTTCCCCTGATGACACCCTCGACTGTTTGCCGGATCTCGCGTGCCTGGTCTTTGATCTCCCTCAGTCACTTTTGGAGTGGGCAGGGGCATGATCACCACACTGCTTTTTCTAGGGGGTCTGGGCCGCTTTCTCAAAGATTTTAAGCATTGAAGCCCTAAAGGCCTCCCATTTTTCAGGGGAATCATGCTTGTAAGAATAAGTCACAATTCTCTCAGACGAGGAGGAAGAGGAGGAAGAAGACCTGTGACGTTGCTTTTTCGACCTCTTGGACAAAGACAAGGAGGATTTCCTAAAGCGACTCTTGGACCTCGACCACCTCAACCCATGTCGATATTTTCCTGAATCTTTTTGTCTTTTCGACGACCGATAAGATTCCTCCCCCACCGAGAGTTTACCTTTCCGTGCCCTGAGAACCTTATTGGACATGGCCTGACAGGAACCACATTCGTCAACCCGATGGTTGGTGCTGAGACGCCAAAGGCAATTCCGATGGGGGTCGGTAATTGACATTTTCCTACCACACTTCAGACATTTTTTGAAACCCGTCTTGGGTGTGGGTGGAGTAGATGACGAGGACATTGTCTAGACAACACCTGATGAGCCTTTCTGTGGCACGAAGCAGTGCTTGGAAAAACAGAACAGAACAGAACTAAGGTAACGGGCGTGGCTCGAGCCCTTTATACAGCGGATGATGTTGACGCTCGATGTTGGCCCTCGAGGGACGACTCCGCAGCCTCGAACACAGCGCCCTCTGGTGAAAAAAAAATTCCAAAGCAGTAGAGCTGGGAGACAAGATATCCAAGATGAGGAATACGTGGGAGGACACGATCCATTCGAAATGGCACTTACCAAGGAAGACCTGCTTGCAGTGCTGGCCAAGTTAAAAGGGGAGCTCAGAGACAGTCAAGGCAGAAGGAGCTAGCATAAGGGAAGAGCTCTCGCAGGACATTACAAACAACCGCAGAGACATTCACTCCTTAAGTGATCGAGTAATAGAAATAGAGGGGCACTTAACCGAGCTGGATACAAAGGTGCCCGAATAGACACAGCAGACAAAGCAGGCAGATGATAGGATAAGGGGTCCTGCAGGAGAAGTGCAAGAACCTAGAAAATAGGTCACGAAGAGGCAATATTCGGATTAAGGACCTTGGGGATTGGGTGGAGGGCTCTGATCTGGAGGTCTGCATCCGAGAGGTGTTTGAGAACCCAGTGAAGGGGGAACAGGGATGAAGCATGGAGACAGAAAGAGTACACAGAGTGGGCAGCAGGAGAGAAGACCCAGGGGCAAGACCTCAGGACATATTAGTGAAAATGCACAATTATAAAGATAAAACACGGATCATGGGAGCGGCCAGGACGAAAGGGAAAATCCAAGTGAGAGGTTGGGAAATTCAGATATATGATGATTTGTCCCATTCCACACTGGCAAGAAAGACGGCTGTTTAAACCACTCACGGAGGAACTTAAGAGCAAGATGAGATATCAATGGCTCTTCCCTACGAGGATGCAATTTCCTATGGGTAATGAAGAAAAACCTGTTCCCCAAGTCAAGGACGGACTGAGGGCACTGGGAATGGCTCCAAGTGAAGCAGAGGGGGGGGGGGGGGGGGGGGACGGGGACAGTACGAAATACCAACAAGGAGAAGAGACGGGCGAGGCATGATCTGGTTCTTAGTGGTGGGGAACGGAAAAGGCGAAGAAGACATGAAGAGAGGAAGAGGCTCACTGGAGAGGAATAAAGGACTAGAGTGTAGCCTAATGCAAGGTAAGGAATGGGGAGAGACGGGTATGAGGGGCGAATGTCACACACTGTTCACATAAGGGGGCTACGTCAAGAACCTGGACAATGGATCCAGGGATAATCACAAGTTGGGGACGCATAACCAGTTCTGGGGGAAGCCAGGGGCAGCAAGATAAAGGCTCAGCTTATCAAAGGAATTAGAGGGGTCAGTGCAACCTGGTGCAATCAATAATAGGAAGGAATGTATAGTTTAAATTCTTGGAACGTAAGGGGACTGAACAGCCCGAAAAAGAGGGTCACAATTCTGTGGAAAATCAACAAAGAGGGGGCGGAAATAGTCTGCCTTCAGGAGACATATTTGATGCAGGGAGATGAGGGCCGCTTACGTAGCAAGAACTATCCACTCCAGTATCATGCAGCCGCGGGAACCAAATGGGTAGGGTGACAATTCTAATACATAAATCCATATGTGTAGAGGGGATTAAGGTAAAACGGGATCCGGAGGGGAGGTATTTGCTGGTGAAAGGGAAGATGAGTGGCCTGACATACACATGGTCATCAGTTTATGCCCCCAACCAGGGACAGGAAGGGTTCTTTGAAGGGCTTTAGGGGGAATTGAGCAGGTTTGGGGAGGGGGAGCTAATAATGGCTGAGGATTTTAACCTGGCAGCGGACCCGGTCTTGGACAGGTCGGACAGGCTGAGGGGGCATGTCCAAACGCCTGAGAATAAGGTTTAAAGAGTAGGGGGTCAATGATGGCACACCACCCATAGGATAGAGACTACTTCTCGCATGTCCACAAGACTTGCTCTCGAATACATTATATCATGGCAACGCGGGGGTGGTTCAAGCAAGCAGAAGGATCCATATTGGGCGCATGGCAATATCGGACCACACTGCGGTCTCACTACAGTGGGAGGGAGGAAGGAAGCACACGGGGTGAATGGGGTATTGAGACTGGAAGAATATCTCCTCAGGGATCATAAGTGAGGCAGCAACTAGAGAATGAAATACACACATTTATGGAAGGGGTGGGAGGGAGAAGCAGCCCGGGGGAGAGATGGGATGCATTTAAGTGGCACATTAAGAAAATGTATGGTGTTTAAAAAGAGCCTGCTGGGGGGGGCGTGGCCAACTGAGGATGCCGACGGATGCCTTCTCAGTGAGCTCTGTGATACCCTTCGGCCCTGGGCCCCAAAACCCCCTTTTAATGTAAACGTTTATCCCATCAGCAGACTTCAGGGGCACAGGAACATCTGGGGCATCAGCTCTGGGAGTTCTTAACCCTGGGTGCCCAGTTGGCGGAGCTGGAGCGGACCCTGGGCACGGCCGTAACATAGCAAAAATGGCGGCCGTAGTCGCGAAAAACACGGGAGCACAGCGTCGGAAGCAATAGACAAGCTTGCCAACACCGGAAGACCCCAACAGCCGCCTGACACGGACCGCTGGGGGTGCTGCAGGAGGAGAGCGGAATCGGGTGCCCCCCCGGAATTGGGGGGGGTTTTCGGAGCCCACATTTCCCGGGGGTACACAGAAACCCGGTCATCTACTGTGGAAATCATGGTGGAAGTTAATGTTGAAGTTTGGGGGCAATGGGTAAGTTTAAGTTTGGGGGCTAGGAGGCCAGAGGGGAGAGTCTGGTCACTAGGGGAGTGGTTACACATGGCATACATGAGATCTCTGAAAGGGCGGAAGGGCTTAGGAAACTTAAGATAAGCACAGTATCAAAGCATAACAATGGCTAAATTAACATTTGTCACACTAAATGTCCAAGGGCTTAACTCCCCAATTAAAAGAAAATCCATGATGAATAGGCTTGGGGATATGCGGGCCTCGGTGGTTTGGATGCAGGAAACACATCTGCTCCCAGAGGATGAACACAGACTAAGGCACAGGGCTTTTCCTATGCAATACTTCGCTTCTAGTGGGCCGGAAAAACGGGGAGTGGGCATCCTGCTGTTTAAGGGTATCAATTTCGAGAAACAATTTGTAAAGAAAGATCCAGAAGGCAGCTATTTGATAGTGGGAGGGAAATTGATGGGGCAACAGGTTACGTTGATATCGATCTACGCCCCCCAACGAAGAGCAGGATCGCTTCTTGATGAAATTGCTACCCATCATCGCACAATGGGGAGTGGGGCAGGTTCTGATGGGGGATGATTTTAATAGGGTGATGGACGCTGGGATGGACAAAACTCTTCCGGCTACCTCCAATGACCATACGTTCAGACAGGCCCTAGCAAAATTCATTAGAGATTTACACCTAATAGAGACGTGTCATTTCTTTCGCCCACAAGAAAAAGCATACACCCACTATTCTGCGGTGCACAGGGACCACTCCCGGATCGATATGCTGCTGATCTCAGACTCGCTAATCCCACAAGTCACGGGACTAGAGATTGGAGTGAGGTGCCTATCGGACCATGCCTCAGTCCTCTTAACTTTGGAACCTTTGAGCCCATGGCAACAGCCCCATAATCATGGCGTCTAAATGAGGTGATCCTGAAAGATGTAGCTCTCAGAACAGACATGGAACAGGCCTTGAAGAATTACTTTCAGGAAAATGTTACACCCGGAATGAACTGGGCCACTATTTGGGACGCTAGTAAAGCAGTTGTAAGGGGAGAATTCATCGCACACACAGCAAATTATATCAAGAGACGGGAAAGGGTGAAGCGGGACACGGAAGCCAAAGTGGCAGAGGCCGATACGGAGTATAAAAATAGGGACTCGCAAAGAGCACGGTGGGAATTTTAAAAAGTTAGGTCGGCCTTGGAGGCCCATCTGGCGGACGAAGCTGCGCACCTCCTCCTGCGAACTAAACTATTTTACTATATAAATGGGGATAAAGCCAACTGATTCCTCGCAGCCAAATTAAGACAGTAGAAAACCCGGAATCTCATAGTCCAACTTAAAACCAGACGGGGGGGGGGGACCTGGTGCAGGGGGGTGGGGGGGGAGAGGAAATAGAGGAGGTGATACATTCATACTATACCGAAAACCTGAAATGGGAGGACCTGGAGAAGGAGGCGCAGATTATATTTCTTAACCGGATAACCCTGCCGCAAATTAGTGATTCAGACAGGCAAATGCTAGAAGCACCTATAAAGGAGGAAGAAGTGGGAGAGGTTATAGGGGCACTGAAAGGGAATAAATCCACAGGCCCAGATGGCCTAAGCAATGCGTATTACAAAACGTTTAGAGCTACTCTAGTGGGTCCCTAACAAAGCTGTTTAATTCCATCCGGGATTCCGGGAGGATCTCCGGAGATACGAGTCCGGCGACCACAGTATTATTATTAAAGCCGGATAGGGACCCGGTGGACTGCGCGAGTTACCGCACCATATTGCTACTAAACGGAGATGCGAAAATCTATTCCACGGTACTGGCACATGAACTAGCAGGTGTCCTACCGGGGATAATTCATCCAGATCAAGCAGGCTTTGTACAAGGGAGACACACATATGACAACATTCGTAGAGCCATAGACACAATCGATTGGAGCCGGAGAACAGGACAGAGGTTCTCGGTACTGGTTCTGGACACCTCCAGAGCCTTTGACAGTCTACACTGGGGGTTTTTACAGCTGACCCTTGAGAGGTTCGGGTGTGGTCCGATCTTTACCAGCATGGTAATGGCCAATTTTGTACTTCTATCTACACAACTGATGGTTAATGGGCGGTTCACAGTTAGCATCTCCATCCGGAAGGGCACGAGACAAGGGTGTGCGCTATTGCCGCTGATCTTTGCTATGGCCATGGAGCCCTGCAGGTAGGTGCAGGGGGATCTCAAAAGGTGGCTCTCTATGCCGACAACGTCCTCATGTTCCTGAAGGACACAGAATACTCACTTCCAAGGGCCATACATCTGTTAGATGGGTTTGCAAGGGTCTCAGGTTTCCACATCAATTACCCTAAATCTAAGCCACTTAA
This sequence comes from Ambystoma mexicanum, assembly GCF_040938575.1. Classification (NCBI taxonomy): domain Eukaryota; kingdom Metazoa; phylum Chordata; class Amphibia; order Caudata; family Ambystomatidae; genus Ambystoma; species Ambystoma mexicanum. The sequence continues at coordinate 994,571,422 of NC_090927.1, forward strand.
CGTTACCGAGATGGCAGAACAGGTTTCAGAGTGAGAGGATAGATACCCGTTGAAATGGGAACAGAAAGCGGTAAAATATCTGGGAATACAGCTGACTCCCAAGTACGAAAGACTATATGGGTCCAATATTCCGGACCTACTGAAAGCACTGGCAGGCGATCTGAAACGCTGGGATATGCAGGAACTGTCATGTTTGGCACGGATGATGGCTGTTAAAATTACTTTGCTCCCTAGGTTCTTATATGTGATAGGTGCTCTCCCAATTGGATGTGCCTGAACAGCAACAAAACTGAGGTGATGGTCTTTGGATCCACCCAAGCCAGAAACTCCCTAACCCCAGACTATGCAAACTTTAAGATTGAAGACACAAACATCAAAGTACTTGAGAAGGTGAAAACCCTAGGTATGATGATGGAAGCATCCATAGGAGCTGAAGCTCAGACTCAGTACATAAACAAAACATGCAATTACTATCTGCGACTCCTTAAAGTCATTAGACCCTATCTTTCGGAGAACAACTGTGCCACAGTGGCCAGAGCAACCATCCTATCCCAATTAGACTACGGGAACGCATTAATGGTAGGAGCTAACAAAAAAAGCCTACAGGCGTATCAGATCATCCAAAACAATGCGGTTAGGATAATCGAAGGCAAATCAAAATCTGACCACATCAGCAACTCTAGGAAGGAACTACACTGGCTTGAAGTGGAAAGCAGAACCCACTTCAAGGCTCTTACAAAAGCTCATAGATGCATCCATGGGAAAGCCCCTGGCTACCTGAAATCCAAAATACGGTCTTATGCTCCAAGCCACAACCTAAGATCTATGGATAAAAATAGGATCACAGTAGCGCCACACAAACGGAAGCTGGGCCTGGATAAATCCTTTCCTGTTCTCACAGCAGGTATCTGGAATCATATGCCAGTCAACATTAGGAACGAAGCCAACTACTTGTGCTTTGTAAGCTAGTGAAAACCTACCTCTTCGACTGATAACGCCACCTGTGACTCACTGATCTTGAGATATCTCTAGTTGAATTGTCCTGTCACATATAGGTTCTGTCTTTCATGTCCTTGTTTCTGCGCACCGATACTTGCGAGTTACCGGTACATTATAAATAAATATAAATAAATAAATAAGCATCCCAGGCCCAGCAATCCAAAAACTACAGAGGGAGGTGATGTCATTTATTTGGAGGGGGAAAAAGCAGAGGGTCCCCAAAAAAGTATTGTTTAGGCCGCAAGCTTTAGGGGGGCTGGGGGTTTCGGAATTCTGCAGATACTTATGTGCAGCACAGGTAGCTTCCATGTTACAATGGTCACCTAGAGGAAATCAGAACCATTGGTCAACCATCGAAGGAGAAGCAACTAAGGCTCCCTTGTGAAGCCTTGCCTACCTTGCGGAACAACATAGAGGCAAAGAGGGCACAGTATTAGAGTCAACCAAAGCCACCCTATGGTATTGGGACAAAGCACTGAGGGGCAGAAAGGTAAAATCAGGGGGTGGGGGTGGGTCCTCTCGCACCGGTCGCTCACAACCCATATTTCACCCCAGAGACGCAGACTGACTTTTGGGCACATTGGGGGGGAAGGGAGCAAATCCTGACACTGAAGGACCTATATGAGGAAGGTACACCCCTAACATTCGAGAGCTGCAAAGCCAAATTTGATATACCGGAATGTGAAAGATTACATTATATTCAACTCAGACACTGGATTTCCAACAGGAAGGTCCGGGAGAGGGGCAACTCGGGAGCCAGTGGGGCTGGAACTCACGATAAAAGAAGGCCAGCCGGAAAAAAGGGGTGTTGAAATTGTATCGCTTGATGGGGACGGTAGATCGAGAAGAAACTCTCACGTATATGCAAAGGTGGGAGGCTGATGTGGGGAGGCCAAGAGCCGCCAAAAGCTCCAAATGCACTTCAATCAAAGAGGCAGCATACAAAATTTGTCTGAGGTGGTACATGATGCCAGCAACAATGCACTCCATTAGCCCTGACTACCCCATATTCTGCTGAAGAGGCTGCGGACAACCTGGGGATTTAATTCAAATGTGGTGGTCCTGCCCGGTGGCAGAGATATACTGGAAGGAGATTTGGAGCCATATCAGGGAGATAGCAGGGGCGCAACTGCCTTTTGACCCAGTGGTGGTCCTACTGGGGGGGGGGCAGTCGAGGGGTGTTAGTGTTATGCGAACTCAAGGTCCAAAGCCAGCCTTATCACCCATATGCTGAGCGCTGCCAGAATTACCCTGGCACAAGCATGGAAGAACAAGCAAGGGCCGGTAGTGGCCATGTGGTGGGTAAGACTATGGGGAGTGATGGCCATGGACAAAGTGACAGCATTAACTCATGGTTCTTATTCAAAATACTTGAATACTTGGATGCCACTGCATGAATTCACAGACGATAAGGAGCAGATGTACTTCAAGCCTAAATTACTTTGCAAAATATCTGTTATTTGAAAGTGATAATCTGGGCGGAAAAGGCGATCCAGCTCGGAAGACACTCAGGAAAGCCGAAATATGTAGCACTCCATCCAAATGTTTGGAAGTTATGTTTTTGGGGGGTAATGGAGGGGGGTTAACAGTTAAAATGTATGAGCTAACAAAACCCAAAGACTGGAGCGAACAATGGGGAAAGGCTAACACTTGCTATTCTCTAATGCATACATGTATGTTTGTAACTAATGCTCTTGAAAACTTAAATAAAGTTGGTTAAAAAAAAAAGAGCCTGCTGGGTACCTTGCGCCTTCACAGTGAATAGTCAAATTGACGACAGGTCAGATAGCAGATTATGCTTATTGACTGCATTGCTCTTGACCTACTTCACACAGTTGCTTGTAACAATAGTAGAGAATCAGTGCAGACAGCAATGTTCAACCTTTTCTGTGATTTTCCAGGATCTGTCAAGCTTTCAGTGTTTTGCCCGACCCATTATTATCTGATGCTATTCAACATTTCCATCAGAAAGTGAAAGTCACAATGACTCAGAAAAATTATCGGACAACCTCATGTTAATCCGGTGAGAATTTTTCGTATGGCTCAGTGCAAATGTAACATCCGGGTAGGGTTGGATTACAGGAGTTAAACGATTATGCAAAGCAACCAGCAGGATCGGCAGGAAGGCCAAACATACAAAATCAAATCGCTAAAACCCTCGATACTTTGTAACAGTAAAGTACACAAAAAAACCTGCAATATTATCCAGTGACTGAAGCAAAAGGGGGTAGGAGGGTTGTCGTTGGAAGAAAACATAGCCGAGCCACAAAACTAACTAGAAAATATACACAGGTGTTTCCCTGGGTAAAAGTCACTGACAAATATTTCCGTCACCTCAACAAACTGCACGTTTCATTTAGTTCTGCTACACCATACAAACCTACACCCATCCTTTCACACATCAACACTATACCGAATTTTATCATAGGATACACTGCTCTTTTGTAAAGGCGAACATAATGAAAAAAGGTACTATAGCGCCTGTACCGTCGAATGAAAGCGCTGGCGGGGAAACAGTGCTTAAGAAGGAGGCGAAACAATGTAACCTGGCCTTGCCACCGTGACAGACCACAAAACCCAAGTCTTAATAACTAAGAGACTAGAATTCTCAGCCCAATGCTGGTAGACAGTCATGCATTATGCATAAACTGATCTTAAATAATTAAAAGAGTGAATGAGAGAAATAGGATATTTTTAGTTTACTCGCCAGATCTAGGCTGAAAGGACAGACCGTTGCAGTCTCACTGTTGCCAAAGCTTTGCACAGCAGCACCCTTTAAAAAACAATACAACTTTAAAAATGACAAATGGGAATACGGTGTAAAGAGACTAGTTGCTTCTTAAAATAGTGCATGTAGTGTGATATTTTAACTAATTGTCTGGCAGTCAACATGGAAGCAATGATTATTACTTGAAAAACTGTGCTCATTCGAAAATGCCCACTCGTTCAATTGCAGACCCTTTGACTATCTAAAAAAGGAAACTGCAAATTAAAGGCAAATGCAGTTGCCCCGACACTACCGTTTTTCGGGTATATCACAAAGGTGTGAATGCTATCAAACAGGAGATTAAATGGCCCAATTAAGTTCTAGCTTAAATAAAAATTAAAAGATAATCTTTGAAACACAAACACAAGCCTCAAATGTGAGTCCCTATCATTGAAATGGCAGTAAGAAATTAAGTTTATAACATACCCCTGCAATGTCTGCATTTTTCTCTTTGTGGCAGCAATGTGTATGTTTGCCCATGGCGGGCTACATTTTAAAACAAATTTGCTATTCCAGAATAGTGCTGATCATGCACAGTAAGTGGGATGATGCTGTAAGAGTTTCTCCTACAGGAACTGTGCAAGTTGCAGTTTGAAAGCCATGTATTACAGAAGAACAATACAACACCATTATAAGAATTACTCTTTTACAGGTTCCCCCTACTACTTGTATCCATGTATTATGTGCTTAACAGAAGAAATCACTTCCAATAAAACATAGCTTAGTAGGGTTGTCAGAAATGGTATGCACAAAACACTGGACTTTGAAGTTACACGAGTGTGTTTTGCACCCAAAGCAACCACATTGGTAACAGTCTCGACATAAACAATAACAAAGTCTCTTATGCTGGGTGTGAAAGCCTCTAATCTCCCCAGTGGCGTTGTAGGCATTTAGGTTTCCCAAACCCCACTTCTGATAGTGGACTAGATGCAGGCCTGTTCCCAAAGATCTCTGGTCCAGCATGCTTCCTTAAACTGTTGATAAAGCAGAAGCTTAACCACCATGCTGAATTGGAGTCACAAGCAGCCTTTTTTCATCCAGTCTTTCCTTACAGCCTCTCTTCCTCCTTCCTAAACCTGGGCTTGGAACCTCCGATGACCCGACAAAACCTCCTGTGTCCTCCTTGCCTGTGTCTTGTACAGACATCCAACCTCTCCACCTGCCTTTGCCAGACTCTGTCTCCTCATTCCTTCCTGTACTCCCTACCCACGGGAATGTTCTTCACTTCCCTTTCACGATCAGCCTCTCCTCATGACATTAGCTTTTCCTCCTCTCTCACCAAGTCACCCTCCCTACTAAACCTCATTGCTTCCTTTTTCCCCTCTCAATGTCAACTCCTCCTCACCTCCGCCTCCTCTCTGCCACGTTTGCCTCCTCTGGTCACCCCCCCACCTTCCTTCTTGATGTTACCATCTACTCCTGCTGCTCCTTCTGCCCCCTCTTGCCTCTAGCACCTCCAACTAAACAGCTGCTTTATTAGTCACCAACTGCCTGCCACAACTACTGTCTCCACAATCCACAACCCGTAATGACTGGGTGGGGTCACCAGATTTTTAACAGGAAGCAGTTTCTTTGTCCTGATGGAAGAGGTGCGGATTGGCTGCCTTTTACAGGTTCCCCTGGGCTTAGTTAGATCCTACTGGGCCAGAACAAGCCTTTACCTTGCCTGTCAAACAAGAATCTACTCACTAATACTTTGGACCACCAAACACGGCCTAAGAAGGACTTGGGTCTCCTGCTCCTCACATGTAACCAGCTGCAGTTAAAAAGATTGGCATTCTCGCTATCTCCGCAGAATATGCACAGAAGGCTGGCTTGCGAAGTTGTGGTAAACGTGAATCAGCGGAGATGGAACACTTTCCCCGGAGACAATATAGTGGTAGGTTTTTATCATTCAGGGGAAAACCCACAGTTGAAAGAGTCCAAACTAGCAACATGGTATCAACTATGGGCATGGTGGGCTCTGCAATGTCTCACAGATGGTCCACATTTAATTCTCTATTACAGTGGAATGTTATGCAACAGTAGCAAGATAAACTTTGCAACGTGCATGTGTGCGAAAGAGATGAGTATCACTGGCTCAAAGAGTCCTTTTTCACACAAGGATGTTGGGCCTGCCCACAATGACCCTTGGGCAGAAAGGAGTCGATACAAATGGCTACTATAACTGTCCCCTGCCATGTGATAGGGACTGAGGGAGGGTGACCAGGAGATCCTCCCACATCACCCGGGGCCGATCATCTAATGTCTCCGGGAGACATCAGACCCCTAAAACACCTCTTGGTGGTCCCCAAAGTCAACTATACATCACTGAGCATCAACTCAATACACAGATCCCTGCACTGCATTTAAACCGGATGAAAAGTCGATAAAGCAGCACCTGGCACCTGTGGATATGACATCACAATAGCAGGGAGAAACTACCTCTCGGGAATGTGTGATTCAAGTTTAACAGCCCGTCGCGCTCATGCCCTGATATAAGATTCAAGAACTCAAAAAGTCAAAGTCCGTATGCTATTTGGGTGGAAAATGTATCAGCAATATCTTTATTCATGAAGATATCAGCCGACATGTGTTTCGTCGTTCTTCGTTATCAAGGCGTTCATTATCAGTGCAAAGGCCAATTCTAGGAGTAGATCTTCCTTGTGTCTACTAAAAAAAGTTTGTCCAACATATGGAAATCCATATATTTGTGCCAGTTGGATGCACTTTGAAATGCAAAATCCTATTCTTTAAATCCAGCAGTAAAAATAGATGCTGTGAAGTCGTTAAGAAGTTATTTTCTTCAATGCCAAGTAAAAGGGCTCGATCGCTGTAGAATTATGACTTACGAACAGCTGGGCTCAGACCAATCTAATTCACTTTAACACAAACTTGCTTTATCGCAAAAGCTTTCAATTGATCTCCCTCGGTCAGGCTCGGACCCACTTTCTTTATCTTGTCATCAATGTATTCAATTGATCTCCCTTGTACAGACTCGGACCAACTTGCTTAGCAGTATCAACATCGAAGACTATCGATTGTGCATGGGATTTTGCTTGACCCGTCGCAGGACCACTTCGATATACAGTTTGTTGCCCCTCTTGCACCTCTCAACTCTCAGTTGGATACCCTATGGAGACTTTCGAATGAGCACCCAAGCCGTGCCGGACCACTCTGTCAAGGATATTGTATCTTGTTTCAAAGTTCAATCACTCATCTGTTGTTCAGTTTTTACTCACGTTGGTTAACAGATGCGTTTCATACACTGTTAGCTTCAGCTATCAACATAAAATATTTCCGCTTACAACCTTGGCTTCAACAAGGACCAGTCTGGTAATAGTCTCTCTGCAATTCACCAGCTGTATTGATTTCACTGGCGCTGCTTTGTTGTAGGAGCCAAGGACAGTACCATGGCAGCAAACTATTCTCCCTGCCTTGATTATCGACGCAGGAGGACCCGGGTACTTCCGACACACCATGCAGGATTCTTCAGCCTGGTTTCCTGGTCTTAAGCTTTCTATTCTCGAGGGTTCATGAAAGTAACTGTTCCTCGTCGAAAAGGTCATGCAAAACCCTTGATATGTAATCAGTCCAAGACTGCCATCTGTTATGCTAAGATTAAGGAGGTGACCGGTTGTGCCACAGTGTTGTTCACAAATCCTGAATTTATTTAAACATTTGGAATAAAAACAATTTTCCTGCTAGATAAATTCAAAAGTGGTTAAAAATGGACTGATTAATGTTGAGTCCCATATATATACCTGAATTCAGGGAACCCAGATTATTCAGTGTATTTCTATAAGCGTTTGAGCAGAGTAGTAAATAGGTATATTGCTCCTCTTGTTATGTAGAGTTTGAAGTGGTTGTTGGAGGAAATGTAGACTGCAGTTTTTATTGTATTTTTAATAGTTTTGTTTTATCTTGGTTTTTAGTACCTGAAATCCGATAAAGTGTAAACCTGCTTAAGTTCACAATCCTGAAGAAGACGCACATCAGCACCGAGAAGGAATTAGCTAGATCTGTTAAGTCGAAACTATCAGATGAGGGAAGTTCTGAAGATATTGTTGATTATTTAGGAAACCTATAGTTGATTATTATGTGTGGACTAATATTAGGGGTGGGTTTCCCACTCAGAAGTAAGAAAATTGTAAGCAAAGACATTCTCGAAGAATGATGTATTATTCATATGCTGCTTTATTCATGTTTTTTGCACAAAAATGGTCCTTATTAATGAAATTGTTTAAGGTTCAAACCTTGGGGAAATAATTTTATGTGGAAACAAATGTAATTGTATGTTTAAATAATTTTTTATTCAATGTTTTTTATGATAGAAAAAATAATAAAATTGAATGAATTATTAAGGCTGCAGTCTTAGTCTCCTCTCCACAGTTTTTGCCACTTTCATGTAAGAAACACTGCAATACTGGTGTTTCAGTCCACAGGGCATCACATGTGTTCAATACAGCTTTAGAGGAGTGACTGTATACCTCTGCAGGAGACCCCGCCCCTTCCTCCTATTTGTTGGAGACAAGAGACTGTTCAGTGTTTGACACCAGCCGTTGTGCCAATACCACAGCGTGTGTTCGAAAGAAGATACCCGTTGAGAAAACCCCACCGAATGTATCCCCGAAGTGATGACAACCTAAGGGAGGAACTCCCTGAAGGAATACGAGAAGGAGCAAAGAAAAGAAACTAGTGATGTCACAAAAAGTATGAACGACGTCCCGAGATACTGGCTGAAGAGGATGTATAGATCCTAAAGAAACTAATGACAAAGTAAAGAATCAAGTGAGCTTTTATATACGAAAGAGAAGATTACACGTGCACAAAGTGCTGCAGAAAATTAACCGTTCAATAAACGTAAAGATGCTGAAATGCAAGGTAGACTAAGTCATCATTGAAGCTGGCTAAACATAGTGAATACAACGCAGGCAAAGCCGCCATTATATAGAAGCTGGACATCGGTATCATGAATTTAATAAGCCAGGACTCATGAAGCGGCAAGGGAAAACTGTTGCAGCAAGAATAAGCAGAACCGTGGAGCTGTATGCCAAGGATGTCAGGCCTGGAGTCGAGACTGAAACAGCCAAGGTCAGCTATCTATTCTGGAAATGAGCGAACGTGCCGAGGATGAATCTTCCCTTGTTAAGGTGCAAAGAAAGAACACCAAGAGTGCCACGTTTAATTCATTTAGAGCATTGAAAACCTGCAAAATGGACCAAATCGTGGTCTCCTTTCATGTGAGCCAAGGATGAAAATAAGAGAACGAACTTGGAGTCCCAGACACAATAGTTCAAAGACAAGGATACTTTGCAAGGCCAAGTACAAAGACCATCTTCATGGCAGAAGGCATGGGAAATGAGAGATGATGGGCTAATTAGGTGGGGAGGTAGAGTCATGCTCCATCGCCTTGCACCTGGGCCTGGGCTTGCATGCTAAGTGAATCGAATGTTTCAGACCTAGCACAAGTGTGGCAACCAATTGTATTAGTCCATATAACGAACGACCAATGAGAAACTCTGTATCTAATATTTCTGAAGATTACATGTTTTAGAGGCAGGCATATGTTGTCCACCTGATAGTGGACAGCCAATCACAATCCTAGCTCCTATAGAAAAATACACTTAGATGTTCCCATTAGCCAATCCCGATCGTTGATGGGTTTTTCATTATTGCCATGTAGTAGGACATCACATCTGACGTATTTCTGTGTATAAAAGTCATATTTTGTGTGGAGATCATTGAAAGACTGAGCGTACGTCCGTTGATGTTCATTGTAAACTCCCTGTTTCAGATAATTGTTAATAAAGCATTACTTTGCCATTTTCCCCGAGTTGGTTCGGTTATTTGGACTCTGAATTATTCTTTATCATCCCATCCATCACATATGCACATTCCTAAAGGTCCCTAAACTTACACGGTAGCGGTGCGGATGGTTTAAAGATCCAAACTAGTTTTTCTCCAGAGTTTTGGACAATCTGGCATCCTCCGCAATTAGCTGGAAGATCGCAGAGTTTCCTGTGGAGAGCGGCCAAATAGAAATAAACTTGCAAGAAGAACCGAGATGGTTGGCAGGTCTCCCCCGTGAAGAAATCCCAGCTCAGTTTCCAAAGGCACTCTGCGGGTGGGAGGCGAAGTGGTTGGATTGAAGGAGAGGTCGATACCGAAGGCCTCGAGTCGATTAACAAAAGGTAAATAGACCAAGGGGAATGGAAATATAAAGGGGCGGGATTGTGATACATTTGAGCAGCAGGAAATATTGTGAAGATATGAGAGACCGTCCAGGAATCCTAATTCAAGGGAATTAGAAGGAGACATTTCAAACTCCAACTGGAGTAGAAATAGAGAAAAACACAGGTCAGGACAGTGTAGGGTGATGTCTCAAACCCTGTACAGGGTAAAGTAAAGGCGAGAGAAGAGTACCCCTCATTATAAATGAGAAACAGTTGAGGGAGGCTGACCATTCTAAATGTTGCTTGTTGAATAAAATATTAAGGAGCGATAGAATTGTAAAGAGTTGAAAAAGTAAGAGTGATTAAACGTAAAGTGTAGCAAAACTATTGGCAGCAATCAAAAGAATAGATAGGTCCTTGAAATAAGAGGGTTGAGCAGCGATTGAGGGTGCTTGCTCATATTTGTTGTTTTAAAATGATGGAAGCGGTGACTGAAGTTAAAATAAAAGGTTTATTTAATGATCTGGTAAGTACTGACAGTCGATTGAGACTTGTCAGTATGGAGGACACTCCTCTAATGCACCTATGCAAGACATTGCCAAAACATATGCCCAAGCTCAAACAGTATAGTGTAGAATGGGTAAAGGGTACAGCAGATAAAATGTTCATGCCATTTGACAAGGGGATCATTGTCAAAAGCAGTATTGCAACACATGACCACATACTTGCACGCCGTGTACACAGGGAAGAAATTAGAGAAAAGATTAGTAATTTTAGAAATTTGGAAGGTGTACTAAGAGGAAAAAGAAGAGCCGACACCCGAGGAGTGGATGCTTAATCAGCATAAGAGGGAAGGCATTGGGCCCTCATCTCCCCTTACCTTGTCTGAAGCAAAGAGTGTTGCTACGGAAAAGATAGGAGTGTATCCTTTAAAGGAATTGAAAGCGGCAACAGGGTATAGTAATCCGATATATGAACCCCCCCGCTTACAGTAATGACGATAGTCCAGAAGAGAATAAAAGGAAGGAAGATATTTGTAAATGTATACAAGACAAGGAAGAAAGAAACCAACTGTCAAAATTATCGACAGGTATAGACAGAGAAATCAAGAAAGGGAAAGGATAAAAAGATAAGGCTGACAAGGTAGCACTCGTACAGAACAAATGGATGGGAAGACAAATATTACTTAAGATAGATGGGAAAAGTATCGAGGAGGTTAGGCAAATAGAAGATAAGGACGAACAAGAGAGGAAGGATAAGGAATGAGAAGAGATTAAAGGAAGGTGAGCAAGGAAGGAAAAGTAGGGATCGAAGAGAACAGATATATAGGGAGGAAAAAGAGTCGAAAAGTGGGCAGAAGAACAAATAATGTACAATAGAGAAAGAGCGATAGAAGAAAGGGACAGAAAGGAAAGAAAGAGAAGAGGAAGAAGCACATAGGGTGAGTGATAAAAGATTACAGAGACGAAGAGAAGAATAGGAAATATGGGAAGGACTAAGGAGGGAAGAACAAAGGCAGGAGGAAGAAAGTTAGAAGAGATGCGAGAAAGCAAAGGGAAGTAGATTAAGAAATAGAACAAAACAGAAGGCAGCGAAGTTCGGATACCAGTCTTATTCGTAAAGAGCAAACGAGGCCGAGCACAGAAATACAATGGGAGAGAGAGAGATATTCCCCCAATAAAGAAGACGCTAAAAGCACCAAGAGCAAAGCTAGATGAAGAAAGGCATGATAAGGAAAGCATTGGAGAAAGGATTGCTAAGGCCTATTAGCAACTAAGACGAGATACTCGAGGAAACTATGATCGATACCCAGTACCTCAATAAGAAGGAGGGAGCGCATTCGCCCATGAAGGAAGTCAGAAAATGGAAAAGGAAGCGAGATGGTCAGATCTGGAACAGCCTAAAGAAAGAACACCAGATCCCATAGCATATCCTGAGCGTCCCAGAGGACGATCACACAGTGAGAAGGGAGAGTCTCCACCAAATGTAAGCAGGTTACGGCACTACGGCAAGAAGACAGACAGGGACGATTATCCCTGCCATAGATAGACTAATAGTGGGATCCAACTATGGGATGGGTTCACGCAGTTCCCCTTGTAAGAGAATGCGGGAGCAAGACTGCAATATATTCCATGGCCACAGATGGACAATGATAACTTAAAATGTAAGCTCCCTAGTTTGACTTTGGGGGCTGGGAAATGTATATACGAATGAGAGAAAATGACAGGAGAAAATACGTTGGCCATAGGGAACATAAAAGGTCTACTGGCAGCCATTCTTGGAGGGAGGGCTGATGACATATGGAGGAGAGCAGGATATTCAAGTGCGACTGCACAAAACACAGTGCATGATGGAGCGCCATTCAACAATTGTAGGGAAGATGTTTGGAGGGCTCTCAGTGTACAATATCCTGACACATCAGATATGGGTGCAATTATAACATGTAAAATGAAAGAAGATTTAGACCCTATTGCTTATATTCAAGATATTCAGGAGAAATGGCAGCTTGAAACTCACGAGCCATGGGAACATTTATGTCAGGGGTTGCCGGAGCCAGTACAGAGGCAGATGAAAAAACAAGTGGGGATGGAAGCGAAGCCATGGGCTGAGATACAGTTGACAATAGTACACCATTGTCGGTTATTACAAGAGAAGAACACAAAAAGATGAAAATAGAAGAATTGGGGAAGCCAAATTGGTTCAGAAAAAGTTGTCAACATTTCCCATAGAAGGGGTGGTAATGACAAGTGGAGAAGGAAGGAAATGCAGGAAGCAATAGGTACATGCAGGCAAATAATCCACGCCCGATGGACAAAGGTGGGTATGGGTTTACACCACGAGGGAGAGGTTAGGGTTATAGGGGAAAGAGGAGGCGGATTTCAGAATAACCAAGTTGGAATTCACAACACACAGAACAAGAACCAGAGTGGCTCAGGGAGGATAGAACCAAGGATGGTTTACCAGAAGGGCTACCCCAGTATGTTGGAATTGTGGAATGCCAGGAAATATTGCATGCGTATGCGAGAGCAGAGGGAGTGTACAAAACGGACAGTTTTCAAGAGGTGGGGGACAGCTTATCCACCGCCATACAGCACACAGACCAGAGAGGGTTTTGCCCAGGATCACACATCTGATCAGACACAAGCATCGCAAGTACAGCAAGGACAAGCACAAATGAATCCACCCCAGGGGCAGTCGCAACAAGCCCTTATGCAGACACAGCAGTATGCAAATACAGGACAAGTACTAACACCTAGAATAGGAGGTGTCACTAGGAGGAAATCCTTTCACGGGGACGGGATGAGCTTATACCCGCAATAGGACAGCTCACAGGGTGACTTCATGTGTTCAGTACTATATGTGACACCAGACCCCCCAACAGGAACCAAGGGTCGATGCGACGATGGGAGGCAAATCTTTTTCTTTTCTTGTAGACACTGTAGCAACTCGTTCGTGTATACGAGAAGGAAAGTATCCAATGTCAGGTATTGCCATGAATGCTCAAGGGTTCTCTCGAGCTATGAGTCTAGTTCCTTTTACTGATAAATTACCCATCTCCATAGCAGAACGTGACATGTCCGTCCCTTTGTTAAATTCAAGTCAGACACCAGTTAACATTTTGGGAAGAGATCTAATGATGAAACTTAATATGACGATTTCATGTACTGATCAAGGAATAGTGTGCTCCACTCTATGAATACACTACTTAAAAGTGGGAGAGTTCATACTGGCGTTCACAGGGAAAGTGGCTCTGCGAGGCGTTCCAGTAGATCCGGAGATCTTTCTATATGGAGTAAGCATTTTGCTGACATGACTACCTGGTCTGGCAGGAAAGAGTGTTAGGATATCCGATGAGTTTTTATTTAGACCACAAATACCTATGGATGCGGAATGTGGACAGACTATTCCCACAGAGTTGGAAGCAGCTATAGTACGAAGAGAGGTGGCAGTGCTCGAAGGGATAGACAATGAGGGTAGACCATGGAGAACAGTGACAGCTCTTGAGGAGGTGTTCAGACTGACTGACATAACTGATGACAATATGTTCAGGGAAGACGAAAGTGATGACGAAGTGGTGTTCTCCATGAGCATTACATACTGGATAAGGATAGAAAAAGTCATGTCCCACAAAGAATGGCGATAATATGGCAACAACCAGCATTTTTTCAGGAAGATCTTACAAAGGTGCCAAGTGCCCTATGGACCACAGGCCCCATATGACGTAGGTTTATTGAAGGGGGATAGGGGAGGTTAAAATGAAGCTTAAGCCAGGAGCTATTTTACCCCAATCAAAACAGTATCCCAAGTCTAACATAGCTGATGAAGTTATAATTCAGACTATTTGAGCACTGATGAATCAGGGAATTTTGGTGCAATCAGAGTCATTGTGCAATACCACAGTGTTTCCAATTAAAAAATCTAAAGGGGGGTTATGGAGATTTATGCAGGATTTGAGACCTCTTAACCAGAGTGTAGATGCAGAGTCTCCTTTAGTTCCTAATATTGTGTAGTATCCCAGTAGAAGCTCAATACTTCATGGTGATCGATTTAAAAACTGTTTTCCTTGATATCGTTGCACATGGACTCACAAGACTTGACTTCCTTTACGTTTTGCCAAAAAAGGCTGAAACATACTCGGCCTGCCTAAAGGGTACTGCGAGTCGCCATCGATCTTTAACAGAGTCATACAGATGGATCTAGGCAATAGCGATCTTAAATGTGAGGTGATACAGTACGTAGATGACCTATTGATTTGCAATAAAACAGAGGAGTGTAGGCAAGACTCTGCCAATTGATGACTATTTTAGCAGACAAAGGATACAAGGTGAACAAGGGGAAATTACAGTATTGTCAGGAGGAAGTGTTGTACATAGGTCAGTTAATTTCGCATGAAGGAAAGAAAGTGAAACCTGAGAGAGCTGTTATGAGAGGACACTTCCACAAGTATTGTCATGGGCTGTTCTATGACTCTTTACGTGGAGCATGCCTTGGTTGCCATTTTAGAGAAACCAAAGGGCACATTGACATCCCAAAGAGCTTCAATTTATGAGGTAATGATTTCTAACCCAATGATTAAAATGTAAGGTGTAAAATATTGAACCCTGCCACATTCGTAGAAGAAAGTGATAATGCGCATGACTGTGCCAATTATGTTGAATTTTATGATATACCCAGTGTGAAAGAGAATGCTTTGGCGGTAGTGGAGATTCTTTTTATGGACCCTTCTCCGGAAACTGATCAGACTAGTGTGGAAAGGCATTCAGGTGCCGCAGCAGTAAGACACAGATTAAATGGAGACTTCGAGGTGGTGGCGAGTGCAAGGCTACCGTCTCATTTTTCAGCCCAAACAGCAGAATTAGTAGCTCTCATTGTTGCACTTGAGAAACTATAAGGACAGAAAGTAACGGTGTACAGTGACTTGGCTTAAGTGACGTCAACCATACAGTCAGGGTTGTCACATTGGAAAAGGAGGGGTTATCTACGCGCAGACATCTCTCCATTGCAGCATGCATTCTTATTGGCCAGGCTCATTAAGGCACTACAACTCCCAATCGCCACAGCTGTCGTAAAATGCACAGGGCATACTAAACAAACAGACTATCTCTTGCGGGAACGGAGCCGCAGACATAGAAGCCAAAAGGGTTGCATATTCTCCAGAAATTTCGAGTTTTGATACTGAGGATATTAAAGAAAATCTGATTACAACCATGTTAGTACAGGAGGGGTTTAATAGGTTGTCAATAACCCAATTAATAGAGTTCAGGCAAGTGCACCACAGGAAGAGCAAGAACTGTGGAAGCAAAGGGGGTGTTCTTTGTCCCCCACAGAAGCTTTATGCTGACAGGAAAGCATTGGAAAGCCAGTGATGCCATTAACTTTATTAAAAGTCGCTCTTAAACAGCTGCATTACCTCACGCATATAACTAAAGAAAGTCTTGCTGCCAATATTGCAGAAGACTGGTTCATTCCTAATTTGTTGGAACACGTTGCACTGTTTATGGTGAAATGCATCGTGTGTCAAAAGTTAACCGCTGGGCATACACCAAGAGCGATTAGAGGAGTAATACTTTGACCGAAAGGTGTCCATTTCAGCATTTACATATCGACTATGTCGATATGCTGCAGACATGTAATGGATATAGGAATCTATTAGTGGTGGTGGTGTTCCCCTTCTCTCGGTGGATCAAAGCAGGTCCGTGTGCACACCCTGATGCCACTTGCGCAGCAAAGACTTTAGTACGCAAAGTTTTCCCGAGGTGGGGTGTGTGCAAAGTACTAAGATCTGATAATGGGCCACATTTTGTCAATGAGCTATTCGAACAAATAGGGCTTTTCTTAAGTATAAAACACAAGTTCTCTTCTGCGCATAACCCACAAGCGAAAGGGATATGTGAGAGACTCAACAGCCTCCTCAAAGAGAGGATCGCCAAGATTAAATTGACTTTGAAAAAGGGATGGTTGTATTGCCTGCTCCTGGCACTGTATGCCCCTCGGAATCAGCCAGGTTCAGAACACCACCTAGCACCACACAAGCTAGTAACAGGGCATCAAATGAGAATGCCCCTTAACACCTCCGTCTAAAGTAAAGAGTTAGGCCCAGAGTGTAGCCAAAACTCTAGGTGATGAAATGCATGATATTTTACATGTCTGACTACCCATAATTCAGTCAAGGGGGGAAGGTCTAAGAACACAGAAGAAAATAATTTGGCGACCGAGTGAACTATTACCACCACCTAAGTTATATGTTAGAGACCTGATCTTGATTAAAAACTTCACCCAGAAGTGGCATGAGCCTCGATTTAATGGCCCATTCCTTGTTGAGGAAGTTTCCCCTTCTGCAGTAAAGGTTTCGAGAAGATGAGCTTGGTTGCTTGGTAAATATCAGTTCTTGATCAGAAATTGGAAGAGAGATCAATATCCAGATTGATTTAGCGGAGAAAATCTGTTTTAGGTGATAAAAATACATGATACCTGCCAATAGTGACAGTCATCGGCTTGTGGTTGCTGTCTTTGTGTTCATACTTCAAAGGTCCTTAGAAAAGGCTTGTCTTTTGTGCCGCAACATAACAGCAACTTGCTACGAGAAAAGATTGACTTTTTCAAGTTAATGAGAAAATTAAAACAACCTTTTTTTCAACTCACTAAAAGAGGATCAGATTCCCAAGAACCCTCTGAATTTTTGGAACTTACACCTAAAAGTATGTTTAATCCCTCTATTCAGAACCATGTCCTAATGGTTTTTGAAAAAAAGTCCTGGACCAATTCAAGAAAATTCCATTCAAAGTCAAGCGGTTGGGGAACTTCACGATTAGGGAAAGACAGACTTGCTGACAACACTGAGATCATCTTCAAGCCCGCTGACAAAGGTCTGATGGAGAAGAACCAATACCTCTCAGAAGTGGAGCGCCAACTTGCAGATCAGGAGATGTACAAGGAAATAAAATACAATCCGACCAAAAGGACTCATCAAGGAAATACTGGATGATGCTGAAAATAGAGAAATCATATCGGAGAAAACACGCAAATTCCTTGAGAAAACACATCCTATCACCCTGGTCTTCTACTTTCTCCCAAAGATCCACAAGAGGCTTGTGGACCCACCTGGGTGTCCCATTATTGCAGCAACCGATAGCCTACTGGAATCCCTAGCGAGATACTTGGATAACATTTTGCAACCGCTCATTCAGGACGCTAATACATACATAAAAGATACGACCCACTTCCTAAAGAAACTTAAGGAGGTAGAATACGTTGATGGTAGAGACACTTTATTCACGATGGATGCAACGTCCTTATATACTAACATTGTGCATGAAGCCGGTCTCGAAGCAGTGGAATGGCTACTGCTCAAATCAGACAACTGCAGAGGGGACAAACTATTCATATTGACGTTATTGAAATTCGTCTTAATGAACAACTTTTTCAAGTTTTAAGATAGATTTTTTCTACAGCTTTCTGGAACAAGCCTGGGAGCCGCTATGGCCCCCACATACGCGAACACGTACATGTCCTCTCCTCACCAAGATGGTTACGTCATCTAGCTATCTTTGTGAGATACATATATGACATTTTTGGTATCTGGACAGGAAATGAAGACTAACTAGAAGATTTCTGCTGCATGATGAATGGGATGCATCCTAGAATACAATTTACTACCCAAATAAATAAATCCAGGATCAACTTCTTGGATGTCGAAATTTACAATAAAGGGAACACCTTGGAGACTAGAATATTCACTAAACCTACGGATAGAAACAGTCTACTCCTGGCAACCAGCTTCCACCCACGTCGTACGATCGACAGCGTACCCTTAAGTCAATTTCTCCGATACCGGAGGAACATCTCTGAAGAAGATGAATATGAGAGACAATCAACTTCCCTACAAAGCAAATTCCATGAAAGGGGGTAGACCAGACATTAATCACAAATTTTGATTAGATTAGAGCGGAGGTTCCAACTAGCCAGATGATGTTGACCAGACATAAGGGCACTCTACCCTGCTACAACTGCCAACATTGTAGCAACATATTGCCAGGTAATACCATCTCACATCCCCATTCAGGGAAACCAATCTCACTTAACCACTCTTGCACTTGTGACTCTACTAATATTGTTTATGCATTGAAGTCCCCTTGTGGCTTTTATTATGTTGGGATTACAATGAGAAAGGCGAAAACTAGATGGACTGAACACAAGTTCAATATACAGACAAAAATTCTTAAGTCGCAAGTGGCTATGCATTTTGTAGAAGCAAGACATTCAATTGCCCAACTTAAGTGCATATCTTAGAGCAAGTCAAAGTGGGGCAAAGAGGGAGTTATTTTCAGAAGAGATTACTGCAAAGAGATTCTATGGATCGATCTGTTAGATTGTCTCAGCCCTAGGGATGGGATGAATTGCGATTTTGATCTCATGTGCTTTGTTTGAAGATTAGATTCGAACCCTTGAACTATATGCACACAAACTGTGGTGCAGATGTCAAATGCAGATGTTAAGTCTAGCATGTTTTGATTATAACATGTTTGTACTATCTACTCGAAGAATGTGAATAGGTTATTCCTAAGAGGACTGTTACTGAGACTTCCTACACCACAAGAGACTGTGAGCGGCCTGACGCTCGAGAGGTGTGATGTACCATGAGGAGATGCGGAAAGTATAGTTTGTTTCAATCTCTGCCGCAATAATTCTTAGTAAAAAGGTCGACCTGTGGGGGACCCTCTGGATTTGTACAGGTTAGTCCTGTTTAGGGGGATGCTACTATTGGTCACCTGAACTGACTAGAGATTGGTGTGGGCTATGGGGCACCCCGCAGACTAATATCTGCGGTGTTGCCTCATTCCCCGCACACACTTAACATTCTCCTTGAGACGGCTTGATTGCCGACAACAATCCTTGGAAAACGTGGAATGAGGGACACGTCGCAGATGCCCTTCTGCAGAATTGCCCCCTTCACTACACATCCCTGATGACCATTAAGTGCTAGTTGGACTGATTACCTTTATAATCAATTTAGTTGCGGTCCGCTTTACGGTCGCGGCTAATTACTAGTTGGCCATCTGTACACATGACCATGTTTGGTCTTAGTGATCATTTAGAACACTGGGATAGACATTTTGCTGATGCAGATACAAGTGACAAAGGATCACCATATAACTGCGGATTCTTCCCACACCAATATAGAGGTCATGGCACCAACAAGCATGCTTGTCGCTATCATGGAAAAGATCAAGACAGTGCACGCTCGAGCAGCGCGTCCTGTAGACGGCTGGCTCGAGACACACACTGTTGAGAGAATTAGTAAGCTTACTAGATACTTTATAACACACTTCGTGAAAACGTAGCGCCACTGGGCGTCTGTACAGCCAGCGCACTAATATGAAAACTACAGCCGAGCTGCCCCTCCGTTGGCGATAGTGCAGCCTACAACATCTAAACAGCAATAACGTGCCGCTACGATACTACACAATGTCTCCGATTTGGTCTGTACGGTCTGACAACCTGCAGACACGATTGGAGACAGAGATTACCAACTTTTTGTTATCACGTGAGAAGACACCTAACTTCTCCTATTGTCCTTCTCCCCACCAGCCAACACAGTGGGAGAGCCTGCGCCCTACGTCTTGTCACTATCCGGCACTTGGAGCTGTCGCTTAACTGTTCTTAGCGTCCATTCACCTAATCACATAACTGGCTTAGTTTGGCTGGTCTAGAGCAACACTATCTATTTTGCTATACATTCCGCCGAGTCATTCCTGACCTTGCTATAAAAGGTTAGTACCAGATTACTTAACTGAGATGTATGCATGAGTTAGGAGAAACAGAACTTAAATAGTCTACCTTCATTTCCTTAGGTTAGGCAAATGAACACGGACTAGAAGGTTTCACAGAACTACACGCTCCTTGCCTTGAACTTGGATTCCACGGAATCCGACACCGTCTGCACTTATGAATCTGAGAGGAGTGCATTGGAAGCTGTACTAACGATTGAATTCTGTTCAATAGATAAATGTAATATGATGTACTATTAGATCATTAACCCATTTTTGAGGTTTTGATGCAAGATTTACGTTACAACAACTTGAGATTTTTCTAATGAAACAAAGATTGTTTTGTGCTACTTTTGTTCTGCTATGGACATAAAACTTAATACATTTTTTTGTGGAAATCTTGGTCCTGGGTTTCTTGGTCACTTTGTTGTCATTGAGAATAACAGGATCATTACGCATGGAATTGCTTTTTAATTTGAATGGTTGCTAAGAAACTGTCACAAGTTTCTCTCTTTCTCACCCGTTTCTCTTTAATGCGACCTTCATGGAAGTGGCTTCCTTCTTTCGTACTGTCCGAGATTTATACAGGCCCGTGCGCGGGTCTTCAGATTCCAGCGTGAGTTTTACGAGTGTCCTTCGCTGGGTAGCGTTCAGCATCCAGGACAGGGAACCAGGAAGGAAACAGTGTCCAGGCTCGGAGGTTCGGAAGCGCCGTAGGACCGAGCACAGCAAAGATCTAGGAATGAACCACGGGATTAGGTAAGGAAAGGAAAGGGAACAAAGGGGAACTAGAAATAGGAAGATGGGAACAAGGATTTGAAAGAGCATGGAGAGGACTCCGACAACAAACGTCTAACTACTCCAAGCAGTAGCGTTGAGACGCACAGAGCCGCGGGGCGTGGCTGTTTAGTACGAAGTTGAATGTAATGCGCAAGGGCTGGTATGCAGCGTTTCAAAACTGACGGCCATGTTGGAAGGATCACAAATTTCAGACCACAGTGCATCATGGACCAAGAAGTCCAGAATGGACGTATTCGGCGGTTCATGACAGAAATGTTTTTTGAGCTATCTTCTTGAAACACCTTACCACCATAGTCCAGTGAGAGGATCTCATGTGTGGAGGTTTTCTTTCTCTCTAGAATTACCATGGGACTTTAGGTCCCATTAAGAGTGCATCATAGGGCCACCGGCTGGCAGCAACCGGTTTCTGTTCTACATTGCATACTTCAATCTTACCCTGCTCTCGTTAGAAGAGACGTTAATATTCACACTTTATTTCCAGGATCCTAAAAACAGCCCAGTGATAAGAAGACTCCTTATTGCTATAATAGAACTAATTGTACAGTTGCAAATGTAAAAGAAATTCAATGATTGCATTAAAAATGATTAATGAGTAAGATGACATGATCATAGAAATGGCACGAGTTCAGCAAGCAGTGGGATGGCACGAAAAATGGTTGTTCAGATTTCTATGCATAATGTATATTTGCATGATTGTGCTCATTATCTTTTTGTTCCTTATTTTTCAGTCTCTATTATTTTAATGGTTCTACTGAAGAAAGAGCTCTTATGATTTTCTCCACTATGAGTACGAATTATGGCAATTTCCTTGATCTCTATCTGTATGTTAGGAGACATAAAAGAGACGCAGAGGAAGATAATGAAGGGATAAATACCTATGTAGACAATTCAGCTCACCCGTGGAATAACATGCAGTATCAACACATGAAAAAGGTGTGGGAAAGAGCATCTGATGAGAGTTGCTATGTCTGCTCTCTCATCCACTATGCCATGAATACAGAAAGGACTTTCACTTCGAATGAGGTATCACTGTGCAATGCAAAATGCCTCAGCCATCTTGCAGCATTGTACTACTCGAGGATAGTTCCAAGGAAGTTGGGTGACCTTGCGATGGAGATCAAGATGGTCCATCCATACCAGGATGACTATATCAAGACTATACTAATGGAGAAGGAACCTGGATGGACAGACAAAATGCTTGTGTATCCTGCTGCAGGACAGGATGAGGTGATCGTTGAAGAAATGAAGAGAACAAACTGTTCTGATGTGACGGAAATAGCAGGATCGCCGGGATGTTGGGAACTATCACAGCGGTTGATTTATGGACGAGTGCATACCAAGAAGACATGGGAAGATGGAATGATGTCCTTTGCAGCTCATGTGCTGAAAACTGAATACGTGCAAGAAGTGCAGAGTAAATGATGGATGCTTAAAGTCATGGGCCACGCACTCTAAACTAATGACATGGGTAGTCAGGCCCAGTAGCTGTAATCCCTTTGTTTAATGCGACAATATGTTTCCGAAGCCATGGAAGTAAAGAACCACAGGGACATAAAAAAGGATGTAAAGCCACAATTGACATTCCCGGAATGAGAAAAGGGACAGCCGTCCTTATGGATCAATATTGGGCTTGTGGATCTAGAGCCTATATGAAGTTGCACAGGAATTGGGGCGGAGTGTGTTCCACGGTGCTCATCCATGTTCCAGCATTAGTGATTCCTCAGAGCGATCTAAACATTGGTGAATTTCCAAATGTGGATGACCATTTGAGAAAAAGAAAATCACGTGAACGCTGGTGGATGAAAAGAGTACATTTTCTCTCAGCCAAATCAATAACAGTGTTTGGAACCACTCCTGATGAGCACAAGTTGTTCAGCTAGACTACTATGATAATGACAGCAATATTTATGCCTGGAATTCAAACAGTGGCAAATGCCAAATGGTTGCAAATCACCAAGTGCGGGCTTCTGCAGACAATCAATGCTACCATAAAGGAATTCAACGCCATTAAAGAAGAGCTGAGGGCCATACGATTGATGACCCTGCAGAATAGGTATGTCCTGGATATGATCACAGCGATGGAAGGAGGAGTTTGCACCAAAATCGGGCAATCATGTTGCACATTTATACCTTCTCATGATGGCCATAATGGGACCTTGGCAGAGACCATATTGATGTTGACAGACCTACATACCAAGATGGAAGAGACAGAGGACATTGAAGATGACAGATGGTTAACCTCCTTGTTGTCATGGATTCCTCAATGGTTGACGAATCTATTCAAATTCTTGGAGTAATACTGGTGTTAGTAATGCTTGGATTCTGTATAGTCAGGATGGTGATTGCCCAATGCAAAAAAACAGCAAAAAAGGTAGTAGGAATGAAGATCAGGCTTGATGCCAAAGATGAACCAGGCACCAAGGAGCTGACTGATGATGCTGTCAGAAAATACATAATGGCTAGCATCTTAGCAACTAAGGGAACAAAGATTCTGTATCCAAAGAATCATAATTAGTACATGGGACAATGGGTCTATTTTACCCCAAACGGATAATGTAATTACATGACCTGGAGTGTAGATGAACATGTTAAATCATCAGGCACCCTGACATGGGTGATGAAAATATGGATACCTAAGAAATACTTCTTCAAGAGAAAACACCAGGATGTAGAAAAACTCGAGGAGGTGATCAAGGACTCGACCAGAGGGGGGAATGTAGAGGAGCGGCTGTATACCTCTGCAGGAGACCCCGCCTCCCCTTCCACCTATATGTTGGAGGCATGAGACTGTTCAGGTTTCGACACCAGCCATTGTGCCAATACCGCAGCGTGTGTTCGAAAGAAGATATCCATTGAGACAACCCTATCGAATGTATCCCCAAAGTGATGACAACCTAAGGGAGGAACTCCCTGAAGGAATACGAGAAGGAGCAAAGAAAAGAAACTAGTGACGTCACAAAAAGTATGAACGACGTCCCAAGATACTGGCTGAACAGGATGTATAGATCCTAAAGAAACTAATGACAAAGTAAAGAATCGAGGGAGCTTTTATATACGAAAGAGAAGATCACATGTGCACAAAGTGCTGCAGAAAATCAGCTGTTCAATAAATGTACAGATGCTGAAATGCAAGGTAGACTAAGTCATCATAGAAGCTGGCTATACATAGTGAATAGAACACAGGCAAAGCAGCCATTTTATAAAAGCTGGACATCTGTATCATGAATTTAGTAAGCCAGGACCCATGAAGCAGGAAGGGAAAACTGATGCAGCAAGAATAAGCAGAATCGTGGAGCTGCATGGCGAGGTTGTCTGGCCTGGAGTCAAGACTGAAACAGCCATGGTCAGCTATCTATTTTGGAAATGAGCGAACGTGCGGAGGATTAATCTTCCCTTGCTAAGGTGCAGAGAAAGAACACCAAGAGTGCCAAGTTTATTACATTTAGAGCATTGAAAACCTGCAAAATGGACCAAATCATGGTCTCCTTCACGTGAGCCAAGGATGAAAAAAAAAAAGTTTGAAATTGGAGTCCCAGACACGATAGACGCGATAGTGAGTTCCCTCACTCCTGTGCATTCTCAAAGACAAGGATACTTTGCAAAGCCAAGTACAAAGACAATCTTCATGGCAGAAGGCATGGGAAATATGAGATGCTGGGCTTATTTGGGCTTATTAGGTGGTGAGGTAGTGTCATGCTCCATCTCCTTTCACCTGGGTCTGGGCTTATGTGCTGCTAAGTGAACCAAATGTTCCAGAGCTGGCACAAGCATGCCAACCAATTGTATTAGTCCATATAACAAAGGACATTATAGTTTCAAGACCAATGAGAAACTGTATCTAATGTTTCTGAAGATGACATCTTTTAGAGGTAGGCATATGTTGTCCACCCGATAGTGGACAGCCAATCACAATCCCAGCTCCTATAGAAAAATATATTTAGATGTTCCCCTTAGCCAATCCCGACCCTTGAGAGGTTTTCCATTATTGCCACGTAGTATGACGTCACCTCTGATTAAACTTGTGTATATAAAAGTCATATTTTGGGGGGATATCATTGAGAGATGAGCGCACGTTTATTGATGTTCGTTGTAAACTCCCTGTTTTAGATAACTGTTAATAAAACAGTACTTTGCCATCTTCCTGAATTGGTTCGATTATTTGGACTCTGAATTATTCTGTGTGATCCCATCCTTCACATATGCACGTTCCTAAAGGGCCCTAAGCTCACAGCTACAAGCAGGGCTCCAGATAAGGTGAGTAACAGGCCTTTTTACGCATGAAAATCTTGTAAATACGCCAGCTTTATTATTTTCCTTTAGAGCAGAGGGCAGTGCAAAGGTCAGGTTACTAGACAGAAACCAGAAGGCTTCTTGTGATTTTTATCTAAATGGATGTAATTGCAAGCCACCTCTGAAACAGAATGTAAATCTCTGAAGCCTTTCAAAAAAATAAACTGCACACTGATAAAAGGGATGGTTTCTTTCCATTCATCTTCAGAAGTACAGTGCATGTTTTCCTAGAATGTTAGGATTGAATAATTAATAAGATGAAAAACTAAGTTGCAATTGAGAATTTTTCTTTGATAACAATGTATGCTTTTCTTCCAGTGAAGGCAAACCAGTATTGCACAATTGTATTTTTCAGAGTTCCTGTGCTGTGTGCATAATCATCCAGAGGCAGATCATTTTTACACTTCTAATTTGATTGACAGTCTAATTATAAAAACAGTGTGTAAAATGATGACTATGCACAGTCTAGTTTACATCCATTCAACCTTGCAGTCAATGGGTGTCAGGCAGAAACCTGTGCAGTTCCCTTAGAGACCACTGCAAAAGATTTAAGACTACAGGTGTTGGCAGTAAACCCACTTGGTAGCAGTCTGTACAACCCAGATTTACCTGGTAGCTGTGGCGGAGCAGTCAGACTTCCCTCAAGAAGAGTTAGGCAGTATGCAAAGTATATACAATAGGCACTCAGATACAACAATACAAGCAAACACTGACCAGAGCTTTGGTATCAAAGTATATGATTATTTATTTAAAAACACACTGTTGAAAACACTCCAGCACTCTTATTGTAAAATATTCTAAACACAGTTACTATTTATACACCCCTTTTTCCTTATCAGCTAAGTCACAGTAAAACACCACTTATTTTCATACAGAGGTGAGCCGTTAACTAGATTGCACTCCGATAAGTTTGTGAGAAAGGGGGGGAAAAGGACAGATTATGGAAAGGTACACCACTCTAAGATTCAGGAACACTATTAGCAAGGCAGAAGAACAAAAGTCACTGGTGAGCCAAAGGCTGGGCCCCCTCTTAGAGAGAGCAGAGCACAAATGCGCCCAAGATCACACAGTTACACTAGGCTTAGAAAGTCTTGCAGAGGGTTCAAAAAGAGTTTAGAGAGGCTTAGGAAAGTTTAGCCAGGGTGTCCCAGGCTAACCCAGGTTCGAAAGCCGGGGGCTAAATCTACCCCGTACAGTCGGTAGCAAGGGAAGCCAGGTGGGACACGGTACCTTAAGTGGGAAGGATACTCCATCGGTGGCAGTTGTTCCTGGTAGTGGGTGCAAGTTGTGTCGTCGTCCAGGGGAAGAGAAGATCTCGACTTGGAGGAAATATGAAGGTCGTTGCACTACCAGGGCAGAAACCAGCCGCAGAGTTTTCCAGTTAAAGGTGGTACCTGTGTTTCGCGGTCGTGGTAAAACGTTGTATCCCGGTTGCCGGGGTGCTTGGCACGGGCAAGACGGCCACGAGGTACGTCGGGAAAGCGAAAAGACGGTGAAACTGGTTATCCCCACCAGTCAAAGGAAGAAGACTCTCCGGCGGGAGATCTCCTCTGTCATCGGGAAAAGTGGTGAGGCAGTCCAGCAGGGCTCCACCGGTGGTGGTGTCATGGCAGGTCGGCTCAGCTTCTCCCTCGTCGGATTCTTAGGTCCTGTGGTGACTTGTGAAGTTCCAGTCCACAAAGCCCTGCTTTTATGCAGAAAACCCCCATTCACTCAGCCTAGCTGTCACTCAAACATGCTAAGTGGTGAGCCGGCCGGCTCACCACTTGGGCCAATCAGGATGGAGTGCGACTTGAGTTGCCTAGGCAACTCAGTCCAGGGTGCCTAAATTCCCCTCCACCCATCCTAAGTACCCCAGACAGAGTGGCACCACTTTGGAGGGCTTCTGTGGAGAAGCCCGCCAAAAGGTGGAACAAAGGGCTCGACTTGGGTTGGAGTCACAGAAGAGAACACAAACGCCATTTTAGAATCAAGTTTTGGCAAAAAATACCAACCGGAGAATTAATATTAATTAAATACACCGGCAGTATGTTCGAGGCTACCGTAAATAATTAAATAAAGATAGCCTAAAACAATGGGAAATCCCATAGGAAAATATTTGCGGTTGAATATAAAAAGTAGAATCCACTGCCACCAGCCAAAACTTGATCAGGGGGGACGGAGACGTGCCCCCTCAACTAACAGACCCTGGGGCAATCGAATTGCCCAGCCAGTACGTCCACAATATGATGGTTTGTACTGGTTCTGTTCAGAATTTAAGACTAGTAAAGTCAATGGTGACTTTACATGCCCTGGGAGACAGTAGTCAGTCCCAGGGTATGGAGTCTATACTGGGGGGTCACTATGACACCCCTGTGTCACTGCACTGAGGGTGCTGTGTAACACATACCACAAAAACACATGAAGCCCTATGGAGTAAAAGACCCCATAGCCCATTAAACACTTCTAGATTCAAAGAAACACACTCAAATCATGTCCAAGAGTGGGAGAAAAAGAGGCAGGAGAAAAAAATAAACCCCAAAAATCCAGCAAAGCTGCTGGGGGACTCACTAGGTTAGGAAATTCAGCCTAAACAGAGAATTCTCCCTAACAATGGGGTACATTACTATAAATGGTCAGTGACAGCAGAGTCTTTGCTCAAGGGTGAGTAATTGTCATTACACTGATCACAGGTGTTCTAGCCTCTCAAATCTTCAAGACTACAAATAAAACATCCAAAACCTGACTCTCAAGAAAGTGCAAGCGCTGTTCAAAAACAAACAAATGAAAGTTACACTGGTAATTGAAATAGAAACTCAGCAAGACCTGTCCCTGTGATAATCCAGATTGGTATTTAACTTTATGTAGTGCTTCATAAATGGTTCATCATACATCTAGGTACTGTGATCATTATACCTCAGTCGATACTCAGTTAACCAACCTCTGAAGGAGGTTAGCCAATAACATGGCTCAGCCAGTTGAGCACTCATTGCTGAAATCTCTGCGTGATCTGTGGGTTGCGGGTTCGAATCCCGGCAAGTCCAACTCAGCCTTTCATCCTTTCGAGGTTAATAAAGGAGTACCGACTTCGGTTTGGTGGTAATTGTGATAAATATGTTCTATGTACAGCGCTTTGCCAAAAGAGCTATATAAATAATCATTTGACCACTAGATTAGATATAGAATGTAGCATGGAGTCCTTGCCTCTCTGCACTGCTGTATCATAACATTGACATACCATTAGGTAGTAATAGCTCCAGGAAATTAGGACTTTCATTAAACATCAAAAGACAATTCTGTTATCGAATCTCAAAAAACACAATACAAATTCATGTATGCTTTAATATATAATTGGCTAGGTTTTTGTGATTTCAACATTTAAATATATACAGGAGAGATCAAGTGGCCAGGAATAATGAAAGGTGTATTCTGTCACAGCTGCCTCATAGTAATGATTTCCGTACAGTTTTTTCACACGTCTGCTGGATGTCGCATACATTTTACTCGCTTGCGAAAGAGAAAAGTCATTTTTACTCTCTTAAAATCACATTGACTCTCAAAGTTTAAAAATAGAGAGTAAAATACTCCCACCTAAAAATCTTATCTGGAGCACTGGCTACAAGGCAGTTGTGCTATGTTAACTAGGCAGGAGATGTAGGGATGTCAGGTTGGTCATTAGTGTGGAACAATGAGGAGGCAAGTGACTGTTTAGTCCAGGTTAGTAGTTTATAACTTGAAATGTTTACCCCAGAATTAACGAGGCAGCACGCTCCTATATAACTGAATTACTTTTACAATCACTGAAGCCATTTACATTTCCTGAAGAGATGTGTCGAGGTTGGGCATGCAGGCTTTTTTGGCTGCAAGAGGAGCTAGCAAAGCACTTTTTTATGGTTTATTCATTGAATTGTTATCTGTGAGTGTGTTAAAGTCCTGTTATATAGCTACCACTTGGTGCTATCGAGAATCCTCATTGGCAATGCCTTTGTCACAGTAGTTAAGGATCATAAGTTGCTGAAGTCGGGGGTTGGGGGTCCACCCTCTCCCAATGTGTGGAGGGGACTCTACAACCCGGGAAAGCAGGCGTACCGCAGGCGATGAGGTTGGGAGTCAGAGTTCCCCTTCAAGTCCATGCCTCCTTTATGAGCCAGAGGACATAGCTCCTCCAACATTGGGCTTTGGTAAAGTACCCACAGTGTGTATTAGCCCTACTCTGCAGTTAGAAGTGAGGTTAGTGGCAAGGGACCCAAATAAAAAGAGTCATCAGGGCATGGTCCATTTGGATCCCAGGCAGCCAAGAGGGGCCAAGCTGCCAACCTTCACTGATTCACTAATCAAGACTTAGGGGTTTGACTCAAACATTAAACGCCATCCTCCAGTGTAACAGGGTCTCATATGCCAGAGGGCATCCTCGTTCTCATTCACTGAGCAAGAAGCAGAGGTGTGAATGAGAGAAGGTATTAGAACAAGAGCCGCCGTGAAGTCTGATATGCAAGAAGGTATTGCGAGGAGCCAGGATTGAGACTCGGACACAAGGGAGTCATGATGATTTTGGTCAAAGACTTTTATTAAAATAAAAGGGGGTGGGGGGTCGGGAAATGCCTCTCTGTCCCTGCTCTGAGAGTTGGTTTCCTACCCAAAACCAAAACGAAGGGTCCGTCAGCGTCCAAATGTCCAAAGCAAATCCGGCCTATGTCCAAAGTACTACTCTGTCCCTTAGATTCTATTTAACTAAACTCTAAAGTGAAAAGGGTAATGTATGACCTTGACTGGTTAATAAATGTTCATAACGGAAAATGCATACCTCCAACAGGATAGAGTTCCTTGGTCCAGAGGGTGGTTCCCTTCCCCTGGATTTCTCTTCTCTTGGTGCTTTATTCAACAATATCAATTCCTTGGGTTTCTCTTGATAAAAGCTTGGTTCTCTATCTTTGTCTTGTTAGGATACCTGGTATACTCTCCTGCCCGGCTTTTCTTAGATGCACACACTTGCAACTGGCTGGTATACTCTCTTGCCCAGGCTTTCACATATAGGTCTTTTTCTTGCACCTTTTATTTGCCTGGTATACTTCCCTGCCAGGGCCTTTTTTATGTGGGCTCAGCACACCCCTCCAAACTGGATAGTCTCTTGCTTTTGCTTTTCCTGATATTACATCTGCCTGGTATATTATCCTGCCGGGACTTCTTTTACATGTGGATTGCATATTCTCACAAACTTGAAAGTCTTGTGTTTCTCTTCCACTCTTCCTTCCAACGAAATACCCTCTCGCTCTTTCTCTCTCATATGCTTTATTAATGCTCATTCGGATTTGGCATGGCTGACAATAGGCCCCCGTGACCCTGCTTCCCTTGGGTGGACTCACCAGCTCTGGGTGGCATATTCTTATTCTCCCCTGGCAAGCCGGTGGCAGTAGTTTGGTATTTCCCTCTCGTTGATGCATCCGTTTCTCAGCTTCTCTGCCTCCCGCAGCCCCTGCTGGGCTCTTCTGCTTCATGTCTTCAGGTTCTGGTAAGGCAAAGGCTGCCTCCAAACACCTGCAAATGACCAGGAGTCCTCTGTTGGCTTCTGGCGTTCCTGCAGCGTTTATCTTCTCGCGCTCAGCTTCCCTTTCTTTTCTGGTTCCTGAAACGGTCAGCTCCCGGCTCTCTATCCAGCCTCACGGTCTCTCGGATCTCACAGAGAGATGCAGCCTTCTCCCTCCAGCAGCATGCCTCAGTCAGCTGCTTCACTCGTTTAAATCTTCTGGTCACAGGTATGCACTCGCAACAACTAGAGCGCAGCCTGTGTTACTGGCCTTGGTCAATCTGCATTACTCTGTTCATCATCCTTGTTGCAGTTGTCTGGTAGTTATGGGAACATAAGTCCATTCTTTTTGTTTTACAGTTAAAGTCTTGGAAATCGCTCTTTAAAGGTGAGTCAGCTGTGGATGACTTGCTAGTAGAGGCTGAAAAGGTGTTCCCTTTAATTCTAGAGGGCAAGACAGATCTTGATGACTGACTCACATACAGTTCTCATTAGAAAGTCTTCTCATCATTTCTAGGTGGATGAGGGGAGGTGTAACAGTATGCCATTAAGGCATTAGGCAGGGATAGGATATCCTCAAAAGAAAAAAGGGGGATGCCATGTCTCCTCCGATAGCGCCATGATATTCTCCAGGAGGTTGTCTCCCCACATGTGATCCTCCCACATATAGCCTCCCCCTGGGTCAGGATCAGCTAGCGGCTGTCATCCCCTGGCCATATGGGGAGAGGTCGCTGCCGGGAGAGGAGTGAGGACACCATTAGATTCATCAAAGTATCTTCACAATAAGAAGGTGAGAGAAACAAAGAGCATGGAATGTTTCCAGAAAGTGGTGCGGCACCCATGTTTGATGCCAGAGCTTGGAGAGCAGGTGCTGACAAAGAGCCACAAGCAGCCAATTGAGAGAGCCAGTGCTGGAAGGGAGGCGGGACTTCCACCTGATCTAAAGAGGGTTCGTGTTTTCTTAAACCGTTGAAGGGGCATGGACATGTACAAGGCAAAGAAAACCCCTTGATTAGAGATTAGGGCTATCAGAAGGCTCAACACATACAAAGCCTCCCACTGTCTAGGACAGGGTGCAAGAGACTGGTTTGTGAATCCAGAGACCTATATAAGACCAGGGAAAGGCAGGCAGAGAGCGGCAGCAGAGAGCCAGAACCTATAGATGCAGAAACAGGTCATGGCAAAGAGCAGACTGTATGGCTGGCCTGGGACAAGAAGCTGTCTCAAAAAGTGTCAAGTCTGAGAATTATGACCAAAGGATTAGACCTTAATGAGCTGAAATGTCTAAGAGGTTGCAAGGTTGGAGAGAGCTGAAAAGACATCTGGCTCGAACCAAGTGAGTTAGACAGTATGGGCCTCATTAGGAGTATGGCGGTAAAACCGCCTGGTTACCGCCGGACTCGTATTACCATTCTGCCTCCGTGACTCCCGGAAATACCAGGGCATTACGACCCTGGTGTCCCGGGAATTCCGGAGGCAGAATTCGGTAAGTCCCCATTCCCATTGAGTCCCATAGGACAAACCTGGCGGGAAGATCACCTCCCGCCTGCAGGACTTGGGATCGGGCGGTCCGGAATTAACAGTGGCGGCGGGTTTACCGCCACTGTTAATTCCGGACCGCCCGACCTGTAATGAGGCCCTCTATCCCTTATGAGTGGGCAGACACTATAGCCCTACGAAAGGAGTGAGGCAAGTGTTAAATCCAGGATGGATTGCAAATAGAGAGCTTGGCACTATATCCCTGTGACTAGTTGTGATGAAAAAGTGAACTAGGTGAAGTTTCCATTAAACTGATTGGGGTAAAAGAGCAAAATGGCCGGCATATCTCAGCGATTGTGATCATGGCCAAGAAGCATGCTGGTCGATATTTTCCTTGAGACTAAGGAAGAACTAATATACATAGGGATACACAATTCCTAATAGAGAAAATAGACCTGATGCAACATCTGTTACCCCATTTTGACACCTTTTACTTACACTGATCTGAGATGCAACACCCTCTCTAGTGTTAATGTTTTGCTTCTATAGCTGTTTATCCCAAACCAAACAAACGTAAATGTGCTGAAACATCTTTACACTTGCCTGCAAAGCAGCATTTGTGTAGCTGAAACCTGGAGAAAGGCCATTTTGAAACCCATCTATAAAAAGAATGAGCAATCTTTGGAGCTATAATGATTGATAAATCCCAAAAAAATAGATGGATGAAAACAAAACCTTAGATCCCTTCCAGACAGGCTTCAGATCAGGATCAAGCACCATCCATAACCTATTACTAATAAAGTCCCTCATGAAATAAAACCACAAAAGAGGTAATCCTGCACTCCATATGATGTTCATCCATTTTAAGGCGGCCTTCCACAGTCAATAGGAATAGGTTATAGTCCAAGTTAGAAAAATGGGGAATCCCCCATGACCTTCTGCGCATGGTGAGACAGATGTACTCAGGGACGTGTGTGCAGGTTAGGTTGGTCAGCCTGGGCCCCTGCACCAGAGAAATTGGCAACAATAAAGGGCTGAAACAGGGCTGTGTGCTAGCGCCCATGCCGTTGAACCTTTACCTGGCTGACCCAACAGATTTTCTGGCCAGTGCTAGAAAGTTCCTCCCAAAATGTGTTGCTCAGCATGTAACATGGGTCTTTTAAGCTGATGATGTTGTATTACTTGATCATACACAGGTGGGACTCACACGCACTGCAGGTACACTCTCAAGATATGCTGTAGAGAATGAGCTTATCAATTGTGAAAAAAACAAATATATAAGCGTTGGAGAGTCGCCGTTGAAGAAAGGAAATGTGAACATGCGAAATGTATTGATTGAGAGGGTCACAATTTATAAGTAACTGGGAATATATTTAAGTCAAGGCAAAAGTGACCAAGATATGAGGAATGCGAAATTGACCACTGCCCACACCTTAATGGCCTTGGTTAATAAATGTGCGCATAGGGCAGCTGGATACAGCATGAAGGGGGTAATTACAGTGTATAAACAGAGTGTTTTTCCGGCCATGATCTATGGACTCGCGGTCATGCATAGTGGTGAATATGAGTGGTTAAATCAGGTGGGGGGCAAAATTTGGAGGAGATTGTTAGGTCTGCCTCAATGCGTCCCGACCCCGGTGATTTGGCTAGAACTCGGACTGATCTGGCTTAAAGGCCAATGCCAGTTAGGAGTGCCCTTTTATATATATAAAAATGATGAATGAGTCAGTCTGGCCTTTACTGAGTGTCATGGGAACCGTAATGAAAAAAGGATTATCTGAACTTTGAGAATATGGGGAAAAAGTATGCTAAATGATTTTTTCATATTGGTTGGTCCCCTGAATGGGAAAAGGAAGAACATATATTAAAAAATAAATTTACGGCCGCCAGGGGGCGCACGGATGCAGTTTTCCTCCGTGTGAGCTCCAACCTGCGACCCTCAAAAGTGGCTTGAGCCCCCACTTTTGGCCCCCCCGCCGCATAACAACGGATGTGCAGGACGTGGGAACTGGACCCCACATGCCGATCAAAAATTTGGAGAAAATCAGAGCTTTTTTGCCCAATTACAGCCTCCGGGACCATGCCTCCCTCTCCAGGCCCTCAGAACTGCTTCTCGACTGGGTACTGGGACCAGCGCAGTCCGGGACTGCAGGCTCCGCCCCCCGCATTCCCGCAGAGCCATCGGATTGCACTGCGGGCCCCCCACGGCGGCTCCCGTCTCACCACGCAACCCGCGGACCCCTGTGGAGCGAGGGGACCCTGGATAGCTGTGGAGGAGGCAGCCCTTCCCGCTCCAGGACCCGTGCGGCGACTCCATCGCACTCGGCACAGCCCGCGGCCCACCGAGCGTAAGGGTGAGTGCTTCCCCCCCCCACACGAAGACGCACTGGCCCGCTCTGGAAGCTGTGCCTGATCCCCGCGAGGCCTGCCCGACCTCGCGTGCACGCAAAGCTGCTCCATGTGGGAGAGCGGGCGCGGATTTTCCCATCCCTCCCACCCGCTCCAGCACAGCTGCTACAAGCTACGTACATATACATGGCTCCCCGTGAATACCCAGCTCTTCATAGCCCGCAGGTGCCCATACAACGACGGGAGTGAATGCATCAGGCACAAGGTTGTGCTAACACCGGTCACCGTGTGCATGACTTTAAAAGATCCCCTGGGCACACATATACCACCGTGCTCCATACTACAGAGGCCCATAAGTAAGCTGGACCCGGGCAGGCAAAGGCCCCATCTGCAGCGGACTCAGATCCCCACCACAAGGCGGCATCTCAACGCCTCAGCACCACCTCTTAGTGCCGTTGGATCATATACACAATACGCCCCTGCCAAATGCAGGCATCTGACATGGGGTGCGGCGCAGCCCCATTCATCTACCTGCAGAGGCTGATCTCACCATCTCCTGAGGGGTACCCCTCATCCCTCCTCAGACTTTGTACGGTGTCAGTAGCCCCATTTCACCAATTGGGCAATCCGTTTGTCACACACCCTGACCAAGAGAACCACACCCAACGGCTTTGGCAACAGGATCTGGGATTTGGACGCGATCTATACCTCCCCTACTTAACTCGCCCTCCAAGCTCCAGACATCAAGATAAACCTCACTCCAACGCTGAACCCGCCACACAGGGTTGGGCCCCCACTTGTGGGGCATGTGCCCTCCTCTGTACGCCTCCCACGAGACACACCCGCAACCCAGGTTCCCCAACCAGAGACCTCCCTTCACGCAAACCCAACAAGGTCCACGAGTCGACCCGCAATCACTCTGGCACACTGCGGAATCCGCACCAAAGCTGAGGTCTGCACTGAAGTGAACACAAGGTGACGCACCCGGAGGGTAGAGCCCCTGACCCCAGGGCGTGTGCCTCCTCCCGACGCTAGACTCTCATTACCCATGACTCCCCGGAGACTGCCCTGCAACACACCCCGGGACCAGTTCATTGCCTCGGTGCTGAGGGTAGTGCCCCCACTCCAGGGGCGAGTGCTCCTCGCACCTACACAACGCATGAGCATCAAACCCAAACTAGCCAGATACGCCTACACCCTGCCGCACCCTGGTCCTAGAATTACCTGCACAATGTCGGCAGACCCCTCCGAAACAGGGGCAGCAGCCACCAAAGGTGACATAGCCACCCTCCTCAGCGAAATTAGAAACATGGGTGCCAGCTTGGGTGGCAAAATCGACAAAATGACCCACAGGGTGGACAATATCGAGGAGAGGCTTGAAAGTGTCGAGAACAACCAAGCCTCAATCGACACACTGGAAACCCAGCTCGACCTCCGCATGCGCAATATAGAGAAAAGAGAAGAAGACATCCGGCTGAAGATGGACGATTTAGAAAACAGGCAGAGGCGTAACAACCTGCGATTTTTTGGGATTCCAGAACGGGACGGGGTAACAGAGGAGGACCTTAAACACACGATACATGACATCATCAGAACCCTAACCGCGGATGAGAATATCGATGAACCCGCAATAGAAAGAATACACAGAGCTGGTGGCCCACCGGGAGGCCAGAGATCAGTCCTGGCCAGATTTCATAGATATCATGACAGAACGAGGATTCTCACTAAAGCCAGGGCAAGCGACACACTCACCGATGGTGGAGCCCAAATAACCATCTTCCAGGACCTATCCTCGCTCACCTTAGCCCTGCGTCGCCTATGTGGCCCGCTAACCAGATGGCACAAGGACCAAGGCACAAGATATAGGTGGAGTTTTCCCTTCTCCCTCACGTTCGAACATGGCAGCAGTAAGATAACACTCCGCTCCGAAGAAGAGATTCGAGATTGCATCGCGGATCTCCTCCACGCCTGCCCCAAAGAGGGATCACAAGATGAAACACCACGAGAGGGAATGCAGTGGGGACCCCAAGGCCCGAAAAGGAAGAAAGTCAAAGGAGCCAGAAAATATAGACGGCCCAACGATACACCGGAAAATGCCAAATGAAACAGCATGCACGTATCTTCCAACCTGGCGAGGCCGACTCAGGAACCATGGTCTCGGAGACCCTCCAACACGCTGGAGATCGGCACATTACAGCCAACAGAGCCGGCCCGAATTTGTCTCCAGACCCAGGACAGATGATCAGTTGGTCGCAAGGGAACCGGAAACCCCATGTATCAGTACATTTGCTACTCAATGATAACAGTTGTTGTTGTGTGTTAGGTTGTAATTCAAGTTGACATTTTAAGAATGGGGGGGCTCAAACTGTTAATGAGATGATATTTGTGCTGGGGGTCGCGTGGTTACGACCCTCACGGGGGGTCCGATAGTAGCCCGGTTGCACGCACCTGGTTCAATTCGGACGCCATCAATATAAGGTTCAGTTCCTTGTAAGGGAGATCTTGTGCAAAAAATTGGAACTGACGACGACGGTTATTATGTTCAATGCCCGGAAAAGGGGGGGGATCCAAAATACCTTAAAGTCCCACTGGGTGTGGGACAAGCATCAGAAGACTTCCACTACGGCAACTTATAATACGAACAGAGGCGATGTGACCAACAAACTCCCAGGACTCACCACTTATTGGTGGTCGTGACGAGCCAGGTGACAGGCATGGCACACTCAGAATTGGCACGTTTAATGTTAAGGGGCTTAATTCCCCTACCAAAAGATTGCTAGTTTCCCGAGAATTTAAGAGAGCAAACCTAGATGTACTCTTTCTGCAGGAAACTCGATACAGTAAAGGAGAGGAGAGGAGAGGAGGGTACTCTACCCCAAATTGGGCACAGAATATTGGGGCTGCGGCCTGCTCAAAAAAGCCGGAGTTGGTGTTCTAGTCAGCAAATGAATCCGATTTGAGCTCTTGAGTTCCTGGTCAGATGTGAGCGGTAGGACGCTAGTCATAGTTGGCAAGATACAGGACACCATCATTACACTCGCGTCTATATACGCACCCAACACAGGAAAGTTCCGGTTCCTTCAACAAGCAATCCCCAAGGTCATGAACGAGGCAGAGGGAGAAGTAATAGGAGGCGACCTCAACACGTGGATGGACACGAATATGGATAGGCAAGCAGGCAACCCATCCACAACCCTCTCACAGAGCACCGGACACCTTGGATTGTAGATATGATGGATGCTTATAATCTCACGGACGCTTGGAGATGCATGAATCCAGCCCAAACAGCTTTCACCTTCTACTCCACGCCCCACTCTACGTACTCTGGAATTGACTATGTATACATAACCTCGGCACTTGCCGCCGCAATGACTGCAGCTACCATATCGCCCATCACTTGGTCGGACCATGACATGGTAGTGGTCACTATCGATCAGATGGCTCTCCCTCGGCGGAGTTCCAAATGGCGTTGCAACAAAACGCTTTTCAAGGACACAGTCTTGCTGGAGCTGGACATCACTCAATACTTCGAGCAAAATAACGTAGGTGAAACTCCCATCAACATAGCATGGGAGGCAGGTAAGGCCACGTGGAGGGGACTTCTCAGGGAGGGAGCAGCGAAAAAACGAGAACGCCTACTCATAGAAAACAAACTCCGAAATGAAATTGCCCAACTGGATCTCACAGCCCAATCGGCGGACTCTGATAGACTGCAGAAGATCGAACAAGCCAACGCCAAGAGAGAAGAACTACGGCAATTGGAAACAAATAGCATTATTCGCAAGCTCCAATGCCTGAAGCAAAAGCACTACGAGCATGGGAACAAAGCTGGCACATTGCCAGCTGCAAGACTCCGAGGCCAACGCTGTGAGCAATGGGTGCCAACGGTGCATGATACAGACGCACCCCCAGAACATCGTCCACCCAATATCCCCGAATCCTTCGCCAATTTCTACGAGAGGCTATACACCTCACAAGACACACTGCACCCAGAAGCGATAACAGACTATCTCAAGTGGCCATGCCGACCCTCCCATCGGAAATGACGCAAGCCATGGAAACTCCTATCGCGGGAGAAGAAATTGAAGACGCAATTAAAAGACTTCCAATGGGGAAAGCTTCGGGAAACGACGGATATACGGCAGGGTTCTACAAAACTTTCCAGCGTGTACTTCTCCCGTTCATGGTGGTCCTCTTTAACAACATCCTCAGCACTGGTGTGGCACCCGACTCTTTTTCTGAAGTGCTAATAACGGTAATTCCCAAAGAAGGAAAGGACCCCAAGCAATGTGCCTCCTATCGCCCGATATCGCTCCTGAATATTGATGCCAATATTTATATGAGGGTTCTCACCGCACGGCTGGAGTCGCACATGCCCACAATAATTCACAATGACCAAGTGGGCTTCATCCTCGGTAGACAAGGCGCAGACTCCACCCGCAAGACCCTCCACCTCATACACGAGGCCAGAATCTTGCCAAACATGCCAGCACTGTTTTCGATCGACGCGGAGAAAGCGTACGACAGAGTCGAATGGCACTTCTTAGAGGCCACGCTGAAACAAATAGGCATGGGACCCAGGCTTCCGACGAGAAATCAAGCCTGTTTATACAGCCCCAAGAGCCGCCGTCGCGGTGAACGCCCAGTACTCCCTCTGGTTTCCTCTCAGGAGAGGAAGGAGACAAGGCTGTCCCCTTTCAGCGATTCTCTTTGCACTCTCCCTATAACCCCTCGCCCGAGCCCTCCAAGAGGACACCGCCATTGAAGGAATGCAGGTGAATGGCAGAGAATACAAACTAGCCTTGTATGCAGATGACATCTTGCTCCATGTAGTAAACCCACTCCATGAACCATCCCCGGAGCAGCAACACGACCTTGAACGCCTTGCGATACTTGGGAATCAACTTGACAAGAGACCTAACCCAGCTCTATGAGGCAAACTTCCCGCAACTTCTGAGTGCTCTCAAAGCAGATCTCGGGAAATGGAAAGCCTTCACAATCTCTTGGCTAGGGCGCTTAAACACTATCAAGATGGTAACCCTCCGACGCCTCCTATATCCCTTCCAGGTCCTGCCCATCACAATCCCAGACCACTTCTTCAAACAGGCCAAGAAGGCCATACTGGAATTCCCGTGGGACGGAAAGAAACCCCAGATACCGTATGATATCTTGATACTCCCGAAGGAAATGGGCGGAGTGGGCCTCCCGGACATAGAACGGTATTACCAGGCAACCCAATTTAGGATCCTGATCCCACATCTGCGCGACAGAAAGGACCTCCAATGGGTCCAGCTAGATAATGACATTCTAGTCCATGTTACTCTCGCGGAGTGGCTATGGGTCCCCAGAGCAAAACTCACAACGCCTACGGGATCACCCAATACTGAGCACCATGTGGAACATCTGGAAGAAAGGGAAAGGGATGACTGGAATCACGACATGGCCTTCCCCACCAAGTCATCTCTGGTCCCCCGGGATCCAAGAGGAAATCCCCGAACACGCCAGACACCAAGCCTGGTTTGATGCCGGCCTGGAGAGAGTAGGCCAACTGTGGAGCTACGGGAACTTCATTTCGTTCTCGGAACTAGAGGAGGCCCTCCAAATTCATCCAATTCCAATCTTATTGTATCTGCGATTAAAAGGGGTCATGTCAAGAAAAGAATGGAAGGAAACCACACGACGAGAGCTCACACCGTTTGATTCGATACTGGACACGACCAACTCATCGAAAGGTCTAATAGCGCGCATGTACAAAGCCCTGATCACCAAAGACCAAACTCAGAGTCTTCGCCTCAAAGAGCGATGGGAAAAGGACTTTAATAGGGAATTTGAACAACAAACCTGGGAAAAAATCTGCGAAACACCAGCCAAAATATCAATTGCCACTCAGTATAAATTACATGCTCTAAAACTGCTCCACCGATGGCAGTATGATCCTTTAAGAATGTCGAAAATGTTCCAAACATCCAGCCCAAAATGCTGGAGACACTGAGACATGGACGCTGATTGCTGGCACATGTGGTGGAAGTGCCCCAAGGTACGCATCTACTGGCAAGAGGTCCTGGGATGGATTAAACAATTAGATGGCATAGAAAGGGTCCTATCCCCTCTCTTGGTCCTATTTGGCCTTGAGGAAGACAGAGTGGTGCGCAAGAGCAGCCCTAGTCATCAAATTGAAGTCCCCTCGCCTACCAGACAAAAAGGACTGGCTGCAAATCGCCATGAATATATACACAATGGAGAAAATAACTGTGGCCCTCCATGACAAGGCCGCCCGACAGGAGGAAGCCTGGATGGACTTCACTGGACATTATATTACAAGTACTGCAGTTACCGACTCACCTC
The DNA here is from genome assembly GCF_040938575.1 of Ambystoma mexicanum. Taxonomy (NCBI): domain Eukaryota; kingdom Metazoa; phylum Chordata; class Amphibia; order Caudata; family Ambystomatidae; genus Ambystoma; species Ambystoma mexicanum. The sequence continues at coordinate 994,612,378 of NC_090927.1, forward strand.
CCTAATCATTACACTACTCAACGGACTCTACCCGAGAACTGAATAGCGATCTACGTGCTGCTTAATAGCCATGCCTGTCACAATCTTCGCCCAGAACTCACGACGCCAACAAAGATCAACGTCACACTGCCACTAAAGATCACTACAGCCAACGCCGATACTTGGAAGTTGCGAGAGAATGGACACGGGGAGGTTGTGTGGGGGGCAGGGGTTTGCACTATATATCTGTTGAAAGTGGACATGTATGTTACCATCGGAATGTTATAGAGGTGGATCGCGATGATCTTATGATAGAACCGTGTTTGCTTAGTTATGTATTCACCCGATTGTTCACTTTTGATGTAAAAAACCAATAAAATTAAATTTGAAAAAAATAAATAAAATAATAATTACTGATACATTAATAACATGGGATTGGGGGCTAAACCATTAATATTTGGCAAAATTGAAAACATATGAGGACTATGTAGAATGTCAAGTATCGTACTTGTGTATTCAAAAATATATGCAGATATCTCCAGCTCCGGCATTAAGACGGTACTTGTTACTTATGAAATTCAATAAATTATTAACACTGTGTTTTAGGGCTGAGGCTTGGGCTGCCTATAGATAAGAGAGGCTGCAGAGTATGCAAAATAGAACAAAGCATAAAGACTATAAAACATGTCATGACCAGATACAGGAGTGCTGTATGGTAATCATCTGAGCTATTTTGTACATGATGCAGAGTAAATACAAAGCATACACTATGGCTGAGAGTTAATGCACTATTAGAGGAAGCTTAAATACGAAATAAGGTTATTAACTTGAAATATATAGTATAATGAATTGAGAGATTGTGCTATATCATTTTATAGTTTGTTCCCTTTTTAGATATTGTGTAATTAATGTATTATAAGCTACATTATATGCATATATGTAATGTTTTGTAATTTGACGAATGTGATGGAAGATTTTATTTGTGAAAAGTTCTTTTGAAATAAAACACAATCATATATATATATATATATATATATATATATACACAGTAAAAACAAAATTGTTAAAGGGACGTTATGGTTAAGTTGCGCTACTAAAAACCTATCAAATTCTGTAAAAAAAACGTTGTTAAAGGGACGTTATAGTTCAAAGTAAAACCGAAAAACCCCTGAAATTCACCAGTTATGGTAAACTAAGCAACCATAACTCGCGCCACCTTGTACGGCTAACATTAACACTCAGGACATCAAAGATGACATCACAAATGTCATTGATGACATCTCTGATGACATCACATGTGCATTTACTTTTCATGAAAACTCTGTACAAGGCATTCTTATAATGTTGACCAAAAAGTGTCAAGGAGCATTGGAATAAATATCATGAGCTAATTAGTGCACTAAGCAATGCATTGATATAAATCGCATTCTATTCTGAAGTTCAATCCAGTATACTAAGCTACTCATGTAGAAACATAAGCAGTGTATACATGATGAAGGTGCAATATTCATAATCTTGCCATGTTGAATAGTGAAATGAATATCTGCTTTTTTTTAATTAGAGTTTTGTGTACTGTGAAACATGTAATAAGTAGCTAATAAAACTCACTTAATACATAATTGCATTATTACAGACAAAACACAAAGAGACAACAACACATACAAATATGAGTATATGCAGAGAAATTGTTGCTCTGTTTCAAAGCTGCTACTTACTGTATGTGTTTCACATGATGTGGCTGGACTCTAAGGAAAGAAGTTTGAGTACAATGTATACAAATATGGTTATATACAGGAAAGTACAGTATGAGAAAGTGCTGATAATCCTAATGAGTATCTTCATGCACAGAAAGGATGACTTTCTTTCAAGCCTGTGTCTTCTGCTATGTATATGTTTAATATGATGTGACTTGAACCTAAGGGAATTATTGTAAGAACTTAAAGGATAAGTCTACAAATATAGTATATTTTCAATTTTTTGTTCTTCACTGTTAATGAACAGTACCATGTGGCCTAGATATGTCAGTAAAGGAGAAAAGGGGGAGCCAGACATGTGATGTCATCAGTGATGTCATCAATGACAGTTGTGATGTCATCTTTGATGTCCTGGGTGTTAATGTTAGCAGTACACAGTGGGGCGAGTTATGGTTGCTTACCTTGCCAGAACTGGCGAATTTCAGGGGTTTTCGGTTTTACTTTGAACTATAACATCCCTTTAAAAAAGTTGTTTTAGTGAATTTCATAGGTTTTTAGTAGGACAACCTATCCTAACCATAATATCCCTGACTCTATATACATGTAACATAGAACATACTGAACCCCCAGCTAGAGATTTTGATGTCCGCAGACTGTGCGCATGTCCACGGACGGACGCGAACAACACCAATACTACCCAAAAACTCAGGGGTATCTTAAATTGTTATATCATGCCACATGAAGACTGTACAAGTTGAAAAACCAACACACAAACACATTATATATAGTAATAAATAAGAAGTAGAACTTATATATCTAACACATCAAACATCCATTTAAATACCCTATATAGTAAAATGGAATATACCAAAACAAGAAAGGTATGCTTCTAACATAATTACCTCACAGAAACTGCACAACTAGGAGCAGCAGCACATCTACAAAACAGTGAGAAGACAACTAACCACAATGTAGTAAGTAAACTTTTTTTTAGATACAATATAGGTAATGTATATTCTTTTTCCTCACAGAAATGTCAAATACTTTAGAATGGCTTTAGAATTTCCCACATGGTGAAATGTCTGAAGATAGTGAAACTAATGGTAGACACTTCTCTTTATAACCAAATTAATAAGCATTACTTTATGTGCACTTAATATATATATAAATATTTTTTTGTTTAACAGACCATACAAACAATGAAAACAATACTCAACAAGACACTTTAGAACAAACTCTCCAGCGCATGGAAGAAAAAATGAACAAGCTCATGACAAATTTCCACGTTTTGAAAGATTTTGTGGAGGACCATATAAAAGAAAAAATTAGATACCATTGTGCAACATGTACCTGTCCCCCCTCTCCGTATCCCAGTCAATTACCCCCAAACCCTCTCCACGAACAAAAACGTTTTGATGAGACTTCCATCCCTTCATCTTCTCCTGTCCATCCTCTTGAAAACCCCAATTCCCCTTTGTTTGTGTCAGTTTCTGCTACCCCTTCTCTATCATAAATTGTACCTATATATAATATAATGAAAAATAAATGTTATGTGTGTGTTTTGTCCTTCGTGTTTTTTTTTTATTATTTATTTTTAAAGTTAGTTTAGGTGTCCGCGGACAACACGGGTGTCCTGAAATGTTCGTAAATAAACGAAATGGGGGTGTCCTGAGGACACTATACCTGTCCGTACTGTTCGTAACCAGGTTGAAACTGTTCTAAGAACAAACACCTGTCCTGTAACTGTTCTTTTCACGTGTGTCGCACTTTTAACTAGTTTCAGGACTCAAACACTGTCCGTAGAACACCAACGCCCATGCGCAAAACAGTTTCAGTGCATTTGGTGTCCTGCGGACACCCGTTCACTTCGCAGACATGTTCGCTACGCCATCATGTGACCACGCCCACGCTGAGTGTGTGTTCTGACTACGGACACTGTACTTGTCCACGAACAATTTAAAACTACTTTTTCAGGCAATCCACAATATTTTATGATAATAAATCACCATAGCACAAGTCCCAGACAATAATCCTGATTTTGTACATACTTTTTGGGGCTTTTTGAGCCTTTTTGTTGGTGTTCAATCTGTCCGCGAACAGAGCGGGAGTCCACGGACCAGCACCAGCACCCCTATAAAGGGACACACCCCATAACACATCCTCATTGCGTTTCTGGCTACCTTACAGTACACAGTGCATTTTGCTGCCAACTTTCCAGATTTTCATCTGAAGCCTGATGGCATCCATGGCTCCTCCACTGCCACCTTGTGCTACATCTGCTTCAGCACCACCCCCACCCCCTCCACCACCTCCCCAAGGGCCTGAAGAGGGGAACAGGAGTGAGGATGTAGAGGAGGATGAAGAGGATCAGGTAGTGGAAGTCCCTACTACCAGCACTCGCCGTGACTCTTGGGTATGGCAGTTATTTACCATTCATGGTAACGTACCCAAGGCGCGTGCGAACAAAGTCACCTGCAATGAGTGCAAAATGGTGCTCAGTCGCGGGAGACCTGCTTCGTACAGCTTTGGTACGACAACTATGAAGCGACACCTAAGGTCTTTCCACGGTGGGGCCATTCGCAAGGTTGTACCTTGCAAGGTGCGTAGGAGGTCGAGTTCCTCTACTACATCCTCCATTTCTGCTCCTCTCACCACAAGGGACACTCCTGTGGGAGAGCGCATCCCTCCAGCTGCCTCACAGGCCATTCATAATGCTGATGACCCTTACCTTTCGAGGGTCACAGTTTTGTGTATGTACTGTGACGCAGTACTCTGCAGGGGGAGAGACTTTGTAATGCTTTCGAGACTGCGATCAAGGAGCACGAGAAGACCTCCTACCTACCTAAGCAAGGCCCACCCTACATCTTCCTCTCTCTACCTGCCTTTTCTTATCCCCGTGGTTGGTGTCCCCCCCTTACCCCTCTCCTAGTGTGTCGAGTGTAAAAAACCAAAAAAATATATAAAAAAACAAAAATAAAAAAAGTCTCTTTTTAGAGCCGCCTTTCAATGTTTAAAAATAGAAGTGGCAAAAAAATGGAGCAGGGCCCTGTGTATTTTTAGAAGTCCGCGGACAGTTCGCGGACATCTAAAATTTTGGGGTGCTGCCCTATCATAACCATTGCACTGTTCTCTGGGAGGAAGTGGTGGCTCTGAAAAGAGCCTTTTGGTGGTGTTTGTGTCAACACCTACTGCAAAATGGATGGCTGTAATTCCAAAAAAGGTTGTAATGCGTGTTGTAAATTTCTCAGAAAAATCTGATTGCCAGCATAAGTAAGATGGCTCCATCTCTGCGAAAAATGTATGTGCTACGAAACATAATATTTTCATTGTGAAAAGAGGACATGCCAATATCTCTTAGAAAGGCACAAACAGCCTTATTGACATTGCGCCTCGCTTTCTACATTTGTGGACCAAATGAAGAAGAACGCAGCCACATTTGTCTCTGCGCAATCCGAGAAAAAATTACTTGAGAATTTGGAAACATGTCCATGACCTTCCCAAGTCCTTCTTTCATTGCAAATTGCATAGAAATTCCAGACACATGTCCTAAACTATTCTCTCCACAATGAATTACCATTCTGTCTGGATGATGCTCTGTTTCCAAAGTACCACAGAGAGGTAGCAAGTCCAACCACTTCATTCCACCCTCTCCATGCCAGTGGGATTCCCACATGTGGGAATCCAAGATCTATAGCTACTCCACAGCTTTCTGCATGCACCTTCAACCAATGTATCCACGACTCTCCCAAAATCCAAACAATCTGCTTTCTGAAACACACAGCCATAGCTATCTGTTCTTCTCTCATGAACAAGACTATCTGACAAACTCTCTCCTGGCACAACACACCCACTAAACTCTACTGACCAATCCCTTGCTCTGCTCATTCTCATTTGCATGCCTCCCCACCCCAAAATCCCTGTATGTAACACGCAATGTCCGCGGACTACCGCCATGTCCGCAGACATATCGTAACATGGACATCCCTTCTACCATTTCCACTTCACTCTCTGTGCCATTCCCTCATTTGATACAGCTAAGCAGTCACACGACCATCCACCAGTCACATCCAAGACCTCTACATATAACTTCATCATCATAGATCAGCACTTCAAATGTACTGTTAATCACTCTGAGTACAAGTGTCATACCATTGGAAAGCACCTACTACAAGAACTACTGTACAAGTCTCCAAGATTTCTACTTGCAGCTGCTTGCATATCCATATGCATGAACACAAACTACAGGTATGCATATTTTCTGTATAGTACATGTACAATTCTTATAAATGCAAACAGATTGACTGACTTTTAACCTGTATAACCTATAAAATGAACTTACCGTCATTTTTCCCATCTGCTATAATCAACTGTCACCAAACCTATCTGCTATTTAATTTCTTTTTACACACACATTTGCAAAGCATTTTGAACTAACATATTTAAAGTAAAATATAAAGACTGCACATAGTCAAACGAAAATGCATGCACACACTATGTTCAGATATCAAACAAGAATACTTGTACAAAAACAAAAATCAACGTTATACGATTTTGAAAGCCCTTTTCATTGAAAGAACAGGAATGTTGGATGACTCAATGGTAGAAAGACCATCAATGGGTGAGATTGTTCGCTCTACCCCGTATACTGTGTCTACGTATACCAATATGATGCCACTCGATAGGTCGGTGGTGGAAGCTTGGGACAAGCTTCGTCTGACTTGGATGGAAGATCTTGACATTGTTATTCCTATGAAGGAATGGGAATACCAGATTCATGTCGGGGTACGAGCAAAAATGGATTTGGGGTTATGGTACATCAGACAAAGGGTCCTTTGTAGATTGTATTGGACACCATCTAGGATGGCGAGATTGGGTCTTTTGGAGACTGATTCTTGTTGGGGGTGTGGTTGTGGCGGAGGTACTTTGTTCCATATGCTGTGGTTATGCTCCAGAGTGTCTGAATTTTGGTCTGTTTTGGATAGATTGGACATTGTGGTGGCAGAGCAGCTTCCACGTACGTTCTCTTCAACTATTTTATTATCAAACGGAGGAAGGGGGTGTTGGGCCAGAGAACGAAAAGACTGGATCAATAGAGTTTTGGTTGTGGCGACAAAACAAATATTACGAGTCTGGAAGTCGAGAAAGAAACCAAAAGTGGAGGATTGGTTATTGGATGCCCAGACCCTGTCGCACAATGAGAAAGTTATGTTTTTGAAACAGGGTAGGGAGGGTTATTATTCCCGGCTTTGGGGGTCTTTTGATGAATTGTATGGTTGAAGGTATGGAACTATGTGTTAATTAGTCTGTTAAGTTATTTAGGGGGTTGGTTATTGGTTATTTGGAGTTGTCTGTTGTGCACGTTCATGTTGTCTTGTCTTGTTTGTGGTGAGTCAAATGTTGGTAAACTGGGTATAGAATGGTACTTAGGGATTGCTGTTGATTTCTATATTTTCATTAGTCCAAATATGGTACCGTATGTGTTTTGCAAATGTTATGAATTTTACTACCTGAATGTATTGTTGATTTTTTAAGATATTGTTATTGCTTGTTCTTTGCGTGTTATTTAAAACAAATAAAGTGGATTAAAAAAAAAAGAACATGGATAAAAATCAATGTCTAAATTAACACCAGTGCTATAAACACACAAAATTACTAATTTCTTTCCTTTACAATTGCAGTGAAGACCACTCTCCTGAAAAGCAGCAGCAGAATCTGAAGTACAAACAACAACTCAGAAGAAACCTGCTCATTCCACAAAAAAGTAAGTTAAATACCACCATAATATTTTTACTATTACTCAAACACACTGTGGGGTTCATTCATGGTACTTCTGTGCCTAAAAACAGAGATTGTGCACCATTCTGTCCACAAATCCCCATTTGTTAAACAGGGATTTGCAGGCACAATGGTGCCCAAATCCCCATTTTTCGGGGCACAAATGACATAACTCAGCCCCTAGAATTTTAATATTATAGAACAAAGAACTGTTTTAATTCTATATCATTAGATTTACTATTTGTGCTTCTCCTCACCACTAGCTTACTTTCTACTGTCATCTGAACCCCAGTTTAGTAGCACATAAATTCAAGAATACCCATCCCAACTAGTTGTAGTTGCCCAATCACACACCATCACATACATCCTTATCATCATACTCAAACACTCATGCACACAGCACTTACATTGCAGAACACCCCAACCCATACCTTCTTTATTTTTTTCAATTGACCCTAAAGAATGCCTACCAAAAATCAAGTCCGTAGAAAGCAACGCAGAAGTAGAGCAAATGAAAATAGAAGTGTCCAAAATAAGCATCCATCTCTAGCAGAATTTGTACAAAAAGTTCAAACAAAACAGCTAATACAGTCATTTAGAGAAACAAAACAAGCTTCAAGTACAGAAACTTTGCCTCCTCTATCAAAATGTAAAACAAGACAGAAAACGATTAACAAGAATTCAGCTAACACTACTTCTAAAACTGTTCCTATAAATCTTGATATAGTGCCAAGTAAGCATACCAAAAAAAGTATTAGCAAAAATGTTCCGCCACAGAGTCCTTCAAAATCTTATAAAAACAGGAGAGAAATCATGCACAACCCTTAAAACCTACCGAAGAAAATTAATCTTAGAAGCTTTGATAGACAGTGCAATCCTTCTCAAAAGAAAGTTATTTATTTTAGTGTTAAACAAAATGAAACCACTAACAAAACTAATGACTACATTACAAAAAAGACTTCTCAATAAACGAAATGTCAACAAAAAAAACTTCTTAAATATCTGTGGAGGCGAGTAGAGTCACACCACAAGCACAGAACCATATTTTAATGAAGAAGCATACAAACAAAAGCAAACAAATACAATTGCCATAGATAGCAGTGGACAAGGTTATGAAAAAGTTAATAATACCATGATGGAACAAGAAATACTGCTTACAAAAATATCCCCAGAAAACATAGAATTACCTCTCCATTCAACTGAACCAGAACGTGAAGTATACAAATGGCCATGCACGTCAATGTGTAACATTCCCAAAAAATCTTTCAAGTCTTTACGCCAATTCCTCAATCAGTATGTGACAGGCAAAGACAAAATCAAAATGAAACTACTGCAAAATATGGATACCTGTCCAGTGCGCAAGTACACAGGACTACAAGGGCATTCATTAGCCTGCATTTCAGGACTGTGAACGGGAGGAAAGGGAGGAACGGAAAGAAGGGGAGAAATGGTGGAATCACCACCGTGGGAGGGAACAGCGGCAACACTTTCCCAGACTAAACCCAGCAGCGCTGGGAACCGAGGGAGCCGAGGAAACGGGCAGTGACAGCCTGGCTGTTCCCGCTCCCTTATCGTGTGGAGCCGAACTGGAAACGAACAATAAAGACCCGGCGGGTCCCAAACTCTTCATTCACAGAGGGTCATTATATAAGGAGGACACAGCTAATGAGAAGCCTTCACATGTGACCGCAGGCTCCACACAGAGAAAGAGTCGGGCAGGCGGTCATGGTCTCTTGCACATTCCCGTCTCCCCTGCAGCCATGCGCCACGCGGCTTTCCCCACAGATGCCGTCACTAAGTTACACATATCCGAGTCCGCATTTCCCAATCATAGCTCACCTGCCGGTGGGAAGTACAACGCTATGGAAGCGTTAACATCATCTGACAGGCAGACAGAGGTACCCCGCAAAACTCCAGTGTTGACGGGAGAGGCTGCATGGCAAACCACGGGCAAAGAGAAAGGGGGCGGAGCTTGGGGGCCTATTTATAGAAAAAGAGGCCAGAACAGCCCTGATTGGTCCACACAGCCCCAACCCCTATATAAGGATGAAACTGATGAAGGACTGTGTGTTTTTCCGCTTCTCTTGCAGAACACCGGGGAAGAGAGAGAGAGAGAGAACTGCACCTGAAACGCTCTGGGCGTATGAAGACTAGGCGTCACCTTTCCTGGGTTCATCCTTATCACAGAAGAAGAAAGAACTCTATTCAAGAACTTTGAACAATCATTTTTATTTTTATTTTTCTTCTTTGTGAACCTGAATAAAGGCAATTTAAGTTCCTTCAAGCCAGCTGCTGTCTGCCTCATCCTCACAAGGACCCATTTGCAAAACCACATTCCATCATATCAAAATGATATCAACACATCATTCAACTGTAAGAAATCTAGTCTATAAACTGTGCTATGCTAAAAGTCCTGCTTTAGCACTAGCCAATTTAATTAACATTCTTCTACATGGTACAGCAAAAGACCTACTTGAAGAAATCGACTATATCCAGAAAAAATATTTTGGAAGTGAAAGCCACTTACAAAATTCAATGGCTTTACAACAGACTAGCAACAATTCTACGCATGGCAACCTTCTACTACACACATACAAAAAAGAAATACTGAAATTTGAAAGTACATCTGCTGAAGTACCAAACCATGTGTGTGTATGTTGCCGCAGAACCTTTTATAAAAGTAACACAAAAACTGTAGCCCTAACATACAAAATAGAAGACAATGAAAATTCTAAATGGTTTGAATTAGCACTCTACCTTATAGCAGAAAACAAATACGAAATAACTAACCTCTTAATACTTTGCAGTTACTGCACTATAAAACTTGACAACAACCAAACTCCTTCACGTGCTATCACAAATAATTTGGAATTATTCCCACTACTAAAACCCCTACAACAACTCAATTTATATGAGAGCATCATAATTCAAACAGCGCACCCCTTTCAAGCAATAATACGCCTTCAACCAAAAACAGCAAAATTACCTTCCTCTGAATTGGTGAAAGGCATTTGTGGCATTAGTGTATTTAACATTAGATCTAAAACAAAATCTAAAACAAAATGTGCACACTATGGGAGTGCAATGTCTAATGGAGCAATCTTTAATTATCTTAGTAAATGGTGTACCTACAAAAGACAAAGGGGGTAATTCATAGATTTCAGCGCAGAGGCAGCGCACGCGAGCAGCGCAGAGAGGGATCGTGCACCAGCCGTGTGCGGTAAACAGCATTCTGGCGCACCGCATATTCATGGAATTCCCAAGGCAAAAAGAGCCCTGGCACAGAGAACATCCCGCAGCGCCAGTTACGCCCCCAAGAACGCCCCTCGTGCAAGGAAAAGCCATCAAAATCCCCAATCCAGCGCAAAGGGCTGCGCTAACCCAGGCCCAGCTTACAGGGCCGCTACACAGCAAACGCCGAGCGGGGAACGTGTATTCATGGGGTGCGCTGGAATTATCACACGCGATAGGGCCTGTGCGAGTGGGGTACGTGTATTACTGGGGTTTGCGGGGAGTTTCACATGCGGTAGGGCCTGTGCGAGCGGGGTACGTGTATTACTGGGGTTCGCGAGGAGTTTCACACGCGATTGTGCCTGTGTGAGCAGGCTCTGTGTATTTGGGGGGTACGCGGGGAGTTTCACACGCGGTAGGCCCTGTGCGAGCGGGGTACGTCTATTTCGGGGGTACGCGGGAAGTTTCACACGCGATTGGCCCTGTGCGAGCGGGGTACATGTATTTTGGGGTGCACAGGAAGTTTCACAAGCGATTGGACCTGTGCGAGCGGGGTATGTGTATTTGGGGGGTGCGCAGGAAGTTTCACAAGCGATTGGCCCTGTGCGAGCGTGGTATGTGTATTTCGGGGGTGTGCGGGAAGTTTCACACGCGATTGGCCCTGTGCGAACGGGGTACATGTATTTCGGCGGTGCGCGGGAAGTTTCACACGCAATTTCGCTGTCAGAGCACACGTGAATTGGCAGTGTGGGTCCTCCCAGGTGTGCCCTCTACCCCCTCAACGGGCCCTGCAGGCAGCCCATACCACAGGGCACTACCCTGCACCCCTGGTCATGTCCCGCATTCAGCCCATCCACATGGGCATGCCCCCCAGCCAGGCCACATGTCACCTTGCACTAGTGATCACCAACTCATGTCCCCCTGCACCCCCACACCCCAGCAGTGAGGGGCACCTGCCAGCAGGCCCCCACTCATGTCCCACTCATGTCCCTCTGCACCCCCACCCCCCAGCAGTGAGGGGCACCTGCCAGCAGGCCCCCACTCATGCCCCCCTGCACCCTCACTCCCCAGCAGTGAGGGGCACCTGCCAGCAGGCCCCCACTCATGTCCCACTACACCCCCTCCCCCCAGCAGTGAGGGGCACCTGTCAGCAGATCCCCACTCATGTCCCCCCCCTACATGACAAAGGTGCACAATCATGGCCCACTTCTACACCAAAATACCACAGCACGCCACCCCAGTCTTGAGACGCAATGATTTCCCAATCCACCCCACACTGACATGCCAATCTCAAGACACAAACCAAAAGTCAACTATGTACATCAACACATGTCCGTCACACACACACACACACACACACACACACAGGTTGGCATTGATTGCGTAAACACACATCTTCACATGCATGAACCCAATGAGCGAATCACACACATGGAAGTAAAATATCAAAATGTATTATGGACAAAAATAAAGCAATGAAATGAAAGCATAAAAAAATAGCAAACATGAAATGAACTGCCAAAAGTCCAAAAGATGAGTAAATGAAAAGTATAAACCAATCCAAAGAAATCCAAAAGAAAAATAGTCCAAACACTCCCTCCACCAAAGCAAATCCAAAGGAAATGCAAAAAGAAAAATCCATTAATCCGTGGTGAAATCCAAAGAAAAAGTTCAAATTAATCCATTGTCCAACTATGTACAATCCGTTGTCAAAAAGAAAAATCCATTAATCCATGTTCAAATCCAAATGAAAAATTCAAATACATCCATAGTCCAACTATGTACAATCCATTGTCAAAGGTCCATGAGCCCAAAGAAAAAAATGAAACCTACCTAAGAGAGTACCTAAGAAAAAAACTATATACAAATGTGTGGGGCATAGACCAATCACCCCAAATGAAAGGAAAATGAAAATGAAACCTAACACTAAAAACTATTACAATGGCAGCGGGCTAGTCCGACGGCTCACTTTTCGATGTCCCGGGCCAGGGCATCATCGAACTCCCGCTCAATGTCCTGGAGGCGGTCCTCTGTCATGGCCCCGAGGGTTCGCAGGGACGATGACATGTTGACCTCCAACTCTCTGCGAATTGCCTCGAGGCACTCGGCCCCCCTCAGTGCCCTCCGCATGGAGTTCTCCGCCCTGACCATTGTGAGCCGTGCCTCTTCTGCCCGCTGCCGCTCCGCATCTATGCCGTGGCCCAACCGCTGCCACACGGAAGACACTTATAATCCTGGGTCCTCCTGCCCTCTGGCCGATGCCTGCCCCTCCGATGTCGATGGCCCCGAGCCATCATGGCTCCCACCTTGTTGCTGCTGCTGCTGTGCCTGTGCATGTGCCCCTGCTCTTGCTGCCTGCACGTCCTCCTCTGGCTGAGGTGCAGGCCACCCCTGCTGCACGTCCGACTCCCGACTGTGGCAGGGATGTATCCCCCACCAGCCTGGCCGCTGGGTCAGAGGCTGCTCCACAGGGTACCCAGGTGATACATGGGTGGGAAGATGGCATGGAGGACGACTGGCGCGTAGGGTGTTCAGGTGAGGAGGGGGTTGGAACAAGGTCCAGCAAACGGAGGAATCCAGCCCTGGTGACCAGTCCCAGTAGGTCAACGCGGTCAATGAGGTATTCGAGATGACGTGCAGTGTCTTCACGAAAACACTGCAGGTCACCTCGCATGCCCCGTTGACGCAACGCCATACCACTAAGGACCGGCTCAACCCGGTCCCGGATAGCCACGTCTGCAGGGAGCGGAAGGCCAGTTGTTGTAAGCGGATCCCCTCCCTGAAAATGGGTCTGGACGTAGGCATCCCTGCTGGTGCGGGATGATGCAGGCACAGGATCAGGGACAAGATTACACACAAGCACCTCCGCGGTGGCCTGTGCTGCCTCCTGTCCCTGCACTGCACCACTAGCACCAGTGGAATCCCCACCTCCAGACCCTGTGTGTGTCCCTTCCACGGCCTCCTCCTCCACCAAACCCCCCACCAACCTGGATGACTCCGTGCCATCTTCCTCCGGCAGACCCTGTGGGATCTCAGCTGCCCCTTCTGCTGCTGAGGAGTCCACCTCCAACCTCTGCCTCTTGGACCTACCCTCGGCAGCTGTGGCCTGGGACGCGGCACCAGAGTCCTCACTCCCGACAAGATGGCAACCTGGGAGGGGAGCCGGGCAATGCGTCTCCGGCTGGTGGTGCGATCCCTGCCGCTCTGCTCCACAGCACCCTCTCCGCCCTCTTCATCAGTTGACGCTGCAGACAGGGAGAGATAGAACACAGGCATCAGGGCACTGGACAATGGACTGATACACACATGACAGTTGTACATGAGTGTCAGTGTCAAACTTCAGACATGGCATCACACTCCCCAACACACATGTCATTTCAACTGACACACAGGAGCAATTCAACAGCATTATTCCACCAGGCAGCACCATCCATACACAAACAGCACGAGCAGCCGAAGGTGAGCCTAATGTCACATGAAACATGGGGAGTGCACAACACATGCACACAGGCCACCACACTTACATGCATGTGTATATCTCCATCAACTGTCGCAGTGATGAGATCGCCATTCATGTCACATCTGCCATTCAGCCTTCTACATGTCAGTGTCACATGCATCCATGTTGCATCACAGTTGCACACTTGTCATACACACACATGCACATGTACACAGTGCAGATAAATGCAGCTGGAACCACCATCCATGTGTGACACCACAACCAGGCCAACGTGCATACACAGTAATTCAAACATGTGTGCTCCCACACCTGCATTTGGCCTGCATGCTTACCAACACATACACCATCCATGTGTGTCACACATGAGAGGACTCACATATGTCAGCCTCACGCCCCTGTACATACACATCCATATATGGCCCTACAAAAACACATGTGCAACCTGCACACTACTGGCACACCACAACATGCACAGCGTCCAATCAGTATGCATGTACACTTACCGCTCGACTCCTGACGGATCTGCCTCTCAAGGACCAGGACGTGGAGCGCTGGGCGTGTGCATTCCAGGACCCTCATTTGGTGGTCCGACAGGTAGCCCCGGCGCCCCTTGGCATCCGCTGCCTTCAAGAGACGCTGGGCCTTGTCGAGGGTCCTGGACCTGGAGTCCTCCCAGCGCTTCCGGACATGTTTGATGTCGCAGACTGCCACCCCCTCCTCGTTGATGGCAGTCATGATGTCCATCTAGATCCTGGTCCGTCCTTCATTGTTGGCGCGTGAACTTCCAAAGAGGGCATCATACTGCCCCAGGACTTGCTCCACCAGGACACCAACTTCCCTGGCACTGAAGCTGGTGGCCCTCTGCCTCTCTGGCTGGGGGTTGCCAGTGGTGTCAGATGGTGTTGTGCCAGACATGGCAACCCCAGAGGCAGGTGTGGGTGGGCAACTGGGTCCTGGGGCTGGGCTGTGGAGCGATGGTATCCCAGTCGGGAGTCTTCAGTTCCAGCAGGGGTGGTCACAGCAACTGCACCCCTGGCTGACGTGCAGGCAGCAAATAGCAGGGCACGTGGGCATTAGGCAGTCAGGCGGCAGCAGCAGATAGCAGGTGGGAGCATGCTCGGGGGCCTGGGGGGCAGGAAAATGGCCTTGGGGGCAGGAGCATGGTCTTCCGTGTGTATTCGCGTGGCCAACTTGATACCGATTTGGCACGTAAAAAAATTGCACGTCAGCGTGTAATTCGAGGAAAGGCCCTTAGCGCGTAAGCGCGTCAGTGACGTTAGGCGCGCAGGCGTTGCCCATAACACGGGTGCATAGTGAATCAGCACGTGAGAAAACTGCACGTCACCGTGCTATTGGAGGAAAGGGCCTTAGCGAGTAAGCGCGGAAGTGACGTTTCACGTGTGGGCTGGCTTAAAAGATAAGAGTATCACGCTATTTCCTTGTACGTGCTTTTTTGGAGAGCGAGCGGGTGTATCTTGTACTTCTTGTCGGTTCACACGCGATTACTTCACAACGTTTCCAGTTCGTACTCCCTGTTTCCTCAGACTGCATTGTTTTCTTCTTTTGGCGGGGGTGTTGCCTACGCGCACACGCGTGTCTTTTTCATGTTCTTTTTCAAGGCAGACGGTGAGTCGCGCACGTATTTTCCAACTATGGTTGCCCCCGTGTGTCGCGTACCCCTTCAGAGGTCATTGTAGGCTGCGTGTAACACGCGTATGCTTATTTTTGTGTTTCTGGGTGCCACAGCGTAGTGCAGGTTTATTTTTCCATGCCCGTGGTCGATCAGGGGTTGCGTGCACGGGTGCTTTTGTTTTTGGGGTGCCTGTGCATTGCATTCATCTTCCCCCAGGGGTCACATACAGCCTTGCTAGAGCACTAGGGAACGAATTCCATCTAGTACACTACCCCTTTCACCCCAATTGCCCAAGACAATTGTTTACTGCAACTCCCATACGCGCAACAACATCAGTGCCATGGTTGGGAGGCAACCAAGCAGTAAGGGAGGCAAAGGTGGCCGACCTCCAAAAGGTGGGTGTGGTTGGGGGGCAGTAGGGGACGTGGCCAGGATTTGCAGGGTGCCCCTAGACCCCCGTGTGTTGTCAACCAAGCCCCCCCATGGTTGTGGGAAACGTAGCTGACACCATCCCAGCTCAGCCCTTGTTGGACTGGCCCATTTTGGCACCTGAACCAGCACAGGCTACTTCCAGGTCAGCAAGTCTAAGCTACGTGTGGCGGTACAAGTTGCTGTCACCAGGCCCCGTGGATCTGGGGCAGCAATGTCATCTGCTGCCCCAAGTAGGCAGGGTGGGGAGGCTGCAGGGGCAGCTGCAGCTCTATCCACCCCAGCTCTGAGTCTCCCAGCCGGGACAGTGTCAGTCCAGGTCCATCAAAGCGACGTTGGCCCTGCCAACGTCACCCTGCAGCCAATGCCTGCACCAAGACATATGGTCATTGTGCATTCGCACACTTCTAGTACCCAGTCCACCTGCTCTTCTGCCCCTACTGACCAGAGTGGCGTAAGCCACTCAGGATCCGCACCACCTTTGAAAAAGAAGAAGGGTGCTCTGGCACTACAGGCTGAAACCCCAGACACGGCTACACACTCCGGCACGTCAAGGAAGCCTAGCTTTAATGACGCCGAACTTGATGCACTTGTGGCCTATGTGTGGGCACATAGCCGCGAAATGGTGGTGACTGCAGGGTGCAAGACCACACCTGGTCAACATAGGGCACACTGGCAGACAATCGCGAACCACATTAGTGCCCTAGGATTTGTGAGGCTCACAGCTGATGATTGCTACAAACGGTGGAATGACCTGAAACGCAGAGCAAAGAACAAGCTGGCCTCAAATCATGCCTCTACTCTGGTGACTGGCGGTGGGTCTCCACCAGAGGACAACCAACTCATTGAACATGCGTCTGTTGCTGGAACCTTCGTCACAGAGGCACAGATTCAAGGCGTGGGAAACCTACCAGATTACGACGCATTGTCCGGTGAGTGCCCATGCATGTGTGTGTAATCCATGTGTATGTTGTTTGGGTGACGGGTTCTGATTGAGTGCCAGGTGAGGGTGTGTACTCCTGAGTGGTATGGGTCACCCATGTGCTTCCTCCAAAACATTCACTGGCCTTGGATTTGGGTATGACAGTATCCCTTCTGCCCACAGTAGCCAATTTGCGCCACATTACATATGTGACATGCTTCCGTCATTGATTACACCCCACATTGGCCCACATTTGTTGCCTTGTTATGTGAATGATTAGACCATTCAGGCTGATTGAGTATTGGCCTGCTCACATTAATTTTTGGGGCTTGTTTGAATGTGGAAAATGATAGTTGTTTCCTGTCATGTTGAAGTGACCAACCATTGATGTGTACATCTGCCTGCGATCACTGTATTATTGTACACTGGATGTGTTGCAGTGTGTGGCACATGCGTATTTTGTCACACTATTTAGCATTTTTCATCTCATCATATCCATCTCACATGGATGGGTGACAGTACTCATTCACTGACATATGGCTGTACTTGTCAAATGTACCATGGCTAGGCTACATGCCATCAGTGTGCTGGCATGTGTCAAGTATGTTTATTGGACATGCCACACACAGGCTAATGTGTGATGCCAGTGCTACCCAGCATGCAGCAAATGTGTTGCTTTTCCATCTTGGTGTCCTCAGTGTCTGCTTTTTGCCTCCCCTTCCAACTCATTGACAGTGCATGCATGCCAGGGTTATTGTCATGTGGGACATGTGTAAATCATGTACTGGATCTCTGGCTTGTCAGGCCTATGTTTGTGCTATGGTGCTAATGCCTGTTCCCATTTGTTGTGTTTCATGTTTTTGCAGGTGATGATGCACTTGATGCTGTTGAGGTTGAGGAGATGGTGCAGACCCAGGAGGAATCTCAGGCACGACCGGGCACCAGTGGTGGACGTGGAGTGGTGGTGGGTGAAAACCCAATCTTATTGCAGACTATACTGTCCAGGGGTGTCTCTGGTTGCACCTCCCCAGACCTCTATGATTCAGGTGCTGAATCGGATGATGAGACTTATGTGCTGTCGCAGGTGAGTGTTTCTGGCAGGGATTCTGTTCTGTCCACCCCACCTGCACCAGGGGTAGAACCCTCTATGGGGATGTCAGTGTTGGTAACTCCGCCTTTGGCGGTTACGGATGCAGGGTCACACTCCACAACATCTGATCCTGTTCCTGGGCCAGCAAATTAGAGGGGGAATGCAGTCCTGCAGCCTCAGGCAGTGCCGGCACAGCAAGGTGCATATCGCCTTGCCCCAAACAGGTGTGGTGCCCGCCAACGCGGTGGACGTGCGCCACCAGGCAATACTGTATGGGAAAACTCCATGTACGGTATAGCAGCACAACAGGGAGCAACAGTTGAAATGATGGCTCAGGCAATGGAGAGGGTGGCCACTTCCATTCTCCCCCCTGAAAGGCAGATGGAGCAACAACAGCAGGCAACAGACTCCATTTGCCAATCACACAGGGAAGACATGTTGGCGTCCAACAGGCGGCAATGGAGACTCTGCGAGAAGCCATTTCTGTAGAGTCACAATGCCACAGGGAAGCACTGAGGTTACAACTCCAGTTCCTAACGCAGACTCTAAGTGAACTTGACGCTTCCAGAAATTTAAGGTATGAACAGCAGCTGGAGCAGCTCACATGTTCGCTCTCAGCTGACCTGCAGGCAACTCGGGAGGAGATCCGGGCATCACACGAGGCCATGCCTGCAGAAATGCAGGCAACCCGTGAGGTGCTGCATGGGGATCTCCGCACTTTCATCCTCCAGAATCAGACCTTCAACACCCGCATGCTTGCTGCCATGGAGGCTTTGCGTGGGCTGCCTCCCATAGCACCACCACCTCCTGATGCAGAAGCAGAGGGTGAAGAGAGCCACAGCAGCAGTTCTCCCACAATAGCGTAGCCGTGCAGGCCATGAGCCCATGGAGGTATTTTTATTTCTGCAAAATCCACGAAGGTGGGTGTTGGTGTGCACCCTGTCCTCGAACCTCCTGGGTGGCCTCCCCCTCCTGCCCCCACATGGCCATTTTTGATGATTTTTTTTTTTAACAGTGAGTTGCCTTGTGTGGCTCCCGTGGGCATCCACTGTGTATTCCAGCTGGGCACATGCAGGCTTGTCCTGTGTTTCGGTTAGATGCTTGGGTTCCTGACACACACACCCCTCCTGCTTCCCTTTCCATGGGCTTGCAAAGGGTGTGACCAAGTGACAGTGACTTACACAGTGACATTGGGCTCCCTTGAGCTGTGTGGGCAGTCTGTAGTCAAAACTGTGTGTACATCCCTAGTGGGGATTGTTGTTGAACACTGCATGGTGTATTGATATGTGGTTGTGCATCCATGTCTTCCTCCTTATTCACAGGTACCTTCTTCATGTCTTCACAAGGCCGTCTCCTTTGCGGATGCAGTTCATGTTGTATGCAGTACACCGACACATTTGCCTGACGTCAACACTCTGTAGTTGGAAGGGGTGGATGTGCTGGCTTACTCAGGTTGTAAAACTTGCACTACTTTGATTTGGTACTGTCATATTTTGGCAATGTTTCATCCTGTATTGCTGTATTGTGTTGCTGGTAAGCATTTGGTCATGTGTGTTGTTTGTTATCGATTACTGGGAGCATATGGTCTGTGGCCTGTTTCCATTTGGGACAGTGCACTTTGTGACACTTGGGTCATGTGTTGTGCATTCCTTTGTTTGCTTTCACATTGCATGACATGCCATGGTGTGTTGGGTAGCGGAGATGGGGAGGGGTTGGGTGACATGGCACTGTTTTCATGTTCTATTTTGCAAGGGGGTAGTCATTCATGCAGCATAAATGTGTGTCTTTTTGTGACACAGCATTGGTTGTCTTTAGGTAGATAGGGATGCACACAATGTAACACTTCTAGGTGACCAATCTCAGGCTGGTATGGTTGTGACAGTTGACTGTCCCTTAGGTCATCATCATTGATTGTCAGCTGGTATGTACCAGGGCTGTGTGCACTCCACAGGGGTGTGGTTTTAGGTGAAGTAATTAGCCACCAGCTGCGTACGGGCTGCCTCACCACGTGCCCTTTACAATCCCATGCGCAGCGGGCGTGCATGTGGTTGGGGATGTGGGGGCACCACCATGTCCACCGGCAGGCCCCGGCGGGTTGCAACGTTGTGCAGGACACATGCTGCCACTATGATCCTGCACACTACGTGGCGCATGTATAGCAGCTGCCCAACAGAGTGGTCAAGGGAGCGAAAGCGTGACTTAAGCACTCCGAATGTGCGCTCCACTATACCCCGGGTTGTAATAATATGGGCTGTGTTGTATCTTACCTCGGGTGGTGTGGTGGGGTTCCAAATTCGCGTCATCAGGTGGGTGCTCAGAGGGTAGGCACTGTCCCCTGGGGAGGTGATGATGGGTATCATTAGTGGGGTTGTAACATTACTCAGTATCTGACATGCATGCATGTGCAGAGGCATTTATACTCACCAAGCAGCCATGTATCGCCATGCCGCCCAGCTTCTAGGTCCCGGTTTAGGGTTGACATTCTGTAAATGAAACTGTCATGGGTGGACCCTGGATAGTTGGCATATACTGAGGACATTATTCCCTTGGCATCACATACTACCTGCACGTTGATGGAATGCCAGTGTTTGCGATTTCTATAGATGTGCTCAGGTGCCCTGGGAGGACGTAGAACCACATGGGTGCAATCAATGGCACCTAGCACTTTGGGGAAGTGTGCCACCCCGTAAAAATCCTGGACGGCAGCCTGCCTTTCTGCAGGTGTTCTGGGCAGGTATATGTGCCTGCGGACTGATGGGCGTGCAGTCATGATGGCCAACACCTGGTGTAGGCAGCGTGACTGCGTGGCCTGTGACACCCCCCCACTATGGCACTTGTCTGCTGAAATGAACCAGTGGCCAAGAACTGCAGTACATTGAGCACTTTTTCCAAGGGGCTCAGTGCTTGGGAGCACAGGGTGGGTGATGTGAGGTCATCGTCCCACTCAGTCACCAGGTCGAGTATTATGTGTAGTAGAAACCTGTACCTCCCATACACCTGGTCATCCGGCATTCCAAAAAGGCTGGTCCTGGGTGTAAAAATTCTGGCCCCGACTATCCTCCTCCTCCTGCGGTGTCCCACGACCACTGCTGCGAGGAACGGTATATTCATCGTAGCGTATGAGCTTATTTGTTGTTTGCACGCACTTTTATGCTGCGCGGGTCCGCGTACGCCTGCTTCCTGCTGGCGTACGTGTTTCCGGATTAGCGTGTCTTTTTTAGCGCACGCGTTATACCTGTTTGATTACCTGAATACGTGTTGTAGGCGTGCGTGTGGGTGTTCCGCGCATTTGCGTCCTGTACTTCCCCCGTGACACCCACATGTTCACGCGTTCTTCCCCATTCAGCGTGTTACGCCCCGTGTTCTGCCTACTTTTGTTATGTGCGCCGCGCTATGTGCGCTTTCGCTGTGTGCGTAGCGCACACCGTTTGATGACGTGTGCGCCCGCGTGCGCCACGCAGGATTTTGGTGCACATCCCAGTATTTACACGCGCACGGACTTCCATGAATCGATGTGCGCGGCTTTCACACGCTTGCGCTGCGATTTTCGCACTTGCGCTGCGATTCGCACACTTTTGCACGCGCGCAGAGATTTTCGGCGCACATTAATTCCATGAATCGGCCTGAAAATAATTTGGCAACAACTTGTAGACTTCCATAAAGTTAGACAAGCCTTGCAAAATCTAACAGACAATAATGAATACTACAAAGAAATGAATATTGAAGAAAACTTGAAGGAAACCACTGAAATAATTCAAGAATCACCAGGAAACTGGTGAATTGAGCTTCTAGATCCTGCTACAGTATCCAATACTTTAGACCTTTATACAATTCATCCATTACACTCTAATGACACCGTAGAAGATGCACTAGAAACGTGCAAAATGCGACAAACTAAAGGATCACCAATCAGCATATGGGAAAAAAGTATAGAAGCACATGCTTTTCCTATACTCTTTCCTACTGGCAAAGGAGGAAGGTACGATGATAGACCTATTCAAATAACAGCATCAGAATACCACTCGTTACAGATGTATTCTGAAGATCCCAGATTTAGACAAAATGTGGAATACATATTTCACCTACTGCCTGAAAGTGAACTTGCAACTCTATGTTACCGAGTTGCACACACATTAAAATCAGGAACCCACTTTCAAAATATGTCAGCTACACAATTATTACAAAACGTGCAAGAAAAAGATGAGGATTTCCAATCAAGTATTACAAATCTATTAGCAAACATGCATGGTACTAAAGAGTACTGGTTCCGACGTCATGCAGATGTACGTTGTATGATAAGAAACCTTGGCGCACCCACTTGGTTTGTTACATTAAGTTGTGCAGAATATGCATGGGAAGATTTACATGATTTCCTATGCATATCAAACAAAAAGAAAACAAACAGATATACTAACACCTGGAGAACTTTGCTCTCTAGATCCTGTTAATGTTTCAAGATATTTCCATCATCGTTTCATTGCTATGCTACACTTTATTTGTAATAAAACTGTTCCTCCCCTCGGAGAAGTGCAGCACTTCTTTTGGAGAAAAGAATACCAAGCCAGAGGAGCACCACATATCCACATGCTTTTATGGATTAAAGATGCTCCTAAATTTGGTCAAGACAATGATGCCACTGTATTACAGTTTATCGAAAAATATGTCACTTGTGAAATTCCATCGGAAGCAACAAATAGTGATCTTCATGCACACATTTTACAATTTCAAAGACACAAATGTGGCAAATATTGTCATCGCAAATACAAAAACAAAGGGAAATACCACACCAAATGCCGCTTTGGTTTCCCTAGACCAGTTACAAAAACAGGTCAAGTAAACAACTTCATGTCTTCAGTTAGACATAGTGTTAAAGGTAAATCGCCTAAAAATACATATTACATAAAAAGAACAGAAGAAGAAAAATATATCAATGATTACAATGCAATCATTGCCCTTTTATGGAATGCAAACATAGATGTGCAGTACATTGCAGACAATTACATTGCAGTTCAACAATGTTACAGCATACTTAACCGAAGCAGAAAAAACAGAGCTTCAAGACATCTGGAATGACCTGTCATCAGACAAAACACTGTCTCAGAAATTATACAGCTTGGGCATAAAAATGCTCTCGCATAGAGAATGTGGCTCCTATGAAGCAGCAGATCGTTTAACCGGTACTGCTTTGTATGGAAAAGCAGACAATATAGTATGGCTAAGTCTTGGTCCTGCTAAATCTAGAAAAGAGTTCTCAAATCGTACGACGACATAGAAACAATAGCCAAAAATGATCCCAACAGCCAATACATTTTGAAAAACAATTTGCTGGACACATACTACCCAAACAGAAGTACCACTTTGGAAACCATGTGTCTATACCACATAGCCCAAAACTTCACATACAAAAATAATATAAAACCCAATGAAAAAAAAAGTAGATACAGAGTGACAAATTGTGAAGGCAGCTTAGTAAAACTCACCAAACCAAATGTAATCAATCAAATCAAAGTTGTCATTAAAAACTCAACATAAAGAACTATATTACATGTCCCTGCTACAACTCTTTAAACCATGGAGAAAAGAAGAAGAAATACTAGATAACTAGGACTCCTACGAAGATGCTTTCAAAGCAAATGAAAGCACTTAAGCTGATGTAAACTTTACACACTACATAACAATGTTGCACAATGAACAGCAACATGAAGAAGAACTCCAGGCCCATATAGATAAGGACACTCCTGACAGTAGTCAACCTTCTGTAACAGGAAGCCAAGAACCACTGGGACAGCCACTAATAGCAAATGAGGCAGAATTGGCTATGACGGAAATAGAAAACACCATGTGTCAGTATGAAGATAAAGACAACTTAACTATACTAGAATCAAAACTAAACAATGAGCAGCGTAGCATTTTTCAAGAAGTAACAAAAGAAATTGCACATGGTGTACAACATGAAAATAAAGAAAGCACCTGCCAAAATTACAAACCTATACTACTGTACGTCAGTGGTGAAGCTGGTCCTGGCAAAACATTCTTAATCAAAATCATCAGCAAATTCCTTCAACAATTGACAAACAACAAACTGTCAGCTGTTGTCACTGCCCCCACAGGTTTAGCTGCCTACAACATAGGCGGTGTCACTTTACACCGATTACTACTCCTGCCAGTAGAACATCAAAACAAATTAGACTATTACAAACTTTCTACAGAAGCTGCAATGGAACTACGCAAAGTATTAAAACAAATGAAAATGCTACTAATAGATGAAGTGAGCATGGTCTCCAAGCTAATGTTGGCTTTGATTCACCTCAGATTACAAGAAGTGCTCAAAACAAACTATGCAGAGCTCTTTGGCGGAAAACACATTATTGTTTTCAGAGATCTTCTTCAATTGACACCAGTGAAAGGTGAGCCTATTTTTAAAACCTTAGGACACAAACTCTGCCGTAAAACTGTTGGCAGCATAGGAAATGTCAACCTTTGGCAACATTTCCAATACAGAGAATTAACAGAAAACATGTGCCAATCTGCCGATCTCACTTATGCCAAGATCTTAAAAAGTATTAGAGTTGCTATACTATCTCAAGAAGCACAAGCAATATTGAAAACCCGGCACATTCATGGACTTTATGGCGGTAATGCATGTGCTACGGATGTTATGGAACAATTAGCACACAAAAATATCAATTGTATGGCCTTAATGCCAACTCTTGCAAGCTGTTTCAAATTCAATGAAACAATATTAAATAAAGAAATGCAACCAATAATGGAAATTAGCGGCATAGACAAACTAGACGTACATGGTATGACACTACCCATGTGTGAGCAAACCACAACAAGACTAAATAGTTTAGAAAATTCAATCACCAACACAGCTGGGTTGGAAAAAATATTAAAATTATCCTTAAATTGTAAAGTAATGCATAAACGTAACCTTGACGTGGATCAAGGACTAGTTAATGGAGCACTGGGTACAGTTGTTGGCTTTCAAACGTACCTACGTGAAAACAACATTCAGTTTGTCAATATTCTCTTTGACAAACTATCAGAAGTGAAAAGGATAGGACGCTCAACAGCTCGATTCCTTCTCTTCAAAGACATGTATGTACGCAGAGAACAATTTTCTCTAACTCTTGCATACGCAGTCACCATTCATAAATCACAAGGTCTTACTCTAGACAAAGCATTGATAGATATTGGCTTTAAAGAAGGCATGAGCTACGAAGCACTATCACGCTTACTTACACTAATAAACTTTGATGCAAGTAAAGTAAACGCTGATATTCCTTGCATTTTAGAATACAATAGACTTTGTTCACTATACACCACCCATCTAAAAACATATCCTGTTCCACAAAAAGTAAAACGTTGTAAAAGAAAACTAAATCAAACAGAAATGCAACAGGATGTCACTGCAAATCCTCCAAAGAGAGTAAATGAAACTAATACTTCATCAAGTACCACACACAAAGAAGAACCTATTAGGGAAAGTAAACCAGGTACTTCTTCAAAGAAGGAAGACAAACTCCAAAAAAAGCACTCGGATACAGATACCTGGTCCATTTAAACTTTCAAATAGAAATGGTGTAAGTTGCTACGCAAATGTAGCAATGAATATTCTATTTCAATTGCCACCAATTGTTGACAACATTTACTTACACAGTGCAGACCAATTGTGTTTGCAAATGTTAGTACTTCATAGAAACGCAGCAAACAATCCTGACAACACGTATAGTGTTCATGGAATAAGACAAGAATTGGACTACTGTGCTGGAATGGTGGAATTCACTATAAAATTACAGGAAGATCCATAAGAATTTCTGATGTACCTACTACAAGTACTGGAAAACAAAAGCATACCTATAAATGAAATCTTCCAGATTTCATACATGTGGAACCCTACATGTACTCTGCAACAATGTGACACAGGAACAAATCCCCAATGAGCGCTTCGTGTATGTATCCATACCAAATTGTGAATCCGTTCCATTTCAGCAACTTGTACAAAATGCAAACCATGGTAGATTATGTACTACCTGCAATTCGGATAATCGCTCCACCTTACTAATACAAACACATAGTAAATACATAATACTAATGCTTCTATGTTACAATGCATATGGTACCAAAAACAACTGCAAGCTGACTGGATTCACACATGGTCAAGTATCACTTGGTAAGAAAACCTTCACAACAATAGGTATAATCTACCACACAGGAGCCACAACCAATGCAGGTCATTATACTGCATATATAAAAAAATGTGGATGGTTTGAATGTAATGATAGTACCATTACTCTAAAGCAGAGATTACCAGCAAATCTTACAAACGCTTATTTAATCTCCTTAAAACCAAAAAACATTTTTTTAATATTTTTTTTTATTGAGCTTTACTCAGTTAAAACTAGGTTTTGTCAAAAACAGTAATCTCAGACCTTAGATGAGTCTCAAAAACCGGAGCAAAGTGTCCACGGAAAACCTCCTCCACCGCCTGGAACGTGCCGTTTGTGTACTCTTCATAGGTCCCAGACCTCGGACCCGTTTCCTACCGCTGTGGCCAAATCCTATGGCGAACCGCCTTCGGGATCGAGCTGCCCGATTTGGTCGAACAGCAATTCGATGAGTTTCGCCAAAGCTTGGGACCATTTCGTGTTCTCACCGGAGATAAGTCTATTCCACAGCTCGTCCATTTGGAAAATCCATAGATTGTCGTCCAGCAGGGGGAGGTAAAGATTCCTACTTTCTTTCGTGCTAGTACATTCTATCACCAAGTGCTTTAGGGTTTCGAATGATTGGTCCTTTTTGCATAGTCTACATTGTTTCTCTGTTCCGGCTCCTCTGGTGGATATGATTTCTCTAGTGGGTAATAGATTGAGTCTTGCTCTAATGATCACATTTCTGAGTCCCTTTTCAGGGAACTTGGCGCAGTACTTTAATGTTTTTTTTGCCTTATTGAAAGTGGGGGGCAGATGGTTTAGTAATTTGTTCCTCACCGCTTGTTCAGTAGTGATAATCCAGTCCAGGTCTTCTGATTATCTTTTGATTCGGTCAGGGTTTTCTTTTAGGTCTTTCTCAGAACATTCGATCTTTGCCAGGTCTTCCCTTCTCGTTGTTACCCAGTTTTTCAACGCGACACACTTGCCGCTTTCTATTTCATCACGAAAGGTGTTGAGGATGGGCAACGTGTCGGCCATGATGACTCTTCTATAAAGACACATAGCGCTTTGGTCTACCATTGACGCCAAGGACACCAGGCCTAGCTCTCTCCTGATTGCTGGCATGGCGGTAGATTTGGGTAGACCTAGCACTGATTTCCACAATTGCCCTTCCAGCTTACTCTAGATATTGCGAGGCAAGTATAGCGATGCCTCCATGCCATAGATTAAGGCCGGCACCACCTTAGCTTTATAGAATGTGATCGCCGGTATCAGGGAAAATTTGCCGAACTTTCGATCCATCGCTCTTGTTTGCGCTATGAGTCGTTTTACTTTTTCCCATAGTTGAGTTTGGAGGCTCTTTTCAGTTTTGGAGCTGTCCAATTTAATCCCCAGATATTTGAAGGAGTTGACAATTTCAATTTTGGTGATGTCAAGGAACAGGTTGGATTTTCTCGTTCCTTTGCTGATCACTTTCTCCATCACCATAATTTTTGTCTTAGTTATGTTTATCTCTAAATGGTTTTTCACAATGTATCTTTCAAGGTTGCATAGTCTTCTTTGCAGGCCCACTTTGGTTTGATCTATAAGAATAACATTGTCAGCATATAGCAGGCGGGGGATCTCCATTTTCCCGATTTTTGGCTTCTGAATGTTGATAATCGCCTAAAAAGGCTATAACCAGGGCTGGCGCCAGGGGACAGCCCTGTGACTCCTCGCCTCACCAGAATTTTGTCCGAGAGTGCGCCTTGATGATTTAGTTTCACTCTCATTTTTGTGTCCATGTTGAGTGCCATTATGGGTTCCAGTATTTTTGCTGGGCACTTCCAATCTTGTAACTTCACCCACAAACTGGGCTGGTCAATCATATCAAAGGCCTTGGAGAGGTCTACAAAGGCCAAGAACACCTTTGGTGCTTCTTCTTTGACTTTGGCTTTCAAAATGTTCAGAGCCATTAGGTTGATTGTGGTCGATCCGTTTTTTTGAAAGCCTGTTTGAAGTTTGTCTTCAGCCTCACTATCTTTCACCCAGACTCGGAAATGGTCTAGGAGACGGGTAGCATATAATTTCCCTAAGATGTCCAAAAGGGCTATTGGTCTGTAACTTGCTGGTTCGTGTCTGGGGCCCTTTTTGTAAATTGGGACAATCACTGCCCTTAGCCAGGATTCTGGGAGCATCCTCGTTCTGCCGCATACTTCAAACATCTTACTAATCCAGTCTGCCCATTCCACCAGTGACATTTTTAAATCTATATTAGTTAGCCCATCTGGGCCTGGGGCTCTGGAAGATTTCAGTTGCCGTATTACTTTTTCAATTTCTTCAGTATTCAACAGGTCGACCCAAGGTGTTTCCGAAAGATGTGCGGGTAATTCCATGGTTCCCAAAGGGCTCTCGAATTCAGTCTTGAACTATTGGATCCACCTTTCTTCGGATACCGCATTTGCAGGGGTGGCATTTTGGCTGTCCTTCGTATCTTTTATAAGTGTCCAGAATTCCCTCGGTTTTTTTTAGTATAGTTTGGACATCTCCTCTGCGTCCCTTTTATATTGAATGGCTCTATGATGTTTGAGCCAGTTTGTGTCCCTTTTTAGTTCAAGGCGCCAAGTCGCCCAATCCTCCGTCTCGTTGGATTTCTTTGCTAATCTTAGCAATCTCCGGGCCCCTTTTCTTTTATTCACCAATTCTTTATCGTACGTATGGGCCGTATCCACCGTTGCCTTTGCTCTCTTTGATCCCTTAACTTGAAAGACAAGTAGCAAGGGCAAGTAGTTAGGTCTTTCTTTGCTGTTTATCTTGGCCTGGTTGCTCCCTTGCTTTTCCCAATCTCGCTTGATTTTTAAGATGTCTTGTTCTGTCAGTCTGAGCCGAGTCTGTTGCAAATTTGCTTCGATTGACCAATCATAAGTTTTGGCTTTCGAGTTGGTGGTCTGCCATGAGCAGGTCAATAGGTTATGGTCACTATTGATTGTTTTTCGGACGTTGAAGCTTGTTAAACCATGCGTAAGGCCATTTGACACGAAAATATAGTCCAGCGTTGGTTTGGAGCTGTTTCGTTCCCATGTCGGTATGTTTGTTTGGTTGGTGAACAGTGTCACCACATTTTGAATGCTTCTCGACCTCAAGACCTCATTCCAGGCCTTTCCTCTCTTTACGGTGGGTTCCATTGTTCCCCTATGATCTTTAAGGCATTTGGGGTCCGCCGCGATCTCTGTGCATTTGGCATTAAAATCACTGCAGATGATCAATTCGATATTGTCGAATTCTACGTACAGCTGGTCGATCACGGCACTCATATTGTCACAGAAAGTTTTGATAGAAGTTTGCTGTGGATTCCAATAACAATTCACTATGGCCACCTTGTTTTGGAACGCATTTTCCGACTTTGCCTTCCCCTGAGTTTGTTGGGTCACAATCACCAGTGTTTCATATGACTGTTTCCACATTTTGGGTTCACTTAGGCCTGTGCCGGATTTTATCGCGGTTAACAGACCTGATGACGGTCTACCCAGCAGGCCTTTAACTGCTGGCACGATCACCACCGAGAAGCCATCCAATGCTGGTTGTTTTGTCAGCCAGGTTTCTTGTAGGCATATGATGTCAAATTGGCTTAGGTCCACATCTCCCAGAGTGGTAAGGTGCATGTGGCCTCTCGTATTCCAAGAACCTAGAGAGTATGATTCCTTTATGGGTCGCTCGCTACTTTTTTCCTCCAGGTTGTCGTCGCTGCAAGCTGGCCCTGGTCGTTGCTATTTGGCCTGTTTTTTATTCCAGCTCGATGTTAGCCATTTCCATGGTCCCATCGGTTGTTGCTTTTCATAATTCCTTTTTCCTTTGGGACTTCCGGGAGGGTTGGGGGGGGTTCCTCCTCTCCTCTCGGCATTCTCGGTCAGAGTTGCCAGGAAGGACATTGGGCACTTTGCTCCCCTCTCTTGATATGCTCGTCTGCGGGGTTCTTGCCTCTCTTGTGGTTTAAAGCCTCGATTGTCTCGGTATAGCTCTTCAGTTCTTGAACTATAGTGCTAATAGATTTTCCTCTTCCCGGTCTTGACTGCTGCTACTCATTTTTACTTCTGTCAGACGAAGCCCCATTTGTACTAAGTCTTGATAAACTGATTCATTAATGTGCTTGATAGCCGCTTCTTTCAAATGGAGAAATGCTTTCGCCTTATTTTCCCTATGATAGGTTTTCACCAAAACCTGATCCTTTGTTGTGATATTTTTTAGAATTTTCACTTTCTTTGTGATTTGAAGTACCAATCTGTTTAGAATTACAAAGTTTTTATCTCTTTCCATTTGTTCAAGTTTAAAAACTCGTATCTCTTTTTTTTCTTTTTTTTCCTTTTCTAGGTCACCTTTAGCTGGGCGATCTTTTCGCAGAGTTCTCCGCCTGGCTGTCTCTTCTTTGGCCACAATCGAATCGGTTGAACCGCTTCTTGGTCTCACTGCCCGGCTCTGGGTCTTTTTGTCCTCGGGTCTCTGATCCGGTCTCTTGATTGCTCCGCTGTTCACCAACCTGATTGACCCCTCCTTATCTTTGTTGGCCTTTGCAGTGAGATTTTCACCTGTTACTGTGCCCTCCTTTTTTCCAACCGGAATTGTCAGTGGCTCCATTACCTCATTTTCTGAGTAAGCGGATATGTTCATTAAGTCTGTACATTCGAGGAAATAGTCTACTGTTGTCAGGGATGATGGGAGGTTTTTCCCGGTTGGTCGCGTCTTACCCTCTTGTCGGTTTCTAGTTGGAATGGCATCCTCGCCGTCCCACTCAGTCAGGGCTGGATTTTCTGCCTGTTTTGAGACCTTCTTTGGGTTGCCTTTCGCTTCCGTCTGGTCATTTAAGGGTTTTTCAGGGTTTGCTGACTTCACCCTAAGTGTCTCTTCCGATTTTTCTTCGTTCAAAACCAGCAGGGTATTCTCTTTTCTCTTCGACTGAACCATCGCCTCGCCTCTAGGGGAGTCCTTAGTTGGTGACTTTACTGATGAGAATTGCTTCCCCTTTTCTAACTTCTCGATCTTTTTTTCTAGTACTTCAATTGTTTTTTCCCACTGTTTTCTGATTTGATACGTTCTGCGGGCCCCCTGGTACTGAGGATCTTATTGATGTTTGTCCGGCCTGGGAGGCCATGGTCTCCATTTTTTTCTCAACAGTGTCGATTTTGGTTTCCCATTGCTTTTTTTGAATAAGCATTTTTCTATGGTTGCTGGGAGGAGAGTTTTCATCTGGGCCAATTTCTCCATCATATTTGATAGGATTGCTGTGTTATCTTGTACGTTTTCCTTGATTGTTTCGTACAATTTACAAAACGGTGCTAGCACGTTGGTCATTGCTGACATGATAGCCATCTGGTTTCTTATTGGGTGATTCGTTTTGTAATGCCACTGCAATTTCGCTGAGTCATCTCTTTTTTTGGAGAGGCTGGTATTTTCTCTGATCTTCTCGATGCAGTTTGCATGTCCATGGAGGGGCCTTCTTCTATTAATCCTTGATGTCTATCAATATTTCCCACTGTTCTCGGGGGTCCACACATCCTCGCGTGGTTGTCTTTGTTCATTTTTAGATGAACCTCTTTAGCTAATGACGATACACTATGGTGCCCCTTAGTTAGGTGGGGCTTTGTCCAGGCCCACCGGTCCTCTTTATTCATGAGTGTCTGTGACGTCTGCTCACAGTCCGCCACTACCCCTTTTCCACTCTCTTCCTCTTTGTCGTCTTCCAGGATCACTCTCTCTTCTCTTGTTAGTGGGCCCTCTTTAGTCGGACTTTGGGCCAGTTTGTTCTCTGGACTCCTCATGGGGAGGCCCTTCGGGTCCATTTGTCTACACTTTGGACTCTCCTCCCCTTTGGCTTTTTCCGTATTCCTACCTGCATTGTTTGTGGGTATCCTGACACAGACTTGCCTGGAGCGATCCACATGCCCTAGTTTTTCTGTTGGTGCTGTTGGTGATTCTGTCCTGCTCTGTTTTTGGGTGGGCTGTGGTTCAATTGCTATTTCCAGCATCTCTGCGTCTGATATTTCTGTCTCGATGCTCTGTTTTCTTTTATGTTGTTGTGTAAAGAAGGCTTTTAGCGGGCAGGACAACAAGGGATTGGGGAGCCCTTGTAGCAGACGGCCATCTCTGCTGGGACCTTTTCTTGCTTTTTGTTCCGCCCACCCGTTATGCTTTGCGGATCTCGTAGTTATCCTCTTCTTCATTCCTTGGGCTCTGGCTTTTGCTGGGGTGTTGCCTTTGTTTCTCTTTTCTTTAGGGCCCCAGCTCCCATTTTCAATTGCTCGCCATCCGTTTCTTTATTAGAGTCTTCCGGTTCTCTCTCCGTTTGGTTGTCACTCTCCAAGCCCTCTGCTTCTGATTCCGAATCGATCTCAGTTTCCGTGCTTGTCCCTTTATCTCCGGGCTCTCTCTCAAGGCTCGGAACCTTGGGCCGGATTTTCCCCTCGTCTTGACAACTTTTTCCCCCTCTTTATTAACTAATCAGTACTTAAACAGTACTTAAACATTAACAAAACTTCAATTAAAAACTATAAACTGTTAGAATATGCCAACAAGTATATGACTGCCCTAAAATTCTATAACAACTAAACAGATAAATGAATACCACTAAATTATATAACAAAATAAACAGTTAGAATACGCCAACTGGTATCTAACTGCCACAAGATTTTGCAATAACTAAACAGATAAATCAATACCACTACATTATAATAAAAAATAGACAGTTAGAATATGCCAACAGGTATCTAACTGCTCCAAAAATCTGCAACAAGCCAACAAATAGAACATTAGCCAGAAACAACAAGTGAACACTGAAAACAAATCGACTGTAGCATAACAAAAGAAGGTTTTTTTTTTAATCCAACATGGAATTTTTTTCCCACAGACCCAATGATTTTAGGAACAAACACAGAAACTGAGCAAATTGCACAGTATACTGGTTTGTAATCTACTAAATATGAGGGTAAAAAAAAATGTTGATTATTCAATGTTATAAGACGTTACAAAATACCAATATTAACATGATATTTTCTTTCATCACAGAAATTAACAAGGAATATATGTACTCCAGTTACTAAACCAAACAGTAAGTATATTATAAGGAACAAGTTACTTACCTGTAACTGTTGTTCTCCAGCATGGGTCTGGCATGGATTCACATGCTCATGAATATTCCCCGTCGTCAGGCTGGGAATCCTCGGTAAAGAAAAAACCAGTATCAGTTTCATTTCTGATCTGTCTTTCGTAGTAATAACCAATCACTGGTCTCTGCGTCATACTGACCACAGCCAATGACTGCCCTCTACCTAAGCACCGCCTCTGGCAGCCATCTTCAGATTTGGAAGCACGTGAAGTGGCAGTATGACCAAGTGAAGAGCCGCAGAGAGGTAGGCGGGAGGGTTCGCATGTGAATCCATGCCAGACCCATGCTGGAGAACAGCAGTTACAGGTAAGTAACTTGTTCCTTCTCCAGCATGGGGTCTGGCATGGATTCACATGCTCATGAATAAAGAATACATAGCAGTACACACATGCACAACCACGGGAGGTGGCAAAGGCTCAACATTAAGCATTACATCAAACTCAACATTAAGCATCTTACCTCCTCACCAGGCTCACCTCAGGCGAACAGGTTGCGCAGCACTGCTTGGCCGACCCTGGACTCCTCCCTGGAATCCCGATCGACGCAGTAGAATTTCGTGAAGGTGTGCGTCGACCTCCACGTAGCAGCCCTGCATATGTCCAGCAGGGGCACACCAGAAAGGAACGCCGTGGTAGCTGCGATCGCTCTGGTGGAATGGGCTCTCGGACGGCCAGGCAGCGGTCGGTTTGCCAACCGATGACAGTACATGATACAGCCGGAGAGCCATCTGGAAATGGAAGCCTTCGAGAGAGCCTTCCCCTGATTGACAGGTCCAAAGTTCACAAAGAGTTGTGACTTCTTCCGAAAACACTTTGTGCGGTCCACGTAGAACTTCAGCGCTCTAGCCACATCCAGCGAGTGCAAAGTCCTCTCAGCCGGCGACGAAGGCGACGGGAAGAACACAGGCAACACCAAGGGTTCGTTGAGATGGAAGTCCGACGGTACCTTGGGCATGAAGGAGGGGTGCGTCCTGAGCACTACCCTCGTGTCGTGAAGAGTCAAGTACGGGGCCTTGCAGGAAAGGGCCTGGATCTCTCCCACCCGTCGTGCGGAGGTGATGGCCACAAGAAACGCTGTTTTCCACGACAGAAACTTCAACGGGGCCGAGTGCAGAGGCTCGAACGGAGGTCCCATGAGCTTGGTCAGCACCACGTTGAGCTCCCACGCCGGGGCCGGCGCCTTCACCGGCGGGAACGATCTGAACAGTCCCTTCATGAACTCTTTCACCAGACGATGAGACCACAGGGACGACCGGCCCGTGGTTCTGGTGTATCGGGAGATCGCAGCAAGATGAATCTTGATGGACGCGTGTGCCAGTCCAGCTTTGGCAAGCGTCAGCAGGTACGGCAGTACCTGGGGAGCCGTAATCCGTAGAGGGTTAATCTTCTGTGCGTGGCACCAGACAGAAAACCTCTTCCATTTGTGTCCGTAGCATTTAAGAGTCGAGGACGCCCTGGCCTTTGCAAGAACCTCTCTGCAGTCGGCCGGTATGTCGTATCCTCCAAACTCTAGCGCTGCAGGAGCCAGGCCTGCAAGTTCAGCGATTTCGGGTCGTGGTGGAGGATGGCGCCTCCTTCCCAGGAGAGCAGATCCGCGTCCACCGGCAGCTTGATTGGCGGGGACGCTGACAAGTCCAGAAGGTCCGGGAACCATATCTGCCTCGGCCACGCAGGTGCGACGAGGATCATCCTGCACCGTGACCTCTTGAGCTGGTTGACGAGCCGGATTAGCAGTGGCAAAGGAGGGAACGCGTAGAGGAACAGGCCCTCCCAGGGGAACGAGAAAGCATCGCCCCTGCTCCTCGCCTGGGGAAACCTGCTGGCGAACCTCCGGCACTTGGAGTTCGTCGCCGTCGCGAACGGGTCGATCTGGGGTGTGCCCCACCGTCGGAAGAGGCGATCCACTAGATCCTGCCGTAGTTCCCACTCGTGGCACGAGCGCAGCTCCCTGCTTAGTTAGTCGGCGATGGTGTTTTTTATCCCTGCCAGATGAAACGGCACCAGAAACATCCCTTGGGCGACTGCCCAATGCCACAGGTCTTGCGCCTCCTTGGACAGTGCTGGGGACCTGGTTCCGCCCTGTTTCCTGATGTAAAACATGGTGGTGGTGTTGTCGGTGAAGATCCTCACCACCTTGCCCTTGAGGGACGGAAGGAAGGACCTGAGGGCCCAAAACACTGCACGGAGCTCCAGGA
Source organism: Ambystoma mexicanum (assembly GCF_040938575.1). Lineage (NCBI taxonomy): Eukaryota > Metazoa > Chordata > Amphibia > Caudata > Ambystomatidae > Ambystoma > Ambystoma mexicanum. Next base: position 994,648,076 of record NC_090927.1, read on the forward strand.
CGTTGATATGTAGGGATTTCTCCGTCGGGAGCCAAAGGCCTCTTGCGTGCAGATTTTCGGTGTGCGCTCCCCACCCTTCCAGGGAGGCATCCGTGGTCACTGTCTCCTGGTGGGCTGGGGTCTGGAAGTCCATGCCCGCCGTCAGATGCGCGCGGGTGCCCCACCACCGGATCGCTCGTCGGAAACTCTCGCCGAGTGTGATCCTTTCGTCGAAGCTGCCCGTCGTTTGGATCCAGCGCGCGTCCAGGAACTCCTGCAACGGGCGCATCCGGAGCCTGCACATGGGAATGAGGTAGATGCAGGAAGACATCATTCCGAGGAGAGACTTGATAGACCTCACCTTGGCCGCGTCGGCCACCAACATCCGCTGCACCTTGCCCAGGATGGTCCTGGTCCTCTCCTCCGACGGGGAGGCCAGAAGGGACACTGTGTTGAGCCTCGCTCCCAGAAACAGAGCGTCTTGCGCGGGTACCAGGTGGGATTTGGCGTAGTTCACGGAGAATCCCAAGTCCGTGAGAAGTTGGACGGTCCTTGCCGTGTGAACCACGGCGAGGAGCTCCCTCGTCTTGGCTCGGATGAGCCAGTCGTCCAGGTAGGGGTAGACGTGGATCCCTTCGCGGCGCAGCTGCGCCGCCACCGGTGCGAGGCACGTGGTGAACACCCTGGGTGCCGACCGTAGTCCGAAGGGGAGGGTTTTGAACTGGTAATGACGCCCTTGGACCACAAACCTGAGGAATTTTCGGTGCCCCTTTAGGATGGGAATATGGAAGTAGGCATCCTCCAAATCCAACGATGACAGGAAGTCTCCTTCCTCCAGCTGACCCAGGACGTGCTGGAGGGTGACCACCCGGAACTTTTGCGCCTTGATGAACTTGTTCAGACGTCGCAGGTCCAGGATGGGGCGCCATCCCCCCGTCTTCTTCTTCACGAGGAAGTATCTCGAGTAAACTCCAGAGCCCCGAAGCCTCTTTGGGACGAGTTCGATGGCGCCCTTCCTGAGCATCGCCTTTACCTCCAGGAGAAGTTGAGGGACGTGAAGTTCTTTCCTGGCCACGGGGGGGACGCGCGGACACCTTCTTTGAAACTCGAGCGCGTGGCCCCGGGCCAAGGCGTCCAGCACCCAACGGTCGGTGGAGATGGACTCCCACACGCTGACGAAGCTCGCCAGCCGGCCTCCCACCGGGGTGCTTGGTTGGGGGCCCGACCCCACGGCTGGTTCAATCCTGCTTCGACGAGGCTTTGCCGCCTTGACCTCCTTGGCGACGACGGCGGGGTCCGCCAAACTTGCCTCGTCCTCTGTAGGCCTCCTGAGACGACGAGCGGGCCGCTTGACGGTAGGTGGAGAAACCGCCGCCGGAACCTTTGGAGGCGCCCTTGCCTCCGCTGCTCCGAAAGGGCGTCCGTCGTTGTTGCAGAACTCCAAGGGCCCGGGCCGTCTCGGTGTCCGCTTTAACGGCCTGAAGGGAATCGTCCACTGTTTTCCCAAACAGGTTGTTCCCATTGAAGGGCATGTCCAGGACTCTGGTCTGAACGTCTTGACGGAAGTCCGTAGCCTTGAGCCATCCACGCCGCCTAAGGCAAACGCCGTTGCCCAACTGGCGGAACCCAGTGTCGGCGATGTCCGTCGCAACGGTAATGGCGTGGTCCGAAGCCACCTCACCTTCCTGCAGGATCTCCAGGGCCTCTGCCCTCTTGTCGTCCGGCAAGAAGTCCAGCAGGGGAGCCAGTTTGTACCAGCGCTCCCTGTCGTAGCGGGCCACGATAGCCAAGGCGTTGGCCGCTTTAATCGTCGTCGCTGCAGACGAGATGACTCTGCGTCCCATAGCGTCCAATTTCTTTCCCTCGCCGTCCGGTGGGGAAGTCGATGTGGAGGCCGCACCCCCCCCGCTTTTTTCCTGGCCACCGCGGAGACGACGGAGTCCGGGGTAGGCTGCGCCCGGAGGCACAGGGGGGCCGTGTCCGGGACCCGGTACTTTTTCTCGTACCGGTCTCTTCTAGCTGGCGTCGTGGAAGGGTTCTTGAGGAGGGTGAGGCCCTCATCCCAAATGTCGTCCAATAGAGGCACTGCGAGGACCGTCTTCCTCTTGGCCTCGCGCCGCTAATAAAGGAAACCTTCCTTCTTCTTCTCCTCAGGGCAGAGTTGGAAAAGCTCGGATGCCCTGGTGATCATGGAGTGGAACGATCCAATCTCGTCGGGCGGAGAAGCCCTGGTGGGAGGCGACGACGGTACATCCTCGTCGTATACCTCGTCGTCCGTACCCGTCGCTGCCGTGTCAGTCCCCGTATCATCCCCTCGGGTGGACGGGGAGGAGGGCTGGAAGGGGCGCGACGGCTGAAAAGGAGGCGGAGGGTGGATCCTTCTTTTCTTGGTAGGGGGAACCCCAGAAGGTCCCGGTTCTGGGTCCCCCGACGGGAGAGGTTCCGTCGGCAACGGTAGTCTCGTCCTTATCTCTGAGCATAAGGACTGTATAGCCAACAAAATGGCCGCCGAGTTGTCTCGCGGCGCTGGCAGAGGGGAATCCGACGGGCGATCAGGGGCCCTGTCGGTACCCTCGACGATGTCGTCGTCACCTGCGTCGGGATCCATCCCGACGGGCCGGTCTTCTTCCACGCCGAGGCCGTGGCTTAAGACCTCGACCAGCTCCTCCTCCGAGGTTGAGGCCGAATCTACGACGACGCCCTGCCCCCCCTTTTTCTTCCCCATGGGGGATTTCACGGGGGTCCTATCGATGGGCACAAAAGAGGACTCCTTCCGAGGTGGCAGGGAGACTCTGAGCCCCGAGGTTGCCACCACTGGTGTAGCCTCCACAGGCTGAGCCAGGGCCACCGCGTCAGTTTCGATAGAGGGCTTGGCCGGATGGATTAAGGCCTTCACCACCTTAGGTGCGCTCACCGCCTTATCCTTGAGGGGGGGGACACTGCCTCGCTCCCCCTCCGCCTTCGAGCTCGACCGGGGCCTCTCCAGGAGCCTCGCCGGGTGCTCGGCCTTCCTCTTACCCGACCCAGAGCGTTGGCTCGTGGTTGATGGTGCCGGGGAGGGTGCGCCCAGCCTGGCGCCCGTAGAGCCCGACCGTTCGGCGCTCCCGGTGCCAGCGGACTCGCGGTGCTTGGCCTTATGTTGGACCCCCGTCGCCGGGGCGTCCTCAAAGGTCTTAGAAGCCCACTCGGATTTCTTCCTCTTCTTCTCGCCGGACGGGCTCTTCCCTTCCAGCCAGTTGGCGAGACGTTGATGGCGGTCCTTCATGGTCCGCTCCGACATGTTGCCGCAAAACGCACAGTCCTTCTCCACGTGCGTCTTGTCCTCATGTAGGCAGTAAAGACAAAAAGAGTGTTCGTCCTCCTTGAAGACGTTCTGCAGCTGGCATCCAGGGCAGACCCTGAACAGCTTTCCGGGCGTCGAGCTTCCCTTCTCCTGGGCCATGACCGGGCCTGAGAAACTTCTGGAGTCCTCCAAAAGCGTAGCTCGACGAAATCTTCACCCTTGAGGGGCGCAGACGAATCCGACACGGGTCCCCATTGATCGGATGGAGAGTCGGTGGAGCTTGAGGCTCTTTTGACCGAAAAACGAAGTTTTTGAGAAAAAACGTGAAAAAAATAGCACTAACGCTCGAGAGCAATAGCACGAGGATCCCAACACATGAACGTGCGGTAAAAATCTGAAGATGGCTGCCAGAGGCGGTGCTTAGGTAGAGGGCAGTCATTGGCTGTGGTCAGTATGACGCAGAGACCAGTGATTGGTTATTACTACGAAAGACAGATCAGAAACGAAACTGATACTGGTTTTTTCTTTACCGAGGATTCCCAGCCTGACGACGGGGAATATTCATGAGCATGTGAATCCATGCCAGACCGCATGCTGGAGAATAAGCACAACCATCGCAGCAAATCACACCCATAGTGGCTTATAACTTTGGTGCTTATAAATTTGGTCTTGGCCATGCACCCAAGACTCCAGGCCCTGGCCACAACCACTGCAGCATATCACACCCATAGTAGCTTATAACTTCGGTGCTTATAAATTTAGTCTTGTCCATGCACCCAAGACTCTAGGCCCTGCCCACAACCACCGCAGCAGATCACACCCATAGAATCAAACATTTTAACTATGCCATATGGGCACTTTTAATGTCTGCGAACCATATGAGTGTTCTTAGAATAGTTTCAACTTGCCTGTGAACAATACGGACAGGCATAGCGTCCTCAGGACACACCCATTTCGTTTATTTACGAACATTTCAAGACACTTGATGTGTTCTTAGAACAATTTCAACTTGCCTACGAACAATACGGACAGGCATAGCTTCCTCAGGACACCCCCATTTTGTTTATTGACAAACATCCGAGGACACATAATGTGTTCTTAGAACAATTTTAACTTGCCTACGAACAAGAAGGACAGCGTCCTCAGGACACCCCCATTTCGTTTATTTACGAACATTTCAGGACACCGCGTGTATTCTTGGGACAGTTTCAGCTTGCTTGCGAACAATACGGACAGGTCTAGCGTCCTCAGAACACCCCCATTTTATTTATTTATGAACACCCCAGGACACATGATGTGTTCTTAGAACAATTTCAACTTGCCTACTAACCATACGTAAAGGCATAGCGTCCTCAGGACACCCCCTTTTTGTTTATTGACGAACATCCCAGGACACATGATGTGTTCTTAGAACAATTTCAACTTGCCTACGAACCATACGTAAAGGCGTAGTGTCCTCAGGACACCCCCATTTCGTTTATTTACGAACATTTCAGGACACCTGTGTTGTCCGCGGTCAGAACGAAAACAACAGGGGTGCCTGCCACCTAAATAAATACAACATTTAACCCATCTCTTACTCCCCCACCGTCCCCAAACAGTCTTACACGTCAACACACTTTACTAAATAGTATTTTTCCAGCAAGTTTCACCGCGCTGTCCGCGGATGTCCGCGAATACAAGATGGCGGGCGAGCCCAGAAAATCTGATGCACCACACACTCTCAACCACCCAATCAGCGAACACGTCCAATGTCCGCGGACATGACGCGCATCGCCCAGCCAATCAGGACCCTGTCCGCGGAGCGAACAGGGAAGTGTGTCCGCGGACCGAACATAGAGATCACCAATTTTTTGTGACCTACTTTTTGGTCATTTTAAAAAAAAAACTACTGGACGGATTTTCACCAATTTTGCAAAAGCACGCTTTTGGGACCAAGCCGCTGCTCTTGGTCCAAATTTGGTGAAAATCCGTCCAGGGTTTTGGGCTGTAGGCGTGAGCAACGTTTTTTCCCCATTCAGTCTATGGGAAAAAAAGATGTTTTGGGACCCCCCCTATAATTTTGCCCCCCCCTGGACCAAACCTCAACAAACTTTGCAAAAAAATCAGAGTGACCCATATACTTTTTCCGCAAAGTTTGGGGAGGATTCGTCCAGGTAGAGCGAAGTTATAAGCCACCTAAAAAGGGCTCTTGCTATGGAAACAGCAACTTAACCATAACTACACAGCCACTAAATATATTTTAAACTCCTTCATTCATTCGGAATAGACAGCAGCCACAGCAAGTTTCCACACATTGGGTCTCAGTCTTGCTCTGTCAAAGGTTATTAAAAAACGACACTGAGTTCACAAGGCCTGAACCTGCTTTTCAGATTACACGCATTTTCCTGCCAAGAACTGCCCTTTGTTAAACTATCACCAGAAAGGTATGTGGTAAAGCCGTTTCTCAGGTCCCCGTTTTCTGTCTGTTCATTGGGCCTCTTGCATACTTTTTTGTTTCAGGTGGTGTACCTCCAGCGTTCCTGAAGCTAATCTCTTCAAGTCATGTAGCATTCAGGTAGAAGTCAGCAAAAAATGGGCTGTAGACCCTCTTTTTTGGTTTCGGGGGGCCTGGCTCATGAGGGTATAGCAGAGATATAGAAAAGAGTGTGAGTCCAAGCTACCTCACCTTAGGGCACTATGGTAAGTGTTGACACACACCGGCAGGAGGGTTAATGTAGCATAATTGGACTACACTAATATAAGCACACATATAGTTAAAATAAAGTAAAAAATTGTGACAGCAAGCATAATAAGAACAAGATAGTGTATGCATAGGTGTTTACAGTTCATATTTTGGTCACAATATTTAATACACAACATAGGTTATGAGCCATGGGTTAATAAAATAACCCATCTCGAAAGGAGGACTGTCGAGATGGACTATGTTATTACCCTATGTAAACACCTATGCATACACTATCTTGTTATTATGCTTGCTGTCACCATTCTTTACTTTCTGTTTTAGAATAAACGTTGTTTTAACTATATGTGTGCTTATATTAGTGTAGTCTAATTATGCTACATTAATCCTCCTGCTGCTGTGTGTCAACACTTACCGTAGTGCCCTAAGGGTGAGGTAGCTTGGACTTGCACTCTTTTCTATATCTACATTTTCAGGTAGAAGACACAGTGACATTGTGCTTCCTTGTTCTGGCTGAAAGCTAGTTGGTATGACGTGTGAGTGAGGGATCATTGGTCACCAAGAATGTGGCAAGAGTGGAACCCCTGTGCATGTTCAGATTGTGGCAGTTTCCTCCTGAGTTGCTGAGGAGTGGGTGCCCCAGTGAATCCCTCCCTTGTGTATCCTGACTTATTGAATGGTCGGTAAGTCTTCATTCCTGTAAGAAGAGGAACCTGGAAGAAAGCTTGTGTATTCCCCAGCCTGTAATATAGGGTATTTGAGCCTGCATCTTTTAAATGTAACACTTGTGCTCTGGTGTTCCCAGCTGTATAGGATTTGTGCTACCCAATCTGAAATAAATATTTTTTTAGGCGTTTTTTGAACAAGGCAAGCAAAGAACAGAGAGGTAGCTCTAAGGGAAGAGCAATTCATAATTTGGGGGTCATTAACCAAAAGGTAAGAAAACGTATCACATGTGGGACCCTGACAACAACAAATGAGAAGATCATCTAAGTTGACGAGAAGGACAATAAAGTGAAGTTAGCTCAGAAAGACAGATGTGCTAAGACATGTACACATTAAAAAAAATGCATAATATATGGAACTGAAACCTATAAGAGATAGGCAACCAAAGACGACGTGGAAGAAAAGGAGGACTAGCAATTGAGTAATTAGGTTTAAACAGAATAGGGACAGCAGAGTATAAAAAAGATTGAATAAGTAACAAAAACTGTATTTTGAAATACCAACCTAAAAAGAGCAACAATAACTGAAACAAGCAAGTGCCATAGTTTGAATGAGTAATTTGTTGGCTGAAAAAAAGTGAATAGTAAAGTAGATGTTGCCATTGTTTTACGTTGACTTTTTCCACTTCATGTTGAAAATTAGGGCAATTGCATGGATATGACCTTTTTAAACAAAAGGTCCAATGGAGTCAGTTCAGGCGTGCAATTAGCACTTTCAGGAACACAACCCCTAATGAGTCCCCTCTTCCTTTGCCAACCTAGAGGCAGAGGTTAAAATAGAGTTGTATACTTACACCTTGCAGTTCAGTGAACTATCGTATGTGACAAGAGTAACAGATGGACAGATCGAGAATAGAGCATACTGAAAGGGATTGCGGAAATTGGAAATGGGCAGGTGGAGGCAATTATAAAGCCGACATCTGTCGATTCTACCGTACAAACAGATGTGATCCGTTTTGACATGCTTGCTGATTGTAACTTGCCGCTGGTACAGGGGGGAGAGGGATAGAAAAAAGGTTTGGGGGATCTGTCGGAGGAGACCCAATGTAACCTGCAAAAGGTGGCGAAAAGAGACTTAGTGCAGTCTGCGTCTGGATGGGGTTACAGGCCTGGGAAATCTAGGAACCTCAAGGTTACGGGATTACAAAGAGATGTTGAATTAAAACCAACCCATGGTATAGATCGATTGGGGCAAAACCTTCTGCCGACTACATGTGGGTTAGGTAAAACTGGGGTGCCTAAATCCATATGGGGTCCGATAGAGGGGGCTTCAGCTGCTTCTTTTTCTTCTTCTCCTTCCTCACCGTCTTCCTTCTCGGCCTCTCAACCCTTATATTCAGAGGTGGTCAATGAATTGTCAGAGAAGGGCTGTAGGTTTGGCAAATTTCAGGCTGGGGACATTCCCCCGCCTTCTATGTATCCTAGAATGGTTACAGGAATAAGAGACCTGGTAAACCGACTCCAAAGGCCCTTTAATAAGGAAGCGGGGGGAGGGGCTAGCCCAATATTGACCAACAAGGGCTACCAGGTGATACCCGGGGAAGCAAGCTCACCGCTATAGGAAACAATCTTGGCCCGATTGTCATGACTATGGAGGGTCTACCATTTGGGGCTCTAGGGGTAGATCTTACCTCAGGGCATAGTACCCTCAAGATGGTGGTAGTCAATATATACTGGCACAGTGGAATATCAGAAGTGGAGGTATTTGTAGAGAAAGTGTGCCATGTAATTGATGAGTGGGTGTTGAAGCATGAGAATGGGCATATCCTGGTGGTTGGTGATTTGAATGCAGAATGCGACTTTGAAAATCCTCCATGGGAAATCTGTAACATGGACATGGACCAAAGGGGAATCCCATTAAAAAAAACGATTGGTAAAATTTGGTATGTGGGCCTAGGGAATTTGGGCCTGTTACCATTGGTTGGGACAAAGAGGGAAGATTGTGGGGTAACAACTTGGCACGCGTGGCATCGAGGTAAGAACTCTTCTCTACTGGACTACATTTACCTTAACAACCATTTAAGAAATAGATGCATTTCATTTGAGGTCACTCCAAATGCTTGGAGTGATCACTCTATCCTAACTGCACTCTTTGATAGGGTTATAACTACTAGATACTATGGATTGCAGTCTCAGATGTCCCGAGTGTGTCTGGGAATGCAGTCAGATGGACTACTAGAAATATTGATGCCCTAAATCAAAATCTATGGGCTTTCTTGAATAAAACCACCCTGGATTGGAAAATGAATAATTTTAATATTCAGGAGATCAAGAGACTTATTGGTTCTGCGGTACTGGATATTACCATCAGGACAAAGGGAAGTAGGCCAACCATTAGGCATACTCACTGTTATAACCAAGAGATAGCCCTGGCCAAAACCACTATGAGGAGAGCAATACAGAGAATCTGGAGATCTAACCTGGACGATTCCAATCGAAAACTGAAGACCAGGTTGATTAAACAAAGATACAGAAATTTCTGTAAAGCAATAAAAAAACAGCTATTGCAACGAGATGAAGAAGTTATGTTGGGGATACTAATTAAGGTCCAAGTCAGTGCTTTTTGGTCACTGTGAATGGACAGGATCCCAATTATGCTGTTTCACAATTGAACCCGATCTCAGAGTTGGAATGGATCGAGTTCTTTGGAAAAAGGTTTGATGACCCAGTGGGTCTACAAGGTGAGAGAGAAAAATAAAACCTGGATAAACTGGAATATGATCATTCGGAACCTCACTTTGAGATCAATACTGTTGAGGCCTTAATAATTCAAAGTAAAGGGGCACGTGCATCAGGACCTAATGGCCTTACGAATAAAACTTTTAATGCAGACCCAAATCTTTGGGAGAATCTCCTGAACCATGAACTAAGGACATTTTCTGGATGGGTGTTACTGGCCTATCATGGAGCACAGCTCATGTGGTGCCAATCTTCAAGTGCGGGAGCAGGTTGGACCCGGAAAACTATCAGCCAATCTCGTTAATAGATGCCGACTGTAAAATCTTTTCGGCCCCATTACTGTCGCAACTTGGAGGAATGGGATAACCAGTTTCATCCCCAGAGAAAATTTCAGACGGGGTTTCGTAAGGGGCATGCAACCAGCATCAATGGGCTTACACTCAAATGTATTCAAGAAGATTCATGGCGGGGAAAAAAGGGATGCACATACATGTCCTCAGTTGATCTTTCGGCTGCCTTTGACTGCGTTGATTGCAGTAAACTATGGAAGAAATTGGCGGCATGGGGATTGCCACTGGGGCTCTTGAAACTAATTGAGGAAGTCTACGAGAATTGTGGGATCCAAGTGTGATTGAATCAGAAAGAGGAGTCAGAAGAACAAGTTACTTACTAACTAACGTTCTTTCGACTGGATGTTCCGCCCACGTATTCCTCATTTTATGATAAATCGTCATCTCCAGCTTCGCTGCTTCGGAAAAAAACATTCTCGGCAGAGGGCGCTGTGCTCGAGGTCGTGGCGTTGATTGTTCCTCGACGGACTCCGTACTCTATCGACGTCACCGATGGTACAAATAGCTCGAGCCGCGCCTGCTGCTTCAGTTCTGTTTTTTCGATTAACATATAGGAAGAACACCCAGGCGTGCCCCATGACAGGTACATTCTTTGTGAGAGAGGAAAGTGTAAAAAAACGTAAACTGTACTGCGGGGTAGGATGGGAGGGTTGATGAGGAATACGTGGGAGGAACATCCAGTCGAAAGAACGTTACAGTTGGTAAGTAACTTGTTCTTCGAATGGATTGTGTCCTCCCACGTATTCGTCAGCTTATGATAGACTCCCATAGCAGTGGCAATTTTGCAGGGGGGTTGGGGGGAGGGGGGGGAGTACTAATTACAGTTTTCATGGACAGAATGCAGAACTGCCTTGGCAAATAACCCCTCATTGGAGGAGGCAGCATCCAAGCAGTAATGCTTGATAAAAGTATGCATTGTTTTCCAAGTTGCAGCTGAACAAATATCTGCTGCCGGGACTCCCCTCTTTAGAGCCGCAGAAGTAGCCATTCCCCTTGTAGAATGGGCTCGAAGCACATCTGGTGGGTCTTTCCCCGCCAATCTGTAGCATTCAATTAAAAATGATCCAGCAGGATATGGTCTGTTTTGTTACTGATAAACCCAGTTTATGACCAGTATAACCCATAAACAGTTGGTCATCTTGTCGTAATTTAGACATCCTTGAGATGTAAAAACTAAGAGCCCTCCTTGCCCAAATGAGGAGGAGGATAAAATGTTGGTAGTATTATTTTTTGTGACAATTGGAAGTCTGAAACTACCTTTGGTAAAAAGGAAGGTTTAACCTTAAGGACCTTATCCTTATAAAAAACAGTATATGGTGGTTTGCATGAGAGAGCCTGAAGTTCACTTAACCTGCGGGCTGATGATAGGGCCACAAGAAGGACAGTTTTTAGTGTTAGAAGCCTCAATGGACAGGAGTGCAGAGGCTCAAAAGGTATGCAAGTCAAACATTTTAGTACTAAATTTAAATCCCAAGTTGGGACATGAAAAGGTACTGGAGGGTATACGTTAGTAAGCCCTTTTAAGAATTGAATGTTTAATGGTATTTTGAAATATGAAACCTCTTCCGAGGTGCGTTTGAAAATGGACAGCGCAGCAAGGTATCCGTTTATTGTTCCTATCTGTAGCCCCAGATTGGCTAGATGTAATAGAAAAGAGAGCACTACTGGAGTGCCACATTGAAAAGGGTCCTCATCCTTATCTTTGCACCAGTTACTAAACCTGTTCCAGCGACATCGGTACAAAGATTTTGTTGCTGGCCTTCTGGCCGAAACAAAGACTTCCATTACGTCATCCGGAAGATCCCAATCCTTGTATCTCAACTTCTCAGAAACCATGCGTGAAGGTTGAGTGTCTTGACCTCTGGATGGAGAACCCGACCTTCCTCTTGCGAGAGAAGATCCTCTCTTTGTGGAAGACGTATTGGAGAGCAGATGGACATGTCTAGAAGGTCCGGGTACCACGTCCACCTGGCCCAATCCGAAGCAATTAGGATCATGGTTTTCCTGAACTTTCTCAACCTCCTGATTACTTGAGGAATCACAGGGACTGGGGGAAACGCGTACAGCAGTGGAAACTTCCACTCCACTACGAATGTGTCTCCCAGACCTCCTCTTTGAGGAAATTCCCTTGAGCAGTACTGATCGCACTTCCTGTTGATCGCGGTGGCAAATAGATCCACTTGAGGGGTTCCCCAAAGGGCGAAGATCTCCAGAAGGACTTCTTGAGCCAGCTCCCACTCATGAGAGACCGTGCTCTGCAAGCTCAGAGCGTCTGCCGCTGCATTCTTCTCTCCGGCTAGGAGAATTGCCAATAGAGAGATTCCTTCTCGTATTGCCCAGAACCATAGCTGCATTTCCTCTCTGCACAGTGGTAGTGACCCTACTCTTTGTTGAGGTAGTACATGGCCACTATGGTGTCCGTCATTATCAGGACATTCTTTCACTGTACAGAGGGCAGAAAGGCCTTCAGCGCTAGTCTGATTGCCCTCAGCTCCAAAAGGTTGATGTGTAGTTTGGACTCCGATGGAGACCAACGACCGCTGATTGTCAGATCGTTGGTGTGTGTGCTCCCCACCCAGTGAGTGAGGCGTCCGTCACTACTGTTTTCTCCGGCCATGGTTGCCAAAAAGATTCTCCCTTGAGAATGTTGTTGTTGCAAGCCCACCATAGAAGATCCTGAGCAACTGCGCTCGGGACTTGCAGAAGATCCAACATATTCCCTGATAACTGGGACCACTGAGTTCTGAGTGCCCATTGAAGGGATCTCATTCTCAACCTGGCCTCTGGTACTAGGAAAATGCAGGATGCCATGAGGCCGAGCAACCTGAGAAAATCGAAGGCCAGTAGACGTTGGGCATTCTGGAACTTTGTTACCATCTGCTGGATGTGGAGAGCTCTCACTTCGGGAGGCGAGGCTTTTCCCGAGTAAGCATCCAAGACTGCTCCGATAACCTGGAGCTTTTGGGATGGTATCATATGGGACTTCTTGAAATTGAGGGAGAAGCCCAATTTGTGAAGGAAGTGGCAAGTGATCGAAAGATGTTCCTGAGCTTGTTCTGGAGAACTTGCTCTGATCAACCAGTCATCCAGGTAGGGTTAGATGTGAATACCCCCTCTCCTGAGACTCGCTGCCACAACCGCCAACAGTTTGGTGAAAACCCTCGGGCGGAGGTGAACCCGAATGGCAGAACGCGAAACTGATAATGAGAGTTGCCAATCGCGAACCTCAGTTACTTTCTGTGCTTTGGATGGATTGGCACATGAAAATAAGCATCCTGAAGGTCCAATGATACCAACCAATCTTGGAGTTGGAGAGCCTGAAGGATCTGAGAAAGAGTGACCATCTTGAACTTGTCCTTCCTGAGGAACTTGTTCAAGTTTCTTCTCAGTCCTCTGTCCTTTTTTGGAATGATAAAATATGCGGAGTACCAACCCCTGTTCCTCTCCGCTACAGGTACCTGTTCTATGGCACCTTTCTCTAGCAGGGTTAAAATTTCCTGCAACAGGAGCAAGTCTGGAGTTATTACGGAGTTGGCTCCCGGTGGATGATTGAGGCTTTTTTTGGAAGGGGAGACAGTAACCTTGAGCTACTGTTTCCAGTGCCCAAGCATCTAAGGTAATGCCCCGCCATTCCTTCAGATGCTGAAAGATACTCCCTCCCACTGGTGTTTTGTGCAACAAGGTCTCAGAGGAATTTGGAGGCGGCTGCAGGAGGGGCTGAGGGTAAAGATGCCGCTCCTGAGGCTGACTTTGCACCTCTTCCTCGAGCACCATGAGGGAAATTTCTTTTGCCCCTTTGAGAAGCCTGTCCTCCTCCTCTACCAAATGAGGAGTAGTAACGAAAAGAACGACCCCTTCAGGAAGATGAGCTGGAATAGGGTTTTAGAGGCTGGTGCATGGAGGCACTAAGCGATTTAGCTGCCGCTTTCGAGGTCTGAAGTTTTTCTAGGCTTTTCATCAGCCTTACTGCCAAACAGCCTCGAGCCATCAAAGGGCATGTTGAGGAGTCTGGCTTGCACGTCTGGTGCAAACCCCGACTTCCTCAACCACGCAAATCTGCGTAGCACAATGCTTGCAGCCATGGATCTGCTGATACTATCAGCAGTATCCAGTCCAGACTGGAGACATTCCCCCATTGCCTCCTTCCCGTCTTTGACTATATTCAGGAAGCCTTCCCTTTCCTCGTCTTCCGGAATATGCTCAGCCGCCGCCGAAATACAGTCCTACAGGGTATGGGTAAACCTGGCCAGGGTGCAGGTGACATTTGTCGATTTAAGGGCCATACTGACTGAAGTGAAAACTTTACGTGCCCAGGCATCAACTTTTTTATCCTCTCTATCTGGAGGGATAGGGGGATATGCAGTTTGCTCTGATGTGGATGCTGCCTGAATAACTAGACTTTCTGGAGTGGGATGCCTGTTTAAGTATTCAGGCTCCGTACCAGCTGGTCTGTATTTCTTGGGGAAATTACTATCTGCAGCAGCAATGCTCTCAGGCTTTTCCCAGTTTTTCTCCACCCTCCTCTGAAGAGCCCTGTGAAAGGGGAGAACTGGATCTTTTTGAGGACCTCTGACAATTATATCCGTCATGTCATCCTGTTCAAAAACGGGTGAAGTGTTACCCCAACCCATATACTCAATTACTCTGGTCATAAGACTCCTGTACCCTGAGTCTGCATCTTCTGCAGGATCAGGTCTGGCAAACTCTAATTCTGGGGAGGTGTCAATTCCACTGGCAGAATGTAGAGTCACTCAGGTCTCTCATTTTGGACTCTTGATCAATGAGTTCCTCAGGAACTTGCTTTGTGCCATATGAAACTCCAAAGAGAGTGACTTCCTTTTCCTCCGAGCCAGATTCCTCATAAATTGAGGACATGAACTTAAAAAAGTCTGACCTGGGCAACGGAGTAAATCTTTTTTCTTCCTCTACCATACGTGTCGAAGGAATGGAAAAATCCTTCGAAGTTAACGAAGGAATCTTTGATGACTTCGATACAGGCGTCAAGGTTATTTTTGGTTTCGGTGCTGAAACGGTCGACGCCAATGGCCTTCGACGACTTATGTTTTTTATATGGCACCGGAGGGGTGCTCGACTCTCGACGAGTCCTCAACGACTTGTCGTCGACTCGAGTTTTTCGAGTATCCTTGACACTACCGGCTTTTACCAAGGTAGTCTTAGACTTCCCTTTGTCGTCCAATGGAGCAACCTTAGGGGTATGGCTCTTCCGAGGCTCATTCGAGGGGGTCGGCCCGCATTCTCGATTACCTCCATCATCTTTTTACGAAATTCTTCCCATTTTCTGGGAGAATCCGATTTTGTCGGACATCGAATTTCTTCGGTCGACTCGGAAGATGATGATGAGGGAGATCTATGTCTCCTCTTCATTTTTTTGTACGAGGAAGAAGAGTGTCTCGATCTACTCCTAGATCGAGATCTCATTGAATGCCTATGGCGATCCGATTCCTTCGAATCAGTCGCTTTCTTATGTTTTTTGTATCCGTGATCGACATTTGCGATCCACAATCTACGCACTTCTTGAACCCAGTCTTGGGTGTCGAAGGAGTCAAAGAAGATGACATTTTCTTCACAGAAAATCTCAAGCGCGCCGTTCTCGATATCGAAGCGATCGGAAAAACGGAACTGAAGCAACGGGCGTGGCTCGAGCTATTTGTACCATCGGTGATGTCGACAGAGTCCGGAGTCCGTCGAGGGACAATCAATCGATACCACGACCTCGAGCACAGCGCCCTCTGCCGAGAATTTTATTTTCCCGAAGCAGCGAAGCTGGGGATAACGATTTATCATAAGAAGAGGAATATGTGGGAGGATACAATCCATTCGAAAGGGGAGATATCAAAGAGTGCGTTCCTATCAGGGAGTTAGACAGGGTTGCATTCTAGCGCCCTGGATCTTTAACCAATATATGTCAGTTGTGGTGGAGTGGTTGTTGAATAAAGGGTTGCTAGCACCAAGAATAGGCCAATGTAAAATCATATGGCTGGCGTACGCAGATGATTTCTTGATCTTTGATTGTACAAGGGTGGGGCTCCAGAGCCTTTTAGATATTTTTTTCAAATAAGCTAAGGAAAATGGACTTGTTATAAACGCGAGTACAACTAAAATTTTGGCATTCACGAACTTACGCCCGTCATGGCATATTGAAGGAACCTCAGTGAGTTTATCTACAAGTCTTACATATCTGGGATTCCATTTTGGGTCACATAAGGGAATTAAAACCCATATGGAGATAATTACATAGAAGGTAAAGCTTGTGGAATCCAAGATCGTGAAGATACAGCGGAAATTTGGTATGTACTTATTAAAACCTGCATTCATGATTTTTGAGGGAAAGATTGCTCCAAAGCTAATATATGGTTTGGAACTTTGCCCCGGAACGATTATGGAAAACCTAAATAAAATTGAGGAAGGTATCTGGAGACGGATCCTTGGTATACCTAAAGCTGTACTTCTAGCAGCTGTTAGGTATGGATTAGGATATGTCTCACTTTGGGCCTTAGTGCAATTAAGGTTATTGATAATATATGCAAAGATTATGGCCCCCACTTCGAAAACCTTACATGCACTGATGGGAATAAATATAAGCTGTACTGTATTTTTGAGGGAATTTAAAAACACTTGCGAGACTAGCCTTCAAAATTTAGGTTCTGATCTGGAAACTCTAGTTAGCAATCCAACGCTAATTAGTAAACGGCTGCTGGGTCAGGATTGGATTTCAACGATAGAGATCTTCCATTCGGTTTATAGTCATAATATCGAAAAAATAATGTCGAATTACAAAAATGTCGAAAAGAAAATGTCGAATTCAAAAATGTCGAAGACGCATACATATAATAGAAAAAGTCATTAATTCGAAAATAAAATGTCGAAAAAAAATCAAAAAACCAATGTTAAAATAACTATGTAAAATATCACATATACTAACGTTTTTTTATTGGGGGGGTCCCCCCCAAGCCCCCCATCCCAAACCCCTACCCCAACCCTCCACTCCTCCCCATCCCCCCCAACACCCCCCATGGATATACCTTTAATTTTTGTAAAAAAGTATTTAATAAAACATTAATTAAATAATTAATTATTAAAAAAACCCATCCCAAACCCCTACCCCAACCCCCCCCCTCCTCCCCATCCCTCCCACTCACCA
Organism: Ambystoma mexicanum; assembly: GCF_040938575.1. Taxonomy (NCBI): domain Eukaryota; kingdom Metazoa; phylum Chordata; class Amphibia; order Caudata; family Ambystomatidae; genus Ambystoma; species Ambystoma mexicanum. Next base: position 994,664,937 of record NC_090927.1, read on the forward strand.
TGGATATACCTTTAACCATTTAAAAAATATATGTTTATAAAATATAATTAATTAATTATTTATTTAAACATTATTTCGGGGGGGGGGGGGGAATCGAAAAAAATTCGACATTTTTGTAATTCGACATTTTTATTTTCGACATTTTTTTTTCGACATTATTGTATTCGACATTATGACTGGACACCCTTCCATTCATATCCATCATTGAGCCATTAGGCGCATGAATATAAGTCCTGAGGAGCCCTCAAGAATCCTGCTTCAGTTTCCGAATAAGCATTATCGTGGGTTACTACTGAGGGTAAGATGGAACATCATATTAACAAAGGATATCCAGTTAAGAAGGAAAGAAATACCCCCAGAGGAAATTGGGTGTAGGTTCCGTCCATCAGAACCAGAATCTGTCAAACATCTTGTTTTAAAATCTCTAAAGCACCGAAAGACTTAAGGAATGTTTTTTTTAGGAACACAATGATTATCAGGTGTGTTTTCGATGGATATGCTGTGGAAGCGCTGTCTGAATATACAATATGTACGGGAAGGATTAGCACTTTCAGGATTTCTTAAGGTCATTAAGATGTTATAGAATCTAAAAGGTGAATTTCTGTCAGGTCAAACATCTGCTATGTATAATGAATATTTTAAAATGGTATATGTGTAATGAACCATCAGTGACTCTCACTACCTGTGACTCTTACAACCGAACCAAACCACAAATGCTTCAAAAAGAAACTGAAGACCTTGCTCTTCAAATAAATCACGCAAATCAAAGAGCAAAACTTCTCATGCCTATGTGTAGTCCCGTCACTACTGTCCTTGTCTACATGAATGCGCTCTGATGCCTGCGGGCTGCAGCGCTATACAAACACACAAATAAATAAGAAATGGTGTATGTGCAATGATTTATTTGCAATGTTATATATGAATTGTATCTTAATGGTTTTTCAATTTTGTTCCTTGCAATCTTTGACTTTTTATTTTTTAAATGATGTATATAGAGAAGGATTTTTTCTTTCTTTCTTTTTGGTATCCTTTCAATGTGATTGAAAGTTTGAATTTGTAAAGGCTTGATTAAACCGATTGCAATACAAAAATAAAAAATAAAATAAAAAAAGGGAGTTCCCTTTCCAATACAGTCTAATCAACACAGGAATGGACAGACGAAGAGGGGTGGTGGTAAGAAACACTACTAACTACTTAGCCTCAGCTTAGCTCTTGTTGTCTACCCACTTAGCCACAACCAGAAAAAATCTTATGCATCAGAAATAGCTACATTAGTTTAGGTTATTAACGAATTCACTCACTTAGGTTGAGGTCAATCATGGCCATTATACAATCCAAGATAACATTTTAGACATGTGAAAATCATTGTTTTCTAAATAGTTAATTGCACGAGGGATGTTATTTGCAAATAATCAAGAATCAAAAGGTGTAATTCCACAAGGAATCTTTCTGTGACAGTTCCTACATTGTGAATTTGTAACTGGGCTGTGGTTTTAAGGAGGACACAACAACCCTTATGACAGCCTGGTCTTGTAGCACTAAACTGTATCCAGTGGCATTTAGTCAGCAGTCGCAGCAAGTCAATTAGAATGCTTATATTGTATTGTGCTCTGTTTATTTCAAAAGATTCACTGATAACAAGGGCTAGGTTGAAAGTTGTTGTGCATGAGCAGAGACCAACGGGCCCAAGCAATTTGGATGTTGTGGTCAAAGCTTCCACAGTAAAGGGGGCATGGTTGTAAATCCCTAGTGTGAGGGGTCAGTAATGCGAGGCGGACAACTTAATTATTTATTTATACAGTGCACAACAGCCGATAGGCATCGCAGCTCTGTTAGAGTTAAGCACATTTCCTTAGTTACAGTGGTACATAAATAACCAAAAAGGTGTACATAATTTGCTTAGTTACAAGGGTGCATACATAAGCATTGGCAATGGAGTAAAGCAAAAATAGGTGTGCATAAATTAGTCTAACAGCCAGGTTTTGAGGGCTTTGCAGAATGCAGGGTGGGACTGCTCAGTACTGAAGGTAAGTGGCAGCGAGTTCCATTGACTGGCAGCAATGAAGGGGAAGCTGGCATCACCTGCTTTGGTGCGTTTGACTCTGGGGATTACAAGTCTGTGGGGGCATTGTGTTCTGGTGGGTCTGGACAAGCCCGCTCTGACTACTTTGGAGGAGAGGTGGCGGGCTGAGTGATGCACTTGTGAGTGATGGTCAGGGTTTTGAAGAAGACACGTTCTTTGATGGCAAGCCAGTGGGCTTCCCGCCATGCTGCCGAGATGTGTTCTCTTTTGGGAATGTTGAGGGCTGCTCAAAGTGCGTTATTTTGGATTATTTGTAGTTTTGTCAGGTACTAGCGAAAAGGACGTTACAGTAGTCCAATCTTGGGCCCATTAACGCTCTGGCAATAGAGAGGCAGTTCTCGGAGGACAGAAATGGTTTGGATGCGTTAATCAGCTTAGTGGAGTAGGCTGCCGAGGAAGCGATGGCGCTGACAACTGCTTGTAGTTTTCTCAGTATTTGACATGTTATTAATAAAAGAAAATGCAAAGAAAACCTAAGTCTACTCTACCAGGGAGTTCCCTACCTAGCCTAGGTTCTAAGGAACCAATCTCCTAGCATATACAAAACTGGCCCTCACACTAAACAACAAAACATCCAACATAAATCATAAACATAAAAAAATGATTACCAAATAACCAGTGACTTGGATAACTTCTACGTGTCCTGTGTAGATCCCTTTACCAGGAATGTCCAAAGTGAATCTCTCTCAAAGAAAAGTCTTGAATCCGTTCTTAAAAGTTTCAAAAGAAAACAAAAGTTCACCCAAACAAAAATCCGCTGATAAAAAAAGATATTTCTCAGTTTGGTGAAAAGTTCCCTTTCCAATTTCCACAAAGAAAACAGCCCCAATGGTAATCCTGGATAATCTCCTTCCAGGATAAACTTGACAAAGTTCAAACAAAAATATAACTTCTGCTTCAATAACTGTCTTATGCAGCGTCTTTGATAGAACTTGTCAGGATGCTTCTCCTGAAGGGGTTGCTTTCCTCATGCCAACTCCCTTTAGCTAATGGTACTGTGAAAGCGGGCTCCTTTGCTTCACAGTGTACGGCTGCTTTAATCCCCTTCAATGTAATATTCTCTACAATTTCATAGACAACCACAGTTCTGTGAATTCTGCTGCAACTTGGTATTTTAAGAATTTATTTGGCAACTTACAGACAAGACTCTTCAACTTCCACAGGAAGGCAAAGCACTCATCCTTCCTAGGAAATAAGAAAGGGGCAGCCTCTTTGACTCTTCCTTCTATCCTAAAGCTTCCATTAGAATCCACCTTGGCTTCTGGACTGCTTCTTTCTCTTAGCTTCAACAGTCTCAGCTCTACAGATAGTTGATTAGTTCTTTTAACAAGCACCCAGCTCCCTTCCCCAGCGTTATGTACACCTTCTTGCTTACAGCAGTTACCCGAAAACAGTATTGCCACTCTTCAAGCCTTGGATAATTTTGTCACACTTGTTGTATCAGAGGACAATGGATTTGTAACAACGTTGACCACTTCAAAATATAGTTGGGTTTGATTTTAATAGGGCTGGTTTCACATTAAAAAGGCTTTTGCCTACTGGCTTGGGCAATGTGTTCTTTTTGCTACTTCAACTTCTACAATTAAAAAGTACTATGTTCTAGATGTTACAAGATTCCGGTTTCTTAAGGGAAACTGAATTAGGTACACGCAACCACTCTTTGATGGAGAATTCCAATTCAAAGAACTTTAAAGACTTGAGTTCCCTTTTATTCACATAGGATGCTGCTTTAACGTTCATCGGAATCACAACCATTCATGCATGACCTTTCTTTAATGTAATGTTCTTGTAACAATTTGGGAAAGTTAGCTGCCAACGTTCGAGTGATTACCAACAAAGTTCTTCCTTTTAATTGGAGACACAGGACCACTACGGTACACTTCTTGAATGTAGCAATAGACAATAAAAACGTTGTTTTACCTGCAAGCACTTTGACTTGTGCTAAACGTGCATGTGATACATTTCCTTTGTTATAACAACTTCCCATGGCACCGAACAAAGTTTACTCGCTTCTACTGCTAGGCATGTTCAATTAGAGCTGGTTACAGTTACCGGCAAGGAGTTCTTAGTGAATTGGAGTATGGAGCTTCGCTCACCAGCTCCAAAACACTGCGGATGCGGGGGGGGCTTCCGCTTCCAGACTTTCCTTCCTGCTACTACTCCCTTTCTTGGGACCTACGCCCCTCTGCAGCACGGGGGTCCTTCATCCGACCTCAACCATGGAGAGTCTCCTTCTCTCCTACTTCCCTCAACTTGATCTGCACACAGGCCTCTGGTATATGCATGACCTGAGCTGTGCAGTTACAGCTATTGGGTGCACCCGGATAAACCATCAACTTCTCCCAGTCTCTTCCAGTGCAGCCACAGTCAGACAGAGTTTGCGAGCACAGGACCAATTCAGAACTTGCAGGTGAAATCTGTTCCCATTTCGTTCTGGCGTCACTTACGTGGTCACACTTCCTTGTAAACTGCCAGCCTTGTGCTCTTCTCCTCCTGCTACTGCAGCCAACCTTGCAGCTCCTGCTCCAGATCCATCCTACTGCAGCCTTTTATGCCTCTCAGGTGAGGCAACTGACTTCAGGTGCTGGCCCTTGGTTTTAATTGCCTGTCCCTGGTAACGGGCGTTAGGCCTACTTGCCTGTCCTTTCCTTCGGCAGGTCTCCTCAGCCCTCTTCTTCGTCACAGTCCCTGAGGGACTCTGCGACAGATAGTTCAATTTAAGGACATTAGGTTTCTCCACTTCTTTAACACTTTTAAGGGTGGTTTTAATTCCCTTCATATTTTAGAAGAGTGATTGTGGGGTTTAACCCTTTTAGAGACAGATGATGCAGAGAAAGCAGCCCTCTCACCATTCCCTGTAGTGTACCTTTGATATTGAAGGGGGCATTTAAGCTTAGGGATATAAAAGATTTCCTTTTAATGAAATAGATTTAGATATTTCAATCTTACGTGTTATTGCCTTAGTTGTATCTATATGCTAAAAACCATTAGAATGACAACAAGCCATACCCTCTTCTGGAATGGCAGTAAGAGTATCCCTTTCAGAGAAAAAATGCCATGTGTCATCTCCTGAAATTTCTCCACTACCTAGAGCATCGTCTCCACTCAGGTGATCCTCCTGCAGTACACCACCCCCAAGATTGGTATCAGGAAGCGTCTGCCCTCTCCTGGCCAGAGACTTTAGGCAGAGTTTTGGTGGGGGATCCACAGGATTCCCCACACTAGATACACTAAAGGGCCGTTTGCTATTCTTCCATATTCTAGCATATTTTCATCACCTGGAGCAACTGCTTGTTCTTTTTCCATCTCTGTTATTACTTTTCAGAATGTTTATTTAATGTTAACTCATGTACAGGCCTGTGTACACGGGCCAAAGTGCAGGTTTCTATTAACACAGTAGGACCACTATATATCCTAAGGCAAAGGCTCCCTCTGGAGTCTAGCGGAACATTCTGTGCATTTAGGCTGCCTCTAACGTTGACTGCATAGGACAAACATACATCTGGCCTTTTATATTATTATATTAAGATTTATATATTACATTCCAAATGCCATCTAATTATCATTGCTTCACTATGTGTTTGATTAATGCCTCCATGCCTACTATATTTCACCCACTTGTCTAAGCATATAAGACCCTTCCCATGTATCAAACTGCCCTTCATGCAGGAACCAACTGACCCAAGCAATTTGGATGTTGTGGTCAAAGCTTCAACAGTAAGGTACGCTGAGGGCAATTTGGTGCATGGAAAGGGTATGATATGCTTATATAAGTGGGTGAAATATAGTAGACATGGAGGCATTAAACAAACATATAGGTAAGCAATGAGAATACGGTGGGATTTGGAATGTAATTTATACATTAACATTAAATAAACAATCTGAAAAATAACAGAGGAGACAAAATAAGAACAAGCAGTTGCTCCAGGTGATGAGAATATGCTCGAATATGGAAGAATAGCAAATTCCATTCCACACCTTATGTGAAAAAAATGGTTTAATTTCTTGGAAACTTATGAAAACATTGGAGCATGGAAAAAATCCCATATGGAAATCCTAAGTGCAGATTTTGCAATATGACAGTAGAGACTATTAGACATATGATATGATATTTGTAACACACTTGTACACAAGTGTTTCTAGGCGTGACAAGACAGGGGGTGGGGGGGGAGGACAGAAGGAAGCCAAGACAAACTATCTTACTAGGCCTTGTGACATTCAGATTGTGTCAGCTTGTGAAATATTTTGTGACAGGTTGTTATAGGATGCGGGGAATGTATGTCAAAGGACATCAAACATTTGTTAGTAATCTGGGATCGATTTTGGAGTGGCATCTACTCGGGGGATTCCCTAATTATGAATGCTGCTGCATAATTTAATTCGAAAGAATTCGAAAAAGCTTTTATGAATTTTTCTATAGGTTTGTATGGTGTTCTACCACAATAATTTTAACTATATTTATTGATTTTGATGCTGGAATTTAATGGTGATTTTATTGTTGGTACTGATAATGATGTGTTGCACACTTGAGTTGTCTTTGTAGATGAATGTATGTATTTTTAGGTGTTTGTGCTAAAGGTTTGTATGTAAGCACAGTGCACAAAACTTGTTTTTTAACAAATGCTTTTGATGGATATGCAGTCTCCTGTGCAGATTGCTTATCTCTGAAAGCCTAGTAGCCAGCCTAATCAAAATCGGTGGATGTGATGCTGGATTTGACACTTCTTTTACATGGAAAATGGTGGGGGTGTTAAATCACTATCCTAACCAAGGATCAACGAACGACATAACAATAGAACAAACTATGGTCCCAGAAAAGCTGTAAAATAAGTCAACAAGAGAGAAAAACTCCAGTCACAGGAAGAATGCCTTAAATGCAAAAGGCACACCATTACCAGCACCAGTTGCTGACCTAAGTAACAAGCAAACGTAACAGGCAATGTGCAGGTTAATTTGAAGGAAATGGAAATATACATTTTCTTGTTTCTTTTCTGGAGATAGCAGAGAGAAGAATGTGATCAGAAATTACGGATCCAATTGAAAGGAGATACATGGGCACCTGAACACAAACACAAGTGCCACGAGATTCAGATCTTAATCCACTAGGACTGACAATTACAACACGGGCAGGAGCTGCATGAAGAGGTATAAGACATTTTGACATAAGTGCATGGCAAAAAACACAACTCATGCACGAGCCAAAAACTCTTTAAAAAAGGGGGCCGGCTATGGTGCTAAAAGTGCTCCAGGGCACAATTCCAGATCTTGCCTCAGTGCAAAACATGGATCTAATGCGGGGGATTTAGCTCGGTAAAAGTAAAATATAACCATTCACATGAATATTCATTAGGGCTGAAATGAAAACAAAGCTTTGTGGGGCTGAAAAAAAGATTCTTTCAATGTGTGTACTCCACACTTCCATTTTCATAGTCTACCTCCACTTGCTGTTCAAATATGATCTTGTCTGGAAAGTGCTCTTATTTGCTTAGCACTGAATTCGATGAAGATCTGCAAATCCAGAGTTTAAAATGTGAACGTGTGCCAAGAGTGCAAACAATGAGCATAAACGTCTGCCACGCCAACGTTACAACAGCCTGCAGTGTAATGTATGCAGAGGTACAAAATATATTAAACTTTTTAAAGACGAACATGCAGTCTTAAAGCCAAAAAGGTATTTTTTTTAAATCAAAGTAAATAATTTAACGTTACCATAGAAACAAACTGGGCAGGTACTTATTCAAAGGTTTGCCTTTTTTCTTCACTGCCAAAAGGAATTGTACCTTCGGATTGTCATTCGCATGCATTTCCACCTGAGGTGTATTTGCTTTGTTTGCTAAACACTGCATCTCATTAATTAAAAAGTGCATAGTAAGGTGTGGGATGTAACTTAAGTGGGTAAAATACGCAGAACAAAATAATTTTGCACTTGCAACTCTGTCTAACTGTGGTGTGCAGTCATATAGTAAACTTAGGTTCAAGTCTACAGTGTGCTATTCGAAGAAGAGTTACTTGCGCAAGAATTCATGGTTAGCTAGCCCTCATTATGTCCAGGCCTCTCCAACAACATTCCTCCTCCTATTTGAAAATTAAATTGCCACCTCCACAAAAAGGATTAGGGAGAAATGGTCATCCTTATTAACTTTATTTTGTTTAATCAACCATAAAAGTGTTCAACGATAAAAAGACAATGCATTCAAAATAAAATCAGGATAAAGCATAATAAAATCAGCATATCAAAAATGGCATGTCCCGGCACAGCATTAAAATCCAGCATAACAAATAGTGAATCCTAGTTACAAATTGCAAGTGCTTTACATTATAAATTCAAGTTTTTATAAAAATATAGCAGGGTGAGGAGGGTCTACAACTCACACACAGCCTCATCTACCATTAATAACTGTCTGGTTCTGGGATTCTCTGTAATTCTTGAGCTTTCACCCTACGTAACCATGCTCTATGAATGTAATGGGCCGTTGCTCTGACCACCTGTAAATATTTACACTGACCCAGGAGTTTCACTACATAGTCCAAATGTCTGAGCCCTGCCTCTCTCAATAGCTGCTTCAAATACATTTTCCTCAACTTCAAAGTCCTGCTACAGGGCAACAGAAAGTGCGTGACTGTCTAACTGCCCTCACCACACCTTTTGCTTGTGTTAGTTAGTAACCAGTTTTGGGTGAAGGAGGCCACTGGTAGAGTCCCAAGTCGAAATCGCATATACATGGCCTTTTCATAAGGGGGGTAAATCACATCCAGATATAATTTGTACCCCGGTTGACGCCTCCAGTCAAGATAATCAGGGTCCAGTTTCAAGCTCGAGGCTCCAACCAAAAGGCAATCGTTACTTCTCTGCTTAACCCTTTTCTTGATGTTCTCGATCGAGGGTGAACCCGAAGATGAAGGGTGTGCCCACACTTCGTCAAATTGGGAGGTCCCGATACTGGGACCCAACGTGGGATGCCCATTTTAAACTCCTTCCTCCCACCATAGCTAGCTGTCATGAACCGCCGAATTCGTCCATTCTGGACTTCATGTTCCATGGTACACCGCAGTGTGAACTCCGCGGTTCTACGAACATGGCCGACGGTTCCGAAACGCTGCACACCAGCCTTTCCACGCTACGTTCGGCTTCCTAGAAAAGGGCCAGGGCGCCGCACTTCTCAACACTACTGCTTGGTGTAGTTAGACATGCGTTTCCGAAGTTCGCTTCGCGCTCCTTTTTGATTCCTTGTTTCCTTCCTTCCTGGTACTCGTTCGTTCCGTTTCCCTTTCTTTTCGTGGTTCTATTCCTGGAATTACCTCGTGCTCGGAGTCAGCGCTTCGGCTTCTTCCGAGCCAGCTCATCTTCTTCCTGGTTCCTCGTACTGGATACTGAACGCTTCCTAGTGGAAAGCAACAAACCTCCTGCTGGACTCCGAAGACCCGCGTCCAGCCTACACAAGTCCAGGACAGTAAGAAAGAAGGAAGCCACTTCCAAGCAGGTCCCAAGTAAGGAGAAACAGGTGAGAACGGGAGAGACTTGTGACAGATTGAGACGCCTCAAACCGGATACAAGGACAGACATGGAAGCCACAGTCTAGGTCCTTATCAGAGGTATGCAAGAATTAACTACTGAAGCTCAAAACCTTTAGGCTGAGAATGCAGCATTAAAGCAGTTGGTTTTGTCTCGAGACTCTGCTGCCAAGGAAAGTGTCCTGTTAGGGGGAGTAGTGGACAAATACGACAGATCATCAAAAAATCTACATGCCTTCCTAGATTCTTGTTTGGTACATTTCACTTTCAAACCATACTATTTTTCCACCCCACGAGTAAAGGTTGGATTCATGATATCTCATCTCACGGGCAATGCCTTAACTGGGCAACTCCCTTAGTCAATGCTGGTGATGCTCTCCTGGATGATTACGATGGGTTTGTGGAAGCCCTTAAGGCCATGTTTGATCGCCCTGAGCTCATTTACAGTGCTCAGGAAAGATTGCTTGAATTCCAACAAGGGACCCAGGATATGCTTACTTATGTGACTCGCTTTAAACAGCTAGTTAAAGAAGCTGATTGGTCCCCGGAAGCCAGCTTTACCCTCTTTTGAAGAGGTTTAAATGATGAGATAAAGGATGAATTAACTAGAGTAGCTCGCCCAAGCTCCTTTCAAGCCCTCATGGACCTCTCCCTACAGATTGATTTCCGGATCCAGGAAAGAAAGCCAGAAAAGAGGAAATCTAAATCAACATCTGCTAAGTCAGCACAAGCTATCCCTGCCCAAAAGAAGCAACTGCTACGCAAGCCTCAGACCCTGAACCTATGCAACTAGGAGCCTTCCGAGGACCTATTTCTCCCCAGGAAAGGATCTGTGGGATTAACACAGGACTGTGCATGTATTGTGCCTCTGATAAACACCTTGTAAGAGAATGTCCTATAGCGCCGCCTCAGCGTTCGGGAAACGTCAGCTCCCGATCCTAGGCGGAGCACAGCCTCAGGAGAATGAAGTTTGCTTCTCATCTATTCCCTCCTTGAAATCTCCAGGACAGAACACTCTTATGATTCTACAAACAGTCATATCTTCTTCCAAAAAAGAATCCTACCCCATCCTGGCTTTAGTGGACTGTGATGTCATGGGCATTTTCATTGACCATGATTGGGTTTTTAAACATCACATCCCACGAGAAACCAAAGGGATAATACAACCTGTCGAAGCCATTGACGGCGGACCTTTGTCTTCTGAAAGCATTACCCACCAAACCAAGGACTTACTGCTGTCAATAAACATTCATCAGGAGATACTCAAATTTGACATCATTAAATTGGCTCATTACCCCTTGGTTTTGGGCATGCCTTGGTTACAGAAGCACAATCCCTACATCAATTGGGCAGCGGGATCCTTGTTTCTTGGTTCAGAACATTGCATGTCCCATTGTTTATCTCTTGCCACATTGCCAAGTCCTTCAGAAGACCTCCAGGAACCCCAGCAACCGTCCGTAACTGTGTCCAACATTATCCAAATTCCTCAGGCATACCAAACATACTCAGATGTGTTTTCAACAGCCATTGTTCAATCTCTTCCACCTCACAGACCTGAGGATTGTGCCATTGATACAGAACCTTCAGCGGTGATTCCCTTTGGAAGAATGTTCATTTTGTCGGAACCGGAAAAGATGGCGAAATGGGTGTTCATACGTGCTCAGCTTCTGGATATCACTATAGCCCCATAGTTCAGAGATGTATTTCGCAGCAGGAATGGCTTGCTTCTGGAATAAATCCAGGGCTGGGGAAACTGCACCTCTTCCATATTTTGCATGGAACGCCAACATTGCTCGCTTACTTTTTCTAGGGTGGCGTGCGATTTTATAATCTGGGAATCCCAGCTACCATATTCTTCGAATCTGAGCCCCATATACTTGTAATAGTTGACCTGTTCAAGGACTAAAACCTGTACTTCAATCTTCAGTATTTACGTTTAATAGATTTGGGGCAAAAGACCATCACCTTCGTTTTATCAGCATTCAGAATGAGGTCGCGCTACCTGCATTGTTTTTTTAGAATCACAGCAAGTGTCTTCCTCAGTCCTTGGGGTGAAGTGGAAATGTGTACCACATCATCAGCGTAGAAAAGGGCTGGATATTTGTTTTAATTGTATTTTAGGGAAATCTTGGCACTCTCTTAGAAGTGCGTCTATAATTTCTTGTATATAGATGTTGAAAAGGACGGAGGCCACATTGCGGCCTTGCCTGACCCCCTTTTCAACATCAAAAGCGCAGGTAAGGTCACCTCCTAGCCCATAACATACGCTTGCCCTGTTAGCCGAGTATAACTGGCGAATTATATTAATCAAAACACCTGGGGCTTTCCGCTTATTTAATATCTGCCACAGTGTTTCTCTACAAACTGAATCAAAAGCGTTTTCTAAATCAACAAATAAAAAAGGCACAACTTTTTTAAAATTATATATTTCTGTAATAGGATAGAAAGCATAAAACATTGATCAATTGTTCCTCTATTTTCTCTAAGGCCCGCCTGGAGAGTGTGGATTATTTCCCCTTCAGCCCAATCTTGTAGATGTTTAAGAATTACTTTTCCAAAATGTTTACCCATACTGTGAAGAGAAATTGGGCAGTAGTTTTCCAGTTTATCTCTACCGCCCTTTTTATAGACTGGTATAAATCACTGCTTGTCTCCATGATTCTGGGACTTTTCCCCTGCACAAAACTGCATTTAAACACCCTATACACAATTGGGGCCCAAATATCTACGTCATCCTTGATGGGATCAATGAGGATAAGGTCTAGGCCTGCTGCTTTACCACTTTTGAGAGAATCAAGGGCTATTGACACCTCTTCAATAGATATTGTCAAAACTTCAACATCCAGTGCAAGCTTATTTGAAAGAGTTGTCATTACCTGAGACGCTGCAATCCGATAGAGATTAGTAAAATGCAGGTCCCAACTATTTTCTTCGATATGACAGATCAAGGGTTCACCACCCCTCCCTTCGTTAAACAGAACCAATTTCCAGAACAGCGAGCGATCCCCTGATTTTAGGGCAACATGCAGGGTATTGCATTCCTCTTGGATAAAATCCCTTCTTTAAAAAAAATTAACATCACATTTTTATATTTTGATCGATGCTCACAGAGTTTCTGCCTGTCCAACCTCCCACTAGATTTTATGCAATTTAGGATTTCCACCTTGGGCTGGCGACATTCGCTGTCGTACCACCCTGGATTTTTCAATATTAGAGTTTTTATATCTTTTACTTGAACTGAGATATGTGGAATTAGATTTATTGTTAAATGCCTAAATTCTGCCATGATCGCTTCAGCATTGGATTTGACATCGCATTTTACTTCCAAGTTCGCCAGGATGGAATTGTAAAGGTTGGGTTTAATATCGGGCTTCATGAAATTGGACCATCTAATCGTTTTTCTGGCATGGCCACTTACCGGCATTGCATGGGGGTGTATGTTGGCACCACTGGGTCCCTTGGATGTTTCACTCCCCCTTATTATTAATGTTAATGGGAGATGATCACTTCCCATTCTTTCTACTACTTCAAAATCTTTAATCCTCAACCAATCCAGACATGAAGCAAAGATGTAATCAATATGTGAGTTCCCTGTGGGACCCCTAAGTGTCAACTTTGCAGGTTGATCTTTCCTAAAACGCCCATTACACGCCCTCAAATTTAGATTGGCGAGCATACAGCCAGTCTCCAGGGCCAGGCAGTGCAATTTTTTCAGGGCGGCGGCTACCAAAGCTGGGATTTCCCATGCTTGATATCTTGGTCATCCCATAAGTTCACTAACTCCCCGACGGGTTCACATTGGAGATTTATATCCCCTGCGACAAGAATGCTACTTCCTGACAGCTTTGATGGTGGTCTGTTAGACATCTGCTCTTTGAGGGAGGACAATGTGGATCGGCCGAAAGTCGTGGACGGTCTATTGTAGATGTTATATAAATACATTAAGTCATTAGTATTCTTACTATTCAAATGTGCCAGCAGGTCCGCCAAGCCTGTAGGGTTCTGTCCTATCCTCCAGCCCAGGGTAATGTCAATTCAAATCAAAAGGCTGACACTAGGGCAGCCCCTGGGACCTTTGGTAGCTGAAATAGCAAATGTCTGGTACCCCTGGAGGAATGGAGTGTCAACGGCCCATGTTTCCTGTACCAATATTATTTGAAAGGTACACACATAGTTGGATCAGTCTGAGTTGTCCAACAGTCTTCTGACTCCTGTCATATTCCAGGAAATCAGCTTAACTTCTTTTGACAAAAGGCCATCCGCGCTACTCGGTCAATCCACTTCCTCCAAATCTACCCAGTCGGGGCCTCAGCTATCAACAATGATAGTGACAAGGGAAACTTTTCTGTGGGGCTCACCCTGTCGTCCCGCTGGTTGCACAACCTGGCTCCTGCAACTAGTCGGTAACAACTATGCCTTAGGGGCTCTAAAGAAAATATCTGGGGATCTCAACAAGATTCTAGAGCTTGCAGTTGGGTAAACCCTACACTAAATACCTATTAGTCCCTATACCAGAAACCGGGTCACAAATAAAACCTGAATGTAATCACAAACGGTGGCTGGTATTGAGCCTCTAACTCAGTACTGGATGTCATCCCTGATGATTGAAAGACAACCTTTAACATGTCGAATCCAGTAGATCCATTTATTTGTTAGGGTTTCTTCATCTTCGAATGAGCGTATAGTAAGATTTGGGACATTAGTCATTATAATCGAAGGCCCGGATCTTGGCAGACCTGGGCCTGATGTGCAGGTTTTGCATTAGGGCTAGTCAATGGGGGGAACTCTGCCGTCGGGGCGTTATGCCCTTAGACTGCCGTCCGCCATCGATGCCACTACAGGCACAGAACATAGGTTAAAACCAGCTTTTGCACTGATCCCTCCCATTATTCTGTCCGAATTGCTTTTTCGCCTTCGTGCAACTAAACGTGTTACAAGAACCGGGACGCTCTTAGCCGGGGCTTCATTAGGGAGGTTTGGCCTACTATGCACAGACAATATTCCGGGCCCTGCGGTCAAGGAGACCAGCTTATCTTTTACACTTCTAATTTCTTCTGTTATTGCACCCACCCATTTGTCCATTTTTAATACAATTAGATTCCTAAATTCCGCAAGGGCCTTCTCAATTTGGGCGCTGGCAACGTCAATATTCTCACAGGACAAAGGCAGGGCATCCTGATGGCGCTTTAATTTGTACTTTGTTACCTACTTGCTGTTTCCCAGACGAATTGGCCCTCTTTTTTCCGCAATGCCCGCTTCTGTTGATGGTCCACCTGGGGCACAGGCACTGGAACTGAAGTGCCATCCGCCATTAGGGGCTCGTTGATGAGCAGCTCGAAACAATTACTAAGTGGTAACAAAGGTTACACGGCTGGCTCCCAAGGGATTCCAACTATGCCACTGAGTGACCGCTTATTCAAGTCCCCAATCTTTGGCCCCGTGGGACATCCTGATTAACTGGAGGTGCAGCATTGATAACAGATCCCTGTATAAGGGTTGAGGTGTACTTCGCCATCACAGTCACCACAGCAGTTGGAGCTAGCACATTTGATGCTTGATTAGACAATGACTGCTGATGAATTTCAATTATGTTGTGGCCCACGAGCCCTTTTGCCGGGCCAATACTTGATGTCTCCAATAAAAAGTTCTGACTGCCCAGCTTTCCCGGTTTTTGTATGGTTTTGAAGCGATCCAGAGTATCTTCTTTTGCAATATGGGGGCCGACACGCATCCTAGATGTATTTGCAATTGTGGGGGCTGTTACAGTATATCAGAATGAGATCAAGTCCAAGGAGTAGTCAATGACCGCACAGTTGGATTTAGGCGGCTTCTCTCGAGGTGAGGTTAGGCTTGGGCTAAATCAGGGTAATTTATATGGATAATGTCAGGGGCCGGAGATGTTAAGTGCCTGTCCCTCCAGATCCATCTATATCTGATAGAAGCCTTGAATGTCTGATTTGACATCTTTAATAGGTTTAAACAATCTGGAGATTTTCCTTTGGCTGACACCGGAGGGGATTAGCCTGTCCGCCTTCCTCTTGCCCATTGTTATGCAAGTTGTATAGTTAAAGCCAAAAATGTCTTGACTTCTCGAAACTTTAGTTTGAGCTTTATTTTACAGTCCAGGAGGCAGCAATTTCCCTAATGTTTCTCTCCAAAAGATGCAGCGTTTAACCCCACATGCTTATTTCACTTAGTTTGCTTATTTTACTTCTTATTGCCTCTTCTGCTGAAGTCACGGCCATATGCGCCATCAAATAAGCAGCAAAGTTCTTACACAGCGTATCAGGGGGTGAGGCGAGAGTCTTGGGCGGTTAATAATATCAGGTGAGAAATCAGTGATAAACCAACTGTGGCCTTTGTGCACTCACAGGCATTCAAGTAATGTGGTAACACTCTTGGGCTCTTTGAATTCTGCTGGAGTTTTACGCAGTTATATCTACAGTACCAGTAATGCCAGAGTTTAAGAGGTACTTTTTGGAGACTTAAAAACCATGATGGTCAATATATTCTTGGTGCTGACATAACGGTCTTACCATGAGAATGCTATAGCAGCTCCACTCACCCGTCAGCTCCAAGCAGCCTGCGGCTATCAACAGCCACCCTTTGCAGCCAGGCCTCACCGCTGCAAGTCCACTGTGAGGCTTTTGCATTCAAGGGGGCGTGGCTTGGCCACTGCAAAATGGCACAACGATGAGGCTATTTCCTGGTCTCCTGGTCTCCCTTGGCTATCAACATCCGCCCTTCGCTGCCGGGCGTCACCGCTGCAGTTCCACTGAGAGGCTTTTGAAGTCAAGAGGTGTGGCTTGGGCAGAGCACAACAATGAGGCTATTTCCTGGTCTCCCGCGGCTATTAACAGCCTCCCTTCACAGCTGGAGATAGCCGCCCTATAGTTAAGGTGAAACCCATTATCTAAAGGAAAAGATTCTATGGTTAATAACTTTTGAGCCATAGAACAGATCAGCACAGCGTTTGACATTCCTATATTAGGATCTCGGCCCCCCAGGACTGGAATGTTTCATGCACATCTGTGTTACGATTGAAAAGATATAAATGGTAAACCAAAAGGGTGTTCTTTTCGCTTTTCCATTTATTTTCCTATAGGGAAAATGTCACATTTTTTTTCACGCACACAGCCGAAGCCACTGGACATGTTTGTGCCAAATCAGAAACCAGTCTGGCATGAAGAGTGTGAAGGAAATCCTCTCTCGTTTTGGTGTAAATCTGTCCGTTTTTTTATTTTTATTTGGCGCAGAGCATGGTGCCCCTGTACCGAAAGTTAGCCTCATCTCTCATGATGCATTGCTGTTACCAAGCTTTTTTTCTGAAAGTCCACCATTACGCAATTTTCGAATCAAGTTCGGATTCAACATTGGGAAGTGCCATAAAATTATATAAAGAGTGTAAATTAAGGAGTTTTGAGGAAAGGGATCATGTGCGCAGGGTGAGGAAGGATGATTGGTGAAGGTTTTGGGCCTGGGGATAGCTGTGTTGCCAAGATCGTGAAGCGGTACAAACAGGAAAAGAACATTCTTGAAAACTATGGTGCATTGGGATCTGGTAATGAAGTGTGGTTGCTAGTTTGGTCATGATGAGTATTTCACGTTTATATATATTTTTAATGAATACTTTCCAAATTAACTTAAAATGTCTTGGTGGTTGCATCAAGGCGATTTAACTTCTCGTGTTTTGTATTGAGATAGAGAATTGATTTATTTAACTGTTTTGTGAATATAAATTGTGTCACAGATGAATGAATGGCCAGGCTGTGGTTACATAGTGTTTTGATGTGATGAGGTTTGAACATGATATGAAGGAAAACTTTTTCGATTCAGTGTTCTTTATGGCGCAGTTCTCCAAGTCAGGCTTTGTACAGAAGTTTGAAAATTGCTTTTAGGATGGCTTAATGTTTGATTTGTTTGAACAGTGAATGTTAGGTTTATAAAGAAGGTAGAGTAGTGTTGTTAGTTTTGCCAAAGAGGCAGTGGGCACGGAGATAAATTCACACTATTTTGCATGATTTGCAAGTTTATTTTCCAAAAGTACAAGTATTAGTTTGAGAACTGTGATTCTCGATTCAGATTGCGTATTTGCATATTAGAAGTTAATGGTGTTGTGTTAACTTTGTTATGTTTATATTTATATGAAAAGAGTGCAAGATTACTGGTCAGTGGTGCAGCATAAGTTAAATAAGTTTAGCTTTTTTCATTATATTCCTGGAAAGAAGCGCTAGCCAATCAGGATGCTTGGAATGTGGGCTGGGTTCTCCATTAGCACCCTGGGCAAGGGAGCCAGCCAATCAGGTGGCTATAACGCGGGCTTGAACCACCCGTTTAAGCCTGCGTTCCAAGCCGCCTAATGGCCGGCTCCCTCGCCGCCATCTTCCCCCCACCCTCAGGCCTGTTTTTATTTTTTCTCAACTAACCCCACCTCACCACTTACCTTATTTCTGCTGATAGCAAGGTGCGGCTGCGAGGGCTCCCGCAGCCGCACCTTACTCTCAGCTTCCCACGGCCGCCATGGAAATGGAAGAGGGGCACCATACATATATAGTGGTGGGCAGCCCTACAAAATAGAGAGCAAAAATGCTCCCAACAAACATAGGAAACAGATACGTAGAACCGTGCGCCACTGCTTTCACCAACAAATCTCCATGGATATGGTTGGACTGGTAGAACACGTACTATCATAGTAAGAAACTACTATTAATACTGACTGACCAGAAGAAGTAAACCTGTATTTTTAATGTGCATGAATAACTAGGTGCAAAGGAATAATTAAAAAAAAATACCCCCATTAGAAACTTGATTTACCTTTTTACTCCCTAAAAAATCCTTTTGCTTCCAACTTTAAAAAATAGGGAGTAAAATACTCCCACTTCCAAATCACATCTGGAGCAATGGTGGTAGGGACAGTTGAAGTAGGTTTTAGATGGAGGACATTTTCTTTGGACTTTGACAACCGACAAGCACCCTTATTCTAGTTTTGGTAGTTAAGCAATATCCCTGTACGAATAGGGTACGTTAGGACTTTCTTTCATTATTATTTCATTAAGTCTTAAAAATGTCTTCAGTGCGTCAGACTCCTTTCTCCTGATCCGCCACATGAGGCAGATGGATACAAATATTAGCAGAGTGTAAGGTTCTGTTGAGGTTAACATATCACTGGGTGTCTTAATGTCTCAAGTTCCATCAGCAGACTAAGACCAGCGGAAACAGAAGCAAGTTTGTGAATGGCCCCTCCAGCCAGGATACAAGTAATTTAATAGCGGGCCCCACAATAAACGTGCATACCAATATGCAATCCGGCCATGAGGAAAGTGAAGTTGGCTGTCCGAGATGGTGCCGGTAAACTAGATTCTCTACAGAGTAATATCCAAACGTATGGTCATTTCAAGTCAATGGATTAATTACCTATTCCGCCCCAAAGGGAACCACTAGTAGTAGTATTTGGGCAGGTTCCCAAGCTAAGACCTAAACAAGAGGAGTTAACTGTATAATTAATTTAAAAAATAAACACTTTAACAAAAGAGCTGGTCTTCATTTAGAACCAAGTCAGCATGTATTGATGGCAAGGAGAGTTTTCGGCAAGGGGTCAAAGGCACTGACTGGGAACTGTGTGGTCATAAATTGTAGGCATCCATCAAAAGTCCAGAATATCCTAAAAATATTACCCGCTAAGGGTGATGAGTGATTCTATCTTAGCTCTCACTGAGTTTCTTCTATAGATCAGCGCTGACTTCAGTCCAATTTAACCCTGGTGGTGTAACAAAAAATCAAACAGAAGTACAATCAAGACTTTGGAATATAGCTTATGGTGGTATTTCAGAACGATCAATGGAGTTGCTTAATTGTACAGGAAATGCAGCACCTCATGGTCAGGGGCGAGATGCAAAAAAGGAAAAAACTGCTACTGCACACTGCAACTTGTAAGAAATTAGTAATAGATTTGAGCACTTGAGCAGTCTTGAGGCAGTAGACTGACTGGCAACATCTGCCACAGAAGGGTCTCAACTCCTTCTGGGAATCCAGTAAAAATAAATAAATCTGTCAGTCCGCCTAAGCCTATTGATTTATTTATTGGATATTTATAATGTCCCTATATAGCAAATGGTGTTTCAAGACGCATCAAGACAAAGGAGGGCGAGGAACAGGGATCAAGAAAAATAAGAAAACAAAAAACGTTCCTATTAAGCCTTGAGACATTCGAATCGTGCAAGTGCTGTAACATGAAATGTAGGGGAGACTGGGCGGGCAGGGGGGAAATGCAGTTCAGGGAGGAATGAGCAATGCTAAGGAGGGAGGAGAATGGTACATTAAGTGCAAAGTGAACCGGTTCAAATCCAGCACACGGCTGTAGATGAAGAAAGAACATTGGAGTGGGTGCACAGTTTGGCAAAGCCTCACCACATGGTGTAGGGGGCTACATCAAGTATGCATATAAAAGTAGCTAAAATGCAACATTGGAATGCCTCAACCTATGGTGCAAGGGGCTACATCAAATATGCAGGTTCAAATAGGTAAAATGTAAAATTAGGTTGGATGCACAATTTGGGAAAGCACACCGCATGTTCATGAGGGCTACATCTAATAGGCAGGTAAAATAGGTAGTACAACGCAGGGCTGAGAGTGTCAATCCGCTGGTTACAGGTAAGTAAAGTACTGAACGCAGCAGGTACAGAAGATAAGCAGCAGTATCATTGTGAGTGTACAGTTAGGAAAAGCCTCACCTTGTGGTGCCTGGGGCCGGTATGCAGATGGAATAGGTGCAGAGCGGTGATTAAGTGGGTGCACAGACCAGCAGAGCATTAATTCGTGGTGAAATGGTCTCTGCCTTTAGTCCAGCAATGTTCCAGGATATAATTTTTAGACAGCCACTCTCAAAGATGGAAGGTTCAGACTGGTGCTAATATATCTCAACCTTTGATAGTGTACTTCTGCAGGAAACGTGCTGTTGAAACACTATTTAGCCCATGCTATTCTTGTCCATTTATGCCAGCATTACCCACGGTGGGTGGCAAGGGGAGGGTTGATAAACTGGGTGTCTACCTCCTTAGGGGCTGATTTTACTGGACCCAATGTCTACCCTACATTTACACGTTTTAAGATTATGAACAAGACCAAAGGAGTGCTTGTTAATTTTTAAAATAGTTGTAGTGGTTCTGAAAGTGCTTCAACCACTTTTTCAGATTTGCATCAGACATTACAGGCGACTTCACAGGAAGACTGGTATTGGACAGAACCTGACCGCAACAACTTGACGCTAATGAATGTATGATATGGGGAATTCCAGAAATGGTTTCCAAAGCCTTCTCTACAATCTGAGGAAAATATTCAAACTACTGACCAATTACTCAGTATAGTAAATGGTTGCACAATTTCGGATAGGTCTGCAAAAAATACTTTGGCAAGGTCACTGAATAGATTTCTTTTGTGGCTGGCCAATGTGACTGGTGGAAAATGTATGTTTTGGAAGAAATAACTAGAGTGGAAAGTGGCCATTATCCCCTTCTTCTTACTATACATCAACATGTTAAAAAGAACCCAGCAAGTGGCAATGTAGATGTGTGTGACTTCAGACTGCCAAAGAAAACGTAAATAGGAAAACATGAATTGCAAGGTTGTTGAGGCATATGTTTTTAAATGAAATTCTGACTCAAACTGAGCACTGCTTGTTGTCCAATCCCAAAGATACATTTCTATCTAGCCAACAAGAGGTTGACGTGATTTAATGAGAACTGTAGAGTGGCAAAACAGTTACTCATGGAGACACTGAAGAATCGTAAAATAGCAAAGCACAGCAAACATTTAAACATGCTATTGTGATGAATCCTTTGAAGTCATCACTGTACCCCAGCCTAGGATCTCCTCCAATGCAGCCGCTACCTGATCCTAACCCTGGGGGTGGTAAAATGAGGGAGGATCACATGAGAGGAGATGGCTGTCAGGGGAAAGTGGTGACTCCTTTGGAAGAGACAGAGTATTCATCTTCTTGTGAGGATGAGAGTCCTGTAATTCCCAAATACCTAATGGCATGCTGTCATTGCACAAGTCCCTTCCACGAAACTGCCTAAAGAACATGCTATGAAACGTCATCTAAACCGAAGGTTTGTACCTTGGGAGATCAGGTATAAAATATGACATACTCTCATTGTCATGATTCTGTCTTAGTTATCGGTCCTAACCCCTATGTTAAATCACAAACCTTTCACATAACAGCCCCTAACTCAGACAACTCTCAGTTCACACAGTTCACAGAGCAATCAAAACTAACTAAATGTCGAAGGGCCAAAACCACTATGGACTTCAGAATCCATAATGCCTGTGGTACTGGGACAAGGAAGAGGGACTTGGAGTTAGTAAGGGTCAGAGGTGCTATTAAACAGAATGTGGGCTCTAATTGTTGCAGAGCAAGGCACCTGAGCAGGACATGTAAACCCAAAAATGAGCTACAGCTGAAGAGAGACGTGGAAGGAGTAGTAGAGGCAGAAGCAGTCCGGAGTTCTGGAATTGGCGCAGAAGCAGAAGGAAGAGCGCCAGCTGGAGCCGACGCGAGGAGAGCATGCATGCAAAACTGCAGGGTGCGCGAAGCAGGAAGCGGCACCATGGACGGCAACGGGAAGAGAAGCCCAGCCATAGGGGAGTGCTCCCAACCCGACGTGTGTTGTTTCGGCGTACAGGGGGAGGCAGAAGTCCAACGGAGCGGGTAGAGCTCCGGAGAAGAGCCGTGCAGACCACAGAGGTTACGGTGGAGCTGGCAACACATGGGGCATAACGCAAAAGGTCCACTGCAGCAGCAGAAAGTGAAAGGGAGACGGCAAAGAAGACCAGTGTGTTGGCCTGAAGCTGAAGGTGACCCTGGGGTGCTTCGAGCGGGATATTTAGCAGTAACCAATTATTTTGAATACCGAACAAATAAAGAGACAAGGGCGTCATTCCCTTTTTATGGGATATCAACTTGGGGAAACCTGTAACCCGAATTGCCAACAGCCAAGAGGCTGTAAAGAAGCAGTGCAAAGTCAGGGTTCAAAATTGAGTCAGGGTTCGAAATTGAATGGTGCCTGGAGCTATTTAGCTCTTGCTTCTAGCATAGTAGAGCCTAGTAAGCTTGAAACCAACAGCGACCAGGAGCTACATTTGGCTCCTAGGGCCAACTGGTGCCTTCCAAACATATAAATATGACATTAACTTTCAGCATTTGGGAATGTCAATAGAGTGGAATTAGAGCACATCTAATACACATTTAAACATAATGGTTCATATAATATGGACAAAAGGTGGTTCTCCTGCAGTAGCTCCCGGCCCAACACCCAGGAGCTGGTTTTAGCTCCAGCTCATTAAATCTCAATTTTGAACCCTGCAAACTGCAATTTCCCTTTTATGGGATACCAACTTGGGCAAAACCTGTAACCCACAATGCCAGCAGCCAAAGGGCTACCAATAAGCAGTCAATATGCAACTTGGCGCAATTCTCCTTTCTTGAGTTTCCAGTTTGGGGAAACCTGTAACCCACATTACCAACAGTCAATAGACTATAAAAAGGAGGCAGCCATTTCAGAGTCCAGCCCTCCTCACGTGGGATACTGGTGTAGAGAAGGAACTAGTTACTTATCTGTAACTGTTGTTCTCAAGCATGTGTCTGGCATGGATTCACATGCTCATGAATATTCCCCGTCGTCAGGCCGGGAATCCTCAGTAAAGAAAAAATCAGTATCAGTTTTGTTTCTGATCTGTCTTTCTCAGTAGTAACCAATCACTGGTCTCTGGGTCATACTGCCCCCAGCCAATGACTGCCCTCTCCCTAAGCCCCGCCTCTGGCAGCCATCTTCAGATTTGGTAGCACGCAAGGGAGGGTTTGCATGTGAATCCATGCCAGACCCATGCTGGAGAACAACAGTTACAGGTAAGTAACTTGTTCCTTCTCCAGCATGGGGTCTGGCATGGATTCACATGCTCATGAATAAGAATACATAGCAGTACACACATGCACAACCAACGGGAGGTGGCAAAGGCTCAACATTAAGCATTACATCAAAAACTCAACATTAATCAATTCTTACCTTCTCACCAGGCTCACCTTAGGCGAACAGTTTGCGCAGCACCGCTTGGCCGACCCTAGACTCCTCCCTGGAATCCCGGTCGACGCAGTAGAATCTTGTGAAGGTGTGCGTCGACCTCCACCTAGCAGCCCTGCAGATGTCCAGCAGGGGCACGCCAGACAAGAACGCTGTGGTAGCAGCGATAGCTCTGGTCAAATGGGCTCTCGGACGGCCAGGCAACGGTCGGTTTGCCAACCGATGACAGTGCATGATGCAGCCGGAGAGCCATCTGGAAATGGAAGCCTTCGAGAGAGCCTTCCCTTGATTCACAGGTCCAAAGTTCACAAACAGCTGTGATGTCTTCCGAAAACTCTTCGCGCGGTCCACGTAGAACTTCAGCGCTCTAGCCACATCCAGCGAGTGCAAAGTCCTCTCGGCCGGTGACGAAGGCGACAGGAAGAAAACAGGTAGCACCAAGGGCTCGTTGAGGTGGAAGTCCAACGGCACCTTGGGCATAAAAGGGGGGTGCGTCCTCAGCACCACCCTCGTGTCGTGAAAAGTCAAGTATGGAGGCTTGCAGGATAGGGCCTGGATCTCTCCCACTCGCTCGTCGTGCGGAGGTGATGGCCACAAGAAACGCAGTCTTCCATGACAGGAACTTCAACGGTGACGAATGCAGGGGCTCGAATGGCGCCCCCATGAGCCTGGTCAGCACCACGTTGAGCTCCCACGCCGGGGCAGGGGCCTTCACCGGCGGGAACGATCGGAACAGTCCCTTCATAAATTCCTTCACCAGGCGATGGGACCACAAGGACGCCTGTCCCGTGGTTCTAGTGTATCGGGAGATCGCAGCCAGATGTATCTTGATAGAGGCGTGAGCCAATCCAGCCTTGGCCAGCGACAGTAGGTACGGCAGCACTTGAGGAGCCGTAATCCGTAGAGGGTTCATCTTCTGTGCACGGCACCAGACAGAGAACCTCTTCCACTTATGTCCGTAGCACTTGAGAGTTCAGGACGCCCTGGCCTTTGCAAGGACCTCTCTGCAGTCAGCCGGGATATCGTACCCTCCAAACTCTAGTGCTGCAGGAGCCAGGCCTGCAAGTTCAGTGACTCCGGGTCGTGATGAAGTATGGCGCCTCCTTCTCTGGAGAGAAGATCCGCATCCGTCGGCAGCTTGACTGGTGGGGACGCTGACAAGTCCAGAAGGTCTGGGAACCAGATCTGCCTCGGCCGCGCCGGTGCGATGATGATCATCCTGCACCGGGACCTCTTGAGCTGGTTGACGAATCGGAGCAGCAATGGCAACGGAGGGAACGCATATAGGAACAGGCCGTCCCAGGGGAACGAGAAAGCATCGGCCATGCTCCTCGGCTGGGGAAACCTGCTGGCGAACCTCTGGCACTTGGAGTTCATCGCCGTCTCGAACAAGCAGATCTGCGGTTTTCCCCATCGTCGGAAGAGTCGATCCACTTGATCCTGACGTAGTTCCCACTTGTGGCACGAGCGCAGATCCCTGCTGAGTGAGTCGGCGATGGTGTTCTTTATCCCTGCCAGATGAAAGGGCACCAGAAACATCCCTTGGGCAACAGCCCAACGCCACAGATCCTGGGCTTCCTTGGAGAGGGCTGGGGATCTGGTTCCTCCCTGCTTCCGGATGTAGAACATCGTGGTGGTGTTGTCGGTGAAAATTCTCACCACCTTGCCCTTGCGGCATGGGAGAAAGGACCTGAGGGCCCAGAACACTGCACAGAGCTCCAGGATGTTGATGTGGAGCGTCTTCTCCTCTGGGAGCCAAAGGCCTCTTGCGTGAAGTTCTCCGGTGTGCGCTCCCCACCCTTCCAGGGGGGCATCTGTCATCACCGTTATCTGGTGGGATGGGGTCTGAAAGTCTGTGCCCGCCATCAGATGAGCGATCCGGTGGTGGGGCACCAGCGCTCGTCGGAAGGTCTCGTTGAGCAGGATCCTGTCCTCGAAGCTGCCCGACGCTTGGATCCAGCGGGCGTCGAGGAACTCTTGCAGAGGGCGCATCCGAAGCCTGCACAGGCGCACAAGATATATGCAGGAGGACATCATCCCGAGGAAGCACTTGATGGACCTCAGCCTGGCCATGTCCGTGGCCAGCAGACGCTGCACCTTGCCCAGGATGGCCTTCGTCCTTTCCTCCGACGGCGATGCCAGACACGCCACTGTGTCGAGCTTGGCTCCCAGAAACAGTGCGACTTGCGACGGGACCAGGTGGGATTTGGGAAAGTTGATGGAGAATCCCAGGTCCGTGAGCAGCTGGACGGTCTTCGCTGTGTAATCTACGGCGAGCTCCCTTGTCCTTGCTTGGATGAGCCAGTGGTCCAGGTAGGGGTAGACGTGGATCCCCTGCTGGCGCAGCCACGCCACCACCGGTGCGAGGCACTTGGTGAACACCCTGGGTGCCGACATCAATCCGAACGGGAGGGCCTTGAACTGGTAGTGTCGTCCTTGGACCACGAACCTGAGGAACTTTCGGTATCCTTTTAGAATGGGGATGTGGAAGTATGTATCCTCCAAATCCAACGACGACAGGAAATCGCTCTCCTCCAGCTGTTCCAGCACGTGCTGGAGGGTGACCATCCGGAACTTCTGTGCCTTGATGTACTTGTTCAGTCGTCGCAGGTCCAGGATGGGGCGCCATCCTCCTGTCTTCTTTTTTACGAGGAAGTACCTTGAGTATACTCCGGAGCACCGGAGCCTCTTCGGGACGAGCTCGATGGCACCTTTTTTGAGCATCGCCCTTACCTCCAATAGCAGTTGAGGGACGTGATTTTCCTTTCTGGCCACGGGTGGAATGCGGGGGCACTTTTTTAGAAATTCGAGGGCGTGCTCCTGGGCCAGGGTGTCCAGCACTCAACGGTCGGTGGAGATGGACTCCCACACGCTGACAAACTTCACCAGCCGGCCTCCCACCGGGGTGCCTCGATGGGGGCCCGACACCGCTGTCGGTTCAATCTTGCTTGGAGGACGCCTTGCCGCCTTGGCCTCCCTGGCGACGACGGCAGGGTCCACCCAACTTGCCTCGTCCTGTATAGGCTTCCTGTGTCGAGGAGCAGGCCGCTTGGCGGTACGTAGAGGAGCCACCGCTGAATCCCTTGGAGGCACCCTGCTTGCCTCCGGTGCTCCGAAAGGACGGCCTTCATTGCCGGAGAACGCCTAGGGCCTTAGCTGTCTCCGTGTCCGCCTTGATGGCTTGGAGGGACTCATCCACTGTTTTCCCAAACAGATTGTTCCCGTCGAATGGCATGTCCAAAACCTTGGCTTGTACGTCCTGGCAGAAATCCGTCACCTTGAGCCACCCTCGTCGTCTAAGGCAAACGCTGTTGCTTAGCTGCCGGAAACCGGTGTCGGCAATGTCCGTTGCCACCGTAATGGCGTGGTCCGACGCCACTTCGCCTTCTTGCAAGATCTCCAGGGCCTCGGCCCTCTTGTCATCCAGTAGGAAGTCCAACAGGGGGGCGATCTTGTACCATAACTCCCTGTCGTAGCGGGCCACGATCGCAAGGGCGTTGGTCGCCTTAATCGTTGTTGCCGCTGACGAAATAATTCGTCGTCCCATTGCGTCCAGCTTCTTTCCTTCACCGTCCGGCGGGGAACTTGACGTTGAGGCCGATGCCCCCACTGCTTTCTTCTTGGCCGCCGCTGAGACGACCGAGTCAGGGGTCGGTTGTTCCCTAAGGCACAAAGGGGCCGCGTCGGGGACCCGGTACTTTTTCTCGTACCGATCCCTCTTGGCAGGCGTCGTAGACGGGTTCTTGAGAAGGGTGAGACCCTCGTCCCAGATGTCATCCAGTAGAGGCACGGCGAGGACTGTCTTCCTCTTGGCCTCGCGCCGTTGGTAAAGGAAACCTTCCTTCTTCTCTTCGGGGCAGAGCTGAAAAAGCTCGGATGCCCTGGCGATCATTGCTTGGAAAGATCTGATCTCGTCGGGTGGGGAGGCCCGGGCTCGGGGCGATGGGAGCTCCGTCCCGTCGTCACCGCCGTCGTCGTCGGTACCCGTTGTGGCCGTGTCCGTTCCCGTGTCATCTCCAGGGACGGGAGATGTGGGTAAAGGCTGAGCAGGCCGCGAGGGCTGAAAAGGCGGGGCTGGATGGATCCGTCTTCTCTTGTTCGGGGGGCTTCGCCAACAAAAAGGCCGCCGAGTTATCCTGCGGCTTCGGAAGCGACGGAAGCGACGTGTGACTAGGACCCTCGCCGGTGCCGCCGTCACTCTCTTCGTCACCTTAGTCGGGGTTGCTCCCGTGGGGACGGGCCTCTTCGTCACCCTCGTCAAGGCCCTCTAAGACTTCTACCAGCTCCTCCTTGGATGCTGTGTCCGTGTCCACAATGGCCACCGGCCCCCCGCCCCTCTTCTTCCACCGGGGTCTTCACGGGGGTCTTTTCATTGGGTCTGAAAGAGGCTACCCTCTGCAGAGGCAGGGAGACTCTGGGCCCCGAGGTCGTCTCCACTGGTGTAGCCTCCACAGGCTGCGCCAGGGCCGCCGCGACTTCCTCGATAGAGGCCTTGGCCGGGTGAATCAAGGCCTTCACCACCTTGGGCGTGCTTGAGGCCTTCACCTTGGGGGGGAGGGTCACCGTCTTGCTCCCCCTCAGCGGAATCCTTCAAGATCGATCAGGGCCTCTCCAGAAGCTTACCCGGGTTCTCGGATTTCCTCTTCCCCGAACCGGAGAGTTGGCTCGTGGTTGATGGTGCCGGGGAAGGCGCGCCCTGCCTGGCAGCCGAAGAGCCCGACCGTTCGGCGCTCCCAGTGCCCGCGGACTCGCTGTGCTTTTTGCTTCTGCTGGGCCCCCGTCACCGGGGCGCCCTCACAGGACTTAGAAGACCTCTCGGACTTCTTCTCCTAACCTGACAGGCTCTTTCCTTCCAGCCAGTTGGAGAGACGAAGATGTCGGTCCCTGATGGTCCGTTCCGACATGTTCCTGCAAAACGCACAGTCCTTCTCCACGTGCGTTTTGTCCTCATGAAGGCAGTAGAGGCATTTCGAGTGCTCGACCTCCTTGAACACATTCTGCAGCTGGCATCCAGGGCAAACCCTGAACAGCTTTCCGGGCGTCGAGCTTCCTTTCTCCTGGGCCATGTTCGGGTCCGCCGCAGAAACTTCTGGAATCCTCCAAGAAGCGTAACTCGATGAAATCTTCACCCTTGAGGGGCGTAGAAAAATCCGACACGGATCCCTGTTAATCGGATGTAGAGACGGTGGAGCTTGAGGCTCTATTTGACCGAAAAATGAGAATTTCTCTTTGAAAAAGCGCAAAAACGCAGCAAAAGCTCGAGAGCTAAACACGAGGACTCCCAACACTTGAGCGTGCGGTAAAAATCTGAAGATGGCTGCCAGAGGCGGGGCTTAGGGAGAGGGCAGTCATTGGCTGGTGGCAGTATGACCCAGAGACCAGTGATTGGTTACTACTGAGAAAGACAGATCAGAAACGAAACCGATACTGATTTTTTCTTTACTGAGGATTCCCGGCCTGACGACAGGGAATATTCATGAGCATGTGAATCCATGCCAGACCCCATGGTGGAGAATGTTGGAACAAACATTGCCACTAAGACCAATTGTAGTTGTAGGAGTGTTCTTCCTGGCAGACAAGTAAACCAGGAAAGGCACCAGTAGTAGTTAGTCCAGGCAGGCAAGGATAGCAGGAAAGAAGATGTTTTGAAGAAGTGTGGTTGTGGCAAAATAGTGTGATGGAAAGAACCATTATCCGTTTGACAAACTGTTGCATCACCAAAGCTAGTTTCTGTGCTATCCTGACAAACGCATTCCATAGGAAGAATAAGTGTGATATGCTAGTAATTGCTTTAGATCCTGAAGAGAACAATTGCCTTGATTTATGAACTTGTGTTTTGTGAGAAAGACATTTGCCTTACTAAGAAGGATATTTTGGAAGACAACAATTGCTTTGATTTTTGAGCAAGTATTTGTGAAAGAGACATTTACTTTACCAAGTGAAGGATGCAGTGGACAGAAAAGACATGTTGTGTTGAACTGAGCAGAACTTTGTTGAATCAGAACTTTTCCAAGGGTAGTCCTGAATTGATCCAGGGCAAGGGAGCTCAACCCTGGTCACAAGGAGTACTTTCTAAAACCTACAAGTTTGAACTTTTACACTGTCTTGTTGAACTGAAGACAGCCAAATATTCCTATACTTTTGTTGTATGTATCAGTGTGAGTGTCAGAGACATTTTGGACACTAAGTCGTCTTTCTTTAGTTTGCTAGGGTGGGGCATCCTTGTTAGGAGGGAAAGATCAGCATTTGTCTCATCCCTTTCCATTTAACAAAATGGCAGACATTGAGAAAACTATACCTTTGTGTCAGTCTCGCATTTCTGAACCCTCACAATATCCATATGGCAAAAAAACACATGCCCAGCAGTCATTGGAACGTTTGTGTGGAAGCATGTAGTTCACAGGATACTAGGCATTTTTGGAAACTGGTTGCCTAACCATGATAGCTGTATGGGTATTGGGCCCTTGGACTGAAATATTTCCGGAGATTAATGGTACAATCACTATGTAAAAACATGGCTTTCCAATGTGAGGACAATGGAAAGTGATCGAACCCCTCTCAATCCAATAAGCTGATTATCAAGTACTATGTGTGTATTAGAAGTATGGTTGGCAGTTCAAGGACTACACTCCTTTAAAGCCCCTGGGCCTGATGGAGTATCAGCCGATTTGTAAAAACTGTCACCAGAAATCTGGGCCCTGTTACTGTTTAAACTGTTCAAAGCAGTATTTTTTACTATGCAGATTCCGGCATCCTGGTCTGTGTCAAATATTTGTACCCTTGTTCAAAAAAGGTAATAGTAATGTTCTGTCCTGCTACAGGCCCTTTGCCCTGCGCAATGGTTCATCTAAAGCCTTGGGAAAGGTTTTGGCAGAAAGGCAAGTTTGGATGGAAGAAGAATATAATGACTGACACACAACTGTGCTTTCGTAAGATCTTGGGCACATGAAGCAGTGTTTAAATCTGTCACTTACTATAGAAAAATACTATGAGGTGAAGGGAGGAGAACTGTGCCTAGCCTTTATGGATCTATCAACGGCCTTTGATATGGTGAATAGACCCAGTCTCTTGGCAATCATCCGTGATCTTCTGGACATCACAATTCAAGCATGTGAAAAAACAAAAGCCTTTGTAACTTTTGGGAAGAATGGAGAACAAA
Source organism: Ambystoma mexicanum (assembly GCF_040938575.1). Lineage (NCBI taxonomy): Eukaryota > Metazoa > Chordata > Amphibia > Caudata > Ambystomatidae > Ambystoma > Ambystoma mexicanum. The sequence goes on from NC_090927.1 coordinate 994,695,766, forward strand.
TAAATACCTTTTTAATAACAAAGGGGGTGCGCCAATGTTGTGTTTTAGCTCTGTTTTAAATTATATATGGAGAGGCTTGAGTATCACCGTCTAGAAAATGTTGCTGACACACCATCTTTTGTGGGCCGCAAAACTTTGTCCATGGGATATCCAGATGATGTGGTGATGAGGGGCAGGCCACTCAAAGCTCTGCAAACACTAATAGACTTATGTGGAATTCATGAATTGAAGGGATTTTAAAGTTAATAGTGCCCAATCTGTATTCATGGTTTTTAACGGGAATAAAAAAGTTAACCCTAAAGTTCATTTGGGGAAGACAGCCATTAAAAGGGTACACAACTTTGATTATCTAGCCATGACATTTTGCGACAGAAGTAACTGGTCGGCTCATATTGGGAAGGTAACAACTATGTACAGGTAACAAATGCAGGGCTTTTGCGTTTCTCCCCGCTTTGGTGGAGCAGTGTGCCTACAATTAGGGCATGAAAGGCAAAGTCTGGGGTTATTGCTCAGCATGGATGCGGTTTATGGGGCTTTTAACAATTACAGTAACGGAAACGTAAATTTCTGTGCTTATTATTGGGGGGGGTTTCTATGAAACAGCGGCATAGATTTTATATTACGAAAGTGGTATATCCCCGATAATTGACCAGTTAGACTAGGACCCCTGTCTCTTTGGCTTTCAATCTGTATGAATAACAGGGCCATTCTGAACAAGAAAATACTGAAAGATGTATTTAATCTAGAAAGAGAATTGATATCAAGATGTAATATTTTGAATAACTTTGGGTTACCAACTCCTACCAAAGATCCCCCTTTTGTCTCACCTATGAACCACAAGAACATTGTGGACTTATTTAAGAGGAAGCAACAGTCGCGTTTAGTTTGGTCAGGGGTACCAAAACAACTGAAGTAGCCTATCTACCATTCATGCATATTTATTTGAATGAGGAGTTTTATTTATCATGTGTATGGAATATCAGGTCAAGAAAACTGAGTACAAAATTGAGGTTCTACCAGCAGCCATTTACGGCTAATAGAGCGCAATGCAAGACTATACAGGATACAAGACGTCAATGTAATAGAACCTCACTGGAAACTAGCAAGCAGGGCTGTTTTTTTACCCATGGTATAATGTACCCCGACAGAAATACTTGATTCCCCTTTTAAGAACTTTGGCTTCCAGAAAAAGCAGAGTGGCTTAGTGTTATCTTATACTAGCAAATGATCATAGAGTTTATAGTAATATAAAGTCTGGAGCACTGTTTGTCGGTTATATTAAGGATTAGAGAGCCGAGACTGTCCCCTCTTTAAGTGAAAAGGGAGGAAAAAAACAAGGCATTTTTCTACAGGGATTGGACTGCATTTAAATATTTTAATATGTAGTGCATTATGGTGGGGTACAACAGTTTGAAGGGGTGATTGTTTTAACATTGCACATGTATTTCGAAATGTATTTCTTTTACAGATTTTTTTCTCTGGAAATAAAGATTACTACTACTATTATTACTATTACTACTATTACTAACGCCTTAAAAGGGTATCTAGGGACTAGGCTCAAAGTGAGCACTGTAGCGGATCAGAAGATGGACACAGACACTGACTCTGACTCTGATTTGCCATCTCAATATTGATTTATTGAATGACAAGTGCAGAACTCCTAACTTTCCCTCTACTAAGGGTGATCCCTACCTAACCAAACTAAGGTGCTTGTCAGTCTTCAATGATATTCCAAATCAAGATCAGTGCACTGTCCAAAAACTACCCGACTCTGACCCTACCACTATTAGAAAAACACAAAGCACAGGAGAATGACTCCATTCTCCTGTGAGCTGGTTCTTCACTGGGCTTAGTTCAGTACCGGATCTTTAAGTAGTTCTTGGCGACTACTTTTATCAAGTCCCACAGTTCTGATCTTTACAAGTTTTAAATATTCTTTCTCTTTGACTATTCCTTTGAAGAGCTGCCGAAGAGCCTATACCTCTGGTGGAATTAGCCCTCAAGCCTTCTGGTGGGTCTTTGCCTGCTAATTTGTAACATTCCGAGATGCCAAGGATAATCCACCTTGATAAGGTCTGTTTTGAAACAGCCTGACCCAATCTTCTTCCAGTATTGTACCCAATAAAGAGTTGGTCATCCACTCTGAGTTTGGAGAGCCTAGAAATATAATAGCTTAAAGTTCTTCTAGGGTCCAACCTATGGAGCCTTTCCTCCTCTTTACAGGGATGCGGTCGGGGGGTAGAGCGGCGGCAGAACAATTTTCTGATTTAAGTGGAAATCAGAAACAACTTTAGGTAAGAAGGAGGGTTTTACCCTAAATACACAACCCTGTCCTTGTGAAACATGGTACAGGGTGGCCTGGAAGAAAGTGGCTGCAACTCGCTCACTCTACGTGCAGATGTTAATGCGACCAATAATAGGGTTTTGAAGGTTAACAACCTCAATGTGCATGTGTGCAAGAGTTCAAATGGAGCACACATTAAAAACATAAGAATTACATTAAGGTCATAAAACTGGGACTTGAAAAGATGAAGGTGGGGAACACATTTGTGAGCCCTTTTAGGAATTTAATCACCAAGGGAATTTTAAAGTAGGAACACTCTTCAGAGGAGCGCTTGAAGATGGAAAGCGCTGCCAGATAACCTTTGATGATCCCGACATTGAGACCTTTGTGTGCTAATGATAAGAGGAAAGATAGCACCTCTGGAATTGAACATAGAAAAGGATAAAAATTCTTTTCCCTGCACCAGTCGCAAACCTTGTTCCAACGGCAATGGTACAGAGATTGTGTTGCTGGCTTTCTTGACGAAAGCTACACCTCCATGATCTCATCCGGGAGGTCCCAATCCTTGTATGTCAGCCTTTCGGAAACCAAGCGTGAAGAGTGTTTTGACCTCTGGATGGAGAACCTGTCCCTCCCTTTGTGAGAGAAGATCTTCTCTCTGCGGAAGACAAATTGGAGGACAGATGGACATGTCTAGAAGGTCCGGGTACCACTTTCTCCTGGCACAATCCGGGGCAATAAGGATCATGCGGCTTCCGAACCGTCTCAACCTCCTGATTACTTGAGGAATGACAGGAATGCTTATAGTAGTGTGAAATCTCAATCCACCACAAAGGCGTCTCCTAGAGCTCCTCTTGGAGGAACTTCCGTTGAGCAATACCTTTTGCACTTCCAGTTGATTCCAGTTATAAACAGGTCTACTTGGCGGGGGTTCACCAAAGGGTGAAGATCTCTTGAAGGACTTCCTGAGCTAGTTCCCACTCGAAGGACACTGCACCCTGCCTGCTCAGAGCGTCTGCCATTGTGTTCACCTCTACAGCCAGGTGAAATGCCGATAGGGAGATTCCTTCTCGAGCTGCCCAGTACCAGAGCTGCAATGCCTCTCTGCACAGTGGTAGTGACCCTACACCACCTCTTTTGTTGAGATAATGCATGGCCACAGTGTTGTCCATCATCATAGGACATTTTTTCCCCATACAGAGGGCAGGAAGGCTTTAAGCGCTAGTCTGATTGCTTTCAGCTCCAAAAGGTTGATGTGTAGTTTGGACTCCGATGGAGACCAACGACCGCCGATTGTCAGACCGTTGGCATGGGTTCCCCACCCTGTGCGTGAGGTGTCCGTCACTACTGTAATCTCTGGCCACGGTTGCCAAAAATGTTTTCCTTTCGGAATATTGTCTTCGCAGGCCCACCACAGGAGAACCTGTGCAACCCTGCTTGGAATCTGAAGTAGGTCCGACATCCTTCCTGAGAATTGGGACCATTGAGTTCTCAGAGCCCATTGAAGGGATCTCATTCTCCGGCGGGCTTCTGGCACCAGAAAAATGCAGGATGCCATGAGGCTGAGTAACCTCAAGAAATCACAGGCCGGAAGATTTTGGGCATTTGGAAATTTGGAAACCATCCGAAAAAAATGTCTTGAGCCCTCGCTTTGGGTGGCGAGCTCTTTGCCCAGGATGTGTCTAATACAGCTCTGATGTATTGGAGCCGTTGAGAAGGTGTCATCTGTGACTTTTTTAAATTGAGGAAGAAGCCCAATCTGTGAAGGGAGTAGCAGGTGTTCTTGAGATGATCCAGGGCTTGCTCAGGAGAGCGTGCCCTGATCAGCCATTCGTCCACGTAGGGGTAGACATGAATCCCGCCTCTCCTGAGATACGCTGCCACCACCACCATCAGTTTGGTGAAGATCCTCGGGCGGAGGTCAACCCGAATGGCAGGACTCGGAACTGATAGTGCGAGCCGCCACCTGGAACCTTAGGTATTTTCTGTGCTTGAGATGAATTGGCACATGAAGATAAGCATCCTGAAGGTCCAGTGACACCAATCAATCCTGAAGTTGAAGGGCCTGAACGATCTGAGAAAGAGTAACCAACCATCTTGAACTTGTCCTTCCTGAGGAACTTGTTCAAGTATCTCAAGTCCAAGATCGGTCTAAGTCCTCTGCCTTTCTTGGGGATCAAAAAATATGGGCGAGTACCAACCCTTGTTCCTCTCCGCTACAGGTACCGGCTCTATAGCAACTTTCTCTAGCAGGGTTAATATTTCCTGCACAAGGAGCGGATCTGGAATCCTCAAAGAGTGTTTCCCCGGTGGATTGTTGTGAGGCTGCGTTATAAATGGAAGGCAGTAACCTTGGGCTATTGAAGTAATGGGTCGCCATTCTTCGAGATCCTGAGACAGTCTGCCGCCACCAGTGTTTCGTGACGGAAGCTCTCAAAGCGGTTTTGAGGCGGTTCCTGCAGCTGCTGATGGCAAAGAAGCTGTGGCTGGCTTTGCACTTTTACCTCATCCACCACAAGGCCTTTCCTTTGGCCTCTTTGGCTGGCCATTCTTCTTGCCTTTCCAAATGAGGAGTAGTAATGATAGGATCGCCCCCTCCATGGTTGTCCTGAAGAACGAAAAGGCTGAGGTTGCCTAAGAGCGGCCCCTAAAGATTTGGCAGCCGCCTTCGATGTCTGCAACCTCTGAAGGCTCTCGTCAGCCTTGCTGCCAAAAAGGTGAGACCCGTCAAATGGCATGTTAATAAGACAGGACTGAACATCTGGTGCGAAACCACACTTCCGCAACCACGCAAATCCGCACATATCCGTGCTTGTAGCCATAGACCTGCTAACGCCGTCTGCAGTGTCTAGTCCAGATTGAAGGGATTCCTGCATGGCTTTCTTGCCATCCCAAATGATAGCTAGTCAACCTTCCCTTTCTGGAATGTGTTCCGCCGCCATAGGGATGCACTCCCAAAGAGTGTACCAAAATGTGGCTACGGTACAAGTGGAGTTGGCCGATTTCAAGGCCGTACTGGCAGTTGAAAATACCTTGCATGCCTATCGATCCACACGCTTGTCGCCCTTATCTGGAGGGATGGTAGGGTACGCTGCTTTGTTAGATGTAGCTGTTGCTGCCTGGACCACCAGACTCTCGAGAGTGGGATGTTTGGACAAATAGCCGGGGTCGCTACAGGAAGGGCAGTATTTTCTAGTAAGGGACTTATCCACAGCAGGGACAGAATCCAGGGTTTTGTCCACCCTATTTTGCAAGGCCACATGAAAGGGTAAGATTCGGTCTTATAGGTGGACCTTGGTTAAGGATGTCTGTAAACTCAGTCTCTGGCGATGGCAATGTATCGACACCACTGGCTTTGTGTAATGTGTCAACCAGATCTTTCATCCTGATTTCTTCAGATATTAGACACTCTGGCACATTTGGAGTACCAAACTCCAGACAAAAGGAACCTCCTCTTCCTCAGATCTTTCCTCTTCTTCAAAAATTGAAGACAAGGATTTAAAATGCTCCTTCCTGGGTAAAGGAGTTAAAGATTTTTCAGTAAGTGGAGTTTTTGTGGTAGGTTTTGCAGCTCTTTTCTTTGCTGCAACCTGTTCAGAAGGCTGAGTTGAAGCCTTAGAAATCTTCAGCACCAATGGCTTTGGTGTCGACGTGAACACGGGCGTTGATGGCGTCGATGTAAATGGCCCAATGGCGTGGGGCCTAGATGACCACCTTCGAAGATTTCGTCACAGGAGAATGTGGAATCTTAGACAGCGTCGAAGACTTTCAGCACTTGTCTCGACTCGAGTGACTCTTTTTCATCGGGCACCTAGAAGGTTATCAATAGGACTTTCTTCAACCACCCGGGCTCCAGGCCGCGCGAGTGTCGTAATGCTCTCGGCTCGCTTCCGAGGAAGGCACGGACCGAGGCTTGGCCTTTTCAAAAATGTCAAGCATTTTCAGTCGAAATGCCTCTCACTCTGCAGAGGAAGAATGTTTTGTGGGGCATCGGAATTTTCTAGGAGATTCGTCTGACGACGATCAAGATGGCGATCGGTGGTTTTGCTTCTCCGATCTCCTCATCGAAGACGAGTGGTGGGAGCCACTTTGGGATCTCAACCTTTTTTCTTCACTCTTGCGTCGAGGAGCACTCGACGGTCAAGGATCGGTCAGCTTTTTTAGTTTTACGAACCACCTGTAATTTCCCCTTCCTCTCTCACAGGGCTTTAGCCGTTATCGCCTGACACTTCGAGCAGGCCTGTGTGTCGTGGTCTTCTCCCAAGCACCATAGGCAAGAACGTTGCAGGTCATTGATGGACATCTTTGTAATGCATTCTTTGCACTTCTTGAGCCCCGAGCGAGGGGAAGTTGGGGGTCGATGATGAGGACATCTTCGATTTTCTTACGAAGGAAGTAACGAGGTGCACTGAGTCTTCGAAGCAACGCGTTCTGCGGAAAAATGGAACAGAGGCCAACTGGCGCCATGCGTGCTACTTATATATCCAATGACGTCACCCTCGACAAAGGCCTTCGAGGGAAATCGACTCCACGGCATCGACGCACAGAGCCCTCTGCTGAGAAAACGTTTAGATGCAGCCGAAGCTGGACATGGATATCAAAGATAAGGAATACGTTGGAGGACACAATCCATTCGAAACTAAGGTTCTGTCTGGGTCAGGAAGTCAGTAACTGGAAAGCCGTCCTTGTGTCCAAAACATCCTATCCTGACCCTTACTCTAAAAACAAAACAATAAAGGGTACATCCAACAAAAATGTTCTCCAAGGTGAAAGACCTTGGACCCAGCGGGTGGTTCCCTTCCCCTAGATTCAAAGTGGATGGAAATGTCTTTTACTGACAGTTCCTTTAGTCTCTCTTCTGGATTCTGGATTCACAATGTTCCTGCTGTGGACACAAGGACGGCAAGAAATTCAGCAACTGCCTTTCTTTAACACAAGTGTCTCTTTTTGTATAGCAAACACTGTTGCTCTTTTAGTATTTCTTGTAGCTTTGCAACTCTCCTGGTATACTCCCCTGCCAAGACTCTTTGTGCAATTCCAACTGCCTGATCTACTCTTCTACCAGGACTTCTCTTGTGGTTTCATTTGCCTGGTGTACTTCCCTGCCCAGACTTCTTATGCATTTCAATTGCCTGGTATCTTTTCCTTGCCAGGACTTCATAAGCGTTTTACAGTGTCCCAGTATCACCAATATTGCATATACCGCCTTTGACTCTGTATATCTTTCGATGGTAATGTTTCTTCAAGCTTTTCCCCACACTTGCATCTCATGCATCCATATCTCATTGGGGATTGAATTGGTAGTTTGCCTTTTCTGCATTCAAACAAACTTCTTGTATTCTTTGAATTAGCAAAGTTATTACATTCAAACTTTCGTTGGTCTGGTTGCCGGAACGCCCTGGTGTCCCCACTTTCTTCTAAACAACTCACTGGTTCTCTCCAGCGTCTCCAGATCTGCTTATGCTTCAGCAGGATGGCTCTGCCACTCGCCCCGCCACACTGTGGATCATGCAGACATCCTTCTGGCTACCCTTATGGCTACGCAGTCACAAGCCTGCTTCCAGGCAGGTCCCTGTCTGGAGAACGGTGCCTCTTCGAGCGGTCAAACACCCAGGCAGTCTCTCGCGTCTCGACGTCTCTTCCAGGTCACGCACTGTTGTTCTCCTTCTGCCTCCACCGATAGCTCTTCTCCGCTACATCGGTATGTGTCTCTCGCATCCAGAAGCCTCTGCATAGGAGTAAACGTCTTCTCCTGCAATGCCACATTGAGGAGTGTGGTTACCATCTATATATGTCCCGCACACAGGTGATTTAGAAAAACAACTATTCCATTTACGAAGCTTGGAGCTTCTGCTACCTTGGAGTAACTCCATCTTCCTCGTCCCACTACTACAGGGAGTATGGGAGTTGTAGTCCATAGATGTCATCAGACATATAGCATGTTGGTAGTTTTTCACAGGGGTTTTACCCGAGATAACTCTTTTACAAACAGGCAGATCAGAAGCAAGAATGGTGGTCTTGGGGCTTTGTATGCTTAAGTCATAAATAGGTTTTTGACCCAAGGAAAATGAGGAGGAGATGTCTTTACTTCCTCTACAAGGGAGAACAGACAATTGACAAAAGGGCACTGGAAAGCCTTCCTCGTGGGGAAGGGGGAGATACAGCCTCCAGTCCAGTGAAGTCATGATATCTCCCTGGTAGTTGTCTCTTCACATGTGATCCTCCTTCATATAGCCGTTTGAAGGTTTTGTTACCTTGGTGCAACTACTTCATCTTCCTCCTCCCAGTACTACAGGGATTTCTTACATTTTGTTATATTTGTATTTGTATTTATTTATTTATAACGCGCAAACCAGCAGGCCCGGAGGCATCAGGGCGCAATTTGTAAAAGGTTACAGATATGCAGGTATAACAGAGAATCATTAAACATTTACACATGGGATCCGATATGCAGGTATAACAAAGAATCATTATATACATTTACAAGAGGATCTTATATACATATGTACAGTAGTTTCAGTGCCGATAGGTGATAGTAGCGGTCGGCAAGTCAGGGTAGGTCAGGAAGAAACGCGAAGCCGGCCTTAAAGCTGGTTGAAAAGCCAAGATCTAGTATTGGCTTTGAAGGTATTGAAAGAGTCTTCCGCTCTAATTGAAACAGGGAGGGAGTTCCATAACTTGGAAGCTAAGACGGGGAAACTTGAGCCCCCTGCTTTTTGCAATTTAAATCTGGGGATCGCTAGACAGTGGGATTGGGCTGTTCTTAGAGGTCGGGAGGTAGAGTGGCGCGACAGTCGACTACCAAGGTAGATCGGGGCTTTGTTGGCTAGGCATTTGTGCGTAAGGGCGAGTGTTTTGAGTGAAATTCTCTGTTTGACAGGTAGCCAATTTAACTTACTTCTGGTTTCTGTGATGTGGTGGTGTCGGGGAATGTTTAAAGCGGCACGAATGGCGTTGTTTTGTGTCGTTTGAAGTCTGTTCAGGTTCTCTTGGCTGGTGCCAAGATAAAGAGCACTGCAGTAATCAATTTTAGCCATAATAAGGGTTCTCGCTAGCGTAATAACATGCCTAATACCGTACTGGAGTTAGGTTTCTAAGCACGGATCCGGGATTCAAACCTCTGTTGCTCTGCGTGGTCTTGCTTCCAAGACCAGCGCGTTGCCCCTGTGCTATCCTCGAGTCCATAGATGTCATCTGACTTATAGCATGGCAGTTTTTCTCAGGGGTTTTACCTGAAAGAACTCTTACAAAAAGGTAGATCAGAAGCATTGTTGGGGCTTTGTATGCCTAAGTCGTAAATAGGTTTTTGAAATAGTTGTCTCCTCCCATGTGATCCTCCTTCATACAGCCGCCCCCAGGGTCAGGATCAGGTAGAGGCTGCCATTCCCTGGCCTCTTGGGAGGAGGTCACTGCTGGGGAATCTGTGATTACTCCACTGAATTCATCACAGTAAGAACCTCTGAATCAATTGTCAGGCTGACTCTGCGGTTTCTCTGTAGTTTTCCATACAGGCTCTCTCTCGTTTTCCTTTGGTCTGCTCCGCTCTGTCTCGGTGAAAGTGTTGTTGGTGTATTTTTGGACCGACTACTCCACTACGGCTTGTTCATGGTCATGCCACAAAGTATTCCTCCTTTGAGGTAGGGATGCCTTGTGTCCCTCTCAGGGCTCGGCTTCTCTTCTCCTCTTCGATGACAGGTGTCTACTGCTCCACCTGAGCTTCACATACAATCTTCCTTCTGTGTACCACCGTGAGCCAGTTTGAAACTTGCAAGTGATCTCTCTCTTTCTCTAGGTCTCTGCCTTATTACTTTGCCGTGGGACTTTCCCAGTACAGTGTTGAAGTCCTTCCTTTCGGTTTGATTCGTGATTATTATTCTTCCGCTGGTTTTCTTCGTCTCAGTAGGACTCCAGAGGCACCATTGCAGTATTTGGATGACAGTAACAAATTCTGATTGGTTTTTCATGTCTTTCTTCGTGATTATTATTCTTCCGCTGGTTTTCTTCGTCTCAGTAGGACTCCATAGGCACCATTGCAGTATTTGGATGACAGTAACAAATTCTGATTGGTTTTTCATGTCTTTCTTCAGTAGATGTCTTTGAAGATGGCGTAAAGATATCCAACTCAGGGAGTTCCCCATAAGAACGCACGTTCTTGTCCCCAAAGAGGGAGTCTCTCCCAGTGAGGTCCTGCTTGCCACTACGCCAAGGGAGAGTATTGCGCAGTGGGCTCACCTCCCTAGCCTCACTGGCAAAGGCTGCCACTGTGGAGAAGTGACAAAATCCTGTGATTCATCACAGCACATAGACCCTTTTGTAGTGGCTGACTTGGCTTTTGACATGGCCTGTGTCAAATCCCCTGTGAAGACTCAGGAGAAACAAGTGCACCGACCCCCCCTGGGGGTTTTTCCCTAGGATGACCAATGACAGTTCTCAACAGACAATGCAGCGTTTAGGCACCAACAGACCCCCAGGCGGTGTGGCCAGGAAGAAAGGGAGAACACAACAGTTGGTTGAAAGGTCCCTGACGCATACCAGTGAAGTGAGGCAGGGCGTAGATGCAGACCGGCCAGAGCAGCCAGAGAGGCTGCGAGACCGAGGAAGCAGACTCTCGGCTGGCTGATGCGTCAACCAGTTGATATGTTACTTAAGCGATTGCGTGCAGACCGAGATACGAGACCAAGAAAGATGAGCCCCAACATACCCATGTTGAGCCCAGTTGAAGAGTCGCGTAAGCAGCTCCGTGACAGGAGAAAGACCGGGGAGAGGCAATACCGCTCCCGAGGTGTGCCACACAAAGCAAGTAGGTACACAGTGGTTCCGCTGAGCAAAAGCGAGAGAAGGAAGGAGAGGATCTCATAGTAGGGAAAGAGGAGCAATAACCCAGAGAAGGGGAGTCAGAAGGAGAAACGCCCCAGAGTGGGAAGAAAAGGAGAACGCCCCAGAGTGGGGAGTGAACAAGAGAAAAATCACAGAGCGGCAAATGAGGGAGAAAACCCCAGAAAGAGGAGTGAGAAATACTGTCAACCCCATATGGGGAGAGCGAGAAAACCCCAAAGAGGGAAGTGTGAAGAAAGGAAGCAACATAGTGGTGGGGACAAAATAACAGTCCAGAGTGGGGAGGTGGAAACCCCAGAGGGGGAAATGAGATGGAAGACAGCCCCAGACGGCAGAGAGAGAGATAACACTCCAGAGTCGGGAGGGAGACAGAGAGGAAACCCTGAGTAGGGGAGAAACTGTAAAGACCCCAGAGAGTGGAGTGAGAAGATACCAGAGTGGGGAGTGAGAAAGAGAAATACCCCAGAGTGGGGAAGAGAGTGAAAACATTGATTAAATCCCAGAAAATGGAAGAGAGACAAAGACTGGAGAGCTCTAGACAACTGTACAACCAATCAGGAACTATTATTTTGAAATTTAACTATGGGCAGAAGGGTTTACTAAATTGGAGAGGCTTGGGGGTCAGAAGCCATCAGCAGCCCTTCCAGTCGTCAGTTCCCCTCAGTCTTGCTTTGGTTATTATTATTGTCTTCTCTTAAAAGATAGGGAAAGGCGTAGGTTAAAATAGGATTCCGGATGGAGGACGTATGTAGTTTCATTTGACATCCTGACGAGCAACCTTGTGTTTTTTTTATAGAGTAGGACTTCAGCTTAGGGAAATAATTTTTTTTTTCTTGCCTAAATGAACTAACCCTTAAAAAGAAGTCTGTTTGTACGAATCCTGTTTCTGGCCTGCCACACACCCTAGAGAAATGGCATCTGATGGGCTTTAAATTCCTCTCGCAGGGTGACGAGGTAATTCAAAGAGCTAGAAAATAAACAGCACATCTCAAATAAACATGTTGAATTCCTTACACTTATGTCACTAAGTTTACACAATGTAGCGTGGAAGAGGCATGGAGCAGAGTACTCAACACTAGACACATGCAGAAATGTAACCTCAGTAGAAGGATGGTCTCTTGCTTTTAAGGGTCGAGCATACTGGCTATACAGGGAAAATACCTTGACATCTCGGAGGACAAACACGAGGAGGATTTAGGCATAGCATGAATGAAATAAATCAATGGTAGGGGGGGTTATTATAGCCTGCAAGCGGGCGCACATAATTGACATCAAGTTAGACTTGCCAGAGGAGATTGACATGCAGCTTTTCAAGAGTCTCAGAAGTCATTCAAATAGATGTCTCTCAATTCAGAGGAGCTTTGGAGTGGATACTCAGGGATAGGTCCCCACGTACCTGTTTTTTGTGCATGTTTCAAATTTGAGTGGGTAAAGCATGAACAACTTCTGTAAATGCCCAAAATTTCAAGGCAGCTGATCCCTGATGTAACCTCTTTTGGTAATATTTACCCCGCCACAGTGGATAACTTATCCACAGCCGATACCGATTTCATGAAGCTCATGGTAGGTTATCCGATATTTGCAAAGCGCTCAAATGTCAAAAGTCAGGACTTGCAGCATTGAGTGGCCTTTCACTAGTGCACTGCTGTCAATAAATGAGTTTCAGAGTAATTACAACATTAAAAGACAGAATCCAGGGGTGCCAGCAATTGTAGAGCTAGACATGTATTAAAAGGCCTGTAGTCCAACACTAGGCTGGCTAAGATTAGACACCCCCTACAGAAAAGTAAAGGACTAAAGGAAAACATATCCAGCACTGATGAAATCATTCACACTGTTTGACTACAAAGTGACCAGAGAGCTGGTACAGCTTTGATATTAGAGAAGCCCTTACAAGAACAATGTAAATCCCAGCAAGAATATATTAGGGATGGACAAAGCAAGAGACTGTGCTTCAAACAGCTGTGAAGGGGTAGGCCAAAAAGGAGGGTGAATCAATCACCTGGAGACATGTTACAGGCATCTGCAAGTGAAGGAGGAAGATGAATGCAATACTTTTCTTTTTGGCAATCTGTTTTTTGCTTTTTATCTGTATACAGACTAACTAACCTGCCATGCAGAGAATCAGTGCTCGAGAAAGAAGCATAAAATAGTTTGGAGTATACAAGTAAAATTCCTATTTATACTTTGACTGCTATAACCATACTGGTTTCCCGGCATGTCAGCTACATGCATAATGAGGCCCACACACCTGTGATGTCCGGACCGGAGTCTGTGTAAGGAAAAAGAAAGAGGTGGGATAAAGCGAAAAGGTGAACGTGGGAGCAGAGGAAGTTACTAAGTGCAGAGCAGGAACATGGGCGGAGGTAATGATAGCATACACATGGGTTCATTAAATCTCGCGATTACTATGAGGATAGGTTACTAGGAAGGGTGAGCTGCACAATCCTATATAGCCGATTGTTGTTTGGGCAGATTTGTGTACTTGGTTAAGCAATGACTAGTAAGGGAGGATGTGTGTGTCGCTCTGTGGTGGGTCCAAGAAGTGCTTTATCAGTCCTGTGAACTATGGGAGCCTGAATTTAGAAGGGGAATGGAATTTTATCCACCGTAATCCCTCAGGTTAAGGTCTGGGGATTGCTGGGGATAATGCAGTGTAAAACAGCTGTGTCAGGGGTTGGCTGTTGTGACACAGTTTCCTGTGTGGCTCTGAAGGTAAGGGATGGATTGACCATGAGGTACAAGGTACCACCACTGCTAAATGCTGCAGGACCTGGGTTAGGTGTGGGGAGGAACAACTCTTACTTTGCCCTTCCCTAGTCACATAGCAGGGACTTGTCACTCGGCCCACCAACTAGCTCTGTCCTTGTATGGTGCCTGGAGCTATGCAAACAAATGTGGGCAACAGGGAGTCATTACATACAATTCTGCGAGCAGAGAATGTCGAGAGTAGAAAACAGACAATCAAATACTTACCAGGTGGGAATACTTAAGCCCTGCCTGCAGGATAACACTTGCGCATGCTGGGACTCATGAACCAAGAAAACCTGTGAAGCATGCAGCTCCTCTCCTTGCAGAGGAGATTGTGCATGTGTGAACTAAATCTATGGTCGTACAGGCCCAAAATGATGATAGTTCTACCTAATGATTTGCAGGAGAAAAGGGAGGAGCCCACAATGAGGTCAGAGGACTGCCTGCCAATTCAAATGAGCCAATCACATTTCCTAAAAAAATACCCCCACCATACGCCTGAGAACTGTTGCCTCAATAAAAAGGGAGGGACGTTGGCAGAAGGGTGTGGGAGTTGTGAGAAACCAGAGGGTGTCTCACCTTCTAGTCTCTGGGGATCTGTCATCCAGGTCGCCAGGACACAGCCATCGCTTTTGGATCCAATTCCTGGGGGTGGACCAGTGCAGGAGGATCAACTGGGTGAGGGGTCTACAGGAGTGGGACACCGGAAGGCGAGATGTGGTATCCCTCCCTGGTAACACCTTTACTCCATCCTATAAAGTAGGATACATGGGGGGTCATTACAAGTTTGGAGGTAGCCATGGCGCTATTAGCACCATGGCTGCCTCCAAACCCGGGTCCCGTCTCACTGAATGGGGACTTACCGGGACATTCCGACCTATACGGATCTGGTAAGTCCCCATTCGCCATTTGAGCCCCAATAGGGCTCAATGGGAATGGGGAAGGCGCTAATAACGGGCCTGCAAATTGCTGGCACGTTATTAGCTCCAAGGTCCCTTAACGGGTCCCGCAAAGAACGGGTGGTCAGACCAGCCATTCCTGCTGGGACCCGCTAAGGGACCTCGGAATATGGCGGTAGGGGCTTAACAGCACTGCCATCCTTAACGGTGCTGTTAAGCCGTACTGCCATACTTGTAATGAACCCCCTGGTAACTTTACCCTCCCCGGCCCCTTCACAAACACTTCCACACGGACAGCCCGCTCTGGGAGAAAACAGACGCACACCCGACAGTGTGACGCACACCCGACAGTGTACCTGACATGTCCCGCTACTATGGTCAGGTGAAGTCAAGCAAGTACTGACAATCACTCACAAAGGACTTCCATTAAACTTCCCCACATGGATAAAAGGTGGAGCATGAGAGCACATGCTGTACCGAGGCAAAGCACACAAAAGAACCAGCAGTTTCGAGTCGGCAGCTGAACGAGGGGACAAAGACTGCAAACCAAGAAGGGTTTGCAAGGAGGGAAATATCCTTGACCTTTTCAGCAAGAAACCATTACTTTCAAGAAACCTTCGAGTCAGAAATCATAAGGCCTGGAAACCAGTCTGAAGAATTCTGCATTGTGTGTTGGAGATACCGGAGAACCTCCTGCGTTACTGATAAAGGTGGGGAGGAGCAGCAGCCGCCGTGGTATCGTCCTTGTCTCCAAGAACAAAGAAGCACCAGAGAGATCAACACAGTCAGTGAGTTGGGGAGACCGATTCGAGACCGGTCTGTGTTGAAGTCCAGGTTGCAATCAGCAACATTGTATAACGAGAGCTGGAACGAACATTGTCAAACGCAAGTGATGAAGGACGCGAGTAAAGCTAAAACTGCTGATGAATGTTTGAACTTGAGAAGCAAAGATACAATACCATTGACAGAGTGGCCCGGACTGTGAATGTGCTCAATCAAAGGTCTACGTAAGGTATACCCACATGAATTTATATAAACCAAAGTAGAAGAATAATCACACCATTGTGTGAAGTGAATCGAAGTGGTCCTGCAACGGTTTAAGCAAAACCCATCGCACCTTCGAAAGTCTTCAATATCAAGAGGAAACTGTAGATAGTGAGATTACATGGTCCGAGTCCGAACAGGGGAGACCAAATGTGAATTTTGTGCTAAAGGGATCCAAGCCCAAACGAGGGAGATCTATGATCCTAGCCTGAATGAGGAAGATCCATGGTCCAAGCCTGAACGAGGGAAAGAAAAAGGGGGTCGAAGCCTGATGGAGGGAGACCCACGATGAACACTGGAAGCGAGAACTGTGCATGTGATGGTCCTGATAAAAGTGGAACTTTGAGATTTGTTTGTTACGACAGGCCCTCTGCAGTAAGACATGCATTACTTACTGTAAAGCATTTCTGATGATTGTATCTGCTTAGATTCACATGCTGTGCATATAGTCCGACATCCAGTGGTCACCGCAGAGTATTGCATCTTGTCTTTCGAGAATTGAAAAGGGACGTCGACATAGGCGTGCCTGTAACACTATCCATCCAACCGGGGAGGAAGGGTGGGCGCATGTGAATCTAAGCAGATACAATCATCAGAAATGCTTTTACGGCAAGTAATGCATGTCTTCTGATGCTTGTTAATCTGCTTAGAATCACATGCTGTGCATAGACTAGCAAGCAGTACCCGGAGTTGGAGGTGGGTTGTGAGAAGGAACAGTAGTGAAAAGATGTCTTAGCACTGCTTGTCCCACCTGAGAAACAGACCTAGAATGAGTGTCTAGGCAATAGCGTTTTGTAAAGGTGTGTACAGAACTCCAGGTTGCCGCTTTGCAAATGGACTCTATGGGAACATTTGCAATGAATGCAATGGAAGCCCCAGTGCCCCGAGTAGAATGCTGTCTAGGCTTTAAGGGCAGTTCTCTCTTAGCAAGAGTGTAACCGGGTGTGATGCATTTGACAATCCACCTAAAGATAGTAGATTTGGAGACAGGGCCTCCCTCTCTACCTGCTGTCACTGAAACGAAAAACTGATTTGTTTTCCTAAGTGGCCGAGTTCTTTCCATGTAAACCATGACTGCTCTGCGTACATCCAGTGTGTGCAGGCTTCTTCCTCCAATGTTTGAGGGGGAACTTTGAAATGAATTTAGGCGCAAACCTAGGGTGAGTGCGCAGAACCACCTTATCTCGGTGAACTGTTACAAAGGGGTCTAGAACTGAGAGCGCTTGTAGTTTACTGACTCCCCTAATGGAAGTAAAGGCTTTTAAAAAGGCAGTCTTGTCGGAGAGATCTTTGAGACTTGCTTTATGCATGGGCTCGAACGGAGACCTCATAAGTCTAGTCAACACTACATTTAAGTCCCATCCGGGAGCTGGGTTAGAAATGGGAGGGTGAATTCTCTTTACTCCCTCCATTAAAGCCTTAATCACTGGTATCTTCCACCACAACACCTTTTGTTGTGATGTAGTGTAGGCTGAAAGAGCAGCTAAGTTAAACTTTAAAGAGTTAAAGACTAGGTCTGAGTCAAGTAAATGAGTCAGGTATAAAAGGGTATGTGTAGGAGAGCAGTCAATGGGGTTGATGCTCTTAGAGTTGCACCAGATGACAAAACGCTTTCACTTACTGGAATAGCAATATCGTGCGTTAGGTTTCCTTGCCTCCCTGAGTATGTCCATACATCTCTAAGGGAGTTGCAGGTGCCCAAACTCTATGACCTCAGGAGCCAGGCCACTAAGTTCAATGTTTGCGGGCATGGGTGAAGTGTCTCCCCTTTGCCTTGCGATAACATGTTGTACGGGCAAGGCAGTTTCATTGGAGGAGATAGGGACATCTCCATCAAATGAGCGTACCGGGGTTGGTGGGCCCACATGGGGGCCACCAGTATCATTTTGACTGGTTCCTGGTGCATCTTGTGCACTATCTTGTTGAGTAGGCGAGTCGGGGGGGAAAAGCGTAAACAAATTTCCCTGACCATGTTATCCAGGGTCCATTCCCTTTGGAACTGTTCTGGGGGTACCTAGAGGCGTAATCTTGGCATTGAGC
Organism: Ambystoma mexicanum; assembly: GCF_040938575.1. Lineage (NCBI taxonomy): Eukaryota > Metazoa > Chordata > Amphibia > Caudata > Ambystomatidae > Ambystoma > Ambystoma mexicanum. Next base: position 994,713,619 of record NC_090927.1, read on the forward strand.
ATTCTCCAGAGTTGCGAACAAGTCGATCTCTGGGAATCCCCATTTTGCGAAGATGTTGGAGACTATGTATTCGTGTAATCGCCATTTGTACTCCATGGGTAGCGGGAAATCTCTGCTGAGTACGTCTGCCAGAAGATTGAGTTCCCCTGGAACATGTTGTGACAACAGGAACATGTTGTGCTTGAGAGCCCACTTCCAAAGGTTCTGGGACAGTTTGGACATCCCTGGAGAGTGAGTGCCCCCTCGCTTGTTCAGATAGTACATGGCTGTGGTGCTGTCTGTGAGGATCAAGACCTTCTTTCCTGCATTTGTGTCTAGAAAGCTTTCAGTGCTTTGAATACTGTTAACAATTCCAACAGGTGTATGTGGTTGGATGCTATGTCTGACGACCAAACTCACAAACCAAGCTGTTTGTTGAAGCAGGTGAACTCCCCACCCTGTGAGAGATGTGTCTGTAGTTAGAGAGGCCTCCACTGCGGGGGTGAAGGATTTCCCCTTAAAGAGGCTCTCACTCGACCACCACCGTAGCGAGAGAATGAGGGCTTGCGAGACAACCACTAGATCGTCCCATTGTCCGCTGGCCTGACACCACTGGCTATTAAGCTACTCTTGCGTTGGACGCAAGCATGCGTGAGGAACCAAATAAATGCATGATGCCATAATTCCTAACAGTCGCATAGCTTTGCGTACCGTCACCTCTCGACTGGCAACACATTGAGGGATCTGAAACAGCATGTTTTGCACCCTCTCGTTGGAGGGGAAGACGACGCCGTCCTTTGTTCAAATTAGAGCCCCTAGGAACTGTCTGACCTGGCTGGGGTCTAGGCTGGATTTCTTCTCGTTGATGGAGAATCCTAGACTGAATAAATATATAGTCCTTTGGGTATTTGAGGGACAGGTTTTGTAAGAATCCCCTGTTATGAGTCAGTCCTCGAGGTAAGGATAAACTGGGATGGATTGCCTGCAGAGGTGTGCTGCTGCCACTGCCAGTACCTCCTTAAATACCCTTGGTGCAGAGGCTATGCCGAAGGGTAGTACTTTCAACTGATAGTGCTTGTCTTGTATCATGTATCATGAATCTGAGGTATTTTCTGTGCGCCGGCAACATTGTAATATGAAAGTTTGCATCTTTCATGTCCAATGTTGCCATGTAATCCCCCTGTGTGAGCAAAGGAATTAGCTCTTGCAGAGTAACCATACGAAACTTTTGGGGCTTCACAAATTTGTTTGCTGGGTACCGATCTAGTACAGGGCGCATGGTGAGATCCTTTTTGGGTACAAGGAAGTACACTGAATAAATACCCTTGTTTACCTGTAGAAGAGGTACAACTTCTATGGCGCCCTTTTCCTGCAGGGTCTCGACTTCTTGTAGCAAGATACGCAGATGTTCTGGCGTCAGGCGTCTTGCTTGTGGCGGTCTGAACTGTGGGGTCTGGTCAATCCTATACAGTACCCATGGACGACGATCTTTAACATCCACTGGTCTGTAAGTATTCCCTCCCATGCTCGAAGAAATTATGTTAGCCGGCCCCCGACCGGGGATGCATGGGCCCCTCCCCACCCGGAACTGCTGGTCATTTCTGGCCTGAGGCTGGGGAGCCTCGAGAGGTAGAATTACGGCCACTTCCTTTACTAAGTCGTTGGCCCCTTGTGGGGTATGGGGTGGTGTAGCTGCTGGTTCCTTGGGGAGAGGACCAGTTATTCCCCCTAGCTGTATTGATTTTGAGGGAACCGTTGCCCACGAAAGGAACATCTATTTCCACGCCCCCTTCTTTGTGAAGGTCTCTGGGTGATCTGATCCAGAGTCTTAAGAGTGTCATGCTTCTTTTTTGCAGTTTTGAGGACTTCATCCACTGCTTTTTAAAATAAATTAGTCTCCTCCACTGGTTTATTTATAGGTGAAGCTTGTGTTTCTGGCTTGAACCCAGGCTTCCTTAGCCATGCATGCCTTTTCAGGAGCGTACTTTGAGCCAAAGACCTTACGGCCGTTTCTGCTTCCATCCAAAGTATTTTTTTAGCATGCTTTTGGTTAACCTGCCCGCCCTCTTCCACTGTTGAGCAGACGGGCTCGCAGTGGCTCCGGGACTTCTTGAAGGCCCTCCACTAACATGGCCCATTGCGCATCAGCATAGCTAGCCAACAAAGTAGTATTGTTTGCGATGCAAGTGGAGTAAGCCGCCGTCGCAGTGATCATTTTCCCCAGAGCTTAAAGTCTCTTACATTCCTTGTCAGGGGGTGCCTCCCCAGTAGATAGGGGAACCCTTGCTCTTTTTCTGGCGATTGTAACAACCAGTTACAATCTTGAGTAGAATGACCCCTGGTGTGGAGTGGGTTAGAGGGGGAGGGTGGAAAGAGTTGCTCTACCCTTGGATTCACTGCTCTAGTAAGTACAGGTGTTAATAAAGAAGGGGCCAATCTCTTCTTAATTGAATTTAGTAGAGGAAAAGCTTGGCTGGCAGGTGTTTTTTCTTTCAAAATGTCTTCCACAAAAATCAGCCTTTGGAACAGCTTCCCGAGTAGCAATGTTGAAGTGTTCCGCTGCTTTCCTCAATATGGCGTTGAATGGCATTTGATCGTCCGGGGAGGCCTGTCGAGTGGGGGTGGTTGGAGGAGAGTCCAAGCACAAGGCATCAGGTTCCAGTGTTCAAGTAGGTGACTGCCAAGGGCGAGGATCAATAGGATCTGGGTCTACTCCCAACCCTCAGTGGGGTCTAAATGTACCTCCTCAGAGTCGACAAAAAGGTCTTCATCTTGAGCCTCCTCCTCAGTGAAGTCATAAACATATTCCTCTTCTTCCTCATCTTGAGTGGGGTCAAAGACCCTCTGCAGCTTAGCCACAGGGAGGGGGGATTTTCCTCCCTCGACCTCTTGGATGTGGACTTCTCAGAGAGTTCAACAAATCTCTGCAGCCTGTCCATGCATCCTTCAAATGTTTCTCTAATCCAAACAGATGAGCCAGAACGGTCCAGGGGTGGAAAGGGCTCTTCTATTGGATCTTCTGTTTGTAAACGTTGAGATTTTTTCTTCAATGCTGAAGAAATCCCCTCAGGATCTTCTAAAAAGTCTATTTGGGGTTCCGATGGTTGACGCGCGTCCTTTTGCTTTTCTCTGGGCCTTTCCGTAGGCTCCGGTAAATCTTTCGGCCTATCCTTGGGTTTCGACGAATCCTTGTGTTTGTCCTCGAGTTTCAATGAATCCTTGGTCCGATGCTTGTGAGAATCCGCCGAAGTTTTCCTGGTGATGCTCTCAGAAATCACTTCAGCATCGGGAAGTTCTACAGTACAGGCCTCTGGTTGCACGACTACTTTTGGCAGAATCGGGGCCTTTTCGGCCGTGGATGCTTTCTTCTGATGTGTCTCGATGGAATGGTGGATATTGGGGTCAGCGCCCTTCGATTTAAAAGGCCCAGTCGCAAGACGCACCTGCGGTTGCGGGGAGGGCTGCCGACCCTGACGGTCAGCGGGCAGGACCTAAACTTTCGGTGTGCCCGTTGGTGCTATGGACCGCTTGTGTCTTTAGTGTGGGGAACATGTTCATCTATGTCGCCGGGGTGTAAATTCCCCATAGCAGGACCTGAATCTTGCCTAGGGGGCTGTGGACAGAGGACGCGGAGCGAGAATGCTCCGCCGAGAGGTCAATCGCATCCGAATCGGAGGCTTGTTCATCACTCAGCCCCTCGTCACAATCGGTGATTGTGGCAGCGGGAGAACCAGACTCGGCATGCGACATTCCGTAGGGCGCCCACTGCTTAACACAGCGATCCTTCAAAGTTTTTGCCCGCTGGAGCTTGCAAGCCGCAAAAACCATCTCGTTGTGATTAAGGGGTAAACACCGGTTACATTTACAGTGTTTATCCTTCCAAGGGAATTTGGCCTTGCACACAGGACAAAACCTAAATGGAGTCCTCTCCATAGCCGAGGAAATAAATGGTGACAAAGAGACCCAGGGAACAAAGAGAGAGGAAAGGGAAAGGCATTCTCAGAAAAGGAAACGTCCACCCCGACCTTACTCTCCCTACTGTGTGGGCCAGCCACAAGGCCTGGCCACGTGGTCGTCGGTGCCGACCAGACACCTTCCGTCGAAGATCTGTGGACCGTCTTTGGTCTTTGGCGGAGAACTGGAAAAGCCGTCGATGGAAGGGACGGTAGTATTATCTATAACTATAATATGATATATGACCAAAGGTCGAAGAAAACAAAAGCATTTCTCTGGACGAGCTCCGCATAAGACGACAAGTATGCTGGGCGGAAAAAATCAATCTGAGGGACCTCGACGCGTGAGGGATTTTGGGTACACTACACGTCACGTTAGGGAGAGTGTTACAGGCACGCCCATTTCGATGTCCCCTTTTGAGTCTCGAAAGACAAGATGAAATACTCTGCGGTGACCACTGGACTATACGCATAGCATGTGAGTCTAAGCAGATTAACAAGCATCAGAAGAGACTGTTATATGATATGATATGACATTTATAACGTGCCTACAAGTGTTTCAAGGCAGGACAAGGCAAGGGAGGGGAGAGAGAGGGAAGACAGAGACAACAATCCTACTAGGCTAGGTGACATTGAGTTTGTGCAAGTGCGGGGGAAGGGGAAAAGTGTGGGGGGGAAGGGGAGGGGACAGAGCAGTACATGGGATAACAGTAAGATAAATAAGGACAATAAATAAAAGTGCGGCCAGCTGGTGGCAAGTGCAGGGTAAGTGCAGACATCAGGTGTCAAGTGCTAGTAGGGGCTTTAGGGATACAGAACAGTCCCTGAGTACAAGGGATGCCAGGGGGCAGCGCAGGTGTGCAACTGGCGGGGATGGGACATGGGCCCGAGATCAGAGGGTGGCCAGGTAACCAGTGCAGTTTCAGATTCAGCCAGGAGATCAGCAGGTGAGAGGAGGAGAGAAAGCAGAAGCAAAGAGGAAGTTCTTTAGATGCTTCTGGTACCGGAGATGGTTCTCCTCAGCTTTCAGAGAGGATGGAAGGCTGTTCCAGAGGGAGGCCCCAGAAGAGGAAAAAGATCTAATACCAACTCGCTGTTTAGAGAAGTGACTGACCCTGAGGGAGTTGGAGGCGGATGAACGAAGAGCTTGAGAGGGAAGATATTTAGGAAGAGAGAGTTGAAGGTATCTAGGTCCCAGGCCCAAGAAGGCCTTGTGGACAATGCAGAGGGTTTTGAACTTAATCCTCGCCTCCACTGGGAGCCAGTGCAGAGATTTCACTCCTGGAGAGACACGATCCCTGGGCTTGAGGCCAAGGACAAGTCTTGCAGTCCTGTTTTGGATGAGTTGCAGAGGGCGGAGAGTAGTAGCAGGCAGAGTTGGAAAGTGGCTGTTGCAGTAGTCAAGCCCAGAGAGAACAAGAGCTCTGGAGACTGTGAGCTTCTGGAGGAAGGAGAGTAAAGGAAGAATACCTCTGAGGAGGTGCAGCTGGTAGTGTGACTTCTTAGAGACGTCAGGGATGTGAGGAGAGAAGGAAAGTGTGGAGTTGAAGATGACCCAGAGGATTTTAGCCTCACAGGTGAGAGCAGGGAGAGGGCCAAGAGCGGGCGGTAGAGAGTAAAAGGAAAGGAGGCAGCAGGTTTGCCGATGAGGAGAACCTCTGTCTTACCGGCATTAAGGCAAAGATGATTGGCGGCACACCACTCCTGGATGGCGGACAGACAGTCAAAGATGAGAGAAGGAGAAGAGGTGGCTGAAGGGAGCCTGAAGATGAGTTTAGTGTCATCCGCATAGCACTGAAAGTTGGGGCAGAGAGCGGTAATGCAGTGGGCAAGAAGTGCTAGTTATTGGTTCAACAGCCAGGGAGAGAGGTTAGACCCCTGGGGAACACCACAGGTAGAGATAGTGGAGAGGAAGGACCCAAGTTGGGCCTGGGAGGGTCGATCGGAGAGGAAGGAGGTCAGCCAAGCCAGGGCCTGAACGGTGATACCCAGGTTATCACAGAGACGGTTGAAGAGGATGGTATGGTTGACTGTGTCAAAGGCAGAAGAGAGATCAATTAAGATGAGGACGCAGGGGGTGTTGGAATCGAGGTTGGAGAGCAGGTCTTCACGGATGTTCAGGAGAGCAGCTTCCGTGCTTCTGGCAGCTCTGAAGCCAGACTGATGGTCATGGAGACAACCAACAGATTCAGTGTGAAGATTAACCTGGGAGATGGCAGGTTTTTCCAGGAGTTTGCCCAGGAAAAGAGTGATGGAAATTGGACGATAGTTAGCTGGGTAGGAAGGGTCGGCTGGGGGTTTCTTAAGAAGTGTGTGCACAAGGGAGTGCTTCAGGTGGAGAAGAAGTGGTTGCAGAAATAAGCCAGAGCAGGAGCCAGGTTGTCAATGTGGTCCTTGATGGTTTTGGAGGAACAGGGGTGAAGCTGTTTTGACGAGGCTTCATAGATCGGACTTGTCTAGAAACCTTGTCTGAGGAGAAAATGGGAAAGGCAGAGAAGGGGGAGGAGAGATGGCCGCAGAAGGGCCAGAGGAAGAGCACGGAGGAGGGGGAGAGGAAGGGAGAGAGGACAGGATGTCCTCTGTTTTAGAGATGAAATGAGAAGCCAGAGCCTCAGAGAGGGCCTGGCTGAGGAAAGGAGAGGTTATTGGAAAAGAGGCTCTGGCAGAAGGCCCTGAGACCTATGCTTTGAACTGTATAGTTGTGGCAGAGAAGCCAGAGTGTGTGCTAAGCTCAAACATGCCGCCTTGCCTCGTGCTGAAAACGTGGGGAAGGGAGGTCAACTGCTCAACCGTCCTGATATATTTCTTGAACTGTTTTATTTTTGCATACACAATTATGCCACACCCTTTTGTATTTAGAAGTAAGGATTGGCAATAGGTTTATTATTATATGCCCTTTTATTTTGACAGAGACTCAACTAGGACTGCGTAATTATTTGATGGTCCTAGCTTGCTCCCATCCTTAGATTTAGGTTGGACAGGCATTCAACCAACCCACTGATGTTCACCCTTGATCTGTGATCACTTGTGTCTGTCTTCACTGTTTGATACCATACCATCCTTACAGAGTCCAGAGAGGGCAGAAGTATAGAGAAGGAGCATGGAACAGAGAAGCTGAGAGGAGGACCCTGGTGTGGATGAAGGTGAAGGAGAAGAGTGATGATGACTTGGAGGTTGAAAACAGCAGTTGAAGACAAAGGTGGGAGAGGCAGAGAAATATCAGGACGGCAAGCTATATTGGGGTGGGGGCAAAGAGATATCATAAGGAGGAAGAAAGAAATAAGGAGCAGGTGGTGATAGCATGAAAAACATCAGGAAGAAAAGGAGATACCCAAGCAGGAAGAGGTGGTGAAAATTCAGGAGGAGAGATAGTAGCGGTGATACATCGAGAGGAGGAGGTAGAAGAGTGGTAAAGAGAAAACGAACATCAGTAGGAGCTGGTAGAGATATTGGAGAAGCAGTCGTTTTATCCCATAGTGCATTTTGGTGCTAGGCTTTTACAATGCGTCAAGTCACCACCATAGTAGACTCATAGATCCCAGGCTTGTCCATGGACTGGGGTATTGTGCTCCCCCACCCCATCTACAAGAGGTAGCCAGATCTTAGTATGGTGAGGAAACTAAATAAAAGTGTGGAGGATAGGAGAATGGGAAATATGGAAATAGATGCTATGAATACAGGGAGGTAGGGATGCAGAAGAGGAAGAATGTTTTGTGATAGCATGGGTGTGTCAATCCTGTTAGGAGGACCCTGGTTATGCAAAAGAGAGGAGGCTGATATGTCCTAAAATGTTGCGATTCCTGTGTTGTTTTTTTTCGGGGCAGATTTGGAGAATGGTAAAGTTAGTACACAATGGGCCTCATTACACGGTAGGCGGTAAGGGTTTGCCGGTACCGGTATTTTACGGCAATTTTTATGTTCTTAGAGTTTGCATTGCATGCATTTACAAGGTCTCCGGGTGCTCTGGCAATCTGGTAGAGAATGGGTAGTTTTGATTAGTTGGGGTGAGAAGGAAAGTGTGAAGTTGCTGTGCTTTGGCTTCATGGTAAAGATTGGAAGAACCCTGAGCTGTGTGTGCATGGACGTTTTATACGTGTGATGTGTCAAAAGGAGGAGACCTTGTGCTTGCAGTATGGCTGTGTGTTGGCTGACGGCTAGGTTTTAAGTTTGTGTTAGAAGTGTAGAGTTGTGTTGTTTGGAGTCAGGCCAGAGGTTTTTTTAATAGCTTTGTGTGGGTGGCTAGCGAGAGAGATAGAGAGAATGTGTGTGTGGAGGGGAGTGGCGGGGGGGCGGTATGTAAGGTGTAAACACTAAGGGTTAGTAGTTAGGGATCAGTGGTTCCTCCTGCAGGTTTTAATGGTGCAATCATATGACATTATAACAACCAAAGGCTATTTCAAATGTTGACCCACCAGGGGTAGAATTATGATATTTGAACAAAATTCAAATAAGTTTACAAAAAAATACAATACAAAATGACATTCACCAACAGAAAAAAATACAAGGATTTTATAACAAAAAAGAAGTGTCCAAAAAGATTATTCACAAAACTCACACAAGGGGACATGCAAAGTTGTTGATTCAACCCTAATGCTAATGCATGCATGAATTATACACAGGGACCCAACATGTTTCTGTCAACATTGCTCGACTGCCTGACATTCTTCTGGAGTAATATAATGCACATTTTCTCTGTGATGTACAATCACTACTCTGTAAATCCTCATCAAGAAAACACAACCGTCTTCATCTACACCACCATGCAATTCTCTCCATTTACCAGACAACATGAAACAAGAAAAAACAAATAACTACAATAAAAACCCTAGAAAATGTGTCATATTCATCACAACACTATAAATGCGCATATATCACTGTAGCCCTTCAAAGGAATACCTACCTCTCTCATCCATCATGCAAGTTCTAAGTCATGATGAAGCCTAAACCACACCATTAATGTGTATTATTTAAGCAGATCATTTGTCGTCTCCACGCTCATGCGACCAATATCTACAAAACAGAAAGAACAACCAGTCCTTCATCTACGGACCTCTCTTCTAAATCTAACCACTGGCCCAAACAGAACCATCACAGTGTGGAACCTTGCAAAAGCCACTTGCAAAACCAATAAAGGGGTATATACAGTACCCACACATAGACCAACCGTAAAACACTGTGCATTACCCGTGACTGTAGGGAACGACAAATGTGCTGAAACAGCATGCACTAACCTATATTAGTGTCATTTTAGTGTGGGACCCAAAAAAACATGCAACACCTCTAACGTGCCGCTATCATCCAACATTATTGATATTGATATTTTATTTCTATCGCGCTCATACACAAGTGTTTCACAGCGCGACAATGCAAGTGAAGGGGAACAGGGGAGAACAAAAACAACGATCTTACTAGGTCCAGTGGCATTCAAAACGTACAAGTGCAGGGTAGAGGGGGAAGGGGGAGAAGTGCATGGAAGGGGGAACAAAAGGAGATGTGTGGCGCGAGAAGGAAAAAAAACTAAAATAATAATAAATAAAAAGGCAACAAACAATGGGAGTGCAGCCAGCAAGTGGCAAGTGCTGGGTTTATGGCAGCAGGCCATGTAGGTCTGAAAGTGCAGGAAGAAAAGGGGAGGGCTGTATGGGTACAGATACAGACCACAGTGCAGGGGGTGGCTCGGAGGTAGTGCGTGAAGGTGGCAAGATGAGCAGGTACCTGGGCCCGGAGGACAGAGGGTGGCCAGGTCCATGGTGCCGATGGAGAGTAGAATCAACAGGGGAGAGGAGAGGAGAAGGCAGAAGCAAAGAGGAAGGTTTTTAGGTGCTTCCGGAACCGGAGATGGTTCGCCTCAAGTTTTAGAGTGGCAGGGAGGCTGTTCCAGAGGGAGGCCCCAGCCGAAAACAGAGATTTACCCCCAGCTCGTTTCTTTGAGAAACGACTGACCCTGAGGGATTTAGAGGTAGAGGAGCGGATTGCTCGAGATGGGAGGTATTTGCAGAGGGGTAGCTGAAGGTATGTTGGACCCAGGCCTCAGAAAGCCTTGTGGGCAATGCAGAGGGTTTTGAATTTAATCCTTGCATCCACTGGGAGCCAATGGAGAGATTTCAGAGCTGGAAAGATACGATCCCAGGGCTTGAGACCAAGGACAAGTCTCGCAGTCCTGTTCTGGATAAGTTGTAAAGGGCCGAGAGTAGAGGCAGGTAGATTAAGAAAGAGGCTGTTGCAATAGTCCAACTTAGAGAGAACCAGAGCTTGGGAGACAGTGAGCTTCTGGGGGAATGAGAGGAAAGAAAGAATACCTGTGAGGAGGTGCAGTAGGAGGTTTGACTTTTTTGATACATCAGCGATGTGGGCGGAGAAGGAGTGTGGAATCAAAGGTGACACCAAGGTTCTTGGCCTCGCAGGTGGGGATAGGAGAAGGGCCAAGGGAGGCCGGCCAGAGAGTGAGGGGAAAAGAAGGTGATGGTGTGCCAATGAGGAGGATCTCTGTCTTGCTGGCATTAAGACAAAGATTTTTGGCGGCTCACCAATCTTGAATGGCAGTTAGGCAATCAGTGATGAGAGAGGTGGAGGAGGTAGCCGAGGGCAGCCTGAAAATGAGTTGAGGGTCGTCTGCGTAGCACTGGAGGTTTGAGCAGAAAATGGCAATACAGTGAGCGAGAGTTGCCAGGTATTGGTTGAAAAGCCAGGGCGAAACGTTAGACCCCTGGGGAACACCACAGTGGAGAGGAAGATAGATGAGAGGAAGGACCCAAGTTGGACCTGGGAGGGTCGATCAGAGAGGAAAGAGGTCAGCCAGGCCAGAGCTTGATTGGTGATGCCCAAGTTATCCCGGAGACGGTTGAGCAGGAGGGTATGGTTGACCGTGTCGAAGGCAGAGGAGAGATCAAGAAGGATGAGAACAGAGGGAATGCTAGAGTCAAGGTTGGAAAACAGATCTTCACAGATGTTCAGGAGAGCAGTTTCCGTGCTTCTGCCAGATCTGAAGCCAGACTGATGGTCATGGAGACAGCCAACAGAATCAGAATGAAGGTTTAGCTTAGAGATGGCCAGCTTTTCAAGGAGTTTGCCTAAGAAGGGGGTAATGGAAATTGGGCGATAGTTGGCCGGACAAGAGGGGTCCGCTGTGGGTTTCTTGAGGAGAGGATGCACAAGGGAGTGCTTAAGAAGGGAGGGGAAGGATCCTGAGGCAAAGGAGTGGTTGCAGTCGGCAACGGAGGGAGTGAGGGCATCAATGTGGTCCCTGAGAGTTTTAGAGGAACAGGGATGAACCTGTTTTGACGAGGCTTTCATAGATCAGACTTGTCTAGTGACCTCATCAGGGGAGAAGAGAGGAAAGGAAGAGAAGGAGAGTGGGGGGTGGCTGGATGAGGGTCAGTGAGTACCGACGGAGAGGGGAGAGGAGAGGGAGTGGAGGAGAGTGTGGGCAGGATGTCCTGGGTTTTTGAGATAAAGTGTGAGGCCAGGGCATTGCAAAGAGCCTGAGAGGCAAGGGGAGGGGTAGAGACGCCAAAACATGGGGCTTAGCGTAGTCGTAGCCAATTGGTGGTATGATGTATAAGTTGAACCAAATGCACCCCGAAACATAAGGCGATTGTATCACCTAAAAATGTTGCAAACACGATTTCGAAAATTAAACCTCTTAGCACAGGACGTAAAAACTAATCCAGTCATGTGTAACACAGAAGAGTCACCACAGACCAACTCACCTATTCCTTTCCGCTCAAGGTACCAATACGGAGCCGACCGAAAAATGCAGCACTCTTAGCCAAACAAGTGAAAGCGTCTGTCAGGTGAAAGTATTAAGGAGAGGCTTCATGTGCTAGAACATTGCAACCTAAGTGTTTGCTTGTAAGTGAAACAAACGTGCGGACCACAACTGGTATGCAGCCCACACCCAACCCTTCCACAATACGACCGGCATATTGGAGGGACAAAAGCGCTAATCACTGCACTTATCCCAAGGTGAATAACTGTGCCACATCATGGGATGGCACATGCCATGGCAATGTCACTCAGAGTGTGCTAAATGGGGAATTCAATTACTTTTGACCCCTTAATGAAAAACGATATCAGGGCAGCCGCCATGGCACAGGTATCCAGAATAATTATATCAAGACCATGATGCATAACGAACTGCATAAAACTCCCAGCTACCCAACAAGATTGATAAAGCGTAGCGACTGAACAGGATTCTAACAAACTGCTACACAACAATGTAAATGGAAATAATCACGCATAATGAGAGCAATACACAATGGATAACACTCCAAAAACTACCATACATTTTAAGCAGAATTACAATCGATGTAATCATTAAAGTGCCTAATGTGACTGTCAAAATAAATATTTGTTGTTCCATTTGTAATCATTTCCGGTTGATGGAACTTTGACAGGGACCTAGATTTTCATTAGTGCCAGGAATTTCAGTTCTGTGTGGGAATGCCCTTTTGCCATAAAATCTCTGACCATGGGGGCAGTTTCAATCTGCTTCTGCAAACCACTCCTATGCTCAATCATACAAGTTTTTAATTTGTGATTGGTCTTCCTTATGTATATTAAATCACAAGGGCACTTGATCATATAAATAATGTTGGTAGAATTACAATTCGTGATATCTGAGTTGCCACAATTTCATCATGCCCAAATCTACATTAAATGTGTCATAAGTTAAATCACATACAGAGCACGACCCACATCTCATGTGCCCAATTACAGGGTGGAGGCCTCACAATTCGGTTATAGTCTTAGGTTTGTTCATGCCATATTGAATGTCACTGTGAATAAGTTTCTGATGTTAGTTCTTTTCTTCTATGCCACCAAAGCTCTGTGTAAAGGTCCTAAGGAGGTGGGGGGACTACACAAGTGAATGGCTACACATGCCCTATGGGGCTTGTCATGTAGCATTTTCCTATGGGAAAAGTTAACTTAATTATACGTTTAAAATTACAGAGGATTCCCAGTCTGACGATGGGGAATATTCAAGCATGTGAATGTATGAAAGATCCAATGCTGGAGAAGGGGAGAGCGTCTCTCTACCTTCAGGAAGTCAGTTTCTTTACCACTTCCCACTACGCACTGTCTGCACTATAGGATTCTCGACTTCTGCCACAGCTTCACCATGGTGTCCCGCTTTCACATCAGCTGCGGCCTTGTCTCCTGCACTACATTCAAACTGCTGCTTCTGCCGCTTCTCACGACTCTTGCTTCTCCTTCTCTTTCTTCTGATGGCCTGCACCTGAAGGGGCTTTAACATTTGAAAGTCCTGCTCCGGTGTGGGTGATCAGAAGTACTAGACTGCATACTGCAGTTCTGCACCTATGAGCCACTCTTCCTTGTCCCAGCACCTAGGGCATTATGAGACTTGAAGTCCCTAATGTTTTTAGTTTAAGCTCATTTATTTCACTCTGCTTTAATGTTTGATCTGATGTATTTGGAGGGTTCAGTTTTCTGGAAATAGTTCCTCTTTAACCTCACAATTCGAATATAATATAGAACTGTGATAATTGGAAGTGGTATTAGTTCCTTGATTTCGGTCTCCTTGTTCATCATAAGGGTTTTTTCCCACTTCATATTTAGATGAATTTTGGCAGGGGAAGTTGCACAGTAGCATGCCATCAAATAGTCAGGCAACAGGCAACCCTCACCCTCATGAAATTATGAATATTGTGGGAGTCCTCATATTCCCACGATTGCCTTTTCCTCCCATGTGGATCCACCCGGCTAATACCACCCCCAGGGTCAGGATCAGGTAACGGCGGCATTCCCCTCGCCACATGGGAGGAGACTTTAGGCTGCGAGTCTGAGAGGAGTCAGCAGGATTCATCGCAAAACCAGCATAATAAGCTGATGCCCATCATCTCTATGCATGTCACACAAGACCTTTCACAAAAGATATATCAGCTTATTGAGACATCATAACTGAAGGGGTAAAAATGGCAAATAGGAATTTAACATGCATAAAGAGTCATTCAACAACTCAGTTCTCCACATGTACATGCACACCATTTCTTACTTGCAAATAGCTAGTGGAGTGTAGACATTTGGATGGATGCCTACAAACTAGTATGGCAACTTAACTCTTCTTTGCATCTATTTCAGCCCCAACTGCTAATACGCATGCATTAAATGCAGCACCACATGTGCTGACATACTGCAGCCAATCCCGGTATTCATTAGAATGTATTCTTTGTTTTACTTGTACAGCACGTTATCCTGTTTTGCAGGTGCTTCAAATTGTATGGGAAGGACACACATACATAGAAAGTCAAACTATATATTTAACAATGGAGGCAGAGATTCCAAGAGTATACCAAGATGGTATTAGACAGAACATTGTGGACTTTAAAATACAGGTTAGTGGTTTAAGGGTTACACTTAAATTTGGGAGAACTTGAGAAACTCATCAACGCTCGGTATATTCTTATTAGTGATAACGGTTCCCAATCCTGATCCAAGTACAGGGGCTACTTCCCCACTTAAATTAACAGATTACGCACTGTATAATTGTAATGTTTGTTTTCTTGAATGTTATGTAATTAGCATGAATCGAGAAAATTACACAAGTAATCATTTGCATTTCAATCTTGTTCACTTTGAGAAATCAAACGGTGTCATAGGCTGTACACTTCACATGCACTACCTCAATAAATCTTTGTACAATAAATCACACGCATTAATAGTCGTCATTGCTTCCTTATTTTCCTTCTTATAGTTCTATTGGATTTATAGTGTTTCACTTTCAGTTGTCCAATGACTTACGCATACACCGTTCATAGGCGTTTATAACATTAAAGTTCATGATTCTTTTTATTTTTCACCTTCATCTCAAAAATAAACGCTTAGACGGTTGATACGAAGCCGTTGTTAAGGCTTAAATTGTCTGTTTCTCTAATATGAATATCACTGAAGTTGTGTATTCCAAGAGGCAAGAGGTAAGAGGCTTGAAACACGTGTTGGCAAACTTTAAGGCAATATTAACCATTTTGATATCAACAGTAAATAAATAAGAGCGTGTATACAACTCAATCTCAGTATCACTGATTTAGCCTTAAAAAAACAATTATTACAGTTATACAATGCATGATCTGTTATATTCAAGTAAATCTTTTTTGCTGTTGTTTAAGGGTTTATTTGGAAATGTGATATTCGGGTTGGACTGCCAGCAGACTTGTTCATGGCCAAAAGCAGCATAGGAAGATTGCCAAACAAGATGCAGTGTGAATAAGAGTTGTATTTAGGGCTCTGTTAAAACTCAGCAGTGTGATTCAAGTCTTGTGTGTAGTAGTAGGGAGTTCTACATGGTGCATTATAGAGGATGAATGAAAGAAAATGCTCGACAGAGTTTAAAAATCTCACAAAAATCCACTAATTGCACATGTAGTTAATTTAGCTTATTATCTGTCTAAATTGCACATGTTATAAGGTTTGTTTGTTTATTTGTTTGGTAATGCGCACAAAGCCCTTAGGTAGACGGGCGCAACAGAAACAAGAAATCTTAAAACTTAGTTACAGTACAAGGTAGCAATACATAGAGCAGTGATTGCAGTAGGAGCAAATATACAAGTACAAGATGCATTAAATATGAATCAATGGTCTTGGTAAGTCAAGGAGGCATTATCGTGAGTAACAATATATGCACACATACATATACAGATATGTATATACAACCTTACATGTCTACGTTAACGTGTATCCATGGTGCATGCAAATATGACAGAACAGACAACCATGCGTGTATAATTAACCAATCTACAGTGTAGTTTGAGGGAAAAAAGCGTCGTGTAGGGGCTGGAGGGGTATAAGTGTAGTTTGGCAGTTAGGTGTCGTTAGTGTGTAGCCAATTGAGTATCTTATGTCTGAATATAGGGTAGGGTTGTTCTAGTTTGAGGTCAACTGGTAATTTGTTCCAACATTGTGCCGCTTTAACAGGGAAACTGGTTCCTCCTGCTGTCGAGGGTTTGAACCTAGGAATCTCTAACATAAATGAGTTAGCAGATCTCGTAGGGCGGGTAGCTGTTCTCCTGGTAATTTTATCCATAAGGTATGGGGGTGCTAGGTTATTCAGGCATTTGGAGGTGAGGGATGCTGTTTTGAGGATAATGTGCATGTGTTATCAAAGAGGATGTGCTACCGAAAAGATTGCTCTAACATTACCTCTCGACTCGTCTTCAAATGGAGCGAGTCACCCTGCTTGAGTTAATCTCACTCCAAACAAAAAGTATGGTTTACACAGATCACACTCGAGTATGCATTTTTCTCTGTCCAATAATTACCATCTCCATAGACTTCAGTAGGAGGGCATTTCACCACGACAGAGTCCAAACCTTGGTTGAGCTAGAGCTAAAATCTACAGCCTTTGCATGGTTTGCACTGGCCAGTATGAGCTTTAATGCTAAATTAAATATGGTAACTATTTTCTTTGTTGTTGTTACGAAGACTGTGGGCCTCATTTCAAATTTGATACTGCTGTGAAAAAAGTGTGGGAATTCTGTTACAGCTAATATTTTTTGGAAGTGATAGAACTATTGCCACTTTTACCGAACCAGCAAATGTATAGTTACCTCAGCAGAATCACTGCTCACGGTAAATTTGACAAAATCCCCATTGTAGCCTAGAGAGTCAAAAAATGGGGATTAATACAGCTTTACCGCAACTCTTGATCTGGCAGAAATTTTGCCAGACCGAGTAGCAGGAACGTTAAAGGAGTATCGAAATACCACCAAACGTATCTGTCAATGCCAGATGTAGTAAGAATCTGGTAACATGGAGACCGGGCATGAATCGGAGTCAATGGGATCTTTATGATACGATATGATAGGTTATTTATAATGTGCTTAATACCCAGAGGTTTCTAGGCGCGGACCCGGCGATCGAATCTGTGTTGCTCCGTGTCGTCATGCTTCCAAGCCGAGCATGTTGACCCTGAGCTATCCTCCTGAGATCTTTCTGTTATTCCCCATTTTGAGTGGACTCGAATGGGGGAAATGACAATTTACGACATGCGGAAACACTGCATCCTTTAATGCTTTTGCGTAAAGGGAAATACCTTCACATGAAAGCAGATAGAATTGAAGGATTTCAGGTTTGAAGCTAGCAATGTGGCTGAGCAGTAAAGCATGTGATTTTGTTTTGCTGTTACTGCCAACATCGTTACCAGGCCCCAAGACGATTTACTTTAAAAAAAACATGTGTTGTGTAATTAGTATCTGTTATTAAATTATACATATGAAGTGTCTGGGTATTTAATGGGGAATCCAACTAAAGCTCAAATTAAACGAGGAGCAACCTACATCTCCATTAACCTCAATGGCATCACCCTCCAAACCATGAAGATTCGACAGGTAAGGGGCAGCTGGTGAGTACACATATAATTGAAGTGCCTGTAACCCCACCGGGGACTGGGCTTGGGAGGAAAAGCTGCATACAGTAAGTACAAATATTCCTGCCATCCCTCGGATTCCAGTGCATGACAGCACATGACCGACTATGCGAATCCTCCTTCCACGGCTAACTCGTGCCCCCACCCAGCTATGCGGCAGTGAATCCCCCAAAAACTACCGTTTAAAAGGGCGATTGGTTATGGTTTCCAAAGAATGGTTTCCGCTGTTTTTTAAACCAGGCAGGGAGGTAATGTGCACGACATCTAGCAAAATGCAAACAACTCGTTTGCTTTTGCTCAGTGTACAGAGTAATCTGACCCGTGACTGGAGAAACTCGATCTATCTAAAGCAAAGTTCAAAGTGCACCAGAATCCGCGTAGTCTTTCAACCGTACCTATACAGTCTTGAAACACGGTGCAATTACAGCGATCGAGCGTATTTCCGTTTCTTTTTGTCGCACATTCAAGTAAAATAAAAAAGGACAAGCTTTTGCGGTCTACCTTGGGGTTGTGTTAAGAACAACCTACATTCAGTCACACACCTCTGCAGCACCCGTGTTCACTCCAGCACCAGCTTAACACATTCCTTCTCACCTTCACGCCCACGTCCCAACCCAGCATATGTGCCCTGTCGAAGAAACGTCAACACGTCTTCAACGCACAGGGGCGTGTACAATGTCGTGGAGACTATTTGAGGTACCCTGGGTACAGTGGTCAACACATAACTGTTTACGTTTTAAAGGTGTGTTTTCGGAGGAGGCGAGGGCACATCCTGTATGGACAGCGAGTTTCAGCCAGCAATGCAAACTCTTTTCAGAGAACCGAGAGCAGGTTTAGACAGCCTACCCCCTCTGGGCTATTTGTCAGACACATTGTTGTGAGCTGTGATTGTATCTAGCACATGCAGACTTCCCTTCTTATTTCATGGGGTATGTGGTTACGTACTTTAATTGTCACGGGGTATCTAATATGTTGCGCCACGTCCAGATACTGCCAGGCCATGAAGGCAGTCTATTATCCGTGGAGGTAATATTACACTGCAAGATTTCACATTTCACCATCCAAATGAATAGTAGTGCGTTTGACAATCGTGTCCTTTCAACGAAGCACGCATCCATCAGTCAGGGGTGGGGGTGGTCATTAAACATTTACGGTTTATTATCTGTCGCTCAATTCATGTCCACCCTGGTTCTGCAAGAGATAAAGGAACCAAGGCATGGAGACATGCACTATCATTCCCAGGGTCAAACATTTTACGGTCAATTAGAGGAACATCAGAGATTTCCGAGTTCTACAGTCACTACTTGGCTACTGAATATTTACTCTTTGTGTTGTTGTTTAAAACCATATCGGTGTACCAAGCCTGCTGCTAGTTGGAGGTCCGGAACTTTTGAGTGATACCCCCTATCCCAGCAACTCAACAGCATCTAATGTAAAAAATGTATACTTTTCCTTTCGCTGCCTGCATAAATATAACTAACGAATACAATGTGTTGTCTGCGAAGCCTGGCAAGGCGCAGCAATGACAGATGGCTTTTGGAAAGACTTACATGTGGAGCTTGCTCGTCACTGTAGATTTGGGACTCGGAGCGATGACTGAGCTGCTTTTGTGCTTAGCAGCATCCGAGCTGGGGGCTGCGAGCTTCTCGGTTGATTTGTCGAGCTCCCGCTTGGCTGCAGCCCTCACCTCTGTGTGCAATAAGGGGGCTCTCTTTGCTGCCCCGCTGCTGTTCTCTCGTTGTAGTTTCCTGGGATCTGAAAGGTTGTCTTTTCTGCCCCCGTTTGTGACTTCGGCTGGGGTAGTCGTAGGAGATTCTCCCCTGGAGGATCCTGGGGGAGTGGCCCTTTCTCCGGCAGAGCCGCTCTTTGTTGTGGATACAGACCCTGCAGGCGGACAGCCTTCTGCTGCTGCTGGCGTAGGCTGGCTCCTCTGCACGGGATCCCGGGACTGACTTTTCCGATGGGTAGGAGAAGCAGCCACTGGAGAGGAAGGCTGGCCCTCTCTGGCTGCCTTCCTCTTTGTAGGAGAGGCGGGTGGTGGGAGCTGCTGTTTGCTTTTGTCTGAATCACCTCCAGGCGACTGTTTCAGATTAGCTCCTGCCCTCGGCTCTGGCAGCTGCTGCTGCTCAGGAGACGCCGCAGCGCCCTCTGGTGCGGAAGCCTCCGTTTGCCCTTCGCAGGGTGGGGTATTTTCGGCGAGCGCTTCTTCCACGTCGGCAGACTCCCACACGGGCTGGTCATCGTTCTGGTTGGCATTGAACCGGAACGACCTCCTCTTCTTTCCCGACTTCCTATTACCACTGGAGCGCCTTTCCATTGTCGATTCAATATCACCAGAACTCTCTTTCGGGGACGAGGGGGAAGGTACCCCAGACTCCTCCACAGTTTTGGTTAAATAAATATCGACTGTTAGTACTTTAGGGTTTGTGCCTTCATCTGGATTGTCTGCCAATTCTTTGGGCTCTTTGGCACCAGAAACTTTTTCCAACAGCGCCTGGTTCAGCTCGATACAAGGATTGGGTGTATTTTCAGAACATGAACTGCCTTTGGGATTCTGACCGAGTTCTTCGGAGTTGGTTTGGGAGGATTTTTCTTGTTCGAGCCCTTTGCTTAATCGAAAGACTGGCTTTCCTTTGCGAATTTCAGAATGCCCACTCTGAACTTCAGTTATGTTCGCACCAAAAGATCCAGTCTTTTTTCTGATTGGTGAAGCCCTGCTTGAGTTTTTGTTCAGTTCTTTAGCCACATGTATTGCTTTCACTGATAAATGGAGTGTATTCCCACTTTTCTTAGTTTCTGTAAACTCTGAGCCTACAGCGCCATTCAGACAGTTTTTCACACGTCCTTCTTGAGGAGGCGTAGAAGTGTTGCCCACACTCGTGGTATGTGAGCAGCTTTCAGCGTTAGACGATTTGGTCTCTTTTTCTATGCCTGGAGCCAAACTTGAGGCAGCGCCATCAGAGTGACAATTCAATAAAAGTCCTGTAGTTTCACCACCCTTGTTAAAAATGTCCACTTTCAGATTCCCTTTTCCAGCGGGATCGTCTTTAGATAGTGGATTTGAAGTCACCTTCTTCCTAGGTGAACCTGGAGGAGCCTCTTCGAGGTTGCTTCTAACAATAGTCTGGACCTGTCCTTTAGAATCTGTGATCACAGAGTCTTGACTTTTCGTTTTATCCTTCAGGGACTCTTTCTCAGATGTCTTTAGAGGAGCTATATCCTTTGAAGATGAAACAGGCTTTTCATCATTTAGACCTGAAGGAGAAGTTGGTGCATTTTTTGAACTCCTCCTTTTGCTTGAGCTGAAAAGATTACCAAATTTTCCCAAAACTGGTTTCTTGGCTGTTTCTTTCTTAGAAGTATCTGAAGACTGCACCCAAGACTAAATTAAATGAAGAAAAAAAACACATTAATGTATGCCATAATTTAGTAACATTTTTTCTTAAACTCTATTTTCTTAGATATTGCATTTTTCTTTTTACACAACCAAGTCTCCTTTTTAGTCATTTCCGATCAGCATGTGCCAAAAAACACATGTACATAGATGTAAGGTAAATAGCGTTAGAGGCAGTGCTTTAAGTAGGCCGGGGCCTGCAGGGGCTGGGCCCTGGCAGTCTCCAAAAAGTGAGGCTGACCCGGGGCCCCCCAGTCCCACCACTTCATAGCGGGTCATTGTCCCGCCACAGCCTCAGCTGCGACGGCAGCTTTGTCAGCATTGTCCCGCTACCATCAAGTGAGGCAGCTGTGACTGACAGAGGTGCAGGGCAGTCACAGCTTCGCTCAAACTACTTTGTGCAAAGCTGTGGCTGGCTGGCATTTGTGTTAGTCACAGCTCAGGAAACGCACAGCGTCCCCAGCATAAACACCCCTTTGTCTCCACTCCCTGCTGTGTCTTTTGAAACTTATGGGTGAGAGTAAGAATTCCGTTTCAGCTGTGCACTGTAACAGGCACAACAGGAGTGGAGACAAAACAGTGTTAATGTTTTACCCATTAACCCCATGGCGGGGACATTAGCTTCTGAAAGCCTTCACTTCCAGGGGTAAAGCCTTAACCTCCCAGCCATCACCTTTTTTCTTTTGCAAATGACCTGGTGCAGCAGGTCACGTGCACACCAGGTTGGTGATGACATACTCGCCGCCTTCGTAAGTTCCAAGTCATCTGGAAACGGAACTCTCCCTGGGTCATTAGGACGCTGCTTACATTGCTTGCAATCTTGACACTGGTTGCATATTTACAAACTACAGTTTTTTTTTCTCAGAAATGCAAGTATGACGTGTTCATCGTTGTGTGTCTATGCGTGCAATTCAGCCTTTGTCTTCTGTTTGTCTGAGAGGCATTTTCTAAACAAAGTACCCTCATTTTCGATTAAATGAAGCAATGTGCAACGCTGGTAAAATAATCCATTAAGTGCATGCTAACAGTAGAACTAGCCGACACACACATTTAGTTATATGAATGTATATCCTGGCTGAGAGCAGGGCCTGTGAACTTATGTGCAGTTTAGGGGCATGAGGCTCAGGCAGCATACATGGACACAGGTCTGAAATATCATATTTGTTTTCTTATTTCACTGAACAAGGACAGTGGCATCAAACAAGCATAAAGGACACCCGTTGGAAGACCATGACAAGGAAAAAAACGGAAGACTGAACCCATTAACACATTGTTACATATGAAGAGAGTACTTCTGGGTAATGGACATATTTTGGGCCCCAACCGAATCAAAGAAAATGAGTGATCCTAGAATCTGCGATTGCCAGTTCTCCCTTTAGTTTAGTTTCAGTCGCCACTCACGGGCACTGGTACATACTGCCTTGGCAGCGATTAAAAGAGCATGGCAAAGCGCTTGAATTTCCCTTACGCCCCTTCACCTGCCCAAAGTTTCATGTAAGGGTAGCATTAGCAGTCCGCGATGATGGTACTCTATTCTAGCATAGGGACAGGACATGCATTAACAGTAGTAGCCACAAGGAGATTATATGGGCTATGGCATAGATACCTGTCACAGATCAGTAGCAATATATACAAGGTACATACCCCATTGTAGACGCAAACACAGATTAGACACCACAAGGAATGTGTATGTAGCAGAGCTTGTGCTTTGAGTTACTGTAGGAGTGTAGAAGCCACAAGGAACGTTAATGTCGCTGGCATGGACAAGCCCCAGATATGTGGAGCAGTTGGAAAGGTGCAGGTGCTATAGAGGACGGGGCTCAGAAGCTATGAGCAAACAGCTATCAAAAAATGCAACCTGTCCCATTTCAGGTATGAAATGACGAGCCACTACTGGATTCTATGATTCCTTAACTTTTCATTCTGGTTCTTGTCATTTCTGCATTCACAAGAGGGGACTCACAAAATAATCTCACATGGAGGAGGCACTACTGTAGGCTGTGGGGCTACACTGCTGTATACTGTAGCATTATATCGCACTCTGTCACTATTTACTACACCAAGACTTTAAGTGCTGCAGATAAGTCACAGTGCAATTAAATGATTTGCCCAGGACCACAGGTTTTGGTTGTACCAGCAGTGTTGCAGTATGCGCTTAGTTATGTAGACGAGACCACCCTGTTCATTTTTACACGCTCTTCTTTAGGCCACGTCTTCAAGTTTTAGGCCACGCCCATCAGAAAACAGTAAAGCCATGCTCCCAAAGGAGCCCCCCCCCAATTTCTTACCCCACTTAAAGCACTGGTTAGAGAATAACCTAAAACAATAGACCCACAGCATACAATATGGGTGTGCATGTGCTTATCTAGTATACATACCAACTAAAAGGGGATTTTTGAGTGTCACTTTTTGGGGGTCAAAGGCTTGTGTGAACATGACTAATTTAGCTTGGGCTTAGTGGACAATCATAATGAAAGGGATCCATGGCTAAGGGTTCAAACACAAAGTCCAAATTCTGGCAAGAACATATGTATGTCTGTAAATTTTCTACAAGACCAACCAATAGACACACATTGCTTTTGGGATTCACTACTAGCACACAACTGTAGTGACATGAAATTACACACAGCCAGGCAAAGGCGTTTCTAGTGGTATCCAGTAATAATAACAAATACAAAACAGAGAATGAGATTACAACGAAAACATTTACAGCGAAAACATATAGAATTAAAAGAAAAATATATATATATATATATATAAATATATATATATATATATATATATATATATATATATATGGTTGGGATAAGGAGTTAAAACGGGTGTGGAGGGGGTTGGGATGGGTTTAAAACAATGGGGGGGCTTTGCGCGGTACCCCTCCACCCCCAAATTTATATTTTTTCTTTCTTGAAGTTTCGTTATTAATTCATTCTCTGGAATTATCACGTAGAACCGTTTTTAGCAATTTCTGGACGATGATAATAATAATAATTTTGCATTTATATAGCGCTACGAACCCTCAGGTATCTGAGCGCTGCTTATTACCCACGAGTTTGGCCCTGCCGGGATTCGAACCTGCGTTAGCAAGCTGCACGGATGTCAAAGCGTTAGCAAGCTGCACGGATGTCAAAGCGAACGCGCTACTCGCTGTGCCACTTGACCGATAAATATTGGAGTGTAAAATCCAAAGGCTAGACTGGAAGAAACTACTTGCGTGTGCAGATTCATCGCCTAAATACATAACTATGGGTTGAACCTGCATAAATCCATCTGTGAATGTTTATGGATATTCCGTAAGCACCTTTGCATATGCAACCCACAGACGCATGTGTAAAAGCTAGCAAAATCCATGTTTGTGCCCACTGAGGGCAGGATGCAAGACATGTATCTCAATGGCAGTGTTTACCCAATTTAAAAAGGAATTAAAGACTTTTGCACACGCCCACAACCCTTTTTTGCAAAAGAGAAAGTGTGAAGTACATAGGTGTCAATACCGAGCCCTATCTAGCCAAAGGGTGGAAGGCCACACATTCAAGATGTTCCACATTTACTCAGTACAATCTCTTAGAAATAATTAACAAATATTTCCTATTTGTAAGGAGAATCTGGATAATGTCCCTTAAATGGCGAATCCTCAGGATTTTACGCAGCCTCCCTGCCAATCTCCATAGAATGCAAACGTTATTTTTTAAATAATGGACTTTTACACAACATTCTACCATATATATCCCTTCTTCCAGGTATTTTATTTACAGCACAGATATATGCTGATGTTTGTGAATTGGGCCTTTAGTTTTAACACTATCTACATTACCAATGCGTGTGACTAATCCTAGATTGGATCAAAGCTGCATTAAGTTAAGAGTCAGTGTGCATGTGTTGGTCCCTCAAACCGTATCCTTGACCTTGCCTTACCACTCAATTCCTCAAACAACAAGTATTCGAGTGATTCGAACAGGACTAGGACTGTGGACCAGGCCCCTCTGCATTTAACATGTTTAAGGAGTAACTGCATATAAGTTAACACATACAAATTCAATTTCTCCATCCTAGTATCTGCATTAACAACACATGACATTTCCAACAAGAGAAACACAAATCTTAGAGGAAGCATATGTCAGAAAGGATTCAGACAAATAGGTTTCTGGGAACTACCTGGATAAACACAATATAAGCAGTACATATTATGAAAGGAGTGCTGCCTGCAGAACTCAAAAGTTGAACGCATTTGCATGGAATCTGAAAATTGACTGACCAATGGGGTCTTCTAAGGTTACCAAAAAAGTCAGTGCTATCTCACATGAACGGACTATTCTTTATTATTGGTAAAGTGCAGGAGTCGCCCTCTTTTTTACCGGATGAAAGCAGATGCAGTCCTCTTGAAGGGGCTGACAGGGAAGACCAAAAGGAGTCATCACTGCCTACTCGTCCTCTTTGAACTTGCAGAATGCTGCACAGCAAGCGATCTCCCTCAATGGATAACCTCATAATCCATCAAAGTTGAGAAAACGAATGCACCAACTTTTTGTTTGTTCTGAAGCAGCAGAGTTGGAGTGTGGGGGAGGGTGATGATGACTGGACCAAGTTGCTGATTCTGATTTTTGAAACCTATGTGTCACACACACACATACCTACATAACCACACTTCTGCAATTTACCACAGCACAACCACTCTCAAGTTTGTGTACATGAAAGCACTGCACACCGGCCAAAACAAAGTCCTTTATAGTGGGCACTTGGTATAACGAAACGCCACTTCATCCCATGGGGGCACTTGAGGGATAGGATCAGCTCTGAGCTGGGCGATTATCAAGTCAATGTCAGTCAAAGAGTGGAAGGCCGCCTTCAGACAACTCACTTTTTATGTCACCCATAAGGAAGTGGTTTCCGTAAATCAAACATTTTACACAGAAGTAAACAATAACCATATCTCCCTACTAATAACAGACCTTCCCCTTTCAATCCCTCTCACCACTCCCCTCTCCTGGAGTGATCACTTTCTCCTTTCCTCCCAGCTCACCCTCTCTAGCCCTAAGGCCAAGCCAACGCCAGCACTGCCACCTACCTTCTCGGTTATCCGACCCATAAAGTGTTTGTCAGTTGACGCTTTCGCCGCCACTTTCTCACCTCCCTGTCCCCCCGTGGCCGACTCACACCCTCACAAAGCCCTTTCCATGCTCCACTCTGCTATATCTGATGCTCTCGATGTTCTTGCCCTAATCATGCAGATCCAATCCACTTGAAGCCCAAAGCCAAGTGCAAATCTTGGTACGACTCAGACCTTGTCACCCTTAAACGCAAGTGCAGGGTGGCTGAGAGGAAATGGTGTGCTTCAGGTACATCCTCTGACAAACTAGCCTGCCACCTGCTCCAAAGGCAATACCGGCTCTATGTCCGAACCAAGAAGAGAGCCCACATCCAAGCCTGTGTCACTGCGGCAACTAATAATTCGGCCGACCTCTTTCAAATCTGCAAGGAGTTGGCCAATCCTGCTGCAGTCTCTACATCTCCTGTCCACACCCATCCATCTGCTCAGCCCTGGCTTCTCATTTCATCTCTAAAACTCAGGACATCCTGTCCTATCGCTGTTTTCCCCCTCCTCCCTCATCCCTCAACTCACTCCACTCCCTCCTCTTCCCCTGGCCCTTCTTCAGCCACCCCTCCTCCCTCCTTTGCTGCCTTTTCCCTGTTCTCCCCGGATGTGGCTTCTAGACAAGTCCGATCTATGAAAGTCTCGTCAAAACAGGTTCACCCCTGTTCCTCCAAAACGATCAAGGACCACATTGACACTCTGGCTCGTGCTCCGGCTGACTTCTGCAACCACTCCTTCACCACTGGAGTCTTCCCTTCCCCACTGAGGCACTCCATTGTGCACCCTCTTCTTAACAAACCCTCTGCCGACCCTTCCCTCCAGGCTAACTATTGCCCAATCTACATCACTCCTTTCCTGGACAAACTCATGGAAAAGCTGGCCATCTCCCAGCTTAATCTTCACACTGAATCTGTTGGTTGTCTCCATGACCATCTGTCTGGCTTCAGAGCTACCAGAAGCACAGAAACTGCTCTCCTGAACATTCGTGAAGTCCTGCTCTCCAACCTTGATTCCAACACCCCGTGTCCTCATCTTACTTGATCTCTCTTCTGCCTTTGACACGGTCAACCATGCAATCCTGCTCAACCATCTCTATGATAATCTGGGTATCATCGATCAGACCCTGGCTTGGCTGACTTCTTTCCTCTCCGATCGACCCTCCCAGGTCCAACTTGGGTCCTTCCTCTCCTCTATCTCTATCTTTATCTCTACCTGTGGTGTTCCCCAAGGGTCTAACCTTTGTCCATGGCCGTTCAACCAATAACTGGCACTTTTTGCACACTGCATTGCCACTTTCTGCCCCAACTTTCAGTGCTATGCAGATGACGCGCAACTCATTTTCAGGCTCCTTTCCGCCACCTCTTCTCCTTCTCTCATCCCTGACTGTCTGCTATCCAGGAGTGGTGTTGCCGCCAATGATCTCTGCCTTAATGCCAGTAAGTCTCCTCATCTGCAAATCTGCTCCCTCCTTTCCTGTCACTCCCTGGCTGGCCTCTCTTGGCCGTCTTTCTGCTCCCACCTGTGAGACTAAAAACCTTGGACTCCAAACTTTCCTTCTCTCCTCACATCGCTGATGTGTCTAACAAGTCACACTACTAGCTGCACCTCCTTAGAGGTATTCTTCCTTTCCTCTCCTTCCCCCAGAAGCTCACTATCTCCAGAGCTCTGGTTCTCTCTAGGATGGACTACTGGAACAGCCTCTTTCTAAATGTGCCTGCCGCTACTCTCTGCCCTCTGCAACTCATCCAAAACAGGACTGCAAGACTTGTCCTTGGCCTCAAGCCCAGGGATCATATCTCTCAGGACTGAAATCTCTCCACTTGCTCCCAGTGGCGGTGAGGATTAAGTTCAAACCCCTCTGCATTGTCCACAAGGCCTTCTGGGGCCTCAATTCCTTCAACTCTCTCTTCCTAAATATCTTCCTTCTCAAGCTCTTTGCTCATCCGCCCCCAACTCCCTCAGGGTCAGTCGCTTCTCCAAGCAACGAGCTGGTGGCAGATCTCTTTCTTCTGCTGGGGACTCCTGCTGGAACAGCCTCCCTGCCCCTCTGAAACTTGAGGAGAACCATCTCTGGTTCCAGAAGCACCTCAAGACCTTCCTGTTTGCTTCTACTTTCTTTCCTCCTCTCCCCTGCTGATCTGGCTGAAACTGGAACTGGAACTGCACTGGTTACCTGGCTGCCTTCTGATCTCAGGCCCAGATCCCCTCCCAGCCAGTTGCACAACTGCACTGCCCCCCGGCAACCCTTGCACCCGGGGACTGTTTCTGTATCCCTACAGTCCCCTACCAGCACTTGACACCTGATGTCTGCACTTACCCTTGCCACCAGCTGGCTGCACTTTTATTTATTTCACCGTTATCCTATATACTGCAATGCCCCCTCCCCCTCCAACCCTCACCGCTCCCCTGCACTTACGCGATCTCAACGTCACCTAGCCTAGTAAGATCATGGACTCTGTCTTCCCTCTGTTCCCCCGCCCTTGCCTCGTCCCGCCTTGAAACACTTGTGTATAGGCGCATTATAATTGCCATATCATAAGTAAATTAAACCATTTACCTGGAAATAATACAGTGGTAAAATCTGGTTCTATAAATGTTAACAGTGCAGATTAACGATCACCCATAATTTAACACTCATTTTCATTAAACTATGAGGTCTTATTTATTGCTATGCAACTGACGAAAGGCACATTTTAGATTCTAATTTTATCATGTTGGTAAATATGGCAGAATGCCATTGGAAAGGGTACATTCCTGATATTTCTTATTTTTATCATGGAAACTGAAGGTGGATTCTCAGCAGGAAGGTGCTGCTGCTATGCAGACACCCTTTCCATATATGCTCTGTTGCTAAAAAGTAGTGTCAGTGATTATAGCTGGGCTGGGTTCAGGCATTGCGAGTGTGAAACCGGGTCAATGCTAGTCAGTGGGCACCTGTACACTTCGGCTGTGTACAATTTCAAAATATCCCAGCAGCTTAAACGTGCATTGGCCACCTTTCAGAAAGAAGTATAATATATTTCAAATGTGCCCATGCAGGAGCTGGGTAGAAACCTCTACTGAGTTTCCTTTTAAAATCTCTAATGGTGCTAATGAAACACTTTCATACCATGTAGCTGTCTATGATGCCCATAGCTCCTAATATTTGATTAAGTAGCTAAGAAAAAGCATGGTATGGAACTACAAACAGGCGGGTAAAGTTACATTTGTATTTAGCATTACTAAAGTGACACTTTAAAAGTGCCACCACCGGTTTGTGAAAACCGTTCTCGATTGCCCAACCTGCGACAAAAGTGTTAGAGGTCTACACATGAAAGGAGGCATTCTTGACACTATTAGAGAGAAGGTCTAGAAATAAAGGTATACTACATTCGACAAAGGCCTTTCTTAGAATAAGAACGTCAATCCATTTGAGGGTAAACAAACCAGTTTCAATTGTTACAAGTTCATTTAATAAATATCGTGGTGAGACACGTGTCCCTTTTTAAACTTAGGGACAGGGCTAAAGTAAAGATAAAACTATACCTTATAGATACAGTGATTCATGAAAGGGTTGACTTAAACAGCCACAACCAAATTTGCTGACAATACCCTTATGCACCCCTTCTGTTCCTACTCTGGATTTCCACTTAGCCTACAGATGCGACATTTACTGCAGACTTGTCTTTGAAGATACGGCCATATCACATGACCAGCTACACCCAGGAAATCTACTGTTCTCTTGGTAAGAGAACCGACACCACTCCCAGGTGGAGAAACTGGCTTCCCAGGGGGGTGGTGTGGGAAGATGAAGGACAAAAGGGAAATACTTGAAAAGAGGTAAATAGCATAGAGACCTTTGATGTTTGACAGACATGGGTGAGATGAGAAGCAGGGAACCCAAAAGGCCAGAAACCCAAAGGACGAAGACTTTGCCCATCTCAGTTTTTATTGTACATCACTTTCTTCTGACTTGCCACCACCACCCCAACTACCTACAAATCAAGGACCCTGGGGTTTTATACAGCAGAGAACGTACATCGCCAACAGAGGAGGCTGGAAAAAGGACCAGTCCCCTGTACAAATTTGACGTATATGGGAATGAAACTTCCATTAGAAAAACATCTTTTAGACTCGCCTTTGAAGAATAACGATCTAGAAAGAACTTAGGTTTGAGCTACAGCTGCTCAAAGTCACTTGCACAGGGAGAATACACAATTTCCAGGGAACCTGGAAGCTCCCTTTTAATCCACTTATGGGGGATAAGAGAGTATTGACTGCTGAAGGAAAGTTTGCTTGCCACTGAAGACTGCTGATACCCAGGGAGCATTCCCAAGACTGTGGTTATTTTCCCTGTTCAGTGAAGTACTTCACTGAACAGGGAAAATAAGTACAAACATCATTTCCCTTCAAGTGGCACGTTGAAAGGGCCCACAGTGATGCAAGCCTAAAAGGTGCTGCCTTTGGCAATGCTGGTTCCAGAGCCCAACATTTCCCGATTCCAGCCACACCGAGCCGTTGAGCAAACATTGAAATAACACTGAGCTGCTGATGCAAACAGACTTCCCCATCGCCTGTGCTCAAGGCGACACTTTGCCACATCAGCCTTCCACACCCCTGGAGAATCCAGTCAAGCCTTGAGGTGGATGCTCAGAGCTTCAAGGCCAACTAGTTGCATTGAACCATCAAGAGTGAATCGTATGCTTGTTCACCCTCGTACCACGATTCAAGCCATTGGAAAAGCACCGGCTAAATGCTGTTGAGCCAATACAAAAGAGCAAGGGAAAGTTGTAAATTGACTAGAGGGTCCTAGAAAGGCTTTTATAGGTTCTGCCCCCCCCCCAGCTCCTGCTGGCCTTTATACCTTGGGTTCAAGAAACAGCAAAGACACCATTCCCTACCGTAAAAGACATGTTTAAAGTAATTATTTTGAATTTCTTCTTGTTTAGTTCTTTTGTCTGATTATCTGTGTTATGAGTAAAGTAAGGAACAAGTTACTTACCTGTAACTGTTGTTCTCCAGCATGGGTCTGGCATGGATTCACATGCTCATGAATATTCCCCGTCGTCAGGCTGGGAATCCTCGGTAAAGAAAAAACCAGTATCAGTTTCGTTTCTGATCTGTCTTTCGTAGTAATAACCAATCACTGGTCTCTGCGTCATACTGACCACAGCCAATGACTGCCCTCTACCTAAGCAACGCCTCTGGCAGCCATCTTCAGATTTGGAAGCACGTGAAGTGGCAGTATGACCAAGTGAAGAGCCGCAGAGGGGTAGGCGGGAGGGTTCGCATGTGAATCCATGCCAGACCCATGCTGGAGAACAACAGTTACAGGTAAGTAACTTGTTCCTTCTCCAGCATGGGGTCTGGCATGGATTCACATGCTCATGAATAAAGAATACATAGCAGTACACACATGCACAACCACGGGAGGTGGCAAAGGCTCAACATTAAGCATTACATCAAACCCAACATTAAGCATCTTACCTCCTCACCAGGCTCACCTCAGGCGAACAGGTTGCGCAGCACTGCTTGGCCGACCCTGGACTCCTCCCTGGAATCCCGATCGACGCAGTAGAATTTCGTGAAGGTGTGCGTCGACCTCCACGTAGCAGCCCTGCATATGTCCAGCAGGGGCACACCAGAAAAGAACGCCGTGGTGGCTGCGATCGCTCTGGTGGAATGGGCTCTCGGACGGCCAGGCAGCGGTCGGTTTGCCAACCGATGACAGTACACGATACAGCCGGAGAGCCATCTGGAAATGGAAGCCTTCGAGAGAGCCTTCCCCTGATTGACAGGTCCAAAATTCACAAAGAGTTGTGACGTCTTCCGAAAACACTTTGTGCGGTCCACGTAGAACTTCAGCGCTCTAGCCACATCCAGCGAGTGCAAAGTCTTCTCAGCCGGCGACGAAGGCGACGGGGAGAACACAGGCAACACCAAGGGTTCGTTGAGATGGAAGTCCGACGGTACCTTGGGCATGAAGGAGGGGTGCGTCCTGAGCACTACCCTCGTGTCGTGAAACGTCAAGTACGGGGCCTTGCAGGAAAGGGCCTGGATCTCTCCCACCCGTCGTGCGGAGGTGATGGCCACAAGAAACGCTGTTTTCCACGACAGAAACTTCAACGGGGCCGAGTGCAGAGGCTCGAACGGAGGTCCCATGAGCTTGGTCAGCACCACGTTGAGCTCCCACGCCGGGGCCAGAGCCTTCACCGGCGGGAACGATCTGAACAGTCCCTTCATGAACTCTTTCACCAGACGATGAGACCACAAGGACGTCCGGCCGGTGGTTCTGGTGTATCGGGAGATCGCAGCAAGATGAATCTTGATGGACGCGTGTGCCAGTCCAGCTTTGGCCAGCGTCAGCAGGTACGGCAGTACCTGGGGAGCCGTAATCCGTAGAGTGTTAATCTTCTGTGCGTGGCACCAGGCAGAGAACCTCTTCCATTTGTGTCCGTAGCATTTAAGAGTCGAGGACGCCCTGGCCTTTGCAAGAACCTCTCTGCAGTCGGCCGGTATGTCGTATCCTCCAAACTCTAGCGCGGCAGGAGCCAGGCCTGCAAGTTCAGCGATTTCGGGTCGTGGTGGAGGATGGCGCCTCCTTCCCTGGAGAGTAGATCCGCGTCCACCGGCAGCTTGATTGGCGGGGACGCTGATAAGTCCAGAAGGTCCGGGAACCATATCTGCCTCGGCCACGCAGGTGCGACGAGGAGCATCCTGCACCGTGACCTCTTGAGCTGGTTGACGAGCCGGATTAGCAGTGGCAAAGGAGGGAACGCGTAGAGGAACAGGCCCTCCCAGGGGAACGAGAAAGCATCGCCCATGCTCCTCGCCTGGGGAAACCTGCTGACGAACCTCCGGCACTTGGAGTTCGTCGCCGTCGCGAACAGGTCGATCTGGGGTGTGCCCCACCGTCGGAAGAGGCGATCCACTAGATCCTGCCGTAGTTCCCACTCGTGGCACGAGCGCAGCTCCCTGCTGAGTGAGTCGGCAATGGTGTTTTTTATCCCTGCCAGATGAAACGGCACCAGAAACATCCCTTGGGCGGCGGCCCAATGCCACAGGTCCTGCGCCTCCTTGGACAGTGCTGGGGACCTGGTTCCGCCCTGTTTCCTGATGTAAAACATGGTGGTGGTGTTGTCGGTGAAGATCCTCACAACCTTGCCGTTGAGGGACGGAAGGAAGGACCTGAGGGCCCAGAACACTGCACGGAGCTCCAGGACGTTGATATGGAGGGACTTCTCCGTCGGGAGCCAAAGGCCTCTTGCGTGCAGATTTTTCGGTGTGCGCTCCCCACCCTTCCAGGGAGGCATCCGTGGTCACTGTCTCCTGGTGGTCTGGGGTCTGGAAGTCCATGCCCCCGTCAGATGCGCGCGGGTGCCCCACCACCGGACCGCTCGGCGGAAACTCTCGTCGAGTGTGATCCTCTCCTCGAAGCCGCCCGTCGTTTGGATCCAGCGCGCGTCCAGGAACTCCTGTAACGGGCGCATCCTGAGCCTGCACATGGGAATGAGGTAGATGCAAGAAGACATCATTCCGAGGAGGGACTTGATGGACCTCACCTTGGCCGCGTCAGAAACCAACATCCGCTGTACCTTGCCCAGGATGGACCTGGTCCTTTCCTCCGACGGGGAGGCCAGAAGGGACACTGTGTCGAGCTTCGCTCCCAGAAAGTGCGTTTTGCGCGGGTACCAGGTGGGACTTGGCGTAGTTCACGGAGAATCCCAGGTCCGTGAGAAGTTGGACGGTCCTTGCCGTGTGCTCCACGGCGAGCTCCCTCGTCTTGGCTCGGATGAGCCAGTCGTCCAGGTAGGGGTAGACGTGGATCCCCTCGCGCCGCAGCTGCGCCGCCACCAGTGCAAGGCACTTGGTAAATACCCTGGGTGCCGACTGTAGTCCGAAGGGGAGGGCTTTGAACTGGTAGTGACGCCCTTGGACCAAAAACCTGAGGAATTTTCGGTGCCCCTTTAGGATGGGAATATGGAAGTAGGCATCCTCCAAATCCAACGACGACAGGAAGTCTCCTTCCTCCAGCTGACCCAGGACGTGCTGGAGGGTGACCATCCGGAACTTCTGCGCCTTGATGAACTTGTTCAGACGTCGCAGGTCTAGGATGGGGCGCCATCCTACCGTCTTCTTCTTCACGAGGAAGTATCTCGAGTAAACTCCGGAGCCCCGAAGCCTCTTTGGGACGAGTTCGATGGCGCCCTTCCAGAGCAACGCCTTTACCTCCAGGAGAAGCTGAGGGACGTGAAGCTCTTTCCTGGCCACGGGGGGGACGCGCGGGCACCTTCTTTGAAACTCGAGCGCGTGGCCCCGGCTAAGGCGTCCAGCACCCAACGGTCGGTGGAGATGGACTCCCACACGCTGACGAAGCTCGCCAGCCGGCCTCCCACCGGGGTGCTTCGGTGGGGGCCCGACCCCACGGCCGGTTCAATCCTATTTCGACGATGCTTTGCCGCCTTGACCTCCTTGGCGACGACGGCGGGGTCCGCCAGACTTGCCTCGTCCTCTGTAGGCCTCCTGAGACGACGAGCGGGCCGCTTGACGGTAGGTGGAGAAACCGCCGCCGGAACCTTTGGAGGCGCCCTTGCCTCCGCTGCTCCGAAAGGGCGTCCGTCGTTGCTGCAGAACCCCAAGGGCCCGGGCCGTCTCAGTGTCCACTTTAATGGCCTGAAGGGAATCGTCCACTGTTTTCCCAAACAGGTTGTTCCCATCGAACGGCATGTCCAGGACTCCGGTCTGTACGTCTTGACGGAAGTCCGTAGCCTTGAGCCATCCACGCCGCCTAAGGCACACGCCGTTGCCCAACTGGCGAAACCCAGTGTCAGCGATGTCCGTCGCAATAGTGATGGCGTGGTCCGACGCCATCTCACCTTCCTGTAGG
Source organism: Ambystoma mexicanum (assembly GCF_040938575.1). Taxonomy (NCBI): domain Eukaryota; kingdom Metazoa; phylum Chordata; class Amphibia; order Caudata; family Ambystomatidae; genus Ambystoma; species Ambystoma mexicanum. The sequence goes on from NC_090927.1 coordinate 994,748,284, forward strand.
ATCTCCAGGGCATCCGCCCTCTTGTCGTCCGGTAGGAAGTCCAGCAGGGGAGCCAGTTTGTACCATAGCTCCCTGTCGTAGCGGGCCACAATAGCCAAGGCGTTGGCCGCTTTAATCGTCGTCGCTGCAGACGAGATGACCCTGCGTCCCATAGCGTCCAATTTCTTTCCCTCGCCGTCCGGTGGGGAAGTCGATGTGGAGGCCGCACCCCCCCCCCGCTTTCTTCCTGGCCGCCGCGGAGACGACTGAGTCCGGGGTAGGCTGCGCCCGGAGACACAGGGGGGCCGCGTCCGGGACCCGGTACTTCTTCTCGTACCGGTCTCTTCTAGCTGGCGTCGTGGAAGGGTTCTTGAGGAGGGCGAGGCCCTCATCCCAAATGTCGTCCAGTAGAGGCACCGCGAGGACCGTCTTCCTCTTGGCCTCGCGCCGTTGATAAAGGAATCCTTCCTTTTTCTTCTCCTCAGGGCAGAGTTGGAAAAGCTCGGATGCCCTGGCGATCATGGAGTGGAACGATCCAATCTCGTCGGGCGGAGAAGCCCTGGTGGGAGGTGACGACGGTAGATCCTCGTCGTATACCTCGTCGTCCGTACCCGTCGCTGCCGTGTCAGTCCCCGTATCATCCCCTCGGGTGGATGGGGATGAGGGCTGGACGGGTCGCGACGGCTGAAAAGGAGGTGGCGGGGGAACACCAGAAGGTCCCGGTTCAGGATCCCCCGACGGGAGAGGTTCCTCTGTCGGCAACGGTAGTCTCGTCCTTATCTCTGAGCATAAGGACTGTATAGCCAACAAAATGGCCGCCGAGTTGTCTTGCGGCGCTGGCAGAGGGGAATCCGACGGGCGATCATGGGCCCCGTCGGCACCCTCGACGATGTCGTCGTCACCTGCGTCGGGATCCATCCCGACGGGCCGGTCTTCATCCACGCCAAGGCCGTGGCTTAAGACCTTGATCAGCTCTTCCTCCGAGGTTGAAGCCGAATCTACGACGACGCCCTGCCCCCTCTTTTTCTTCCCCGCCGGGGATTTCACGGGGGTCCTATCGATGGGCACAAAAGAGGACTCCCTCCGAGGTGGCAGGGAGACTCTGAGCCCCGAGGTCGCCACCACTGGTGTAGCCTCCACAGGCTGAGCCAGGGCCGCCGCGACAGTATCGATAGAGGGCTTGGCCGGATGGATTAAGGCCTTCACCACCTTAGGTGCGCTCACCGCCTTATCCTTGAGGGGGGGGGACACTGCCTCGCTCCCCCTCCGATGGGGCCTTCGAGCTCGACCGGGGCCTCTCCAGGAGCTTTGCCGGGTGCTCGCCCTTCCTCTTACCCGACCCAGAGCGTTGCCTCGTGGCTGAAGGTGCCGGGGAGGGTGCGCCCTGCCTGGCGCCCGTAGAGCCCGACCATTCGGCGCTCCCGGTGCCAGCGGACTCACGGTGCTTGGCCTTGTGTTGGACCCCCGTCGCCGGGGCGTCCTCAAAGGTCTTAGAAGACCGCTCGGATTTCTTCCTCTTCTTCTCGCCTGACGGGCTCTTCCCTTCCAGCCAGTTGGCGAGGCGTTGGTGGCGGTCCTTCATGGTCCGCTCCGACATATTGCCGCAAAACGCACAGTCCTTCTCCACGTGCGTCTTGTCCTCATGTAAGCAGTAGAGACAAAAGGAGTGTTCGTCCTCCTTAAAGACGTTCTGCAGCTGGCATCCAGGGCAGACCCTGAACAGCTTTCCGGGCGTCGAGCTTCCCTTCTCCTGGGCCATGTCCGGGCCTGAGAAGCTTCTGGAGTCCTCCAAAACGTAGCTCGACGAAATCTTCACCCTTGAGGGGCGCAGACGAATCCGACACGGGTCCCCGTTGATCGGATGGAGAGTCGGTGGAGCTTGAGGCTCTTTTGACCGGAAAAAACGAAGTTTTGAGAAAAAACGTGAAAAAATAGCACTAACGCTCGAGAGCAATAGCACAAGGATCCCAACACATGAACGTGCGGTAAAAATCTGAAGATGGCTGCCAGAGGCGGTGCTTAGGTAGAGGGCAGTCATTGGCTGTGGTCAGTATGACGCAGAGACCAGTGATTGGTTATTACTACGAAAGACAGATCAGAAACGAAACTGATACTGGTTTTTTCTTTACCGAGGATTCCCAGCCTGACGACGGGGAATATTCATGAGCATGTGAATCCATGCCAGACCCCATGCTGGAGAACTATATTTCATAAGAAACCTGTGAGGAGACACATTTTGGTACTACAGTGCTATTGTATGGATGCATCATTACTGGTTCACACACCTCACGAGAGTACAGCATTCCCTTGGCCCATGCTACCTTAAGGAGGTATGAAATTAATTTCGGTGCGGTTTTCACGTTTATGACAGGATCCTTATGTTTATTTTTATTTTATTGACAATTTATAAGGCGCTTTATGCAACAGAATTGTGTTTCAAAGCACCACAAGGCAAAATAATATCAATGGCAAAACAGTAATATAAAGTCCTGGTCCTACTATGCTTGTGGCATTCGGACGTGCAAGTGCATTGAGGAGAAGTGCAGGGGATGGGGATGGAAGGGGGAGCAGAGGAGTGGACAAGTGCTGGAGGAGGGCCCGGGAGGGAAATGCTAAGGGGAGCCAAGGAGGAGAACCTCAGGCTAAGTGCTAGTACAGGTGACTCTCAAGGACGGGATGTGGAGCCACCAAGCGGGGGCCCGCAGGGCAGTTGCATGGGGTGCTGGAATTGACTGGCAGGAAGGTGTAGGGATCCTGTGAGATTCATGAGGATCAGGCTACCGGTCACAGCCGCATTGGGGTAATTAGCAGGGAAGGGAAAGAGGGGAACGAGGTACAGAAGAGCAGAGTTTTGAGAGGTTTCCGGGAACTTAAGGAGGTACGGCTCGTATCTGAGAGGGGCAGTGAAGCTGTTACAAAGGGAAGCACCAGCCGAGGAGAGAGACCTGCCACCCACTCATTGCTTGGAGAAGTGTTTGACAGTCAGAGAGTTGGAATTAGAGGAGTGTAGGACTCTAGCAGGGGAGTATTTAGGAAGGGAACATTGGAGATACCGTTGTCCCAGGCCCCAGAAGGCCTTGTGGATAATGCAGAGGGTCTTGAATTTGATCCTTGCAGCCACCGGGAGCGAGTGGAGAGATACGGTCCCTGTGCTTGAGACCAAGGAAAAACCTTGCAGACCTATTCTGGATTAGCTCTAGGGGGCGAAGGGAGGAGAGAGGGAGTTTGAGAAAGAGGCTGTTGCAGTAGTCTAGCCTGGAGAGGACCAGAGCTCTGGAGACCTTGAGCTTCTGGGAAAAGGTGAGAAAAGAAAGAATGCCTCTTAGGAGGAGCTGGAAGTGGGACTTCTTGGTAAGGTCCATGATGTAAGGGGTGAAGGAGAGAGCAGAGTCGAAGATGACGCCAAGGTTTTTTGCCTCACCAGATGGTGGGGGTAGCGGGCTCAAAGAGGGTGGCTGGAGGGTATGAGGAAAGGAGGGCACAGGAGTCCTGATGAGGAGAATCTCTCTCCCTCTTAATAGCATTGAGACAGAGATCATTCGTTGCACACCATGCCTAAATGACGGACAGACAGTCAGGGATGAGAGAGGAGGAAGAGAGGGGAAGGAGAGGGAAGTTTGAAGGAAAGCTGTGTGTCATCTGCATACCACTGGAAATGAGTAGAGACACAGGAGATCAGGTGAGCAAGAGGGGCGAGATAGATATTGAAGAGCCATGGTGATAGGAGAGCACCCTGTGGGACACAGGTAGAGACGGTGGTGGCGATGGAGGAGGAGAAAGAGTCCAGTTGCAGCTAGGAAGGACGGTGAGTGAGGAAAGGAGGTCAGCCAATCCTGTGCCCTGTCAGTGATGCCGAGGGTGTCACAGATTCGTTTTGGGAGGATGGAATGGTTGACAGTGTCAAAGGCAGAGGAGAGATCGAGGAGAATAAGAACAGCAGGAGAGTTGGAGTCGAGATTTGCGAGCATGGTGTCACCAGTCGGCGACCCTGGGGGTTGTGGAGGAGATGGAAGATCCTCCATTAACGGGCCGGCACATCAGTCTCCCTCAGCTCCTTGAGCGGTCTAGTCCTTTTCTTCCCCCTGCCCCTCCTTCCAGATCTGCCCCTGCCATCTTAACTGCCGCGCGTTGCAACCAAGTGCTTCAGGCGCTTTGGTGAAGACGCCAGTTTACTCTGACCTCTTATCTCCCCCATTTTGTTTCTGCTCACTGCTCGATTTTGCTGCCTGCTTCCACCCCACTTTCTGCTCTATCTTCTCGCTTGTCAGCTCTTTTGCCGATTCCTCCTCAAGGCTGCCGCACTCATTCGCCCGAAACCTTCCTCTGACTTTCCAATGATGCCTCTTGTTCAGAAAACCTTTTGTTGGGCTTCTTCTCCCGGCAACGTCTCTCCCATTGCTTCTCTACTTTTTACCTGATCCAATTCCTCTTGGAGTTCGGACCACATTATTGTTTGAGCCTTTCACAACCTAGGACCATGGCTGCTTCTAGCAGATTTGCAGCCTTCACAGTCTCCATTCACGGCTTTTACAAGTATATGTGTAGCCAACACCGTGCCCTTTCCACGGCAGTTACATGTGGACAATATTTCTCATTGCACCCATGGATATTCCTGCAATCAAATCCTTAGTACACAAGTTTTTTCAGCTTTTTTCCATTCAAACTTACATGGGATTTCTGGGGCGGTGGGAAGCCCCTTGCCCTTGTACCACCGGTGGGCATTGTGGCTACCTCCCAGGGAAGACCGTATCTCTTCAAGGAGCGCAATTCCTCCAAAAAGAAGACGACACCAGCAGATTCAGAGGAAGAGGAACTCCCCTCTGCAGAAGATTCAGATGAGGAATCACACGCCGTTGCTGACACATGGTTTTACAGGTGTTTAGGAGAGCAATTTCTGTGCCTCTGGATGCTGAAATCCAGATTTATGGTCATGAAGGCAACCAACAAGCTCAGTGTGGAGGGTCAGTTGGGGAGGACCAACTTCTCCAAGAATTTACCTAGGAAGGGGGTAGTAGAGATAGGGCAATAGTTAGGCAGGCAGGCGGGGTCCGCAGACAGCCTTTTTAAGAGAGGGTGTACAAGGGAGTGCTTGAGGGATAGAGGGAAAGAGCCAGTGGCGCAGGAGTGGTTACAGAAGTCAGCAAGAGTTGGGGTGAGGGAGGAGATGTTGTCCTTGATGGTTCTGGAGGAGTAGAGGCGCACCTGTTTGGAGGAGGCCTTCAAAGACTGGACCACTTTAGAGACCTATTCCGGTGCTATGGGCAGGAGGGAGGAGAGTGAGGGGGTAAATACATACAATCCACCAGAGGAGGGGGGCCAAGGGAGTCAGGGGAGCAGGTATGGGAGAAGAGATGGGGGTGGAGGAGAGTGAGGACAGGATGTCCTGAGGTTTGATTGTGAAGTGGGAGGCCAGGGAAGTGCAGAGAGCCTGGGTTCTAGCATTGCTGTGCTAGTAGCAGTGCTTGGTCGAGCACATGGTTTAGAAACCATTGCTCTCCCCTTTAATATTGCTGGTCAATGGTCATTTCATCACAGTAGTAATAAGAAAAATAAATGTTTGTATTTTGTCATTCATGAATTTAAGACTTTGGAAACTTGTAATGGTGAATTTTGCTTCATATGCAAATAACCTTCCCTAGCTCTAAGGAAGCGGACATGGATACTTTCTAGAGGGGTGATCCCTTGATTGGATGGCATTTTGCTAAGCAGGAGTCTGGCCTTAATACCTGGCTTTCCTGGAGATGTCGTACCTCGATTGATGTAACATGTGTCATTGTAGGATTTCAAATGTTTTCTGATGTCGAAGTTAAGTTACTTCTCAAGCTCATGTAAACACTCATTTAAAGGGATCACTAGTACATCTTTAACTACGTTTTGATGGACTGCTTCTGCCTAAAGTTGGCCTTGCCATTCTGGTAACCACCAGATAACCGGAGGCTCTTGAATTGCAGCCTCTGCAGCTACTGCATGACATTTTGAAATTATTTTTCTGCTTAAGCCACATAAGGTCTGATGAATAGGTCTCCCTACCAAAGACTCAACAAATATAGCTGGTAAAGGAGTACGTGGGAGTACAGTTACTGCAGGACCTTCAGGCGGAGAATAGCTGAGACATCATCAGGGATAACAAAGGGGAAAATTACATCACACCATCCATCTTTAACTGAACCATTGGTAGCCTCTAGCTCACTACCTATGACTGAGCAGATTATCTCTTAAGTCCCAGGGTCCACAGCTATTGAGAAGAATAACTCTTTATTGAGCCTTTTTTATAGTCTGCTACAAGAAGGCCTGGAAGTGAACCCCCCAATGCTCTGGTCTTATCAAAGTTGGCACAATCTGAATCGCAATCTAAGCACTCCTCCACAATATCTACCTCTGCTAATCTTATTAATGCATACCCCAGTTTCTCTCCCGACGTACTAATTGGTGACGTAAAGGTAGATAGATACACGTCACATCCACTGTTAAATCAAGCAGAGGGCAAGAGGTGCACATTAATGCAGTTACTCTAGCTTTGAACAGAACGAAAATGTGGAAGACATACAAATAATTAACTCCTCTATAACATCAGGAACCTGTAAATATTGTGATTGATGAAAACTGCCCGGAAACGCCAACTAATCACTTGCAAGGGGCTGGCTAAAATGAAACGAAATGAAATGATATTTTATTTATATCACGCTCGTATACAAGTGTTTCAGAGCGCGACCAGGCAAAAAAGGAGGGGGAACAAGGGAGAGAAAAAACAGAATAAAACAGCGTTCTTACTAGACCCAGTGACATTTAAGAAAACGCAAGTGCATGGGAAAGGAAAATGGGGGAAAAGTGCAAGGGGGGCAGGGGGAGTGGAAAGTGCGAAGCAGAGGAGAGAAAACATAAATAAATATTAAATAGAATAAATAATAAATAAGGGCTTTAAACCATGGTAGTGCAGCCAGCAAGTGGCAGGTGAAAGTTAGTCAGAAAGTTATACATGATAAGTGCAGAAGAAACGTGGGAGGGGGACTGTATGGGTACAGATACAGAACCCTAGTGCAGATGGTGGCCTGGAGGCAGTGCAGGAAGATGGCAGGGTGGGCAGATACCTGGGCCCGAAAGAACAGACGGTGGCTAGGTGCACAATGACATGAGAAGAAACAGATCAACAGGGGGAGAAGGGGGGCAAAGGTAGAGGCAAAGAGGAAGGTCTTGAGAAGGTTCCGGAACCGAAGATGTTTTTCCGCAATTTTCAAGGTGGCCGGGAGGCTGTTCCAAAGGGAGGCACCAGCCAAAGACAGGGATCTATCCCCAGCTCGGAAAACAGAACGGAAAACAAAACAGAAAACAAATACAAACAAGAAGGGCAACCGAAGTACACAAATGAGTAAAAAAAAAATCCACAAAGCAAACAAAAAGACAACACCAAAAAACAGATTTCGAAATCTAAGGCAAGTTATTTTCTTATCAAAAATACATAGAAGTTGAAATGATGGAATTTGGAGACGGAGTGGCTAAACCTAAGCATCCAAAGAAAAAGCAGAAAATACAGAAAACTGAACTTGGATAACTGGTTTATAAAAATCTATATACAACATTTGACAGCTACTGAATCAGTACCTGTAACTCAGGCCTCAACTCATCAAGACTCATTCTTGCCAATGTCAGTTAAGGACTCTATGGCCATAGACCCCATACACGATGTATCTTCCCTAATGGCGTCATTTGCTACTTTAAATATAGATTGCCTAAATGTGGCGCACATATCACTTTTGAGCAAATATGCTCAGGGTTATCCCAACAAAAAATATTGATTTTGTACAATTTGTTGAAACAAAGGCTGTCAATATTATACGTGTGCTCCATTACACCTTGCATCTAGTTGACAACATATCAAAGTGTATCCCCCCCTTCGTCCTGCGGTTAGGATATATTTGCGCACAATTTTCTGATTTCATTTATATGTTGGTTTCAAATCAGTGAAAAAGAACCAGAAATACTAAATAATTGTAATTCAGATATTTATAATACATGCTCAGACAATGGAACTGTAGTTGAGAGTCATACACTTAATGAGGGTATTATACTTGAATTTAACAAGAATAATTGGCATAGGTTGACTGGCTTTTTGCAGGCCAAAACTGTCCCGTCCCCAACTATGGTGGTAATAATATCAGCATTGCCTCCTGGAACTCACATGGGCATCAGCATTTCTTTGATAAACGTGGTGGATTACAAATATTCAGTACCCATGACGTAGTTATGGACCAGGAGAGCTGGCTAACTAAACCTATGCATGTTGATGGCTATACTGTTTTTTATACAACCACGCTGCATGGACAGATGGGTAGGCCATCTGGCGGTCTCCATTTGGGAATACACTTATAATTATAATGTTAGTGAGGTCTTCAATCCATCTTGCCCCTATGCAGTTTGATTATATTCACACAAACTGCATAGGGGCAAGATGGAGTCAAGACCTCACTAATATATATGTATATATATAGCGTATCGATGAAGTTCAAGAGAAGAGAATGCAGTGTCGATCATAATTTATGGGGAATTAAATGCCCACTATGCTGTGGCAGAAGATACATTAATAAACCAAACCATGAAAAATAATGTATTTCCGACTGTACAACTAACTAAACCATTTGGAAATATGCAAGATAACTATTGGCTCCATCATAAGGCACATGGACTGGTAATGCTGAATGGTAGAGTTATTGGTGACATTCCCGGTGGCCACAACTTGGAAAAGTAGAACAAAAACATTCTCATATTATTTTTTTTTAATGATGAATACCATGAAGTGCAAACTATGAACATACAGAACACTTTATGAAGTGATCACGCTATCCTGAGCTTATATTTTAAGAAATCGCTCAATTAAGGAAACAACAGCATTTATTGGACTCATGGCAATATCCAGGCCTTTAACAGACAGATTGCTAAAATTCTAAGTTATAATAATTGGGCACAGGCTCCGTCTTCTTTGGCAGACATATATGAATAGATGCATTCATTGACAAGGCATTTTGGACCCATTGGGACACAGCTAGCTTGTCTGGGCTCTAAAGGTGGTAAATCTAAAACCTATGACACCCTAATTGCTATGGAAAAAACACATGCATAGACGGGACATTAGATCAGCGATCAGAGAAAACCACCAGGACCCTATGAATATGGCACAAAACAAAACATTTAAGAACTAGACATAGGAAATGGCTTCAAATGCATCATATGTTACTGTTAAATACCAATTTGCAAATTTGAATTCAGACACTAGATGTCAATAATAGCCCCACTGTCTGGTATATAGTTACTAAACATAGCAACCAACTTCATGATTTTCAAATAAATGCTATTCCTGGAGCGACATTGTTGACTTTCCTGACAATCATATTTTCGCAGTAGTAAGGCTCATCTAAATTTAAAGCCAAATAAAATTGACATACGTGAGACAAATATCAAATGATATATTAACAAACTTATGAAGACTAGAGCCCTGGGGATGGAAAAGCTGCTGAATGCTGTAATAAAAGAGGATTCAGCGGTAGAGGTGCCAATACTGTGTAGAGAGGCAGATGTACACGTCATTTATGGAGCCCACTCCCTCACCTCCGTCATACTGGAAGAACAGCAAGAAAACACTGTGCATGGCACCTGGTATCATTCCAATACCACATTGAAGGTACAAGATGCGGTATACACTGAGACAACCTTATTGAATGTATCCCCGATCTGATGTGGTAGACACGACTCTGCAGACACCATTTGACATAGAAGAACTATAAGTAAGGTCTAACAGGTGTAAAGTGGCGTCATGCAGAAGAGAAGACACCAGGGCACACTAAACCTGATCTATGGATATCTAAACAATGAAGATGTGACTTAAGTGATGAAGTAAACATATATGCACATGTGAAGAAAACTATACATATAGAAGATAAGTAACAAGAGATGCAGTAGATGTGTATACACAGAAACACAAGGTAGATAAAACAATGTAGAAGCTTGCTAATGTAGGAAATAGAATGCGAGTAAAGCAGCCATGTTGAGAAATTGATGTCGGCATCTTATTATAGAAAGCGAGAAGCCTCAAGAAGGGAAACCAAGGCTGCAGAGCTGACCGGCGCTGGAATACAGATTTGTGCAAGAACAAAGGATATTTGCTTGGCTCACAATCAAGGATGCCCCAGCAAGAAGCCACTGCAAGGCACACAAGGAGTCGAAGAGGATAAGGTACATATGCAGGACATATTTCTTCTATTAGATTAAGTAAAGTAGTGAAGGTTTGTGAGTGCCAAGTATTGAACGATCAAAGATGCCCAAAACACATGCCAAACGGAGCAACCAAGTCTCCAGAGGCAGAGGAAAATTATAGCACCCAAAATAACAATCAAATAGAACTAAATAGAAGGACAGAATGGACAAAACCATGGTCTCCTCACACATGGTGTAAGACAAGAACACAATGCATATTCATAAAGCTTCAGACAAAAATAGCAATGTACCTTTGCTCCCTTTAAAGTTCTGAGAAAGAGGACAGTCAGCAAGGTCAACTACAGAGAAGAAGCTGTGGCTTAGGGCCCAACTGATGAGAGATGGTAGGCTAATTATCTGAGGAGGGCAGTTGCCAGATGTTGTTCCCTTGCACATGTGTTGCGTTGCTTACGTGTTGCTAATGAGCCGAATGTGCAAGGTTGTAAGGGAATGCCTACCAATCATGAGGGCCCATCTAATGGTGGATCATACATTGCTGCAGAAGCCTATGCGCTGCAGTTGTTATGCTATCAGTATTTTATGTAGTTAGAGATTGTTCAAGGCATGCCTACCAGATAAGCGGCAGCCAATGAAGATACTAACACTTATATAAACTATAGGTATACAAGTTCCCTTAACCAATCCCTTTGCCTGATAGGTTTTTACTGTTTGCCACATAAGATGACATAATAGTGGACATATGCTGAGGTATAAAACTGTTTGCGTAATTGAAATACATTGAGAGTGTGTGAGCTACAATCCGTTTGCTCACCAGGTTTCCCTAACTTTATTGAACTGATAAAGCAGTAGTATTTTGCCATATTCTTTGAGTCGGTCTGGTTATTTGGGCCTGAGATTATTGATTTGGTAATCCCATTCGGCACTTGGAATGCTCCAGGAGCTACTGTACATTTTGGCCGCGGTGTGGATGGTTCGGATCCAGACTCTCGGATTGTTGACGTCTTCCACCATTAGCTAGAAGAACGCAGTTTTTCCTGTGGAGAACAGAGAAAACACGTGTGTAAAACGAGACCGTCGGCAGGTGCCTCTTTGAAGACATTCCTGTCCGGTCCCCATGGGCGCCCCACGGACTGAAGGTGCAATGTTCGATTGGGGAAGAGTCGATACTAAAGGGCACGAACTGAGACACAGATGTAAATAGAACATCAAAAGTGACAAACGAAAGGGGAGGGATTGCATTGCTTTTGCAAATATATATATATATATATATATATATATATATATATATATAGTGGGGAAACGGAACAGGATTGATTTAAGAAGAGATTGCCTCAATTCCTAGTCACAAGGAGATAGAAGGGAACGCATCACACTCGTAGTTGGGGTATTTTTAGGGATTCCTGATGACAGATGCATTTCACACAGCAGAATGGGGTAAAATGGAGAGGAGATACTTTTACTAAAGAAAGTAAAGAAAGATGATCGTAGAAATTGTTGTGCACCTTTGCTTGGGGTTATAAATATATCAGTGTAGTAAGTTAATTTGTTTATCTAGAAACTTAGAACAATAGTAATAATTTGGCTGGTTATCAGACCCTAAAAACAAGCGATTGGCACCAATCACAGGAGGGTAACCGTGAGAAGAAATATAGCAAAATACGATTTTTAGATTGTCAATAATAAAACATGCCGGTCGGATAGCACAGCGAGTACAGCGCTCGCTTTGACATCTGTGCAAAGCCTGCTGATGCAGGTTCGAATCCCGGCAGGGCCAAACTCAGCCTTTCATCCTTCCGTGGTCAATAAATGAGCACCACACACCGTGGGTAATAATTAGCAGTGCTCAGATACCTGAGGGTTTGTAGCACTATATAAATGCTAAATTATTATTATTGTTATTATTAGAACAGTGAGAATGGAAAGAACTGTAACAAAGGAGCAAAGAGAATACCATTGTGCAGGCTTGAACATTTGTTTTAAGAATCTTTTTTGGGAACTGGGCGGCGATTGAGGTTGCTTGACCAAATTGATCGTTGTGAAAGAATTAAAGTAATAGCAGAATAAAATGTCTGGTAAGTATTGACAGTTAAAAACGACTTATCATTGAGGACACTCCTCTTCTACACTTGTGGAAAACATTACTGAGGTACACACCTAAGATTAGGAAATATCATGCTGAATGGGTAAGAGGCACAGCTGCCAAAATATTCATGCCTTGGCCTAAAGAGGGTTCCCTATCAAGAACAGTATTGCAACACATGACAATTTAGTTACAAAAATGTTTAGCTATTTTAGAGCTATGGAAAATGTATCAGAGCAAGAGAGAGAAGACCCACCCAAAGAGGAGTGGCTGCTTAATCAGCATGAAGGGGAGGGCTTCTCTTTCTCCTTCTGAAGACAATAATGCAACCACTGAGAAACATGGATTCTATCCTCTAAAGGAGTTAAAAGCAGCAGCAGGGTATATTAATCCACTATATGCACCCCCGCTTATAGTAGTGAAGATAGTATAGAAGAAAGTAAGACTAAAGAATGCGAATAAAGGTCCAGACGCAGTAAAAGTGAGGAACGTAACGAGAAGGGAGAGACTGATATAGAAGAAGAGACCAAGAGACAAAAGGGAAAGAAAGATAAAGCCAGTGAAGTGACAATTGTACAGAATGAGTGTAATGAGGAAAAATAAATTAGATGTAAAGTATCGAAGTTAAAGAAAGAGAAGAGAGAGAAGAAGGAAAGAAAGGAAAAGGAACGAGAAAGGGCATACAAACATGAGAAGGAAAAACAGGTAGCGAAAGGAGGAACAAAGAAGGTATCAAGAACAGCTAAAAGAGAAAAGATGGGGAAAAGAAGAAACGTGAGGAAATAGAAACATTGAAAGAAAGAAAGTTGCAGAGAAGGCACAAGGGAGAAGAGGGAGATGTGAAGAAGGGAAGAGCAAGAGCAAAAAGAAATTAGGAATAGAAAACAAAAGGTAGGATGAAATAGATCACATCGTTAACAGATGCATAATACCAGTTGAAGAACGAGAACAATGGCAGGAAGAGAGAAGATCATAACAGTCCCGCAGGGAACTGCACAAGATACATAGAGTACTGCCATGGGCTGAGCATGAGGCAGAAGGAATAGGGAAAAGGATTGGGGAATTATATAGACAGATGAGAAAACATATGGCTATGAGACCAGAGGGAGTATCGAAGGATCTTCACCGAGAGAAACAAGAGGGAGATCGGATGTCGTAATGATGGACAAGCATAGAACGCTGTCCCGAAAAAAACTAGATCTTGATGACAGAAAAAGGGATAACAGCCATATCACTTGGGGTATAATGATGTCACACGAAGAAAGGGAAGCAAATGAGAGAGCACAAGAAGAGGGCGCATGCGTCACCTGGGTGCCATAGGAGTGGAAGTTAATCCAATGACTCCTCAGGATATTCATCAATGGCCGCAAGTAAAGATCAAAAAGTAAAGGGGAAAGGGAAGAGCCCTGTGGAACCCCACAACCAATGTAAGTGGGGTCTGAGAGAAAACACCCCATTTTCACCTGTTGATGCCGGTCTGACAGAAAGGAGTCAAACCATTTCAAAGCATGGTCCGAGACTTTGCCACATTCTTTCAGGCGACTGAGCAGTATGGAATGGTCAACAGTGTTAAAGGCCGCAGAGAGATCCAACATCATCAATGAGAGATCTCCATTATCGGCTGCCTCCAAAAAGTCAACCTGCACTGCCAGTAACGCTGTCTCAGTCCCAAGCCTTGGTCTGAAACCCGACTTAAAGGAGTCCAACAGGGTCTCCCTTTCAACAAAGCTCTGCAGTTGGTTGACAACAACCTTCTCCAGGAGGTTTCCTGGCCATGGAATACCAGCAATTGGGCGATAATTCTACAATGCAGATGAATCCAGATTCAACTTTTTCAAAAGCGGCGTGATAACGGTTCTCCCAAGGTCCAAAGGCACAGAACCTTGTTCTAATGATTTGTTAATAAAATGTGTCATAAAGGGAGCGATCCCCAATGCTAAACATTTTGCTCCACAAGCTGGCACTGGGAATAAAAGATAGTTGGTGGGTTTCAGCTAAGCGATCAGTGACGATACTTCATCTTCCGTTACTGGTTTAAAGTGAAAAGGCACTAGGCAATGGACACTCCGGAGCCAACAAGCACCCGAGGGATCCTGTCCAATTTGATATAGGCCCATATCCGAAGATTGAAGACTCAGAAGAATATTACTTTAAATCGTTTCTATCATCTCCTTAAAAAAATGAGGTAAATATATAAACCTGCCTCAACAATGGTTCCATAGAGGAGGGGGTACACTTTGGGTGATACAGATTTGAGATGACTGCGAAGAGCTCTCTAGGATGATTCTTTGCAGCATTAATTCTTGCATGAAAGTAAGGAGATTTAGCTAGAAAGATTATCTGCTTATACATTTTGAATGCGTTTTTTACCCCGATATGGCTGCCTCGAGTCTTAGGGTCTCTCCATTTCTGTTCTGCAGCTCTACACTGTCTCTGTAAGGGTTATAGGTCCTGAGTAAACCATGATTTAGATTCTTTTGATTTTAATGTTTTAAGTGGTGCCACTAAAGAGCAGATATTGTCCAAAATAGTGGTCTGCAAGCAAAGAAGTCGTCACAATGCAACAATGGCTGTTAAAGCTCGCTGTACTTCCATGCCTGTAATATTTGCTAAGTCCTTTACTATGCAAACTAACACTATTTGTCAGTGGGTGGCAGTTGCTTCTCTACATCATGCTTCAGCTTGAAGAGCCAGGCATAATGATCTGGCCAATGGACTGGCAATGTATCCATCAGAGTCACCATGTTCCCACATAAGAAGATATTGAGGCAGTGGCTTTTAGTATGGGGGGAGGAGGAGAAGGTGGTCATTGGGGACAGGCTATGATTTTCAATAATCTCCCAAAGTTCCTTGGCATCCGAATTAGTCAGTTCATCCATCCATATGTTAAAATCTCCCAAAAACAAGATGTCTTTATATTTACTTCCAGGTATAGAGAGAAACAGGTCCAGCTGTTCTAAAAAAAAAGCTTTAGCTGGGCCAAGGGGTCTGTCACCTAAGACACATTTCAAGTAGGAGTGTGGGGGTAGTCCATATGACCAACTGTCCCACCTGTGACACCCCATACCACTCCATTAAGTCTAAATGAGAGATCTGCAGTGAAGACTTGTAGATCACTGCTATACCTCCCACTATTGTACTCTCACGATTTATGATCTCTATTAAAAATCCATCAGGAATCAGGTAATGAAAGGACGCTTGGGAGCTGTTTGTAAACCATGTCTCTGTTACAAACAAAATCTCAGGAGCATGCTTCTCAGTGAAATCATGGAGTTCTGTGCCATGAGCAACTGCCGACCTGGCATTAATCAAGGCAGCCTTAATGCTCCACTCATGCCAGGTATCGAGAGCTGTCCTTCATCCCCTCTCAAAATCCCCAATGTGCGCACTTTATTGAGCGCACAGAGAGAAAAATGACCCTCGTCATCATTCATAGCTCGTGGAGCTAAACTCTTGTATTGGTAAATCATCATGAAAGCACTCAATTATAGGGAGGGCATCGGTAAATACCTATAAGGCAGCCAAGAAACAAGTCTATCTCCCAACCGGCAGCGTATCTGGCCGACACTGGTTGCAAACAGGCTTCGTGTCAGCGGGCCTGTCATGCCTGTGGCGCGATGTACTGACGCTGCAAGGTGTGCGCCCGCCCGATGGAAAAAGAAATCGCACGCCGGGTCGCTGATGCAGGCAAAAAACGTTCTAATGGACACAAGAGTTACAGATACCAGTAATCGCTAGTTGCAGGAAGTTCCCTGAGCAACTGCAAGGGTAGGGGAACCTGAGAGCAGAGGGGGAGAAAGAGAGAGAGAGTTAGAGAGACAACCAGAGAGGGGGGAAGAGGGAGGATGAGAGAGTGGAGTAGGGTGGAACTCGAGTCTGAGGGAAAGAAAAAGTAAGTAAAGTGTTCTTGTATAGCACATTCTACCATTTGTTATTGGCATTGCTGCAAATGGCTGTGTAAAGAAAGTGGATGGGGTGTTAGTGAATAAGCGGGAGAGGCAGATGCAAAACTAGTGCCGTTGATGGTTTGCAGAATGAAGTACCCAGGACCTGTGTGCTGGTATGCTTCTATGGGTTTGGCAGAGAGCCTTCAGGAATGTTATCCGGAGAGCCTTCAGGAATGTTATCCGGAAGGGAGAGCCCAAGGTTTTAGAGGCTAAAGGTCATTTGAAAATGTCACCAGCTGTTGTGGAGGAGTGTAACAGTATTAGGGGGCAAGCTTAGTCATAGGTCCATAGGGTACATGTGGTGTTGACTAGGCCTATGGGGGTTGTGAGTGTATAATGTAAGGTGGTAGGGGAACCTTAGAGGGGAGTTGGTCAGTTGAGGGGAGGAGATAAATGGGGGTGGGGGGTGAGTAGTGGGGAGAGTAAACGGACGTTGCATGCCATCCCCGAATGAGGTATGTGTACATTGGGTGTACCTGTCCTCACTGATTCAATACTGCAATCACTTTTGAGCAGTTTGTGATTTAAACCTTCCCAGGGACCCCATGCATTAGTGATAAATCCTAATCATGAGGTGAAGAAACAACCATCAACTATGATTGGTTTTATGGTAGCCTCTTTATTATTTTTGTGGCTAATCTTGTAAGTTTTTCTTAAAAAGAGATCAAGTGTTCAGGTTAAAAGAGACAACACAGAGAAACACCATGATTTTAACATGACATAGCTAGGTCAAAAACAGGTCAACAGCTGTGTGTATAAGCAAAGGTAAAGGTGAACAATGCAAAAGGTGCAATTCTTCTCAGGTCTGTACAATCAATATGCAATGACTCCTTGTGATTGTCATAATTGAACTCGAGGTATACACAATATTACTTCATAAAGGTTACAATCTTATAGTTTCAATGCTGTGAAGTATTGTGTTCAATTACTGTTTTTTTCAATACATTCAAACAGACCAGTAGAGTTAAGAAAACAAAGTCCTTTTTGATGTGGGGCATAGATATTTAGCCCTAACCGGGCTATTGTGGACAGAGGCAATCGTATCTGTCTATGTGGAAATGGTAAGAAAGAATGGTCAGCTGTGGCTGATCCCCGACCAAGAGAGACTGGTCCGACGTCTATTAAACAGTGAAGAGAATTCAGTGTGGTCCTTAGATGTGGTATTTAGTCAATTTCCCACGAGGATCACTGACGTTTCGATTGTTCTAATTCACAATCTTCTTCTGGGGCCTTATATATGCAGGTCTCCCTGTCCCGGAAGCTGGGTGGAAACTCCTGTGCTTCCAGAGATTAGTAGGGGTTGTAGGCATAGGCTGTGCAATGGTGTCACAGTCTGAGCAGGCTGCAAAAAATATCCATGTGGTTGCCTAAGTATACGGGTCGATATTGAATAAGCAACCCTGTGTAGAGCTTCATGTGAATGAGGCTGGGGCAGCTTCGCCGAGCGCTGTGAATGAGGTGGCATGTGCTTTCTGGTGAAGTGAACAAACAGTGATGGTCATTCCATTTGGTTTTGCTTGTGCAATATGTTTGGCAGCAGGATGCATAAGGGTTTCTTGTAATTTCTATAGTTTAAAGGGCACGTTCCGTGCATCGAGGTTGAGGCAAGTACTTGTATAAGTGGGTTAGTTCTGACAGTTTTGGGTCTGCTTCTATATGGAGATATTTCAGAAGGGATTTCTATAGTTAGGTTGCTAGGAGGGAGAATGAGGACCAAATATGTTGTTTCTGGTTGCGGTGCGGATACTATGTCGTTGCAGAATCACTGTGTTCTTGATAGTGTGTAGTGTAAAGACCCTGTTGTGGTAGACACAGTGAGTGGTAACTCGGGTTCTGAAGTGGATCCTCTTGTTTGGAGCTAGTGGAAAGCGAGGTGTGCAGATGTGATTTGTACATGTATTCTCAATTTTAGGAGTCATCTGGCTAGTCGCTGCCACACATTTCACTCTCTGGCATAGTCAAATCTCAAAAACACCAGAGAAATAACTGCCATGTTTCTGTGCGTACAGGTTAGGGCATGCATGATAGTATTGATAGTCTGTATGGTGCAGAGTTGGAAACAGCAGATCATCTTACAATGGCTTTATGTCAGGATTCCAGGAACCGGTGCGCCCAGATCATCTCAAGCTGGGATATTTAGATCGGTTCCTAAGTATAATATGGGCTCACATACAGGACAGCACCGCTTCCTAGCCAGTCACAAAAACACCCAACAATGTTTAATGCACCCACACCCTCATAGCCTTCGGAAATTAGGCAGACTCAGGGGCAGGGCATGCTATGTAAGAAACTGGAGGTTGCCATTGAGACTATGGCGTTGCGCTCCCTACTCCGAGAATCACGCAACTCGTCGATCATGTGATTCATAGTATTTAGGCACCTCCCAGTCTTCACTCTGGTGCTTCTGATTTACGAAGTGCGTCTTTTTTCTTGTTTGCTCTCAAATTACCTTGTCTTAACTACCATGTTGCTGAACCTCAGATCGTGTTTTGACCTTGCTTTTCGGCCATTCCTTGACTGCTTTCACAGTGCTACGGATTTGTCTTGTCTACACCACGCTGACTCGGAACGCTGCTCTTGGACTGCCTTTTCCTCCCGTTTTACTCGCCATCCTGTTACCGACCTATTTCTGTCCAGATTCCTTGTTCAACGTACTGTGAAGCAATATTCTGTTCGAACTCCACTCCTTATGCGCATGGACTAGAGACTCCCTGATGCGCCCGTGGAAACTTGTTAGGCGTCCTCGTGCCGTCGGGCTAGGTGGCATCACGTTGGACCAGAGAACCTACCACTGCACATTATAGGCGTCCTCGTTCCCTCTGGGTTGGTGTTCACTGGATTATTGCTTCCTTGACATCTATCAACTGCTCAGCTACAAACACTGATCCAACACAATCTGGAATTGCCCGCCGTCTTTGGACATCACATCACACTATACATGGTAAGACATTATATCCCCGCTTGTCACATTTCAGGCCCTTAAGTCCCTGTTTACAATGTTCTTGGTACCATATTCCTGAATATATATGTATCTTGCAGGTACACCAGTAGTTCCAGGGTATTCCCAGAGAAGACCCACGCTTCTAGAACACGTCCTCATTCTTGCCCAGGTTAGCCCCTCTTTGAGGTTAACTTGTTGCTTGTATCATTGATGTAATTTCTGTTGTTCTTTTGACAGCCTGGTGTTCGTGCTGTGTCCCTTCTTCCAAGGAATTGATCTCTCTGTAGGTTATTCATATATTCAAAGAGGTACATTGTTGGGAAGAATGTGTCCCCTGCACTACGGGCTCAAGTACATCCAAGGTTTTGGTTCCTCGCGTATAAGGCATATTCTGACACTTTATCCTATGGCTCTAATGTAAGGTCATTGTCCAATGTGGTTCAAAGGTTGTTCACAGTAGAGGTAGGTGGGAAAATGCCCACTTCATCCAGCCAGGGGTCTGCCGCAGGGTTAAGTGGTATTGCGTCACAAATCATGAGTTCTGTTTTGGATGGGTTGAGATACGTCTTGAGGTCATCCAAGAGTCCTTGTGTGCATGTGTTGTTTGTGGTGAGTTTCTAAACAGACTGTATGTTATCTGTGAAGGTTAATCATGTGAGGCATGTGTTGCTAATGAGAGTCGAAGATATGTTGACAAAAAGAGATTGGAGCCTTGGGAAACGCTGCATGTCAGGTTTCAAGGAGGTAATCTAAAAAAGGCTATGATTGTTGTTTCTGTTTTCTTGGTCAGGAAGGATATGATCCAGTGTAGGGTAATTATTTTTTCATCCCATGATCTATACTCTTCTTAGAAGGATCTTGGGACTAGTGGTGTCAAATGTGTCAGAAATGTCCAAAAGAATGTGTGCACCTGGTGGACTCGCTGGCTACGTTCTTTATCATGTTCCAAATATAGCAAAGTATGAATTCTGCTCCACTTATTGGCCTGAATCCGTGCTGTGATTCATAGAGAAGTTTGTCCCTAAATATTCTCAAAACTGTTGGTAAATTAATTTCTCAAGTAATTTGCAGATGAAGTGTGTTCGAGATTGGGCTGTGGTTGACTCGGTCATTTTGGTCACCAGGAGCTTTCTACAATTGCTGTTGGTACTTTTATTCAGCGAAGAACTTTCTGGCATTTTGCTACTGGGCTGTATTTCTGGACTAGGTGGCTATTTCATCTCTAGTATGGTGCAGAGAGCCAAAGACAAATTGTAGACATTTGTGATTAAGTACCATATGGGATCCTGATAGTTTACTCCCTACAAGCAGGACAACACTCCCAACAAAACAAAAACTGACTAACATATGAAAATGGGTCTGCCCCTTTATGTTCACTGTACTCTCAAGTGATATATCCACACCATTGGTTTGAGCAGCCTGTTCCACTTAAAGTACCTCTGGTAGAGTACTGCCTGATCTGTGGAAAAGGCCTATAAATGTACTTATTTTCATATACACCAATTGCTACTTCAACAACAAAATAAGTTTGGATTACAAGAAAAACAATCCATTACTCACCTAAAAATAAAACCAGCTGGGAACGAGAGCCATATTTTGTTTTACCCCCTAAAAATCCCTTTACTTTAAAATTCCCAGAAAAGGATTAAAATACTCTGCCCTGAAATTGTAATCAGGAATACTGGCTACCATTCGACAGATCAGGTTATTTGGCCTGGTTTGCTTTCACACAAGGGGGTCTCATACTTTTGGCACATTTATTTTTCTCCTCATTTACTCCCTTGTTCGGACCTGCCTCTTAAAACTTTTCAAAATATGCCTTTTCTGGCCACCAAAATTCATACACTTTTTATCAGCTTGGTTACTAACTGTCCATCTTTCCTGGACTCCCTGCATATGCTCTTTCTCTGCTCCAACCCAATTTCCGACACTTTTCCACTTCCCTCCATCACCGACTTCCTTCTCTTTGTTCCCCAGTACACGTGTGCTTCCTCATGTTTCCACTCTTTCGCCTTGCTTACCCCCAAGTTGAGGAACTCTTTCCCACTAACTATTTGCTCTGTCATATGACTGTTTTCTTCTATGTCCTTCTTAATCAGTCTTATTTGATCTCCACATCACATGCATGTCTACATGTTGTTGCTAGTATATGTATTGTAAATTCTTCTCATTAATTTTGCATCATTCTTTGCAGTTCACTGGTAAATTCAGAGCCTGCATCAACTTTGCATACTTGGACAAACTATTCTACTTCTACTGAGCTGCTTTTATGTGCCAGCCTTCTAAATCGGGCTCAGTAAGAATACTTATGACAATAGTAGTTACCAAAGTGTCCTAAAGCATGCACACACTGCTACCAAAGGGACATTTATTCACTTTCCAGTTCCACACAGAATCACAGCACTAGATAAACTTCACCAATACTAAAAATATTTTCTATTTAGAATTATCAATAGAGCAGAGTTAAACAGAGCATGGCTCATCCGAGTTCGCTGTCAGCAGTGAGCTCCAAGATTTATGGGGTGCTGCCAAGAATAGACTGCGAAAGTGATACGCATTGAAAATGGAAACTTGTTTTCACAAGATTTAGGTGCGTAAAAAGGACTGATAGGCACCTTATCTGGAGGACTGCATGTAACTTTAACCATTCAGCATTCCAAAATGTCTGTTTTGCTGCTACTTGATTATCAACACAGGTACTTAAGAGAAATCCCTGTAGCTCTCAGAATTCTGCAACATAGATAAACACATTCTTTCAGAACCCTTGCCGATTTTTCTTTGACCTGTTTCTTTAGTTCATATAGAGGGTTCTCGGGGGATCTAAATTCTACACACATACCGGTCAAAATGCCATTTTACTATGGTTGATTACAATGAAATCCCCAATTCATAGCTAATAACTTCCATCAGGATGCGATTAGGAAGATGTAGGACGTTCCTTCATAAGAAGCCTTCCAGTGTATTCAAGGTAGCAGCTGGAGAAATCTTAGCTTTATAATAATAATGATTGAAATGAAATGTACAAATATTATTGTTGATTCTCTTTAGCTGAGCAACATACAAGGTTTTAGTTTTAATTATCCGGGATTCAGATTGAGCATTGAAGTTTGATTTAATAGAGAACCCAGATTTTTCAGATGTTCGAGTAGTTCTAAATTATTCTCTCCAATACTCCAACAGAAGTTGAGGACCTTCCTTATCTGAGTAAGCCAAATAATTTTAGATTCTGATTTATCGATAACCAGGTGGTTTGCCAAGGCGTACCCATAAAATTGTGTTGACAAACGTTGCGGGACGATGGGCGTGGAATCCAGAATAATGATTTCAGCGTAGGCCAGCTATTATATAATTTTGCTGACTAAAATGCGGCAGTAAAGATTTGGCTTATGTTTTAGACTCATCGAAGTCTGATGAATAGAGGTTAAATAGGAACGGTGCGAGAACGCAACCCTGCCTAAATACTCTAGAAATTGGAATTTCTTAAGATAAACTTCCTTTATTGTATAGTCGGGCTTAGGCATGCAAGTTCGAGTGTATCGCCACCACGATATAAAACACTTGACTAGAAAGGCAAGTTAAGTTTGTCACATAATTTTGTTCTGTTTATGGTATCAAAAGTTGTGGTGAAGTCAATACATGAGGCATAGACAGGAGGGAATTCTTCAAATCGGCCTGCTTCTGCAGTTTATCACAAACTCATTTAAAATAGTGTTTTGATTTTTAAAGAAGCTGGTTTCAAATACTTTCAACCTCCTCTCCTTAGAGGCCCAGGATTCGAGCTCACGCAGTACCACATTTGCAAAAATGTTGCTCCCCACATCTAACAGGGCGGTAGGTCGATCATTTTTAGGATTCAGCCAGTCCCCGTCTTGCATATGGAACAATGTGCGAGAGGTGCCATGACTCCGGAAAATTTTAAGCCTTAATAATTTGGCCTAAGAGTAGTACAAAGAATGTTTGCCCCTAGTTCTCTATTTCCTTTTAAGGTTGTATTTGCCAGCCCATCAAGGATGCCTGCTCTACATGATTTAGCTTTTCTAGTGAAGAATTCAATGTCCTTCTCGTCATATGTTAATGCCCATGATTTGAATTACCCTTAATATAGGTTTCCTTTTGATTAGCTGGGAAATCATCGAGTTCCTTAAAATATTATTTCCATTAGCCATCATCTATCGTATTTATTAAATATGGCTCTTGACTGACAGTCGTCAGTGATAATCCTCCAGAAATTAACTGACTTGTTCTTATTTAGTATCCTTAACATTTCCTCAGTCTTCTTGAAAAATGCTAAACCAGTATGCCTTTAACCAATTCTTGAATAATGTTTTATAATACATAGCTTAACTTCAAGATTATGAATTTTCGTAATGGATCTCAAAATTCCATCTCAACTCACCTTTTCTCTCTCCTGTATTGATGGGTCATTTGTCACCACAGTTTCATCCCATTTTGACGATCTTCAATACAAAAGGCCCGCACTGACTGGTGCGATCCACTAAAAGGTTGAGAAGTAAGTAGGGCAGCAGTTACCCATTTGTATTCGTTTGGGCAGTGAATCAAAGTAGAGAGGTCTCTTAAAAAATATTTGTGGTGACTGGATTCCACCTCAAATGGCTGCCACTCTTGTTTACCGTGAGGCACACTAGTCCAACGCGGGAAGCTACTACCTTGCTAGGGATACTGAACAGGGCTGATAGCGGATTATAATCCCTCTATAAATCTGGGAAAATTGGTAATTCTTCACAGAGAGAGAAAGAAAAAGAAAGTAGGGAACCAATACAAAATCCATGGTTGAAAAACCACATCCACGAGACCAAGTGGTCTAGCACTGAATGTCACCAGATATTTGCCATTTAATCTACAAAGCTCCCAAGTATTGAACGATTCCAACCACATCAGGCCAGAGGCATTCGCTTTCCTGGCTCTACAGTAGAGTTCTGCACTAAAAAAGTCAGGGCAGGCAGGCAGAATTAAATTAACCACTCAAAATTAAGATTGGACTACCACCCTTTCCCATTCACAATTGCAGGGCTTCAGCAACAGTGATAATGAAATCCTCAAGCTTTTGTTGCATAGAGTTACAATATACATTGATTAGCAAACAATCTGTGAGGTATAAATGTGCAAGATTTCGGAGCTTTGGTAGAAGCACTCCCCTAAAGGAATTGTCTAGCAATGCCACTGTGCCTCCTAAATTATTTTGAATCACTGTTAGGATTCCTCCTAAAGGACGACCACGACTGCCGTTAGCATATATTTAAAAAACACATTAAATCCATAAAGGATCAGTGGAATATCTGGCCAGACTTCTTGTAAGAATGTTACCTTTTAATTTGTAAATGTAGGTATACGAGGATCATCATTAAGAATATTGTTGAAACCCAGTGGATATCAACAGAGTGCTATTAAATCATAATTACTAAAGATGACAAACTGTTGAATCCCTACTCATCCCCTAGTGTTGGAGGATATTGGGTAGCCAAGAACAATCATAATGATCACCAACTCATAACATAAGCAGTGTTGCATAGCAATTCGCTATGCAATTCTGTAGGTTTGCTAATTAAATTGACACTTGTGTAGCAAAACTAGCTAGCTTTAAGTTACCCTGTTCAATGAAAGCACAGCTCACCCTGCATTAGTCTCTTGCCCCTAGGGCTCTCTCTTCGCCCTCTTTTCTCTGTGCAAGTTCAAAGGGGCTAATGGAGAGAGAGACTGCAGCAGTATTCATCTCCTCCACTATGAAGTGGGGGAGTGCTAGGCAAGATTTTCTTTTCTTTTTCAGTATATTGCAAACCAGAAGTAAATTAGGAGGATACTTTTACTAAGCTATCTCAGTCTGGCAAAGACCAGTATACGCTAACTTATTTTTTTAAAAGACAGTCCTTCAATTCCAGTCCTAAAATGTAAACTGTTACATAATGCACAATTACGTATTGCTACTGTAAAATAATGCATTGCCTCCATGCTTTACAGTAAGGTTTAGGTTAGTGTATCTAAATCGCATAGTGTCAACTATATTTCATTTTGTTGGGGAAGATGTATAATATTGACAACTGAACACTTTTGAAAATGTACATGATCATATAGCCAAATGCTTTTAATGGTAAATCGAGTTCTGTGACCTGTGAGTTGCATTCATCTGTGCAACCCATGAGCTGATCTCATACTTGTCATTCTATCTTATCACCCTGTTGCTTCATACCAGCTACACTGAAAGTGAGATGGCCATAAACTACAATATTCCACCCAGTTTGGAGAGGTCTCTGCCTGCTACTCCATCCAATCTGCTTAGTCTCTTACTTTCTTTCCTCTTACATAATGAATGCACAAAGCTAACTAGATGTTTACACGAAGTAGTGATTAATAGTTCCATCCAGTCTGTACATCTGCAGATCAACTGCAATACTATGCAGTGTAGTAAGTGCCTCAGTGTCACAGAATTCCCCCATTCTCACCTGGGAGCGATCTTTGCAGGATTTCTTGGGCTGAGTCTTCTTACGCACGGACCTGGTCTTATATAAGCCCGCGCAAGCCTCTTCAGGCTCCAGCGTGCGTTCAAAGCTCCAGGATTCAGACACTCTGGGATCCAGGAACAAAGAAGGTAAGCACACAGCAAACAAGTCCGGGAAACAAGGAGGAAGGAAGAGGGTAATGGGAATGGAATTAGGAGGTCCAGGAACGAGGACAACAGTGTAGCGAACTACGGAGCACACGTCTAGTCGCTGCTTGCAGTAGCATTGAGTCGCGCGGGGGCGCGGCCTATTTGTTAATACGCTGCGTCTGACGAAAGGACAAGGAAGATGTTGCACGTTAGACGGCCATGTTGGGAGTATCAAGGAGTACAAGATGCATTGTGACAAGGACCATGAGGTCCAAAAGGGGCGTGTTCTGTGGATCATGACACTCGGTTATAGAAGGGATCCTATTCAGTGCCGAGTCCTGTAAGATATGCAAGGGAATCGGATCCAGAGGAGAGGCCAATTTAAGTTTAAGAAGCGCTTCTACAACCACGTTATCTGAGATGGGAGCAAACTGAAACATGTTGGACAGTAAAAAGATTCAGTGATCTTGAGCATGGTGAGTCTCTCAGCACAAATGTCATCTCTGATGATGCAAATTTTATTTTGAAAGAATGAGGTTATAAGATCGCATTGCTATTGGGAGCGAGAGGACACAGCAGGGAGTTGGACAGGCGTAGTAAGATCTTTAGAAGAGCATGGGGCATTGAGTATTCGATTAGCGTAATGCTGAGATTTAGCAGATTTGACTGCCTTCTGATAGTGGTTTCTAGCATATACATATGCCAATTTGGTTTCAGGGTTAGATAGTAACTGCCATTTCTGCTCTGAGCAGCAGCATTTTTGTTTCAGTAGCCGCAATGCTGCAGAGTACCAGGGGGCAGAGGGCACGCTGTGTGACAGACGAAGATGAAGTGGGGCGAAGGCCTCTGCTGAATCTGTGAAGGCTGCAACCAGAGCAAACAGGCATTCAAGCCATTAGTTCTGTGATGTAAGATGGATTCAGAGACAGCACGGAAGAGCTTGTCAATAGGGACCTGAGACTAAATTTGTTGTAGTTTCAGAAGGGGAGGGGCTTTACTTTTGGGGCAGGGGAAACAGAATGAGAAGGTGGTCAGACCATAACATAGGCAGTGGCTCAAAAACCTGCAGACCAGAGATATTTGAAAATATGACATCCAGTTGATTACCCCCGATATGAGTAGGTCCACAATTGTGAAGGAGAAAACCAGAGTCAGTCAGGGAGGTCACAAGGCCTTGAAAATGGGGGTCAAGGGGCAACTGAAGATGCAGGTTAAAATAGCCTAATAACACTAGATTGGAATAGGTCATGGCGAGGTCCGCAAAGGTTTGAGTAAAGTCTGCCACAAACTGGTCGGATACATAGCCCAGTGGGCGATATACCACCAGGAAGTAAGCTTTACATACAGGGGAAACCTCAAGTTTAGTGAGGAGCAGTTCACATGGAAGGTTGTGAACAAAAAGGTACTAGTTGGCAGTTGTAATGTTTTACAGCTATGAGTGCAAAGCCTGCACCAGACTAGGGGGAGATCGATCACATTGCACTATGTCAGTTTCCCATAAATTGAATATTTTTTATATACTACTGTCTATGGGTAGTTCTTATCCTACTGTGTGTGCTCATCCAAAACTTCAGCTGACCCCCCACTACTCTTGAGACTTTGCCTTGGCTGCTCTCCAAGTTACCTTGAATTGTCCTGGCTAACTTCGCAGAAGTGTTCCCTGTTTCAAAAACAAGGGTGGCCTCCTAAACATCCGTTCACCAGAGCAGAGCTTAGAAATTGATTCTACCAGGTGGTATGAACATGCCCATGCAGCCTAGACTCCTCTCCCTCTCACTCACTGTGGAGGTCCATGTGTGGGGACCACCGAGGCACATCTACACCATTGCTGAAATCAAGATGAATGCCTTGCCCCATTTACACGGAACGCAAGCAGGCTTTGCAGCACTCGGTTCATTAGTGGCAGGCTACATTCTGAAGGATTTCATCTTTTTCGATTATTTGTTTACATTTTGGAGCTCAGGCCCGTGGGGCAACAGCCCAGCCAGCCTGTAGGGCAATGACCCCTTTGCCCCCCTTGCTAGTCCGCCCCCGACAGCTAACCCATTTTCTCCCCTCGAACACTTCACCTTCGTAACTTAGCGGAATGCACAGGCTCATTGCACACACTCTGCACTCACATACAACACAAACACTATTGCACAACACCTCTGCTAGGATGAAGCTACCTTTAACAACAAAAATTCAGACTATAGCTTCTCAAATAATTCTCTAGCTCCTTAAACACTATCCACCTGTTTAGCTAATAGTTTACCTCTGCTGCACCCATCCACACACCATTCAGACATGGGTGACTAGCAGTGGGGTGGCCACTCTCACATAACTTTAATGGCTGATACACACATGCATAATCGCACCTCCCAATTCTCCCAAATGTCCCTCAGAAGGCGTTCAACCAACAGCGTGTTAGGACCATAATTAGGGTGAAATTTGCTATACAAATGACAAAAATGAATGAATGTGCAGAAGCCAAACTATTAGCATTCCTGATTTGTCAAATAATGATTTTCATGTACAGTACACAAATACATTATTTCCATTTACTGGTTAGTGATTTGTAAGAACAATAGAAAAATAGTATCGGTAACTATGCTTAATAAACTCACTAGATATCAAATGTTGATTACTGCCAAGCAAAGAGGGCGCCACTGATGGCATAGCAAAGCTCCCTCTGTTAGGAACCCAAAACATTAGGAAGTGCAAGATAAACTGTGTATACTTTAACCCGTTCGGCAATAGTGTTACGAAGGTAAAGCAGAATGTGGCTCACTTTACCAAATGGGTGCAGTGCTGCTCAGGAACATACCCCTCTCTGCTTCTGAAATTGACATGGGGCAAACGAGAGGTGGCGGGCACTCCGGGGTCTTGCAAGTGAACCACAACCCAACGATAGCAGTCAACACCGAGTAATACCAGTGGAATCGTCACCTGGCTGACCCGTCGGACGTTTTGATTTCAAAGCCACATGCGATCAGTGCCAGGTACAAGAAGTACTTTAATAACGCGCGCGCCAGTTCGGGACTGCCATCTGCCGGTCACAAGTCACCGTGGGAAAGGGTTCGTCTTGCATGACGAAGACACAGAAAACGGACTTCCGTTTTGTTCTCGCAGAAGCCCGCGCTTGTCAGCTTTTCCAGCAAAACAGCCAACCCCCGTTTTCTGGCGGGCACGCGGCAATTAGACCTGTTCCGAAGCTGGGCAATGACGTAACTCTCTGTCTGTAAGAGCAAGCCGAGCGGTGACGGTTATTCGCACGAGTAAAGTACGTGGCGCTGTCGCTGAGGTTTGACATGTTCTACACCCAGCAAATATTTCCTAGCCCTTAATCCTAAAAGAAAACAACGGAATCCGTAGCTATTTGGGCTCATTTTAAAACGGTTATTAAAGGCTTCTCTTGTCACGTAAATGCGTTGTCTAAGAATAAACACTGTTTTGGGGGAGGGATTACGGAAAAAGTATATACGTTGTTTAAGACAATATAATATGATCGGGGACAATACGTACTGGGGGAGGATTCCACATTTCAAACTACAGGAAGCTGTATAATGTGTTGTGTTGTGTTTAAGGGGAAAGTAGTGTACCTTTTCAATTGCGTTGTTCACTAGACACAGTTTCAATACATTGCGAGGGCAGTACCTTAAAAAAAAGCAAAATATTAGGCATGGTTCCCAACCTTTTTTTGTCACCAAGGCGGGAGAAAACGCCCGATTTTTTTTTTTGGCGGGTGAGAGGCCCATAGAAGTGAATTGGCGAATGAGGGACTTGGCGGGTGATTCGTCTGCTTTCAAGGCGGGTGACACCCCGTGACCCGCCAAAAGCGGGTGAGTTGAGAGCTATGTATTAGGTGCACAAATAATATAATGGAACATGCGATAACCAAAATAAACCACCATAACCTGTTGCAGTTGGTCTCCAGCCAAATGAAAAGAAAATCATTGAAGCACAGATCACAACAGTGAAAATTTGCACTCCTGTCACATCCATACATGCCATCCCACCCGATTTAGGCCAAAACGTTGGCATGTATGCACATCTCTCCTGCAGCTTGCTGCAACACTAAACGGAACAAAGAACTCTAGCACAGCATAGCTCTCAACTCTCACGCTTTTGGCGGGTGTCACCCGCCTTGTAAACAGCTGACTCACCCGCCAAGCCTCCAGCACGCCCATTCATTTCAATGGGCGTCTCACCCGCCAAAACTAAAATCGGGTGTTTTCACCCGCCTTCGCGACCCAAATGGTTGAGAGCTATGGCACAGCCACTGGGTTTCGGTAGTTCCACCATCTGGCACACAGGGGTAATCGGGCAGAGAGAAAAAGATGTGAGCTTGTTCGCTTACTCTGCCCATTGCAGCTTTCCTACTCATTTGAGGAGTCACCTCTTTGTCCTGTCAGTAGCCCTGCTCAAGTCCTGCCCCACAATGCTGCAGCCTGTTGAGGGTCACCTCACTGCCTATGAATACAGATTTTCCATACTACCCTTACAGAAAGTCATGATTCTACTAAAGACACAGAGGCGAAGGATTATGTCCAACTCAACTCTACTTCTCGAGCAGCAAAGTTAAAACAATTTAACAAACAAAATTCAAGGGAAAAACTACAATATCCAGTACAACAAAGTGTTGAAGTTCGAACTTGATTGGTTGTTAACTTCACGTGTAAGCTCTCCTCTTTCTTTGGCTGTCTCTACGATAATGAACTGCGTGCCCCAACCGGTAGATTCTAAGATTTCGATCCGCGTGTAGCCTGCTGCCTCAAGATCCCGACGGCTGGAATTCCGTACCTGCAGGGAGACAGCTGCTTTTCGATTTGGTGGACCACAGCCTTCTGACCACACCTAACCACCTCAGCCTCATTCTCACCTAAAGCAGTCAAATGGATCCAATCGTTCCTCTCTAACAGATCCATGAGGGTCTTCTCTGCCACAGCTTCTGCAGCTCCCTCGCCTGTTACCTGCAGAGTGCCACAAGGCTCATGTGTCTCCCCAATGCTGTATAACATCTTTACAAAGATGCCGTTTGACCACCTAGATGACATGGAAGTCCCCTATACAAACTAGGCTGACGATACGCAAATTCTCATCACTCTCTCAAGGTCATATGAGAATGATTCTGTCCGACTAAATGAAATATATAGCAAAATCCAAGATTGGATGGCCAAGCACAGTCTTTGTCCAAATGATGACAAAACCGAGCTCCTAGTCATTGGCTCTAGGCAACACCTCAACAAACTGAACCCGCATTACAAGTCCTTCAACATCGATG
The DNA here is from genome assembly GCF_040938575.1 of Ambystoma mexicanum. Taxonomy (NCBI): domain Eukaryota; kingdom Metazoa; phylum Chordata; class Amphibia; order Caudata; family Ambystomatidae; genus Ambystoma; species Ambystoma mexicanum. Next base: position 994,779,304 of record NC_090927.1, read on the forward strand.
GTAATCTCATTGATGTGTCCAAAGATGCCAAAACGCTTGGAATCTACCTCGACTCAACCCTCTCCTATCGAGACAGGTTAACGCAACAGCATCCTCTACGGCTTACACCACCAAACTAATAAATGCTTGCAGACCATTTTTATCTACCCCGAGCTGCTTCACACTGGCCAGAGCTCTGATACTTTCCAAATTGGACTACTGCAACACCCTATATATGAGCACAAGCAAACAAAACCTTCACAAACTCCAAGTAATGCAAAACAACACCCTCTGTGCAGCACTAAATATACCATGGTCAGACCACATCTCCCAAGCCAGACACAATATCAAATGGCTTCCCATACAAGACAGAATCACCTTCAGAACACTAATGATCATTCACAAATGCCTTTCCAATGCGGCCCCCAAATACCTTGCTGATACATTCTTTAGAAAAAACCTCCACTAGACCAACCAGAACCATCTATACTCAGCCTCACTATTCTCAAGTTCAAGTTGCAAAACTCAGGTGGCTCCAGTTTCCCTGTCCTGGCAGCAAAAACGCAGAACGTGCTGCCCCCAGTTCTAAGGGATGAACCTTCCTTTCCGGCCTTCCGATTCAAAGTCAAATCCTGGCTCCTTTCACTAAGCCCATGATTTTGCACCCCACATTAGCCATATTCTATATACCCATCTGCTTTTGTCTATTTTCCTCTTACAAGACCTCAACCAAATAGCCTACTTGTAAATTTAATAACTGTTTCCACCTATGTATACTTTATATATATATGCTTCCACTTATGTATATTTAGTATATATGCCAGAAGGTGTCCAGCCAAAGGATCGAAAAAGGATTGAATGCCCTATTTTTCGAAACCAAAAGGACCGAAAAAAAAGGGTGGAATGCTTTTTTATTTATTTATTTATATATATTTTAGTTTAGTATGCATAAAAAAGTTTAAAAAAAAAAAGAAAACGGGGGGTTGGTGGGGAAAAAAATTCAACCCTTTTTTTCGGTCCTTTTGGTGTCGAAAAAAAAGGCATTTGATCCTTTTGTTTTCGATATTATCACCTATAACCATGCCAGAACACTGCATACTCTTATAATCGAATGTTATTACTGACATTTTCTGTAATCTAATACCATGTCTGTAACAAGGTTGTTCCACCAAGCCAAGCGCCTATATACCTCCGGGTTCAGCGTGCTATATAAGCAAATAAACTAAACTAAATTAAATGAAGGCATCAACACTGAGTGAAAACTGTTTACAGGGCCGGCAATCGCCATTTAGATAGCGGACGCGCTTCTGCTCAATGCGATCATGCATACTGCTTGCATACGTCCTCGCACTTCGCGATTGCTCGGGTGAGATAATTTTTGGCCTCTGTGTCTTTAATAGAATCATGACTTTCTGTAACATTAGTATGAAAAATCTGTATTCTATATCAGGACCAGAGGCTTGGATAATACTTGTTTAAAGCTTGCCACCAATGAGGACACCGGATTGATCGGTCTAAGGTAAAAGCCCTTACAATGCCCATTTGCTACATGCACCAGCAGACCCACCTGGGCCAGTGGCAGATGAAACTGCGCCAAAAGGCTTCTGCAAGAATATAAGCTGCAATACCCACGGTGGCCTAAACTGCTCTGTCATGTCCTCTTAAGCTACCAAGCATTTCACGGGACAAAGCTTCGGCTGCTCTGGGAATGCCGGTTAAGTCACCGATTTAATCCCATACTTCATCACCTGGTAATGTAAAATGTCACTCCTGATGGATAAAAGGATCAGTTATTGACATCTAGAGCCTTAACATCAGAAACCGTCTTACAAGAAATAAGGCATATCAACGTTGTAAGTTTGACCGATTAAGCTTTCCCTGAGAGGACTTTGTTATCCGACCAGGACTGAAACAACCGGAGGACTATGGTGACATACCACAAGCAGGAGTATTTAGGTGCTGGAGGGTTCAATAACCTACATACTAAGGGGTGTTCCCCCAACCGGGAAAACTCCTAGGTGTGCGTACTCTGTCGAAATAGCGGAACAAGCCCTATAAATCGTCCTGTAACTACATCCGTTCTAGCTTATGGCCAAATAAAAAAAAATGAACTCTGTTGTTGGGGACTTCAAGTCCCATAATTCCTTACTGGGATGAGGAAGAGGGCTCAAGAGCAATCCTGCAGAAGTGGTCAGCTTGTTAAGGCTAATGAGGCTTAAAAGGCCCCCTCAAGTGCAGGCCATTAGATGGAGCTGGAGCAGCAGCAGCAGTAGTAGCAGCAGAAGGAAAGCACATTGTTGGAAGTCCATGCAGAAGGCAAGAAGGAAAGAAGGCATGCCAGATTCCAGCTGCCTGCCCAGAGATGGTCCCTTTTCCCCTAAATCTGAAGTTCAGAGACTGCACAGCAGGAAGTGTGCAGGAGACCGTGGTTTAGAGCTTGTATGCAGCTGAGAGTCTCAGAGGCAAGGCGAGCTTCATGACGCGTTGCGAGAATGAAAGCCACTTCAAAGTGGAAGTGTCTCCGTTCGGAAGACGCCAGAACAGTGGAAGTACTGCAGCACGCAAAGGGATCGAAGACAGAAGCCGGTGAGTGTTACCGAGCGTTGGCTTCCAACAGTAGCAAAGGAAAATCACTTGCGTACGAGTGAAAGCAGTGTTAGCCCGACCGTTGCTTGTCGGACTATGAATGCAATAAAAGTAGCACTCGTGTAGAAGTGAAACGATTTGAACGGCACAAATTAGACTGTATTTGTATTTATTGAAAACAGATGAAATACTGATCATGTGTGCCTAAAAGTGAATGTTAATTGAAGAGTCATTGATAAAGGAGTAGAAAACATTGTACCACAGAATTGAAGTGACTGAACTGTTGTGACCTCCAGGCAACAAGCATTGCCCACTGCCGAGAGTGGCACACGCATTCCCCACAGCCGAGAGTGGTACAAGCATTGCCAAAGCCAAGAGCTGTGCATCTATTGTCCAGAGTCAAGGGAGCAATATCAAAAAAGGGTGAAGCTAGTTCATAGTGAATGTTCCATAAAAATGAAGCTGGTTTAAAATCTCACATTGCCAAAGCCAAAAGGAGGAAAAGTGGAATGATATCCTGAAGGGCATTTTGGTAGTTGATGTTGCAGAAAGACAAAAGTGGCAAATATGCTGTCCTTCTGGAAGGTGAATGTTCCGAAGAAGAGTCCCTTGCCTATACGAAGGTGTTGAGGAGCACTAATGTGAATATTGTCTTTTTCTGAAAAGTTGTTGAAAGGCAAAAAATTACAAACAGTCGAAGCTGTGTTAAACCTTTGGTTGTCAGTATATTCAGAACTTCAAAAGCACTGTGTGGAAAGCTATGGGGCAGGCAAGTAGACGTGCCTTGTGAATCCGTGTAGAAGTGGGCTTTGTCTGAAAGTAAACCAGGTGTAAGTAGAAATGCTGTGAAGTTATCCAGACAAAAGACACCAATTGTGATTTATGGTTTTAAAAGGAGAGCTGTGAAAAGCTGATATTAAGAAGCTGGGTTCCTTTGACATTCACAAAGTTGTGACAAAAACACCCTGACCAAGAATATCATTGTTGCTATTTGCTTGACTAAAATATCTAAGAAGAAGTGGTTTTCTTTTTGGACATTGGATTACTGCAACTTTTCTTTCGACAACTAGAAGGTGCAAAGAACTAAAGTGGAACATTGTGGTAAACCTGGATTTCCTGGTTTCTTTTTTTTTCCACAATGAAACTGAATTAAACTTAAAACCTGGGGTTGGGGAGATTACCCAGGTTACCAAAAGAGACTACATTGATTACAGGATACCATTGCTGTTGTTGTGAATTGCCATACACATATTTTCTTGTGTATTATAAGTGTCATGGTCAGAGATTCTCAGCAAGAATATTTTCTTTAGTTCTTTAGGCAGGGAAATCCTTGTCAGAGTAGGGATAGTGAGGTGTTACTTTTTGTTGTAATACTTTACTTTTCATTTTACAGCAACAAACAAAACAAACAAGGAGTCCAACACTCACTGCGATCCACCAGGCCTGTTACACAGTGTATATCAACAAAGTACATTACACAAAAAATTCAGCAGCAGTTCCACCCCTCATACTTATTCAGCCGCTTGTACATATGGCACCCGAATCTCCAGTGGCTGGGCATGTAATGGCAGAGTCAGAAGGAATGCTATCTCCATGTCTTGACAACACACCACATCCTGCAGCCACCCCTGTGTACTCGGCGGATGGCCCCTCCCCCATGCCATGGCCACTCTCCTACGAGCCACCACCAGTAGCAGGCCCGCCAGGCGTCTGGACACCTGTGGCAAGGACCTTGTGCATCCCAAGTAGCAGGCCTGCCAGGCTCCTGGAGACCCGTGGCAAGGACCTTGTGCATCCCAAAAGCACCACCATGGGATCTGGCTCCAATTCCAATCTGGCCACCGACTTCAGCTGCACCTCCAGAGCCGACAAGTCCAGCTTGGAGTCTAGCCCACCAATGTCCACCTTCAGGTCCAGAAGTATTTCCCTAATGTCCATCTCTGGGGCCAGGCCGACCCCTCCGGCAGCCGCTCCGTGGGCTCCAGTTCCCCCGCCTGGGACCGGGTTCTGGAGGAGGGTCTGCCCTCGAAGGTAACTTTCCTCTGCAGTTTGTCCGTCTTCCCCATGATGGCAACAGACGCACTTAGGCTCACTGCCAGTCAGGGGGCTAAGCAAGGGAGACCCCCGATGAGCTGGGGCCAGGCAGATAGGCAGATATAGGTAGACAGGGCCAAGTACTTGTCTTCTCACGGACCCCACCGTGGGCCACACCACCCAGCTGCCAGCCCCTCACGCAGGGCAGAGTCGTGCCACCTCTCAAAGCCACCTGGCACCCTCCATCGGCCAGCACTGCAGACCAACAGAAGTTCCTCGCTGGGGGCCAGTCCCAGGTAGCCCACTCTCCCCCTGCGCACCTGGCGGGGGGGGGGGCACCCAGCCCACCTCAGGCCAACTACACTGCACAGCTCAGGGTCCTCACCTGAGATACGGCTGCAACAGTGGTGGGAAATAAGCAGCAGGCACATCGCTCCAATAGGGACTTCCACCAAGAGGCTGTCCCCTCTCTCAAAATGATCTTACCAGGGGGGAGTCATTGGGGGTCCCTACATGCCTCTTCTCCAGGCCTGCCATCCCACTCAGTGCCACTCACAGCACGCCTCTTCCGGACTCACCCACAGCAAGTCAGCATCAGCCCCTTAGCATGGTGCTCCTTGATACCCTTAGCAAGCCCAGGCTCCCACTGCACCCCTGCACACAGATGTCTGCCAAAATTTGCCGATTCCAAGCAGTGCTGTCAAGCCCGCCAGAGGGCCCCCAAGATGTCCACAGGCTCCCAGTGCAGACCGAGGCCTGACCCAGCAGCCCTCCACTGTGCTCAGCGCAAGCCGTTGGCGTCCTACAGGCAGCCTCCTCCTCCTAATCTCTGTGGCTCGCACCATTGCCTGCGCCACGCAGAGGCCCTGCTTCAAGCACCCTGCCAGACTCACCCCGGGCCGCAGTACACCTCCAGCTGGCACATGGGCCCGCACTTCTCCTGCTCTCCACTGCCACCAGACATGGCCACACAGGCAACTTGTTTCACTTCAGGCAGCAGGCCAAGTGCTGCGCCACCAAATGCCCAGATGCCAGGATACACCAGCCCAGGACACCAACGAGGCCACAAACCCTGAGCCAGGACTCCGCTCCAGTGGCACAGCCACGCAGGACACTGCATCCTTCACAGACACCCATCTGGGCATAACACAGGGCAGGCCACTTTAAGACCTCAGAAAATGCCCGCTTTCCACACCGGGCCACATCTCTAGCAGCTATTTTAACAGGATTTTATGAGTCGACACTCAAAACTCACAAGGAGTCCGCCATCCTGGACAAGCTCTCTAGCGCCACCTCAGTGAGGTGCTACTTGAACCGTATGATTCAATAAAATGTCAAACTTTCAGAAATCATTTAAAAGTTGTCTGCCTCACATGTCTGACTCCTCACACATGTTAATCGGCCACGCTCTGAGTTCTTACTGACACTCAGTCATGAGACAAGGTGGATTTTTTGGGATCCCAATGCGCATCCCTCTTTATTTATAAAACATTTCAACTTTAATTACTAGACATTTGTTCCCTTATTACTATTTACCCCCTTCTAAATTCCCCCTGGCATGAGTTCTTTCTAAAGGGATCTACTCAATCAGCCCACCCTTCCTTAGAGGGGTCCCAGGGAGGTCCATAGGGCAAGACTTGTGGAACAGACCCCCACCATACACCTGGCACAACGGAGGTCAGAAGATGGCCTCCATGAGCATTCCCACCCCCTAGGTGGCATCAGGCAGGCCATGACTTTCCGTCCTGCTCTGCCTCACCCCAGGGTCCTAACCCCTTCTGCTCCTACTTAACAATACCACGTTATTCCTCATCTCTTCCCCTACAATTATACCCTAAACCTTCTAATAACTATGAACAGGAACATGCACTATTTATACAACAACTATAACTGCCCTACACAAAACTAACGTACCATATCTATGGTCTTAATTATATAAGCACATACAAAATGCATGTATATACATACACAATCAACACTAACAAAGAACATGGAATACATATTATTTAACACAGGAGTGACTAGTGCAGTCAGCCACCCTTTCTTAGTACCTTTCCACTTTGGCTATTTTGGGGTCTGTTCTCAAACGGATCCGCTCTTATCTTTTGCAATACACTTAATTCTGTTACTTCGGCTGGACACTCTTCTTCACTTCGTCTTCGGTATGGTGTCCCCCAAGGTTCGGTACTGGGCCCTCTTCTTATTTCTCTCTACCCAATCCTCTCTCTGCTCTTATCTCCTCTTTTCACCTTTACACTGATTACACCCAGATCTTTCTCTCTTTTTCTTCTTTTGAGTTGTTTCTACATTCTACTGTCTCAAACTGTCTCTTAGCTGTTCAGAACTGGATGGCATCTCATGTCCTACATCTCAATCCCTCAAAAACGGAGGTTCTGTTCTTTCTCTCTTCTACTCTCTCCCACCCCAACAAAACCCCTCTCTTCTTTCCTCCATCCACACTTTCCATTTCTTTCTCAGCGCGCAACCTGGGCATTATCTTTGATCCTTATCACCCCCCCACCCCTTCATATCACCTCTATCGCTGGCTCCTGCCGCTATGCTCACTTTAACATTCGTCGTGCTCGTACTTATCTTTCCTTTCACGCCACTAAAGCTTTTTCTCTTGTCTTTTCTTGTATCGACTACTGCTCATCTTTATTACTTGGTCTCCCTGCTGGTCATCTTTTCCCTCTTTGTTCTATTTATAACTTTTTTTCTACCCCCTCATTTCCCTACTACATCTTCTGTACTTTCAATTTCACTACTTCCTTTTGAATCCCGTCTTTTGTATCACTTTCTTGCGATTGTTTTTAAATTTACCCATGGCTTGGCCCCTCCTTATCTCTCCCCTCTACTTTCGTTGTATGTCCCCTCACGTCCCCTGCGATCTCAGAATCTATTTCTTTTGACTGTTCCTAAGCTCCCCTGTGCCTCATCTCATGTGTGCTCTTTTTCTCTTTTAGCTCCCAGACACTGGCACGCTCTCCCTCTTTCACTTTGTTCCTCCTCATCTCTTAGTGTTTTCCAAATTAATCATAAACTCTACCTTCTTGCGTCTCTAGTCCTTTCAAAAAAAATGTCTGCCTTACTCTGTAATCTTGCCTGTCTTGCTCTTGATTCCCTTGTACATTTTTCGGTTTAACGCGTGAATTAGCTTGCGCTCTGGGTGAATAGAGAGGTTCCTTATAGTGGTTACCATAGTCCCTTTTGTGATAACTACCAGGGTCTGTGACTTTAATGGCATGTTCAGTTTATTTTGGGTCTATTCTTCACCATTATATTGTCACCCACCTGCAGTTGAGTCAGTCGAGTACTCCATAGCACACTTTCCCACCAATTGGATTCTAGACATCTTTTAAGAACAAAGTAATTTTTTCAGTTAGGGACAGCCTTTGAGAGATGATCTAGATTGGCTCACCTGATTGGATTCAGTATTAGAGCTTTGGTAGGGCATATCCATGTACAGGATGGAGATATAGTGAGATATTCCAGCACAGATCAGTAGTGTGCTTCTTTCTATTTGTCCAGCACAATTCAGAAAACCTTGTTCAATGTCTTCATAAAACGTTCTGCATTGCTAATGGCCTGAGGTCAGCATGGTGTGATGCAACAGTGAGTTATTACTAGCTACTAAAGGACATCTAGAACTACTCTCCCAGTTGGGAGGGGTGTTATCGGATTTAGCACATTTAAAATGCAAGGCACTGAAAGTAGATATTCAAACTTCAATCAAAAATTGAATGTTAAGCAAGGGTGTGGGATCCCCTCTACTGAGAATGAACATGTGTCATATACCCTGTTCTATGGAATTTCTTCCATTCAGGAGGGCCTACAACCACGTTTTAGCTCACTGCACCCTTCGCAGATGAGAAATATCCATTTGCAGATCAGCCTGGTCTCAACCACAAGGGTTGTATGGGTGCAGAAGGAGGAGATTGACACATAGGTGGCATGGTTGTTGGCATAAACTTTTATTGTAGCGGAAATAAAGAGAAAATCAACCTCTCCCTAATCCGAACTGGGGACTCCCTAACGCAACTAAAAACTATGGGTTCAGGCAGGATATCCATGTAAATGAAGAGTCTACCGTCCGGTGTTAAAAATATACTTCTGTCCCTTACACTTGTCACTAAACTAATGAAGCAATGGATCTTCTTGGTACAGAAGAATGGCTCCCTTCTTCTGGCCAACGGATCACAGTTCCAATTCTTAGGTGGGATCTTTACCCGAGGGAATGACTCTCGTCCCCATGTCTGAATCCCTTTCCAATGCACAAAACAATGTCCCAGAATGTAAAGCAGTAAGGTTCTCAGTTCAAACTCAAAAGGTAAAGTTCTAATTCAAACATCAACATTCCTTACTGCCCATGGTTGTTTCTTCACTATTGTGTTCCTGGAGAATGCCTCCCTTCTCCAGGTATCTTGCTCTCAGTGTTTTGACAATGCCAGGGGAATCACTCCCAGGTCAGGCCTTCCTTGGCTTTGTCCTGACACTCTCTTGGCTTTTACGTTCACAGTTCACAACACCAGGGGGAATGTCTCCCTTCCCCATGCCTTTTCTCAGGGTTGGCACAGCTCACAATGCCAGGGGGAATTACTACCTTCTCCTGGTCTTTTTCTATGATTTTGTACACTCCTCCTCAACATAGACTTCACTCCCAGTCTTGTTGGTGTGTGTCCTAGGCCTGTAGGAGTCTCTGCTGATAGTGTGGCAGACCTGGTTCACTAACCTGCCAGATATTGCGACTATGAACATGATCGGCACAGTTCCTTTTCGTGGGTGTGGGTGCCAGATCCAAGCTTCTCTGCTTTCACCCATTTTTATAACCCCACCAAACGTCCTGGCAACCATGGTACCCGTTTGGGGCTTGCTGACGCTTTCCGGTTGGTCTTGGGCTGGTGTGTGTTACCTTTTGGGGTTATCGTGGCTTCCCCTGCCTTTTCGGATGCTACCGTGGCACTGCAGCGTTTGGTGGCCAACAGCATGCACGTCTTCATCTGGCCACGGGGTTCCCGGGGTCCTCGTATCTAGACCACTGATGATATGCTCGGTTGGATGGTCCTTTCACGCTGGACCATTCAAGGTCACCTCGGCTTGCTCTGTAAACTTGTCATCAACTCTATCGATTCGGTGGCAGCCTGATGTTCCCCGAGCTCATGGTTCCTCTCAGGAGGGCTGCTCTCTTCTTCCTGTTTTCCCTCTTCTGTTTTGAATGCGACTTGACCAATAGGAATTCGGAACCACTGGAATGTTCACTAGGGGTTCCAGGAGTGCTCTTCATGCCTCTGAATTGCCTCCTTGTCTCAGTACCTGTCCTATATTCCTCTCTTGGATAGACTAGACTCTTCCTCATCCCAATATTTGTACTATACCGCTCCCTTAGGTTGACTAGATTCTTCCTCATCCCAGTACTTACGATTTTGGTGAAATCAACAACTGCTTCATGGATGAATCTTTAGATTTTCAACAACCACAAGAGGGTTATAACTTCTTCTATAAGGATACAGTATACAGTGACAACGTCTCTCATTCTGATTTGTTCGCCACAGGCAATGCAAATTAGATTTCTCCCCAACCCCTTGATGATTTCTACAAGCAGGGCTTCTATTCTGCCATGTTTGGCTTTCTTTATTTGCCTCTTTGCCTTAGGCAAGGCACGTTACTATCTGCTTTTATAAATGATCTTCCTTTATGTGAATCACATTCACTTTGTTTTAATATTATTCCTTTTCTTTGGGCTTTGGTAATTGTGGTTACAATATTCTGTTTTAAATATTGTCCCCTTTTGGCTCTGCCAATAATGTTTACAATATTATTTTTCACTCTGGTTAAATATTGTCCCCTTTTGGCTTTGACAATGCTGGTTACAACATTTGTCTTTACTCTGGTTAAATATTACATTTTGGTTTTGACAATGGTGGTTACAATAACAATATTTCTTTTCACTCTGTCTCTTAAGATAAGAGTGTGCCCAAATTTCCTTAATTCATTAGTTCAGTATTCAAAGCCTTCGTTCTGAGCCAGTGGTCTGTTTTGGAGCACCCCAGAGTTACCTAACCAAGGCCAACTCACTGGTCTTTCTGCATGTTTCCGCTGGACCCGCTGCTCCCATTTCTTCATTCATCAAGGGAACAAAGGCTTCTGACAGCTCCAGTAATGTTTCTGTTGCTCGCACCTCCTGTAGTTGGAGCTGCCTCTGCTCCACTTGCACTCTGGTGAACGCCAAACACCGGAGCAGCACACAGGACCAGGAGAGCTTCTCTCTCCCTCGGGACAGCTAGTTTCCATACAGCTTCCCGCTGTGCACTGTCAGAAACCTGATGCTGCCTCCCTGACTAGTCGCTAGGGATCTGTCATCCAGGTGGGCCAGTACACGGCCAACGCTATTGGATCCATCCAGTTCTTGGGGGTGGACCAATGGGGGGGGGGGATCACCTGGATTGGGGGTCCCCTGGGAGTGTAAGTGGGACACTGACGGGTAAGACGCGGTATCCCTCTTCTTCCAACAGCTTTTCCCCATCCTACCACGTAGGATACTCAGAAACTCTACCCCCCCCCCCTTTCTGACACAAGCACTTTCACACAACAGGAATGAAAATGAACTAACACCAGAGCCGTTTACCTGACATGTCCCAACACAAGGGTCAGGCAAAGTCAGGCAATTGACCAGAATCACACACACCTGATGGCCCTTTCCCTTCCCCACAGCGATAAAAGGTGGAACACGAAAGCACACGACGAGAAAGTCAGACCGCACGACGAGACAGCTATCCCAGTACGGCTATTCAAGAGGAGGAGAAAGGTGGCGAGAACCAAAGGGGTGACAAGGAGAGAAGCAACTTTCCGATCCAGACCCGCAAAGCCTCTGTGAAAGGAATCGTAAGACCGCGAACAATAGCCAGCGTGTGTTGCAGCAGATGTCAACGGTACACAAAGCCCTCCTACACGGATAATCAGGACAGGGAGAGACCGTCCTCAACTCCAGAGACAAGAAAAGCCAAGTGGTCCATCACAGCCGGTGTGTCGAGGGGAGAACCAATAAGAAACCGAACTGTGTTGAATGAAAGTTGCAAATGGCAAATTGAGGGAAAATCAAAGAACTTAACTTCTAAGGGGAAAACCAGCTGCAGAGGGATCCAGCACTACGTGGGTGCTCATTCGAGAGACTTCGGTTAATTTCCCCATTGTTGAAACTACCGATACCAGAAGGCCTTGGGAAAGCTGCAAGAAAAGGTCAAAGTTGTCATACAGGGGTTTAACAAAAGTCCCTGTATAGTCAAAAGTCTGACCCACAAACCATTTGAAAACCGAGGGAAGTAAATCCTGCATACTAAGAAAGTAGAAGAAACTGAGAGGCTGGCAAACGTGAACCAGATGGAAGGAGGTCTGCAGAACGGGGAGAAGCATGATGCCCCGATGATCATTGTGTTGAAAAGAGTGAACCCGGCAGAGGGATGTCCACAGTGGGATGTCTAAAAGGACATTAAGACAGAGGGAGGCTAACATTCGAGAAGGGACTGAACCTGGAAGAGGGGAATCCAGGGGTGAAAAGTCATCACCTAACAAGCGGAATGGAAATTTTTGTTTGTTATTTTGAAAACATCAGGTCCTCGGAGGCAAGAGACTTTTTGTAGAAAAGAGACTTAACCGCCAAAGCTCCTGATAGCTGAGAACGGCACGGTCGTCTCGTGCTGGGAAAGCTTGAGTGTGTGCTGTGCTCAGGTGTACCGCCTTATCCCGTGCTCAAAACGTGGGGAAGGGAGACCCCTGGCTACCACATCCTGACTTATCCTTTGTGAACACTTCTTTCTTGTGAATCTTAACCCCCCCCACTCTTTTTGTATTTAGTTGTAAGGATTGGCAATAGTTTTCTTTTAGTATAGGCCCTTTTATTTGACAAGACGCCACTAGGACTGCCTTATTATTATGATTTGATGGTCGTACCCGGCTCCCATCTTAGATTTATTTTTAGATTAGACGTTTTTCCAACCTGCATATACAGTTTAATAGTTTTGAACTGTGATCACTTGTGTCTGTCTTTACTGTTGCCACCATGAATTCCTTACAGCACTCTCTGCATCCTACAGGACCCCGGACCTCTGCCACTTCTGCGACACGGCTTCCTGCTTCCAAAACAGCAGCGGCTCTGACTCCTACTTCTTCCTCATGCTTCTGCTGCTTCCACTGCTTCTCTCCTCCTGTTATGGGCATGTTACATTTGAAGGTCCCACTCAGGTGTTGTTTATCACAACCACTAGAATACACACCACAGTTCTGTAACTCTGAGCTCCTCTTCCTCATCTGAGTCCTCAAAGGATTATGGGACTTGGAGTCCGTAATGTTCAAATTGTTTTTAGGGTTATTCAATTTACTTTGATTTAGTGGTTTATAAGTTAGATATTTAGGGGAAGTTCTTGCAGGAATTAATGTTTGTTTATTGCTTTCATAACTGTAGAATTATGACAATCAGAAGTAGTATTAATTCCCTGATTTCGACATATTTCTTTTCCCTGGATAGGATTTTTCACTCTTAATGCCTCTGATAAATCTGGGAGAGGAAGCCTCACTATGACAACAAGCCATCAGACATTCAGGCATTGGGCAACCTTGACCCTCAGAAGAGGATAAATACTGTGTTTCCCCTGACCGACTCCTCACATTCCCTTGATGACATTCTCCCCATGTGATTCACCCAGCTAATACCACCCCCAGGGTTAGAATCAGGTAGTGGCGGACTTCCCCTGGTCGCTTGGGAGGAGACTTTAGGTTGAGATTCTGTAAGGATTACGCAGGATTCATCACAATACCCAATCTTTTTAGTAGCCATCACTTCTGCTCGCAAAGTGAGTGAGCTTAAAAGCCCTGCCATATAAACCTCCTTTTACAATATTTCCCAAGGAAAAGGTAGTCTTGAGGGTTTGTCTCTCCTTCCTTCCCAAGGTTGTGTCCGAATTCCACCTGACACAGAAAATAACAATACAGGCTTTTTACCCACCTCCTCACCATTCTAAGCATCAAACGAGTTTGCACAGGCTAGATCCAAAAAGGGTTCTTAGCTTCTACATTTCTAGGTTGGAAAGTTGTAGCCAAGATGACCCACTATTTATTGGTTATACTAGCCACAGGCTAGACCAAGGCATGACCAAACAAACTTGATCCCGCTGTATCATTCAATGCATTTCTGGGTGCTACTCCATTGCAGGAAAGATGTCTCTGGAAACCCGACAGCCCATTCCACCAGAGGAGTGGCTACCAGTTTGGCTCTTCAAAGAGGTGTTCTAGTGCAGGACATTTGTAATGTTGCTACATGTACATGGTCCTCACTACACACTTTCTCGAAGCGTTACTGCTTAGATACTTTGTCGGGTCAGGGTACTCGATTTGGAAGAACGGTTCTGCTCAACATCAGTCAATAGGGACAAAAATCCATTGTTCTTGCCTCCAGCTCCAAAACTGCTATGAGAGTCTATCAAAGATGAGGAATCCGTGGGAGGACATAATCCATTAGAAGAAGAAATTACTTACATCTGGTAATGTTATTCCTACTGGATGTTCCTCCCACAGATTTCTCGTCACCCTCCCAGCCTACCCCTCTGAATCCGGGTGCATTTTTTTTTTATATACTTCTCTCTTTCAATGGCCATGCAGAATATATAATCCTCACATCGGCTTTGCAGAAAGAGGGAAAACCCAATAACTGGGCAGAGGGCAGAGTGCATGATATATATATACTTTCAACGTCATATCCGAATGCAGGAATGGTAACTGTCGAGGGACATCGACTCGATGCCGCACAGCGCCCTCTACTGTCGAACAATTTTTAGAGTCTGCAAAGCGGGACATGGATTTATCAAAGTTGAGGAATCCGTAGGAGGAACATCCTGTAGAAAGAACATTACAGGGCTAAGTCATTTGTTCTTCCTTTGCCTCAGACTTCCTTCTTTCCCATTCTCCCTCGCTTGACCTCATTACACTTACTGAAGCCTGGATTTCTCCCTCAGCGCTTGCAACCCTTGCGGCCCTTCACGACCCTGCCTACACATTCAACCACTCTGCCCACTCAACTGGTAGGGGTGGTAGTGTAGGCCTGTTAACATCTTCCAAACCGCTTATCTCTCCTACTTCCAATAGTTCTCCCTCTTTCGAATAAACTATCTACACAATCACTGCACTCTATGGCATTCATATTATCTCTCTCTATCGGCCACCTGTTCCTGCTGGTCAATGTATTGACCACCTCTCCCAACTAATTGACTCACCTCCTCCCCATCACGTCATTGTCACTGGTGACTTTAACCACTGCGCTCTCTCCACTCCTCTACCACTGACTTTAGCTCTCTTCTCAATAACCAATCAGTCGCTGCTGTACACTCGCTGCCCACCCATTCAAATGGGAACTCCCTGGAACTTATTCACATCTCCTTGCAACTCTCCACCTCAAATAACTACCACTTCCATTACTAAGTGCAAGTTTACCTACTTCAAATTCCCTGTCTACCTCTCTGACCTACGCCACTCACTCTCTCCTGCAATGCAAAATTCACTGTTTTCATTCACTGATAAAGACTTCACTAACTTTAACGCTGCCCTTAACGCTCCCTTCTCCTCTTACTTCATTCCATTCTAAACCCTCCCACCCTCCATGGCCTTGGAATACACCTACTATACGCTCCATGAAAACAACAATAAGGAAAAACCTTTGCACTTGGCAAAAATCTAGATACTGCTCGGATCTCCAACTCTATCCGACTACTCTTCAAAACTACTACTCTGCTTTCGACTCTTCCAAACGTAACTTCTCTCTCTCTCTCTTTCTATGTCACTGTCTCTCATTTCATCTCAATCCTCTCAACATAGGCACCTCCAAAAATCTTTCTACTCAATTCTATCACCTCCTAAACCCTCCTCATATCATCTACTCTGTCCGCTAAAGATCTAGCTTTCTACTTTGCTTCAGAAATGTCCAACATTCAAAATACTCATACCTGCTGATTTTTCTCTGCCACCTCTACCCTCGTCTCCTGCGACAATGTCTTTCTTTGCCTCCACTAACCCCAATGAGATTCTTGAACTTCGCCTCAGGGCTAACCCTTCATGTGCCCCCATCAACCCAACTTATAGCTCCCAGTGTTGCTCCACATTTTACTTCTTTCTTCAACTCCTCTCTTGACAGTGCCACTTTTCCCATCATCCTACAAGTCGGCTACTGTCATCCAAATCCTTAAGAAAATTGGCCCAGATCCTAACTGTCCTGCCAACTATTGTCCTGCCTCCCTTTTACAGCACTATTCCAAATTCCTAGAGCATGTTGTTTTCAATCGACAGAGTTCCTTGAGACACACAACCTACGGGATACTCTTCAATCTGGCTTCCGACCCCTGCACTCTACTGAGTCAGCTCCCCTCAATTTCAGCAACTACATCTCTTCCTCTCGTAATGCTAACCATTCATTTATTCTTATCAACCACTCTGCTGCCTTCGATACCGCTCACTATTCTGACATCCTCTCAAGACTATGTCTCCTAGGCATCAGGGACAAGGCCCTTGCTTGGTTTGCTTCATATCTCGCCCCCAGAGACTTCCAGATGTCCTGGAACAGCCTTAACTCCACACTCGCCCACTTTACTGTTGGTGTTCCCAAAGGGTCAGTCCCGGGCCCACTTCTCTTCACACTCTATACCTCTTCTCTTGACACCTGGATCTTTCGCGTCTCCCATCAACTCTTTGCTGAGGACACTCAGATCTTCTTCTTTCCCCTCTTAACTGACGAGGTACAGTCAAAAACCTCTAACTGTCTCTCCACCATCAAATACTGAATGGCATCACACTCGGTCATGCTCAACTCCACTAATGCTGAAGTTCTCTACTTTCCATCCAAACAGACATCTCTTTTTCTCACCGTCTTCTCTCCCTAGTCTCTCTTCTAGTGTATAGTAGTACTAGTCCCATTTTACCTTTGTTCTTAACCTCTGGCTTTTTTCCTTCCCTACTCTGCTTCTGCGTGGTGCAACCTTGGTGCCGTCTTCGACCCATCTCACCTTCTCGCTCTTCATCTCCAAATCTGCTACTGCGGCCGGCTTAATCTCAACATCAGCACTGCTCAGCACCTAAACTCCTCTTTACTACTCTCACGATCTGACTACTATGTCAGTCTCCTCTATGGCCTTCCCAACAATGCTTTATTACCTCTTGACAAAATCCCCAACTTTGCTGCCCGTACACACTTCAACCATCCCAGCTTCACCTCCAGCTCCCCAGCCCGTTATCAGTTAGGCTGATTATCTATGAGACAGAAGGCAAAGTATGAACTCATTATCATCTTCAAAACTATACACAGACATGCCCCACCCTACCTATCGGCTCATCTCACTCCCTACTCTCCGCCTCACTCCCGATTATCCTTGGTTCACCGCCTTGCCACTTCTCGTGGCCCTTGTGCTCCCTCTCATTTCTGCTCTCTTCCTCTCCTCGCTCCCTTATTCTGGAATGCTCTTCTTCTCCCTCTGAACACTACTCCTGCTCTAGTTTTAACCTCCTAGCTCTCCTCCTTTCTGAAGAATCACTTGCATAGCAGTCTATGGCACCACTTCTCCCTGTTCTCCCCTCCCCTCTACCTCTCTACAACAACCCCAGTGCACCTATCCCTCATCCCTTCATTCTAAACCTTAGCACTTCCTCTGCTAGACCGTTCCTTTATCATGCTCTACTTTCCTTGTCCCTGGTTCATGTTTCTACCTCCCCTGCATCATCTAGTCTTACATACACATTCTCTCACCTATTGTCAAGGACACTGGTCCTCTGCTCTGTAAATCAATGTAAACAAGTTTTGTCAGTATGTTTGTGCCAAAAATGCATTGTTTCTCCTGCGATTGTTATTAAATAAATAAATATTTCCCAAGTTGTCACAGAGAACTAGTTCTGCCACTCGCTCTTCCTACCTTCCACCCGCAGCTCTATTCGGAAATTATTTTATGACCTTTTCTTTCAAAGTCAGCAGCTACCGGCATTGTTATTTTTGATACTTTTGCTTTTAGGACATGTATGCTAAACAATGCACTTGTTTCTAGTAGAAAAAGAAACCACAGACCCATCTGATAAAAAATGAAATGCAGATGGAATGCACCTGGCACAGCAATTTGCACTTGGCACACCATTGTGAAAGTTGTATTCCTATTAACAAAGGATTCAACAGTCTTAGTTAGGGAATCATAAAAGAGTGGACATTTACATATCTCCAGCACCACACCTAACGCTAGGATGCAGCCACCATCCGGCAATTACATCAGCTGCACACATATATGGTGCACACACGCACCCTACGACACTATCTCTCTCTACTGACCAGAACTACATTTCCAGAGGGCGTTCAACCTACCAGCGCTTTGAGGTCATACCAGTGATATATAGAGCGCTATATAAATGCCAAGTAACATAACATGCTCATCTTCTGGTGGAGTCTCATTGAAGTATTCATCTGTCTTTTCAAACTTGGCTTTTGAATGGCCTGGTATATTTTTTGTTTAATGTGACCAACAGTGTCCTTAAAATGAACCAGACCAGTATGTGATCACTAGGTTCAGGCTTAGTACCCATATTGGTATCTATCAGGTTTCCCATACGAGTGATTGTTAGTAATCTAACACCATCACGTTATGTGTGGGCTCCGTTATCTGTATTTGGGAGTACTCTCTTGGGAACGGAGATTGCCTGTCTCCAGTTTGTAGTTCAGTTAAAGTTGTTCCACAAACTTTTTATTACCATAGCGTTAATTTTATGTTTTGGGACTTCGAGTCCTTAATGTATTAGCTATATTATTAGATTGCTCCGGTTGAGTGCATGTCAAGCTGCAAGTTTAAACTCGAGAAAAGTTGCAAACACCAATTGTTGGGTATGGCTGCTAACATATCTTTAAAGAGTATGGAAGAAGAGGTTAAAACGAAACATATCTGCACCTATTTTCTAATGGGCAAATTATAAGGTTCAAACAAGCCCAATATTACAGGAAATATTGTATTACTCTTGGGTTCCCCTGCCCACACCCTCTCCAAGAGGCCCAAAGCAAACATGTTTGCCGGTCCAATGTGGGCGCATTACTCTGCTGAATACCCATACCAACTATACTGTCGGAAAGCCTAGTGAAATTATCCAAAGCGTCCTGTTTGGCGATGCAAGGCCCAGCCGACAACAAAGAAGCAGGGATAGGGTTTAGCCTGTCCTCAAGCCCCTCCCCTACGTGGTTTTTATAAACAGCTCTCTTGGGTTGATATCATGAAATGGGTTTGGCTGCTGGGCAAGGTGACTAAGAGGTGCTTCTAGCTAGTCCCTCAGTCTCAAGGCCAAGGCCTTGTCTATCTGACACCACTGAAACTTTTTAAGTGGTACTGTACTTTAGTGTTCCCCAAATGATGGACATGCCAAATGAATAGTGCCTGTATTTCCTCAGATGCTCTCCCGTACATCTGCCTATTACCAACTCCCTATCCTATTCCCTCTCCAATCTTCCTCCCCTCCTGCCCTCCAACCTTTTCCTCTCACTTGCTACTCGCTCCTGTCTTCCCCTCCTGTTGTCCCTTTCTACTACAACTCTCCCTCGTCCCACCTCTTTCCCTCCTTTGTCCCTCTGATCTTCTCACACTCCTCTCTCTATCTCTAGCACCTATTCTCTCCTATTCTTCATCTACCTTCCTCAACTCTTCCGCCTCAACTACTTCCCTCGCTCTCTCATTTTACCATTCCTGGTTACCCTCACAGACTCTCTCTCTCTCTCTCCCACTGCCCCTTCATCTCCCCCATTACCTTTCACCTCTCACAATCATAGCTTCACTCTTTCCACAAGGCACCACTCTCTCTCACATACGCAATACCTCACCTGCACCCCTATCCAACTTCTTCACAGGCTCTTTGCGCTCCTCTTGTCATGATCCACAGAACACGCCCCTTTTGGACCTCATGGTCCTTGTCACAACGGGGCTTGTACTCCTTGATACTCCCAACATGGCTGTCTAACGTGCAACATCTTCCTTGTCCTTACGTCAGACGCTGCGTATCTACAAATAGGCCGCGCCCCCGCAGGCCCGCGCGTCTCAATGCTACTGCAAGCAGCGACTAGACGTGTGCTCCGTAGTTCGCTACACTGTTGTCCTTGTTCCTGGACCTCCTAATTCCATTCCCATTACTCTCTTCCTTCCTCCTTGTTTCCAGGACTCGTTTGCTGTGTGCTTACCTTCTTCGTTCCTGGATCCCGGAGTGTCTGAATCCTGGAGCTTTGAACGCACGCTGGAGCCAGAAGAGGTTTGCGTGGGCTTATACAAGACCAGGTCCGTGCGTAAGAAGACACCGCCCAAGAAATCCTGCAAGGATCGCTCCCAGGTGAGAAAGGGGGAATTCCGTGACAGTTTGAGACGCCAAACGACCGAAGTCGAAGCCGTCATGGAAGCGGCTGTTCAGGATGTCATGCGTGGCATGCAAGAACTAACGACCGAGGTACAAAATTTAAAGGCGGAAAACACTGCTCTCAAACAATTAGTTCTATCCCGTGATTCTGCCACAACGGAAAGCGTATTGCTGGGTGGCATCGTTGACAAATACGATGGGTCGGCAAAAACCCTTTGTGGATTCCTTGATTCTTGTTTGGTCCACTTTACTTTTAAACCCTACTACTTTTCAACCCCTAGGGCTAAGGTTGGCTTCATAATTTCACACCTTTCCGGAAATGCTCTAACCTGGGCTACGCCCTTAGTCAATTCTGGTGATGCCCTCCTGGATGACTACGATGGGTTCATACAAGCCCATAAAAACATGTTTGACCGCCCTGAGCAGGTCTATAGTTCCCAGGAGCGCCTGCTAGACTTTCAACAAGGATCCCAGGATATGCTTGCGTATGTAACCCGATTCAAGCAATTGACCAAGGAAGCTGACTGGTCTCCTGAAGCAAGTTTTACACTTTTCAGAAGGGGACTGAATGAGGAGATCAAAGATGAGTTGGTCAGAGTGGCTCGCCCAAGCTCGTTCCAGGCTTTTTTGGACCTTGCCATGCCAATAGATTTTCGTATCCAGGAAAGAAAAGCAGAAAAAAGGAAATCCAAAGTAACCTCCCCGAAGGCATCCTTCGAGATCACCTCCAAGACTGACACAAATCCAGGGTCCGCTGCTGAACCAGAACCTATGCATATAGGAGCCTTTCGTGGACCCATATCCCCGCAAGGAAGGATGAGAAGGATTCATACGGGGTTATGCATGTACTGTGCCTCGGATAAACACCTGGTTAGAGAATGCCCTCTAGCCCCTCCTCAGCGTTTGGGAAACGCCAGCTCCCGATCCTAGATGGAGCAAGGCTTCGGGAGAGAGATGTTTGCTCCACATCTATTCCATCCTTGAACTCTCCTGGACAAAACAGCCTAGTGATTGTACAGGCCCTTCTATCGCCATCCAAGAATACGACCTACTCCATTTTGGCCTTGGTTGACTGCGGAGCTATGGGAGTATTCATTGATCAAGATTGGGTTACGTGTCACCACATTCCATACGAGACACGAAGTACCATGCAACCGGTGGAAGCGATCGATGGAAGACCCCTCACTTCAGGGCCGATAAGCCTGCAGACTAAAGAGATCCAACTTTCAATAAACCATCACCAAGAGCTGATCAGATTTGACATCATTATGTC
Organism: Ambystoma mexicanum; assembly: GCF_040938575.1. Classification (NCBI taxonomy): domain Eukaryota; kingdom Metazoa; phylum Chordata; class Amphibia; order Caudata; family Ambystomatidae; genus Ambystoma; species Ambystoma mexicanum. The sequence continues at coordinate 994,800,569 of NC_090927.1, forward strand.
TGCTCATTATCCCATGGTCCTGGGTATGCCCTGGTTACAGAAGCATAATCCTTATATCAACTGGGCAGCAGGATCCTTATTTCTTGGATCTGAGTTTTGTATGTCTCACTGTCTATTCCTGGAATCATCCGTGACACCTTCCAAAGAACCATCAATAGATCAGCAAGTTGCACTCATGGTTTCCAATATGGTATCGGTTCCAAAGGCCTATCAGAGTTATGCTGATGTGTTCTCAACTGCCATAGTGCAGGCTCTACCACCTCAAAGACCTGAAGACTGCGCCATAGACACAGAACCCTCAGCAGTGATTCCCTTTGGGAGGATGTTCATCCTATCCGAACCCGAAAAGAGAGCCCTAGGAGAATACTTGGATACCAACCTTGAAAATGGCACCATAAGACCATCGAAATCCCCAGCTGGAGCCTCACTGTTTTTTGTTCCCAAGAAGGACACCAAGAAACTTACACCTTACCTTGATTATCGTGGATTAAATCAATGCACCCTCAAGGACTGCTACCCTTTACCCTTGATCTCGGATATTCTGGAAGCGGTGAGAGGAGCTGTAATCTTCACGAAACTGGATCTCAGGGGTGCCTATAATCTGATCCGTATCAGGGAAGGATACGAATGGAAAACAGCCTTTCAAACACCCTTTGGACACTTCGAATATCTGGTCCCTTTGGACTTGCTAATGCCCCTGCTGTCTTTCAACGTTTCATGGATAGGGTGTTCTCCGATATGCTGTTCATCTTCGTCATCGTTTACCTGGACGATATCCTGATCTATTCCAAGGACCTTCTAAGGCATGAAGGACATGTTAAGGCTGTCTTACAACGACTACGTGAACATAGACTCCTAGCTGAACCTGAGAAATGCCTGTTTAATGTGACCTCTGTTCATTACCTAGGATTTGTCATTAGTCCAGAAGGAATTGGTATGGATCAGTCAAAGGTAAAAGCCATATTATCCTGGCCGGCTCCCACTTCTGTGAAACAAGTTCAATCCTTCCTGGGCTAGCCAATTTCTACCGGAAGTTCATGCCCACCGTTTCTGAGATTGTTCAGCCGATCATTGCACTCTTGAAGAAAGACACTCTCTTTCTCTGGTCTACACCTCAAGACAAGGCATTCCAACGTTTAAAGACAGAGTTTACTCAAGCCCCCATCCTAGCCCAACCTGACATAAATCGGCCATTTTTAGTGGAGACGGATGCCTCTAACTACGCCATAGGAGCAGTGCTGAAGCAAGAGTTCGAGGACAAAATGGAACACCCCATTGCTTATCTTTCAAGAACTCTGACTCCCAGTGAGACACATTACTCTGTCCTGGAAAAGGAACTGTTAGCCATCCGTCAAGCTTTCACCGAATGGCGACACCTACTCCTGGGATCGAGACATCCAGTCCAGGTCCGCAACGACCATCGGAATCTTCAAGTTCTACAATCCTTGGAGTGTAGGAACAGTCGTCAGGCCCGTTTGGCCTTCTTCATTGCCCAGTACCAGTTCCACATCCATCATGTCCCCGGATCACAGAACATAATTGCTGATGCCTTATCCCGAAGTCCTGACTCCGAACCTATTGAAGACCGGACCTATCCCAAGATGTTTCCCCACACGATTTTTGTAGCTCAAGCAGTCAGTCTCCTCGAAGAAATTCGGATACAAACCCAATGTTCTGAGCTCTGGAAGGATGTTTCAAGGAAGAATCAATGGAATCTAAGAATCAAGGATGGATACTTGTTCAAGGATAATGCTCTAGTCATCACCACACAGAAATTACAACAAAGGATAATCAACCTTTGCCACGATACCCTTCATTCTGGACATCGTGGCGTCACCAATACCCTCCGTCTTATACAAAGACAATTTTGGTGGCCTAGAATGAAGACAGACGTACAACTGTACATCCAAGCCTGTTCTATTTGTAGTCAGAACAAACATGATAATAAGAGACCAGCAGGTCTCCTACTACAACCTACTCTACCAACAAGACCATGGGAATTCATCGCTACAGACTTCATTGTGGAATTGCCACCTGCCAGGGGATACACGACTTTCATGGTTACCATTGACTTTTTCACTCACATGGCTCACTTTACACCGCTGCATAAACTACCGTCCTCGTGAGAGCTAGCTGAAATCTTCCTGGAACACATTTTCCGCTTACATGGACTTCCTTCCAAGATCATATCAGACCGAGGACCTCAATACGTCTCACAATTCTGGAAACATCTCTGTCGCATTCTGGGAATCCAACGCGCTCTCTCATCAGGTTATCATCCACAAACCAATGGAGCTACGGAACGTGTAAACCAGACCCTGGAGCAATACCTTCGCTGTTTCGCCACTAAGGTTCAGAACGACTGGTCGCTCCTAATAACCGTGGCTGAGTTCGCGTACAACAATTCCGATCATTCAGCAATCAACACCAGCCCCTTTCATTGCAGTCAAGGATTTCATCCATCAGTGTTACCCTCTGTTCTTCCACATCCCACACCTGTTCCTACCGTTGACTCCTGGATGGAAACACTCATCAATGTACACAAGGAAGCCAAGGAACACTTAGAGAAAGTCAGAATACGAACTAAACCAAATGCTGATTCTAAAAGAAGACCAGGGCCTTCATATGCAGTTGGTGATCAAGTCCGATTGTCCTCGAAGCTACTACCCCGACACTTACGGCCAAACAAACTGGCCCCCCGGTACTATGGTCCATTTTCCTTCAAGGAAATCATAAATCCTGTCTCATACCGACTCAAGCTACCCGACTTCTGGAAGAAGATTCACCCAGTTTTTCACACTTCTTTATTAAAACCCTACATCCGATATGCCTGGAAATCTTGCAGACCCCCTCCGGTGGGGTGGACGACTAAGTGGAATATGAAGTGTCCCGAATATGCGATTCCAGGTATAAACGGGGTCCGCTTCAATACCTGGTTGAATGGAAAGGATATCCGCCAAGTGAAAGAACCTGGGAACCAGCTTCTAACCTGAATACCCCTCGATTGCTCAGAGGATACCATCTCATACACCCAGGCGAACCCGGTGGAACGAGTCTTCGGAGGGGGCATGCTGTCATGATCCACAGAACATGCCCTTTTGGACCTCATGGTCCTTGTCACAACGGGGCTTGTACTCCTTGATACTCCCAACATGGCCATCTAACGTGCAACATCTTCCTTGTCCTTACGTCAGACGCAGCGTATCTACAAATAGGCCACGTTCCCGCAGGCCCGCGCGTCTCAATGCTACTGCAAGCAGCGACTAGACGTGTGCTCCGTAGTTCGCTACACTGATGTCCTTGTTCCTGGACCTCCTAATTCAATTCCCATTACCCTCTTCCATCCTCCTTGTTTCCCGGACTCGTTTGCTGTGTGCTTACCTTCTTCGTTCCTGGATCCCGGAGTGTATCCTGGAGCTTTGAACGCACGCTGGAGCCAGAAGAGGCTCGCACAGGTTTATACAAGGCCAAGTCCGTGCCTAAGAAGACACTGCCCAAGAAATCCTGCAAGGATCGCTCCCAGGTGAGAAAGGGGGAATTCCATGACACCTCTCCAATTTCCATCCTCCTACTGGTTTCTCGGTCTTCCTCCACGCCTTCTGACTTCACCCAACACGCACTCTGCATCTCCCACCTTTATAACAATGATCTCCTGCCATCCCCCCCCCCCCGCCATTGGTTTTGTATTCCACCGGACACTGCAGCCCAATCCGTGGCTGTCTTTCCCTTGGGGAAGAGTTGCTTCCGTGCCCGTCTTTCCTTTCGGGATGGGTCGCTGCATGGAAAAGGTACTAAAAGTCCTTTAAGGTACACCCCTTCGATCAACAACATTTTGCATAATCTCTGTCAGGATCCCCTCTGTTTGTGGGGTCGGCGTTCCACTGGCTTCAGGCTGTGGTGAATACTGTCTTTCTTCTTTATCAAGCACCTGGCTACTGGAGTCCACCTGGAGGTGGTCTATTTTCTTATACAGCCCTCTGGAGTTGTTCGGTCTAGATTTGCATCTTGGTCATGGTAGTTTTGAAAAGAAATGTAGGACCTGGGCCTTTGTGATATCTGGTGATCACAATTGCTACCAGTGAACACATTCAAGGCGCTTTTTGGGGTTTAGGGACTGGTGCCCCTCCAAGTCCATCACTTCAACTCTAGGGTAGAAGAGGCACTAGCATTTGCACTTGTAGGACTTCTACCGCATGCTGGGAGGGGTCCCTGTTCCCCTTGGACAGGGTAAACCCCTGACCCTCTCACATTGTGCAGAGTGGAAAATAAATAGACAATAGACTTGTGTGTGCTAGAATGTAACAGAAATAAAAATTCACATAACCTCTATAAGTTACGTGAATTTATACCCTTCACATCCATCTTTCTTTCCAACCCATAATCAATGAATATAAGTGGGCAAATCCATTAGGTGTGGCTTTCCAAATGTAGAGAGCGAGACTTATTTTGCCCTTTGGGGGCTTCACACATTTTTTATACTCTCCACATTTGTAAATCCAGACACATTGGTTTATTCACTGCTTATTTTAAGGTGACCATGATACATCGGGAGCATCGTACAGGTTTACATACGAGGCTTCCCATCTATCATGGCCGTCTTCTTTAACGATACAAACAGTATTAGCCATATATATTAGTATTAATAATAATTATCACAAAACAAAAAGAAATGCAATGCATTGCAAACGTGAATACGTGTCAATGTACCATAGAAAAAAAACTCTTAAAAGCAATGTTCAACGCCTCTCTGACACACTTCATCACCCCACTTGCTTCGATAAAATAGCAGCTAGTCTGACTGATTTCACCATGATGCACACGTTCTGCAACACGGAGAAGCTGTTCACACCAGGTCACCTAATAAGTATCTTCAAGAGCTCTGTGAGAGAGCTAAACCTCTCAATAACAGACCTAAATGGACCGTTTTTAATCATTTCAAAATTTAAGATTAATACACTTCAAGCCTAGTTGCAAGATTTCGCTAACAGGAAGACCACTGTGGTACAGCCACCTTTGCATTCCCAAACAGTAATTAGGAAGTTCTGGTAATAAGCAGTCATGCAGATCTGGAAGCGTCGTAGCCATGACAACGAACATACACATATCCTGGAGGAAATGTCAGTATGAGCACTTTGGAAACACATTTTTTTCAGCAGCATACATATTATATCAGAACTGTTTTTCCCATCTCTATTCGGCCAGTGTCCATTGATGGTTAATATTAGAGTGCACCCATTTTTTAAGAGCTGGACCCAGTCGACTGCCGAATTTGTGTACTGTCAGCCAAAGTCACTGGAATGAGGAGCAGCTACCAGCTTATGTCTTTGATATGTTAGTAGACCAAACAAACATCATTAATTGGGGGTTGGTGGAACTTGTTCAACTTGTCGCACTGCTACAATGGCGCAAAGTCTGCCAACTGTGATTCCAGTTGTTGCCAGCTAAAACATTGCCTTACATATAATAAAAAGATCTGCTAGAGGCAGGGCTTTAAGTGGGCCGGGGCCTGCCGGGGCTCAGCCCCGGCAGGCTCCGAAATTTCGTGTTGAGGCGGGGCCCTGCCGGGGCCCACTAATCTCCCCTGGCAGCCCCGGCCACTACACGAAAAGGCATTTTTTTCTACAGCGTGAAGCTCTCGCTCGTGTGCGAGAGATTCAGGCTTCAGAAAAAAATGCCTTTCAGCCATAATGGTGGCGCCGCACCTGCGAGGCATCCCTTTAATTAAGTGATGCACGTGGGCCGGCGCCACCATTATGGAGAAAACGTGAGGCCGCTGGAAGCAGAGGCCTTGCTTTCTAAATACTGAAGCTCCCGCGGATTCGCGGGAGTTTCAGTATTTAGGAAAAAGGCCTCTGCTTCCAGCGGCCTCACCCTTTCAACCTTAATGGTGATGCTGCCCCTCCCCAGCTGGCGAGGGGCAGCACCACCATTAAGGCTGAATAGGCGAGGCGCTGTCCCCTGCCAGGCAAGCCTATAGAAAATAAATACAGAGATTAGCACCCTCTCCCCCACAGGGGAGAGGGTGCTAATCTCTACAAAAGGCTGCCTGGCAGGGGTGCCAGTAGCCCATTGAGCCGGGGCTCGTCAAGGGGGCGTGGCCTAACGGCCCATCAAGACCCCCGCTGTTACGCCACGCCCCCTCTATGAGCCCCGGCTCGATTTGTAGTGCCACTTAAGGCACTGGCTAGAGGCAATGAGTTGTTTCATTTGGGAAGGCTAAACAGATTTGTACAGATCTTGAAAGCTGCTGTAAAGCCATACCCTTCAGGATGCTTGGATATGAAACTATTTGTTTTGTGCAACAAACCAAATGTATCATACTAACACTTCTGTATAATTCTCATTGTGTAACATCCTATATGGAACAAGTTACTTATCTGCAACTATTGTTCTCCAGCATGGATCTGGCATGGATTCACATGCTCATGAATATTCCTTGTCGTCAGGCTGGGAATCCTCTGTAAAAGAAAAAAACAGTTTCACTTTCACTTACACACTGTATTTCTCCTTTAAACCAATCACTGCCCCCATCTAATGACAGTGCTCTACCTAAGCACCTCCTCTGGCAGCCATCTTCAGATTTGGTAAGCACGTAAAGTGGCAGTATTACCAAGAAGAGCTGCAGAGGGGTTAGAGGGAAGGTTTGCATGTGTATCCTTGCCAGACCCATTTTGGAGGACAACAGTTACAGGTAAGTAACTTGTTCCATCTCAAGCATGCGGTCTGGCATGGATTCACATGCTCATGAATAACAAATACACAGCAGTGCAACATTACACAACCATGGGAGGTGGCAAGGCTGAACAGAAGCAATTAACTCTTATCTCTAGAACAGACTCACTGCAAGCAAACAGGTTCCGTAACACTGCTTGGCCGACTCTGTACTCTTCCCTGGAATCCCTGTCAACTCAGTAGAACTTTGTGAAGGTGTGGATGGACCTCCACGTAGCAGCGCTGCAGATGTCCAGCAGGGGCACACCAGACAGGAACATCGACGTCGCAGCGATCGCTCTGGTGGTGTGGTCTCTCAGACGGCCAGGCAGAGGTCGGCTCGCCAACTGATGACAGTGCATGATGCAGCCAGAGAGCCACCTTGAGAAGCCTTGGACAAGGCATTCCCTTGGTTGACAGGACCAAAGTTCACAAACAGTTGTGAAGTCTTCCGAAAACTCTTTGTGCGTGTCACACAGAACTTCAGGGTACAAGCAACGTCTAGCGATTGCAAAGCCCTTTCAGCCGGTGACAAAGGCTTCGGGGAAAAAAACGGTAACACCAAAGACTCGGTGAGGTGAAATTCCGACGGGGCCTTCAGCATAAAAGAGGGGTGCGTCCGCAGCACCACCCTTGACTCATGAAAAGTCAGTTATGGCTGTTTGCTGGATCGGGCATGGATCTCACCTACCCTCCTGGCAGAGATGATGGCCACCAGGAAAACCATCTTCCACGGGAGGAACTCGGAGGGGCCCCCATGAGCTTCGTCAGAACTATGTTGAGTCCCACATCGGGGCAGGAGCCTTCACCGGCGGGAAAGATCAAAAAAGTCCTTTGCGGAACTCCTTCACGAGACCGTGAGACCAAAGTGAAGATCTTCTTGGAGACCAGGTGTAGCGGGAGATAGCTGCCAGATGCACCTTGGTAGAGGTGTGAGCCAGTCCGGCCTTGGCCAGGAATAGCAAGTATGGAAGAACTTGCAGGGCCTTGACCCTCACAGCGGTAATTGTCTGCAATCGGCACCACGTGGCGAAACATTTCCACTTGTGACCGTAGCACTTCAAAGCCGACAATGCCCCGGCCCTGGCAACTCGTATCCATCAAACTCTACGGCTGCAGGAGCCAAGCTGTCACGTTCAACGACCCTGGGTCGTGATGAAGGATTGTGCCTCTTTCTCTGGTAAGAAGATCCGGAACCACTGGTAGCTTGACCGGTGGCAATGCAGACAGACAGTCCGGATACCCAATCTGCCTCGGCCACACCGGTGGCGATAGTATCATCTTAAACGTACACCGGAGTGTGTTCATGACTCGTAGCAGAAGAGGGAATGGTGGGTGGAGGGAGAACGCGTACAGGAACAGCCCTTCCCAGGGGAAGGAGAACGGATCCCCCAGGCTCATCGGTTGGTGGACCTGCTGGTAAACATCTGGCACTTGGAGTTTGCCTCTGTCACAACGAGATCTATATGGGGCCTGCCCCACAGGGCGAACAGGTGGTCCACCTGATCCTGAAGAAGCTCCCACTCATGGCAGGAGCACAGTTCCCTGCTGATGGAGTCTGCAATGGTGTTCTTGACTCCCGCCAGGTGAAGAGGAACGAGGAACATCCCCTGTCCGACGGCCCATCGCCACAAGTCCTGCACTTCCTTGGAGAGAGACGGAGATCGCGTGCCCCACTTCTTCCTGATGTAATACATGGTTGTGGTGTTGTCTGTGAAGATCCTCACCACCTTGCTTTTCAGGAATGACTTGAGGGCCCAGAAAACTGCCGTAGCTCCAGGATGTTGATATGAAGATCCTTCTCCTCTTGCAACCACAGGCCTCTGGCGTGCAGACATCCAGTGTGCCCTCCCCATCCCTATAGGGAGGCATTTGTGGTGACCATCTCCTGGTATAGCAGGCTCTGGAATCCCGTGAATTGGGCGATGTTGGAGGGAACGCTGCACCATACTATCGCCCGCCGGAACACGTTGAGCGATATCTTGTCCATGAAGCTTCCAGACAACTGTATCCAGCGGGCATCCAATAAATCCTAGAGGGGTCGTATCTGCACCCTGCAGAGCCGGACGAGGTAGATGCAGGACGACATCATGCCCAGCAATGACTTGATGCCCCATACCATAGCCATCTTGTTGATGACAGCCGCTGCCCCTTCCCCAGAATGGCTGCTATCCTCTCCTCGGAGGGAGACGCCAGGCAAGACACTGTGTTGAGTCTGGTGCCTAGGTTCAGCGTGTTCTTTAATGGCATTAAGCACGACTCTGGATAGTTCACAGAGAATCCCAGATCCGTTTGTAGCCGGACGGTCATCTACGTGTCTTCTCGGCCAGCTCCAATGAGCGGGCATGAATCAGCCAGTCATCCAGGTACGAGTATACGTGTATGCCCTGTAGACATAGATGGGCTGCCTCTGGTGGCAGGCATTTTGTGAACACTCTGGGGGCCTACTTCAAGCCAAAAGGGAGGGCCTTGAACTGGTAGTGCTGTCCCTGCAGCACAAAACGTACATACACATTTTCAATGTTTCTTGTGAATGGGGACGTGGAAGAAGGCATCCTCCAGGTCCAGCGATGTCAAGAAGTCCCCTCTTTCCAGTTGGCTGAGCACGTGTTGCAATGTGACCATCCTGAATTTTTGGGACTAGGAATTTCTTCAGATGTCGTAGGTCTAGAATGGGCCTCCCACCCTGTGTCTTCTTTCTGACCAGAAAGTATCTGGAATAGACTCCGGAAACCCAAAGTTGCTGGGAAACTAGCTCTATCGCCCCTTTTCCCAGCATGGCCCGTACCTCTTCCGGGGGATGAGGGAGGTGCTGCTACTGACAGGCAACCGGAGGGCTCCGCGGACACCTGCGTTGAAACCCCAGGGTATGACCTAGGGCGAGAGGGCATGCCCCGCACCGTCTCCTGGACCTGCTTGCGGAAATTTGTAGCCTTCATCCATCGTTGGCGACGAATGCAGACACTGTTCCCCATTTGCCGAAACCCTGTTTCGGTGGCGTCCAGTGCCACTGTGATGGCGTGATCTGACGCTACCTCCCCTTCCTGGAAGAGAGCGATTGCCTCCATCTTCTTATTGTCGGGGAGAAACTCCAGAATAGGCCCCAGCTTGCATCACAACTCCCTGTTGTACCTGGCTGTGTTGGCCAACTTGATAGTGGACGCTGCGGTGAAAATCACCTTCCTTCCCATGGCGTCCATCCTCTTCCCCTCACTATCTGGGGGGACCGAAGACAAGGACGGGTTGGCCGACTGTTTCCTCACAGCCGCCGATACCTCTGAATCCGGCGATGGTTGCAATCTCAGGCACTTGGGTGCGTAGTCCAGTACCCAATGCTTCTTTTCCAGCCTATCCCGTTTGGCTGGAGCCATGCAAGGATTCTTCATGAGGGCCAACCCTCTTTCCAAACGTCGTCCATTAGGTGTACTGCCATGACCGCCCTTCTCTTGGACTCGCGCCTCTGGTACAAGAAGCCCCCCTTCCTTAGTTCCGTCAGCCACTAGCTGAATTAGGTTGGAGGATCTTGAGATCAAGGAATGGAACGATCCCACTTCATCCGGTGGAGACACTATGTGGAGCATCCAAATACGGGGAATTTCTATCCACTGCAACAATATCCTCATCGGCATCATACATCGTCGTGGCTATATCCGTCCCCGTACCCATGCCTGGGTCTGCTGGGAGAGAAGGGACCCAACATGGTGGCAGAGGTTGGAATGGGGGCGTTGGATGACGCTTCCTCTTCTTCGCTGGAGGCTGATCGGGGATCTGGGAAACCACAGGCACTGGAGCCAGAGGCATCCTCAACTGGATCTGTGACACCAAGGTGTGTAGAGTCGAAAGAATATCCAAGGAAATGTCCCTTGGCTGCGATGGCAGAACAGGAAAATAAGGCCCTGTGCCGTCGTCCTCTTCCAAGTCCTTGTGGACCGTGTGTAAGGACTCCTGGTCTTTGTCATCTGTGGACGAGACCTCCATGGCTTGGGCCACGGCCTTGCAGGGCTGTTTCGGCACCCCCCCCTCTATTTCCCCACTTGGGGATCTTGAACAAGGTCCCGAACCGGTTTCCCCCCTTCTGGTGTGCCAGCAAACTGTACCAAAATCACTGCGGCGGTGTCGCATCTTGGGGGTAGTGACACTTTCTGAACTGAGGGGGCTACATTTGCAGGGTCAGTGCACTTAGCTGCAGCAGTCTCCAACTCCGTCCCAGATAAGGTCTTAGCCTGCGCCAATTGGGCCTGCTTGGGCTGTTTGGCCGCCTTCTCCTCTGCCCACGGCTTCTCGAATTTCTCACAAAGTTTAGCCGGGGTAGACAACTTCATTTTCAAGGAAGAGCTTGATGGCGGGCTAGCAATGGAGGCAGATGGTGATGTCTATCGCGCCCTATCCACCTTGGTACCCACTTCCGTGGCGCACCTGGTGGACCCAGACTTGCGGTTCTTGGCCTTATATTGGGCCCCCACAGATGAGGCGCCCTCACAGGACGCAGAAAATTGCTCCTCGGACCGGCCGGTCCTGGGTGAGGCATGACCCTGCTTGCTGCTCGGGCCAGGGGCCTTAGCGTTGAGCCACGCCGCTAGTCTACTGTGCCTGTCCCCCATCGTCTTCTTGGAGAACCCGAGGCAAATTTTGCACTCCACCACCTTGTGGTCCAGTTGCAGGCAGTAGAAGCATTGCAGGTGTTTGTCCTCCGCAAACACGTCACGTAGCACGCATTTGGTGCAGGGCTTGAAGAGGGACCTTCCCTCCATCTCCTTCGTCATGGTCGGAGGGCACAAAGTAGGCCTGATGGCCTTCTAGAATCTTTGACGATATTCGAACTTGAGGGGCGCTGAAATTAATCAACAGATCCCTGCTGTCGGCAGATGGAGAAGAGAGCACACAGGCTCCTTAGAAACAAAAATAAAACTTTTTCCATTAAAAACCACGAAAAAACATACAAATAGCTCAGAGAGCAAACTCGAGGACTCCCAAAACTGAAGCGTGCAGTAAAAATCTGAAGATGGCTGCCAGAGGAGGGGCTTAGGGAGGGGACTGTCATTGGTTGGGGGCAGTATGACCCAGAGGACAGTTATTGCTTTAAAGGAGAAATACAGTTTGTAAGTGAAAGTGAAACTGTTTTTTCTTTGACCGAGGATTCTGAGCCTGACGACAGGGAATATTCATGAGCATGTGAATCCATGCCAGACCCCATGCTGGAGAAAAACTACAATGTTTGTGTGTTCGGGACACATTTTTGGGACTGGGATACTACTCCAGTTCCCCATGTCCTTTCTGTACAGCTATATGCAAATGAATCCAATCTCTACCTTTGTTGATTGGGGTTGCTTATTGATTATTTGGTAATGCCTTTTGGCTTTTACAATTTGTTGCCGTCACACCTCAGATTTGCCATGCCCATAGTGACGATTCACATGATCTCGTCACTTCTCCCCAGAGGGGAGCCCTTCCCTGTGAGGCTCGGGATGTGATGCTGCTATGCAACATTCCCCCTACGGGTGGCGATAAGTGGGATCTCAAAAGGCAGAGATTCCCCTCTTAGGGACAGGGACTCAAATCCGTCAAGGATCTCCCTAAAGCCCTCTATAAAGAACTATTGAAACCATCAAGGCTTCAGGAACAACATCCCCTACAGTTAAATGTTTGTTTTTGTAATTTCGCACCAACTCACCATCAGACAGACAAACATACTGAGAAGAAGAGGATACCAGGAATAAATATTACCCAGTGGTTGGCAGCCAACCATACTGGGAATAAGAAGACTGAGCGAGTGAAAGAGTGCTCATGAGAGGATGAGACAAAGGACTATGATTCTACACTGCGGAGCGACCAGTACTTCCCCATAAGAACAGAAGAAAGACCAACATATGGTGTTGGTGGAACCCGAGAGGTTCAAAGCTGGCGAGAGACCAGAGAGCCACATGAGGTCCTCGGCCGAGAGGACGCTGGCAACAGCAAGGCCGGAATAAACACAGAGTAGACAGAGAGCCAAACTGCATGCCCAAGGATGCGAATAGAGGCGGTGGCATGACACTGAAGAGGTGGAAAGACTGGTCCTCAAACAACACCGAGACCGTAATGGAAAAGGCTCTGCAGAGCCACATACTGAAGCTGGAAGAGGGAAGATAAACTACACATGCACAAGATACGAGGCAGCCCAACCCCACAGGAAGAACCGGTGATGCCAATCCATGAGAACAGAGCTAACAGGAGCAGCGGGAGAACCAGGAGGGGAACACGGCAGGAAAAGCCTCAGAGGACTCATCATCCCAGTGGTTAATACCTTGAAGAAAGTTAAAAGTATAAGGGGACAAATCATACTCGTCCCAGTGGTTGTGAATGCCTTAAAGAAGGTGAAGCACAATTAAGTATACAGAGTGGTTGAAGTGCAATCCAAAGACCGAAAGCCCTCTAGAGACACTGCAAGAATCCAAAACGGATAAGGGTTGTAAGGGTGCAGAAGGAGGAGACTGACACACAGGTGGCATTGCTGTTGGCATAAACTTCTTATACCAGAAATAAAGAGAAAATCCACCTCTCCCTAATTCTAAAAGGGGTTTTCCTACCTTAACTAAAATACTAACGATTCTGTCAGGATGTCTATGTATATCAAGAGTCCACCGTCCTATGTCAAAAACCTATTTCCGGCTCTTACACTTATAACTAAACTAAGGAAGTATTGGATCTTCTTGGTCCAGAAGATTGGCTCCCTTGTTGTGGACAACAAACCACAGTTGCAGTTCTTCTTAGGTGGGATCTTTACCTGAGGGAATTACCCCCTTGCCCAGATCTCAGTTCATTTCCAAGGTCCAAAACAAAGATATATGGCTGTATACGAAGATATACGGCTTCCGCGACGAAGCCGGTCTACGCCGGTCCCGGCGGACCTCCATACTAATACCTGCAACACCTCCCATTCAGGTTAGTCTGCCCCAGGTGGCCAGCTAGTAACCGCTAACTGTGCGCTGCGCTGCACGCCATACTGTAGCATTCTTGGCAGCATTTAGTGCACTGAACTTTAGTGTTGTGCCTTGCGCCTAGTCAAACTGCAATAGAAATAAAAGCTTAGTCCCATAAGGATTGAAGCAAGAGATTTGTACCATTAAGCTGTGTTAGGTGTCCTGACCCACGTTTGCGCTATCATGCTGCAACATTTGGGGCTGTGGGCTTAGAAAATCCAAGATGGCCAAAAAGCCCACATGTGCGCCAGAATCCAGGAGAACCACGCAGTTTGTGCGCACACCAAAATGGTTGCCTAACTTGCCACCCACCAGTGCGAGCATGATGGGCCAGGGTGCCATGAGTGGAATGGGTGCCAAAGGTAAAACAGCAGCGCCTGTTAGCTCAAAAACGCTTTAAAATCACCTTTGGTTTCTCTGAATGCCAGCTCAAAATGCCTATTTTCAAACATTGCAACACATCCAAAAATCTCACTGAACACCAGCGGACATCTGGCAGAATGAAGTATGTGTGCATACAAAATCTGGGAAGATGAAGAGCCCAAAACAATGTTCGTAACAAAACTGGCTGAGCTATGCATGTCAGCAGCCTAACAAACTGGATTAAAACCACCAAAATCGAAATGTTTAAATTAACTGAGTGACCTACTTTTGAGTGTTACATAGTTTGTAACTGTTAAAATGTCATAGTTTTGAACTTAGAATCAGCATTCTAGCTGCATATGTAAAAATTGTATTGACTTAAACTGGGGGACAAAAAGTGACATTTTATCTGAAACCTGGCTTAATGAAACTGAATTCTGCCTGACATCTACCCCCACAGGAGTTAAAACCTGCTCAGCCACTCTTCCCCTTGCCAAAAGGAGTTGTCACCTCTCTGATTAGATTAGGAGTGGAGCAGCTGGGAGGGAGGTGAACAAAGGCCTGTCCTGGACTCAGGCAAATGTTATATTGGGGGCGTTGTAAAAGTGGCTTCCTCTTGGGAGAAGTGGGAGGAGAAGTGCCTCTGGGAGCCACCCGAGCTGGAGGCGGGGACAGGCAGAAGCTTCCCCATGTGCTTTGGAACCTAAACCACACCCATCTGGGCCAGAGCATAATTTTAAAAAGATAGATAACTCAAAGTGCGGACTTGTCAGAATTATATAAGTAATATCATTATTTTTGTGATTTTTCTGTGAACATTTTGAGATGCGTTGGGACCCTGTGGTATATTCTGGGGGTTGCTAGCGGAAAATAGGGTCTCACTCCAAATGTCTGCTTGTTAAAAATCTGACACTTCATCAATTCATGTCCATACTCCTTGCGCACATGTGTGTAAATTTGGGTAAATGTCCGATATTGCAAAACCAGTTAAAAAGGGCAGAATGTTGTCATTTTTGAATGCAAGCCCCCAGGAAGATCAGAGGCGGACAAGCATGGACCATAAGGAATATATAATGTGCACATGTAATTTCAACAAATTGTATATCTGGGAAGGATGTATTTGAATCAAATATAGATTTGTGGGCAAACTGACCAGGGGAGGATCCTCTGATCCATAAAACCTACAGCATCACTCTGACTCACATTTCCTTCCCCCAATCATGGGAGAGGGGAGAATTGGGCCAATGACAAGTAGAGAGGGGCAGGCGTAGCTAGGCCCAGGCACACACCCATTTTCAAAACACATAAAAAGAGCCACTGGAAGCTAGAGAGGACATTCAAATCCAGTTGCTGCGGAGCGTTTTGCCGGACCACACAACATCCAGAAGATACCAGTTCCAGACTGACTCCAGCTACATACTCCAGAACCTAGAACTTATACTTTAGAACCTAAATCAGAAGCCTAAAACCACAAGCTGAGTTCTCTGCAGCAGGCCTCAAATCACTGCAAGCTACTCACAGCCGGGTGAGCTGCTTGAATCCCTTGCCAAGAACTTTTGCCAGGACCAGTGCAGAGATCCAGGAGCCGTGCAGAGACCGCTGTATCCGGACAGACCAGACCAGTGCCAGACCCGACCAGACCAGACCGTGCAGAACCGCAGACCCAGAGACCAGATCGCTGTGAAGTGCCGCTAGCCTGATTGATCAGATCCGTGACGAGGTCCAGTCCTTCCAAAATATATTGTGAGTACTTAGGTCAGATTGTGACAGAAATAAGCTCTTAGTTTAAAGTAATATAATTAAATCTATTTAACCTAAGTAGAACTGCCTCCTAACCGTCACCTGTCATTTGTAAAGCTGCACCACTGTCATTTGTCAATGCTGCAGCTGCAAAGCTGTCACCTGTCATTTTGAGTTTACTTTAAATCCGAAAAACGACCTTTACAAAATCGTTCATATCTCTGAAACCGTTTGGGCTACGAACTTGGTTTAACTTTCCTCTGAAAGCTTAGAATCTCAGCTGTTCAACAAGCCTAGAATCGACTTGCTAGTCCCTATACTTTTGCCATAATCACGATTCACGCACTCGCACATTTTACCGTTATTTGCAATTTGGTTAAAAATCCAGCCACGTGTAACCATCAGCAGTCATTTCTTCCCTTGCTAAAAATTTGTTTGCCTCTTAATCACCATCTCTGAATCATTGCTAAAGTGAGCCTGAACTCATCCCAAGTATCTCTCACTCACCCTGAACCCCCTAAAGGGAATTAAAAGCATTTCAGCATATTTCTCACTTCATTGCCACCACATTCAAAGCACTTGGGCCTGTGTTTTAAAACTCATACCGGTTTTCTCTAAGCTTGCTGGGGGGAACTGAATTTCGTATTGTATTTGATTGCATTCCTGAGAACTGTGTGCTCCTCTTTCCATCTACTTCCATGTCTTACATTGCATAGGGGAGGGGGGTGAATTGCCAGAGAAAAAGTGATTATATTATCTTTTGCTAAAATCATCTCAAGTATTTCTGTACTGACTTTTATTCCTCATTGCTTTTCCCTTGAAATCATAAAAGTATTTTTGTTACTTGATCCATCCTATACTAACTCCTCATTGATTATAAAGAAGTGTGCTAGTGTCAGATTACCCATTGTTGATTAACATTATATTTATAAGGGCGATATCGATTATTAATTTATTATAAAAGTGTGGTATCTATATTATGTCTTATTTCTCAAATAAACCTTTTAAACTTGCAAAACAGAACTACTTCTTGGCTCAGTGGGGTCAGGGGGATTCTAAGAGAGGGTGTTATATAGGGGTAGTCATCCATAACTCATGAACTGAACATAAAGATATATCAATAAGGGTTTCCATTCAGTATCCCAGATTAGGCATTGACTTAGCTGTAGTGTTGAATTGAATCTTCTTACAAAGTGGGGGCTCGAGCCGGGATATTCTGGGTTAGATTTACCATTTGTGCAGATTAATACAGTGTGCCAGCTGACCAGATACACATATCCGGTCGGATCACCACGCTGTGTTACGCTGTAAAGCAATCCTCAAAGGAACGCTCTAAGGAAACGGTCTGTTTTGCAAAAATAAAATACAAACTTCTGTAAGTCAGGAAGGAACTCAAATTCCAGAATGACGACACTGGTAGACATCAAAATAGCCAGAGAGCACTTCTTACATAAGCTATTTGTGAGAGGTGAGTGGACTCATCAGGACCAAACGGTCTGGTTGCAGGCAATCGCGCAACAGGTCACTGAAACAGGGTCAGATATATGGGGAGATCAGGGTCCCCTACATGTGGCCCTGAGTGAACTATATATGGCCCCTAAAGCCAAAGATGAACATAATAAGATTGCCAGGATAGCAGCATATTTGTATCTATATATGGGAGCCATGCAGGACAAATGTGCTGAAGGCCAAGATCTGGCAAATAGGCAACAGCTGGCGTTAGAAAAGGCCCAATCTGACCTGGTCTCTTCTGAGCAGAGGCTGCAGAGGGGCCAGGAGTCAGAAAATGATAGTAGGTAGTATATCATTAAAATAAAAGAGGACATGGATAGACTGCAACAGGAGAAGGCTGACCAGGATACCAGATTACTGGCCTTGCAGAAGGAGTACCAAGAAGGTTTGGACTCCCTTCTGCAGAGCCAGAAAAAGCTGGAGCAACAACTGGACTTCAACAGGGCGGGCACAG
This sequence comes from Ambystoma mexicanum, assembly GCF_040938575.1. Classification (NCBI taxonomy): domain Eukaryota; kingdom Metazoa; phylum Chordata; class Amphibia; order Caudata; family Ambystomatidae; genus Ambystoma; species Ambystoma mexicanum. The sequence continues at coordinate 994,818,308 of NC_090927.1, forward strand.
AACAGGTAGCCACCCTGCAAATTCGATTAGACAGAGAGAAAGAGGAAAGCAATAAATTGATTCTGAAAGACCTGGATACCCAGGCAGAGTTTGATCAGGAGCACCAGAAAGCTGGTGCCTTCCAAAGGCAAAGGGGCGACCTGGCGGCACAGATGCAGGCTCTTAGTCAGGAAAGGGACACCTTAGGCCAGGAAGTCTGCAACTTAAAAAGGAAAATGGAAGAAAATCACCTGGCCCTCCAGGGACTGGGTGACCTCCAAAAAGAACACCAGAACTTGTTCGAGCACACCAGGAGGGTGGAGGATGCTCTGGCAAGAAAGGAGCAGGCCAATACGGACACAGCTCAGGAGGTAACCCTCCTGCAGCAGAGACTGGCCCAGTAGTCCAGGACCAATCAGGAGGCACAGAGAGAAAATGAGGCTCTCTGTCAGCACAATGATAGGCTCCAGCAACAGGTAGCGATGCAGGAGAGACTGATAGAGTCGAGTAAGGCCTTAACTAAGGAACTGAAAGCGCAGGCTCTTGCATTGCAACAGGAAGCAGGGGCGGATAGAGATGAGGTTCGCCGGGAAAGAGAAACTCCTGAGCATAACCTCAGGAGCCCTAGTACCAGAGGCCTTCATCTCTCCCAGTCCCTGGACTCTGCCACCCCCATGTCCCCTCGCGCACATGAGCCCAGGGCCACGGGGATGGCAGATTACTATCCAGCTAGAAGTATGGGGCTCATAGGTCAGTACCTCCCAGGAATGGATGGGCGGGCATCCGGGTAAGGGCACCCAAGCACAGTGCAATTTAGTGGGGAACCCCAGGAGAGTAGGCCCATTAAGGGCATCCTGAAAACCTCTGCCCAGTTAGGTCAGTGTGGGGGGGTACCCATCAAATCCTGGCAGCAAGGAGGAATCTGAAGACTCCTCTGAACAGCGCAGGACACAGGAGACCAGGTCCCCACATTCTGCCAGCCATTCCCACGCTCGCAGAATCCGGGAAAACCTGGAAGATCAGACAGGAACCTCTGGGAGCAGTGCCTCTGAGTCAGAGGATGAATGGACCAGGGTTACCCGAACCAAAAAGGCCAATAAGGCAAAAAGGGCCTTGCTTAAGGACCCATTGAAGCAAATAAAGGCAATAAGGAGTGTCATCACGCCTTATCATAAGAACACCAAGTATTCCGTTTGGGAACACTTGGAGCTCTACGAGCAAATGATGGAGACTTTCCATTTGAAGGACAGCAGTAGCTGCATCCAGTAAGTCAAATGGACATTCTCCCCAGAATACTCCAGTTTCTTTGCGGGGCTGGAGGACCAAAATCATTTAAGATGGTCCACCTATAAGGCGGCCATCTTGAAACATTTTTCTGTTCACAGAAATCCTCAAGAGGCTCGCAAGGCAGCCTACAATTTGCAATGTGGGGAGGATCAGGCCCCACAAGAGTTTGTGCAAGAATTAAAATGTGCTTTTGCACAGACCACCAGAAGGGTGCGCACGGATAGCAGAGAATTTATCAATACGTTTTTCCATGCCTCACCCAAATACATAATGACCCAGCTCGTGAGAGATTTTCATGAGAAAAGATCTTTAGACTGGGTCATTGAACAGGCTACCCGGATCTATGAGGTGCAGAAGCCTAGCGAAAATAAAAATAACGCGCCGAAAAACCCCAAAACCAACAGCACCCCGGCTGCTGCCAAGGTGGCAGAGGTAAAGGTTGCCCCCTCTTTAGATTTGGAGATGGGGGGGCCTAAAAACCTGCCTGCACCAAATAATTCACAGCCCAGAAGGCCCTCGGGCCAGTCACAGACAGGGAGTCGAGGAGGTAGTCCCACAAATGGGGTCCCCCGCTCCCCTGACTATGACCGCTACAAGGGAAACCGACCAATCCTGGGTTATGTGTGGACTCCTCCAGCCCAAGGGGGGGATCCAGCCAAGCACCTAACCCAGGGAACTTCCCTTCCAACTTCCCACAGGAGGGCAGAAATTCTCCAAATCCTGGGCAGAACTTTTTCCCCAGGTATCCACCCAATTTCCAGCCCAAAATCATCCATCCTTCTTTCACCAATTCCCTGAGCCCAGACAACCTAATCCGGGAGAGGGGAGGCCAAGGGTAGAGGGGTACCAAAATCTTCCCAACCAGAAGTACTACCAGAGAAGGGATAGCTACCCTTCCCGGGATCAGCCCAGGGGAGAAAATGGAGCCCCGTATCAGCCTGAGCGGGTTTCACAACTTGAGCGCCAGGTCCAAAATATGGCACGGGATCTGGGTCATATATTGAGGGCTCAACAGAACCCTCAGATGAGCATGCCACCGCAGAATGCCCCAAACTCTGGACCTGGTGCTCCAGAACAATGACGGGGGCAGCACCCTGATAACCCACCGGCTCCCAGTGAGGAGGCACAAGGGGAAGGAGGGTGTAAAGCCTTGGAGGAAGCTTCCTTCCCAACTTGTAAACAGCCCCTGGAAAACCAGGAACCGGAAACAAAATCTCCTGCCCCTGAAAGCCTGCCTCCCAAGGAGCAGAGAGGGCGTAGGAGAAACAAAGGACCCAAACAAACCCACTTTGTGGAGGAGGTACAGATCTTCCAATTTGAGGGAGAGGGATCCTGGGAAAAGGATCTTCTCCTTCAGAGATGGGGGAACTCCTCCCAAAGAAAAATGGGTCCCAAGGGATTCCAATCCAGACTGGGGAGATATGGAGACTGAGCTACCGCCGCCCATCATCTCATCCCAGAACCCACAATACCGAAATCCCCTGGTTCAAACCCATCCTGATGACTGCCTCCAAAAAGGGGGGGGCGGCCCAGAACCGGAACCAGGGGAACCCACAATGGCTCTGATCTCCAGTTGCCAACTTTTTCTTTCAGATTCCCAAGACTCTCCCAAGAATTCTGCCCAAATCTCTTCGCTAGGAATGTCCAAAACCAGAAAGTTAGCCCACCAGTTGTCCGAAAATGTGCATTATCTGTGCCCCCTTGAGGAGAAGGAGGGAAGATACTATGCCCCGGTACAAGTACAGGGGCAGGGTACAATTTTGGCACTGGTGGACACTGGATCCCAAGCTACCCTTCTGTCCAAAAGGGCCTTTGATGAACTAAATGCAGGAAGGGGGGAGAATTACCGAATTCCTCTCACCTCTCTTCCTGGACAACTGCAGAACTTTGACGGGAAGGAAATTCCCGTTGAGGGGACTGCAGACTTGGACATTAAAATTGGGCGACACAAGGTGAAACACCCGGTCATAGTAGTGACTCCAGAGGGCACCCCTTGTTTACTAGGGAATGACCTCCTGAGAAGGTTGTCACCCCTAATAGATTGCGTAAACAAGGTCCTCTGGACCCAGACTAGCCGACCAATAAAATTAAAACGGAGTGTCAACCATGTTAGTTTAAATGGCACCTGCCACATGGTTGAACAAAAATCTGACCAAGTAGAATTTCACTTCCAGAACAACCAAACTCCAGACGTGACAGTAATAGCAGTAGGACAACAGACTGGTGATGGGGGGGGGTCCTCACTATTTCTGAAAATCAACCTTCCTTCCAGTTTAAGGTGGTATTCCACACTGGAAGGAAACACCCTGAAATTCTTTACTAATCCACAATCAGAAACTCCCACTCCTATAGTGCAGAAAGATGTGAAATCAGCTCAGAGCCTGGCTGATATTCAGCAAATTGGAGAGCAGTTGTTCATCCCTGTTCAGTTAAATGATGGGAAGGATCGTGTTCTCGCTCGAGTGTGCGTGAACAACGGTAAGGGCTTCATCAGCGAAGCCATGTTCCGCCAACTCCCAAAAGATCCAGCCATTCCCACATTCAAACGGATAGACAAATGGGAAATGGACCTGGAAGCACCTAATTCCAAACAGCTCCTGCCAAGCAGGTGTATGCTCAAAATCTCCATTGGCAACAAGAGCATAGTCCATAATTGTTGGGTTGTGCGAGACATCACTGCCGCCTTTTACTTAGGCAGTGACATTCTTAATCGCTTTGCCATTAGTTTGGACCTAATAAACTTCAAAGCTTGGTCCCGATTAGCGGATAATCCCATGGGCTTTGATGATCCAGAAAAAGCATTTAGGTCAGCTCAATTGCTACCTTATGCAGTTGAAATTCAGATCAAAGAGGAAGTCACCATCCCAGAAAGGACCCGACAATTCTCCCTGGAAGTGAAAGTTAAAAGAGGACAAACATTGCAAAACCCTGATGCTTATATACATCTAAATGCTTCTCTCCAACAGCAAGGGTTAGGGGTAAACCCAACTCCATTAGTCAACATAGAACATGACACCATTCTAATAGAGGTGGATAATAGCGACTTAAAGAGTATTACTCTAGCCGCAGGCACCATTATTGGAATGGCGATTGATGACCGACATTTCTCCATTGATCTAGGAAATGAACTGTTAGGACCAATCCCCAAGGACTATTTTGACAGTGACAGTGATGGCAAAACACCACCAGACAGGATCTTCACCCGGCATGGGGGGAACTTCCTGGTGTACACTTCTTGCCCTTACGGTAAGGAAGATGTGACTTGTGACTTCAGGAGGGATGAGGTGATTTTCCAGGTCCATGAGGGCTGCCTTTCCCACCTGAAGCCTCCAGTCCAAATCAGCACTCTGACCAGGGACTTCTCCACCCAGCTGGAGGAGGCCGCTGAGATAGCCAAACCAGAAGTCTTTCCAGGCTTCAGGCAGATGGTGGAAGAGAGAATCAACCTAGCTGATGCCTGTGTGACTCTGGAACAAAAGCAAAAGTTGAAACAAGTTTTCTTGGATTTCCAAGATCTCTTTGCGGTAGACTCATATGACTGTGGTCGCACCGACATCCACACCACAACAATTCCCACGGACCCTGGAATGACTTCAGTGTTTGTGAAGCAATATCGTTTGCCTCTCGCCTCCATGGAGTCCCTTACTTAAATAATTAAGAACCTTGAGTCCCGGGGAATAATACGTCCAGTCCACAGCACTTTCAATAATCCGGTGCTGGGGATATTGAAGCCAAATGGCCAGTGGAGACTCTGCGCCGACCTTAGGGAGCTCAACAAACGGGTCCATACTTCCCGATGGCCTCTGCCCTACATTGACCAAGGGCTGGCCCAGATTCAGGGGTCACAGGTATTCACAGCAATAGACCTGACCAATGGATACTGGGCCGTGCCTGTCAGTAGGGAGGACCAATACAAACTGGCTTTTACCTTTGGGGGCCAGCAGTACACATGGACCCGGACTCCCTTCGGATACCTCAACTCCGGCAATGAATTCAACATTTTCCTACATAAGGCCATGCCCGACCTGGGTGCGAGGGGTAACCTGGCTTATGTAGATGATGTCCTCATCAAAAGCTCCACTGTGGAGGAACACATAGCGGAGATCCATTATGTTCTGACACAGTTGAGGGCCGCCGAAGCAAAACTTTCCTTTCAGAAAGCACAGTGGTGTAGAACCCGTGCTAATTTCTTGGGGCATGAGATTACTCCTCAGGGTCTCTGTCCCCAAGAAAAGAAAGTGGAAGCACTCCAGAAACTGAAAGACCCCACAACTTTGCGGGAACTAAGGAGCCTCCTTGGACTGACTAATTACAGCAGAAAGTTCATTGAGGGCTACGCAGAGATCACTAGACCCCTGATTCATCTCCTGAAAGGGGGGGTCAAGTGGGAATGGGGTCCAGAACAATCCGAGGCAGTAAGACAACTCAAAAGAAGCCTCTCACAAGCGCCTTGCCTAGCTTAGCCTGTCAGAAACAAGGAGTTCTTCCTGGAGACGGGGTTCTCTAATACGTGCTTGACGGCAGTATTATACCAAAAGCATGACAAAGTCAATAAAGTAATCTCCTATGCGAGCAAAACTTTATCCTCTGTGGAGGAAAAATTCAACGATTGTGAGAAGGCACTCCTGGCAACGGTGTAGGCATTGAAGAATTAACGCCCGTTTATCCAAGGGGAACACATCATAGTGGAGACTCCACACCAGCCTCTGCAATATCTCCAAAGTGACAAAATCCGGGCCGGAAATGTGAGTAATTCCCGAATTACTTCCTGGATTCTGTCAATGCACGGCTTTCCTGTGGAGGTCAGATATGGCCAAAACAAGAAGAGTCCCCTCGCGCAAGGTCTGGCTGACTTACATGACTGTGCCAGAGAAAACTGTCTCGAGGACGAAAGTCTAAAAATCAAGGACAACATGGAGGCATACCTTAGTTCCCCACACAAAGTTTTTGAAGAAGACAAGTGTGAGGGAATGCCCACTGTCTATGTGGATGGATCCTCTTACCATGTTGACAACGACGGGGAGAAAGAACTGGTGGCTGGCGTAGGGAATGCATGGGTGAAGGAGTTTCCAGAACCCTCCGCTGGATACAAAATTGGTCCCCGAAGTAGTCAGGTGGCAGAATTGATGGCTGTGCATCAGGCCATCCTCACTGCTGTCCAGCATCAACTCCACGAACTGGTCATAATCACAGATTCGGATTATGTACGGAACGGGTTCGTGGAGCACCTGGTTAATTGGAAAACCAGAGGCATGTTATGTGCTAATAACAAACCCTTGAAACATGGGAAGTTAATCCAAAACATTGATGATCTGGTCACATCGAATGGGATGACCATCTACTGGAAAAAGATCAAGGGTCATTCCAAAGTAGAGGGACCAGACAAAACTGGAAATGACTTAGCTCATCAGCTGGCCAAAACCGGGGCCATCCAAGGGGATCTAATCGAAATAGAGTCCCTGTTGGGGGAAATCCAGGTCACTGCTATCACTAGGTCCCAGACAAATGCTCACAATGATCTTTCAACTGCCCAATGGAGTAAGGAGACCCCTGATGCTGATTTAATTACAGCTCAGAAGGGGGATCCAATTATTGGTAAGTTTTACCAACACCTTGAGGACCCTGAGAACTTTCCCCTGACGGATACCGATTACATTGGGAAAGAGGACCTAAGAGTGTTGATGAAATGTCCAAAAATGTTCCGAATCCAAGACGGTTTGCTGGTAAGGAAATCCAAAGCTGGCCACGATCAGTGGGTGGTTCCTACCTCATTCCGAAGCCTGATGTTAAGTCACGCCCATGATGCGGCCACCGCCGGTCATAGGGGGTTTCACACAACACTGGAAATCTTAAGAGAGGTTGCATACTGGCCACACATGGGGCAGGACCTCGACCAATACTTGAAGGGGTGTCTTGTGTGTGCACAATTTCAGCCATCTTCCCTCACGCACTGTGCGCCTCTCCAAAAGAGGGGGATGACACTGCCATGGTCAGATTTGCAAATCGTCTTTGTAGGCCCTGTGATTCGCTCGTCTAGAGGAAACAAGTACATGTTGACTGTTACATGCTTGTTTACCAAGTGGGTGGAATGTCTCCCAGCCCCAAATTGCAAGGCAGAAACTGCAGCTGCCCTGATGATTAACCACATCTTTTCCCGTTTTGGTCTACCTCAAAGGATTGAGTCAGACAGAGTTAGCCACTTCACCAGTGAAGTAATGACAAAGATGTGGGAGATACTGGTGTTAAAAGGAAGCTACACATTGCTTACAGGCCAGCTTCATCTGGAGCAGTGGAGAGATACAACCGAACCATTGTGAGCATATTAAAGAAGTTTGTGGCAGATTCTGGGCCAAGTTGGGATATCCGATTACCTCTGGTCCTAATGGCTATCAGATCTACCCCTTCATCTGCAACCAAAATGTCACCATTTGAGTTGATGACTGGACGCAAGATGGTGCTTCCCCAGCATTTGCTCTACAGAACCCAAGAGCAAACGTTGATAAATGCCTCCACAACTCATGAGTATGTGGAGAATTTAAGGAAACACCTTCAACATGCTTTTGCCTATGCTCAGCGGAATCTAGAAAGATCAGCCGAGAGTATGAAGACCCACTATGACCTGAAAACTTCCAGGAAGGAATATCAGGTGGGGGACCGGGTCTATTTATACAACTTCCAAAGAAACCAGGAAAGACAGCACACATTTTTGCCTACATGGAAGGGACACTTTGAGATTATAGACAAGATCTCCCCTGTGGCCTACAAGATCCGCATCCCCAAAGGCGGTTTGGCAGAGGGGGAAGACAAGTGGGTCCACATAAACCAGTTGAAGTGTTGCCATCCCAGGCACACTTTGCAACAACTGGAGGAATCCACTGGAATCCCAGAGGGGGCCGCTCCAGAGTAATTCAGTTCCAACCCTAAAATATTCCACATATAGCATATACAATTATGTGATCCTTGTATATATATATATGTTCTTGTCTCCTAAGTTAAAAAAGAAAATGTGCATGTTCATATCTGTTGAGTTCTAAAATATATATGCCACCCCACTATATCAATGGTGGGGGAGAAACGTCCATGAATAGGTATTGCCGCTTTTCCTTTGTCGTCCTAGGAGAAAGAAAACCTGGAGACTGGCCAAGGAGGACGATCCGGAGACCGGGAGCAGAGACCCAAGGGGCCCGGGGTACCGCCCAATATTCCCATCAGGACCGGCGAGGAGAACCGATCGATCAGTACCGGATGGAGGAAAAGATGCTGAACTGTGCCATTTGCAGAATTGGAAGAAGATTATGTGGACATACCAGTGCGTTGGTCAAAACCTTCTGTGCACTCGACTCCCCAACGACTCAAATTCAAAGTGCAGTCGCGTGGGGGGCCTTGTTGGGTGTCCTGACCCACGTTTGAGCTATCATGCTGTAACATTTGGGGCTGTGGGTTTAGAATATCCAAGATGGCCAAAAAGCCCACATGTGCGCCAGAATCCAGGAGAACCACGCAGTTTGTGCGCACACCAAAATGGTTGCCTAACTTGCCACCCACCAGTGCGAGCATGATGGGCCAGGGTGCCATGAGTGGAATGGGTGCCAAAGGTAAAACCGCAGCGCCTGTTCGCTCAAAAACGCTTTAAAATCACCTTTGGTTTCTCTGAATGCCAGCTCAAAATGCCTATTTTCAAACATTGCAACACATCCAAAAATCTCACGGAACACCAGCGGACATCTGGCAGAATGAAGTATGTGTGCATACAAAATCTGGGAAGATGAAGAGCCCAAAACAATGTTCATAACAAAACTGGCTGAGCTATGCATGTCAGCAGCCTAACTGAAACTGGATTAAAACCACCAAAATCGAAGTGTTTAAATTAACTGAGTGACCTACTTTTGAGTGTCACATAGTTTGTAACTGTTAAAATGTCATAGTTTTGAACTTAGAATCAGCATTCTAGCTGCATATGTAAAAATTGTATTGACTTAAACTGGGGGACAAAAAGTGACATTTTATCTAAAACCTGGCTTAATGAAACTGAATTCTGCCTGACATCTACCCCCACAGGAGTTAAAACCTGCTCAGCCACTCTTCCCCTTGCCAAAAGGAGTTGTCACCTCTCTGATTAGATTAGGGGTGGAGCAGCTGGGGACTACAGGGAGGTGAACAAAGGCCTGTCCTGGACTCAGGCAAATGTTATATTGGGGGGGTTGTAAAAGTGGCTTCCTCTTGGGAGAAGTGGGAGGAGAAGTACCTCTGGGAGCCACCCGAGCTGGAGGCGGGGACAGGCAGAAGCTTACCCATGTGCTTTGGAACCTAAACCACACCCATCTGGGCCAGAGCATAGTTTTAAAAAGATAGATAACTCAAAGTGCGGACCTGTCAGAATTATATAAGTAATATCATTATTTTTGTGATTTTTCTGTGAACATTTTGAGATGCGTTGGGACCCTGTGGTGTATTCTGGGGGTTGGTAGCGGAAAATAGGGTCTCACTCCAAATGTCTGCTTGTTAAAAATCTGACACTTCATCAATTCATGTCCATACTCCTTGCGCACATGTGTGTAAATTTGGGTAAATGTCCGATATTGCAAAACCAGTTAAAAAGGGCAAAATGTTGTCATTTTTGAATGCAAGCCCCCAGGAAGATCAGAGGCGGACAAGCATGGACCATAAGGAATATATAATGTGCACATGTAATTTCAACAAATTGTATATCTGGGAAGGATGTATTTGAATCAAATATAGATTTGTGGGCAAACTGACCAGGGGAGGATCCTCTGACCCATAAAACCTACAGCATCACTCTGACTCACATTTCCTTCCCCCAATCATGAGAGAGGGGAGAATTGGGCCAATGACAAGTAGAGAGGGGCAAGCTTAGCTAGGCCCAGGCACACACCCATTTTCAAAACACATACAAAGAGCCACTGGAAGCTAGAGAGGACATTCAAATCCAGTTGCTGAGCGTTTTGCCGGACCACACAACATCCAGAAGATACCAGTTCCAGACTGACTCCAGCTACATACTCCAGAACCTAGAACTTATACTTTAGAACCTAAATCAGAGGCCTAAAACCACAAGCTGAGTTCTCTGCAGCAGGCCTCAAATCACTGCAAGCTACTCACAGCCGGGTGAGCTGCTTGAATCCCTTGCCAAGAACTTTTGCCAGGACCAGTGCAGAGATCCAGGAGCCGTGCAGAGACCGCTGTATCCGGACAGACCAGTGCCAGACCCGACCAGACCAGACCGTGCAGAACCGCAGACCCAGAGACCAGATCGCTGTGAAGTGCCGCTAGCCTGATTGATCAGATCCGTGACGAGGTTCAGTCCTTCCAAAATATATTGTGAGTACTTAGGTCAGATTGTGACAGAAATAAGCTCTTAGTTTAAAGTAATATAACCGACTTGCTACTCCTTATACTTTTGCCGTAATCACGATTCACGCACTCGCAAATTTTACCGCGATTTGCGATTTGGTTAAAAATCCAGCCACGTGTAACCATCAGCAGTCATTTCTTTCCTTGCTAAAAATTTGTTTGCCTCTTAATCACCATCTCTGAATCATTGCTAAAGTGAGCCTGAACTCATCCCAAGTATCTCTCACTCACCCTGAACCCCCTAAAGGGAATTAAAAGCATTTCAGAATATTTCTCACTTCATTGCCACCACATTCAAAGCACTTGGGCCTGTGTTTTAAAACTCATACCGGTTTTCTCTAAGCTTGCTGGGGGGGAACTGAATTTCGTATTGTATTTGATTGCATTCCTGAGAACTGTGTGCTCCTCTTTCCATCTACTTCCATGTCTTACATTGCATAGGGGAGGGGGGTGTATTGCCAGAGGAAAAGTGATTATATTATCTTTTGCTAAAATCATCTCAAGTATTTCTGTACTGACTTTTATTCCTCATTGCTTTTCCCTTGAAGTCATAAAAGTATTTTTGCAACTTGATCCATCCTATACTAACTCCTCATTGATTATAAAGAAGTGTGCTAGTGTCAGATTACCCATTGTTGATTAACATTATATTTATAAGGGCGATATCGATTATTAACTTTATTATAAAAGTGTGGTATCTATATTATGTCCTATTTCTCAAATAAACCTTTTAAACATGCAAAACAGAACTACTTCTTGGCTCAGTGGGGTCAGGGGGATTCTAAGAGAGGGGTGTTATATAGGGGTAGTCATCCAGAACTCATGAACTGGACATAAAGATATATCAATAAGGATTTCCATTCAGTATCCCAGACTAGGCATTGACTTAGCTGTAGTGTTGAATTGAATCTTCTTACAGCTGTTCTCTCTAAATAGTTGTACTGCAAGCTGAAATCCGAAAACTAGATACAAGCCAGCACTAATTTGGAGTAATTAGTCAGATTGAAAGGCATCTTTTTCTGTTTATCCGCTCTTTGTTTTTGTTTTGATCACTTACCTTAAGTGAAGAAGCACCTTGCGCGCCTTCAGGCTTCTCTGCTGACGCAGACTCTAGCACTGACACAAGGAACTACCACTGGGAACTACATTTCCCAGAATCCCAAACGTCGCCTTAAGGAAACATCAGGTGCTTCAGCGCCGGCGCTTCCGCGACGAAGCCGGTTGATGTCGGTCCACGGCGTCCCACGGCACACGGCTGAAATCGCTGCCGGATTTCATACACAGGCACTGCCAGACAAAATTCAGATATGGGCTACCCCAATATCAACAATCTCCTGCCTCAAGCTGTCATTCTACAACAGCAAGGCATGGTCCAGGAATTTCTTAGATACAGACCTGAGCCCCTCGAACAAAATGTAAGACAGACCAGAAGTATACCACCCAAAACTGACATACACACTGAAACAATTCATGAGATAAAGGCCAGTAATGCCAATATTAAAATTGCATTACTAAACACCAGGTCAATGACCAAACATGCACAAGAAATTCACGATTACATTATCGATGAGAATTTAGACATTTTATGTCTAACGGAAATATGGTTACAAGAACCTGTTGGACTCACTATTGATATTGCTATTCCATCTGACTACAACATCTACCTTAAAAACAGAGAATCCAGAAAGGGCGGAGGAGTGGCGATCATCGCAAAAAACTCTATTAAGCTCTTTGCCACCCCGATTCAGTGCTCAGGATGTGAGGTCATTCACCTCAAACTGACCCTCAGCCAAAATAACTGTATAAACATCATAGCCTTATACAGACCTCCATCTTTAACATCAGAATTTAATGATGAAATTGTGAGCATCCTAAATAACCTCAAATCCATCCATACAGAAACCATTTTGATGGGCGACAAACAGATGGAGAGGAAATCAACATGACCAACAGGCCCTAACCCTTAAGAGGACCTACAAAATATTGTTTTTACCATCATTAATAAAAGCCCTATGGCTATTATAGGGAACCAGCTGGACTGGATTGTCACAAACAGTTCTAAAGTAACCATGCTTGGCACCTATCCATGCATCTGGTCAGGTCATTTCAAAATTGAAATATCCCCGACTCTGAACTTTAAAAAGGAAAAACCATCTAACATACCCAAATCAGTTTGTGACAGGAATTTAAAAAAAATCACGAGTAGCATGCTCTCAGAAGAAAAGTTGGAAATCATGAACAACACCAAGGATGAAGACCCTTGTGAATACTTAATAACATACAATCAAGGCATGACAAAATTATTAGACCTTCACTCCCCCCTAAAAAACAAGAAAGTCCGACCCAACTCTAACCATCCAAAATGGTTTAATGCAGAAGCAAATGAACTCAAGAAGGACAAACGGAATCTTGAGAGGAAATGGCTTAAAGAACCCTCAGAAACTAATAAAGCACATTGGAAGAATGCAGACCGCATTTTCAAATCCAAAATTATAGATCTGAAGAAAAATCACTATAATAACATCATTAGTACGGCGGCAAACTCCACTGGAAAGCTCTTCCAGATCCTAAAATCGTTGGACAAACCTACCACTCTTACTCCACCATTCCAACCAACTGACATGGACTGCGAGAAAGTCCAAACCGCATTTCATAATAAAATTGTCAAAGCTAGAGAAAACATCATAGATTGCCAGACTACAAATTCCTCATTTGACACCAATCTTCTAGAGAACAAGACCAAATCAGAAAACCCCAAATTTCATTTTAGGTCCATCACTCTTGATGAAATGAAAAAAACACTTTCCAGCATGAGATGCACATCATGTTTGGAAAATGTATTCTCCCCAAAATTTATTTTGGACAACATAGCTATCTTCGCCCCTTCTTTACAAGAATGGTTAACGCTTCTTTTAGGGATATAACAGTACCCAACATCATCAAAACTGTTACGGTCACCCCCCTGCCAAAGAAACCGGACCTCAACCAGCACGACCCAGCCGACCTTAGACCAATAACCAACTGCAATTTTCTGTTGAAAATTTTGGATAAGGTTGCTACAGAACAACTACAAATATATGTAGATGAAAATAATGTACAACATCCACAGCAGTCCGGATTTAGATCCAGCAATAGTACAGAATCTGCTCTGCTAGATCTTCAGACAGAAATGCTGTCAATATTAGATAAAGTCAAATCAGGCCTGCTGATATTGTTGGACCTCTCGGCAGCATTTGATTTGCTGGACCACACAAAACTCCGAGAAGCCCTGGAAAAATCAGGAAATTGCTCATCAGGGGCAACCGAATGTATAGCTTCATTCCTTCAAAACAGGCAATCGAGGATTGTCTGGGGAAATAAAACATCTAATACCAAACCGGTAGACTGTGGCGTCCCACAAGGAGCCAGTTTCTCCCCATTTCTTTTTAACCTTTACAGGCAATGCCTCTGTACCATGCTCTCCCAAATGGGTATATTCTTCACGAACTTTGCTGATGATACCCAGCTGGTCTTAGAACTTAGTGGGGATTACGACAAGGACAGTGACATGCTCTCATCTTTATATAACATCATAGAATGCTGGATGAAAGCAAATTGGATGTGTCTAAACGGCTCTAAAACCGAGCTCATGATATTCGGTTCCATACAGGCCAGAAGAAAATTGAGTCCACTCTACTCCTCATTTTCTATTAAAAACACCCAAATACCGATCTCTGAAAAAGTGAAGACCTTAGGAGTATACCTTCAAGCTTCATTTGGTGCTGAAGCCCACACAGCTTACCTAAAGAAAAACTGTCAATATCACCAGATATTACTAAAAGAAAATCAGACCTTTATTAGACCAAAAGAATAGCACGACCAGCGCTAGGGCTACAATACTATCCAGATTGGATTATGGTAATGCCCTACTTCTAGGAGCAAACAACAATTGCGTGAAGAACTGTCAAGTGATTCAAAATAACGCCATCAGGACCATCACAGGAAGAACTTGGAGGGAACACATCATTGGCGAAAGGAAGGCCCTCCACTGGTTGGCCATGAAAGAAAGAATCACGTTTAAATCTCTCACGATGGTTCACCGTTGCTTATACGGTAATGCGCCAGCTTACCTTAAGAAACACTTCAACTGGTATGCCCCAACTAGGAGGCTCAGATCCTCTAATACAGGCCAACTGCAAACATTCACAACAAAAAAGCAGCATCGACTTGGAAAAGCCTTTCCGACTCGAAGTATAAAAAAATGGAACGAACTTCCCACCTCACTGAAGCTCGAGTCCAACTACATTTCATTCTGTAAAAAATTGAAAACATTACTTTTCAATGAACTCCGCGGAACAGGCTAAATCTCTTTGAGGAAATCGGTCAATTTACTTGTGTCCTGTTTATCACTATTCGTTGTCCTGTCTTCTTGTCAGTGTTCTGATGCCCGTGGGCTTCAGCGCTTTACAAATAAATAAATAAATAAATAAATAAATAAATAATGTCAACAAGCAGTAAAGTTCTCAATTCAAATTGAAAGTTCCAGTTCAAACATCAACATCCCTTATTGCCCATAATTGCTTCTTCACTATTTGGTTCCTGGAGAATGTCTACCTTCTCCAGGCATATTGCTCTTTGGTTTTCCAGCACCAGGAGAATTACTCCCTTCCCTTGGTGTCAGGCTCACAGTGTTTTTCTCCACACACAGTAAGGGGCAATACCTCCCTTCCCTGAACTCTCTTCACTTGGTATCATGATTTCACAGTGGAAGAGTAATGTCTCCCTTCCACTGACCTTTCTCAAGCTCTTTATCACTGTTCACAACACCAGATGGAATGTCTCCCTTCCCCTGGCTTTTCTCAAGCTCCTTATCACAGTTCACAACACCAGGGGGAATGCCTCAATTTCCCTGGCCTTTCTTCTCTTTCCTGCTCTGGCAGACCTGGCTCACTACCCTGCCAGGACTACCACGAAGAATATGGTTTAAAGATTTGTTTGCTCTTCTATGCGGATCCCAAACCCGGCTTTCCTCTTGCCTTCGCAGACCTGGTTCTCTACCCTGCCAGGTACTGCCACGAAGAAGATGAGCCAAAAAACTACTTGTTACTTTTCCACCTTTTTGGTGTTCCACCAACAGTTCCGGCAACCCAGATACCTGCAGGGCAGTTGCCGGAGCTTTCCGGTCGGTTGTGGGCTTCGGGTTGCTTCTCCAATAGCTGCAGTGGCTCTGCAGCATTCTTTCCTTCTTTCTCTGCGCTGTTCTAGCTGACCGCACGTTCCAGCTTCCTCGGCCATCTGGATGCCAGTTCTTCCTTCCTGCCTGGACTGACTCTGCCTGGCAGACAAACAAACATTTTGGGTTCTGCTCACCTGCTTGTCCTCGCTTGCCGTCTTTGAGTCTCGCGGCTCCTCTAGGGAGGGATTTTCCACCTCTTCTGTAGTCCTTCCTCTATTTCTACATTTGCTTTTCCAATGAGAGTTAGCAAACCACTAGAAGTCTCAATGGAGGTTCTAAGAATAGTCAGTGGGGCTCTGCACCTCCTCCTCCCAGTACTTGCCCATTGTATTTGTCCTGGGTAGTCGCTGCTCTTCTTTGTCCTAGCATGAGCCAAGTATCTTCATTTTACAGAGATGCATGGATGTCTGTGGTATTGAGGGAAGGTATGTAAGGGGTGTCACGGTATTAGTTTTATGACGGTACGATAACCTTCTTGCCAAATGACGGTATATCATGGTTATCTCGGTATAGCAGGTGGAGTTGACTAATCTTAAATATTTTCTAAAAGGTCATAAATTGTCAGGTTTATCATCACAAACAAAACCAGACACCCAGGGCTAGAATTGGGGTATTCAACATACTTTGCACTGAAATGCCACCCCTTGCTTCCACCAAACACGTGTGGAGAGGAGGAGGGGGGGGGAGCCCTGCGGCGACTGGCAAAGCAAACTGAATAGCTTTTCTTAAGTGGTAATTTAGGCTTGGGCCAAAAGGTGTTAAGTAATCACGGACATGTTACCCTTTGGTATGGCAGCAGGGAATACCCACAGAGATTAGTGAATTTTGCAGTGTGACTTGTTATATGTAAATTCAATGATAGAACCAGGGAAATCCCCCATTGTCATATGCTTAGAGAACATTATCCATTATAAATATATAAACCCCAAAGCCGCCAACCCAAAGTAAACCCTTTTCCTTCTTGACACTATCTATTTTTCCTATTGCTAACATATTGATTTTGTGTCAGGCACATGTGGTTTATGGAATGTTACTAAAAAATGCTCCAACTGAAACTAATTGCTAGACGGCACATCTAACAGTGCAAGACCAAGACTGCGCAGCACTTGCTTACTGCAGCCTTTCCAAATCAGATTCAAAAGCACACTTAACGGTATAAAAAATGTGACGGTTATTATTGTTCAATTAAGTGGTTCACTGTATCTTTAACGGTATACCATTATACCGTTACATCCCTAGTGGGTTTTGGGGCTAAGGATATTTGGATGAGGGGTGTCGTAGCACATTTCCCTTAGATGTTCGTCCTTGTCCCTCCCCATGAGATCCTTCCGCTGAGAACCACCCCAAAGGGGAATGTCAGGTAGTGGCCTCACCTCCCTGCCCTCAGGGGTTGGGACTCCCCACGGGGAGAAGTGACGACATCCCAGGATTCGTCACAGGGTCTAAATCCTATTGTGACAAACCAAGGAAATGTATTGAAGGCATTAAAGGGGATGACGAAAAGGTGGAGAAATCCCCTAGAAGAATTAAAGGATGTGATTCAAATGGTTACCAAGAACTATTTGAAAATAGACTATTAAGGCTGGAAAAAGCCCGTCAAGGAGAAGGGAATCAATTTCCTGGACTCCTTTCTTTTTCTTTGATATTTAACTAGTGGTAGGGTTAAAAGAGGATAGTTTATGGATGGAGGATGGATCACTGCTTTGAACTGCCATAATGACGACAAGGCCCATTGTTAGTTTTGTGTTAGTTAGGGCAAACCTTTGTGATAGGGAAAGATCGGCCCTTTGTTATTGTTTTTAATAAACAGAATTGTAAGAATCCCACCATTTGGTTCGCCTCCTTCTTCTGACCTACCACACCATCTAAAACGGTAATGAAAGTAACGATCCGCTTCAGCTCAAACCTGTTTGCGCACAAAGAAGGCCTAACTGAAACATTTTGAAGGTGTTTCGATTGAGGGCTGCCTGTGAAGGTTGTTTTCTTTGGGGGGTGGGGGGAATTGTGCAGAAGCCTGGTTTATTTAATGAGTCTGCACGGGTAGACATGGGAAGGGAAGGAGAGATTGAATGGAGAAAAATTAGGTTTAAAACAAATTACTGGCGTTGACTAAAGCACACCACATAATGAATAAGATTTGGCATTGTAGGTATGTAGGTAAATAATTAGCAAGGAGCGGCGAGTGTAGCCAAAGAAGAAAAAAAGTCAAAGAGGGCAGGAGCCCTTAGAGTAAATCGATTCCTGTTCTATTTGACTCTATCCTACATTTACAGAAAAAGCAGTTATGGTTTATGTCAGAAATTACAAGATAAAATCTAAAAAAAGAGGACTTCAACATGCAAACGAAGTAAACCACTTTGGACAGAAAATGGAGGACAATAAGTCAAAGGAGCCTCGCGGTCCGGATTAGGGTTTAGCATCATACTTTAAAGTACATCAATTATCGACCGGATACTTGTAGGTGTTTGGAAAAAATTAGCTCCATAAACCAAAGGGGACACACAGTGGCAGGCTCCAGTAGATGGAACCTTTGACTTGATTAAACCTTTTCACTTACAACACTCTTTAGAGGACAAAGGTAGAAAGATAAAACCTAAAGATTGGGAGATCATTTTGAATTGGTTCACAGAAAGGTCAAAAAGTCGGAATCAAGACTAAGGAGTCTGGAAGATATGAATGGTGGTGAGCAATGTGGCTTACCTGATGGACATGGAAGATGTTTGGTTAGGGCATGGGTGAACTGCAGAAAGTGGTAGTGTTCCGTGTTTGGTAGGCCAAATTTGCGTCTCAATTCCGGAAAGGAGGTAAAGGACCCCTCAGTGAGCATGTCCCCTATTTTCTCGATGCCTGCTTCCACGCATTCTGACCACATCAGCAATTTGTTCACTTCTGGCAGGTCCCTATTCTTCCATAATGGCTGTGGCAAAGTCAATTTGCCGTCCCAGCCAATATGTCTATGAGCGTCTTTCCATATATGTATCGTATGGTGTGCCAGTGGGGGCGGGGGGAGGGTTGCGGGAGCCTTTCCTACCCTTTGATACAGATGTGCAATTGGGGACCTGCCTTGTAGCCCCATGATTTCTGCTTGTATGTGGGTAAGTCCCGGTCCCCATATCGTACCTCATTAATAACCACTATCTGGGATGCCCAGTAGTATGATTTGATGTGTGGCAGTGCGATTCCACCCTCCCAGATTGATCGTTGCAATGTGGCCAGAGCGTTTTGTGCGTATTCACCACCCCAGAGAAGGTCCCTAAAGATAGTGTCGATCCCATGGAATTCTGGGTCCGGGATCCGTAAGGGGGTATAATGTAGAGGAAGTATGGTAGGGCATGCATTTTAAAAAGGGGGGCCCTGCCCAGCAGGGAGAGCTGGAGTACCTCCCAGTGCCGGACATCTAAAGCAAAGCATTCTGTAATTGGGTGCAGGTTGTAAGTGAGCCATCTAGAAAGGTCCACTTCGACTCAAACACCCAGGTAGCGAAAGTGCTCCCTTTCGAATCATTATGGGCAGTCCGTAGGGATTGCTTGTGCCATCCACTGGATTGGAAAGAGTGTGGACTTATCCCAGTTCACTCGTAGGCCACTGAAGGTTCCGTAGTGCTTCAGCATTCGTGTAACTATTGGGCAGGAGCAGGATGGGCTACCTAGTTATATTAATAGGTCGTCTGCGTACAGGGAGATTTTGTCTACCCCACCCTTTGGCCAGCGGAAGCCCGTCCACGACGCCTCCTGGCAAAGCCACAGGGCAACAGGCTCCATGGCCATTGCAAATAGTAATGGGGATAGAAGACAGCCCTTTCATGTCCCTCTGCCCGGTGGAAAGGTTCTGGATGACCAGCCATTCACCCTAATTTCCGCGAGCGGAGCTTCGTACAATAGTTGGACCAAGTCCAAAATGTTTGCTCCAAAACCCATTTTTTAAATAATTTCCTAGAGGGCCTCCCAAATCACTGAGTCGAACGCCTTCTCAAAGTCTATAGCTAACGGGCCTGTTCAATCGACAGATGTAATGTCTGGATGTTCATGCAGGTTGACTTGTCCGGCATGAAGCTGCATTCATCTGGGTGGATCAATAATGAAATTACTGCCTGCAGTCTGTTTGCGAGTACTTTGACGAGTTTTTGGGTTTCCCCATTGAGCAGTGGGATAGATCTATAGGATTTACACAGTTCTGGGGGTTTACCTGGTTTGGGAATTATTACTATACTGGCTTTGCGCAGGTCATAAGGGAGGGTGCCACGTTCCTTACAATGGTTAAACATTTTGTGTATAGATGCCACTACCATTTCTTCCTTTTTTTCCCCACAATCAGGAGCCCATTGGGGCCCGGTGTTTTCCCTAAGTGAAGCTGGGCGATGGCAGTTGCCACTTCATTTTCTGTTATATCAGGGTCTAGTTGTGCTTGTTGAGCCTCCGACAGACTGGGGAGTGTAATATTGTCTAGTATTCTGTTTTGTACTAGCGGGGGCAGACTTTCATAGAGTGCAGCATAGTAATCTGCAAAGGCCTCATGATTTTGCGGTCTGTTTGCACCGTTACACTTCACTCGTTGCTTATTTCTTTGACATATCTGTGTCCCTCGTCTCGTCTCTCAAGCCAGGCCAGTATTTTTCCCGCCTTGTCCCCCGTTTTGTAGATGCGGGTGTGCATCTCCCAGTGGCCCTGTTTGGTGTTGTCCATCGAGATATTGCTGAGTTTTTCCCTAGCTGTCAAGAGGGCCCCATGTTTCTCGGGCAAACCTGCGAGCAGGTATTCCTTCTCTCGCTCATTAACTTCTTCCTCTGCCTCCATTACACTCTGTCGTTGGGCCTTCTTTTTTGCAAAGGTCCAGTAGAGCATCTCCCCCGCCCTCCCCGAGTACTGCCTTCTAAGCCTCCCACAGTGTATCAGGGTTTTCTACTGTGCCCTTGTGTAGATCGAAATAGTCTTTGGTGCAGTTGTGGATGTGGTCTATAAAGTCTGGAAAGCCCAGGTAATAATTGTTTAGGCGCCACGAGGGAGTCAGTTTGGTCCTGTTCGTGCAGATCTCAATTTCTAGTGGCGAGTGATCCGAGACCCCTCTGGTGAGAGGATTTGCACCAATTACCCTATATGTGTCCTGTTTGTGGAGGAAGAAGTAGTCGAGTCTTGATAGGGAGGCATGGGCCCCCAAATGAAAGGAGTATCCCCGTTCCCGTGGGTGAAGCTCTCGCCAGCACTAATTCAAAGGGAAGGCGTTCATGTACTAATATTAGGAACCCCTCTAGATCCCATAGAAAAGCCTGCGTGTATTGCTGTGTAGTAGTTTGTTCTGCAGAAAAGGGTGCATGATGTGCCGCTAGGTGTGTTTCGGTAAGAAGGGCAATATCAGGGGAGTGTCTGTTGAGGAAATGCATGACAAGTCGCTGTTTGATTCCGGTGCCCAGGTCATTGACATTCCACGTAAGGAATTGAAGGGATTTCATTTGGTTCCCATGCATATCAAGGTGTAGCATGGGGATTGAGCTTGTCAGTGGTGAAATATCTTATCAGTGATAGGGCTACGTGTACAGAGGTGTAAATAGTTATGTATGTGATGACTAGATGGAGATTCACACAAAGAAAAGGAAAAAAAAAAGCAGAGCTCCCCCCTCACCATACTTTGCCCCAACCCGAGACATCTGTTGTCTAAACAGGTGTATCCAGCGAGTTTCTACAGGAAACATGATAGGTCAAAGAAAAATTTCCATTCCCACCCTGTACTTCCCCTTCAACTTGGAGCACCTGTTGCTCGAACCATGCACTCAACTAGTGCATAAACAACATAGTCGAACTTCTGCGTGGTAACCACGGCTTCTGCCGTGGTGAGACTGCGTGCAAGGGTCACGGCCGCATATGATCAATCCCCCCTCGGAAGTCCTAAATGTCCATTCTGTCACCTTTTATCCGTTTGATTGTTTCCCCTCTTCCCAGGCGTGTGCAGTACCAGTGGATGTGGTTCAGACCGGGGCGGGGATGTGCTCTGCTCTGGATTCAGTCTGGGGTGCTCCTCGGGCGGGTGAGGCCCCCGCCCAAATAGGATTTGAGTTTCCAGCCATGTTCACGCTTCTCAAAGCTTATGGAAGAGGTGTATGACTCCCTCGTAGTGCACCTTGAGCTGTGCTGGGAAGAAAAGTGCGTACTTCATGTTGAGCGAGTGTAGCTTTCTCTTCACAGGGTCAACCGACTGGCGTGCCTTCTGGACCTCCCTGGTGTAGTCCGGGAAGAAGCCGATCTTGTAGCCATTATATGTAATGGTGCTAGTGGCCCTGGCCATCTGTAGCACTGCATTGCGGTCTCGATAGTATAGGAGTCTTGCGATGATCATCCGTGGTGATTGATGCTCCCGGGACCACGCAGCCCGCCAGGATCCTATGTGCACATTCAACTGAGGAATTTTGACAGCTGCTTCGGAGCAAATAGTTTGTTGAGCCATTGTTCAAGGAAGAGCTCCATGCAGGGTCCTTCTTTCTTGGGCACTTCAAGGATGCATACGTTGTTTCAGTGCGCCCTCCCTTCACTGTCTTTGCCCTATTTTCAAGATGCATACATTTTTGGGTGACTACCGATAATTGCTTCTCCAGTTGTTTGATTGCATCTTCCGAGTCTGAAATCCGCTGCTCCGATTAGCCTACTCTTTAGGCCAGGTTCTTAAGGTTTTGTTGCAAAAAGGACACCTCTGTTGAGAGGCCACCTATCTTTAATTCCATCGATGACCTGAATTCCCCAATAGCGGTCATCAAGTCACAGAGATATGGGTATTCTGCGGGTAGTCCCCCCTACTCGCCGTTTCCTGGTTGCGTGTCATAGCAAGCTGGGTACCTCCCATTGTGAATTGGTCTATCCTGCTCTGTAATCCTGGCTTCTTGTCCTTATCTTTGAACATTGTGAACGCTGCACTTATCTCCACGGTGTCCCTCCACCCTGTTGTCTGCTTCTCTGTTCCTGAGGCGTGTGTGTGTGCTTGTCCAGATCCGATCACAGGGGTGAGGGCTAAAGCTGTGGTCTCCCCTTCCACCAATGCTGCCAGTTGCTCTACCAGACCCCCCCCCCCGTTAGTGGCCTGCTTGTTGTTACCCATGGGCTATGTCTGCTGTGAGGCTGGGGTAGAGTGCGGAAGGTAAGGTCCCTAGTTCACTATAATGGAATCAGGGGTGTCCACCTGCATCCAAAACAAAGTTTTGAAAAAAAGAAAAAGACCCTGCAGCGCCGGTTCCCATCCACGGAAGTGAAGGGAGCTGGCGCTGCAGGGACTCGGCGGAACACAGAGCAGTGTGCCGCCAAATGGTAAGTACGGGGGGGGGGAGGAGCGGGGTACACAAAAGCAATTTAGCTTTGGGGTTATTATTTTGAATATGAACATTTTGAATTCGACATTTTCGTCTTTGAAATGTTTGTATTCAGAATAATAAACGTACATCCACCCTGGGGGTAGTATTTTGCGGGAGGATCACATGGGAGGGCACTCAGGTCAGGGAGAATGGGAGACCCCTCTAGATAATTTCCCTAAAGATCCCACAGTCTTAATTGCTTATTGTGAAATTGATCATTTTGATCTAAAAATAAATTAGAACAATATGGACTTCAAGCTTAGTACTGAGACGTGGAAGAGGGGTCCAGAGGTAGTACACTGTTGTGAGTGGTCTAGTTGTTGTAATGACCAACACCTGAGCAGGACCTTTGAACATTTAAAGGCCGTTCAGGTGCGAGCAAGGAAGAAGCAGCATGGAAAAGCAGAAGCTGAAGTTGCCGTTGTGGCGACAGCAGGTCACTGTGTAGAAGATGTGGCACAGGTTGGGACTCCTGGGCTAGGCAGAGGATGCACAGCGGGAAGCGGTATTGAAGATAGTCACCCTGCAATAGAAGCTCTCTAAACACTGTGAACTGCTCCAACATTGGATTTCCACCCGAGAGTGCACAGAGCTGTGAAATCTCCATTGAAGGTCAGCGCGAGTGGCGGCAGACTGACAGGAGCTGTCAGATGCAGAGGAGGTCCTGAAAAGCAAAGCAGCAATGCCAGCGACTCAGAATGAAACACCAGTGCATACTGGTTAGTTGACCTGAAGTAAGTGATTCCAGGGTGCTCCAATGGAGGCAGCTAGGTAACAATAATCCGAACAATTGAATTAAGGCAAACTGAGCGCCACTCTCCTAACGAGGGATTCCAAATAAGGAAACACTGTAAACTGCATTGCCAAAGTCAAAGAAACTGGGTGCATCTCTCCTAGGAAAGGATGCCTAGGGGGAGAGAATTATAACCGGTATTGCCAGTAGCCAAAAGGTTGTACAGACAGAAATCAAGGACCGCAGGAGCAAAAGCCCTCCTTGTAAAAAGGATCAAGGGGGAAAGAAACATAAGCTGCATTGCCTAACGCAAACAGACCAACAAGAGAATCATTATCCTTTTGTGAAATATCCATTTGGAAGAAGATGTAAGCCAATTGTGTTAGAAGTCAAAAGACTAACCAGAGAATCAGTTGTTAGTTCAACTCTTCCCCACTGATGATTCGAGTGTGGAGTTCAAACTGTAGCAATAGATGTTTTATCCTGGCAGGCGAGTGAACCAGGAAAGGGGCAAATTGTAGTTAGTCCTGGCAGGCGAGTATACCAGGAAGATGATGATTTAACGTACTGTGGTTGAGGTAAAAGGTTGTGGTGGAAAAGAAGTGTCAATTCCATCATCTTGTTTTGATGAACTGTTGCATAACCGAAAATGATTGTTGAACCATCCTGACTAAAGTGTTTCTTTTGGATGAGCCATCCTGACTAAAGTGTTATTCATAAAAAAGTATGATGTTCTAACAAGTGACTGGTCTTTGGAGAAAAGAACATGTGCATTTGATTTCTCTATTTATGTTTGGAGAAAACGAGTTTTGGTTTATCCAACAGGAGGTTGTGGAAATGCTAACAATTGTTTTGAAGTGTGAGCAAACATTTGGAAGTGGGATAGTCACTTTGCCAAATGAAAGGATATATTGAATGGAAAATACTTTATATCCTACATTGAGTGGAACTTTGTTTTTGAACAGTATTTTCTTGAAATTTAACTTTGTTCCAGAGAATCCTGAATTGATCCAGGGGAAGGGAATCCAACCGTGGTCACAAGGATTAGAGTGTATAGCTTTTGAGTTTGAATTGATATATTATCTTCTGGATTTTAAAACAGCGAACAATTCCTGTGTAATCTTGCTGTGTATGTTAGTGTGAGGGTCAGTTACCTTTTGGACATTAGATAATTTTTCTTTAGCCTTAGTTTGTTAGGCAGGAATCTCCTTGTTAGGCTAGGGAAAGATAGGCATTTGTCTTACCCCTTTTTATTTAGTAAAATGCAAATTTATGAGAAATCTATACCTATGTGTCTGTCTCGCATTTATGACCCCTCACAGTAGGTACAGGGGCAAATCGATAAGCAAACAAATGTAAAGATTTTCCAAGTGTTCCACTGTCATCAGAAACTATGCAAATTGTAGAAATTGCTAATCCAGTAATTTATTCTGTTCCCCAACCTTCTGTATCTGTTAGCCCAACTTCAGACAGTCAAGCGTTTCTTCTGAGCCCACTGTCACAAGTAAAATCGCCAGGACGGTATTTGTTGTGCAAATTATGATACACCATTTACTGTTTTTCAGATGGAGCTTTCTTAGATATTCCAAGTGAACATGAAGGTGATGTAATAGCGAGATTAAAGGCAACGATTTGAGGAGCCAAAAGGGTGGGTGGGGCACATGAGGCAAGATAGGTAGATTTATAAGAATTACTTATGAAAGGGCCACAGGAGTTGTGGTTGCAACATGCAAAAGAAGAAGGTTTCATATAAAAAGCCTAACCGTTACACATCCAGTTAGACAACAAGAAAGCTCCATTATCCTTTAAAAATGGAAACAAGGGCAGGTATTTCTATATAAATTAAATCACTGTTAAAACAAAGAATAATTGTACCGACTAACAGTCTATGTAATCCACCAATTTTGCCTATAAAGAAACTGTTAAAAGTCCAATAGATATTTGTACATGATCTGCGAGCTGTAAATGCAATAGTCTTACCCAAATTCCCAATAGTTTAAAATCCAATGACTATATTGTTGTGAATCCCTCCAACTGCCACGTGTTTTACACTGGTTGATTTGTGTTCTGCATTATTCTCTACTTCTATATAGCCAAATTGCCAGTATTGGTTGGCCTTTACTCATTCCGTGCTCCACTTATGTGGCATCGCCTTTTCCAGGGGTGCACCAAGAGTCCATTATTTCCCTCTCAGATATTGAAAAAAGCCATTAACGACATGCAATTTCCAGGGGGCTCAATGCTAGTTCCATATATGGATGCTCTGCGGATTGTGTCGCCTTCCTACAAGGTGTGTAGAAGGATACATTAGTTCTGTTAATAGCATTAGCAAAGAAAGGGTATAAAGCACTGTGAGGGGTCAGAAATGAGAGACAGACAAAAGGTTGTAATGTTTTCATTATCAGACATCTTTATTAAAATAAAAGTGGTTGGATCCAGGCCTCTCTATCCCTATCGTAAATAGAGTTTCCCTGCCTAGGAAACTAAAACTGAACATCAGTCTGTGTCGAGTCGTCAAAAACATATAAACTGTCCTTGTGTCCAAAACATACTATCCGACCCTGACACTAAAAATGAACTAAGGGTATAAGGAAATGTCTCTAGCTTATGTTTGTCAAAAGTGTTCATAATTAAAGCAAATAGATACATTCAACAGAAACAATATTTTCCAAGAAGAAACCCTTGGATCAGAGGATGGTTTTGTTACCTTGGATATTTAGGTAGGATGCAAAAGCATCTCTTTCAAATAACAATTTCTTAACACCGTAGATAAACTTCCCGCAGCAAGTTTGCATACTTGTGCAGTGACTTTGCAAACTCCCAGATACTGTTAGGAGGACAGGATATCTATATGGCGTTAAACACCCGTTCCAAGGGCTGGAAAGGGTGGTAACGGCCCCGGGACATTAACCGGTTCCAGCCCTTGAAACGGGTACTTAACAACATTAGTAGCTGTCCTAAGCGCTGGGATGAGGGTAATTCGAAGTATTTTCGTTCTGTGAATGGGTCGCCTCACGGCGTCCCGTTCACGGGAGGAAAAGACTCTACAAAGATGGCTACCATGGAAAGTGAAGGCAGGGCTCTGTACGTAGCCCCTCTTTATGTTTCAATGGCAACCATCCAGAGCAGAGAGGAAGAAGCAGCAGCAGCAGCAGCGGTGAATGGTAAGTTGGGAGGGAGGATGTAACAACAAAAGAAAAACCTATCGGAGGGTGGGGGGGATGGCAGGTGGGAAAACCGGCAACCACGTGGCTTGGCACACGGCTGAGATTGCCAGTTTCAGCCCGCATTCAAAGTCACCTGATTGGTTGCCTCCCCCTTGCAGGGTGCTAATGATGCTAAAGAGAAAATGCCAATGTTCATGAAATTCAGAATAAGGGAATATCAACTAAATTGACAAGGAAAGGGAGGTGCACTGTTTGAGATCATTCAGTTTCTAATGTCCCCCTCTAGAGTGACGCAATGTTTAGCGCTATATAAGAAATACATTTTTAATAATATCATTATTATGAGTCTTCCAAGGTGCAGTGATAGGTTTTGACTAATTAGTTAATCTGCTGGCTCACAGAGTGCCTCAATACTGTTCCCAAACACTTATTTCAATGATCCTATAGCACTTTTTTTACTTGTTTTGGTACCATGAGTGTGTTTAAAATATTTGAACAGAAGAAGCACCGAATGCAATGCCATCATAGAAACAAACATTTGCAAAGCTATCCGTTTTGGCTTTCCCAGTTGTACATTCCATTTTACATTTAGGGCCTGATTTACAGAGCGTTTTCCATTGGGTTTTTCCATTATAATACGCTTCTGTGAATTAAGCCCTTAATGTCATGAATTTGTGTTGAAAACACAAAGCATGGGACCAACTAAAAAGTCCTGCAAGCTGAATTGCCAATCATCACGTCACTATTAGGTGAACTGTTAGTCCCAGCTGACTGACTAAAAGCTTGTAACATTTTAAATCGACAGGTGAGGCACAGCTCATGCAGTTTGCACAGCTTGCTATGACGCCCCACAAAATGCTTTTGATTAATGCGCCATCCACCATGAACAATATTAAAAGACACCTTAAAGTCTTAATTACCTGCAACATTAACAATGTCCAACATGATTTAATTTGAGTTTATGCTGCATTTGTAATACGCTTTAGACAGAATGAACTGCATCCGAGCGCAGATCAAAACAACTGAAGCAAAGTCCTGAGATACCAAATGGGAGCTGGTTTGACACTTTAACAGGAAGCCCGATTAGCTGAACAAGTGTGTCTTCAAGGCCTTACGAAATCAGGATAATTGCGCGATACTACGGATGTCCAGTGGTAAGAGTTTCACAGTCTGGGGCCATACACCGAGAAATGCCTATTGTCCTGGTGTACACATCTAGAAGGTAGTAGGTAGTACTACTTGTGAAAATAATCTGAGGATCGCAAAGTTTGTCTTGGCTCATAACACCAGTGTTTCGGAAAGATACCGAGGGGCTAATCCATGCATGGACTTAAAAATGAGGCAAAGGGTCTTACATTTCATCCTCTGATGACAGGAAGTAAACGGAGAGATCTTCTCAAGGGCGAGATAGCGACCGTTTTAGGAGCTTTAAAGATGAGTCTCACCGCCTTGTTCTGTGCCCACTGAAGTCGTGACAGTTGTCTGTCAGAAATCCCGGCTAGCAACACATTGCCATAGTCTAATTTTGAATTAATCAGGGATCCAACCATTGAAGTATGGTCTTGCTGTGGAACAAAAGGATGGGTGAGGGGCAAGAGACAAAGGTAGTAGTCCGCTGCCTCTACCTTGGCTCCAACCTGATGTTCACTCCCAAGGTTAGACTGCCAAATACAACCCCAGGGTTTTGACTTTTGAAGTGAATGTCAGCCAGGAGCCCAGAAAGCTGGGGCGCAATAGGCATTCAGATTTATCGTCACAAGATGTTTTGGTCCAAGTAGAATCACCTCGGCCTTAGAGGGAGTCAACTGACATTGATTCCTCGACATCCAGTGACCAAACTCTTCCAGACATTGTGTTACTTTGTGTAGTGACTCAGCTGATTTGTTGAGTCTCCGACATAGATCTGAGTATCATCAGCATACAAATGAAAGCTCAGGTCGGATTTCCTGAATATACCCATCAATGGCTGTAGATATAAATTAAATAATAAAGGGGAAAGAGAAGATCCCAGAGGGACTCTGCAATTCAGAGGCATCACATATGAAAGGTAACTGTGACAGACGGCTCGGCGGAGGTCGAACCACTGCAGCGGAGACTCAAGGCAAGTCCCCTCCTCCTGATCTCAGCGGCTGGATCACTGTTGCAGCGGCTACACCACGGTGCCCCGCCTTCCACAGCCACGCCGCCTCCCGCAGCCACACCAGCAGGGACTGTGGCACCTCTGCCAGGGTTTCCCAGCTCCAGCCAGGAATCCGGCTGCAGATGCGGGAGCACGGGCAGCAGGAGGTTGTGGCAGACGCACCCTGAGTTGTCAAGTACAGGGAAGGGGATTCCGGCCGATGTCATATGCCACAGACCTGTCGGGAGTTCACAGCCCTGGCAGGAAAGGCATACTGGCGCCATCGATGGCTCGCCCCCCTTCGATCATATACTAGCAAAAAACAGACCAGATTCTGGAATCTTCTCCGAGGCAGCAAGCATGGAAATAATAGAATACACAGGCGTTACAAACAACAAGAGCGGCCGAGCAGTCTTCACATTACCCTTGCAGGCCACTCCCAAAATTCTTCAACTTCATCACTTCATATGCAGCAGTAGTTGCCAGCTAAAAACATCTCCAAGGCACTGGCGTCTCTAATTTAGTTGCAGAGCCCAGTCCAGAAACAGGCTAAGCAACTTACTAAGAGCCTACTCGAGCTTCGAGAATCCACAGTGGCGGTACAAATAGTAGCCTCGGATCCTTATACTGCAGGCGTCAGATTGTGTGAAGATGTTTCACTTATTTTTTATGCGAATGCAAACTGCAAATTTTATAATTTAAAATAACCAGTGTTCTAAATTTAAAGGGAATATCTTGGCGAATTAGCAAGGAGGCGAGTAGATATATACATGCGGGAGCAAAAGTAGTATATTGCTTATAATATTGAAGTACATTGTTTCATACTGTCATATCTAAATAGATGTGTTCGGAATATTTCATTTACGGATTTATGTTGTCTTCTTCACCATAAAAGTCATCAGTTCAACCCAATTTTTCATGGACTCCCTTTTCTCAGTGAGGGATGGGCCATCTGTGTTGTACTTCTTGATCCATGATGTAGATATGCAATAGGAAACGTTCCTTTTATATTGTAGCACTGAATATGCATTGTATTATCACTTGCTTCTCTCTTTTACATACAAAATCTCCTTAATTTGTTAGAAATGTATAACTTGAGTCTTCACTATTTCTCTTCTTTCCTCTATATCAGTAACATTAATGTTAATGGCCCCCAAACTCAGACCCCAGGGTGGGGATAACGCCTGAGAGTGAAGCACGTCACACTACCAAGCACTAAGACCATTAGTACACAGTACATACTGCCGGCTTGGCGATGTCCGGTGCAAGAAAGGACACAGGCAGACAGCAAGGAGGTTGTAGAATGAAAGGGGTGTGCGCATGTGCAGACATGGGCTTGCTCCCAATTTAGACCTGCGATATCAAGCAAAGCTCACGTATGGCGCAACCTGATTGGTTGTGTAGCGACACCTGGGTCCTAGTGGGTCTTAGATAGTTTTAAAATATTTTCCTGAAGTGTCTCGCAGACGTTACCATCAGAGTGGCAATGTGACTTCTGATCTCTCCGGCAGCCCTGTGATACACGCTTGTACTTGTGAGGAGTAGGTAGAGGGGCCATTAACCAATTCTTGCACTTTCTGCAGACTTTCACTATCTCAGCACTCTGGCATTAAACAGGAACTGGTTAACATTATTATAGGGAATGTGTATAAAAGTTAATGTGCACACGTATGATTCAGTATGTCCCTTATTTAATTCACCGTATGTGTTAAAAACAATTCCAATCCAAAGTATTACCATGGATGTGCTCAATCTAGACCCAACTTGATTCCTGTGCCAGTATCCAAGATAATTGTATACATGTTTACAAGCGTAGTCACGCCATATATGTCAGATGCTTTTGAAATGAACAAACCTCTTCAGTGGCTATTGACTGAAAAAGGCTGGATGTTTGGGTTTTATACCTCTTCCATAGAGTTAAATGCATGTTTTCTGAAAACATTCTCATACAGCCCAACGCGTGCAAGCTTAGTAAGGGGTCCCTGGTTCAGCAGGGTGCGGTGGTTCTGTCGGATCGGTGCTCAGGAACGTTTTGAATAAGAAAGGAGGACAGACGTCCATTTATAGAAACGTGTTCACGTATATTAAATTAACTTAAGCATATTAACTGAAGAATACATGCTTTTTGAAAGCCATTCTCAACGGGGAACTCATGAGCAAATCCGTTACTTTAGTGTCTTTTCACAGTTGGGAAGCACAGTAGTTCTCTGCAAATCATGTGGGTGCCCATCAGAAAATGTGGTTACCGAGATAAATATTGAGCGCTCAGCAGACGAATACTTAAGGTGTCATTGGCCCTCTGATGCAGTCTGTTGTTTCAATAAAAATGTACTCAAACCATATGTCAGGATACATACCACGTGTAATTACTGTGTCAGCAGATATGTTGCTAATCACTGTCCCCTTATCAGTTAACAGCCCTCAATATACTTACCCCATGAATATATTTAAATGTCCTGTTATGCAGGTTAGGTAGCTGCTTATCGACCGAGGTGTCATATTGAACTCTGTTTCAAATGTATTTATGGTATCCAGTGTTTATAACGAAAACAAAATAACGACAAACCTTTTAAACGACACCTAAATAACAGAAAAAGTAGAATTTTAAAGTTAAAGTATATATGGGGGTGGGTTATACCTAATACCCTCTCTGTGCTAATTGAACTTGAAAGTGTGCCTAATATACTCTCCGTGTACGTTGAACTCGAAAGTATGCCCAATACCCGCTCAGTGTACATAATATCCCTCCCTCTGCAATAGTGTGCCCAGTAGCGTTGAGCTATTAGCTGAATATAGAAGCATCCCTTATTTCCTATCTGTACAAAACTCAAATTTAAAAGTGGGCCTAATAGCGCCCCTTGTTCGAATCTAGAAGTGTACCTGATAGCGTGCCCCATTGAATTTAGAACTACCGTTAGAAAGCCCTCCTAAACTGCACTTAAAAGTCCACCTAAAACCATACCTGTGGTATTGCTACATTCAATTTCGCCCTAATAGATTACCTGTATGCCAGCTTATTAGAAGAAAGCATACCCAACAGCGCAACTGTGCTGCAGTTGCAACTAAATAGGCCACCTAATCAGCATACCCTAAGGTCTAGCTATACTTCAAAATGGCCTAATATCTGCAAACTAGTACAACTAATACCTAGAATAAACGAATAACATCACCCGGCTTAGTGGAACTCTGTAACCAAGACTAATCTCACCCAGTGATATAGCCGAATTTATAAAGTCCAATAAAGTGTAAGTTGCACCTGAAACTACCCCGAATAGCTCGTACTAACCATGAGCGGACCCACTCCACCATGGCTTGCCGGAAACGACCACCGTGGACCGCCTCCACTCTCCGGTCTGCCTCGCCTCCCGTACGCCCCTTCCCAAATCATCCCACCCTCCTTCACATCCCCTACCCTTCCCCTGTCCAAACACCAAGCCAGAGGGGCACGATGGCGAGCCAACCCCCCTAAAACCACTGCTCACCAGAACCCCACCACCGACCATCCCACGTTGATCATGCCCACCCCGCTCACTATCCTACCGGGCACACCCCACCCTGCAATCATCCACCCCCCGCCTTTCCCACAAACCCCCACCGGCTTCCCCCCGACCACACCCTTTCCCCTCCCTAAGAACTGCACGCCTAGCCCTAGCAAGAACAGAAGCCTCATCCTCTCCCCCTCTGACCCCCCTACCCTCTCTCACACACCAATCGCAACAAAGACACTAAAGAGGAAACGTACCTGGTCCCCCTCAATCTCTCAGCACTCTTCGCCTCCCTTGTCTCGACCCACCACCGCTTTCCCCCATCACCACCTTCCCCCTCGCTTCACCCTTCCTGAAACCCCTCTCCCACGATTTCTTACCAACTGCAACCGAAACGCCAAACCGCCCACCCCCGGGCCAAAACCAGTCAACCTAACACAGTCATCCTAACACACGCATCCACCCACTCCCACCCGAAACCCGCCAACTTATCTGCTCGGCCACTTTTCCCATCAACCAACCTACCCCTCTCCCTCTCCAGTTTCCACTCTCTCTCCCCCCGCCCCCTTCCGCTCCAGCTCAGACACCAAACCTCACCCACCAAAGTGAACTGCATCCTATTTAATGCCCGATCCGTGGCAAAAAACAGACACTGCATCTTTGGCCTCCTCGTCTCTGACAAACCAGACCTGGTTTTCATCACCGAAACTTGGTTCTCTGACGACTTTGCCCCAATCGCCAATGAAGCATTCCCCCCTCACTACTCCCTCATCCCACTGAACAGTCCCTCTAGAGGTGCGGGAATAGCATTAGTCTTCAAGTCTCACTTCCATGCCTCAATCATCAACAACCAACCTTCCATTCCTTCCTGCGAATTAGTCCTCGTTAAACTATCCCTCTCCCCCTCGATCTCACACAGCTTCCTAATAATCTACAGACCCCCTGGCTCCGATAGACAATTCTCAAACAACCTCTGCGACTCTATTGCCACCCCCCAAACAAAACCATCCCAACCTCACCCTCCTTGGAGACTTCAAGATATGGCTCGACATCCCCACCAACCCTATGACACACTGTCTGGTTGACGGTCTAGATGCAATTAACCGCCAACCCCACATAAACGGCCCGACTCACTATAAAGGACACACTCTTGATGCCATCTTTAGCTCCCACAACCGGATACATCTAAAACCCCCCACCCCTATCATCTGGTCCGATCACTTCATTGTTTCTTTCACCATTCGCTCACCCGACCCCCTTCGCGTACTCGAATCTGAACTTCCGGAGCTTCAGAAAATGCTGGAAAAAACTAATAATCGTTCCTGACCTAGCCGATGCACTGCTCCAGTCTCCACCTCCTACCTGCCAACTCAAACAACTAACCCCTGACTCCTTTGACTCATGGCTCATCACCTCACTAATGCGGCTCACACCCTCTTGCAAACCATCAGCCCGCTGTGGCCTGTTCCCCAGATTGTTCACATCTGAGTTGAAGACCACTAAACAACTATATAAATCCCTAGAACGCAAATGGCAGAAAGACAAAACCCAGGAGAGCAGAGCCACCTTGGCCGACATCTTCATCAGTACAAGGCCGAAATACGGAAAGCAAAAAAAAAGCCCACTCCAACTCCCGAATCCTAAACTGCAAAAACCCCAGCAAGGAACTTCACAAAATCATCTCCGAATGCACCAAACCGGCATGCACTACGACCGTCCCCACCCCCTCACAATCACTATGCGACTCTCTCCTTCTCTCCACTTCTACGTAACGGCTCTCGAGAGAACAAATGCTCTAACCACCAAACTGGCTCTCTTACATCCACCAGGCAACCTTCCCCCCATACCGACCAACCCACGGCCTGCGACCACTATGCAACCAACTTTCGAATCCTTTAGTCCAATAACACCAGATCAATTTCTCAAACTTCTATCTGCCCGCAAACCGTCCGGCTCTCCGCTAGACCCTTGCCCGGCAACAACCCTCAAAGAAATTCTCGCTTCCACCTGCGCAGGAGAACACGCAAGATCCATCATAAATGACTCCCTTTCCTCTGGTGTCTTTCCTGACGCATTCAAAAGGGTTCATGTCAAACCTCTAATAAAAAAATCCTCCCTCGACCCTCTCGTGCCCAAAATATACCGCCCCATCTCAAACACCAGGTTCTTTGCCAAACTCATTGACCGAACCGCCTACTCCCAACTAAATGCCTTTGTTGAAGCCAACAATCTCCTAGTTTCCGCACAATCAGGTTTCAGAGCCCGTCACGGAACTGAAACCACCCTAACCTCAATCTGGGATGACCTTAAAATGACAGCAGACCCTGCGGGATGCGCCGCATTAATCCTTCTTGACCTATCCGCCGCCTTCGACACAATCAATCACTCAATCCTCCTTGACCGCCTCCACTCCCTAGGAATTTGTGGAACCGCTCTTAAGTGGATAGCCTCATTCCTCAAAGATAGGTACCAAATAAGGATACTCTCCTCCTATTCCTCCCAAGCCCGACCAGTCGATACGGGAGTCCCCCAAGGAGCATGCCTATCTTCCCTCCTGTTCAACCTCTACCTGATCACCCTCCCACCAATAATTTGTTCAGACAACATCCTGTGTTACAACTACGCTGATGACACTCAACTAATTCTAAAACTCCTGAACTCAAAACCCAACTGCCGACCTCGCCTCCTGCCTCCTTGACATAGTGCTCTGGATGACCCAAAGCCACCTCTTGTTAACCCCCTCCAAAACTGAAATCATGGTATGTGGCAACTCCGAACTTCTTCCACACCCACTACCCTGGCCATCCGCCATGGGCAACTCACCGACTCCCTCTAACTCAGTAGAAAACCTCGGTTGCACCCTTGACTCTGGCCTAACACTCTTGCACCAAGTCAACAAAATCTCAAAGTCCTGCCACTACCACCTTAAAACCCTTAGGCGCATCTTTCCAAATCTCTCCTTTGCCAACAGACTCTCTGCGGTCCAATCAATTGTTATATCAAGACTGGACTACGCAAACCCCCTCTACCTCCGAGTCCACGCTTACCAACTGAATAAACTTCAAAGGGCATAAAACGCTGCAGCCAAACTGCTACTTGCGCTCGGCCCAAGAGACCACATCTCCCCAGCCCTTAAGACTCTGCACTGGCTTCCAGTGGCCCGAAGGGTGACTTTCAAAACCTTATGCATCTACCATCAAGCATTGCATAAAACCGGACCTCAATATCTTCAAGACAAGCTAAAACCCTATCACCCGCCAAGCACTCTAAGATCAAGCTCAGCCGGCCTCCTATTCATACCTAAGTCAAACTCTGCCAGGTTAGGCGGATCATCATTCTAAGCCTTGGCCCCCACACTGTGGAACACACTCCCACCCCACATCCACCTAAATGAGGATCTAATGTCTTTCCGCAAACTACTGAAAACCTAGCTCTTGCCCTCAAACCAACCTGTACGCAAACTAACACAAACAGAATAACAGCATCTCAATGACACCAATCCAACAAACTACTAGATGCGAGAAATTGACATCTAACCACCACTAATACAAAATAAAAGGACAAACAGAATAGAACGAGTAAAGTAGAACAAAGCAATGAAGTGGATAATAAGAATAAATCGTACAAAAACAGTAAGGAGATCTAAATTAATGAAATTGATGTAATACATGATGAATGAACGAAGTGAATGGAGTGGATGAAATATGTAGAATGGATGAAGCGTGTGGAACGGATGAATGCGCAGAGCGGATGAATGCGTTGAGCAGATGAGTGTGTAGATCGGATGAGTGTGTAGATCAGATGAGTATGTTGAGCGGATGGATGTGTAGAGCAGAGTGTATAGAGTGGATGAGTGTAGAGCGGACGAGTGTGTGGAGTGGATGAGTGTGGAGTGGATGAGTGTGTGGAGCGGATGGATGAGCGTGTGGAGCGGATGGATGAGCGTGTGGAGCGGAAGAGTGCACCTAGCGGAAGAGTGAGCCGAGCGGAAGAGTGCGCCGAGCAGAGGAGGGTGTAAGAATGGAGGAGTGTGTAGAGTGGATGATTATGTAGAACAGATGAGTGTGTGGAACAGACGAGTGCATATGAGCGAATGAGTGCGTAGAGCAGGTGAGTGCGTAGAGCAGGTGAATATGCAGAGCATGCAAGTGCCTAGAGCGGTTGAGTTGCGTAGAGCGGGTGAGTTGCTTAGAGCATGTAGATCGGATGAGTGCCTAGAACGAAAGAATGCATAGAGCGGATGACTGCATAGAGCGGATGAGTACGTAGAGCCGCTGAATGCGTAGAGCGGTCGGAACGTGTGAAGTATGTGGATGGAATGGGTAACGTATACGGATTGACCGAGCGATGGATGTGAACAGAACGGATGATGTAGGTGGATGGATCGCATAACGCGTGTGGGCGAAACGACTGACGTATGTAGACAGATGACGTCTGTGGATGGAACGGGTAAAGTATGTGGAACAGGCGACGTATGTAGATGGATCGGGCGACGTACATGGATGGATCAGGCGACGTAAACAGATGAAACGAGTGATGTATGTGGATGGAACGTGTGAAATATGTGGATGGAACGAATGAAGTATGTAGATGGTACAGGTGAAATATGTGGATGAAGTGTATAAAACAATTCCGAATACACGGAACGGATCAAAGTAAATAGAACAGATTTGAGTGCGTGAAACGGATTGGAGTACGTGGAGCGATCTGGTGTACGTGGAACGGACTGGAGTACATAGAATGGACTGGAGTGCGTGGAACAGATTGGAGTGCGTGGAGCGGACTGGAGTGCGTAGAGCGGACTGGAGTGCGTAGAGCGGACTGGAGTGCGTAGAGCGGACTGGAGTGCGTAGAGCAGACTGGAGTGCGTAGAGCAGACTGGAGTGCGTAGAGCAGACTGGAGTGCGTAGAGCAGATTGGAGGTGGACTGGAGTGTGTGGGGCAGACTGGAGTGCGTGGGACGGACTGGAGTGCGTAGAGCAGACTGGAGTGCGTAGAGCAGACTGGAGTGCGTGGAGCAGATTGGAGTGCGTGGAGCAGATTGGAGTGCGTGGAGCAGATTGGAGTGCGTAGAGAATATTGGAGTGCGTACAGAATATTGGAGGTGGACTGGAGTGCGTGGGGCGGACTGGAGTGCGTGGGGCGGACTGGAGTGTGTGGGGCGGACTGGAGTGTGTGGGGCGGGCTGGAGTGTGTGGGACAGACTGGAGTGCGTGGGGCAGACTGGAGTGCATGGGATGGACTGGAGTGCGTGGGACGGACTGGAGTGCGTGGAACGGATTGAGTGCAGAAAACGTTTGAAAGAGCATGTAACCCATCATATCACATCACCACGCTTACTCTCTTCTTTACACCACCATTCAACTAGAACACAGAGATACTATGACACCATTCGATATAACTGTTCTCATACCAACATCTGCCGCATACTCCCCATCACTCTAAGTAAATACTGCTGGTTACACACACCCCAGCCAGGCGTTCTCCTCAGGCCTAACGCAGCCACATCCGGTCTGAATAAATCCTGCCAGAACGAACACATACTCCTGATCTCCCAACCACCACACCTACCGCTAAGAAGCAGCTATTACACGAATGCCACACCAGCTGCACACATATCCGGTGCTCACACGCACCTTTGACTCTCTCTACTCTCTCTATTGACTTGAACTTCAGTTCCCAAGGGCGTTCAACCTACCAGCGCCTTCAGACCATACCAATGGTACATAAGGCGCTATATAAATGCAAAGTAACATAACAAACCTTTTAAACGACACCTAAATAACAGAAAAAGTAGAATTTTAAAGTTAAAGTATATATGGGGTTGGGTTAAGGGATTAAAAGAGGTGGGGCAGTAGGGGGACAGTAAAAAGGCAGTAGAAACAGGGGGATAGATAGGGGACGTTTTTATAGTATGTCGGAGTGTACTGTTTAGGATTCGCAATAATATCAGTGTATTTCTAAAATAGTTCATGGTGCTTCTTAAATATGGCAGACTTATTCTCCATATGACAGCGTGTCAGGAATTTTAAAGGAATATGCCAGGCCATCTCAATATTCCAATGGTGCTTCTCAAATATCCCTGAGCTGCCCAATGAAGCAGTGATGCTTCCTTCCTTACCCAAGGGTGGATAGCTACTTACTAAAGCATTGGTCTCTGACATGAGGGAGCCTGTATTTCACAAGTTCGAATCCTGCAGCGGGACCAATTTACCCTTTCAACCTTCCAAGGGTTATCAAGGTCTGGTCAAAATGGGGTTTTAAGAACACGTGTGATTACAGCGCTTCGCAGCTGGAGAAGTCTGGCATGAAGTGCTATGTAAGAACACAATATTATTAATAACATTCCAGCGCTCAGGCAGACAGACTGCTCGCTCATTGTGCCACCCGTTGCTAAAGGACGTGCATTGTATCAATGAGCTGCTTATTTGGCTACTTCTGCTCTTTTTTGCGAAGCCTGATCATTGTGCCAGGTGTCTGTGTGCAGTTAGGACAGCTATTTTATGGAACCAGGCTCCTGGCATTGCTGCTCTCAGAGTGAGGTCCAAGCTCATCTGAGAGGGCTGCTCATGTGCCAGGGCTGCTGTTTAATGGGGC
Organism: Ambystoma mexicanum; assembly: GCF_040938575.1. NCBI lineage: Eukaryota > Metazoa > Chordata > Amphibia > Caudata > Ambystomatidae > Ambystoma > Ambystoma mexicanum. The sequence goes on from NC_090927.1 coordinate 994,857,592, forward strand.
TGGGGTGGCGTTGAATGACAATGGCGGTGCCCCTGTGCTGCACCTGGCTCTAGCATGGTCAGGGGCAGAAGAGGTGCTTTCGGTGCCAGTGTTGGTCTAGAGGAAGGCGGACTCATCCAGAAAGACCGAGAATACAAGCCTGCATGGGAGATTTGGCCGAATTTCAGCAGTTCAAAAATTCCGAATGGCTGAAAAGTTCAACCAAATCCCCCATTCGGTGCTAAGGGCTGCTGGGGTGTCCCCTGCAGCCGATCCCAAAAAGCCACCAAAAAAAGGGAAAACAAGGGAAAGGACCCTGCAGCGCCGGTTCCCGATCATGGAAGTGAAAGGGAACAGGCGTTGCAGTGACACAGCGAGTCCGTAGCACACAGCGAAGTGTGCCGCTGCAAGGTAAGTAGGGGGTGGGGGCGGGGGCCAAGTCGGAAATGTTCAGGGGAGAAAAGACCGAAGGTTGTTTTGGAAAAATGATCTTCAGTCTTTTCTCCCTCGAACATTTCCGTCACAAGCTTCCAACCCCAATCCGAGGATGGCAGGGCTGGTGCTGTGACTGCCAGGGTTAAAAGTTATCAGTCCCAGCGTTAGTGCTAAGGGTTCGAGGCCTAGTGCTCACTGGGGTCCAGGCTGGAACAGATTAGAACTTACTCTTGGTATAAAGTCCCTACAGGGTAATTTGTTAGACAGCCGTGCTTTTCCTCATGTTAGAAATATTGCCATGATTACAGTTCAGACAAGGTCCTAGAAAAGTACATATTGCCAGGATGCCAGATTTCAAGTTGTTCAGCAAAGTAAAGATTGTCTTTTCGGCGCTGCCCCAGTAAATGACTTATTTCCAAGGTGCCCGGTACACATTCACCATTAAAGCAATAATAACCCCGTTGGGCGGCATTCACGATCAACTCTTGAGGCACATATGCCATTTTCACAATGCTTCAAGCTCAGGGCACTCATGCAACAAACACACTCTTGTAGATGGACCAGCAACATGCACAGGCTAATAGGCAGGCACGCGCGCGCGCACACACACACACGCACACACACACACACACACACACACACACAGACACCTATCCCAATCCCCTGCTCACCGGCAGTGCTGGTTCCTTTATACTGCAGGGAAAGCCCAGAGATCAGGCAGCGCAGGAGCACGCAACATGGCAGTGGCTGGAGGATAAGTCTCGGGCTCCATACTTCTGATTGACCAAGGGTCATGTGGCAGATGTCAATTACTCTCTGTGTTCTCGGCTAGGTTCCGTGGACAGTGGCACTGGCCAATGACTGCAGTGGAGTACTACTGATGGTCCGGGTGCCACGCTGTCCCCAACTCTGTCTGTGGCACATAAGGGCGCGGCAGTGCTGCCAGCAGCAAAACAAATTAATGTGTTTTGGGCGGGACATCCAGGCACTGAGGTGCACATGTCCTGGCAAAAAAAAGCAAAAGTATTCTGGTGCACGCCCAGCTGTGTCCCGGGCGCTTTTATTTCGACTGTACAGTCAATCGAGCATCATCGCGTGGCATGGAAAGCGTGCAGCCCATTCGTTAGCCAACTGAAAACATACAAGAAAGAACATAAAAGGCACAAGGCAGCACGTTAAGAGGCCTACACTGTGGCAATCAACAGGGAAACCCCCAGGCTTCCAGAGCAGAGTATTAGTGTGCGTCACCACACTAGATTTATAATTCACAATCTGTTTGCAGGGTCTCCAAAGCAAAGACGGTGGGAGGGAAGCTGGTCCTACATACTATAAGCAGGTACAGAAGGATACGTGTGCGCAAAATCTTAGTATGACGAGCCCATGTCGTCCAGGCAGTCTGTGTTCATGGCAAGAGGAGTGATCAGTCTCCTGCATCAAAGATGCTATGAAAAGGGGGTTTTACGTTTTCTTGGGGGCACAAGCACAGGGACCACAGTGGTGGACGGAATCGACCCCTTTCTTCATGGGGCAGACGCCGGCCCCTTAGTATTTTTAAGTAATTACATATTATTGCCATAATATTGCCATATTTAAATATTGGCATGGCCAGGATTCCAAACCTGGTCGTGTAGCTGGGAGGCCCGGTAAATAGCCACAAGACCACTTGAATTACAACGCTACAAAAAAGTCATATAGTGATATTCTGCTAAATAGCGAAATCTGTTTTCTTGGCAAATACTTAATACTTATTTGTCCTGTGCACTTGCTTCTGTTGGGAAAGACACTGAGATATATTTGCATATTTCACTCTAGGTTACGTTCAGTTCCTGTGACATCACTTCTCATTGCGTATGTCACAGGCCCTCACCCCTCAACCCCTCACTTTTTCTTTAGGACTTGAACCCAGTAATTTACAGAGATGTTTTGGAATGCTTACACTCGTAGGTGGCTGAGAGAAAAAGCAAAAAAACGGGTAAATCAGCAGTGTAGAGTGGACTCCCAATATGGAAAATTCTCTTTACTACCAGCAAGATGGTTCTACAAGTCCAAGATAGTACCTAAATTGCTGTACGGTATTGAAGTGTAAGACATCTCCTTACTGGAGTCCCTACCCGTATGGGAGGCATGTATATGGAGAAGAGTATACAGTTTGCCAAGCGTGGTGCCTCACTCAGCAATTCAGTATGAACTTGGGCTGACCTCGGTAAACACGCATGCAAATGGGCACTAACTGTCATTACACAGGAATATGATGGTCGCATCCCAACACACTATCACGATTTGAAACGGATAATGGAAAGAGGAGGTTGTCAAGTGATGCAAGAACTCACGAAGTTGGTGGTGATTGAGCTCCTTGATAAGATGGGGTGTAATATTGATGAACTGGTTGGAAACTCCTGTAGGGTCAAAAACAGACTGTACGATTTTGACTGGGCTAAGACAGTTGAGGAGGTTCATCAATACTCATCACCATCACACCTGAGGGAGGACCACAAAAAACAGGGTACCCTAGCACCTGATCTCTCGATATATGCAGATAGGGCCTCTCGTACTAGATTTATGCTATTTCGCTTGAATCTAATTCACACCAAGGCAGTATTACCGCGATATGGTCGGATATTGGAAGACTCACTGGCCTGCAGATTTTGTGAGGAAGGTAAAACAATAGAAACACTGAGGCATCTGCTTACGCAGTGCAAGGTGGTGCCTATACAGAGAGAGAAGACACTGGCAAAGGTCTAAAAAAATCAAAGTTACTTAGAAGTTGAAATTCTTTGGAATTACGTTTTGGCGGGCAGTACTTCTGCTGTCTAAACTCGTGGTTGCATTCCTTAGAATGCTGAAATTGATCTCTTGAGTAAAAATAAAAGTGGCAGTAAAAAAATCATCTTGAAAGTTATTTTTATATGTCCACTTGTTGGAGCAAAAACATTTTTTTCTTACTATGAATGTTAAAAGTGGAAATTTGTGCAATTCTAATTTTGTTTAATGTTTTTCTTTTTTCCTTATTGTATCATTTGTGTATGTATTTCTAGCGGAATGTTAAAGGTTGAATCTTTGTTTTATTTAACCAATAAAACTTTTAATTTTTTTTTTTTTTTTTAAATTGAATCCAGAAGGTTATTTCAGGTGCAGGCTCCTTAACAGAGCCAACAGATCTGGCTTCTAAGAAAAGCAGTGACCAGCCAGTCAGATAAAGGAACAAAGTGAGCATGTGTATCTGTCAGTAGTACCTATGTCCTGACAGTGCAAAGTCTCTTTTGGTATGGAAGTTAAGCGGGGTGGGACACATGTGGGAAGGGAATGGGGTCACACCAGCTATGAATCACGTGTTTTACCTTACACCAGCAGGCTGCACACTGCGGTGGTAAGAGGGTGTAAAGCAGAGTAGGACGTACTAATAACTAGATGGTTTAAGTGAATCCTGTCTCATCTGCTAAGTAAGCACTGTCTGGCATGGTTTGTTATTTTTTATGAGGGTTTACAAACACGGGCACAGCTGCCCATTTGATTTGAAAAGTTAGGCAAAATCGTCTACAGGAGGTTTTGGGTGGGGATCAGCGTCAGAGGACCATTTTCTTTTCACGTTTTGGTTTTTGTCCATTTTACATTCGTATTACATCAGCCAGGGCAGATCAATTCTGTGAAAGGGAGCTGAAAAAGCAAAATACTGTCTGTTGCCATCCTGGGTGAGTCCAAACCAATACGAGTAGAAGAAGCACGACATACATTTGTTTTCTGTGCCTTCCTAGAAAGTCATATTTGGACATTCTGTGGTGAATTGCGTTTACGTTGTAGGTTAGGGTCCACTTCGGGGCTGTCATACTGAAAGGGAAGAGATCCAAACGAAGCGCACAAATGATATTGTGATGTCAATAACATTGTTCTACATTAAGAAAAGACCATGGGCCTGATTTACAAAAACGTTTTACAATGGCACAATCTTAATGAAAAAAGCTTTGTAAATCAGGCCCCATGCGGCTTCAGTTCACCACACTATGCACGGTCCATTGCTCCTGGTAAGGATCACAGTCTCCACTGGTAGGTACTCTGGGGGCCGGTCCGCTGGCCTGAACTTTATGCTGCCTACCAACACCATACAAAGATGGCAACAAGCAGGCACTCCTGTGGGATAACAATATGGACACACATGATTTGAAAGCCAAGTGTGCATCTAATCATTGATCCAACAATGGCTTTATATCTGCCCGGACTCATGTGAAAAAGTACAAATATGTCACACTAAGTAGCAATAGAAAGTAAACAGTGTGCCTCTATAGGTGATTTTGCAATTAATATCAGAATCACTCTCCTCCTACACGATTGCCCTACATTTCTGATTAGATTTGGCAGAATTCTGGAACAATACAAGCATCATCAAAGACAACAGTATCGACTTTTGTGCAGGCATGGGATTGGCGTTTGCCAGCACTACCGTAATGCTGCTACATGACCATAAAGTCATACCAGCTAGAAAATGGGGCAATTACCTGTGCATATGGTAGCCGTCTCTAAACGGGCAGACAAGCCAAAGCTGTTGGCTTCGTTAATGCTCCTTTTAAACAGGACTTCAGTACAAGGAACAGATGAAAGGTCAAACCTACGTCTTATAAATCAAGTGGCTGGTAGGACACTTGTTAAGACAAGGCTCATTAAATCCCAGGATGATTTGTTTTGAGAGGGACAAATAATGGTTGGGAAATTACATTGAGATTAGCATGGCCATGTGCAGTCTATGGGTAAGTAAATAACTTAACACCGCCGACCAGCTGTGTTTCCTCCCCTACATCCCATCTCCCTCCTATCTGTACTACAATGCAATAGTTTCGGCCTACTGGTGGTACCTAAGTACATAGTGTGCTTGGGCGTGAAGAAGATGGGGCTAGTGTTAAGGAAGACAATCATCCAAGATGCTAACAGTAGGGCAATAATTAGACTAGGGCAACCTATTAAGTTATTAGAGAGTAGACAGTCCTATTTCAAACTACTACTTTGAAAACCGGCCATTTATAAAAGGATGTACCAACTTCCATAAAACCTTTTCTTTTAAAACGTGAGACTTTTTTTGAATCACTGATTTGAAGGAATATGTTTCAGTTATTTCAATAACTGAGAATTGTCTCGATTTTTATGTAAATTCTTTGGTGCTTATTTTTTCCGGACCTTTGCAGTTTTGCAAAAGGAATCAAATGCCTGATCTTCTCATTCCTACACATCTATTTTTGATAATGCAGTTACAGTATGTATTTATATACAGGATGAACAATGCTCTTTTGATCATAAAAGAATGTACAATAGATAAGAAATCAGATTTAATGGGAAGCAGTGAGCTTCTTACAGTTGGGTGAGTTTGAGGGACATTCTGCCAGGGTTGTGGAGGTGAGTAAATGGAACAGTCACTGGGAAAAATACATAAGTAGACATACATAGATTAAGGACATTGAACATGTTTTAAGGGCAGGTAGGCGGTGCAGCCGGCTGTGCTCAGGACATGACCATGATGGGTTAAGTGCTAGAGTGGAGGCAGAGGGAGTGAGGGACAGAGGCATGTTAGAGGTGAGGGAAAAATGATAGCTAGCAGGCAGATGAGAGGTAGGTTAAGATGGCAACTCAGAGGCGAGGAAGTAGGCTTTTAATTAGGTTGTGAACAAATCCGTGTGGACTTTTTCTCGGATATCCGGGGAAATAGAATTCTATGCAAGTGGAGCAAGAAGAGAGAAGGAGTGAAAGTGAGAGTAAGCACAAGGAAGTCGAGAAGCCACAAGGGTAGTCTAGGAGGCAGAGAAGAGATTACGAAAAAGGCATCTAGAGTTGGATAGAGGAGGATCGAGACAGTGGTGACTTGCTGTGGATAGATTTGTGAACCAGGAGAAGAAATTTAAATATGGCCCCGTTTTGCATCAACAGCCATCCAGCCTGGTGATGGTACGAAGAACTACGTGTGAAGTGAGGGAGTTTAAAGAGAGTCCTGGAAGCGAAGTTAATGATTTTGTCAGAAAGTATAGTTCAGGAGACCAAAGAGGATGCTGGCACAGTAGTCCAGTTTAGAGCAGACAATAGTGGTTAAGAGATGATTGGCAGTGTTGAAAGGAAGGAGGTGTCTGATTTTCCTAATATTTAGGAGGTTGAGGTTGCAGTGATGTATTTATAATAAGTCCAACTAGGCCCAGGACTAGGGCGGCAGATTGCCAGTGGAAAAACATTTATAACAGCTAATTTCATTTTACTTGCTATTTTATTAAATTAAAGGTAGTTTTGTTTCTCAGAATCTGGCTGATCCGCAACAAAGCATGAATGATTTCAAGCTGTTAGCAGTCATTGCACTCTGAATGCTTAAGTCTGTGCTGGCAAAATGTGTATATGCTTCGTATTTACAAAAGCTTTATTGTTGGTGACTTTTGTTAAAAAAAGAAATGCGTACCAAACCCAGCATGCATTAGGTATTCAGCAATTCAGTCCTACAACTCTCACATACATACCTTATAGATATTAACCTCTTTTGTCATTCTTATGTTCCCAGAATGCTCCTTTATATGCAAAACAGCCAGAACCTCATTCGTCATATTGGTGCCACTCCCCATTGTCATTGGCATTAGTGCTAATAAACACACACATAAACTACACGTTAAGCAATCACTTTTATGTTCAAATACATGACATGCATTTTTTATACCAGTGCAAAAATTAGGATTATCCCTACAGAAAAGTGAAGATTAAAAATGATACATCATTTTATAATGTTAAACCTATGCTTAAGTCAAGCACAGAGATCCCACGGGTGGGCATTAAAATGAAGTTCAAAAGCAAGCACTACTCCCTGGCCCCACATTGCGAGGTTAACAAAACTTTTAAATAATTACCACAAATGCAAGCTGGCAAGACGCTTATCCCAAACCACACACACAAAGGTAATGTTGTGCTGAAAAGACAGACTCATTACTCAGTTCCACCTTTGGGGTATTGGGTATTTTGGACAACAGCACAAGTACCGATTATGTCAAAAGTATCCACCACTTAATTTGTTATAAAAAAAAAAACTACAGGGAATGCTGTTGCTTCCCACCCATAAATGTTCAGAGTCGCCCATATACATTACTCCACCATGAGAATGCACAGCCAAAAGGTTCCAAGAACCTTCAGTAACTGTCTTTACCCCAGTTGGGTGTTTATGCCTACGCAGAGTTTACACATTTCACTTGTGAGTTTGCCAATGGAGCTCCAGCCCAAGGGATTGGAGGTACATGGGCTTCAGCAGGTGGTCTCCTTTATGCCCCCTGCTAACAGCAGAGCTGTAACCATAAGAAGGAGGTCTAGCACTTAATACATTTTTAAAAGGTACACCTGCACCATTTACATTTCATATGTAAAATATAACATTTAACAAGACAGAATGTAGAAATGTATTTATGTTGCCAGGAGCATTCACATTACAGAACAGGAGACCTCATGGGCTTACAGCAGGCAACTTGGGAGAAACCAGATATCCGAATTAAAACCATAATTCCTCGTTTCATTCCTCACTCACTTGTGTCCAGTTGGCAGACAGCTTATGTTCTCACCGCTTTTATTAAGATTGTTCTCAAATCGATTAAAAAATAAGCAGTTGACCTCAGCAAGTACCTCTAATGCACTCGACAAATTGTAGAAAACACTTCCATCTCCAAACTCTGGGCAGCAGACGCGTCAAAACACTCTTTCAACTACAATAACATAGATGATAACTGGCTTGACTTGGTATAGGAAATCCCATCAGCCTTACAACTGTCCTTGTGTTGTTATGGAGCAGAAATGGTACATAATTGTGGTGAAGGGGTGTAGATTGGACAAGACAGACAAAGTTTGTTGAAGGGATGTAATCTGGTGACGCGGCAGAATCTGGCAGAGGTGGAGTAAAGTTCGGGGGGGGATGCATTTAGTTGGGCATAGGGTCGCAGAAATCCTAAATACACCACTGTTGAGTTGAGCTGCTGTTCCAGTTTTGGATATGAAAGTAGAGAAAGGTCATTGATGACGCTGAGGGTTCTCTCTGAAGAAGTGTAGGGGAGAGTCAGGTGGGAAGTGGATAGGCAGAGGAAGAGATGAGAGAGAGCTTTTGGCACAGACAAAGAGCACCTCTGTTTTTGGTCGAGTTTAACATCAGAGTGCGAAGCCATCCAATATTTAATAGCAAAGAGACAGTTTGAAATTTTGATAGAGTGATCTGAGGATAGTTCAGGAAAAGAAGATGATTTGGGTGTCGTCTGAAGAGTTGGTACGAGAACCCAAAGGAGGAGATCAGTGCCCCAAGAGCAGAGGTGTAGATTGTCAAGAGGAGTGGACCCACGAAGGAGCCTTGCGGAACACCAACAGTTAGAAGAATGAATTGCGAGGTGTTGTTGCTCCAGGAGACAGAGAACTGGCAAGGTAGGATTCAATCCAGGCAAGGGCTTGATCCTGAATCCCAAGAAGAAAGAGTATTAAGGAGGTCAGAGTGATCAACAGTGTCAAAGGCAGCAAAGAGGTCAAGGAGAATTAGGATAGAGGATAAATTGGAGTACTTAGCAGAAGCGATGAAGTTGGACACATTCATGAGAGCAGTTTCTGTGGAGTGACGGGAGCAGAAATCTGCTTGTAGGGGGTCTTGAAGGTTGTAGTTGCCTAAGAAATTGGTAAGACGGTTGAATACAACCCTTTCAAGCAGTAGTGCGGAAGGAGAGACACAGGGCGAAAGTCAGCTGATAGGTTCAGTTCAGCCTCTTGCTTTTTTAGGAGAGGGATGACTGCCTGTTTTGAAAACAGAGGGAAAGCAAGCTGAGTCAAAGGACAGGTTGAAAAGTTCAGCTAGGTGAAAGACCTCTAAAGGGGCAATGGGCTTGACTAGCTGAGGAGCAAGGGGTCTGATGGGGCACACGAGGGGTTAGCCTTCATCAGTAGAGATAGCACTTTGTCAGTATGAGTGTCACTAAAGTGGGAGATAGAGGCAAAAGATGATGGTAGAGTAGGCGTAATGCAAAATGTAGGAGGAGGGAATGTGGGGAAGGGCAGGATACAGTCTCTAATTTTGGGAATTTCTGCAGTGAAGTATTTAGCTAGGCCGTTAGTTGTGAGAGTGGAGTTGATAGACAGACTTAGGAGGAGTGAGGCACAAGTTTAGGGGGCCCTGTAGCCAGCAAGGATAGTTGGAGTGAGAGGCAATATTTCATTGATGAGGCATGGAGCTTCCGTGACCACATATTTTACGCTAGAAAGTGGTGCCTCTAAGCCCCAGAAACATATATGTATCTTACTTTAGGTCTCTGAACAACCCCACTGTCAAAGATGACACAATAGTAAGGCTATGCGCAGTGGCTGGAATGGCTGTGTGTGGAAACAAGTTAGCAGATCCTCTTCAAAACAAAGAGAAATGGATACCTAATACATGTGATATGCACTGGGATGAATCCTCTGACGTAGTCCCCTCTCCCTTAGGGGAGCACCTTCCCATGAGGCAAGGGAGTTGAGGGTGCAGCCAGATAGTCCCCCCCTGGGGATGTACTCAGCGGGTGGATCTGATGGGGAGGGATTCTCCCTCTGGGACTAGGGATGACTGGGGAGAGCACGGTATGCCCAAAACACATCACCACCTCCCTCATCCTCCTACCAACTACAGGGTCCCATAATCCTACACACTTTAATTTACCTCTGTAGAGTAGATGATCTGACCTCCCTAAAATGTACTGGGACAAAAAAGAGTAGAGACCACATATGTGAGCCATGTGTGCAAAATGGGATGAAGAAGAGCAAAAGTGGCCCAGCTGAGTATGAGAATGCCAATACTGAGACGAGTAAGAGGCGCAGAGCAATTCAGAGTGCCCCGCAGAACCTGCGTGAGTGGCCCAGACACCTGGGAACAGGCAACTCCAACCTGACGATAAAAAGGGAAGAAATACTTCTCAGCTTATCTAATCCTTCCTGGAGGAGCTATGAAGGCGAAGAAAGCACGGAGGCAGCCTGGGATGTAAAGAAGGGAGCGCAAAGATCAGACGCTGGTCGGGAGAAGAACAACGACCGATCAAACCGCTGGACAAAGGCTCCTGGCATCCTCAAGGTCGAAGAAGCGCAGAGGAGGCGAACCGCGCAATTAGAAGGAGAATGGCGACTGCAGTCCTGCGGAAGTCCTTGGCTGCCCCAGAAGTCCTGTGGCTGCCTGCAAATGCCCTAAAAAGCTCAGAGCCCCCCACAGACCACGAAGCAAAGTACGTAGGTTGCAGAAAAGGCATTGGAGGATTAAAAACGTTGCATGCAATGCAACCAGGTGAATAAGATCACCAATACAGGGTCTGGGACCCACATCATAGGAAAGAGACCATCTCATATTGTTGGCCATACAATAGTATTTGGCAGGAGAGTGAACCAAGTCTACCTAGGAGGTGATTAAAGAACAAAAGTGAGACGGGAAGCTGCACCCCTATTAAGAAGTTCAGCACTGCTCTACATAGGTCACAGTACCTGGCAGGATTGTGAACCAGGTGGGCTGTGAGACGAGAAGCCTAAAGAAAGGCCAGGGGAAGGGAGCCATTCCCTTTGCTGTTTTTGAATATTGTGATAAAGGCCAAGGGAAGGGAGTCATTCTCTTGGCACTGTGAGAAGCCTAAGGAAGGCCAGGGGAAGGGTGTTATACCCCCTGGTATTTGTGAACATTATGAGAAGCCTGAGAAAGGCCAAGAGAAGGGAGGCACTCTCATGGTAGCAAGGTTTTGAGTCAGAACGTGGCTTTATATTTTAATCGAGACTTATGAATCCGGAACATTGTGTGCTGCATTTCCCAAAACACTGCAACCTGGGTGAAGGGAGCCATTCCCTCAGGAAATAGTCCCTACAGAATACTGGCATGGTAGTCCGCCCTACAGAAGAAAAGAGTAATTCCTATACGTTAAGAGTCACCAACCTTTTTGATTTAGTTAAAAGTGTAAGGGATGGAAATAGACATTTTACACAGGATGGTGGACTATATAATTTCAATGTACTTCCTGACAGAATCCTTAGTGTTTAGTTGAGGCAGGGAAACCCCTCTTAGCGTTAGGGATAGTTAGGGTTTTCCTCCTTTATTCTCACTAAATAAAAGTTTATGACCACAACAATGGCACTTGTGTCAGTCTCCCCTTTCCTCGCCCTTACAGCGCTTTGGTAATCCCTTGTGGCTTTGTCTGTCGGTCACCCTTGTATAAAGTGTAATTAAGTTAAATAAAACAGACTTAATCGTGGTCTTCAAACTGTAGGGCAGAGGTCCTGAAGGATGTTAAAGGTTGTGCGAGACTCTTACATTGACTTCTTTTAATAGAAAATATAAGCGGTTATAGCTGCTGGGTGCACCTGGAAAGAATATTTTGACTCAAGGGGATGGGGGGAGGGGCACAATATAATTAAAGTTTGATTAACACTGGGCTAAATGATAAAGTGACATCATTGAAGGCTGTTGCTCATTGTTTGTTGGCGTGTTGGATTGTCTCTTAATTACCTGAATATATCTTACTCTAAAAACGTTTTTAGACTTTGCTTTCCTCAATCTTGTTGCTTCATACGAAAGAAGCAATTTATACTCAAATCATGACTCAATAGGGGACTTCTCCATTGCCAAGTCAGTAGCTCTGACTGGGGCTGGATGTTTTTTAGTCTGCAGTAAATTCAAAATCTCCATCATTTTGCATGCTTATGTGAACGTTGGAGAAGAGCACAGATGCAGAAAATAAATAACTCGATACAGTAATTTCTCACAAAAGTGCTGTACATTGGTTGTAGAACATATTCCATAGAAGGGTGTTGTAGCGTGATTAAAGTAGAAGGCATAAAGAAAGGGTGGTGAGCACACAATAAACAGATGCATACATAGATGCTCATGGTTTGCCCAATTGGTGCATCCATATATTTATTTCCTTAGTGTTGGTTGAAAGAACCTCCGTTTGGGAGAGATAGTTTTTGATGGCAGTTCTGAAGATGTTAATAGAGATGGGAACAATGAAGATGTGACTTTTGTGGTGGAGAGATAGTGGAATACTTGGGAACTGAGACGGTGCAGGCGTCCATGGACTGTATTTTTTTCTGAATACATGGGTGAAGAATATTGATGTACAAGTGCAGAGTGTAAGGAGCACTCACACTAAATAGCTCAATTCCCCTTCATGCCTGAGCAGCCAACCCTTTAGTGTGCTTCCTCGAACTAGTTAATTACATTAGTTACAAATGAGTGGCAAATGCAAGTCACAATCATTTCTCCATTTTGCCCTCCTCTTGCTTAAATAAATTACATACAAGCAGTCACAATGGACGACAGGCTTTGTGCATGAGGGAAACTATCATCTGCTTGTCCATTTTGGTAGACTTGACATTTTAAGGACATGCAATGGCTACATGTTGTGGATATTTTTGAAACCTTTCAAATCGCCTTAGAAATATAGCCTTGACAAACCAGACAGCCATTTCATAGAATGATCAACATATGTAGAATTGATTAAAGCTGAGAAAGAGAATGTGGTTAAGAAAATACTGGATAAGAGCACCATCAATGTTGTACATAAATTCATCAACTATTAACAATTTCAGGAGCATCAGAATAAGATCTGCAAACTGGTCGAATTTGCATTTCCACACAATTTGTAACAATCCCTACTGAATTATGTGAGGTTCGTGGATGCACACATAGCGAGTTGTTATCCCCTTCAAGGAATTTTTTGAACATAAACTAATCTGCACAGTAAAATTCAACAATATTCCATTTAAAATGTAACAAACTAACATCATTGTACTTAATATATCCTTCAGAATCGATTTATAAATATTATAAGTAAATATGTTCCACTATTGTCAATACAATCACCATAATTCAAAATATTATCAAAGCTGTGTATATTAAACAAACAAGTAGAAAATAAGTGAATAGGGTATCTATTAGTACATGCCCCCCAAATATGGATAAATTAGTCCTGGTTGCAAGAAAATGTCTATAAGTCACTGCTTCAACTACGCCTTTTGGGTGTAAAAAACCTTCAGGAGGTACTAATCTGTCTTCCTTCAAAACATATATAACATTTTATTTAATTTCTAACTTGTTTGTTTCATATATTTCTCTTTGGTAATATTTTGTAATTCTTAAGATTGTTATGACAATATTGGGAACATATTGACTAGATGTAATATTTATAAATTGATTGTTAATGATAAATTGAGTGCAATTATGTTTGAGTATGTTACAATTTAAATGAGACTGTTGAATTTTACTGTGTAAATGAGTTTATGCTCAGAAAATTCCTTGAAGGGGTTAACAACCCGACAAAAATGCATCCAGGATCCTCGCATAGTTCAGTGATAATTCCTAAAGAGAATTTGGTTACCACTTTGCCTGGGAAGAGCGTCAACACATTTGTATATATTGGTATTTCCATGCGCATATATTGGTGCTTGTCACTAATAAGGCTGCTACCTGGTTAACAACACTGTGGCTACCAACCAGCTGGGACAAAAGCTTCAATAATTAGCAAAGCTCATAAAAATACGTGTGTCCAGAACTGGGTCTGTAAGAACCTCTCCCTTTGATAACGCGTTGGTGCTTCAGACTTTGAATGCAGCCAAACAAAAGGCATTTAGGAAAATCTGGCTCCACCTGAGAACACTGATAGCGGTAATAAACACACAGGGACATCTGAAATTCTGTCAGGGTTGTCCTGGGTTAAGGACCCATTAGTGTACCTGAGATTAAGAATTATAAACTCAACTGGATGAGTGCTGACCTCCGAAAGCATAGCCAACTATGCATTATTACTAATGGGCATCCCAGGGTAAAATATATGATTCTCTTCTTTTGATAGTGTGCTGTTATAAAAAAAATGCACTACTTTGTCTATACTTGCTGTGTCACCCAAGCTGTGGCCCATTACAGACTGAACTACACAAGATTCTGATAAATATGAAAAACGAGAAGTAATCTCATTTTAACATTCAATTAAACTAAACTGATGGTGTGCCATCTTGTAATTTATGTTTTTCACAAACATGGTAGCTTTCTAATAATAGTGTTGTTGTGCCAATCACACCCCAGGGTTGTACCCTTAGTTCTTTATACATCTGTGTGTTTGGACTCTTACTCTGTCATGTTCCGGCTTCTAAACAAATGTCAGCTTCACTTAGAGGTGGGTACCTTTGCGGGCACATGGACTACATTCTTGAAGGCCAGCCCATTCCTGACTGACCATATACATAACTCTACCAGTTGTGTTTTGTGATGAATCAGGAGTATTCGTCCCTTCTCCCCAAAGGAGAGCCACCCTCTCTGAGGATGGGGAGGTGAGCTGGCTCTGCATGGCCCTCCAGAGGGGTCTCGGCAAGTGGGACCTCACAAGAAGTGACTCCCCCTTAGGAGTCCCCTTGTGACAAGGATTCCTATTCCCAAAGGGAACTCACTATGCAGGACACTTTATCTGCATACATTGGACTGCCTGGTATCCAAAACACTGTGTCCTCATTCTGTTTGGCTGTAGGTAATGTGGAAACCAACAAGTTATCTGAAAATAAAGGAGATATCACTTTAAGAAGAAATTAGCATGAAAACTGGGCTAGGAGGTCCAAACGGAGGAGAGAGAACAGTACACAGGGGGAAGCCCCCCGATGTCAGACCACCAAGGAAAGGCAGGGCTGAGTGCAGCCGCAAAGCTTGCAGCACTCCAAGAAGCAGGGATGGCAATTCGGAGATGCGGCAGGACCGGCGTAGCAGACAGCGGGAGAACCCTTGTCAGGAGGGAATCAAAGGAACCGTCCGAAGAGGTGACGTGACCACAGAGTTGCCATGGTTGGCCTGGGCCCTCCTAACTGTGCAGAAATCCAGATGATAGGAAGCGAGGAAAGGTTCCACCGGCTAACGTTCGGGGACTGCAGCAAGTTGCACAGAAGCTGAGATCGTAACAATCAAGAAACCGAGAGATGAAAAGGCAGAGAGGAAATTGACCTACCCGAGTGTGAGCCGAGCCCCGCAAAGCCACCTGTGGCGGATGCAGGTACAGGTATGTGTTTGAGGAGCGGGCGGCCACTGGGAGGGCGAATAAATAAGCAAAGAGACTATGATTGTGATCCATGTACGAGTAGAATAACGAATGAGCAGAAACTGATAGCTGAGGAAATATTCAAAAGCCTAAAGCAGGGAAAAGGTTGTTAATCGTTAAGAGAGTGGAAATAACTATTGTGGGGGAAAGAGAGAAAAGCCCAATTAGTGATTTCAAGAGACACAATTGGTAAAGAGTGGGGAGACGCCCTTAAGAAAAGTTATGAAAAGCATTAGGAGCTGAGGAAGTACACCATCAGCTGGCTCCCTCTTATGGAATAGCCTCTGCACCTTCCTGTTCGTCTTGAGCCGAACCTCCTCAAATTCCTAAAGATCCTCAAGACTTTCCTTTTCATCTCCTGCTTCCCTTCTTCCCTCCTCTGCTAATCTAACAGTCGCTGTGATTGGTGACCATGGCCCTCATGTGAGCTTGGGGCTCAGGCCTCCCACATCCAATCGCCTTTAGCCTCTCCCTACACACAGCACTTGGCACTTACTGACATTCGTCACTGTTGGCCCGAAGTTATCCATTATTTTATTCAGATGAAAGTCCCCTAGCCCTTTCTACACTGGACACTTACACCTGCTGCTCACTCTCCAGCACAGGCACTCCAATATTTACCCCCCTCTCCCTGCACTTGAACGCTCTGAATGCTCACAAGGCCTAGTAGGTTTGTCTCTATCATCCAGTGTATTAATTGTTTTCTAGCCCATGTTCCCTCTGTGATGCCCTGTGGGCGCTTTGAAACACAATTTACTAGTTGTATAAGCGCCTAACAAATGCACAGTAAACAAACATAAGAAAGATGGAACTTGATAAAGTCATCTCAGAGATGGGGAAATTTCAAAACGAATAAGTCAGAGGAACAACTCAGAAAGAGCAAGATGTTTAAGAGACTATACGCAAGAGAACAATATTATGGGTCACTTGATCGGTAAAAAAAAGGTCCACCAACAGTTGGGAAGAGCTGCAGGAGCTCATGAAAGAGACAGTAGATTAAGGGAGGAGATCATCCTAAGCAGTGGTTGTGGGATAAAAAAACATTTATTATTTTATTTTTTATTTTTATTGTGCTTTATGTAGACCTCTGTCCAAAGCGCTTTACATAAAAGAAAACAACGGTACATAAGAATCAGTAGTGCATATCAACATTCAGACACTTCTAGTAACAGGCAATCAAGGAGAGTGGGGCAGGTGAGTTTTCAGAGAACAACGGAACAGAGAATAGGAAGTAATAGAACGGAGAGACAGGGGGAGCATGATCCAATGAAGAGGAGCAAGGAGCTGAAAAGAACGAAAGTGGGATTGAGTGCAGGGGTAGTGAGGAGCATTCAACCTGAAAAGACAGGAAGAACGAAGAGTACGAGAGTGAGTGTAGAAAGAAAGAAGAGAAGCAAGGTAGCCAGGAGCGAGCCCATAGAGAGCTTTTAAAACTAAAGTGAAATTTAAGTTGAGAATGGAAGGGTAGCCATCCAAGAGAGGCAAGAGAAGGAGGGATCGAGTCCTGATAGGAAAGAAGACAAAGTAAGCGAATAGAATAGTGACAGATTGATTTAAGAGGAGCTATACGTGAGCAGCGAAGGCCAAAGAGCGTAACAGAACAATAAAATAAGTAAGAAAAAATTAGTGCAGAAACGAGAAGTTTTGTGGCATGAAAAGTAAGAAAGGAACGGACTCATATCATATTTACTTATATGATAGGTTATTTTTAATGCGCTTAATACGCGGACCGGGGGATTGAACCTGTGGTGCTCCACGTCGTCTTGCTTCCAAGGCAAGTACGTTGCCCCTGAGCTATCCTCCCGAGACTTGTGTGAAACCAAAAAGCCCTGGAAGAAGCCGCAAGACAAAAAGGCAAAGGGGAGGTCACCAGAAGAGAGAGATTCTTTTGGGCCCAATCCAGGTCATATTATTAGTGGTAGGATGAGGTAGCTTTAGGTTCGGACTGAGGACATTTTTGATTTTCAACTTCCTGATGACAGACACACACCTTAGATTAATTTAGTCAGGTACGGAATTCCCCTATAGCGACAGGGCTATATAGGCCTTGCCTATTATTTAAAATAAAAGCACTTAAAAATGTCTGTGTTGTGTCCGGCTCTTTCTTCCAACCCACCACAGTTTCCACTTCTAACGAAGTGCCTGCCGAGAGGTAAAGTGTGTCCTACTGGATTTTCAGTGCAGTCACTGTCTCCATTCAATAAATCAAAAATTAGTCCTGGGCGCTCCTCTATGAGAACGAACACAGCAAAAATTGCTTGTTCTTTGGGAAGGTACCCACTCTAGAGTCTGCAGCCACACTTTAGCTCACTGTGCCTTTCACAGATGGGAAATATCCATTTGCATATCAGTCTTTGTCCCATCCACATGGGCAGTCCAGCACCGAAATGCTATGGCAATTCCCTGTTGCCAAGCTGTTGGTACTCTTGTTCAGAAGAGAACTGCCATAGCATTTTGGTGCTGGACTGCCCATGTGGGCGGGACAAAGACCGATATGCAAATTGATATTTTCCTTCTGTGAAAGGTACAGTGAGCTAAAGTGTGGCTGCAGACTCTTGAGGGGGTACATTCCCAAAGAACAGGACATTTAGCCGTGTTCGTTCTCAACGAGGGGCGCCTATGGACTATTTTTTACTGTCTCCATTCACCCTGCTAGATGAAATCGCACTTCTGTTTTGGAATAGACCTTCCACTGTCATTATTTCCAGAAAGGCATTCCTTAGCTGTCTGGACCAGGTTATCCTCAGGGTTTCAACGCCAGAAATCCTTCTGCTTCCCGATATCCATTCATGGTTCTTTGGGTCAGTTGTCCATGACTCCTGTCCAATATGCTGCCACTGGATTGGTTCTGGTCGGGCAGACACGTGTGTATCCAATCGTTTCCCTTGCCGTGATCTGTTTGCCGGAGCTAGAAACGTGTCCGTTGATATTGGCCAGGTAAAGCTTTATGACTTCATATGCATCTTCTGAGCCTTAGCTCCCTGGGGCAGTAGTTGGCTTGCTCTAGCAGCATCCCCTAACAACGAAAGCCCTGCCATTCTGCTGCCCCGATTACTTTCCATATGGTGAAAAGTCCTACCTTGGGAAATGCCCTATTCACATTGATTCACTGGTGCATTTTATGTCTCTGTGCAGCTTTGCTGTTATATTCTCTGACTCTGTGTCTTATAAAGGTAAAGAGTGCATGCAAGATGAGGTCTGTCAGACATTAATGCTCATCAGAATTTCAGATATATGATAAACAGTGCTACATGCCCAAAAAACATTACCCCAGCTGCTACCTGAGGATTTCACCAGCCCAAAAGAATGTTCCTCGCTCTTTTATTCCCTCCATTGCCATTGAGCACTTAACCTTAACTGCAGATGGAACAGACTTTTTTATTTAAATTATTAATTACAATTTGCATTAACTCTTGCAAATGCTGTACATCACTGGACATCAGATGTTTGCCCTGGCCTTTTAAAAAACGAATTGTAAATTAAGTTGTGAGGGGCAGGCGGTGTTTTTCACAGTGTTGATAAGCAGGAATGTGAAGTAATGGGGTTCTTCAAGACAGACACCACGCTGGAGCCTGCAGGTAAGTTTTTTCCTGACTCTGAGTACAGGTAAGTCATAAGGTAGGAAGTACTGGGACATCCACCCCAGCCAGCACAGCAACTCCAACTATCACTGTAGATCCCTTAGAACCCTGTCTCACCAACACTCCAGGACCCTTTCGTCAACACTCCAGGACCCTCTCACCAACCTCCAGGACCCTCTAACCAACACTCCAGGTTCCATATGACCTCACATTCTGCATCCACACACACAGATGCCCATAACAGAATGCTCGATTACAAGAAGAGAAACGCACAAGGGAATGAATGCCTGCTGGACAATAACATGAACTACCTCGCTGGGAACCAAGGTGTACATCTTTAGTCTGCTGGGACAAGCATGGCTGCTGGGAGGGTGATTTCATCAGCCGTCACTGCCTATAGAAAGTAAACGGATCAGTGCTTCTCGGATACCTATTGCACAGACATAGTAAGTATGATGGATAGATGATTAAAGTCGTAGAGGGTTGTGCAGTCTGACTCAAGAAGCAAAAGTATTGGTTCTCTCTCCCTCTCTCTCTTTCTCCCTCTCTCTCTCTCTCTGGGGTGTGAATGAGAGATCAAAAGTGAATGATGAGAAATGGCAGGTGGACAAAAGTCTCATACTGACTGTGGACTACTCTGCACATACCAATGGCAAAAAAGATAACAGGCCTGGGGAAGTGGAGGAGAAAACTCCCACAGCAGAATGGAACATATAAAGCACGTGCGATGAAATGCACAGTGCTCCCATCTGCATTCATTACGTTGCATTTTAGCATCGAGAAGGGAATCCAAACTGCTCGATTGTGTTGGGCCTGACAGGTTATGCCCCCAAAAGGTGGTGCTACTGAAAGGCCATGTACTTCTGTAGGCTTCGAATCAAACTGCCCAAAGCCAAACCTTGAAGGTTTGGAACCGTACCACCAACTCCAATACATCTTATTACAAACCCCATTCTTCTTCTGGTACCCTATACTTATTGGTTGGTGTGGGTAATTATTAGGGTGCCACATGCAGCCGTGTAGATGCGTTGAGGCATAAGTATTGACTACAAGTGCAAACATCAGAACAAAAATAAGGTATAACTATGAGTTGGGAGGAGTTAGTCTAAGGTTTCCCCGAAAAGGAATGCCTTGAGCTCTCGTTCTTACAAGTGTTCGGCATTTTCAGAATTCTGCATGTTTCCACTTTTGCATGTTTACAGTTTTGCAGAACCTTGTGAAGTGGCCAAGACGAAATATGTATGTCAGGACATACAAAACAAATCACATAAATTAATAAGTAAATATTAAAAGTAAGGTAACGTGCGTGTAGCTCGTCAAGAGCGATTGGGAACACTGTAGCCATAGTAACCAACGACAGGAAACAGGCAACCTCCCCAATCTAGCACCCAAAGTAACATCATGGAGGATAAATGGTACATTCCTGCATGTGATCACAACAAAGCCGCAATGAAAAAGCAAAGCAACAGAGAAGTTAAGACAGGTTGGGACTAGTAGAACTAATGGGATATCACAGAGTGAATGCATTTGTGGGCGGTAGCCCATAATGCAAACAGCCCATGTGGATCTTAGCATGGATGTGTAAATTGCTCAAAGAGGGCAGCGTGCCAGCTTCCACACACGGCCTGCTAGAAATCGCGGGGAACAGTGTAGGGTCACTCACCCATGTCCAATCAGGTATGGACATTTCTTCCCGACCTGCCAAACTGGATTCGAAATGGTGGCACCCATAATAGTGGTCTTCAACTTAAGGGGAAGTAAACAACCCCCGCCCCCTCCCTTCCACATGTTTGTGAATTCCCACCCCATCCAAAAATGAAGTCTAGAGCTGAAAGTCCCCTTAACCCTGCCCGAAATCTTTAGCCACCCCACCCCGCTCGCTGCCAATGACAGCTCAGCGGACTAAAGGAAAAAAATATAACGTTGACTCGTAGGCGTTTCAGTGACCCAGGGATGCAACATAGGAGGACCCCTCACCCGCTTCTTTCTGTATCGGAATGCAATACTCCACTTTCCAACCCCCTTCCCCGCCCCCCGAGCAGGACAAAAACATTGACTGAACGTGTACAGTAGGGAAATAAACCACACAAGCGCATCATTCATGTTGCAGAAGCGATTGGAACCAGTTCCACAAACCGATGCTGACTCAAACGAATAATCCAAAAACATATTCAGACGACTGCTGTACATGGTTCCTCCCTGTAGTTTCAGGCGGCTCAGCCTGGTAACAAGAGGTGAGAGGGAGAGCGTGTCTCGGGAGCAAGCGGCATGCGAGTCGGAGTGGCACGGTGCAATAGTTATTGTGCAATATTTTCCCAGCTGCCTGTAATCCCTGGCTGGGAAGCCAGATTCCTTTTGGCGATAACCGAGAGGGAAAATGGCAAACGTGATTTTTTTTCATAAGAAGACAAGTCGTATCCGAGACTCGTTGCTTTTTCGGTCACACCTCCAGAAATACAAACAGCGACGAATTGCCAAACCGGCAGGCACCCACAATGAAACGCTGCCCTGTTCCCGCTCCACTCTGCCACCCGCCCTTATAACTACTATTTTCCCACCTGCCAAGCAAAATAAATGAGACAAGAAGTTTTACAATCAATGCTATGTACAAACCCCGTCCCCCGAGTGCCCACAAAAACAGTATTTATGAGTAACATAAAACAAACAATGCTTGAGTCAGGGGTCCCCCCCCCCCCTTTTCCCACCCCCCACAAAAATCTGAAAATAGGTGGAGCGAGGTCTTACCATGCTGAAGCAGCGCCCTGTCCAGGTGCTCTCGGGCACAAACCGAAGTTCAGTTGAAAAGCGCTGTTGTTGCTACAGTGTGTTTTCGGGACAATAAAAGGCTCATGCCGGTCTCTGCCCGCGCCTCTCCTGACTCCTCCTGGCCTGACACTTCCCCCTCGGATCCGCAGCAGCGCTCCAGCCTTTGATGTCGAGAAGCTGCATGTATATTTTTTAAACACACAACACGTCGCCCAATGTAACTGGGTAACAAAGGTATGTATGGGCTTCGTTGTAGCAATACGCTCACAAGCAGTGGGTGAGAAACATTGTTAAGTTACTCTACGGCAGTACGGTCACGGCGAAGCAGGGGTTAATGAGGTGCGTCTTTCTGTGGGTGTGACAACAAAACTCCCGAGCTTGCTGCAAGGCAGGTACGGGAGAGGTCGGGGGGGGGGGGGGGGGGACGACAGGAAGCGGTCTGACAGATACCTGGTGGGGCAGTAGTGGGGCCTCACGGAGTCCTCGCGCCTGCTTGCCATTCGGCTCTGCGCCGCTGTAATACAGGTCGTTTCCCTGGAGCTGCCCCCTGCATTCTACATACCAAGCCAACAGCGTTAACAGTCCACCAAGCGGGCAGACAAGTTTGTTTTGCTCATAGGCTGTAAACTGCCCCGGCCGCCTCTGTTACTAACTCAAGAAAATAAACGGAGCCAGCACAGATGGGTATAGGAAGTGTGTAAAAAAAAGCAACACGGTGACATTCTTCCAGGGCCGACTCAGCTCTTCTTAGGGTGACACGGAATTGGGTTCTCTGTCCCTCCATTCCGAGAGTCCTTCTATATGTAAAAAAAAACCCGCGCCGGTTTGGCAGAACCACTGCAGAGCTTCACGTTTCTGTTCGTTATGACCAAATAAACATACGTTTGTTAACTCTATATCATTATTTCTTCACTCTGGACTCGAACCTCTAACCTCTCACTTACTAACCAGGGCGTTGACCAAGTGTGACACAGAGACTTTACGTAAACGGATGCATAGCACTGCTGGAAATGGAAAATATTTATTGAGGGAATGTCACCTCTTATTAGGGGCAGGGCTTTGGGGAGGAAGGGGATGGGGAAAGGGGCGTGGCCCCCACCAGGTTGCCCAACACAGTATCACTTTATAGAACACTATCCTGGCGATTTGCTTAAAAGAAAAGAGCATTATGGGAACAACATAATGTCCACAATTTAAAATGTTAAGCATGTCATAGTGATTCAGTAAGAAAACCCTTTAAGCGAATAATGGACTCTTCTGTTTTGATTAGTCACAATATTCACCCTAATAAAGAGATGTCTGTAAATTGCAGGACATATACAGCAGTTTGAACAGCTGCAAAACTGTGTGTGAGGATTTGGCCTTTTTTGTATGCAGTCACCAGTACTGAGTGTTCTAAGGGATTGTGTCCTCCGACGTATTCCTTATCTTTGATAATACGTTTCCAGCTTGCTGGCCTCGGAAATTTTTTCTCTGTAGAGGGTGCTGCGCGTCG
Source organism: Ambystoma mexicanum (assembly GCF_040938575.1). Classification (NCBI taxonomy): domain Eukaryota; kingdom Metazoa; phylum Chordata; class Amphibia; order Caudata; family Ambystomatidae; genus Ambystoma; species Ambystoma mexicanum. The sequence continues at coordinate 994,880,895 of NC_090927.1, forward strand.
ACGTCTGCCGAATCGATGTCCCTCGACGGCCACCGTATCGGCGCCGACGTCACCATGCCCATAAATAGCCATGTGCGGCGTCCGTTGCTCAGTTCCGTTTTTCCGCGCTTCGTGGGGCCTCGGAACATCGTTGCTCAGTTCAGTCAGATAACTAATCTACATCTACTCGAAATATACCAACTCGTTCTCGATGGCATCTTCATCGGAACCGACAACGCCGTGATCTGGCTTAAAAAAATGTCGAGACTGCGGTAAAAAAATGTTGATAATGGATCCACACAGGATCTGCTTGTGGTGCTTGGGAGCTGAGCACCATTGTCGGAGTGTGAGGACTGCATGTCCATGACGGCGAAAGCCTTGAAGGAGCGCAAGGGGAAGCTAGAGAGAGGTAAGTCAGTCAAAACCTCCTCGAAAGTTTCTTCGGCCGAGTCGAGGCATTCGTCTCCTCGCCGTCGAAAACATTCTCATTCTAGATCTCGAAGTAGCTCCCACCATTCATCGAGATCAAGACACTCAAAGAAGAGACGTCGAAGATCCCCTTACTCGTCGTCTTCTGTTTCCCCCGAAAGGGTCTCCTGCCCCACAAAACACAGCTCTCAGGCTGAATGGGAGGAATTCAGGAAGAAAATGTTAAGCGTCTTCGAGAAAGCGGCCTCGTCCCCCTCGAAGACAGCTGAGGGTGATACCCCGGGTGAAAAACCCAAAAAATCAAAACGCCGCTAGTCGCAGGACCCGGCGAAACATTCCACACGAGAGCGCCACGGGCCATCGGGTAAGAAGGCACCGTCTTCGACGTCGTCGAAGATCCCTTCGACGCATGGATCGGCGCCATCGACGCCGTTGTCGAAGGGTTCTTCGACGCATCAGTCGATCGACTCGACGCCGACAAATCGACGCCGATGAAAGAGAAGACCACGGCTACTCTACAGCCAACGGTGATTCCAAGAGCCTCCGGCACGATGCCGAGACCGTCGTCGATGTCCTCGAGTAGGATCCCGATCCTTCGAGTTGTTCGTGGTCTCTTCTGGTTTTCTCGACGCCATTTTCGGCGCCTTCGAAGCCTGTCACATCGGCATCGACGGTTTCTCGCCCAATAATGACAAATTTGGCTCCTTCTGCCTTAGAAATGGGTTTTATGCCATTTCAGAGGTCAGAGTACCCTGGATTATCTTCAATTTATGAAGAAGGGGAAGATTCTGACCAGGAAACCTTTGAGTTACAGAGGACCACACTACCTGTTTCGGAGGATTTCACCTCTGAGGAAAGAAGGTTGAAAGACCTACAGGAGTCATTACATGAGGCAAGTGGGCTGGACACTTCCCCAGAAGTGGATTTTGTTAAGCCAGACCCAGGGGAACATGCCGAAACACCCTATAGAACCCTGATGGCAAGAATTATTGAATTCATGGGTTGGTCTGCGCCCTCGCCTGTTTTCCAACAGGATGATCTGACAGACATATTAGACAAAGGTCCACAGGAGGATCCTGTGGTCCCCTTCCATACAGCCTTACAAAGAAAAATTGCATCTAACTGGGAAACTCCTGAAGTTATCCCTGCTGTCAATAAAAGATTATTAAGCCAAGTATAGGGTAGCTGCTGCTGGCCCTGAATACTTATCGAAACACTCGACTCCAGAGAGCCTGGTGGTCCAAGCGGCAACTTCATCAAGCAGCAGGACTGCTTACCCTACTGTCCCACAGGATAGAGATGACAAGAGGTACGATTCTATGGCAAAGAAAGTCTTCTCTGCTTGTAGTATGGCGTTGAAGTCCATCAACGCCACCTGTACGCTCGCCAGGTTCAGTCACACACTGTGGGAGTGTGCTTCATCAGCGGCTGACTGCATACCCGAAGGAGAGGAAAAGGAAGCCTTCCTTAACATTATTAAAGATGGCAAAGATGCCATGTGCGAGTCACTTCAAACTGGCATCGATTCCGCTGACAGTATCAGCAGGGCCATGGCGGCAAGTACAACAATCTGCAGGCATCGCGTGGTTGCGAAAGTCTGGCTTTGCTCCAGATGTACAGGCCAGACTTTTGAATATGCCCTTTGACGGCTCTTCATTATTCGGAAAAAAGGCTAATGACAGTCTGGAAAAGCTGCAGACATCTAAAGCAGCAGCAAAATCTTTAGCAGCTGCAACCAGCCAAACTCCTTTTCGCCCTTCAGGAACCTCTGGGAGAGGAAAGTCCTTTCGCTATTATTCCACATTTGGGAAAGGCAGAGGACAGCCGGCTCAAAGAGGCCAAAGGAGATCCACCCGAGGTGGACGGGTCAAAGGTACTAAGGCCGCAGCAGCAGCAGGTGCCTCTTTACCCTCGGCATCTGCATCAGCCACCCCCAAACCACTCTGAGGTCTTTCCACACAAGACACCTGTAGGGGGCAGGTTAACTCACCATCTGACGGAATGGCAGGCTATAACGTCAGATGCTTGGGCATTGGAAACAGTTGCGCAGGGTTACTGCCTACCCTTTCTACACATCCCTCAGTCATCCACCGGGGAACAGCTCTCTAAAAGTTCCAGATCCGCTCCTCTTGCAGGAAATTATAGACCTGCTAGAGAAAGGAGCCATAGAACCGGTACCTGTAGCGGACAGGAACAAGGGCTGGTACTCCCCCTACTTTCTCATACCAAAGAAGGACGGAGGACTGAGACCCATCCTGGACTTACAAGAATTGAACAAGTTCCTCAGGAAGGACAAGTTCAAGATGGTAACTCTCTCAGATCCTTCAGGCCCTCCAGCTCCAGGACTGGCTGGTATCTCTGGACCTTCAGGATGCTTATTTGCATGTGCCAATCCATCCCAAACACAGGAAATACCTGAGGTTCGCATTTGGCGACTCTCATTATCAATTTCGAGTTCTGCCATTTGGGCTGACCTCTGCCCGAGGGTCTTCACCAAGCTAATGTCGGTAGTGGCTGCGAGTCTAAGGAGGGAAGGGATCCACGTCTACCCCTACCTGAACGATTGGCTGATCAGGGCTGTATCTTCGGAACAAGCTCAGATCCAGCTAGATTATGTCTGCCACTTCCTTCACAAACTGGGCTTCTCCCTCAATTTAAAGAAGTCACAGATGATACCATCACAGAGACTCCAATTCATTGGAGCGGTCCTGGACTCTTCCCTGGGAAAAGCCTCGCCACCAGAGGTGAGGGCTCAAGATATTCTGCAGATGGTCAACAAATTTCAAAATGCCCAACGTCTCCCAGCCTTCGACTTTTTGAGGTTGCTAGGCCTCATGGCATCCTGCATCTTCCTTGTGCTAGAGGCTCACCTGAGAATGAGATCTCTTCAGTGGGCACTGAGAACTCAGTGGTCGCAATTCTCAGGGAGAATAACAGATCTCCTCCGGATTCCGGATAAAGTAGCCCGCGACCTTCTATGGTGGGCCTATCCAGAGAACATCTTGAAAGGAGAACTGTTTTGTCAACCATGGCCGGAGATAACAGTAGTCACAGACGCCTCACTCACGGGGTGGGGAGCCCATGCCAACGACTTGACCATCAGCGGTCGTTGGTCTCCATCAGAGTCCAGACTACACATCAACCTATTGGAGCTGAGAGCGATCAGACTAGCGCTGAAAGCTTTCCTACCATCAGTACAGGGGAGAAATGTCCTGATAATGACGGACAACACGGTGGCCTTGCACTACCTCAACAAAAGAGGAGGCGTAGGGTCACTACCACTGTGCAGAGAGGCAATGCAGCTCTGGTTTTGGGCTATTCGGGAAGGAATCTCTCTATCGGCAGTCCACCTAGCCGGAGAGAAGAACTTGACAGCGGACGCTCTGAGCAGGCAGAGCACAGTCTCCCACGAGTGGGAGTTAGCTCAGGAAGTCCTTCAAGAGATCTTCACCCTTTGGGGAACCCCTCAGGTGGATCTGTTCGCCACAAGCACCAACAGGAAGCGCGATCTGTTCTGTTCAAGGGAATTTCCCCCGAGAGGAGCTCTAGGAGACGCGTTCATAGTGGACTGGGAGTTTCCACTCCTTTATACATTTCCACCAGTCCCTGTTATTCCTCAAATGATCAGGAGGTTGAGAAGATTCTGGAAAACCATGATCCTAATTGCCCCAGACTGGGCCAGGAGAACGTGGTACCCGGACCTTCTAGATATGTCCATCTGCCCTCTAATCCGTCTTCCACTCAAAGAGAATCTTCTCTCGCAGAAGGGAGGTCAGGTTCTCCATCCAGACACCAGAACCCTCAACCTTCACACTTGGCTTCTGAAAGGGTGAGGTACAAGGATTGGGATCTCCCTGATGACGTCATGGAGGTGTTGCTTTCGGCCAGGAGGCCAGCAACAAAGTCTTTATACCGCTGCCGTTGGAACAAATTTTGCAGCTGGTGTAGGGAAGAGAACATCGACCCTTTTTCATGTGGTACACCAACAGTGTTATCGTCGTTTCTACTCTACTTGGCAAACTCAGGCCTCCAAGTTGACACTGTGAAAGGCTATCTCGCAGCGCTTTCAATCTTCAAGCGCACTGCGGAGGAACCATCTTATTTCAAACTACCTCTAGTGATACAATTTCTCAAAGGATTAACTAATGTTTATCCTCCAAAACCATTCCAGGTTCCCTTATGGGACTTAAATTTAGTCTTAAACTTCCTAATGGGCACTCCATTCAAACCACTTCACTCTTGTTCGCTGAGATTTCTCACGCTTAAAACTGTCCTATTGGTAGCACTAACATCTGCTAGGAGGGTGAGCGAGCTACAAGCTCTCTCCTGTAAACCCCCACATAATATTTTCCACAAGGACAAAGTTGTCCTACAGGTGAAGCCTAATTTCCTCCCAAAGGTGGTTTCTGAATTTCATATTACTCAGAAAATTACCTTACCTTTGTTCTACCCTGCTCCCCATCTGGGGAAAGAGGAAGAAAGGCTATAAAGGCTGGACCCAAGGCGAGCTCTAAGCTTTTACATCAGCAGAATGGCTAGGATCAGGCAAGCAGACCAACTGTTTGTAGGATACTCAGGTCACAAGTTGGGACTACCCATAACAAAACAAACCATTTCCAGGTGGCTAATTTTGGCCATTTTGGAATGTTACAAACTGGCAGGGAAAGAGCCACCCCAAAATCTTAGGGCTCATTCAACCAGGGGTATCGCAGCCTCTTCGGCTCTCCAAAGAGGGGTACCGGTCAGAGACATATGTGTGGCTGCCACATGGTCGTCCGCACATACATTCACAAAATTTTACAACCTGGATTCCTCCACTAGTCAAGAGACCAGATTTGGCAAGGCCGTATTACATTCGGTCCATCCTTAAAGGGATACATAACATTCTTACTCCCACCTCCAATTACATGCCACTGCTATGGGACTCTATCAAAGATAAGGAATATGTCGGAGGACACAATCCCTTCGAAGAACAAGTTACTTATTACCTTGTAACGTTCTTTCGACGGGATGTTCCTCCGACGTATTCCTTATCGCCCCTCCCATCCATCCCAGCAGTAATACTTCCCTTGTGGTTGCAGCTTACGCTCCTTCAAGGTCAATAACCAATTCAGGCATGACTTTTCTTATGATACAAAACGGAACTGAGCAACGGACGCCGCGCATGGCTATTTATGGGCATGGCGACGTCGGCGCCGATACGGTGGCCGTCGAGGGATATCGACTCGGCGGACGTCGATGCGCAGCGCCCTCTACAGAGAAAAAATTTCCGAGGCCAGCAAGCTGGAAACATATTATCAAGGATAAGGAATACGCCGGAGGAACATCCCGTCGAAAGAACGTTACAAGGTAAGAAGTAACTTGCTCTTCTGAACTGCTCTTTGAAGAAGAGGTTGTGCATAGGGTGCAACCTCTGCTACAAAAAGCACACTGCTTCCAGAAGACACAGAATTTGCGAGAGCCCCGTTAGGCCCATCCCTGTGCTGATCCACAGTTAGTCCTGTAATAGATATTAGAGCAAAAGCAATTTGTTTTTAACTTCATTAGTCACAACTGAAGCTGCACTGTTTAAATCCAGGAGCACTGCTGTAAGCAAAACTGGCCAATTGGCCGGCTCTCGCCATGCTCCGAGATCTAGCATCAGATGTCTAGGAGGATCTCGAGAACTGACCTGCATGATAATCATTCCTGCACACCCCCCGCCACCCAGACCCTCCCCGAGGTCACACCGAGGCATCTTTGACCCTTGGTGAACTTGGGGGCTCTGTGCTCTAATCTGCTCCATGCGGGCGCACACAGAGCAGATTACATTACCAAGCTCCCCATCTTTCTATGTAGCCCCCCAGCTCCGCCTAGGGACCAATTTAACACACATGAAGCTCGGGGCCCTGCGATCGGGGTCTTTTCCTTGCAATGGATTCTGGTAATTGTAGTCTCTCAAGATGGGGGCGAGGGTCACAATGGTACACGTTTTGCCTAACATATTTCTACTGTGTTTATAAACGATGGCTTGAAAAGTAAATTGTTGAAAGCCAACCAGGGGGGTGAGGAGGCGCGATGACGAGTGCAAGCGAGTCGTGATTATTTGTCCAGGATGTCATGTGGCAAGAGTTCTTGCTGTCCTGGAGGCTGCCCCTCGTCAGGTGATGGGACCCCAAAGCGATTTTAAAGTGGCACTGATAACATATGTTTGGGTGCACCACTGTCACGTACGTGATTTAAAGTGGAATTGATGTACAGTGTGGAGTTTGGAAAAGAAGCTGCATGAAACAAATTACACCATTTTTAAACTATCATTTTGAACATTTCCTTTGAGCAGAGTTCAACTATGAACTCTGCCCCTCCACCCCTACCCAGCCCTGTGCGATCCTGCTCACCTTTTTTCCGTTTCCACCACTGGCTGTAAGTGTAGGAGGGGGAGGGGCAAGGTGGGAGAGAAGAGCGTCTTGGGCCGGCAGGCATAGTCCTACTTTTATGGCGGGTCCCGCTTTTATATTTTGAAAATCTGGTCACCCTATCCTTAAGAGCTTGACACGTTGAGTGCCATTAAATTGGGTCATAACATATTAGTATCCTCATTTTAGAGCTTGACCAATCAGGTGCAAGGGAACACACGCTTAACCAATCAGGTGCAAGGGAACACAGCTGTACTCACTGGCATTAGCTGCTTCAATGCACTACTCCCTCTCCCTTGCTATCCTCCCACAAGCCCATCAAAATGCCTCTACTTCGCATCCCGCCTACCGTCCTGCCCTCGGCCCTCTCGTCCTCGGCCACCATGGCAAGCGGTTACATGCATGATATGCACCATGCGCTCTGTTGCATAGCGAGAGCGCTTCAAGATGACAGTGGTGGAGTTACCACAGGGCCAGACTGCCGGCCAGGTTAATATCCCCATTAGCACCCACTGTTTAATAACTGCAGGTCGTAATGGTGTCTTTTTATTATCTTATCTTATATGCCATACAGCACATAAGCTATTTGTTTGGACCACCAAGGGTGTACTTGGCTTTAAAGAACACAATAGAGTAATTATGCAATGAACATGTGCTTCTCCACTTGTACAGCATGTTTCCCAAAATGTACCCCTTTAAGAAGAGCAAGTCCCCTCCACTCAGGCACAGGAGGTGAAATTGTATACTATGACTGGTTTCACTGTACCTATGCTTGCCACCTGCTTCCCAGACTTGCATTGTAACACAAACCAGCTGCTATATTACCTGCTGTAATTGTACATTGTGTATGTATTCTTAACTCTACTGCAAGATGACTTGTATTTGTATTGGCTCTATTTTGTAAATCTTGTATGTATATTTAATTCAATCACTTGCTAATTGGCGTGCATCTGTAACTCTGTAACCAAGGTAAAGCGCCCAGATACCCGAGGCTTAAGTGTGCTATAGAAATAAATAAACTAAACTAAGCAGCGCTTCCCAAGGGCCTATACATTGTTTTACTTCTTACACCTCAGCCAAAAGAGCCCAAGTAAATTGGCAAACGAAAAAGAGCCTAGCCAATTAAATGAAGATGCATTATTTGTCTGTGAAAAGACCCATTCCGGAACTATCGAAATGGTTGTAAAAAGAAGTGGCCATGTGAACAGAAAAGAAAAAAAAAACAATCGATCTTTCCTGCTTACTCCGACCTCCTATCCCAGAGCAAAAAGGGGAGGAAGCCAACATTACCGCTATGTAAAAAAAGAGCTATTATTATGCAAAAAAACAGCAGACTGGAATTCAATACAATTGCATATCAAACTCGATTTCAGGATATTTTCATGTACTTACAATTTGTAGCATGTGGTTCCTGTATACAAATGTAATCAATATTAAGGCCGCGTATTGAAACGAAAACCACACCAGAAACATGCAATTTCACATGCGCCAGTGACCCTTTCCTCCCGGGTATTCACTCATTTTCCAATCCACATTGAAAACGTGTTGGAGGCGCACGAACCTCCCTCGTTTTTTTTGTTTTTGCGATAGCCTCCATCCCAAGGTAGAGTGTTAAAATGAGCTCATCTGTCGGAAAAGACAGGCGCCTTTGTTATTAAAAAAACAAAAAAAATGCTGGGAGGATGTGTAACCATCAGAAAAAGGCTGTGTTGAAATTTCCCAAATGAAATCCTGGTTCCAACCCACACCTCAAGGCAAAACACTGAAACAATGAGAGCAGGCTTTGCAGAAAAAGGCGGCAAAGGTGCTCCCATCCCCCAGCGACAGCCACTGAACACATTCCCCTTCGCCCATCGCCATCTTTTCAGAACCCGGGCGCAAGCGTCACGATCTAATTAAACAGCAACAGGCTGCTACTTATCGCCCTTCTAGTAACTGGTCCCATAATTGGAAAGCGCATATCTATGCCTAAGTCTAGAGCCACTCATTGGCTGCCGCTCTTACACGGAAGAATGAATGGCCTGAAACTGGTGGCTCGGTCAAGCTGGTGCGCTCTTGTCGCCCACACAAATGCACAAATTCCACTACTACCCATGACATCGCCACTGGCTCCCCTCCGACCAAATGCTCGCTGAAACGAGGATAGGTCGCTAGAGTAGTTCCGAGTAAACAAAGCAGTAGACTGGTTGACATAGTTCTCAAACTTTTGAGTCCCCAAGGCGGATGAAGGCACCCGATTTTGCTTTTGGCGGGTGAAAGCCATTGCCTTAAATGAGCATGTAAGGAACTTGGGTGAAAAAACAGCTGCCTATATGTTGGGTGACACCCCATTAAAATCGTGTGAGTTGAGAGGTATGCTGTGAGCAGTGGACACTTCTAAAATATTTACAGAGAAGATGTGCCAAGCATTGTTGCACGTTAGCTCATTATGTATGTATGTATGCATGCATGCAAGGAGTGTGTATATGTATTATATAATGTGCGTGTGAATGCGTGTATGATGAATGGGATACTGGGCACTTGTGTGAATGAGGGAATGTACAATGAATGGGGCGCGAGTGAGTGGATGTTGTGTAAATGTGTGTGTGCGCACGCTTATGTGTAATGCTGGTCAGAGGAGCTGCTTTTGGCAGGTAGAAGGTAGGAGGGGAGTTGTGGTGGATGGGAGAGGGACAGTTGGGGAAGGGGGGATTTTGCTACACATGCCATTGTAGTGGGCAACCACGATAAAGTAAGCACAATATGTGTTTTGTAGCTGTAATCACATTTTGGTGCAGCCAGTCTAGCTATTTATTACTCTGGCATAACTTTTGTTTTACTGGATATGATATGATATGGCATTTGTAAGGCGCCTATAAACACAAGTGTTTCAAGGCACGAGGAGGCAAGGAAGGGGTAACAGAGGGAGGACAGAGTCAACGATCTTACTAGGCCAAGTGATATTGACATCGCGCAAGTGCAAGGGAGGGGGGAGGGGAAAAGTGCAAGGGGAAAGAGGAGGGGGCAGTGCTGTACATGGGATCAAAACAATAACAAGAAGTGCGGCCAGCAGGTGGTAAGTGCAGACAGCAGGTGTCCAAAAGTGCAGGTAGGTGGACTGTAGGGTTACACATACAGACCCACGTGCAAGGGTTGCCGTGAGGCAGTGCGGGTGTGCAACTGGGCAGGTAGAGACCTCAGCCCGAAATCAGAAGGTAGCCAGGTGACCAGTGCAGTATCAGACAGGAAATCAATAGCAGAGAGGAAGACGGAAGGCAGAAGCAAAGCGGAAGGTTTTAAATTGTTTTCGGAACCAGAGATGGTTCTCCTCGAGTTTCAGAGAGGCAGGGTGGCTGTTCCAGAGGGAGGCCCCCAGCCGAAGAAAGAGATCAACCACCAACTTGTTGCTTCGAGAAGCGACTGACCCTGACGGAGTTGGAGGTGGAGGAGCGAAGAGCTTGAGTAGGAAGGTATTTACGAAGAGAGAGTTGGAGGTATTGATGACCCAGGCCGGTTCCATGTAATAATGTCGCCACAAAAATCTCGCCATGCAAAAATATCACCGAAAAATGGCAGTTTTTTGTGGCGACATTATTGCATAGAACATGCGGGGGACACCCCCGCAACCCCCAAACTTCCTTTTCCCGGCGATATTATTTACGGCGACCATATATATATGGGGATAATATTACTCGATACCCCCAGGCCCCAGAGGGCCTTGTGGACAATGCAGAGGGTCTTGAACCTAATTCTTGCAGCCACTGGGAGCCAATGCAGAGATTTCAGTGCTGGAGAGATACAATCCCTGGGCTTGAGGCCAAGGACACGTTTTGCAGTCCTGTTCTGGACGAGTTGCAGAGGGCGGAGAGTAGAAGGCAGATTTAGAAAGAGGCTTTTGCAGTAGTCCAGCCTAGATAGAACCAGAGCTCTAGAGACAGCAAGCTTCTGGGGGAAGGAGAGGAAAGGAAGAATACCTCTGAGGAGGTGCAGTTGGTAGTTTGACTTCTTAGAGATGTCAGAGATGGGAGGAGAAAAGGATAGTGTGTAGTCAAAGATGACTCTGAGGTTCTTAGCCTCACAGTTGGGAGTAGAAAGAGGGCCAAGGGAGGCCAGCCAGAGAGTGACAGGAAAGGAGGGTTCAGTTGTGCCAATGGGGAGAATTTCTGTTTTTCTGGCATTAAGGCATAGTTCGTTGGCGGTTTACAACTCCGGGATAGCGGATAGACAGTCCGAGATGAGAGAAAGAAAAGAGGTGGCAGAGAGGAGCCTGAAAACAAGCGGAGTCATCCGCATAGCACTGAAATTTGGAGCAGAGAGTGGCAAAGCAGTGGGCGAGAGGTGCCAGGTATCGGTTCAACATCCAGAGAGAGAGGTAAGACCCATGGGGAACACCACAGGTAGAGAGTTAGATAGAGGAAAGGAAGGCCCCAAGTTGGACCTTGGAGGGTCGATCAGAGAGGAACAAGGTCAGCCAGGCCAGGGCCTGCTCAGTGATACCCAGGTCATCACCTAGACGATTGAGCAGGATGGCATGGTTGACCGTGTCAAAGGCAGAAGACAGATCGAGTAAGATGAGGACAGAGGGGAGATTAGAATCAAGGTCAGAGAGCTGGTCTTCACGGATGTTCAGGAGAGCAGTTTCCATGTTTCTGGCTGTTCTGAAGCCAGGCTGATGGTCATGGAGACAACCAACAGATTCAGTGTGAAGATTAGGCTGGGAGATAGCCAGCTTTTCCAGGAGTTTGCCCAGGAAAGGAGTGATGGAGATCGGGCGATAGTTAGCCGGGCAGAACATGTCAAAGTAGGCATGACACGTGTTATTACATGGCTATACGGGCATTTTGGTGCAGTCAGTCTAGCCATTTCTTTCTCTGGCTTGACATTTTGTACTGGGCATCTCTTGTAAAGTAAGCATGAAAAGTGTTATTACTTGTCTATACTGGCCCCTTATCTGGGCATACTGCCATATATTGGCAGAGCCAGCGTGGACCGATTTTCTTATAGTATAATTATTGCCATATTTTGGTGCAGCCAGAATGGAAATGCATGGGCGCAGCCAGCATGGACATGTTTTTACATGGAATAGCCAAAATTACTGAAAACAAATTACCGACCCCACCAAAAGACCTAAAATACATACCACCAAAAGCTCTAACTACAAAAAGTTAAAACCTTTTGTGTTATGTATATTTTGGTGGGGTCTGTAAAAAAACAAAGGCTGTGGGGGTGTCATCCGCAACACCTCGCTCACCATACTATGCAGTATAGTGAGCGGGGCTTGCGGGAGACACCCCCACATTTGCCCGGCAAAAAAATAAAATAACGAAAAGGACCCTACAGCGCCGGTTCCCGATCACGGAAGTGAAAGGGAACCAGCCTCGCAGGGATACAGCGTGTCGAGGTGAAAGGTAAGTGGGGGGGTGCAGGGGTTAGTTATTGGGGTTGTATTACAAGGAATGTCCACATGAGAAATGTACGAACATTTATGTAGGATGTACATTTCTCAAGCAGTAATTTCCATCGCAGACCTTTCCGCCACAGTAAAACAACCCCAATTCTTTTACACTGGCATATAAAGAACAGAAATGTATGATTTGTATTTAATTACATTTTTTCTGTGTATTTATAATGCGCCTATACAGCCAAATAGTGTTTCAATGTGCATCAAGGAAGGGGGCGGTACAGGGAGAACAAACAAGAACATTCCTACTAGTCCTTGAAACATTCGGAACGTGCAAGTGCTGTAACAAGAAGGGAGGGGTGGGGCAGAGAGGTGAAGGTAGGATGGGATGAACAGGGAAGAAGACAAACCATAACGTTCCTACTAGGTTGTGAGACAATTTGGAGCATGCAAGTGCAGTAACAGAAAAGACGGGAGGGGGAAGTGTAGGTTGGGGAGGAACAAGCAAGAGGACAGCAATAACGTTCCTTCTAGGCTGTGAGACGATTCAGAGCGTGCAAGTGCAGTACCTTTATTTATTTATTTTGCATCTTATGTAGCACACCAAGCCCAAAGGCATCTGGGCGCTTTCTTACAGAATAGGAATGTTACAGTTGCAGTTGTTACACAGAAAATATATACAAGACGGACATAAAGCATGGTATTAACATTACAGATAGGGTAAAGTATACACAATGTTTACAGTAAGTGAAGGTGCGCAGAGGGCTGTAGCTAGTTGGGCGCACGTGGATTGGTATGTGGATGTGGATGGTGTGCATTAGTAACCAGGCTTTGAGTGAAGAGGTGCGTTTTGAGTTGTCTGCGGAAAATCCACAAGGATTCTTGTGCTCTGAGTGGGAGCGGCAGAGAGTTACAGAGTTTGCTGGCAATCGAAGGGAAGCTTCTACCACCTGCATTTTGGAGCTTGAACCTGGGAATAGCGAGGCAGTGTTGGTATGCTGCTCTAGTCGTTCTTATGCACTGTGTCATGGTGATTATGTCAGACATGTATGCAGGGGCCATCTGGTGAAGACATTTGTGCGTTAAGTTAAGTGATTTGAACATGATACGTTCATGCACCGGCAGCCAGTGTTGCTGATGTCTTGTTGCTGATATGTGTGCTGATTTTGGGAATGTTCAGCGCATTATTTTGAAGGAACTTTAGCTTCCTGATAGTCTGGATTTTAGTGCCGCCATATAAGGCGATACAGTAGTCGAGATGGGTAGGACTAATGCTCCGGCTAGAGCCATACAGCTGTCCAGTGTGAGAAATTGTCTGCAGGCGCTAATGAGTTTGCAGGTGTAGGTGGTGGCTGATGTTGTGGCATTAACTTGTTTATTGAGGGTGAGTGAGGAATCTAGATAGAAACCAAGCGTTTTTACCTTGTTGAAGGATTTGAAGGCATCATTTAGTTTGGTGAGCTTGTTTTGAGAGCCTATGAGGAGCAACTCGGTCTTGTCACCATTTAAGCATAGCCCATGAGGTGCCAGCCAAGCTTGAATGGTGAGGTATATGGCATTGAGAGTGTCTGTGTCATATTATAGCTGTAAGGAAGAAAGCAGCCCTCTACGGAGCAGGTGCTCCCTCGGTCCACTGCAGGAGCAGTGGGCAAACCTCTGATGGCCCAGCTGATTTCTTTGTGAAGCGACGGTAAGCGCATTGAAAACTGTGCATGTAAATTCAGAAATAGCGTTCTCAGCTACGTGCGCCAGAATTGCTTCGATTTGCCCCTACACGTCTCTGATTGGCTTTCAGGCCGTTTTTTACCAGCCTATCCCGTGAGCCGGCAGGCGGAAGCCGGCCCACATCTGCAAGGCCCAAGGAGACAAGGACAGACCCTGTCCTCAGCCTCTGCCAGAACCCCTGCATGAGATGATCCATCACGCATGCACCACTAAGGTAAAACTACAGCCCTAGTGGCTACCGAACCCTTGTCTGCTTTGTTTATGCACCCGTCGTCGAACTATACATCCCGCCCACGTGTGCATGCCAAATACCGAATCGTAATGTTATAACTCCTTCAAGCATGCAGCCCCCTCTCGAAATATACCTAGCATTTCAATCATGTTCAGCGTCCTGCACACCCTCTTTCCATGACTCTCAATTCTACCTCTAACCCATAGTCAAGCATAAACCTTGATGTGTTCTTACTATTGCTGCACTGTATTATACCATATTCGTGCACACATGCTCTTGATCTTGTGTATCCCACACCTACCGGTTATATGCGTTCCATGTACTGCCTCACTTTTGTTGTTTACACTATGTGGTGCCACATAGGCATTGGATTTACTCCTGCTGTCTAATTGCTATCTCGCCCAGTTGCCTTTACTTGTATTAACATATTGGTGTGGTTTAATTGCCAATTGCTAACTGTAACCTCGCCTAGCTGCTTCATTTGTATTAACCTACCTTGTTTACTATCGCTGCGCAACTGTGATCTGGCCCAGGCGCCCAATTGCCTCACTTGCACTGTAGTATTTGTGCTGTTTAACTGCTAATTGTTAATAGCAATTTAATAGCAGTTTCACCTCATTGGCATTGCCCAATTCTTGCTGCTTGGCGGCGATCTGGCCCAGGTGCCTCACCTACATTGACCTACTTTGTTTATTCTTGCTGCCCAACTGTGATCTGGCCCAGGTGCCTCACCTGCTCTAACCCATTTTGTTTATTATTGCTGTTCACCTATGATCTGGCCTAGGTGCCTAGTTGCCTCACAGGCACTGCCTTATTTGTGCTGTTTAATTGCTACCCGGCCTAGGTGCCTCTACTTGCATTGCCATTCTCCTGCTGTTTAATTGAGAAAGATGTTAAGTCTAATAATTCTGTTCTGCACAATGGCTGCCACCTTACACATTGGTACTAGAAGCCAAGTATGCTGCACTGAGCTCCTTCCAGCACCTATCCTAGATCCCTGCCTACCCAAACCGACAAATACAGCCACATATAATGCAACCTCCTTACAACCTACACACTCAGTGCCCCAGGGACAGCAACCTATGCTTCTCTACCATGTGCCACGTCTAATAGAAAGAACAAGTTACTCTCTTACCTGGTAACGTTCTTTCGATGGGATGGTCCGATGACGTATTCCATATCTATGACAGTAATCACCACAGCTGTGCTGCTTCAGAAAATCTTTTGGCGTCTGCGTCCTGCGTCGATGATGTTGATACGCCGTCCTCGAGGACCTCCTCCGATGGCCGACGTCACCAGATGTTATAAGTAGGACGCACGACGCCATAGCCTCAGTTGTAGTTTTTTTTCCCTGAACGTGTGGCACAAATCTTCTGCCAGTATGACCACAGAAAGCCTTGCAGAAATGTAAGCTTCAATCGCAAAAGAAATTCTGTAGCGGGGTAGGCAGGGAGGGAGCGATATGGAATACGTCGTCCGACCATCCAATTGAAAGAACGTTACCAGGTAAGAGAGTAAATTGTTCTTTGAGGGGATTGGGTCCTCCAATGTATTACATATCTATGACAGACTCCCAAAGCAGTACCAATGTAAGGAGGTGGGAAAAAGAATTTAGAATATACAAATTTAGAATGCCCAATCAAATTGCAGAGTAAAGGACCGCCTTGCCAAAGGCCATATCCTGCCCATGGATAGAATCTAGGGAGTAGTGACGTACAAAAGCATGGACCGAAGCCCAAGTGGTTGCTTCACAGATGTTACGAATAGGAACACCCCTCTGCAGGGCAGTAGAGGCAGCCATACCCCTAGTAGAATGGGCCTGCAAGCCTACCGGAGGGTCCTTAACCACCAATCGGTAACATTCAGAAATTGCCAAGATAATCCATCTAGACAAAGTCTGCTTAGTGACAGCTTGTCCCAAACACCTTCCAGCGTAACCAATAAAGAGCTGATCGTCCACTCTGACCAGGGACATGCGTGAAATGTAGGAACTTTAAGCTCTGCTAGGGTCTAACCTATGGAGCCTCTCCTCGTCTTTGCCAGGATGCATAGGAGGATAAAATGCCGGAAGAATGACCTTCTGGCCCAAATGAAATTCCGACACCACCTTTGGAAGAAAGGAAGGACGAACTCCAAGGACAACTCTGTCCTTATGAAACACAGTGAAGGGTGGCTTAACTGAAAGTGCCTGTAACTCACTCACTCTGCAAGCGGAAGTGACCGCAACTAAAACTACAGTTTTAAGAGTTAGCAGTCTCAAAGGGCAATAATGTAAAGGCTGAAATGGAGCACCATCAGAAACTTGAGAACACCTGGAAAGGTGACGGAGGGAACACATTAGAGAGCCCTTTCAGAAACTGAGAAATTAAAGGAATTTTAAAATAAGAACACTCCTCAGACGAGCGCTTAAATATGGACAGCGCCGCCAGGTAACCTTTAACGGTACCCACTTGCAGGCCCCTGTGGGCCAACGAAAGCAAAAAAGACAGAACTACAGGAATGTCACAGGAAAAAGGATCCACATTCTTAACCCTGCACCAGTCGCAGAACTTTCTCCAACGCAACGGTACAGGGACTTTGTTGCAGGCTGTCTGGCCGAAAGCAACACCTCCATCACGTCTTCAGGGAGGTCCCAATCCTTATACCTCATCCTTTCAGAAGCCAAGCATGAAGGTTGAGGGATCTGACCTTTGGATGGAGAACCTGACCCCCCTCCCGTGAGAGCAGATCGTCTCGGTAGGGAAGACGATGTGGAGGGCAGATGGACAAGTCGAGAAGGTCCGGGTACCACGTCCTCCGGGCCCATGCCGGAGCAATGAGGATCATCCGGGAACCGAACCTGCATAACCTTCGCAGCCCTTGTGGGATGACGGGGACTGGAGGAAACACGTACAGCAGTGGGAAGGACCAATCCACCACGAACGCGTCTCCAAAGGCTCCTCTTGGAGGAAATTCCCGCAAACAGAACCTTTCGCACTTCCGGTTGACACTGGAGGCGAAGAGATCCACTTGAGGGGTCCCCCAAAGGGTGAAGATCTCCAGGAGAATCTCCTGAGCCAGCTCCCACTCGTGAGAGATCGCGCTCTGCCTGCTCAGAGCGTCCGCCGTCTTGTTTTCGTCTCCGGCCAGATGGACTGCCGAGATCAAAAACTTCCTGCTGGATGGCCCAGAACCAGAGCTGCATTGCCTCCCTGCACAGAGAAAGTGACCCTGCCCCCCCTTTTCGTTGAGGTAGTGCATGGCCACTGTGTTGTCCGTCAGAATCAGGACAGTCTTTCCACGCACAGTCGGCAGAAAAGCCTTCAGGGCAAGCCTGACGGCGCTCAGCTCCAACAGATTGATATGGAGTCAGGACTCTGACGGAGACCAACGACCACTGTCAACTCGTTGGCATGAGCTCCCCATCCCGTGAGGGATGCGTCCGTCACGATCGTCACCTCCGGCCAGGGAAGCCAAAACAGAGACCCCTTCATCAGATTGCCTTTGACGGCCCACCACAGACGGTCCTGGGCGACCGAGGGCGGCACCTGAACGGGGTCTGACATCCTGCCGGAGGAGTGTGACCACTGCATCTTGAGTGCCCACTGCAAAGATCTCATCCGCAGTCGAGCCTCTGGCACCAGAAGAATGCGGGATGCCATGAGGCCAAGCAACCTCAAGAACTCGAACGCTGGGAGACTGTGGGCATGTTGAAACTTGTGCACCACCTGCTGAATGTGAGGAGCCCTCACCTGGGGAGGAAAACACTGCTCCGATGTACTGGAGCCGCTGAGTTGGCGTCAAGTGGTAATTCTTTAAATTGAGGGAGAAGCCCAACTTCTGAAGGGAGTGGCAGGTGACTGACAGATGATCCAGGACTTGCTCAGGAGAGTGTGCCCTGATCAACCAATCGTCCAGGTAGGGGTAGACGTGAATCCCCCCTTTCCTGAGATATGCTGCCACCACCACCATGAGCTTGGTGAAAACCCTTGGGCGGAGGTCAATCCGAACCTCAGGTACTTCTTGTGATTGGGATGGATCGGCACATGAAAATAAGCGTCCTTGAGGTCGAGAGACACCAACCAGTCCTGAAGTTGAAGGGCCTGGAGGACTTGAGAGAGAGTAACCATCTTGAACTTGTCCTTCCTGAGGAGTTTGTTCAAACCGCGCAAGTCCATGATGGGTCTCAATCCCCAGTCTTTCTTCGAAATCAAAAAATGAGGGGAATACCATCCCTTGTTCCTCTCTGCTACAGGCACCAGTTCCATGGTGCCTTTCTCCAGCAGGGCTTGAATTTCCTGCGCAAGGAGCGGATCCAGACTCTTCAAAGAGATTCCCTGGTGGATTGTCCCGAGGCCTCTGCCGAAAGGGAAGACAGTAGCCGTGGGCTATGATCTCCAGAACCCACACATCTGAAGCAATGGCACGCCATTCTACGAGATGCTGCGCCAGCCATCCCCCAACCGGAGAGGCATGGGCCTCATGACTGAGCTGAAGCGGCTGCGGCGTTGCCTGATGGCAAAGAGGCAAAAGCCCGAGCGGCCTTGGCACCTCGAGTACCTTGTTTTCCACCTCTGGCACTCCTACGGTGGCCCCTTTGACTCGCAGCTCCTCTCGCTTTACTAAAGGATAAGTAATAACGAAAGGAACCTCCCCTCCATTGCTGTCCCCTAGGACGAAAAGGTGGAGGTTGGCGAACTGCAGCGCTCGACGATTTCGCTGCAGCTTTTGAGGTCTGCAACCTCTCAAGGCTCTCTTCAGCCTTGCTGCTAAAAAGATGTACACCATCAAAGGGCATGTTGAGGAGCCGGGCTTGCACATCAGGAGCAAACCCCGACTTCCGCAACCACGCAAACCTGCGTATTACGGTGCTCGCCACCATGGACTGGCTGAGGCAATCTGCCATGTCCAGACCCAACTGAATGGCCACACACATGGCTTCCTTGCCATCCTGTATCATAGCAAGAAAACCAGCCAGTTTGTCCCCTTCGGGAGTATGTTCAGCCGCTAAGGAAACACAGTTCCACAGAGTGTGCGTGAAACGTGACAAGGCACATACAGAGTTGGCTGCCTGAAGAGCCATACCCCCTAAAGAAAACACTTTCTTCGCCCAACCATCAAAACGCTTGTCGTCCCTATCAGGAGGGATAGTAGGATACAACGCCTGCTTTGCTGGGGCCGTAGCCGCCTGCACCACCAAACTCTCCGGAGTGGGGTGCATGGTCAAATAGCAGGGGTTGCTACTGGCTTGGCGGTATTTTCTCGGCAAAGACTTGGCCACTGCCGGGAGACTTTCCGTAGCAGTCCAAGCCGCCGCCACCCTTCTTTGCAGAGCCATATGAAATGGCAACACCGGGTCAGTTGGTGGACCTTGGTCGAGGATATCCGTCAGGTCATCCTGCAGAAAATCCCCTGGTGGAGCAGACCACCCCAAATACTCGGTGACCCTCGACATCAGGCGCCAGTACGAGGACTCGGCATGGGTGCCAGGCTCAGGCCTACAGAAATCCACCTCCGGAGAGGTGTCCAGACCACTGGCGACGTGCAGTGACTGACGCAGGTCTTCAATCTGGCTATGACCAGAGATAATCTCGTCTGGCACCGTATCATGAACCAACCCATCTTCAGAACCCTCATCTACCTCAGAAATATATTCCAGATGATGGAAAGTGGGCACAGAATAGGGGACAAAGACATTTTTTGGCTTGGCCAGAGCCTTTCTAGGGGGTTCCACCGTGCCACGGGGTACCTCCGACAAAACAGCCTTGAATGGCGTCGAGTGAATCGGCGTCGACGTCGAGCGAGGCGCCGACGGCATCGACGGCTTCGACACAGACCTCGAGGGCGGAGCACCAAGCGTGTCCTTCGACAGCATGGGCGCCGAGGACGTCGACGACTTCCTCCGAGGCGGAGCCTCGAGAGAGTCCGTCGACGACCTCGGCGCCACCGGTGTCAACGTCTTCTTCGAAGACTTCACAGGTGCACACAGTCTTGAGGGCATCGAGGACCGGGGGACCTGGAACGGGCATGACTAGAACGATTCCCCTTGTCCGAGCGGGACCTATCCCGCGAATCGTGCCGACCACCCGAGCCCGAAGGCGTACGAGCGGTGTCGCTAGTATGGTCACGCCCGACCCCACTCGGAGGCGCGGATGGACCGGTGCCCGGCGATTCAAGAATCGCCAACATTTTCTTATCGAAGGAAGCCCATTCCTCCGGAGTTGCATGCTTGGTGGGATAAGCAACCCGCCAACGGGCAGAGTCCTCGGATGAGGACGGGGAAGGCGGCCGATTACGGCACTTCCGGGAGTGCCTCGAAGAGGCAGAGGAGTGGCGGGACCCACTCCGGGACCGAGACCCCTTAGGCCTACGACGACGATGCGGAGAATCGCCCCTCTAATCGTCCGTCGAAAGCCCAGTGGACCTCGACTTCCGGGGCTTGGACACCTTACCGACCGACAGTTTCTTCTTACGCTCCCACCAGACTTTGGACGGAAGCAACTGGCAGTTGACGCAATCATCCATGTCGTGGGCCTCCCCGAGGCACCAGAGGCAGGCATCGTGTGAGTCCATCACCGACATCTTGGACCCGCAGTCCCCACACTTCTTGAAGCCCGGATGCGGGGTGGAAGAAGAGGAAAACATCCCGATAAACTTCGTACAAACGAACAGGTTCGAAGAACCGAAACAACAGAAACTCAGAAGAGTCGCGGCGCGCCGAGATCTCCGAAGCGAACACGTTCGCGGAAAAAACAGAACTGAGGCTATGAGCGTTGTGCGTCCTACTTATAACATCTGGTGACGTCGGCTGTCGGAGGAGGTCCTCGAGGATGGCGTATCGATGTCATTAACACAGGACGCAGAAAGACTTTCCGAAGCAGCACAGCTGTGGTGATTACTGTCATAGATATGGAATACATCGGAGGGCCTAATCCCCTCAAACCTTAGACTCTGCGCTAGATTAACAAAATTACATGAACCACTGAGGAGATCCCTACCTCCCACCAACCTGAAAACGAACTATCAGCATATTTTGAAACCTAGTCATACCAATTTGTCACCTCCACATGCTATTTCCAATACAAATGCCTTCCAAACCAATAATTATAAGCGTAAGCTAACTGATAATATTACAACCAAACATATCCAGGTCAAAGCTGTAATCGAGGCCTCCCCCCTTAAAGGAGCACTTCTCAATGTGAAATCGCTTGTCGCCCATGCCCTCGACATTGCTGACCTAATCACAGAAGGCAATCTGGATTTCCTTGCGATTACTGAGACATGGCTTCATAACGTGGCAGGACCGTCGCTTATGTTAGCCATCCCAGATGGCTACAAAATAGCTAGACAAGACTGAGATGGCGCATGAGGAGGCAGTATCGCCATCATCTCTAAAATGTGTCTCTCCCTCAGACTAGCACCCACCCAATTGTCACAATCCTGTGAAATTCTATCTGCTAAATTCCAGATAAACAATTCAGAATCACTCACCGTTCATCTAATATACAGACCGCCGGGTCCTTTCGGTACCTTCGAGGAGGATTTGGATAACATACTCACTAACAACCTCAAACCATCCTCTCAATTACTCCTATTAGGGGACTTCACCATATGCTTTAATGACCTGATGGATAAAAACGCTACAGATATAGCTACACAATCAATGCACTAGGTGTGTCTCAAAAGTTAATAAACCTACCCACTTGAAGGGGGGAACATTGGATTGGATAGAGGATTATAATTGCCATCTACTATCTCATCCATCATGCCTCTTTCCTGGACAGACCACTCACTGGTGTCGTTTCACTTATCCACTACCAGTCCCACTCCCACGGCCCCTCTACCAGCGCCACCATGTCTCACCAGAAATTAAAGAAAGTATCACAGTTGATAAAGTAATCCCTGCGATCCTTCCCACTTTAAATGCATTACCAGAAAATTTAGATCCCAGTATCCTAGTCCATGAATTTAACAATATCATGCTCACTACATTGGATAAAATTGCCCCTCTTAAACTCAGATTTAGCAAACCAAAAGCCCTTTTAAACAAATGGTTCATGCCACAATTCAGAGACTTACGCCTCCTGAAAAGAAAAAGTTAAACCAATTGGAGACTTTGCCCCTCCAATGATAATAAAGCCAAATTAACTTCGCTCTCCTCACACTATAAGAATGAAGTCTTCCGGGCAAAACGTAACTCTTATGACGAGCGTATTGCCAAATCCAACCCTAGCATGAAGGAACTCTTCTCTATACTAAGAGAACTAGAGTCACCTATAGCTATACCCGATATCTGTATTAAGGATAAGTCCTGGTGTGCAGACATCCAACATGCATTAGCAAACAAAATCAATATGCTCCAAAATAAAATACAGCAAAAAAAGAAACACTGAATTTACAGCACTCGCCTAAAAACCCTCTGCCTAGTGACGCACCGACGGCACACCACAATATATTCCACTTCACCAAAATGTCTACCCTGGAAGTAGAAAAAAATCAACCTTTCACTGAAGCCTTCCAATTGCAAAGGCGACATCTGCCCAGCGCAACTAATAAAAGATGCTGCCAGAAAACTATATCCGTTCATCGCCAAATTGATTAATGCCTCCTTTGCTTCAGGTTCCATCCCTGCCAACCTAAAACAGGCTTGGGTGCACCCTTTCCTCAAGAAACAGACATTAGATCCTCTCATCCCCACGAACTACCGTCCCATTACCACAGTACCATTTTTACTTAAAATATTGGACAAAGCTGCCTATAACCAAATTCAGAAACACCTTGAATTGCATAAAGTCTTAGGAGACAGACAATCAGGCTTTCGCCCTCTATACGGAACGGAAACCACCCTAATTGATTTGAAGTCCCAAATTGATGAGCTGAGAGACAAAGGGAAGACAGTACTCCTGCTCCTACTTGATCTCTCAGCTGCTTTTGATCTTGTGGACCATAAGGTCCTCTGTATACACCTTGATTCTGCCACTCACTTCTCCTCTGAGGATATCAGATGGATTGAATCATTCCTGAGCGAGAGAACCCAGAGAGTATTCTCTCCATCAGCAGCCGCAGACCCTACCCCTATCCTGTGTGGGGTTCCTCAGGGTTCTTGTGTCTCTCCAACTCTATACAACATCTTCACCTAGTCCTTGTTTGATGATTTGGACCATCTGGGTATCATCTACACTTATTATGCAGATGACACACAGATTCTCCTCCCGCTTTCTGGGGATCATAGTAAGGACACGGAGTTGGTGAATAGGGTATATCTTATCATCCAGGCATGGATGGCCACTCATGGCCTGTGCTTTAACGATGATAAGACCAAGTTGATAATCATGGGTACATATGCCAACATCAAAAAACCAGGCCAGGAATGTTCTTCATTCAATATCAAAGGGAATACCATCAAAATCTCCAAGGAAGTAAAAACCCTTGGTTTCTACTTGGACTCCACCCTGTCCTTTGATGAAGAGGTAAAATTCCTGGCCTCCACTATGGCCTACACTTGCAAGCTAATAAGAGCTGGCAAGCCATTCCTCTCTTAACAACAATTGTTTGATCCTGGCCAGATCCTTAATACTATCCAGCATTGACTACTGTAATGCCCTATACAGTGGTGCTAATAAAAACTCCATCCGGAGGCTCCAAACATTACATAATAACGCCTTGAGAGCAGCACTTGGCATAAATAAAAGAACCCATATCTCCTCCATTAGACGCCAACATAAATGGCTGTCTACTGGCAACAAAATACAGCTAAAGACGTTATCACTAACTCACAAAGCTTTAAATAACGCTGCCCCTAGTTACCTTACAGATAAACTTCATAGAAGGATCTCTCTCAGACCAACCAGAGCTGGCAATGCTAATTGCCTGGCTATACCCAGATACAGGCTTACCACAATTGGTGGTAACAGCTTCCCAGTGAAGGTTGCTAAATTATGGAACCTACTGCACTGCCACTAGAACTAAGAGCGGACCAACCCTACCTACACTTCAGAAAAAATGCTATCAAACATCTCATCTCCACTGACTCCTAGTCTCCTACTCTTTAGGCTAACTCTGTACCTGGATCAGCTTATTTCCACTCACCTAATATTCTCATTTAAACTTTGTGTCTCTCTGTAACTTGTATATTTGTACATTGTATATTGTTGTAACTATATAAGCCTTTATATTGTATTTCTTGTATATTTTGTAACCATGTAAGCCTTGCATTTTCTTACTGCTGCGCCCTGTTACCTACGGGTCTGGTGCGCATAAAAGGTAAATAAACAAACAAACAAGGATTGTGCCATTGTAGAGTTTTGGTCATTATGGTTGGGTCGGCATTGTCAATGGTTGGCGATGCCAGGATAGGTTGCAATAGCGGGAGCAGGTTGTTGGCTGTGATAGTCCTTTTGTTTTCTAGATGGCGCCTCTGGAGCTGATATAGGGTGGTTGGCTTGGCTGATCTTTCTATCGACATTGAATGTGGTGAGGTGGTGATCAGACCACGGACAGGGAGAGTTAGAAGCGATGGTGAAATTGCAATTTATGTCTGCAGGCCAGTCAAGTGTACAGCCTCTCACATGTTTGGGCTTCTGGATCCTGTGCGCGAATTCGAGTGCGGACATGGTGTTAGCCAAGGAAACAGCGTTGTTGTCGAGAGGGTCGTTCAGGCTAAGGTTAAAATCACCCAGAATGATGGTTTGAGATTTGGGTTTGGCATTAGAAGAGATGATTTCCGTGACCTCATTCTCAAAAGTGAGTACAGGCCCTGGCGTTCTGTATATGAGGTGAATGTTTAAAGTGGTTGTGGCTGATAGTGACATTTTTACTGATAGGGGTTTGCAGGAAGTAATGGGAGTTATACACCTCTCTCATGTTCAGGGAAGATTTTGCTATGATGGCAACTCCTCCACCTTTGGCGTTAAGTCTGTCCCTCCTACATATGGAGTAACTGTCTGGAACGGCGAGTGAGAGGGCTGGGTCTGCTGCAGCATAGAGCCAGGATTCTGGAATGGCGAGGAAGTCTAGATTGCGTAATGTGATGATGTCTGCAATGTCTAGTGCGTGGGCTGGAAGTGATCTGGTGTTAATGAGAGCACCAAGAATTGTGTGGTTGGGTGTGTTGGTAGGGGTGGGTGGGTGTGAGTTGGCATGTGCAGTGCAGAGTATGAGGAATACGTTTCTTCTTCAGGTGGTGGGAGCAGTGGTGCCTGTTGTGTCCCTAGTGGACTTAGTTCTAGTTGCAAGGCAGGCGTTTCTGTGTGACAGAAGGCATGGGTAACTGATGGTGGGGTTGAGCTGATGGTGGGGTTGCTCTATCTCCCAGGTTGTGCTTGTCACGAGATACCGGCAGGTTGCGGATCATCTGGGGTGTCATGTGGTTGAGTGCCACAAATGGTAGGCGGGTGGGCTGGTTAGAATTGGCATCCGGTATGTTAGGGGGCAAGGCTATCGATTGGGATGGGCTGATGCTAGGTAGGGTCATAATGTGACCAGCGTAAATCAGGTATTCATGTGGAAGTTGGATTTGTGGCACGTTGTACCACTGCCTGGTCCCCTAGTGGTCGCTTTTGCTTAAAGAGTGATGCCTGATCGGATACCTGGGCTTTAGATACAAACATAATCAAAACAAGGAAATCTGTATGCTCCCTCACCATTCTTCCCTCTGGTCCGAAGCACTCAGTCAGACACACCAAGGATGCTCTCATCTCAGCAGACATCCCCATCTCCAACCCTCTCACTAGATCTCTCTCCTGGTCTGACCATGCTCTCCTGCCCACTCACCTGGATCTCTTGGGGCCCCCGCTAAGCCTATGCCTGCACTGTCCGTCTCCTCATCCATCATTCTACCAATGACGCAAGTGTCAGTTGCTGCTTTTGCAGCCATTTTCATTCCCCTTCCCACTCCTGCCAAGGACTCTCACACTGACACAGCCCTTGCTAACCTTCACCTCTCCATCTGCAACACCCTGGACATCCTTGCTCCCATCATGAGGATCCGCATGAAGCCTGCCTCCAAGCGCAACTCTTGGTGTGACTCCGACCTACCCTCTATGAAATGCAAGTGTAGAGTTGCTGAGTGGTAATGGCTGGCTTCAGGCACTTCCCCTCACAGACTGCCTGCCACCTGCTCCAAAGACAATACAGCCTCTCCATCCGCTAGAAGAGGGCCTATATCCAAGCCCACATCACTGGGGCCACTAACAACACAGGCAAACTATTTAAAATCTGCAAGTATCTTGTCAATCCTACTGCAGTCTCAACTTCTCCCCTGTCATCCCTGACCCTCTGCACTTCACTGGCCTCTGTGAAGGCATCATGAAGCAAGACCACAGATTGGCAGAGAAAAGGGAGACCAAAAGAATAATACAGGCTGTCCTTTCGGTCAAGAGAGAGTACAATATGCCTTGGTGGTACAGAGTATAGCATGCCAGTGCTGGAGTACAATCAATAGATGTCAGGGCAGTGCAAGCTGAATTTTACAATACATATAACTGAAATGTTCCATTCCCCCCATGCCATCAACACGGAGATTCCTCAACTTCCAGAGCCAGCTGGTCCCTCTGGAAATTTCCAAGGTGGGAGCGGAATTCCCACCATATGTCTCTGGGACAGGCAACAGATTTAAAGTTCAAAATAAAAAGGTTTATTAAATCAAATGTCAGGATGGGAAAAGGTCTAACTTGCCCTATGCTAAAGTGGGATTTCCCTAACCGAACATAACTAAGGAAAGTCTGAGTCAAAAAGTTAAACTTAAAAGTCTGTGTCCAAAACATATCTTTGCGCTCACAACTAAAGCTAAACAATATGTAGGGATGTCAATAAAGAAAGAAATGGTGATCAACACAAAGTTTGGAGCTTCTTCCAGCTGTTAGCTTCCTCTTTAGCTCCCCTTGCCCAAGTTCAAGAAAGTTCCACAAAAGTCTCAAGATTACCTTTCGCAAGTTCAAGGCAATATAGTTCCACACAATTCTCGGGGTACTCTTCCCCAAGTTCAATGCAACACAGTTCAAACAAAATGAAAGGGTGGTCTTGAGGTTCCGTCCTCAAGATAGTTTTTGCAATTCATCAAATCCCAGGGTTCCCTTCCCCAAGATTTCATCGTAGCAACGTGTACTGGTTTCAATCTTTCATACTGGTTTCAAACTTTCAAAGTTCAACACAAATCTAGGTTCACTTGACCCTCCTGGCTTGCCTTACCAGTTCACTCACAGTGCTCCTTCTTGGTTTATTTCACAGTCTTTGACTATCACAGTTTAGGGCTCACTGGTCTAGGCGCAGTTGTCAGACTACACAGTCCACCCATCACAGGTAGCACAACCAGGAACCCTAGGCTCTCCAGCCCGCACAGGTTCTTCAGTACTTGCCCCTGTATACCGATTCACAATCAGTTAGCTTCTCCTTGTCGGCCTCTTGGCTCTTTGTGTAACTTTACACTCTCACTGTTAGCTCCTGGGCTTTGTCAAAACATGTCACATGTCTCTTGCCAGTCTTTGGACTTACTGCACTATATCCATTTAGAAAGTTTACTTTGTGGTGCTCTTGTTCATGCCCCACTTTTCTGTTGCACTATTTCACAATTGTGCTCTTTCCATAGGTTTCTTTCAAATGGGCACTGTCCCTTCAGCTATTAGCTTTGCCCCTAAACGTACCTTCAATTCCATTTTCAACATATATGACTTTGCTTTGTTTCAATGTTTTTTTTTCAGTTCGGTATTCAATGTGCATGATTTTACTTTTCCTTGAGTTTTCATTCAGTTCGGAATTCAATATATACCATATGGCACTTCAGTATTCATGCGTAGCCCCTAGGAGAGCCCCTGGCTTTCAGTGACATTTCCTTCCACTCACCGGTTTGCTGCATTCCTCCTTCGGCGGCTATGCAGCTTCTAATCTGCTTCACAGTGAGTGGACCGGTCTCTGTGAGCCCCGCTCACTCTCCAGGTGACTCCCGATACATGCCGGCAGCTCTGCTCTCCTCCACGGACAGAGTCCTCTGCTTCTATTCTGCTTCACAGGCGAGCGGGCCATTCTCTGCAAGCCCTGCTCGCACTCTGGATGCCTCCTGACACATTCCGGCAGCTCTGCTCTCCTCCTTTGAGAGGATAGCTCAGGGGCAACACACTCTCCTTTGAAGCAAGGCGACAGAGCAACACAGGCTCCATCCCCAGGTCCGTGCTTAGAAACCTCTGGGTATTAAGCGCGTTATAAATGACCAATCATAATCCGCAGATGCAGACAGCGTCCATTCTTCATTTTCCCTTGCTCGCAGCTCCACTTGCTTTCTCTGGACAACTCAGGCTCCCACATCTGTGGCAGCCTAATGGCTCGACTCGCCTTGGGCTCCACAGGTGTTCTAGGACATCAGTCGGCGTCCTGGCTTCTTCTTAGGTCCCCTTGCGGCTGCCTTCTCACGATACAAGTCCCCTGCTGCTCTCACCCACACAGGCATCCGTGTTGCTCCCTTTGCTGCTCTTTGGCTCTCCCTTTATACACCTGCAACCCCTTGACAGGTTGCAGATGTGGGTTCTCAATTGGGCTTGCCCGACTATAGTTAAGGGGACATGCCTGAACTTTAAAGCATTCTACAGTCATCTTCTTCATCCCAGTATTAGAGTGGTGAAATGAAGTTTTAGTGTTCATCACTCTCAATTGCCTCTTCCTCGTCCCAGTACTGTCAGAGGTAAGATGTGGGGAAATGAGGGAAGAGGTTTTACAGTAGCCTATAAAGGCTGGGGGAGGGTCAGGTTGGTCTTCACCAGGGAAACGGGGATACATGTTGCATCTACCTTCCCCTTAACCCCTCTCTTCTTCACCCTCTGTCTGGTATTCCTGGGTTGGTAACATTTCCTGTCATTTTCTTGGTAAGTGGGACAGGGATAATGATACCCCATAACTGCATCTGGGATCCAGGATTCTTCATGAAAGGGAAATGCAGAATACTGTGTCTCACCTGAGGACATATTGTCCCCATCCCCAAGGACCCTCTACCCAGGTGATCCTCCCTACTCCACCCCCAGGGTCAAGATCCAAAAGTGATGCCCTTTCCCTGACCACCTGGGAAGAGTACCCAAGGGGAGTAGATGTGAGGACACCCTCAGTTTTCTCACACCTCCCACAAACTCAAGACATCCTATCCTCACTCTCCTCTTCACCCCTCCCTGCTACGTCACCCGCTCACAGGTCTCCCTTGGCCCCCCTCTCCACTTCCCTCCTACTCTCCTCTTTCTCGCCCATAGCACCGGATGAGGTCTCTAGACAAGTGCTCTCTATGAAAGTCTCCTCCAAACAGGTGCTCCCCTGCTCCTCCAGAACTATCAAAGACAACATTGCCTCCCTTGCTGCAGCCATGGCTGATTTCTGTAATCGTTTCTTTGCCACTGTCTCCTTCCCGCTACCCCTCAAGCACTCCCTTATTCACCCTCTCCTCAAAAAGCCTTCTTCTGACCCCTGCTGCCCAGTTAACTACCGTCCTATCTCCATTACCCCATTCCTGGGCAAACTCCTGGAGAAGCTCTTCATCTCCCAACTGATTCACCACACTGAATCTGTTGGTTGTCTCCAACACCGCCAGTCTGGCTTCAGAACAGCCAGAGGCACAGAAACTGAACACCTGCAAAGGCCTGCTCTCAAATCTCAATTCCAACTCTCCATCCATTCTCATCCTTCTGGATCTTTCCTATGCCTTCAATATGGTCAATCATGCTACCCTTATAAATGAGCTCTGTGACACCCTTGGCATCATAGGCCTGGCAATGGACTGGTTGACTTCCTTCCTCTCTGACCCACCTTCAGGGGTTCAACTGGGACGTTTTCTCTCCTCTATCATACTCTCCACCTGCGGCATCCCTCAGGTCTATCCTCTCACCATGGCTCTTCAACATCTACCTCGCCCCTCTGATCTCCGCCTTCTTGCCTCACTTTGTGTTATGTAGATGACACACAACTCTCCTTAAAAAAAAACACTGCTCCAATGGCGTGTCCCGCGAATGTAATGGGGTAGAATTTTGAGGAGGGATTCTACCCAATTACATTCGCGCGACACGGCATTGGAGGCGGTGCTTTTTTGCCACTAACGATCGGAATAGACAACCATACTTTTATTTGACACGCTTAGATACAGATTGTTGAACCATCCATCTAACATATTCTTTGCAAGTCACATGAAACATCACTTGCAACCAGCAACTGATCACTTTGCTGTTTCATGCTCACTGCTTGTGTGACTTCAGTCACCCCGGCCTTGAGGACGACCGCTGTGGTCAAAACACGTGTCGGGTGATCACAATAAGAACTTTGTCTATACTCATTTGGAAGACGGAATTTGAATCTCTCTTTTTCAATATTGAAAACTTACCTGTGGCAGTGCGCGAGTCACCATTTTCCAACCAAATTGGATTATATGTATAAAGTAACACTGCCCTCTAAAACAAAGACAAATTCCTGGAGAAAAGGTTTGCATTTGGGCTAATTTGCATGCCCACAGTGCTTTGCTGTAGTGGCGCAGAACTGGAGGTGAATTTCCAGCAATGGCTACTAGGTGACATTGTGGAATGTGTGATTTGGCTCAAATGGACTAACCTACTTTCGCATTTCAGGTGAAAGATTTTTTTCCAAACATTTTTAAACCCACCATAGCGTTCTTCTATCTCGAAATCCGACCACTTGGGTCATTCTCACGGGCATATTGGGCTTTCTTGGGCCCCATGCCAGTCAACCCTTGGGATTGAACAGAGGGGTCGCAGCCTCCAAGTTTACCCTGCCCAGTTTCTGAAGTTGACCCTCTCATCACCAGTTAGCACCACCACCCCAGAAATGTAGGTTTCGTTGCGCCCCTGGTATGCGTGTTGGTCCAAGAGCGTGGCGCAGCCCGTGCTTTTTTGCCGAGCTTGGGAAGGGGCTCCGTGAGCACGGCTCACACAGGGTCCCCACATTTTGTGTTCCGCCATTGTCCAGTTTCATATCACTCTGATGCCTACAAGGGCAGTCCAGCACTGAAAAAATGCCAGACATTTATGGTCACAACAAAAGCACCAACAACCTCAGAACCTGTCCCGGTTTTGCATCACCAGAGAGGATGCATAGTTTACCTGCTCAATTCAACACAATAACGGTTCTCAATGGGAAACATTGGTTCTACTAGATTACCTGCCTCGGTGCACAACATTCATGATGCCTACTCTAGCAAGTCCAGACCTTCCTGCTGTAGACCAGGTGCATCATGCTTTCCGATTTAAAAAAATACAACCTTAGCACAGTTACTGGCCAATGCCAAGGCTACTGTATTTCTCTAGCATTGTCCGAAGAACATGTAAATATCACACCAATGAGGTGGAATGTCACTTTTAATAGTGTGGAAAGAGTAGTTGTCTGCAGCACTACATTTTCCAAAAGGCTTTGCAGAGCATCCAAAACTCTGGCCAGGAAATAGATCAGATAACACCACCATCGATGCTTTTTTGGAAAAATGTTTTTAACTGCCTCTGTCTTCCGTTTGTTTTGATTTAACACAATCTAATTGCAATTGTTTATTTGTACAGCACTTATACAAAAGTGAAGTGCTGCAAAGCACTTAAAGGCGGGAATGGAGCAAGGGAGTACAGTAGTTACCTTAGGCCTTGAATTTCCGAATGATCTAACAGAAAAATAACTAGCGTACTAGGCCTGACGGCATTTCTCCTAGTGCAAGTGCAAGAGGTGTTACAGGCGCAACCAAGCTAGGGGGGGTGGTGGTGGTGGGATAAAGGGGGGGGACAGACAAACTAATTTACTAGGCCTAGTACATACAGGTCATGCAAGTGTGCAGACGGGAGTGCGAGGGAGGAGGTGGGGGGGGGGGGACAGGTGCACCCAGTCAGCAAGGCCCTGGGTTAAGTGCAGAGTGGTACCCCGCTCACGGAAGCTATACTGAAAGTTCATTTCCGCTGACTACCATACACAATGGCCAGCAACATACCCAGTTATGCCGATAAATCTAATTCCTGTTATGTTGCGCCTTTTTGTTTTATATCCCACACTGTTGCTTTTTGCACGGTCTCCTTCCTTTTCGTCTGCAATCAAATTGGCTTTTTTTTAGTAGGACAGAGGCAAAATGAAAGATAGCTTTGCGGTTTTCTGGACACGTGTGCATGGGAGGTACCCAGATTTTGTGTGCAGGTATAGTTATGTTTCTAGGTGATCTGTCTTGAGGCTATCTGTATCCAGATTGGGCTTTGGGTCCTAATAGTGCGAGGATGCCGCATATGGTGCTGCGTTTCCCAAGTTGGTGGGATAGAGATAGCATTGTGATGTATTTATTGTTTATTGGGAGGGAATAATCACTGGTCACGTGGGAGTGACTTAGTCAATGTAGGGTGCGTATGGCTGAAAGTAGAAGTTTGAGAGGATTCGTCAGCATAGGCAATCAAAGACCCCAACGGGCACCTGAAGTTTCCACCTACGGGTGGAGCACCTCAGAGCAAAATAACAGTGGCTGGGGCGCGGGGCGGGCATCTTAAGGCAAAGCAAATTACAATGGATATATCACAACGGGATTAGGAGAGAGGGACCTTTAGGGCTATATCCCTTATCTGGTCAATGAGCGGTCTGTATCTGGGACCAGGGGAGAGGCAAGACGGGGCGCAAGTTATACAGAGAACAGGCAAGTAAGTGTTACTCTTTATTCCTACCCTTTGCCATGTTGCCTTGGGAAGGCTACCCTGTGGGCCATGGGCTTCCAGAAGGGGAGTGGGTTAACGGACCCATTGAGGGCCAATCCGCCTTCCCCGGTGCTGCTGTTGTTGGAGGGGGTTGGTGTACCTGGGGAGAGCGCTGAAGTTGGAGAAAATCCTCAAATGAAATGAAAAAGGAGTGCAATTTGGTTCAGAGGTTCTCTGTTCACCTGGGTGGAGTGTGGTGGAGACAGCATGTGACAACCCACGCCCCAGCCTACCCACAATGTATGTAAACACATTAGAGGAGGTCCTTCCAGACAAAGAAATCATTGTAGCTAGGCATGCATGTTTATGTATTCAAAGAAATTAAAATCTAGCAAATAAATCCATTATCTGAAAAAGTGATCACATATGATTTCCCTTAGTCCACTGCATGAAGCTTTCAGCATTTGGATAAAAAGGACTTGATGAAGGCTTACCCCTCAAAAAATGCAAGATGACAGACCAGAGGAAGGACAAAACATGGTTTACACCTGACTTGGCACAGAAAACGGAGAAGGAATTATGAAACAATGCGTACAGTTAATCCACATCAGAAATGCAGTGGTTTTATCGCCACAATCAACCACAACATTCTGAACTGTTTAGTCATGGCAATTTGATTGTCACTACATAGATATAGGTAAAGCTAGCTGGAGGATGTATGCAAAAGGGAAAGAGGATGGCCAGGGGAAGGTGGGCATAGGGGACAGTCCTCCCAAAAAAAGTTATATGGCGAAATTGAAATGTCTAAACATTACTCTTTAAAAATTGTGGGGGTGAACCAGAGAACTGCAACCGTCAAAGAATTGAAATTGTGTTCGTCAATCAAAAAGAATGTTTCCAAATCATTAATGAATTCCAAAACCCTAATTTACCACAGATAAAAGTAATACCCTGAGCAAATCTCTCTTCACGATTTTGCAAACATTTCCCAAGGGGTTGAAAAAAGGAGGGAGGCTTTTATGCTTTTCCTGAAAATTCAATGTACAATTTGCGGATCTGGGTTGTTTGACCATGGCAGAATTGTTCGCAGCAGAATTGACTGTAGCCAGTTTCTCCTCGAATACAATTTTACCACGGCCAAATTCACCCAATCTGTGTCCCCCTCACACCTCCCAATACATCCCCCAGGTTGCCTCGACTTACGTTTTCTCATCCGCTGCCTCTCCTGATCCTGCAGCGTCAGTTCCATCCATCCAACGCAAGTCAGATCCGACGCCGCAGGGTCCCCCTTTTTATTTGTACCCCACCTCCAATCTTCAGGAAGCACAACCCCCCACACAACCCCCCCAAGGCTAAAAATACCGAACATGGGGAGCGGTTGTTCCCCATGTTCAGTATTTTGAACCCAACTTGATCGAATCAAATCGATCGAATGTTACTGGCCGAATTCGGTCAAATGTACCATTCGATCAATTTGATTCCACTGGAGACAGACAAACTTTCACACACTTTACCTCACTAGATGAAACATCATTCAAAAAGACAAAGCAAGCACACTATCAGGATAGAAAACATTTTAAAATATTAGATTGTTCACCTGACAAATGTTATGGCTTCCTTCGCAGATCACGAAGTTGTCCCCCAATTTTACGATACCACTATAAGGTAAACTTTAGTGTATACTAAGGATGTATTCACTTTTTAGCACTCATCCTAGACTAAAGATATCATTCATGTGCATATTTGATTCCAGCATCAAGTATCAAAAGGACCATAGTAGAACAAGCCCTTTGCAAATGACCTATAAAAAAAAGTACTGTACTCCACCGGATTTGGTGATGCTGGGCTGTCATTACACTGGAGTGTGCACTTTATGCCGTTGCAGCCCCATAGTATGTTACCTGGTGCAAGAAAGAGGGCTTCTTTGACATTCTATATTCCAAAATACCTACAAAATGATAGTCATAATACCTTTAATTGACAGCATCTCTTTTCCCCATTCACTTAATGCTGTTTGTTTTTTCCTTGCATTGTGGGTATGGAAAGTCTCCTGTAAAGTGTAGGGTCTTCAATATCAGTTTGGGGCTTCCATACCATTCTTTGTAACTTACAGGTAGGCCTATTTATCCCAAGGCCAATTAATTACATATTGGAAAACAAATGAGATGGGCATTTTGGTTTGCATTACCTTTACAATTTCGTAATGTTCATGATCAGAGTGCTGTTAGACCTACCTGATCTTTGATGACATATATATGTGTTAGTTTGAGAAGTGAATAGAGGTGATCAACCATGTCTACCTCATAAAGGCTGGGCGCACAGGGTCAGCCCCGTCCAGTGCCTGTATTTAAGACAAACCTCTCATCCCACTGGCTGCAGGCCACTATCTTTGTATGTAGCAATCAAATCCATCCAAACAGTTCCTTTTTCTTCGCAAATACATTATGCAACCACTAAAATCTGAACACCTTCAATGCCTTCTAGGTATCCTATATTACTAGGGTCTTGGGTTGATCAGCTTTCATTCCCTTAGCAAGCGTCAGTTGTAGTCTGTTGAGGCTATATCAGTGTATGAGGCAGGGCACAAATACCTGTAGCTAGTTAGTTGGAATGTTCACCAGAATCTCTGCATCACAGTTACTGTAAAGAAAGACAGTTGTCTCTATGACGAGCATGAGCTTTTCATTAGGTAGAGCTGCGATGTTTGCATGCCTCCTTGATTCCGGGAGGTTTCTGGGGTGAGTCAGAAGGAGGACACAGACTTTGAGGAAACATTTGCCATGCTTTTATTAAAGAATAAATAGAAGGTCTTTCCTGATCACTATGGGGTGTTCCCTGCCTACTTTACCAACTAAAGGTCATCAGTCGTGAATAAATGTCCAAAAGAATCAGTCCACTGTCAAAAGCTAACTATCACTATTTTAATCAACTGAAGTAATGAGAATTACTCCCTTCTCCTGGTAAATGTGCTTTTGCACTTATGTTCTCTTTTTTTCCCAGAGACCTGATCAATATGCAATCCTTAAATGGTCTCTTTTTATTCTCTTTATTAGTTCCTTCAACTCCCTAATAAGATTGATTACCCTTTTCTCCTCTTTTTTAGGGATCTCCCTTGATCTTGTCAGAATCCTTCTCTATTATCAGATTTTGATTGTACTTGTATCATGTCATTTTCTCTGGGGGTTTTTGTTGTCCAAATGCTTATGGTTCGTCTTTTCCCCGAAGTGGTTTTCTTGTATAAGGTTTATTTCAGGGACCTCTCTGGTCTTTTGTTCCCAAGGGTCTTTCTTTATTTTGCTCCACTCTCTGCATCTTGTATATTGGGTGATTATTCCCTTTTCCCATGGTGTCAACACTCGAATTCTATTCCTCTCACTCTTTGTGATATCTCTGTTTAGCATTGTTCCATTTCTATTCCTCTCACTCTTTGTGATATCTCTGTTTAGCATTGTTCCATTTCTATTCCTCTCACTCTTTGTGATATCTCTGTTTAGCATTGTTCCATTTCTATTCCTCTCACTCTTTGTGATATCTCTGTTTAGCATTGTTCCATTTCTATTCCTCTCACTCTTTGTGATATCTCTGTTTAGCATTGTTCCATTTCTATTCCTCTCACTCTTTGTGATATCTCTGTTTAGCATTGTTCCATTTCTATTCCTCTCACTCTTTGTGATATCTCTGTTTAGCATTGTTCCATTTCTATTCCTCTCACTCTTTGTGATATCTCTGTTTAGCATTGTTCCATTTCTATTCCTCTCACTCTTTGTGATATCTCTGTTTAGCATTGTTCCATTTCTATTCCTCTCACTCTTTGTGATATCTCTGTTTAGCATTGTTCCATGTCTATTCCTCTCACTCTTTGTGATATCTCTGTTTAGCATTGTTCCATTTCTATTCCTCTCACTCTTTGTGATATCTCTGTTTAGCATTGTTCCATTTCTATTCCTCTCACTCTTTGTGATATCTCTGTTTAGCATTGTTCCATTTCTATTCCTCTCACTCTTTGTGATATCTCTGTTTAGCATTGTTCCATTTCTATTCCTCTCAATCTTTGTGATCTTTGTATTTCTCGTTACCACATTAATATAGTTCGACTTTAATAACTTGTTTTCCACACTTTCATCATTTGTACTGGGACGGGTTTGTTACTTCTATAAAGGGTCCCTTTTGGCTTCCCGGTATTCCCGTTTTCCTCCATCAACTTCAGTCCATAGGTACGTGGGATCTTGTCCTTTCTTCGGGTCACTTATCGGTTCCCTTTCTGCGATGACCACTTCATGTGCATTTTTGTCTCCTGTTTGTTGCTTGGTACTGCTATGCGAAATCGGTTTGTTTGGTGTTTCCTCTCTGATGTGGCGTCAGCGTCGTTGAGAAGGCAGCCTGCCCACCAGGACTGCTTTGTGGTCATGCTACCCCGAACTACCCCCAGTCCAGCTGACTCGGCTCCCTGTTTCGACTTCTAGTGCGTCTTGCTTCGGCTCCAAGCAGTTGTGAACTTCGTGTGCTAGACCGTCCACGTCAGCTCTGCCTCCTTCAGGTGCCCTCTGTATAGAGGGCTTCCCCTGTCTGTCTCTGCCTTCCTCTCTTTCTTCACCTCCCCTTGGCGTCTCCTCTCTCTTCAATGCTCTCGGCACAAACCATTGGTGATTGTGATTTAAAGTGACAGCTTCTCTTTCTCTTTGATAACAGTATACATTTACTTTATCTTCGTCCCAGTCAAGATACATTTAAGCATTTGGTCTATTAGAAAGTTCCATATAGGCCATCACATGGAGGGCGTCAGGGAGTTCCTCAGGGGAATGAGAGTCCTTGTCCCCAAAGGGGGAGTCTCTCCCGGTGAGGTGCCACTTGCCTTAACCCCTAGGGAGGGCGTTGCTGAGCGGGCTCACATCCTTAGCCTCACAGTGGGGGCTCCCACTTGGGAAGAAGGGACGGATTCCCTTGATTCATCACATTTCCCAGATCCAGGGCTTCTTGGAACCACTTCACCAGCAGAGGTGTAGTGCTGAACCTTTTCCATGACCCTTCGGTCTTGTTGAAATGTTTTCAGTCTTCCAGCTCCCTAATTCATTGTTTTAGTAGTCAAAGCCCCCCTCCTGAGAATACTGATACTTTGCACATATATCGCAGACGGGACCCGTATTCACCCAACATAGGGCGCGCCAGCTTCTGGGAGCAATACGCAGCTGGCTGTGGACCCGCTGCTTGTCTGGCTGCTTCCACATACACGGGTCCAGGAGCTTCACAAGGAATTCACCTTCTTATCCACACACTGCGGATGCAAATCAGTGATGTGTTGTCGCAAAGGAAAACGGGTATCTTCTATTTGTGAGGGTCCCGCAAACTTTCTGCCTGTATTTCTTTCGCACCATTGCCAGAGAAGAACACCCATTGTTTGTTTGGTAACTATGTTTGAACCTCGCTCGTTTAAAGAAAACGCAGATCTATTCACTTGGTATTAAACTGAGTCTGGATAGACGGAGCTTCCTGCTCTCTCAAGGCTACGGGCCTAGAATTAAATGTTTTTTGCACATGGGGTCTTTGGATACCCTAATGGGAGAACCCTGAGATGCACAGTGACGGGCACGCGCCCTCAGAAGGGTTGCCTCATCACAAATATTAAAAGTTATAATTAAAATACGAGAGGAAAAAGGACAACAGCTATTGACGAGTTTAAACTAGTGTCAATTATATTCCATTCAAACAACATACGGAAAACAAGTCAATAACTAATTTACATTAGAAAGCAATGTAATCCGTTGTGAGGACATTGCAGAATGTAGATTAGGGCTTGCAATTTCACTTCAAAAGACTGTGTATAGTTCTAGTCTGAAAATGTTGAAACTTTTATAGAAACGAGTTGAGCATGTGGTACTAGTCAACAAGTAGATGTGATTATCTCGGTTGATTCTGCTTCAAACAATGAGTTAAGCAGCCTCTTCAGGATGAAAGAGTAATACATGATAGTGAGTTCTCCAGTTGGTAAGGGCCTTGATCATTCTTTAATAAATAGTAGGTGCCGCAGGGAAGTATCCAAATAAAAAAAATTACATTATGTCTCTTAAGAACATGTTTCGACATAAGTAACTGATCTGGCGAACAGTAACACGATATTTGAACGTGTTCCTGAAAATGATCGAGAGCTTAAATTGGATATTCAGGGAGAATTGCTAATCTGTGAAGGAATGATGGTCCAGTCTTTAGCATCCCTGTATCCTGGCTTGGGAGTGCTGTGACAACGAAAGAAATGGGCTGACACAGAGCAAGTGTTTATGTGCTGTAGTTTGTCACTCAGTAAAATGCACCATGTACTGACTCTACCCAATAGGAAACATGTATGTAATTGCTCCTCCCTAACTGGTTTCCCTCTTTACACCCCCCAGTGTAATCCGTAGCATCGGGCCATGTTTGCACAGGTTTTAGGAACAAGCATGTCAGCTAGATAGCTGCATCCCTGTTGTGGCAACCCCAGGTTCCGTAGGGAAGGGGGAACTGGAAATATAGCCCCTGTTGCATGTGGTGCTGGTGTCTGTCTCTCCCCTATTACTGCACAGTGTTGTCTCACACCATAGAGACAGGTTCAGTGCTCCTCACACTACAAGTCCAAGGAGGCTCTGCCGATGTGTCAGGGATGCCACGCACAGCGATATTGAGCTGGTGTCATGCTCCCTTCCATTCCCAGAAGGCGGCACACATCTTTGCTCCTCAACAAGGCTTCTTTTTGCAGTGCCAATCTCATCTCACCTGATCATTCTTGGATTACCCAGATCTTTCGGCTTGCATCTTTGACCTACTTTCTTCCCCTGCTCTCCACTTACCCTGATATTATCCTGTTAATTGACCTGTTTTTGCATTCACTATTGAATGGTTTGCTTAGGACTCACCTTTCTGTGGATCCCCTTTAGATGTGCCTTCTGGAGACCTCCTACTCCATACATCTGCTGTTTGCTTTTCCATTTCTCTCCTTTTGACACGTGGGTATTCCCATTTCCAGCTCCCCTGTTTTTTCCCATTGGTATGGTTTTGCAGTTTTCCTCCCCTGCTTGTGGTTTGTAGCGGTCCCCAACATCTGTTCTCTCTTCAAGTTCTTGGTAGACGCTGGCATTTGTGGTGTTCGGGACGTATGTCTCCTTCATGGAGCCTGCTCCCAAGGGGGACCACCAGCGAGCTCCACTGTATTAACCAAATTTAAGACAACTAACTTTCCTAGGACGGAATCTCCCTAGGTCGCTGGCCTTCCCAGATCGGCCTGGGTCTCCCTAGGTGTCTGGCCTTCCCAGATCATCTTGCAGGAAATTGTAATTGCAATACTAGAATGAGGCATTGTGGTATGACCTACTGCAGTTACTTGAATTCGATGCTTTGAGTTATTTGTACACTGGTAGTTTATTTTGTATATTTACACATGCAAGGCCTATCGTCTTAGTGAACACATTCTTGCTAATTGATGATATTTAGCGTGAGAATAAGGCGACCTCTAGACATAATAAAACATGTCCACAAGTAAGGGCACATGAAACTAGCCTGCCAAATAAGTCAATCATATGATAACATATTACACTCCCACCCACATTGGATTTTGTGTATGCCAGACAGCATGTACATTACAAACAAACTAAAGCATGCAGACACTGTTGATTCCTTGCATTAGGGATGGTGTTGGTTCCTGCTTGTGGAAACAGTGCAGTACAGGGTAGGCCATCGCTCTATAAGGCCCTGGGGGTTTCATGGGCCTCCACCCTTTTCCAGTCGAACTGCTCTGCTGCTGTATCTTTGGGGACAGTAGGTTTCCTCCTAATCATCCCAAGATTATAGAGGCTGGCTAGATGTGCATTGATGGTGGGTATCCCACCAGAACACATAAGTGTTGAGAGCATGTGGACTCTGCAAGCTCCTGGTGTTCTTGTGATGTCAAGCAGGAGAACCTCATTGGGGCGGCACAGGCATCTGGATCGGACATCACAGTAACATCTAACAAATTAATGTAGCCACAAAACATCAGACAAAACCCCAGTCAGATGACATCATCCAAATCATCTTTTTAGGCAATGAAGTTGAACCCTAAATCTCTCACCCAAATGCAAATATTGGAAAAATACTTGGAGCATTGTCTCCATTGTCACAGAAGGCAAAAAGTTCTCTCAGCAAACAGTATCTTATAGTTGCCTTACGACTCCATTTCAGGAGGGGCATCGTGTATCTGTATTGGCTTTTCACTTCATCAGTAGCCTGCTGGGAGTTGTAGTGTTGTAGGGTCACTTCAATTGAATACAATTGGCTGAAGTAAAACTAAGGTAAGAGCAAAGCCCAGGAGTGGAGTAGTGTGTGCTTTATGACATGGAGCCATTGCTCAACCCTAGTTAGGCTGCGAAACAGTGTATATGTCCTGACATCTCTCCGATACACCCGAGGAGACAGATACAGTGCATGCAGTATCTCCAGGGGATGCCAGGCCGCTTGCTTGATTCTGAACCATTTTGAGCAGTTTGTACTTTAATGGCTCGTGCAAGATCTGGTAGATCATGTGCAAAAAGATGTTTTGAAGCGGATTCAGATCACTGTTAACAGTAACAAGCAGGTCCCTGCCATTCAGGGAAGGCAAAGGCAGGGTAAAAACCAAAAGGGCAGCCGATTTCTCCCTCTCAGAAATTCTGCAGGGCAAATATGGCATAATTCATGTCGCGCCACCTATCTTTGCACGTCATACCCAGGCATTAGGTTTCCTCCATTATGCAGTACTTCACGGTTACTTGAAAAATATAAACATCAGTTGGAAAATCTGTTGTTTTGGCTAAATAACATTGAATTGAAAAATTTCAGCTCACACCAAACATTTAAGAAATAAAACAACACTAGGGCTGTGCCTCTATTCAGGCCTCGAAGGGAAAACTGATTTTTCTTTTTGTGTCAATGCCAAAAGAAACAAATGAACTTAGTGAAACTTGGAAGTAGTTGATCCTGTCTTTCTAGGCTTCACCACAAAGTATGTTCCTATAAAGGTGGGACATTCTTCTTACACGTGCATTGATATATACAAGGGCAAAAAAAAAACATTTGTTGCGCCTAGAGTTTTACCAAAGTCTAATGCGAACTGCAGCCTGTGCAAAAGTAAGTGGTGGTTGTGTTCTACTCCACAAATACAAGAAAAAGGAATTAATTTGTGCACAGTTGCGCAATGTCCGACTTATACCTTGATTATTATTTAAACATAAGTAATCATTTGTTCTCAATTATCACTACTCCATATATTGTAATTCATCATTTAACTCTGATTGCAACAATCCACCTGTTAAATACATCAGAAAGTCCTTTTTGACAAGACAAACATTGTTGCTGTACTTGGTGGAAGGAGGGGTCAATGCCCTATGAAACCTCAAGGGCTCAGTTGGTAGGTGGCAGTGGTGGAAGGAAGCGCACCTTCAGTGCTGGCTGGAGAACGAAAGCTGGAGGCGAGACAATGCAGCAGAGCCCCTGAAGCCTGGGGAGAACAGGAGGCAGAAGGCTGGAGGAGAGACCCAGCAGAATGGGTTACAGAGGAGATAGGAGGCTGCAGGGAGGACCTAGGAGGCTGGCTAAAGAAAGGCCTGAAGGTACGGGGATGGGGGATCAAGAGGCGCTGTGGGCTGGAAGGAGGAAGGCCCAGAGGCTGGGAGGAAAAGATCAAGGAGTTTGGGAAGAGATTGACCCAGAGAGATTGAAGAATGGAGTAGCAGAAGGTACCCAAAGGGGGAAAGAAGAGGGGGGTGGCAGGGAACTGGAGAATCTAAATTGTTCTAATGGAAGAGCCCAAAGGGGTGAGGGAGGTACCCAAATGAGTGAAATTGAGAGAGCAATAACAGGTACTTGGAAAACCTGAATTGTTCTAGGGGTGGTGCTCAAAGGGGTGAAAGAGGTACCCAAAGGGTTTAAGGAGAAAACAACAATAGAGCATTTGAAAGCCTGTATTGTTGTAACAGAGGTGCCTAAAGGGCTGAACAAGGTGGGGAGGAGAATAGTCATCTGTTGTAACAATACAGAGATGGACAAGGAAAGGACGGCAAATAGAGGACAGTGAAGCAGAGTGAGTAGAGAAAGTGAGGAATGAGATGAAACTCCCAGAAGCGGAAAGAAGGGTTGTCGGAAAGGAGTGAGGGGAAATCTTGGATAGACTCCAGGATGAAGAAAGTGCTGAAGAAACAAAGACTAGTGAGGGATCATGGGAGGAGGTATTTCAGAGCGGTGTAAAGAGGAATTTACGTTGGGAGAATGTAGTAGACAGGAAGACAAAAAGAGCCAACTGCAGAAATATAGCTAATAATCCGTTATATAGGTTGGATGATTATTTCATGCAAAAGTTGTAACACCTTTCACTCCATGCGTGAAGAAAAAGGAGAAACCATGGACAGCTATGGCACAAGACAACATGTATGGATCAAGCATGGTGATTCACCTGCGCATGAAAGATGAGACATTCAAGTCCCAATTTTATTGCTGGATCCGAGACATCCACACTCCAGAAATAACTACTAAAAAAGCAGGGATCAGTTTAAAACATCCTGGCCATGGCGAGAACTCAGCTCACTGCAGATCTTCAAGTTAAAGCAATGGAACAATGAACTGCTATGCATTGTGACAGGGTCATCCGTATGACACTGTCAATGGCGAGAGGGGAATTGAGGTGGACCCC
Source organism: Ambystoma mexicanum (assembly GCF_040938575.1). Lineage (NCBI taxonomy): Eukaryota > Metazoa > Chordata > Amphibia > Caudata > Ambystomatidae > Ambystoma > Ambystoma mexicanum. The sequence goes on from NC_090927.1 coordinate 994,924,306, forward strand.
ACTGTGTTTAGAGCTGTGCATGCACATTGGTGGCCCTCTCTCTGGACAAATGACTATCGGCCTCTGTCCTGGCCAGGTCTCCTTTTCTATTCTTTCATAGAATTCGAAAGCCAGCAAGCCCCCGTTTCCTCAGAAATCTGGCATGGATCATGGAACCCGGGAAGCAGCACCATTTGTAGCCCAATGGACAAGACCCAGCCCTTGAGCAAGAGGAACATATTCATAACGCACATGGGAATTTCCTGAATGGAACACCAAATACCCACCACTCATTAATCCAAGATTGGCTACAGAGGAGCAGTAGGGTAACAACAGCAAAACTGGCAAAGGACTACATAGGAAGAGGGGAGACCCAGGAACACTTCCCAAACCCTATTTGAGCAGAGACTCTCAGACTATCAGAGAGAACCAGAGAGAAAACAATCCCTCTGACCACACCGCTGGCTGCAGGAAAACTGAGATGAAAAGAGGCAGGGAATAGAGGACTATTTTAAAGACTTCCAGGGGAAGTCCCAGCACCCAAGGGTATAGGTCAGATAGAGATTGGCCCCGGGGAGTAGCTGGCTCAGGGATCTATGAAAAGCCTGCATGTTCAGTTGAGAGTGACAGCAGGTCCATGCTCAGTAAACACCATAATAATAAAGGGTGAGGTCGGAAGAGGAGGGGCTGCACCAAGAGACCAGTGAGGGGTGTAGCCGGTAGAGACAGAGTTTGCTTTGAGAGAGTGAACGTAAGCTGTTGAGATTGATAGGGTGGTACTAATTTGGTTTTATGTGAGTGAGAGACTGATTACTGATTGAAGGTAGTTTTAGAGCGAGAATAGGAGGGGGAAGCTGAAAGTAAGAGCGAGCGAGGGAGAGACCCCGAAAGGCAGTACAGGGAGAGGGGAGAGATCCGTTGGCGGGTAGAGACATGAAAAGGTGGAGTGAAAGGAGAGGCTATTGGAAGAATTGTGCCAGGAAAACCAAACGACCCCAATAGGTCCTGGAGGAGGTCTCTGAGGGAGTCAGCTAGACAGGGATATGGCCTTTATGCCTCCCTATGTCAAGGGCGAGTATTATACAGTACGGTTACTCTGGTTACCCTGACTGTAGCTAACTGATCTTGAAAGAAGCAGAGGTGGAAGAGGGAGACTCGGCTAGAGAGGTAGGAACACCGTGCAAGGCCAAGGGAAGTAGTACAGGCACCACCTCTAGACTGGGATCCCCATTTGCTTCATGTTGCTATTTTAAGAATAAAAGTTAAAACGTGTCGGTTGTAGTTGTGGGATTCATTGAGCACCCTGCCCCAGCATGTCCCCTCATGTGTAATGCAAAAGATACACCACTGGAAGAGACAAACTGGGCCTCGAAAACAAACGACTGCTACAGATGTTGAGCATGACTGCTGCATAAGGGTACTTGGCCCATTTTAAGACAGACCTGCCATGAATGGAGCAAGGAAAACCATTTTCAAGGAAGTTGTCGCTGTGAGACCGCTAATCTCATCCTTCCATTCAATCCCTCAATTCTCTATTGCCTGTCACACAAGACGCCAGCCTGAGTCACAACATACACCAACTTAACATGGCCGACAGGGCATCTTTTCTCCATCCCAGGATTTCCACTTGAACATATACATCTTCCCGCTTGCATATGCACATGTTTCAGAACACAGGATCTCAATGCTTCTGCAATTTTTCATTGATACGGGTGCCATAGTGCATAACACACTGTACCTCCACGTGCCAAAAACGCCAGAATGCACTCCAGCCAATAACAATTTATTTGCATATGGGTTGGACATCCATATGACTTGGAGGGATACATTTTAGGCCTAACTAGTTTACAACGATGCAGTAGTAAATACAGACACCTCTACCCTTATTATTGCTGATAGCATCCACACACTCATCCTACAACTGCTGAACACAAAGGCTTGATCTAGTTCAAGTTTCTCTTCATAAACAAACCTCATGGCAAAAGTCACAAACTCTTCATGCAACGTTTCCTGTTGCTGTTCCAGTGTCGCAGCAAAAAATAACTTTCAGATAAAACTACACATCAACCACGCGATCAAACCAGTGTTGCAGATTGGTTTAATAGCACACAAACTCCCAGAGACTCCTTCTCCAATTGGTTCTTTTCTCCAGGCCAATCTCACCCAGTCTTCCCCGCCTAACAGTTGCTAAAATACATAAAAAGGGTTCTAAGCCCCACCCCTTTTTTCCTTGTGGGGCTGCTGTGCTGAAGCAATGGTGGGGTAATGGCAACCCACTTATGAACATTTCCCAGTTTGTGTCAAGGAGCTACGTGACTGCTGAGTCCAGGGTACGCTTTATGGTGTCACAGGTTTTTATGCCGGAGAGCCGCTCCACAGCATGTTGGAAGTAGCCAGTGTCAGAGCAGTTTCCTCAGAGCGCGTGCTGGTGTCCACTGGCAACATGCCACTTTCATGGTGGCTGGTTATAGTATGTCACTTGGCGTAGTAGATCTCTCTCCTCCCAAAATTCTACACGTACATCTTCTTAAAGGAAGGTATGCGGTGTGACCCATCAAAAGACGACACACTGGTATCTGCCCTGGCTCCCTCTAACCTTCCTTTACGTCACTTGTCCCTGGGAGTAGTGAGCTACTCGCACATTCAGGACCTCTTACTGATCAGTGAATCCCATCACCACGTCTGTTCAGGGCAATGACTGCTGTAGTTTCTTGGCTGTCGAGCAAAGTTCAATGCCATCAAAACCAGCATTGCTGGAGTTTACTTTGATGATGCTTTATGCACAAAACTAGTTCCAGATTCTAGTCCAGTAGGCCTCAGCATGATTCTAGCTCAACAAAATCCCAGCATTGACACTCTGCGGAAGATCGTCTCATATGTGAGCCGAAGACTCACTGACACAGAATGAGTCTATTCTCAAGCAGATTAAGAACATGTAGCCATTGTGTGGGTATGTGTGCACCACCATCTTTTCCTCTATCCTTTAACATCATAAATGACCACACAGTGCTTCTCCCCATATAATGAAATCATCGTGCAAAGATGCATCCTCATATTGAATGATGGAGTCTGCAGCTCCAGCATTACCATTTCAAGATCCCCCACAAGCTGGGTAAGGAACATCATCCTGATGATTTCTTCTCCAAGCATCCTGTCTCAACCCCATACACCTGCTTCTCCACTGCTGAGGAATCATTGACCAAGTTGACTATAATGCTCTCCCTCGCTTCATGTCACTGGAAGACATTGCAATGCAACCACTGCTTTGGCCGTGCCACTGGTCAACTCTCACAGCTGGCGACATGTCACAGAATGGCTGCTTTATCTGATAATATCAACAAGGACTGTTTACCGATGTTAAAATGTACAGAACTGTCTACCACATGTGACAGCTGTCACAGATGGCACAATAATCACTCTGAATCTCAGAGGCAGTACAAGGGTTTCTATTAAAAATGTTTTGGGCCATGGGGTCCTCCCTCTCTCAACCACCTTTTAAAACAACTCCTCCCTAACCCAGGTGTTCCTCGCACTGGTTAGTAGATACAAAATGATTATCCCCTATGCTACTCACAATGAGGCACGAACGGTAGATTTGCCTTATCTAACTAATGCTCCCTGTGGGACTTCCTAGCTATCCCATGCCAATGCCCTAAGGGGAGTTTTGGAAATTGTGCCTTACAGGTACCCTGTTGGATTCAATCATTCCTCTACTTCGCTCACTCTCACTTCTCCCTCTCCTACTCTCTCCTCGCCTTCTCAACTCAACACACTTCTTCATTCAATCCTCTGTCCTTCACTCCTTAGGCTCATTGCCACCCTTTGATGTTACTCCTCCCTCCTCCACACTACTACTCCCTCCTCTACACTACACTACTACTCCCTCCTCTACACTACTACTCAAACACCCTCCTTTCACTCAGTACCATGCACTTCACAATCACTCCTTACACTAATCTTTCTAAGCACACTTGCCACACAATCATGCACACTCATAAAGCAAAATCACTTCTACTCTCTAGCCAATGCCTCCCCATCTCCAATATTCACATCCACAATCCATTGCTCCGTTCTCCCTCCTGCTGGACCTCCACCTCTCTCTTCAACCGGATAACACTTTCAGCTTCCTATTGGCTCTCTTTCCTTGGCCAGTCTGGCCTGGTTTTCCCCGGCTGGGGTATATTCGAAAGGCGCAAGGTCATAAGTAGTGGGCGAAGCCCAGGTCATTTTTTCCATGTGGATCTGCCATGTAACAAAAACAGTGGCCCAGGCAGGAAATTGTTGATGTTAGTGTTCTGGGGACCGACTCCAGTGTGACCCCATGTTGAGCACAACAGGGAAGATGTTGGAGTGTTCCCCTTTTGGTCCCTGGTGATCTAGTGACCGTCTGATCTGTTGTGTGTGCTCACCGGTCTTCTCTGACAACACTGCATTGCCTTTCTGCAGGCAGTGTATGGACACGGCTACACCCTGCAGCTCCCCCTCTCCTCATTGGGACTTGCTGGTGTAAGCATGCATGTGCTCCATGGCCTTCGTTTCTTTCTGTGGACTTTTGCTGTATGGTTGATTGTGGCTGCTGCTTGATGGTGGTCCGGGGTCAGCGTTTGCATCACGCATACAGGGTGCTGGATCACGGTTCAAGAATTGAGATGCTGATGTTTATTTGCTTTTGTTCAGATGGCATCATTCTAGAAGAGATAGAAAAAAACTGGTGTACATCTTACAATGGATGACATTGGTCTGAACAGAAAAGTGCTGGCACTGGTGGGGACGGAAAGAAAGGAACTTTTTTCTCTCAACTGTCCTTGTCCTCAATGTTAGGGCGGTCTCTGGGCTTCTCCCTAGACATCCCAAAACCTATGGCAAGGATTAGTTACCCTCTTTCGACAAGGCGGAAATGTTAGCCTTGTCGCACAATGTTCGAGTCAGGAACAACTGCATCATGTTTCCTTCCAGTCTCGGACAACGGCTGGTTGAAGTGGATTATGAAGATTATAGAGACATCATAGCGACAAAGTGTCTTATGTATGTGTCAGAGAACCTGGTTCCCTACACTGGACTAAATGTTAGAATCAACGCTCAAACAGCGTTGCTTTTGTCCGAGTGTGGGGGGTGCACCAAACACCTGAACCTCTACAAATGTCCCCCATCCACAAAGGCATCTGGTAAAACGTTGCAACCAACTGAAATGTACAAATCTGTCAACGGTTGCCTGTCCCCAATTCAATGGGACCGATTTGAATGGCACCTATTTCAGATTCCATCACTGAAAAAAATCACACCCCTCTGTCCTCAGGCTAGCTGCTTCATGGAGAGGTTCATAGATCAATCAGAAAAGTCACCCAAACAAGCAAACTCCCAAGGAAACCGCTAGCCCAGGGTCTCTGCCAACTTCTAAGAGACAACAGTAGCGCACATCCTAGAACCACGAAACTGTGCCTCTCGGATCTCATGTTCGGGCACACTGTTAGTATATGGATTTCAGATACACCCAACAATACACAGGGGACATGGCACGCGACTCAAGTCCGAAACAAAAGATGTAAAGAAATAATATGAAGACTTTGGTCGCAGGTCTAAACATTTCAACATCCAAACCGGTGTTCTTGCGTTAGTGTATCAAGTCCCCACACATAAGGACATGACTGTTTTTGATCTTTGCCCTATAATCCTCTCCCATGTCAATGGAGCCCTGTTGAAAGGACAGATGGCACAATAACTCAAAGCTACTCACGCTTTTGCAAGTTTGCAACCAAAGACAAGTCCGGCATAGATGGTCCTCAGACAGCTTCCATCCTGCTTGAAGAACCTTCTTTTATTGGACTAATTGATGAACGCATGAGCAGGTGTGGAGTCGGACCCAAAAGAGGCCATGGAAATAATTTTCAAAATCTTTGTTTTTTGTTGTTAAATAAAATTACATGGAAAGCAATGCATTTTTGGCACAAAAACGCATACAGAATTTACCATTGATAACACAGCAGAGGGCATAGGTACTTTACAATGGGGTGTCAGAAAGTGACTTGAAGACCAGATGTTGCAGCAGAGGTGGAAACAAACCAGGGACGAGGACAGGACAGAATGAAATAGTAAAAAAGGGAGCAGAGAGTTTGAGAGGAATAAGATAGATGAAAGGTCTGCATGCCGAGTGAAAACGATGAAGTTGCTAACATTGAGGAGAGCTGTCTTGGTAGGATGCACAGGTTGTAAGTCAGATTGAAGAGGGTTTCAGAGGTTGTACGTATCAAGTAACTCAGTGAGTCGATTGAATACTACTTGCTCTAGAATTTTGGAATGGTGTGGTACCAGAGAAACAGAGTGAAAGTTGGCAGGACAGATAGGATCTAGACCAGGTTTCTTAATTACAGGGGTTACAGGAGCTATTTTATAGGATGAGGTAAAAGAGGCATTGTCAAGAGATGTTGAAGAGGGAAGTGAGATGTGGCGGAAGGAATCCCATCAGGGTTGGTGGGGTTAAAAACATAGTCATAGTAATGTGCGAGAAACGTGCTCTAGCACCTTGAAGCGTCTTTTGTGGTAGATGGAATTACAAATAAAGATCTCAGACTAAATAAAAGAGCAGACTCAAGGAATATGGCAAAGTACTACTTTAATCTCATTTAATAAAGCAGGGAGAGCTGACAGGCATCAGATTGATGCATACACACTCACACCTTAACCTAATTACACAGAGGTCTTACACCTCAATAAGCGTCATCTATGACATCATCCTATGTAGCAAATCATTAAACCTATTCAGGGGAAGGACTGGTTAAGGAAACATATCTACAGATAGAACATATATGAATTAATACATCATTGGCTGCCCCTTATCTGTAGGACACGCCTTGAACTACCTCCGAATATGTATAGTATGGATTATAGCTGACAAAATAACAGTAGATTGGTCTATGGAACATTGTATGTTAGGATGCTCCTTAGACCCACTGATTGGTTGGCATGCTATCCCAACTTTGGACTTTCTGCTAGCAGCACGAACATGAAATGAAAGCTAGGTGCTTTGAATTGTGTCAGATTACTCCCCGTTCTCCCAATTAATCAATCGGTCAGCGATAAGCCAAAGTCTTCCGTCTGTAGTTGACCTTGCAGCCTGCTCACTGTCCTGGAACATTTGAGGACGTGTGAGCACACCACTATCTTTGTCTGAGGCTCTAATGAATAACTGTTGTCTTCGACTTCTGAGACGTGTGAAGAGGTCATGAATTTGTCAATTTCAGCCTCTTATTCACTGTTATTTGTTTCAATTATGCAGGGTGCTGTTGCTCCTCTTTGCCTTTAGAGACTTGCTCACTCTACCATGCATAGACTTCATACACTGTTAATTGCCCAATACTTTGGCCATTGCAGATGTTTTCTTTTTAATTCTTCGTTCATGGCTTATCCTGGTTAACTCCCCCTGCAACCTTGGTCTGTCTCTGAGGTTGCTTGGTCGAATTCGACTTGAGCCAGCGAAGGGAACGAAGGAAAATGCGTCCACCTGCTCCTCTACAGGAGGGTAGGAGTGGTGGAGAAAAGTGAGCAGGAGGAGGGGATAGAAGGTAACTAGCGAGGGTATTGTGAATGGTAGACATTTTAGAAGCAGAGTAGAGAGCAAGATCATTTGCAGAAAGAACAGAGGAGATGGAGATAGGTTTAGGAGGTGAGCGAAATGAGTTAAGAGATTTCTGGATGCGCCTATGTTGGGAGGATTGAGATGAAATGAGAGAGAGATAGAAGTCCCATTTGACACAGTCAAGAGTAGAGCAATAGTTTTGAAGAGCAGCGAGGTAGAGTTGGAGATTAGGAGTGTCTTGACCTTAGCCAAGTTATGTTATGTTAAAGGTTCTTATAACGCGCACAGTCACCACCTACGTGGTCGCTTGGCGCTATGGCGGATCTGTAGGGCAAAATGGTGAGGGAGGTGTAGGTTTGTGGGACTGAGTGGAAGAAAAGAGAAAGAGAGCTGTGATGTTCTGTTGGCAGCTTCAGTTTGGTATACGCCATTCGTTGAGCTTTGGTGTGTATTTCAGTTGGTAGCCGCCATGTGATGTTGTGTGAAGCTATGTGTTGTTTGTTTTGTTGTTGTAGTGAAGTGTGTGCGGTTTGTTGTGCTGTAGAGGTATGGTTGTGTTCAGTTCAGAGTTTGAGATGTGAATGCAGAGAGGAGATTTATTTTAGTAGGGTTGGTAAGTGGCATCACTATCTCCATGTGACGCATGCTAATTTCTGCAAGTATGTCTAGGTGTGACACAAGGCTAATCTTCATAATTCTATCTAGATGTGACACAAGGCTATGTGATAACAATGAATTTGCAGCACACAGTACAGTATCATGTAAAGGTTAAATGAATTTGAATTTTGCAGCACATAGTGTGCCATCAATGAAATGTTTGTGTGTCGAATACCTTTTAAAAAAAATGTTACCTACTATTTTTACGCCACAAAACACCTATTTCTTGACCTTCTATATTAATTGACATTGTGACTTAGGCTCAATTAAATTAAAAATCATATTACTTGCATTGTACCAGCCCTAGAGTATCTCTCCAGAGTAGACAAGGCAAATGCTCAGCAACTTACCACGTCCCCAAGGAGGAAGCATGCTAAATGAAAACCATTGGCAGAAAACGCACATTCAAATGCAGCGCAACTAGAAAACCGGGCTAAAGAGAATGTTACAAGCTTTCTCATGTGAAGTGAAGATCCAACCCTGGGAAAAAGAGTAGGCTCAGAGTGGTCCCTAGAGTCAGGTGGGGGCATGGAGCCAATGGAAGGGGGTGGGGGAGTGACGGGTATAAATGACTTGTAGAATGGAATGAAAATGAAAGGTGCCCGGGTGAGATCAGGAGGAGTAGAGGTGGACTGAGAGAACAATTGGAGGACCGACAGTGAGGGGGGAGTCCTGAGGAGGTTGTAGAGTAGATGGGGCAAAGTGCAGGTGAGGTGCTGATTGGGAGAAAGTGGTACCAAGTTGAAAGAGTGAAGCCATGAGTGGGAACGCAGGGGTGAGAGTCAGTGAGATAGGAAGTGTGAGAGGGAGTGAGCGGGTTAAGCAGGAGAGACAACGCATCAGAGGGACAGAGGAGTAGAGAGGGAGAAGGACTGAAGGAGTGAGAGGAGGAGAAGGGGAGGTAGAAGTAGAAAGGAGGAAGGGAGGGGGTGAGAAGATCTGGGAAAGGAGAGTAAGAGAGAGAGAGAAAGGAAGGAACATGGTGCCTGTTGCTGGCACAACCTGAAAACTCTTTCCAAACTAGACCGGGGGTAGACACCTAAGGATAGGAAACCCTTAGGAAGGACCAAAGGGAGTAAGATAGAGATGGCTTCTGCCTTTAGGCCCTCCTCCATAGCTAGACTACTTGAGACAGTAGAGGTTACTGCTCTCTAGTGGAAACCATACTGGGGTATAGGGAGAAGGAAGCCTATTAGATTGACTCTGCTGCAGCTTAACCAAGAACCAAGATCAACCCTGACCACTTGTAAAATTAAAAATCCAGTGAAACATACATTAGACTCTGGGAGTTAGTGATTCCAACCCTAACAACTGTCGTCAGAAGTGGGCCCCGATATAAAGGGCACCCACAGGAGTAAGATGCCCAGAAAAACAGAGTTGGGAGAATCCTGGGTAACCGCAGCCACCAAACCCCTCGACCAGGACGTCTGGGAGCTGGATTTAGAATTCCTCAGTCTAGAACCAAACCTGGAAGGGCAGGACAACTCACAGGAATTGGTGAAACTAACCATACCCTCCCACCACACTGAAGCCAAAGAGCCACAAAAAATAAATAAACACAACCCTGGCCCAGGGCGGATATTGGAGAAACAATTTGGGAGGCCTAAGAAAGATCAGGGCTATGAATGAGGAAGGAGTAAGCCAGTGTGGGTAGGCTGGGAGATGTCGCTGTAGGTACAGCATTCCGGCAATGGACACGCTCCACTCGCTGGGATGAGGAAGACGCAGAGTCTCCAGTTAAAGCACTGGTCGCGAATCTAAGCCACAGCGTTACCGGGTTACCTGCTACATAAGGCAATGGAGGAAGCATATCCATGTAGACAAAATGACTAGTATCGTTGTGTTGAGACAATGGCATTGTCAAGTGCAAAACCTTTTCCGCATTGTTTTCAGGGTGCAGATGAAAGGTGTAATCCAGGGCCGTGAAGGAGAGGATATAGGAATCAGTGTAGCAAGAGGGTAGCGAGAGGAAAAAGAGTGCTTAAGAAAGCAGTATTAAAGTTTGTGAAGGCTTTTTCAGTGGATAGAAAGGTGAGTTCAGCGTAAGAAAATAGAGAGTGGTATAGGTCAGAGTGGTAGTCAGGGAGTTTGGAGGAGGGAAACTTGCGCTTATAAATAGTAGTAAATAAAGAAAGTGAGGAAGAAGCAGGAGTGTAGGGGGGAGAAGGCACGGTGGAGATATTAGAGGCATAGAGTTGAGAGGAGATGGTTATAAGTTCAAGGGAGTTTCTATTTGAGTGGGTGGGCAGAGAGTGGACAGAAGAGTGGTTAAGTAGAAACGAGTTAAAGCCAGTGGAAAGAGCAGCAGAGAAAGAGGTGAGGTTGAAGTCACCAATCACAATGAGGTGGTGATCGCGAGGGAGAGAGTCAATTAGTTGGGAGATGTGGTCAAAGAATTGACCTACCGGACCAGGTGGCTGGTAGAGAGATATAATGTGTATGCCATAGATGGTGTATTCGAATGAGGGAGAATTAGCAGCAGATAGTAGGAGAGATAGGAAGTTTGAAAGATGAAAACAGTCCTACACCACCACCCTTGCCAGTGGGGTGGGAGAGAGAGGGAAGGTGTAGGCAGGGCCAGGAAAGGCAGCAAAGGTTGCAGAGTCAGAGAGAGAGATACAGGTTTCAGTAAGAGTAATGAGGTCAAGAGAAGGAGCATGAGAAAGGAAGGAGACAGGTAGATCTTATTTTATTGCAGACAGACTGTGCATTCCGAAGAGCAATAGATAGTGAGATTGTTCGGAGCGGAGGAGAGCGAAGAGAGAAGCAGGAGAGAAAGCAATAGATAGCATGAGAGTGTGAAGCTGAGAATAAGCAATAAAGAGTACTTCCAGACATGTAGCAGGACAGAGCAAAGCAAAGGCTCATAGGCAAAGAGGCTGGTCAATGTCTGGTCTTCACCCTTCACTGTTCCATCAGAAGCAAAGAGGATGGTCAACGGCTTGTCTCCTTCCTTCACTGTTCCATCAGAGACAAAGAGGATGGTCGAAGGCTGGTCTTCACCCTTCGCTGTTCCACTCTTAACTAGGATGCAGGGGTGAGGGTGCACACTCACCTAGGGAGTTAAGAAGGGATGGCACATGCTCTCCTCCACTGTTTGCCTACTCAATCAGTGGTTGGTCTCTCTGATATTGTCCCTGGTGTTGCTGGGATGAGGTGCTTTCTTCCCGATTGGTGTTTCCAATGGAGCTGCTTGTGGCCTTCGGCTAGAGATATGGTTGATCCAAGATGGCCACAGGAAACGATGTCACCAATCCAAGATGGCCTCAAGAAGTGATATTACCAATCAAATATGACTGCTGGAAGTGAATTTCCAGACAGAAAATGAAGCCAAAAACCAGAAGGCATGACACACAATCTCACCACCTGATCACCTAGTCCAGCAGTCATTGGGTTCTCTGATATTGCTGGTGTTGCTGGGATGAAGCAAATTCTTCCCGATTGGTGTTCCCAGAGGAGCCTCTTGTGGTCTTCGGCTAGAGATAGGGCTGTTCCAAAATGGCATCAAAGTGGCCCCGCCCCATACTACACATTGTCAGCAAGCCCAACCCTTTTCCTATGAGAACATTTGGAAATAAAATAGGTTACCACATAAGAGGCCCTGAGTTAATAGACCTACCTGGAAATTCCAGAGTTCCCTACAAGCCAGTCCACCCATGTGCATGAGGCATCATTTATTCCTAGGAAGAATCTGAAATGGACATTCTGTGATCAACCCACACGTTCCCTGGCCCACCTGGTTAATTAATTAAAGGACAGACATTGACATGTTGTTTAAAGCTCTGAAAGTATGCTGTGTCTTGCTCTCCCTGTCAAAACACCTGTTGTCATATTATCGCTCCCGAGAGGGGTCAATGGGCCACCACATGTTTTCTTGGACAGGGACAGAGCACTATAGTTAAGGAAGGGCCTTCTACAGAGCATACACATATTCGTTCTGTGGAAAGATAGACTATGTTGTTTTGCTTTTTTGGCCACGCACAGGGGCCTCAGACTCCCACACCCTATTACACGGACCCAAACAAGTTCTTGTACTCAGGGAGGCAATGAATCACACTTAGAGCAATATTTAGAAAAAAATAAATGGCTCATTACAGGCCTTTTATTCACACCCAATACACATACACACAACTAAAACATAACATATAGCTGGTTATACATAAACATAGGGAAAAAGCATCACAGTTCGTATGGCTGCAGAAGACACCTTTATCTCGGCCACTGCGACACTGCCTAGTCCCAGAGCAGGTAGGCAAAGAGATCACTCATGCTAATGGGGTCTGGAGTGGAGCGTCCTCCCTCTCAGAGAGACTGCATCACCCCAGGTCCAACTCTCTCTGTTTTCCATAAGGAATACCTCTGCTCTTTATGGGGAGAGTCCTGCCCCTTCATGGTTACCAGACTGCCCCAGCCGAAGGTCAGACAGCAAGCATTGGGAGCAAAGAGTGGAAAAATCCAGCTAGAAGTGGAAAAACATCGCTTTTCTCCCTCGCCTTCGTTCCCAGCACCCCTTAGCAGTGCACCTGCAAAGCTCTGACTCCCCTTTTGTCTCGTCCTTCAGTGGACAGTACAACAACCATCCTCCCCAGTTAGCTAACCTGACATCATTATGTGACCTCCCAACCGTTGCAAAATTCACGTTTGCTTACTGAGCCCACGAAAACATAGGCTTTCATTGCAGTAATGGAAGTGAATGTCCAAAATAGCCGCGCACTGGTGCCATGTTATTTAGCTCATTTTCGCACACGCACTACATTTGTGCGGGGTATCCATCCTGAAACCAGTCTTGTTGTGTAAGGTAACCCCACTTTGCATCATGCCAATTGTGTTAGTCAGCCACAGTTTGTCGCCTGCTTACACCCATTTCTATTTAGCAACTGTTGCCCCATATACATTCACTGAGTTCTGAAATGTGTTGCCTAGCCAAGGATCACATCTAGGAGGACTGTTAGTTAGCGATATCTTCCATCTATGTGGACTGTACTTAAACTGCGCTAGCTAGTCCAGACTGAAATGTGATTATTAACTTGCGTCATATCTATACAGAAATGTGAATGTTAGCTTGCATCAGATCAACACAGCATTGTGAGTATTAGCTTATGTCACATCTAGAAAGGGATGTGAATATTAGCTTGCGTCATTTCTGGATGGAATTGTAGATATCATTATGCGTCCCGTCTAGATAGTAATGTCTATAACCAACCCTACTAATAAATAAATTCATCCCTTTGCATACACCTCTCAAACCCTTAACTAAACACAAAAATACCTCTAAAGCACAACAAACCACACGCACTACACTGCACCACAACAAAACAAACCACACAAAACAATCTGCAGAGCTGGCAGGCGGAAGCCGGCTGTGGGTAAAGGCCCCATTTGCCTCCTGTTCACCGCCATTGCGAGCCGCCTCCCACTTTAACGGGGTAAGTGCTCTCACGATTCATCAATTATCTCTGTATGCGATCTATGTCCTGCCACACATGCCTGGCCACCTTTAAGAACTAGATCTTGACTTTGTCCATATACACCCATCTCGTTCGCTAGATTTCGCACTGCATAGCTACAGACCTGCTACTCTCGGGTCTACCACGGCCATTCTGGCCATATTTACATGCCCACCAATACTTGGCCCATTCATGAGCCTATGTACCACTAAGCTACACTACTTTATTCTGGTTGTGCCATTACAATGCGCAGAAAACTGCACTCGCTTAGTGCGCATGCATTGATCTAGACCACAGCAGTCATAGCAACTGTGCCTACTGTTTTATTCCTCGTTAGCCTGCCCAATGCTTAAAACAAACAGCACATTGTGCTTGTACTGTTCTAGCCTCGGATCTTAAAGCAAACTAGCCTATTGCATTATACGTGAACTAGCCTACTGCATTACAAGTGAACTAGGCCACTGCATTACAAGTGAACTAGGCCACTGCATTACAAGTGAACTAGCCCACTGCATTACAAGTGAACCAGCTCCACACTTAGGACTGAGCTAGCCTCTGCTCTTCTATCTAACTAGCATTCTTAGACGCCCCCACCTATATGGCCTGCATTTACAGTGTCACCCTAACTATGGCAACTGTCCTCCCGCTTCTCAACACATTCTTACCACCTGACGTCCCTCCTCGATTGCAACGATATTCACTGTTGCTACCACCACATACCTCTGGAGAAACTTCAGATCGCAACAACTGCAAAACATACTCCCTACTCAACTCCACCATCAGCCCTGCTGAATGGATCCACCTCTTTGCATCACCACCCACAGCGTGGACTCCCTGCCCAGTGAAGGCAAGGAACCTAAGACTATGCTCTCAGATCCCTCAACGTAGGGCGCCTCACAGGAGAGTCCACCAACCCCCGCCTACCCAAGTCTACACTCACCAGTCCAACTCCCCTCATACCCACCACGTTTAAAGCACTTGAAACACTTAGCCTAGCTAAACAACATATCATTAGAGGCGTACTCATTAATGCCTGATTACTGAACGCCCATGTGTTAGACATTGCTCACTTAATCTCTAGCAATGACCTCCATTTCCTGGCAATCACTGAGACTTGGTTGCACCAGGCAGCAGGCCCATCATTATCACCAGTCATCTCAGATGGCTACTCAATAATAAGGAAAGATAGAGAGAACAGCAAAGGAGGCGGAGTAGCATTCATTGCTAAAACCTACCTAGGCCTCAGAGCCACCACCACTGCCAGCCTCACATCAACGGAGCTACTATCAGTCAAGATCCCCCTATCAGCAACCCAAACTATCATCATGCACCTCATCTACCTCCCCCCAGGTCATATCTCCTCTTTCAAGGATGATATCTCTGACTTATCTGACTAATAACACTAAACCAGGATCCCAAATAATACTTCTTGGTGACTTTAACTTAGTTCTTGCTGATCCTAACAACCTCAATGCCTCATCCTTGGAAAACGCTATTTCCCAGCTCGACTTCAACCACTGGGTCACAACACCGACACACAAAGGAAGAACATTGGATTGGTTGGCAGACCTTAACTGCGCTACCACTACCCTTCAAAATGCTCCCACCGCATGGTCTGACCATCATTTCATTTCCTTCACCATCCAGGGAAATGCAACGACCATACCAACTCCCCACAAGTCCTTGCCAGAAACAACTGAAACTTAACGCTCCAAAGCCTCTGATCCAGAACGGCTTAGACCCAGCCAACTTCAGACTTGGACTCTAACAAGCTAGATGACCTATACAATAACACTCTCTAGGCTGCTGTGAACAGCATTGCCCCCATTAAACTAGCCAAAGCCATACCAATAGCCCACCTTAACAAATGGTTTACGCCCCAACTAAAAATCCTCCGGAAACGCCAAAAGAGTGGCAGAATCCATTTGTAGAAAATCGCCTAATCCGACTAACAAGGCACTTTTCATCTCAGCTGCTGCATCTTACAAAACTGCTACCCTCAACGCAAAAAAGGAAACTTATGATAACCGTATTCTTAATGCCAAATCCAAGACTAAAGAGCTCTTCAGTATTCTTAGAGAACTTGAGTCGCCAGCACCACCATCAGAAAAATGCGGGAAAGACGCAGTCTGCGCAGTCTTGTGCGCTAATATACGGAAAGCACTTGGAGACAAAATCGCTATGCTCCAATCGATAATTGAGCAAAATAATAACAGCTTGGTCAAGAACGCCAACCCTACATTCCTTCCGCCTATCAGCACCCCTGACTGCCCACCCTTCTTCTCACCGGTCTCGGCCAATGAAGTGGAAAAGATCATTAAAAGCCCCAAACCATCCAGAAGCCAAGGAGATCTTTGCCCAGCGGCAATCATTCAGGAAGGTGCCAAGGATTTGGCCCCATTCATTTCGGCATTAATCAACTCCTCCTTCGAAACTAGCACGGTACTCAACAACCTTAAGGAGGGTTGGGTCATGCCCCTTTTTAAAAAAAACTAACCTAGATCTCAATATTTCTACTAACTATATGCCCATCACCACCGTTCCCTACATCCTAAAGATTCTAGACAGAGTAGCCTACCTACAAATCCAGAAACACCTGGAGGATTACAACTTACTGGGCCTTAGACAATCGGGCTTTAGGCCAAGACATGGAACTGAAACAGCCCTCCTGGACCTTAAAATCCAAATGGATGAGGCTAAGGACAATGGTAAGCTTGCCATGCTCCAGCTATCGGCAGCATTGGATCTCATCGACCATCAAATCCTCACTGATCACTTGTCCACAGCAGCTGCCTTACCCAGCAACGCCTCTACCTGGATACAATCATTCCTGTCCAATTGCACCACTAGGGTCTTCGCTCCTTCTGCCTCAGTTGACTCAATTCCCATCCACTGCGGCATACCGCAAGGCTCGTGCATCTCGCCAAAGCTCTACAACATCTTTACTATGCTCCTTTTTGACCGTCTTGATAACCTGGGTGTCACATACACAAACTAAGCCGATGACACCCAGGTTCTCATCACACTCTCAAGGTGCTTTGAAGGTGATTGCAAAAGGATTAACGAGATGTACTTGGAAATCCAGGTGTGGATGGCAGACCACGGTCTCTGCCTCAACGATGAAAAAACCGAGCTCTTGATCATCCGCTTCCAAACCCGCCTTAACAAATTAGACCCCTGCTATGCCTCCATCAACATCGATGGAAATCCAATCAAAGATGCCAAAGAAATTAAATCCTTGGGGGTATACCTAGACTCCACCCTCTCCCTCAAGAAGCAAGCGAATGCCACTGCCTCCTCCACAGCCTACACTAACAAACTAACGCCTCATTCCTTTCACCTAGCAGTTGCATTACCTTAGCCAGGACACTAGTGTTATCCAAGATTGACTACTGTAACACCCTCTACACACCTCTGAAAGAAACCTCAACAAACTCCAGGTCTTTCAAAATAATGCCTTAAGAGCGGCATTAAGCTTACTGAGATCTACTCAAATCACTAGTTTCAGACAGGACGCCCATTGGCTCCCGGTACGGGATATAATTGTCCTTCGCACACTCGTCATCACCCACAAGTGCCTCTCTAATACCCCCCCAAATACCTGGCAGTTAAAGTCAACAAACGTCAACCAATTAGACCAACTAGAGCCATGTACTCACACTGCCTGGTCATTCCTAGATTTCTTCAAAAAGCGAGCTTCCCTGTGTTAGCTGCCAAACAGTGGAATGCATTACCGCTTAGCCTTAGATTGGAACCTTCATTCTGGACCTTTAGAGCCAAAGTAAAGAGTTGGCTCCTCAGGAAGAAACAGGAGTGATCAGCTAACTCACCTTGCGTACACCTTGCCTGCTTATTTTCTTTATGCCTGTTATAACACTAGCTGCCTGGTATTTTAACTGATTCTCTCATCTTTCGACCCCCATGTAACCACTGTCGACCTGCACTTATATCTGCTGCTGTTTTTCTTTCCTGTTGTTGTCTAAAATGTCTAACTTTTGTATAAGCTTTATGCGCCCAGTTACCTGAGGGTTCGGCGCGCGGTACAAATAAACTAAACTAAACAGAGCCTCGCACAACAGCACAAGAAGGCTACCAACTGAAAAATACACCTAAGCTCAGCAACAGTGTAAACCGAACTGAAGCTGCCAAAAGCAGGTCACAGCTCTCTTGCTCGCTCTTTCTCCCGCTCTGTCCTACTAACCTACCCTCTTACCTTTCAGAGCCGCCAGAGGACCAGGCGACCACTGCGGTGGTCGCAGTGCACAGTATAATGAAGATTACCCCTGCTAACTGCGCAGGGAGTATTAATTCTATTAAAGACTAGGAGGCAAGCATTATGCTTCAACTTCTTTAATTTACTACTCCTCAGCAGTTTCAACAAACCAATAAAACCAACAACAAACATTGAAACATGTCTCAACAGACTTTTCTTCTTTTGGAACTACAATCTCCATAGTCTCTGTAGTCCATCTTACTCCATGCTCAGCTATGACCACTTCCTGTCCCTGAGCTCCTCCTCTCTTTTACTCACTCTGAAAAGTGACTCTTTAAACTCCACACAAAGTCCTGCTAACTGGCGAAGACTTGAACCACTCCTAACCGAATGTCGAACTTCCTTGACTGTCTCCTACTTCAATTGTTCTTCTGCTCTTCCCCTGGGAATAAGGCAAAACAGAAATCTCAGGGTGGTGTCCATGTATTGCCATTAGCATAACATTCTTATTACATGCAAAATCCAATACTTTATATGCAATACATAGCTTGGGTGGGAATTTAATGGTCGCCTCCTAGTCTTTAATAGAATTAATACTCCCTGCGCAGTTAGCAGGGGTAATCTTCATTCTATGACAAGACTGGAGGCGAGCATGATGCTTGTTCTAAGCTTCCCAGCACAGCGACCGCTAAACCCTTGGTCAGCTTGAAATAAAACTCTTTAAAAGTTTGATCATTCATCCAATGTGCTGCTAGCATAATGTCTCAAAGGGATACTCCTGTCTTAAAGGCGTTAGATGCCATAGCTCCACGTACGGAATGTGCTCCGTACTTCCCCACATCTATCCCTGCTGCCTGCATGATCTCTTTAACCCATCTGGCAATAGTAGGTGTGGATACGCCCTGAAAAGGCTTTCTACGCACTATAAACAATTGCGTGGTATTTGCAGCTCTGTGCCCACTGTCCTACTTTCATATTCTCTGACGCAGCTTGCAACACACCACTTAGGTGTACTCGTAAAATATGGATAGTGTACTGAAGAAGTACCCGTCTTAGTTCTCTTCACTATTGTGAATGTTACGTCTTCTGGTCCAAAAGACCTCCTATCCACTTCTAACGCTCTCACGTCCGACACCCGTTTACAAGAAACTAGGCACAAAAGCATTGCTAATTTCCCCAACAATTGTTTTAGAGATGGATATCTGTTCCCGGGCCAACTCTCCAATAGCTCAAGGATGACCCGGACGTCTCAGACCGTCTTATATCGCGGTTCTGGAGGTGCTTTAAATTTGGCTTCTCAAATTAATCTAACCACTGCTGGGTGCTCTCCAGCCGGCACTTCCTCTATTGGCAGGTGCCCTGTGGATATTGCAGACCTGTATATTCCTATAGTGCGGAACGGTCTTCCATCTTGTAATAACTGCGGTAAAAAATTTAGAATCCTCTCTACAGGTGCAGAAATGGGATGAACACCTCTCCCCTTGCACCAGCTGGTCAACTTGGCCCAAGCCGCGTCGTAGCTTTTTCTCGTGGACAGAGCCCAGGATTCTGCAATGAGCTGAGCAGCCTGCTCCGAAATGCCTGGCAGTGCCCAGCATCTTCGGATATCCTGCACGCGATGAGCGGGAGTGTCCCTCTCACTCTCAGAGGATGATATGACTCAGCTGGGTCCGTGAGCAGGTGTTCTCCCTTTGGGAGCATTCTCGGGTGGTCCACTGCTAACTCCATAAGAGTTGGAAACCACACTTGTGACTTCCATAGTGGTGCTACCAATAGCAGCTCCGCTTTCTCCCTCCGACACTTCGCTAGCGCTCTGCTCAGCATCATGAATGGGGGAAAAGCGTAGTGTGGGCCTCTGCTCCATTCTTGGAGGAACGCATCCGTACCTCGAGCCGCCGGGTCCAGCCTCCAGCTGAAGTACACTGCTGTTTGGGCGTTCAACCGGGATGCGAAGAGATCTGTGTGTAGCGGGTCCCATCTCTCGTTCATCCTCTGAAACACTGCTGAATCCAGCCTCCAATCACTGGAGTCCGTGAGGTAGCGCGGGTTCCAGTCCGCTACTACGTTCAGCGTCCCTGGAAGTTACTCTGCTGTAACCGACGTCTCTGATTGTAGGCAGAAGTGCCAAAAATCCTTCGCTAGCTCGACTAGCATACTGGATTTGGTGCCCCCTAGATGGTTTATGTATCGTACCACTGATATGTTGTCCATCTTTAATAGGACGCATGATCTCTTCCTCCCCTTCGTGAAGGCTCTGATCGCAAATTACCCTGCTAGTAGCTCTAGGCAGTTTGTGTAGCCGGAGTTCTTCCTCGCTCCATTTCCCTCCTGTCTGTAGGTCTCCGCACCTTGCGCCCCAGCTGAGCCGGCTGGCGTCAGATTCTATAATCAAATCCAGACAGTCTCCG
The DNA here is from genome assembly GCF_040938575.1 of Ambystoma mexicanum. Lineage (NCBI taxonomy): Eukaryota > Metazoa > Chordata > Amphibia > Caudata > Ambystomatidae > Ambystoma > Ambystoma mexicanum. The sequence continues at coordinate 994,944,583 of NC_090927.1, forward strand.
AAAATTGCTCGCCCATTCCAGGCATCCATGTTCCTCAACCACCATTCCAGCTCTGTTTTGGACTCTAGTTCCAAAGGTACCGATTGATGATACCTGTAGCCTTGCTGCAGATGTCTTATCTTTAGCCTCTGCAGTGCGCGGTAGTGCAAGGGTCCGGGAAATATGGCTTGAATGGAAGCTGCTAAAAGCCCCACTATTCTCGCCAGTGTCCTGAGGGATACTACTTCTCTCTGTAGACACCCTCTTAATTTTCTCTTGATGTCGTGAATCTTCTGAGCTGGAAGCTCCAGTATCGCTTTCCTGGTATCCAGGATGAAGCCAAGGAAATCCAGCCTCTGTGCTGGTTCTGTGTCCGATTTCTCCACGTTTACTAGGAATCCTATGGATGCTAGTAGGTCTTGGACCCATCTTGTCTGGTATACGAGAGTCTCTTGGTCCTCGGCAAATAGCAGGAGATCGTCTACATAGATAATTAATCTTATCCCTTTCTCCCTTATTGCTGCCACTACTGGCTTCATCAGCTTGGTAAAGGCCCAGGGTGCTGACGCAAGCCCGAAGGGCATGGTCTTGAACCGCCAAAGCTGTCCTTTCCAACGAAAAGCCAGGAAGGTCCTTAACTCCTCTGCTATTGGGATCGTTAGGTAGGCATCCTTCAGATCCAGTCTCGTCAGCCAATCTTTCTCTCTGAGTGAGTCTCGGAGCTGGTGTATGCCTTCCATCTTGAAATGGCGGTAAACTACCCAACTGTTCAGTTCTTTTAAGTTCATAACCGGTCGCACTTTCCTCTTCCTGTGCACTAAAAACATATTGCTTATGAAGTCGGGGTCTCTCGGACAATTCTCTATGGCGTTCTTTTTCACCAGCTGATACAGCTCGTTGGCTAACAGCCTCTGCTTTGTGCACTCCAAACGCTGTTGGTGCAGCTTGCGCTCTTGTACGGGTGGTTCCACGAATTCTAAGTGCAGATCTAGGACCATTTGTAACACCCAGGCATCGCTGGAAAGCGCGCACCAGTTTTTCCAGAACATACCAGTTCTCCCCCCTACTGGGGGGTAATGCGCAGCTCTCACCTTGTGTGAATCCTTGTCCACGGCCGGCTCCTCTCCCTCTACGTCCTCTTTGGAATCGCCCTCTGGTTGGGAAGAAGGAGTCCTGCTGTCTGCTCTCCCAGTATTGGCCTCTGGGATTTTGGGGTCTTCTTCCTCCCTGGTTACGACCAGCCGAGCGACCCCTGTGGCGAATGGCCCTGGCAAAAACTCGGTTGGGGAAGATCTTACGGATTGCAGCCTGTGCCTTCTCCACTGACTTGTAGGTGCCGACGAAGCGGCCCATTTCTTTGCCGAATGTCTCTCCGAAGAGGAGTCCTTGAGCTGCCTCTCCAGCCTCGTAAGAGGCAAGGCCACTGAGTTCCACGTCTATTTTCAGCAATAGCCCCCTCCGGCGCTCCGAGGCGATGGCGCAGTTCGCGTTACCTAGAAGGCATACTGCTCTCTGTGACCAGCCTGCTAGGGCATCAGGGTCTACTTCTTCACCTGTATCCCTTGCCGTTCCGCTAGGTCCATGATTTTTGCGAGCGGACCGGCTAGGTCAAGTACCTTCTCTTGGCAGCTCCTCCAAGATCTATCGATACCTTTACGGGGGTCCTTGCTTGTTTTCGATACGAATGTAAGCATCTTGGGGTCTTATTCTGGTGTTTCGGCCACTTTCCCAGGAAGGTCCGGTCTCGGACATTCCGCTCGAAGGCGCTGACGCACCCGTTTGTCCAGTGCCTTTCTTAATCTTTTGGTCATGTACTGAGCAACTCTTGGTGATGGTTGCCAGTCCGATAATCTCGGATTCCGGATGCTGTCCAGATTGAACATATCCTCTTCTACCGCCTCTAGGTGTTTCTCTTTGCGGATTCTCTTCCCACCGCTGGGTCTTACTTCCTCCTCCTCCCTTAACTCATCCTCACCCTGGGAGGGAGGGTCTCCTTCCGGCTCTTCTACCGCGCCTGGGTTCTCCTCTCCATCGCCTTCTTCCCCTGGAGTGGGAGTCGTGAGGTTCGGCACTGTCTGACGCTGCAAATATGCCTCTCGGAGCTTTGTGAAGGTGTCGACAACCTCCGGGGCCTTTTCCTTGACCCCATCCAACGGGCCCTGGGGGTCACAAGAGGCTTTCCTCTTTCGGGCCTGAGTACTACCCTTTGACCCGGCTACCGAGGGTTCTGTGGGTGTGAGCTCTGTCCGCCTGGTGCTGTCTATGGGCTGGTGTAGTATTGCCTCTAGAGACTCCAGCCTGTCTTGCAGAGGTTTCACCCCTTGAGCCACTGCATCTATAAGTGAGCTTCCCAGCACCTCTTATGAAGCTGGCCGCCAAGTCTGATGGCTGCTCCTCTTCACTCCACTCCACTCAAAATCAGACATTCTGGGAGGATGCTGTGTGCCTGGTATACCTGTCAAGGTGTCTTAGCACGCCCTTTCACTATAGGTGCTTCTGGCGCTTTTAAATGCACCAGTCTGTAAACCTGGATATATCATATTTGTTCTTTTTTTACATTTTTTATTTTTTTAATTTTTATGTGGCTGCACCGGACTTATTTTTTCTTGGAAGTGCCTGGAATGGGCTTATGTCTTGGTATGCCCTCTGGCTGTGAGGGGTGCTGTGTTGTAATCTTAGGCTGCAGCCTTGTCGAGCCTCACGAGGCTCCAGCACTTCCCGAGTGCTGCTTGTTGTCTGCACACAAGCCCTGGGTCGGGCGTGTCGTTCGGAGCGCGAAGGCTTCGATGTCTCCAGGGATCGTGATTGTTAAATACTGCTACGCGTGTAGCTATTAATGGAAATCACCGCCGGGCCGGCTTCAATACAAGTGCTCCACTCCGCGTCGCTTGAAACAATGCGACGCGGAAGCGAGCTCTGTACTCAGGCCCCGCCCTTGCAAAGGAGGGGGCCGGGGCTCGCGGCGTCCACTGCCTGCGGCTAGCTCCGCCTCCACAAAGGAGGGTGCTGGAGTGCTTTGCCGCTCTGGATCTCTGAAGCCTCTGCCTCCACGAAGGAGGGGGCTTGGGATCTCTGCGTTCGCGCAGCTCTTCGGGGCCGCTGAAGACACCCACGGCATGGGGTATGCCCGCCCGAACAGGCTAGAAATCTAATAACAAATAACTACATTCGTGATGTACAGAGTGTGACACACACCTTAATTACATAACAGCTCGCAATCGACGAGCGCTGCTATGCTGTCGCGTCTACCTGCGGCAAGATGTAATAAACTTAACTTATACATACGCTCTCTAGCTGGTCTACTTGCACAGCGCCGTCGCAGTCTGCAAAGTTAATTCTATACCATCATCCTACTCCTAACAATGCTATGGGCTACTGATAGCTATCATTATATAGGGAGATACATAGGAATACTACTTATCTGCTTGAAGAGCAGTAAAAGAAGAGGAGGAGCTCAGGGACAGGAAGTGGTCATAGCTGAGCATGGAGTGAGATGGACTATAGATACTATGGAGATTGTAGTTCCAAAAGAAGAAAAGTCTGTTGAGACATGTTTCAATGTTTGTTGTTGGTTTTATTGGTTTGTTGAAACTGCTGAGGAGTCGTAAATTAAAGAAGTTGAAGCATAATGCTCACCTCCAGTTTTGTCATAAAAATATCCTTTAACTGTTTCACTGGAGCCTGTGTCGAGTGTGGTACTGGCACACAGGACCCAACAAAGCCTGCAACATCATTTCTGAACTGCAATGGCATCACCCCACTAGCTCCCTGTGTAGGATAACCCACGCTGCTTTAACAAGGTGCTTCCTTCGTAACCCAGTGAAGCACAGAGGCATGTGCAAAGGTCATTTAAACACGGCAGCTATGCAGCACTTCATTGCTAAATTGTGAGTGAATGACTCACACAGCAGCAACAGAGGTAAAACAAGCTTTTCCAAATGTCCACTTAACGAAGCAATAAAACATTTTCGAGAGTGACTGTTCACTGTCAACTTGTCTTATCAGCCGTGTTTACTCGATCCAGTCGTGTTTTTTCTTTTCTCTTTAGGGGCCATTCAACCATTCGTCTGTAAAGTAGAGATCAGAACTACAGTTGCTAGAAGGCAAAGGAGAAAAACAGGACTGTATAGATCACACACGGTTGACGTGGGACACGTTGACAGCACCAAACATGTTTGCACTATACATGTATATTACACATTCATGCCTCTTATTAATTAAGGTGAACACCAGAAACAAGTCAATACTTTCAGGGAAACTATAATCGAAAATGCACAAATAATTCTGGGCTTGATGAAATGGGATCCTACCAAGTCTAGTATGGGAACTCTGGAAAAAACCTTCCTTTCATTTCATCAAAAATATAGAAAACAATGTATTATTTACTTAAACACCTCTACTCATACGTAAATGGATCTGTTTTCCCTCATACACCTAAAAAGAATACACTAAATTATAGGCAATGCCATTGGTTTGGGCTTTCTTGTAGGTATGGGAAATATAATTGCCAGGCACAGCCGTAGTGGTATTAACTGGCCATTGATGGTAGCAGGTGCAAAATGGTTCAAGTACCTGGGATCTAATCGCAGTGCCTGGCAAATGCCTCTTATACACACGCCAAAACTGTTGGGTTTGCCAATGTTTGTTTTTAACAGGACTTCATTTAAGGACACACAGAGTGATTATAAATCGTGTGGCTGATGGAAGATCTGGTTAAGACATATTTATTACACCAGTAGTAGGTTTACAACTCCAATTAAGTAATTAACTCCCAGAACACTGCTTTGAAAAAACTCTGGCAGGCCCTTTGGGGGCAAAGTTTCATGGAAAGGCTTGATTAAAGCAAACTTAAAGAGTTCCTTCATGGAGGAGTTTTGAACGGGGAGGGTCATGAACTCGGTGGGAATGGCAATATGGGTTAGCATGGCATTGGGCACCCCAATGGATGGGCAAATAACCAAACAACACATACAAGCAATTTCTCCCGATCTGTAATGCAAATGTTAAAACCTCCACATTGTCTAACCTCCCCTATGCCAAGGGATATTTTGTCCACACTGTGGTCAGAGAGGTGTCAGTGGAGGCATTTTAGCAATGGCTTCCTTGGGTGTGCAGAGGCAACACATGTTAATTTAGGAAGATGGATGAATAGTTGATAAATCACCTGACACCATCGTTTTTTTAGCCAGCTCTGAAAGTTTAACTCTTTTGCTGAGGGTGTTCAAGCCCCTTATATTAACTGACAATATAGCAATATTGTAATTATTTTTCATCATAAAATCTTTCTGTGTACAAGTATATGCTGTCTTTGCCTGTTGGTTTATGGAATGGAGCACTTCCCTGTCTCTCACACTGAACTGGCATGAAGGTCTTGCTATTGAAACCCAAAGCCTCACCGTGCCTCGACCACACAAACTGCAGAATAAATCTGTAAAGGTTTCTTCCATACATTCCCAACTGGGCACAAAACAGATTACCCATCCCTTCCTCCCTGACCCGCATCCAACAGTATACTCCAACAAAAGGTGAGGGTGTGAGAAACCTAAAGGTACTCTCACATCTACTCCCACAGGGATCTTCTGTTCAGGTGGCCAGGGAAGGGCCATCACTTTTGGATCCCGAGCCTGGGGGTGGACAAGCGAGAAAGGATTGGAGAGAGGGTACCTGAAGGCGAGACATGGTATCCCCTCCTCTAAAGCACTGACCTACCCGACCCTCCCTCAGTCTTCAAGGGATATTGTCAGTCTTTTCCAGTTTTTCCCTGTAATCTCCCATCAAGCACTGGGACGAGGAAGAAGCATCTAAGAGTAAGGCACACTTCCTGTTGTAAACCCCACTTTGCTAATGGGACGAAGAAGAGGGACCTGAATGCACTTAGTAATGAAGGTCAGGCATGTCACACTAACATACTTACAGAAGGTCAGGCAATTGAGTCTAACCATTTTCACCTGCAGCCTGTTACTAATGAAGCCGACGAGAGAAGGCCAGGAGAAAAGGCCTCCTGTGCTCTTTGCAGCTCCGCTGCGAGCACGTTTCCCCACACGCCAGCTGGATGCCTCATCAGCTGTTCACCGTGTGTTCCGAGGAAATCCTTGCCGCCTGGAGGAGCCACAAAATGGTTGCCGTTGCCATGGAGACATCGACACCAATAACTGCTGCCGAGCAGTTCACCGCCACAGGCCCAGGCTCCCATTTGCTGTGTCCGCCTGCCCGCCCCTCCCCTCCTGCTTTAAATGGAGGGGGAGAGGGCCGAGAGGCGAAGCCGACGAGAGAAGGCCAGGAGAAAAGGCCTCCTGTGCTCTTTGCAGCTCCGCTGCGAGCACGTTTCCCCACACGCCAGCTGGATGCCTCATCAGCTGTTCACCGTGTGTTCCGAGGAAATCCTTGCCGCCTGGAGGAGCTTCAAAATGGTTGCCGTTGCCATGGAGACCGACACCAATAACTGCTGCCGAGCAGTTCACCGCCGCAGGCCCAGGCTCCCATTTGCTGTGTCCGCCTGCCCGCCCCTCCCCTCCTGCTTTAAATGGAGGGGGAGAGGGCCGAGAGGCGAAGCCGACGAGAGAAGGCCAGGAGAAAAGGCCTCCTGTGCTCTTTGCAGCTCCGCTGCGAGCACGTTTCCCCACACGCCAGCTGGATGCCTCCTCAGCTGTTCTTTCCTTCGGAACAACCGTGTGTTCCGAGGAAATCCTTGCCGCCTGGAGGAGCCACAAAATGGTTGCCGTTGCCATGGAGACATCGACACCAATAACTGCTGCCGAGCAGTTCACCGCCACAGGCCCAGGCTCCCATTTGCTGTGTCCGCCTGCCCGCCCCTCCCCTCCTGCTTTAAATGGAGGGGGAGAGGGCCGAGAGGCGAAGCCGACGAGAGAAGGCCAGGAGAAAAGGCCTCCTGTGCTCTTTGCAGCTCTACGCTGCTCGTCTGCCGTGTGCCCAATTCCGATGCCGTGCTAGAAGGTAAGAAGCACCACCCCTGCAAGCTTCTCTCCAACCCCTGCACCACCTCAAGGCGCTCCAGGTTGCGCGCCCGTACTTTGAAAACTGCTTTCAGTTCACAGCCCATTCCCACGAGTAGTCGTAATACGCGACTATGCTCACGCACTGTACAACCCTCCTCACTCGCTAATAAGGCCAGGCACCTCCGCAAAACCTCAAAGCCTGCATCCACCTTAAGTACTACCAACACAGCCACCAATAAAGTACTTAACTTTTCGTATAATTATACCGCCTCCATAACCAATGTAATTACAAATGTGTCCACCACCGCTGTAAATGTGACCCCCAATGTAAAATCTGTGATTTGCAATTCTTCTACCACCATTTTGAATGCTAGTGTGCCAAATGCTATACCACATGTGTCCACCACCTCTGAAAATGTGACCCCCAATGTAAAATCTGTGATTTGCAATTCTTCTACCACCATTTTGAATGCTAGTGTGCCAAATGCTATACCACATGTGTCCACCACCTCTGAAAATGTGGCCCCCAATGTAAAATCTGTGATTTGCAATTCTTCTACCACCATTTTGAATGCTAGTGTGCCAAATGCTATACCACATGTGTCCACCACCTCTGAAAATGTGACCCCCAATGTAAAATCTGGATTGTGCATCTCCCCTAACACCCAGAGCTCAACCCCCCCCTCCACCAAACCCTCTCTCACCATGAACCCCCTCTCAGGCACTACTGAACCCCACATGAAATGCGCCATGATTAATGCTAGGTCCATCAATGCCCACGCCCTAGACATACACGACCTCCTAACCTCCCACAACCTAGATCTACTCATGATCTCAGAAACATGGCTACATGAGGCCTGCGGCCGGGCTCCATCCCTCGCCCTACCCCCTGGCTATTCTATAACTAGACAAGACCGCCTCTCCAAAGGTGGAGGTGTAGCAATTATTGCCAGAGACTCGCTCTCTATCAGAAAGATAGAGAAATCCTTGACCAACAACAACAGCGACTACCTCCAAGTTAAAATAACCCTCTCTCCCCATTGCACCATTACTGTACACACCATTTACCGCCCTCCAGGCCCAACAGGAGACTTCCAAGCCTCTCTCATCCACCTTCTCTCTGACAACCTCAAAAAACAGTCCAAAGCCATTTTCCTCTGGGACGTCAATCTAGGGCTCCAGGATAGTAAGGACGTAGCAGCCAAATCCCTTGACTCTGCCCTCAATGCTCTAGGCTACAAGAACACCATCCTTAGCCCTACTCACACTCAGGGCAGAACGCTTGACTGGATAGCACAGCATAACTGCCCACTCATCATTACAGGTAACAATCCCACCCCGTGGTCTGACCACCACATCATCACCTTTAGCATCCTCACCACTAGCTCCCCTGCTGCCCCCTTGCCTCAACCGCTCCCACCTTGCCTCGCCAGAAGCTCCCGCCAGCTCACTAAGGAAAGGCTACTGCCCTTCCTCCATGGCCCAGCCTACAGACCACCTTTTTCATCAGACCCAGAAACACTCGAAACAACCTATGATACCGCCATCAAAGCAACTATCAACTCCATTGCCCCTCTCAAACCACGCAAATCCAAACCCACTACCCATTCCAACTCTTGGTTCACCACTGAGCTCCTCACACTCCGCAACGAGAAAAAAGCTGCACTCACACAGTGGCAAACGTCCCACTCTGAAAAAGACAAGATGATCTTTAAAGCCCTATCCACCAAATATAAAAAAGCAATCACCCAAGCAAAGGCCAAATCCTTTCAATCCAGAATCTCGGAAGCCCAATCTAGCACAAAAGAAATCTTCGCCATTTTCAGAGAGCTCGAGACACCCACTCCCGCCCCCCAGAATTTCACCAAAGACAAAGACTGGTGTGACAAAATACAAACGGCCATGCAAACCAAATTAAGCCTCCTCAAAAGCAAAATACTAGCCACTAAACAAGCCCTAACCCAGTAGGCATATCCCTATCCCATCACCCGCCCCGGATCCCCCCTACCCTTCTCCTTCAAACCCATCCAAGAAAAAGACATCATCAACATTATGAGGAACATCAAGCCCTCTAACTGCAAAGGTGATGCATGCCCAGCCTCCATGATCAAAGACTGCACGGAAGCGCTAGCGCCCTTCCTAACAGCCTTTGTTAATGCCTCCTTTACCACAGGGAAAGTCCCCGCCTCCCTCAAGGAAGCTTGGGTCCGCCCTCTCTTGAAAAAAACAACTCTCGATCCCACCTCCCCCAACAACTACAGACCTATCACCACTGTCCCATTCCTCCTCAAAATATTGGACAAAGCAGCCTACTTGCAGGTCCAGCACTTCATTGAAGAGAACAAACTCCTTGGACTCCGCCAATCTGGCTTCCGCCCTAGACACGTCATGAAACCGCCCTACTTGACTTGAAAAACCAAATGGACGATGCTAGAGACATGGGTAAACCAGCACTTCTCCTACTCCTTGACCTATCCGCGGCATTCGACCTCGTGGATCATGGCGTCCTATGCCACCACCTTTCCTCCACCGCCAAATTCTCCCCAGAGGCCATAGCTTGGATCACCTCCTTCTTACAAGACAGAACCATGCAAGTATTCTCTGACCTAGCCGCCGCATCACCAACTATTATACTTTGTGGTGTACCCCAAGGCTCCTGTCTCTCCCCCACCCTGTACAACATCTTCACACGACCCCTCTTCCTCATCCTCGACGCTATGGGCATCTCATACACCAACTACGCCGACGACACCCAGATCCTCCTCACTCTCACAGGTAACTATGACACTGACTCCCTGACCCTCAACAACCTCTACAACACCATCCAAGCCTGGATGGCTGACAACGGACTATGCCTCAACTCTGACAAGACAGAACTCCTCCTGGTAGGTTCCCCTGACACGCTAAAAAACCTAGATGTCCAATTTAGCCACTTCACCATTGACTCCATTAAAATCCCGGTCTCCGATTCTGTCAAAACTCTGGGAGTCTACCTGGACTCCAGCCTATCCATGGATAGACAAGTCAACGTAATAGCATCCGCAGCTGCATATCATGCTAAACTTATCAACGCAATCAGGCCCTTTCTATCCAAAGAGAACTGCACCAACATAGCCAGAGCCATCACCGGCTCCAGGTTAGACTACTGCAATGTACTCTTTCTAGGAACCTCCAACAAAAACTTAGAGAGACTACAAGTAATACAGAACAATGCTCTCCGGGCAGCCCAAGGCATTGCTAAAAGAGAACACATCTCTGAAGCCAGAAAACTAGCCCACTGGCTCCCAATAAAGGAAAGGATCGTATTCAAAGCCCTGACACTGACCCACAAGTGCATTCACTTCACTGCTCCTGCTTACCTTTCTCAAAGGATCCACCCTGTCTCCACCACCAGGCCAACCAGATCCCCGTACACAAACATGCTCTCTGTGCCACTAGTAAAAAGAGTAAAAGCGGGTGGATCCAGCTTCCCCTACCTCGCGCCCACCCACTGGAATGCCCTACCTCCCACCATCCGTGGCGAGGACTCACTCACCACCTTCCGCAAAACACTGAAAACTACCCTCTTCACATAAGGACCGACACATCAGCACGAATACCTATCATTTATGTTTGCAATATACGACCAAATGCAATATTTGTAACAATAGTATGATTTCTTGTACTATTCATAATGTGTCAACAATCGCTATCATATGTACCATGTAACTAAGTTATTGCAAGTAACAGCGCCTCAATGCCCCTGGGCTGCTTGCGCGCTATATAAATTTAAATAAATAAATAGAGTATAAAAGCTGGAGCCCAAAAGCATAGAGGATAGAGAGGGATTATAATATGCCTTGTGGGAACCGAGCAAAGGAACAGAGACACTGGCAACGATTCCCGGAGACCTGCCAAAGGAGATTTGCAGGACCGGGAACCCTCTACTGTCAATGCGGGCAGCAGGCACTACCAGGTAGCAGAGGAGAAAGAAGAGCCATCCGCACCCGAGCCCGGGTGCAGCTGGATTTTGCGGAAGACACCTGGACGAGGACCGTCTGTGGAGCAGAACAAAGGTGCAGTGGCATGTTTGGAGACGTGTCCTTCGACCGAATTGAAGGTTTTCCTCTGCGGGGCGAGCTGCTGGGAGGAGCCGCAAAAGCCAGTAAGTGTCAGGAGACACTGGGGAGACCGGAGCGCTCCAAAGGAACTTTAAATAAGTAACAGCTCTGGCATTTAAGTAAATGCTACCTATAAAGAATGCCGAACTGAAAGAAAACTGCCAAATGAGTAATCTACGATATGCTGAATGGTGAATGACCACATAGATATGTCAACCAGCACTATCAATTAAGAGCAGTATCGACAGAATCAAAGGAATATGAAGGATTGAAGAGTTGTGGTGAACATTATATGTGCAAAGATATCAAAATGGCATACAAGGGTGAAAAGTGAAAGCCCAAGGCAGAAGAGTCTCAAAGGAGCCCAACAGCTTTGGGGAGACTTATGGTTGTGTGACCTCTGTTGGGTGGACTGTGTGGTCCGACAACTGCACCTAGACCAGGAAATCCTGAACCATGAACAAGCTGTAAAGAACTGTTAAATACATGGTGAAGCAAACCTGAAGGAGGGTCAATCGGACCCAGTATTTTCCTTTTGAACTTGGAGCAGATTAAACCCAAAGTGAGTGTTACGTTACAGTCTTGGGGAACCGAACCCTGAGAGTCAAACAAGCAAAGGACTTTGTCTTGGGGAAGGGAGTCCTGGGACCTTAGTTGTGTGCAAGCTGTGATACATTTGAAGTAGATGTTCTGTTGAATTCTTGGGAAAGTGAACCTTAAGAATCAAAGAACAGAAGAACTCTGTCTTGGGGAAGGGAGTGCCAGTACCTCTATTTTGTCTGAATTCTGTTACTGGAGAATGCTGTCTTGGGGAAGGGAAACCCAGCCTCTCTGTTTTGCGTGAATTGTGCTATATTGGAAATTGGGAAAGAGAAGCCCAGGACTTTTAGTTTAGTGCTGATTGTGCTAAGTTAGAACTTTTGGGAAGGAGAAGTGCCGGACTTTCGTTTTGTGTACATTGTGACACATTTGAACATGGAGAAGGTAATTTCAGAACTTGACCAAACAATATTGAACTGAATCTTTATTGGAACTGTGTTGAACTGGAAACAGGGAGCCCAAGAAGAACCTAAGCTGAAAATAACTTAGTCTTTACTTTTGACCACTTCTATTTTGTTGAGAAAGATTACCACTTCATGTTTTGTTATAGTTGTGAGGACAAGCAGAGGTTTTGACACAGACAGACTTTTATTTTGGACTTACAGACACAGACTTCCCTTAGGTTTCTTTAGGCAGGGAAAATCCCACTATAGTATAGGGCGAGGTGGGCGTTACACCATCCCGATCATTGATAAAGTTTTGTTTAGAATTGCACTTCTGTGCTCTGTTTCATCTCTCTTGATACCATGCCTGTCTCACAAGGATCACTACACATACAGCTTCTGAAGTATAAATCAAAGGGATAGGTCCATTGTATTTCATCTTTTTTTTTTAAAGCACCTAGGTTATTGGTTTTATGCCTTCATCTTACCAGAGCCAGGAATATCATAAATGAGCTATCCAGAAAGGAGGGGTGACACAATTTTTGTGATTCATTCACAATAGTTTTGACAGTGAAATTGTGTAATTTTAGGACTATGTCTCAAGGAGTGAGGTGCAGGTTTTTTGTTGGAGCTCATTAATCCACTCTGTAGATTCTAATCTCAGTGGTTCCAGAGTTCTTAAGAACCTGTTGAAACAAGCCTTCTAAACACAAACATATTGTCTAGTTTAGAGCTTTAAGAAATTCTACCATTAGGTTTTGCCCCCATCTCTTTTTTCTAGGTCTGCACACTTCAGTTGAAGAGCCATGTTCTCATCTCACTTCTCTTTCAGTTCCGGGGACAGTAATGGCACCTTATGTTCAAGAAGGCTGATGGCAGTCTCATTTTGATTGAACCTCTCCCCTAATGATGCAATTATATTCTTGTTTTTGATTCCAGTCTGATTTTGGCTAGGATATGTGTGCCTTTTTGGGGGATTTGTGAGTATATTGCAATCTTTTTTTGGGCTAGCTACTGATTTTTTTGGGGCTTTTATTAGTTGCTTCCCTTTGACTCCCAACCGGTTTTCTGTACTGGTGTATCTGTGGAGTGGGCTGGCTTCGTGCTGCAGTCCTTTGTTTGTTTCTGGCTGTTTTTACTCTACCCATCCAGTTCTTTAGCAATTGGCTGAGGCAGTCAGGTGTCCCATTGAGCACTAACCCCGTCCCAGGTGGCACCCCGACCCACTTCCTGTTCCCATAGTCGCCCGCCTGAGCCCTGATTCGTCAGAGTAACCATTTTGAGAAACACCCCCAGGGCAGCCCCTGTCAGTGCAGCCCCTTCGGCCAAGGGCACCAAGGCTAAGGGCAGCTCCCGAAAGAAGCAGCTCCAGTCAGTGTTTGCCCGTGTTTGCCTGAGAAGCCAGTAGCCAGCTGTCAACCAGAAGCGAATGACAAGGTAAACGTGGTCTGGGTGGGGAGTACAGCAATCACTGTATTCCGAAAAGCCCTGCCACTCTTCTTACCTATAACATAGCATACCAAAATTAGCCAGCTAGCAAACAGTATTCCTATCACTGCTGTGTACCAACCTTTAGGTGGTTTTATTTTACTGTTGTGTCTCATACTTAGGCATTCTCACTCTATCCAGATATCTCAAATCTAGGTGTTTTGCATTTACTGTTGTGCATCCAATTTAGGAGTTCACCATCTGTGCAGGTGAAGTTTAACCAAGCGTGAACTGTAAAGTTTAGCCGTGCATCACACTTAGATAGAATCGTGAGTATTAAACATGCATCACACTCAGAGAATTCTGAAGTTAACCATGTGTCAGACTTGGATAGAATTGTGAAGATTAGCCACGTGTCCTCTTAAGATAGAATTGAGAAGATTATGCACCACACTTAGATAGAATGATGTAGATCAGGCATTTGTCACAATAGATCGGACTGTGTAGATTAGTCACATAGAAGAACTTACCGAGTAGCCAACACACTAACCACCCCACTTCTACTTCCTCAAAAGCACCACCCACACACTATACATGCCCACTTGGGCTAACCAACTATACCCTAATACACACCCAACACAAGCAACACACACTTACAACAAACCCGAACTTTGGACCTTACCTGTATGGACACAACAATCCAGTGCACACAACCCTAAATACCAACAATCTACACATAAAACCCACAGACACACCCCAACACAACAAACAGCCACACACAAAACATCCCAGGCATTGGACCTTACCCATACGGATACAACAAGCCAGTACACGCTAGCTACCATCTGCAAGCCAACACACAAAGACACCAGTTTCTCCTAGTTCTGGACCTATCCGATCATTCTTCCCCCTCTAACCAACCCGTCCTCTTTCTTGCAGAGACACGTGAGAGCCTGGAGACTGTCCTTGGGTGGTATTGGTGTGCGATATAAATCAACATAACATAACCGCACCAGTCACATCCAATGTTAGGGTTGATATTTCATATTTTAAAGTTGCTGTGAGATCGTCATGAAATGATTGCAGGATCTGCACAAACAACTCTTGGTTAAAGAAGTCGATTCCTCCCCGGTACTGTTCCTGAAGTACCTACAGCCATGATGTGTACAGGTGGATTCTTTACAGGGGTAGACCTTTAGAAGAATACACAAAATCATGCATACGGGGGTTCCCAGTAGATTAGGTCTCCATAGGCATTTCCCTCTGGGAAATGCCTAACTACCTGAGTGTATTATGACAATTGTGATCTCATCTAGGATGCTGGTGGTGTGCAATACGCCAGCCGGGTGGCCCAAGGATGCAATGCAGCCAGTGTCCCTGGTTCTTCTGTTCTGCATGTTAAGCTACAAATGCACGGCTGGAGCACATCTTAGTTTCAGGGTTGGACATGCATTCCTTCTCCTTCTTTTCCTTCGGGAAGTCTGCTTCTCAAAACAACCATCTTTTTTGATCTCAGACTCATGAAGAGCAGACAGCTCCAGAACTCCACCGTAGTACCAGGGCACTGTCACATGATCTCCAGGCCAGCATCATATGCTAACCAAAGAGTCATATACAGGAGCTCTCACTGAACATGACTGCACACTCAGACAACATTGACAATGCCCCAGCAGCTGCTTTTCTGGCATCTATATGCCATCTTTTTCCAACTCATTCAGTCTTTTGTTCTCACATTCTATATGTATATGGTGTTACAGGGTCACAGTTCTGTTGATGGGGGAGGCCAAGAAACCCTATTTACCTGGTGTAAACAAACTCTTATGGCAGCACCAGAACCAGACCTACCCAGAGGTGGTATAGGGGCATTGAGAAAGACCCCATTCTCTGGCTCCCAGGTACAGATGGAGCCCTATACGTGCACTGATGCCTCTCTCTCTGACCTGATGCACATAAATCTCTCTCCTGATCAGGTCTTTTACCAGAGTCATGGCGCTCAGAGCAGCCTGATCTACCAACACAAGACCCAGACACTACAGTGACCAGGATGCACCACACTCCTCAAAAACCTGGGAGGGAATGTGGGTCCTGGAAAGTAGCACAATGTGAAGAATAACTGTGACAAGTACCACAGTGTACCTGGCCCAGCTGACAAGATCCAGAGCAGAAGTAACAGATTGGTTATTCCAACAGAAATGGGCTAGACTTCTGCATTCAGGAGCCAAATGAGAAACCCAACACCCAACCCCAAAGTGCCCAGAATCACTACAGGAGAAAAGATGCAGCAGAATCGGAGTCAAAGGGAAAATGTACCGAAGTAGGAGTGAACTGGGACCATGCCAAAAAAACATTTGGTCAGTGTCTTACTTGATCTAGGAGGGGAAAAGAGAACAAACTATGCAGGACACCATACAGCAAACTGGATGGAAATCGAGAATGAAAAGGAGGCGGGCCAAAGGCCCATATGAAGAAATTCCAGCCCACAAGGGGATGGGAGGAGTTTGGATTCCCTTAGAAAGAGATTTGCCCAGGAAGCAGCTGACTTAAGTAACCAAAGGGACCTGAGAGAACATTCTTGACAGGAAGGGGAGGACTAAAACAATCCAACAGAGTCAGTTATTAGCGAAAGGTGTTTGGGTGAGGTAAGAAAGGAGGTGAATTATGACCAAAAGACCAGACAGGAGAGTGCATCAAGTGGAGGGCTTGAAGGCTATGGTTTGGTGATGATGTGAAGGTAAGTTATTGGGAGAGAGACAATGGTACCAATTGTTGTTGCATGGTTGGGGGTGTGGGAGGAGTTGAGGACATTTTAGTAAGGAGATTAGGAGCAAAACAATGAGGGATTGAGACAGAGTGAGAGGGGCAAAGAGAGAGAGAAAGAAGAATAGGAATGTTAAGCAGGAATGGAGAGATGAGGTCTAAGAGGCTGACCGGTAGAGGGAAGCGAAGGTGGAGAGAGAGAGAGAGAGAGAGAGGGTGACAGAGATATGAATGTGGAGAACATCAGAGGTAGGAGTAGTGAGGGGTGGAGGATGATCGGGGAAAGGTCCATACAGGAGAAGGTAGAGAAGCGATAAGACCAGGAGATGAAGGGCAGAACAGCAGAATGAAAGCCAGAAAGAGAAGGGTGGTATATTCAAAGAGGAGAAGAATTGAAAAACTGTCATGAGAAAATGGATGAAAGGGGGCAATCAGACTGTCCCTGATTAGACCACTTAGAATATCCCTGAGGGGGTTAGCTAGATTGTGCTATGGCCTCTGGGCCCCCCTATAAGTAGGACTAGCTTAGATAGTATAGGTACCCTTGCTGTAAATGAGCAATATTTGTCAAGACCTTTTCAGAGTAGGGAAGCCTGCGCTTGGGAGGTGGGAACCTCCTTCAAAGTCGAGGGAAAGTGTACTGAGACCGCCCTGATTGCCTTTTTCTTTTATGTTTTTAAAAAAAATAAAAACTGAAAAGGTGTTTATTGGCCACGAGAAATATTGAAAACCTTGTCATAGAGGACAACCACTAGGTCGTTCCCTGACTGGGGAACAACCTTGGTAAAATTCAACAGATTATAAACTTTATGAAGGACATGAACCATGGGATGAACCTGAATAGATTAAAATTGAACCCCCTGAAGGCAGAGATCATGCTTTGTGGACAGTGATGCAGATCTCACACAAAACTTCTCTTCACATTATTTGGCCCTTGCAGGTTCATGACAGACTCGATACACAGTGGTCTCTAGAAGCAGGTTAGCCACGTGCCTAATTCAGGCTTTTTCTAGCTCACATTTTGTGCAGACTTCTTGAATATTTTTATTTTCTACACCAAGTACCACTAGTCAATGCTCTTTTATTCCACATACACTTAATTTCTACAATGGTATCCATTCAGGCCATCCCAAGTCAACTCTACATAAATTACAATTGGTCACAGAGACCACATTTCGACTTCTGGTTGGGATGCATTTT
This sequence comes from Ambystoma mexicanum, assembly GCF_040938575.1. Taxonomy (NCBI): domain Eukaryota; kingdom Metazoa; phylum Chordata; class Amphibia; order Caudata; family Ambystomatidae; genus Ambystoma; species Ambystoma mexicanum. The sequence goes on from NC_090927.1 coordinate 994,961,986, forward strand.
AAAGCCCTCTGCCCGACTCACAAAATGTTGCAGGATTCTGGCACTTCTGCAAAATTGTTTGATCTTACATCATTCAGTTAGACATGGCAGATAAGCAAATTCAAGAGAGCTGGTAATTCTAAAATACTGAATTTCTAATTGGGGACAAATGACATTCCCAGTAGAGATCCAAACTTTGGAAGGCCCTACTGACGGAGCTCAAACACCTCAGATCACTTAACATTGTGTAGCAGATAAAAAAAACAGTATTTTCCTCTGTAATATGTGTTCTTCTGGTTATACTACACAAAAAATAAACATACCATGCCATACTAATATCCGTCTTAAAGAAAAAAATAAAAACGTATGCCAAATAATTGAACTCCCACAGGGACAGCTTTAAACTTAAACAAATGATCAAGGGGGGCACAAACTAAATGTAATTGTTTTGTGCAGACTTTGGCACCTACAGCCCTCCCTATCCATGGTCCCTCATGTTACCATTTATTATCAATGCACCAACCTACACTGATGCCTCACAAAGGGCAAACTGCCGTCACTACGAGAAGTTGGAAAAGCTGGGAAACACTCAATCAAGAGGAACTTGGAACACTAATGGAGAACACCAAGCCAAACTCACGAGAAGTATACCTTTTTCTCTAGGAGGAAAGAATAGGCAACAGCGTTGGATTGCAAAAGCACTGGACATCATTTAAAGCAATTTACCCTTTCAGCCCAAAAAAAAGACAGCTTACCTCCTAGTTGCAAACCCTGAAGAAAACAAATAGAAAACTAGAATAAGCTTTGAGGAAAGATTAAAAACAGCAAGGCATGGAATATTAGTGACAGATCCAATGCTAAACAGCAGCAGAATTCAAGAGCAAGAAACTACACTACACAAAACGCATCAGAATGGCAACTCACCAGGAAACAAAATGTTCAAAATCATCAAGCAAATAAGAAATTCTACACCAATACCATGCCTGAAATGTGTGATGATATATCCAACTGATTCCAAAATAAGTTGAAAAACATCGAGCAAGCCACAGACTCAGCACATACTCTGCTCAAGGACAATCCAATTGCAACCATATCACTCAACCAATTCCAACCCAACATGGAAACAGACTTAACAAAACAGATGAAAAGCAGCAAACAGGCACCCCTACCGATCCCTTTCCCTAGACACACAAATACAACCTCACCAAATAAACTCCAGTGCTTTACATTTGCAAACTGATTAACTCTTCACTGGAAATAGGAATTTGATCAACATCTTTCAAAATGGACTACTGTGAAGGCATCTAGGAGTAAGACAGACAAGATTCTGAATTAGAAATAAAACCTTATTATCTTAAAAGTCAGGATGGAAAAAGGTTGATCTTGCCCTATACTATGGTGGGATTTCCCTACCGAAATAAAACTAAGGAAAGTCAGAGTTGAAGCGTTCAACTTAGGAATGTGTGTGTGTCCAAAACCTATTCTTTCCCTCACGACTAACCTATACAAGGTGTAGGGATGCCAGCGACCAACAAAACTGTGTTCAACGTAAAGTTTGGAGCTCCGTCCAACTCACAGCTTTGTTTCAGCTCCCTTCCCAAGTATAAAACAGTTCCAACAAAAGTCTCAGTATTGCCTTAAGTTCAGGATAATAGAGTTTTAACCAAGACTCAGGGTTCCCTTCCCCAAGTTCCAAATAATACAGTTTCAAACACAAAAGTATCTTGAGACTTGGTCCTCAAGTCGATAAATGGATTAAGCCTGAAGGTTCCCGTCCCCAAGAACTAGTTTAAATGTTGCAACAATATTTTCAGGTTTCTTAAAGTTCTCCGCCCCACTTGCACCTTCTTTGTATCACTGGTCTTTGTACAAAAATATCTTGACTGATAGTTGCAGTTCATTCAGCTTTCAGAGTATATTTTATTATTGACAATTTCTTCCACTTTGTTGTTTAATATGCCTCTCTTTGGTTCATTGTTAAAGTTCACCTCCAAAGTTCCATTCACCCTGAAGTTCAACATACAGTAGGTTCACTTAAATTGTTAAAGATCCTTCACTTTAAAGTTCGATGTATATTGGGTTTAATTAAATTCAAAATTCTGGTCACTTGAAGGTTCAGCATATATATAGATGTCATTTGAATTCAAGTTTTTCATTTGAATTTAAAGCTCCATTCACTTGTAATCCTCATAGGTAACAGTTCTGCTTATTTATTAAGTCTTCCTTCAGTTTGGAATTCAATAATTAAGATATGTTTGTTAAGGTTTTCATTCAGTTCTGAATTCAACATTCATGAAGATATATTTCTTAAAGTTTATGTTCAAGTTATTCCGTTTCATATCTTTGTAGATTGCCTTTTATAACGTGCCCAACATTCCAAGACTTTGAAACCGTGCTTCTTATTCACGCAACCGCTCCGCTACAAAGTATTCTCAATTGTTCTATAGTAAACAAGGATTCCACTTGGAGACCTTTGAAAACGTGTTTTATCACACAATCGACCACTCCGATACAACGTAATCCTCTGTGTAAGTTCAAACACTCACATAACGGGTTTCCTGTTTCATAGAAACTCACTGGTTGTGTCCATGGGTCTTTCAGCAGCGCAGAGCACTCAGCCTTCTGTTCTACGCCTCAGGACTCCACCTCCTGCCCCTCAAGCACTTCTGGGTCGGCTTCTGTCTGCAGGATAACTAGCACTGCGAACACCAGAAAAAGGCACATCCTCTCTGCATGACTCCCTTTCCAGGGTTTGATCAGTTCCACGGAGCACCGGCTCCCGGGCCGTACTTCCAAGAACCGTCAGTGTGCTTCACAAAAACAGCTCTCTGCTGCTTCTCTTGGCCTTCTGCTGCTGCTTCACCCGCACCACCGACTCTCGTGACACCATTTGATTGGGGTGCCCTTTATACACCTGCAACCCTTTAACAGGCTGCAGGTGCGAATGTACAACAAGCCCTGCCCGACCATCATTAACGGCTCATGCCTGAGCTCTACAACTCTCAGCATGCCTCTTCCGCTTCGCAGTACCAGAGTGGTAAAAGCACCTAGTCTTCATTACTCCCGGTTGACTCTTCTTCCTCCCAGTACTGTCAATGGTCATATATGAAGAAGTCGGGGGAGTGGATTTACAATGGTCCCTGAAGGCTGGTGAAGGGTTGGGTCGGTTGTCAGTTGGCAACAGGGAATACCATGTCTCTCCCAAGGGCACCTCACTCCTAGTCCCCAAGGACCCCTCACCCAGGTGATCCTCCCTCGCTTATCCAACCCCAGATCAGGATGCAAAAGCGAAGGCCTTTCCCTGGCCACCTGCACAGAGGACCCATGGGGAACAGGAGTGAGAATACCCTCAGGTTTATCACACTATGTTAACCACTCGTGACAAACACCACCGGAAATCTGGGCTAAACCACTAACTACCAACTAATCTCTGATATGCTCTGCCCAGCTAAACTGTTAGAATATTCTAGTTCACTCACAAGTAGCATTCAGACAAATTAGATGATCAAAATCTACTCTCATTTGGAACAACCTTATAATCATTGCAGGTATTAATATCACCTTGGTCCTTATACCCATCGATATCTCAGTCCAAATCAAGGATCATTAATCAGCAGGCTAGAAGAAGTAGGTCCACACAAGAGAACTCTGCAGTGGTCCACTCTTTCCTGTTTCTACCCCATTCTCAGTCAGGGTTTGCAAATGCAGCCCGTGGGCCTAAATTAGAATGTTCTGGATCTTTCTCTACCAATCCCTAAAATGTGAAGCAGTATTTAATTACAATGTACTGCATTACAATGCTCCAATAAATAAAAATGAAAAAAAAATATACTCACACAGTGTCTTGATACTTTTCTGCACTATACAAATATATGCCAACACCTATGTCACAATAAACCAAGATACAACAACAGCCATAGCTTCACTGATCAAAGAGACTCTAGAGAAGGCATTAGATAATGGATGGATAAATGAAAAGACACAAAGATTCCTAACTAAGGAATATCTCATCACTTGCGTCTTTTATGGACTACCTAAGATCCTTAAGAACCTCAATAATCCCCCCCCCCAAAGACCCATTGCAGCGGGACCTGATAGCATCTTTGATCCACTAGCCATCTATGTGGACCAGGGTATTACAACCCATTGTACAAAAAACAGATATAAATCTGAGGGATTTGCACACTTTTTGAACACACTTTTTGAACACCTTTGAAGAGATACAGGAGATTCAAACCAATAATATCTTGATAACATTAGATCTACAGAGTCTGTACACCTCTATTCTTCATGAGGATGGCTTAGAATCATTAGAATGGTATTTGTTGAGAGATGACAACTTCAAGGCAGCAAAGGTTTTACATTGGAACTCCCGAAGATTACCCTATACCAGGGGTGCACAACTGATTTTGACAGAGGGCCGAAAATACCTTACATGAGGGCTATAGTGGGCCGAAAAGTAAAAGTCGGCGGGGCGGTAGGCGGGACATGTCAGGAGGCTTTTTCAACCCCCAATTTGTATTAAACACATGGAAAAAGAATATGTTTTTGAGGGGTAACGATTTTTATTGCATTTCAAACTTACATTTTGTACTACACATTTTCCATTGTTATCATTTATTTCAAGGTAGTTATTGTATATCGTCTGTTTAATTAAATTATATATATTTTATTGACCCTTGATTGGACATTCAGTTATTTTGGACTTCTACAGTTTGCTGTTCGGGTTGCCCAAGAGGAGTAGGGCCTTCGTTGAGTCAGGTTTCCTCAAAAAAGCAAAGGATGTACATCTCCTAACTGTGCCTGTTTTAGCTTTATTATTGAGTTCACTCTTGGAGTGCAACACTATGCCCCATGGCTCCCACCCCCAACCAAACACTATGCCCCATGGCCCCCTCAGCACCCCCAACCAAACACTATGCCCCATGGCTCCCTCAACCCCAACCAAACACTATGCCCCATGACTCCCACTCCCAACCAAACACTATTCCCCCTGTAACTCACCCCCCAAGCAAACACTATGCCCCATGGCCCCCTCACCCCAACCAAACACTATGCCCCATGGCTCCCACCTCCAACCAAACACTATGCCGCATGGCCCCCACACCTCAAGCAAACACTATGTCCCATGGCTCCCACCCCCAACCAAACACTATGCCCCATGGCCCCCTCACCCCCAACCAAACACTATGCCCCATGGCCCCCTCAACCCCAAGCAAACACTATGCCCCCTGTCCCTCATCCCCAACCAAACACTATGCCCCATGGCCCCCTCACCCCAACCAAACACTATGCCCCATGGCCCCTCACCCCCAACCAACACTATGCCCCATGGCCCCTCACCCCCAACCAAACACTATGCCCCCTGGCCCTCACCCCAAACCAAACACTATGCCCCATGGCCCCCTCACCCCCAACCAAACACTATGCCCCATGGCTCCCTCACCCCCAACCAAACACTATGCCCCATGGCTCCCACCCCCAACCAAACACTATGCCCCTCTGTCCCTCACCCCCAACCAAACACTATGCCCCATGGCCCCCTCAACCCCAACCAAACACTATGCCCCATGGCCATCTCACGCCCAACCAAACACTATGCCCCAAACACACTCAAGCATGCACCCATACAGACCCGAACCCCCCAAATCAGCACACTCTCAAACATGCACCCATACAGACCCGAACCCCCCAAATCAGCACACAAACTCTGAAGCATGCACCCATACATGCATCTGAACATACACAACACAAACGTACAAAAACAAACATTTATGCACACCCGAACCCCCCACCCCCCAACTCAGCACACACACTCTCAAACATGCACCCATACAGACACGAACCCCCCCACCCCCAAATCAGCACACTCTCAAACATGCACTCATACAGACCCGAACCCCCCACCCCCCAACTCAGCACACACACTCTCAAACATGCACCCATACAGACACGAACCCCCCACCCCCCAAATCCGCACACTCTCAAACATGCACCATACAGACCCGAACCCCCCACCCCCCAACTCAGCACACACACTCTCAAACATGCACCCATACAGACACGAACCCCCCCCACCCCCCAAATCAGCACACTCTCAAACATGCACCATAGAGACCCGAACCCCCCACCCCCCAACACAGCACACACACTCTCTATGCACCCATACAGACACGAACCCCCCACCCCCCAAATCAGCACACACACTCTCAAGCATGCACCCATACAGACCCAAACCCCCAACTCAGCACACAAACTCTGAAGCATGCACCCATACATGCATCTCAACATACACAACACGAACATTCAAAAACAAACATTCATGCACATCTGACAGCCCCCACCCCCCCATCTGAACATACACAACACAAACACTCAAAAACTAACATTCATACACATCCGACACGCCCCCCACCCCCCATCTCAACATACACAACACAAAACACTCAAAAACAAACATTCATACACATCCGACACGCCCCCCCACCCCCCATCTCAACATACACAAACACTCAAAAACAAACATTCATACACATCCGACACACCCCCCACTCCCTCATCTCAAAATACACAACACAAACACTCAAAAACAAACATTCATACACATCCGACACACCCCCCACCCCCCCATCTCAACATACACAACACAAACATACAGCAGAACAGACCCGACACACAAACACAAACACACAGACCACTTACCGGAGACGTGCTGGAAGGCTGGAAGGCAGGTAAACTGGAACGCTGCCAAGGTAACTGGAATCGTACTACGGCTGGCGTGGCAAGCAAGGCTGAAATGCCTTCCGGCATCAAGCCTTACTGGCCACGCCAACCGTAGTGCTGGCCCTCCATTGGTGCAGCACACACGCACTACGTGGCTCGTAGGAGTGTCATGGTGTGTGTGTGCTGAGCCAATGATGGCCAGTGTTTTGTCCGGCCCGGAAGACAACAAAGATTTTCCTAATGGAGGGCGGCCGATGCTGCTTGCGGGCCGCCCTCCATTAAAAAGTCTTTGTGCCTCGCGGGCCGGGCAAAACAGCACGGCGGGCCGCAACTGGCCCGCGGGCCGTATGTTGTGCACCCATGCCCTATACAATAACTTCTTCAGATTCGAGAAACAATTCTATCTATGAGCATCAGATGCATCAATGGGGTCAGCAAGGGCTCTGGCATATGCTCATATTTTCATGTATCATTTGGAAAAAGATGTTGTCCTCAACCATCCTTACTGGTCTTCTAAATTAGTTGTTTGGAAACGATACATTGATGATTTATTCATGATCTGGAGAGGTAATTGTGAAGAATTGAATACGTTCTTGACATACTTAAACTCTATACATGAACAGATGCAGTTCACAATGGAAGTAGGGTACCTAAACTACACTACGTAGATGTGGAATTGGAGCTTAAAAATTGATTACTAACAATGAACATCTTCCACAAACCTACTGACGTGAACAATTCTTTACATTACCGGAGCCAACATCCCAGAAATCTAAAGGAAACCTGCCATACAGCCAATTCCTGAGGCTGACGCGTAGTGTGGCTGATAACTCATTGCAAGTTGAAAATGAGAAAAAGTCAACAAAGTATTTGCAGAGAATAAAATAATCGAAGCTGCCAAAATGAAAGCAAGTTCAATACCACGAGGAGAAGATTTGAAACCTAAGACGAAAGATTCCGTTCCTTTGTGCACTGAAATATTCTAGTCAGTCACCATGTGACAAGACTTATTAAAAAAACTGGAGACTAATACAACTTGACACAGAGCTACAACACCTTTTCCCAAACCACCACTTATAGCATACAAGAGGTGTAGACATTTTAGGGACTTATTTGATCAAGGCTGAAAATAATAAACCTAATCCCCAGACTGCCCTACAGAAAAAGAGATGTGGAACATTTGCTTGTCTCCATTGCAACAACTGTAATAATGTCATTAAGGGAAATTATGTGAAACACCCCCCCACAGGAGCGAAAATCAAGCTACAAGATTTTGCGACTTGTGACACAATGTCAGTGGTATATGGTCTGAGTTGCCCTTGTGGCATTTGGTACGTAGGACCAACTACCAGAAAGGTCAAAGAGAGATGCAATGAGCATAAAAGCAACATTAGAACAAAGAATACACGCTCACCAGTAGCTAGACATTTCACAGAACACTGACACACGGTGGGCCAACTGAGATTTATTGTATTAGAAGTAGTACATAGATCTAATAGAAATAAGGACTTATCCAACTAAACCAAAGAGAACTGTATTAGGACAGCCTAAGTCCCAATGGTATGAATGAGGATTTCTACCTGGGTGCTTTTTTGTAACTTGCATCCCAATATAGAAAACTGAACTAGATGGGTAGGGGATTCCATGCTACAGAGTGGATTAAGTGATGACCATGTTTCTACAGTTTTTCTGTAAACACGCTTGAAACTCAGATCTAGGTCCGATATTAGAGGGAGCAAATAGGAAGGAGTGGACATAACACTAACATCAAGTTGGTGAGATGCATACAATAAAATGGTCTCTGTGAATGTATAAAATATGTGAGGAGCACATAACACTATTCTTCCAATGTGAAACCACGCCTTACCACAGAATGTATTATGATTGTCACAGACTGTAAATTGTTTAGATTATGAGCAGGCTCTGTCATTATGCAACATTCACCTGGAGTGGGCATATATTGCGGGCTGCCGAAATAGTCTACTCACCACCACTCGCTTATGAATTAATGTGATACATTGTAGTCATAGGATAAAGATTGGATAGCCACATTGTCCTGCAATTACCATTCATCTATTCAGGTCACGTTGTCCATTTGAATTGGATCGCCACACTAGGGACTCTTGTTACAGTCACATTAGCGATGCCAGGCATAGACACTTTATTCAGCTGCATCGTAACGGCCTTGTTTGTTTACATATGACATCATCACGTCAATACGTGATGAATATGATGTGTCTTTATTAGCAGCCATGTTTGTTTACGGTTTTGACTAGAAGTATGGACGGTACAAGAGTGCATGGAATAACAGGAACACGCTACTGTGATTAAATATGTGGGCTAACCGCGGATGTATGCTTTGGTATTCAGACAAAGAGGAAGACACTATACAAGGTACTTTATAATTTGTCTTAGGTTGATACCGATTACGGACCAGAAAACGCTCACGAGCCGCCATAAGCTGCTAGATACTAACTGTCAGAAATACATGCTACAGGAGGTGAGTGCTGGTCGGGTCCCCCATTCACTCTGTCATACTAGTATAGGTTTTAACCAGCATTTGCCTTAATAAGGGGTATCTTTATTCCCTTAGGTACACTGAGAAGCGGGTAGCACTGAATGTAGTTTGTGACATTTCACTAAGAAGATTGACACGTCAATACCAGCCACTAGGATACAAATCTCTGGACCCACACCAGGTGAATGATGAACGATGGGCCATGACAGATGGAATCAAACGATCAAAACTTATGAGTGTGCACAAGTGCAACTTTTTAGCATACTAAAGAAGCTGTTCTCTCCATCATTCTTTGCTAGAGTCAGTTGAATGCTGTAGAGGCTGAAGGACACTACAAATTGCAAAATTGAGCCCCTGAGGAAGGGACACTGGTCCCGAAACACATAGCGCATAGAGTCATTGGACTTATTGGATTCCATGCAATTGTTTCTGATGTATATGTAGATTAATTGGCACAAAATATTTTTGGGGGAAATATTGGTTTTCTAATAACAATTTGTTTTACAAAATAATGTGTGTGATTGAATCTTTTTTTTTTCTAGAAAAAAGTTGACGCCCATAAACATTGATTGTGATACATTCAAACAAGGAGTGCAGCAGACACAAGTGTTCCACAGCTTGTGGACACTGGCTTCCTTGAATAGGTTTCACCATGGTCAGGCAATTGAATTCAATGACTCACATTTACGGTCATTTAACAATCTCCAGGTGTATAAAATTGCTGGCCGCCTAGCACAAAGAGAGTGACAGCCTGGAGAGAAGGAAGCAGGCTTGAGAGTCGGAGCAGGCTGGTGAGGAATGGACTGAAGAGCATCCGTGCCGAGCAAGAGTGAGAGTGATGTCAGGCCAAGGATGGCCGTGAGAGGGTCTAGAAAGCCTGCTGCCCTCCCCGTCAGGTGCATGTAGCAGGAGCTGGGTGGCGCCACACTAGAGACTCTTGTTACAGTCACATTAGCCACGCCAGGGATAGACACTTTATTCAGCGGCATCGTCGCAGACTTGTTTGTTTACATATGACATCATCACATCAATACCTGATGACTATGATGTGTCTTTATTGGCCTTGGCCTTCCGGTCACCGCAGAACTCGGAGATACCGATAAGTTGCTGGCGATACAGCACAGAGCTATTTGCCGCAGGACTCCAGGAGAGCGAGTTCTGCTTGCTGTGGCTACGGCAAGACAGGAGAGGAGAGGAGCAAGCCAAAGCCGGGTAGTAGAGCAGAGAAACCAGAGGGAGCTGCTGGTTAAAGCCAGCGAGTGAAAATAGGGAAACACTTGTACCGGGCGCTCCAGGGACTGGAAACATGCTTGTTTGAATGGCGAATGAACTAAGCGCTTTGGAAAGTCAAAACAAGTGCGTTTGAATACCGAACAAGCTAAAAGTTGATAGAAGCATTTTTGAAAGCTGAAACTGGTAATTTTGTAATACTGAAAGAACTGAAAGACATAAGAAAATTTGAATACTGCATAGAACAAGGGCAAGTTATGAGTAATTATGAATGAAGTGGAAGCAAGGTGGGGCAAATAGAGACCACAGAAGGAATTGTGTGAGACACAAGTGGGGGCAAAGCCAAAAGAATACCAAGAAGAGTATGAAATGAGAAACTAAGGGTAACAAAGGATATGGGAAGTGTCCCAAAGAACTGTGTTATTTTTAAACGTTGGAAGATTTGAACTGGTATTGGGTTTGAAAGCTGGATGATTTGAACTGATATTGGTTTTGAAAGCTGGAAGATTTGAACTCTCGGGTTAGGGAACCCTGAGACTTTGTGAACTGTGTTGAACTTGGGGAAAGGGAAGCCGAGTACAAGCAAAGATCTGGAAGAAGCTTGTAACTTAATTTTGACCACTATTCATTTTGTTGCTGACATCCCTACACATTATATACAGTTGTTAGGGCAAGTATAGGTTTTGGACACAGACAGACGTTTGATTCGGACCTCCTGACACAGACTATCCTTAGTTTTCTTTAGGTAAGATAATCCCACCTTAGCATAGGGCAAGTTAGGCCTTACTCCATCCTGACTTTTAAGTTAAATAAAACTTTGGATTACAAATTTGAATATGTTGTCTGCGTTTTACTTCACAATGCCTTCACAGTACACACAACGGTCAATACTTTCCCTCTGCGTTTGGATGGTCAAAAGCATTGCAGAGCCCTGTCTCTCTACAGTATCTCTCTTAGCCACAATAAAAGATATGGATATGAACAGATTCACATAATTCGTCAACCCTGAATCTTTCCATATACCCATGATACATAATCTGGTATCCTGACTTTGTGGTCGCTTATGTGCCTCCTAAATCGTATCCCTCACCACCTTCCAATATCATTGTAGGTTGTGGCAGCCCTATAATGCATGGAAGAAGGACAACAACAAGAAAGGCAAAGGGAGGTATGCATTAGATGTTGCATTCCCCCATGCATTTCTATCTTTTTTTTTAAATCGTCTTTTTATTAATATTTTCATTATTTCAAAAGGAAAAACAAGAAATAATACAGCAATAAAATGAAATCATCCTTCCCTCCACCAAAACCCTCAACAACCTCTTTTCAAAACCTCCTGCTCCCCCCTCCCCCCAGGCAGCTGCCTCTTCAGTATAACTTTATCATGCAATCCAGATAATGTGCTTTTAGTTGAATAAGTCCAAAATCTGTATCCTTTGCAGGCACCAATTCTCACGAAAGTCTTTGTGCAAATAGTCCAGCACAAACTCCCATTCCTTCTTAAATGTATTTTGTTCCCCTTGCAGTACATAGGTGACCCATTCTAGAGAAACATGATGCCAAATGTTCATTAACCACTCTTGTTTTGTAGGGGCAGCAGATTGTTTCCATTTTTGTGCTATAAGTGACAATGCAGCCACCGATAGTATCATATATGCTTTCATTTGTTTCCCTTCAGTCAAAACTTCCAAAACGTCACCCAAACCCAGCATCGCCTCCCCTACACCTCTTCGTATCTGTAGGTCAAAGACCTCATGCATTGCCTTGTTAACCTTTCCCCAGAAAAGTTGGATTTTTTGACACTCCCACCATATATGAACCCATGTTCCTTTTTCTTTACATCCCCGCCAGCATTCATCCGAAACATTTTTGTAAAATGTATGCAATTTCTCTGATGTTGGGTGCCATTGAACCATCACCTTCACCCTCCATTTATCGTATTTGGATTGCCTGCATTAATTTTTGTAGTCCCTTGCACACTGACAACCACTTGGTCTCTGTGATATCAATACCTGTGTCTTTCTTCCATAGCTTCATGAATCCTCATTGCATTTGGTTCAAGTTCTCTCCAATTATCCTATATAATGCCCCCACCATATGTCTATCACCCGCATTTGTGGTAATGTACGTCTCAAAAGATGATACGTCCCTTATTATGAAATGCTTATTGACAATTAGCCAATGTCGCAATTGAGCATACCTTAATCTTTTATTTTCATTTAACAAAAAAGCCAGCTTGCACTGCTGAAATGTTCTGATCTCGTTACCTTCAAACTTATCACCAATCTTCAAACATCCTGCTTCCTCCCATTGCTTAAATGCATTTTGTTCTAGTCCTGGTTTGAAGTGGGGGTTGCGAAAAAGTGGAGTAAAGGGAGAAGGAAACGTTGCGATACCTGCGTCTCGCCACAGTAGCTCATATCTGCACCAGTAACGCTGTCATTTTGCTTTTGTGCATATTAATGGGACTGTCCTGTTTTTAACATCATAATACTTCATTAAGGGGTTTACCGACTACTGCTCTATCCATTCATACCGACATTTTTTTCGGAGTCCCCTTTAAACCATCCTCTAATGATCCGCAATGGGGAAGCTTGATAGTATGTTAGAAAATGCGGTACCCCCATCCGCTCTTTTTGTATTGGAGCCGTTAATACCTTCCATGCAACCCTAAATGTCCTACCATGGCAAATATAATCCCTTAATATATTATTAAGTGTTTTAAGAAATTTTGGGGGGATTATAATTGGTAATGCTTGGAAAAAATACAAAGCATGTAATCCAGGATAGGCGTCCCCAACAACGTGAACCCAGGGGAAGCACAGAACAATAAACACAAGAAAGGGAGGGAGGTTCACGTGAATCAAACCATTGAATCAATCAACCGAATGAAATGCTCATTGAGTAGGCGCTGGATGGGTAGATAGACCAGGTCAAGGCGAATACAATTATTTGAATTATTTGTCAATTTATCTTTAATAAACACGTATTCAATTCTATTACACATAGTACAAAAATCACGATAAAAGCAGTATAAAAACACACAATCAATATTACGCATATCCAATTAAAGTGCATATAGGTTTAGTAGACGTCCTAAAGTGTAAAATGGACACACTGTGCATAAGATGATTAAAAAAATTAATTAATGCCCAATCTATATTCAAAATCACAATTACAATTCCAAAATTACATAACCAGAGTAAGGCAAAGAAGAGAGAAGAAAATAAAAATATAAAGAAGGAAAATAGGTAAAGGTAAATAAACAAAAAATCATATATACATATATATATACATATATATATATATATATATATATATATAACGGGCACCATCCCATACAGGTCAAGACAATCAATGTTTCCTGTATATTCCTGTATGATAAATAGGTTGTCCCCAAACAACAAATCAATTGTATTATACTAAGACATACAGAATTGCACCAGTGTATACCAAAAAAATGCAAAACTTGTCTCCAATCTGACCCTTGAGAGAACCATCATTTTAATATTGTTTAATCTTTCCGTCCATGATATTGTCAAAAAGTTTCGTTCTTTTGAGCCACTGCTTGATTGACACCAGGAGTGGGAGATCATTTGCTCGGTACATCGCCTCCGAGGAGTCTTAATTGTATGCCAGATATCGCATACCCCGTTCTGTTATTATAAACTGTGTCCGTTCTGTTGCCAGAACTGGTAATGAAGGTGGTGTATCTACCAATGTCAGCAATAAATCATCTGCGGAGGCCATGACCTTGTGATCTTCTGCCCCAAATTGTATTCCTTTGATTTTCCCCTCTTCCCTGATTCTAGACAGCAATGTCTCTACATGCAATGCATATAGTATCAGAGATAACGGACACCCCTGCTTGGTCCCTCTGGTAACTCAAATCTCATTAGACAGATGCGCATTGATAGCTAATCGCAGGATTGGAGTTTGATAGGCATCTCTTACCATTTTCAAAAACCCTGAACCAAATCTCATATTTTCCATTATTACTCCTGCTGTTAATTCCACCTTATTTATTTTATCTATCAAATGTCCCACCCGTCTCGTATTGTCGAGTGTTTGCCTGCACATAACAAACCCAGATTGATCAAGGTGAATCAGCATAGGTACTAGCCTACCCAGTCTGGTTGCTAATATCTTAGTAAAGAGCTTAGCATCAATATTAATGAGAGCTACAGGTCGAAAGGATCCACATTGGGTTCTATCCTTCTCTGGCTTGGAGAAAAGCACCACCTTTGCCTCTTCCATTGAGAGTGTAATATTACCCTCTCGCCTAAAAGAATTAAACAATAAAGTTAACACTGGGATTAAGTCTTTGATATATGTCTTATAAAAAATAGCAGAAAACCGGTCTGGTCCCAGTGACTTATGGGAAGGTAGTGACTTCATCGCTTCTCAGACTTCCTCCGATGTTATCTCACCCTCTAACTGTTCCCCGTCAGCTAGATCTAGTTTGGTTAGCCAGCATTGTTTCAAGTATGTAATTTGTAATTTGCGATCTGGGCGATCCAAAATATATAGCGCTGAGTAGTAGTCGGTAAAAGCTTCTATTATCTGACAAGAGGAGAAACTAATTTTACCTTGCCCAGATTCAATAGTGCAAATGATTCTAGCTTCATCCTTCTTTCGAACTTGACGGGCCAAGAAGGAGTCAGCCTTATTGGCTTGGACATAATAGCTCTGTCTTAAGTACAATAGGGCCTTTTCAGCATGCCTTGTCTGTAGTAGATCCAATTGACCCCCAAGATACCTAGGTTTCTTGCATATTCGTGGCTCTTGATTTGCTTCCATTTCCTCTCCCCACCAACACAATGAATCCGACACTCCCAAACTCACCCCCACCCCCGTACCCTCCCTTCTCTCCAGTCGAGCCCAACCTCTTCCCCTTCCTTTCACACGTTAAGCCGTGGAGGTTGAGGCCCAATTCACACGCAGAGATTAATTGTGTAGGTCTACCTGTACCCAACACCCCCCGATTCCAAGCGCCGAGCATTGTACCCCTTTACCTCCCGCCGCCTCCTTATTTTGAACATCTTGCCCCCCTCAACATTTCCGTCCATCCCAACCCTTGCAGATCTCTCAAATTTGTAATTTGTTGCACATGACAATAATTTGCACCATGACCCTCTCCGTGGCCATGGATGCCATTGTCATTCGACAGTTCTCACAGCATTTTATCTCAAGATGATTTAGTCCATTCCCATCTTCTGAATCTCCCTTTTTCTTGAACTGTACGAATGTCCTTTTGATGGTTCCCTTTGTAATCCTCTGCTATCTTCAAACCTTCTTCGCAAAAAGTGACCCGATGTTGTCCTTCCCATGTGAAGAGAAGTCCGAAAGGGAATGTCCATCTGTAGCAAACTTGGTTTTTAATTAAGACTTGTACTACTGGACCCATAAATCTTCCTTTTAACAAGGTTGCTTGTGGCAGGTCTTGATATAATTGGATTTCTGAACATTGACCTTAATGGGAGTTGCTTTTCTTGCTGCCTGTAGGATTTCCTCTTTCTGACCATACCTTGTAATTGCAGCGACCACATCCCGGGGCCTTGCTCCTGGACCTTTACGTTTCAGGCCCACTTGGTGTATTCGATCAATTGGAACATCCTCTCCCTTTTCCAAGTCTAACAGATCAGCAAACCATTGTTGCAACGTTGTTCTCAGTTCCCAGTGCTCAATCATTTCGGGGAGTGATTTAACCCGGATGTTGAATCTCCTCGATCTATTTTCAAGACCTTCCATTTGTATTTCTATATTTTGGGCCGCCGTTGCCAACTGATCCTTTAATAGATCTATTTTACGTGTGTCTTCCGCAATATCTTGGTTCTCTGTCTCATTTGTTTCTATTTTTTCGGCTAAATCGTTGCTATCATTTTTCATCTCTTGCAGCGATTGTGCGAGTCGCAAGGTTGCCAACTTTTCCCCTACAGCCTTTTGTGGTTAAAGTGGAGTCTTAAACAAAGTTGCTTTGGCCTTACAGGGTAACAGTTCAAAATCCGCTCACAGTTTTCACACCACAAACCTACACACTGGTCTTGGATATGGTATGTTAATGCATCCAGTCAGGGTTGGTTTATTGCCCTATGGTGACTGCTTTCCGTGAAATACCTGAGTCGTTATCTATGCCATATTGCCATACAGTCTCTTCTGACAGTGGTAATGGAGACCCTCACCAATCCGCAGGTATACATTTCCACCCACTTTGTGAAAGATCACACCCGTTTATTTTGGCCAATCCAATTACACACAAGGTCCGCCTCCTTAGACTAAGCTTTTCAGTTTCTAACATTACACCATGTGTATGATTGACACTTGCCTTGTCTTGCCGACGCCACCCTCGTAATTCTGAGGCCCTGCGATCTCTTTATTGTTTAAACGAATCTTGAAATATGTCAGGTGGTTGCTTCTCGGGCAATTACTCCTCTGTAACAGTACTGGAATATGGTTGATCCCACAGGAGATCAGTTGCATATGAGGCTTTATAAAAGAGCTCACAGTAATGCACTGGGCTACTTATAGGTGCTTCCCAGCATCCTGTATTATGAGCCCCATAGCTCTTGGAGCTCAACTTAACCTTAATGCAATTACACCTCACAAGGCTGATAATGGGTTCCTTTATCCTTTGCACCACAGGTGGCGCACATATATATGAGTGTGGACCTTTAGTTGTTGATAGCGTGTCAGCCTACCTGCCGACCAATGATGTGATGTGCTCCACGCTGTTATCCGTTATGTCCAAGCCTCAATTCTAAGCCACTGGGAGGCTGCTTTTGGCTGTTCCAGACCCTGTGATACCACCACTGCTCCAATTGCTCTGGTCCCTCACTCCTATTGCTCTATAAACAGGCGCCAAATCTAGGGACCGGAAATCCAGGTTTGCAAAGTCACTGAGCTCGGGCTCTGTACCGGGGGGTTCTCGTAATAAAGCAGGACGTCATCCGCGCCTGAGCCTGTGGCAACACCACTGATACTCATCAGGTCTGAAGTTCCAAAGCGAATGTTGAATCAGGCAGTGCAACTGCGTTCTCCTGCCCGGCATACACTGCAAACTACTCACCAGGCCCTAACAATACTGCACACATGTACGATCCTCTGCTGCTGTTGCGCTTTTAAAAGTCACTCCCGATTTATTCTCCATAGTCGCAGGGACTCTAGAAAGACAATGTGATGCTTGCCACCTATGGCGGGGGGCTCTTTCCTCTTTTGTTCCTAAGGCAGCCATGAGGAGCATGCTCTTTACACCACCCAAATCGCGGTGGCTATCTTGAAATCCTGCATTGCAATCTTAAAGGTCTAAATGGTACACTGTGTTAAGTGGGGCAAGGGTCAGTGTGACTGAAAAGCAGGGAAAGAAGAAACACCCCCCCCTTTCCCCTCTCCGGGCTGACATACAAAGTCTCAATTGGACTGCACCTACTATAACTGATACCAATCCATTCTGTCCTGCCTTCCGGAGAGAACTAACAGGGTGGGCTGTTTCTTCTTTCCCTGTTCTTCAGTCACACTGGCCCTTGGCCCACTTAACACTGTGTACCATTTAGACCTTGAAGATTGCAATGCATGAGGAGTACAACATCTAATACATGCCTCTCTGCGGAAACCCACAAATCAGGTACACAGACAGGCACAGATAAGTTATTTCCAGGAGGGCCAT
Source organism: Ambystoma mexicanum (assembly GCF_040938575.1). Classification (NCBI taxonomy): domain Eukaryota; kingdom Metazoa; phylum Chordata; class Amphibia; order Caudata; family Ambystomatidae; genus Ambystoma; species Ambystoma mexicanum. The sequence continues at coordinate 994,980,099 of NC_090927.1, forward strand.
GTAAACTGTAATGTTGTTTTCAAAGGCTTAATTCCATCTCTGCCTGAGGAAGTGGAGGAATTCCATGAAAGCTCACAAATATGCAAAATAAATGACTTTGTAAACCTAACTAAGGTATCAACTTGCTGTTTTCTTTTAGATCAACAATCTCTCTCTGTATACATTCATTCGGGAAAAACCTCTAGTTGCAGGGATGTTAAGGTGAGAACTTAACGCAACAAACACCCTGAAATTCAGCTAAAGCCACCTTAAAATCTCTTGCGCAGCCTATGACCATAATGATGACATTACAGATGGCATCACTGATGACATTACTGGTGATGTCACTAATGACAACATCTGTGACCTCACTGATGACATCAAAGATGTCATCACATCACTGGAGACATCGCTAATAACATCATATATAAAATCAATGTTTATTTATCTAATGGCATAGACATAAGATCACTCTAGGTATTTGGACATATTTAGACCACCCTTACGTTTCTACACCTGTGATATTAGCATTTTAGACATTTTAAACAGATGCGCATGACAATGTGTATCTGTTTAAAACAGTAAACAGCTACACATGCATCATGTAACTACTTTTGAAGCTTTTTTTTGTAGTACTTTGGTAAAAGATATCTTAATTATAAATATATAATATTTTACAAATATGTGTACTTTCTTTTAATAGCAATACAATCTTAAAAAGTCACTGATTAAAATGTTGCTGATTGTGCCACATTTATGTAAGACATGTAAACTATAATATATGTATATACAATTACAAAATAAAATGAGTAGAAATAAATAGACATGTTGAACTCTAATTATTTACTACATTTTAAAATAAACATATGTAAATACTGAAATGTTTTAATGTAAGAAAAATGTGTACACATTTTCTGAATGAGATGAAAAGTGCTTTAAAACAAGGAACAACTATGTATCAGGATATATTTCAAGATTTCCATACATGGGTATTGAAAAAAAGTGATTATTACTCTAAATGTATATACATATAGAAAAAAAATGTAGTGGCCACCTTAACGACAGCCCTAACTCGAAAGGTGAGGAACTGAAAAGCAGGTGGGAATTGGAAGTAGGCGGGGAGTTATCGGAAGGGGAATGGAACAGGGCACTAACGTTCCCTAAAACAGTCTCCAGAAACCACAGATTTCACTTCATACAACTGAATGTCCTCCAGCGGGCATATCTGACCCCATGCAGGCTATCGACTTTCAACGAACATGCAAGCCCCAATTGCCCATGGTGCAAAGCAGACAAGGCAGATCTCATACACATGTTCTGGGAATGCAACATAGTACAATCCCTATGGGCAAGAATCAAACAGATATATGAGAAAGCGGGCACCTCCAGCTACAGATGGACGCCTGAAGAATGCCTTTTGGGGACGTATACTAGACCGGCTAAACTCAAACACCGGGTGAAGCTAATGGACTTACTGTGCATACTGGCCAAGAGACACATCACCATGTCCTGGAAAAAGCCAATGGGGCCCAGATATAATACCTGGCACACCAAACTGATAAGATGGGTTGAGGCGGAAACAAGAGCATGGGAGGAAAGCGTCCTCAGGTCAACCAACGAAGCAAGCAGCACTCTGGTAGCATGGAAGGAGATGACCAGATCTATAATCTATCCCTCTGACGACAAACCCCCATGAGCAATACTAACTTGAACTATTCAGCACTGCTAGAACACAGAAACCCGTACGGGAGACCCTGAACATTTAATGCAGTCACTGAAACTTAGAAACCCCACCACCCCTAAGCCACTCCAAGCTGAGAATCAAATACCTGAATAATGAAGCTCAGACAAGGAAACAGTTACGTTATTATGTTAACGTTTGAGATTGTTGTTTTTCTTTCTCTTTCTTTGCTCTTTTCTTTTGGCACTCTTGATGTGCTACATGTGATTACACTATGCTAAAAGCCAATAAACAAATTTGAAAATAAATAGAAAAGAAATGTAGTTTTAAAATTCAACATTTGCTTGAAAAAATGTATATGATGTAGATTTCTTTCTATGTGTCTTTTGTAAGTGATTAACATGTTACCATTGAAATAAAACATACTGTACAAAGTAAAAGTAATCTTTAAATAGTATCACATTTTTTAATAGATTGACTTTTGTGTATGTCATAGTTGATGTTATTAGTGATGTCACCAGTGATATCCTCTGCGATGTCATGATTGTGGTCATAGGCTGCGCAACAGGGGTTGCGAAGTTAAAGGTGGCTTTAGCAACATTTCAGAGGTTTTGTTGCGTTAAGTGCTCACCGTAATGTCCCTGTAACTAAAGTGTTTTCCTGAATTTCAAAGGTTTTGTTATACCATAGTTTTTTTCTGCATCACTGCCCATGTTCTTCGGCCATGGCCAGTGTATATTTTAGAATACTACCAGACCAATACCCATTGCCTTCGTCTGTGTCCACTGTATATTTTACAACATTACCAGACCTTTTGTTACACCATCATTTTATCCCGTGCCACTGGCCACGGCCATGCCCACTGTAAATTTAGAACACTACTAGGCCTTCGGTCGTGCCGGTTAAGATGGATTTCTGAACTCTGACCTGGTGGGCAGAGGTTCAGAAGGCCAGCCTAGTTTCTTGGAACAGGGTAACCATCTGGACAAGCCAGACCAATCAAGGTAACATTGGCAGCGGTCAAGACTAGGTCTCAGGAGGGGTGAGGGTGATTGAAAGCCCACAATGAGTTTAGACAGTAAACGATACCACAAATTACTCTCAGTCAGGTGTATATATCAAAAATACATATACATTTATTAAACGCTTTTAAATCAAACACAAAGCAAATCTCAGCAATATTAACGAAACCAACACAACAATATGAAACATATATACAGTCACCAATGACCTAGCAGAATATTTACAGTTTAGCACAAACTGCAAAGAAAGGGGTCACACAGTACGAATATCATTTAGGCAGTCCTTCACAATTCCTAGCTAAGATGCAGTCCAGTCCCTAAAATGAGTGGACCCTTGACCTCAAAACAACCTTCGGTGCTGGTGTACACGATTGTGCGGTTAAGTTCAAAACAGGGTCTCTTCAAGGGGCTGTAATGACTCAGGAAGGTGGTTGAGGCAGTGAAGAATAAGTTCCCACTATTCGAGGAGGGTCTCCCCAAGAGGGCAGAAAAGGATCCAAGAGTTGGGAATAGCTCGGTAGCACAGGCTACCTCGATAAAGAAGATTGGCCCTCAGGGGACACTTGTGCGTAAATGTCTATGGATGCGCCAGGAGCCACTGGTAAGGATTGCAAGTACTTAACGACCCTCAGCGCATTCCGGACCAAACTTCGGCAGTTGAGTCCACTTCAGTCATAGGTTCAAATCCTGCAGTTGCGCAGCTCTGCAGTTCTTAGGGGCTGCGTTCCGGAAATGATTATGTGGCGGGACAGTGGCGATTTCTCTGCTCCTCGTGAAGGGATCAGGCCAGTTCCACTGCAGCGAGTCTGGGGGCACAGGGGGGTACAGCAGCAATGCACCCACGAATTTTGTCACCACCGCTGGGTGACACAGTGACCGCGTATGCACGAGGTTCAGGCATACTCTCCTTATTCCAGACCTAGGAATGCTAGATATTCGAAACTCGGCGGGAGACTGCCATATACCCAGAGTTTACAGTCTCCAAAGACTCAAGTCAAAACTTGAGATGGAAGCGGTTCCAGAGCAATGGTGCCACACAAGCTAGTTAGTTCATTGGGCAGTCCAGGAACACTTCCGAAAAAGGCTCGCTTACAGGTTAAGCTCGAGGTGCCGAGAATAGTTGGGCTCACTATTCCAATAGGTCAAAGCACCCTGGCAGGCCTTCTAGATTCAATCAGAAACAGGGGGCTGATGGGACAACAGCGGGCTCGGGGTGCCAAACCTTCGAGCGGTTCAACAGCGGTTCCATGGATCTGCTTCTTCGGTTAAGAATATTAGGCTCTTTTACTAAGTTCGGTGTGAACTCAGAAGATCGACCTAGAATGGGTGCAAGATGCCTTCTCTTATCCAAAATCTCCTTCACGCCAAAACGAAGAAAAATCAATAGGAGATCTGTTCACATACACCCATCCCAGACGTGGACCAATCACGGATCACAGCGGTCCCAGTCATCCCAGCACACCAGACATGCTGGCACCCAGGATGTGTACTGGAACTAGACAGCACCAGCCCACATCCTGGATGCACACACACAAGGCATGCAGAAGCTTGCGAAAGCTTCGGTTTGCGCGGGGGTCTGCATGACCAAATAAGGAATTTCCTGGGTGTACTCAACCTGGGGAAGGCAAAGGGACTAGATGGCCAAAGGACAGAACAAAGGACCTTGTGGCATGGCCATTTTAGATACTGTTCACTGTCCTGGGCCAAACATGGTAAACAGGGTTTTGACTATAGAAAAGTTTAAAATGCATAAAAAGTCACAGCTGCCACCAGCTCTGTCCAGGGCACACTTGTACATTCACCGAAAATACTTTGAGGGTGTCCAGGGACTTAAAAATGAAAAAGGGATCCCAGCGCACTGTACTGTAAGGTATATTGTGCACTGATAAAATGTTACTAAGAAATAGCAACAAAGTGAAAGACTAAGGGAAACAAAGTCTCCCAGTACTAACAGCCTTAAGGGCATGTCAGTTTCCGCATAAAAAAATGAGCAAAAGCCCAGCAGAGTACAGCAGAAGGCTGGGCTCCACTCCCAATAGTGCCCACTGTATATTTTAAAAACACTTGCAACCCACTGGCCATTCGGCCATGGCCAGTAGCCATGGCCTTTGGCTGTGCCCACTGTATGCAGTCCACAGGCCATGGCCTTCAGCTGTAGCCAATGTGTATTTTAGAACACCACCAGACCTTTTGTTACACCATAGTTATTTTTCCACGGCACTGGCCAGTGGCCAAGGCCATCAGCACGATGCTATGCAGCCTACGGGTCATGACCTTTGTCCTTTGGCCATGGCCATGGCCAGTTGGCACAGTCTTTGGCTGTGCACACTGCATATTTTAAAACACGTGCAGCCGACTGGCCATGGCCTTCGGCGATAACCAGTGGCCACGGCATTCGGCCATGCCCACTATATATCACGCCCATTTGTCCTTGGCCACTCTTTACTTTAAAACACTACTGAGCCACTGCGCATGGCCAGTGATTTTTCACCCCCGACATCACTGTGCATGTCCCAATGACATGTTTGAAATGTGACTTTTTTCCCATAGCGTTGGGTATACCGCAGGTTATACCTCAGGTAATACCTGCGGTTATCGGGATAAACAGCAGAACAAAAATGCTTCCCTGCCCTCCGAAACCCTCACCAAGCCCCCCCCCTCATGTGTGCCTGCCCCCCACTCCCTTGATGGCCTCCTCACCTCCCCTGCCCTCTCTTGTTCCCCCTATAACACATGCCATTTTTGTTACGCAGTTTCAGTTGAAATGTCGGGTAGCTGCGATTATACCACAGGTTATATCACAGGTTATAACCGAGGGCATGTGAAAAGTGTTTCAGCCTTGTGTTGCAAACTTGGTCCCTAGCAACTCCCAAATTTCACTTGGTGTCCTCGTGCCTAACCCCACACCCCCCCCCCCCACCACCACCCACCTCTAGCCTGAGGGCATTTGCATGTTTTTGGACCTGCAAATGGCTTCTTTCTGCATTTTCTTTCCCCAATACCCTGGGGTATAACCACGACTATCACTTGCATCGATAAAAAAAAAGATGGTGACCGTTTCATTTATAAACATCCTGAACACCAAGATACTCAATGTATCCAGGCAGATATAGCTATTTATTTTTGTGATGGGGCACTCCCTTCTCCATAAAATAATTTAAAAATTACTAGACAGAATAAATCCAAACCACATAAGGTTTGCGAGTCAACACTTTGTGCGTAAATTGTTTCAAATCTGTCCAGCGGTTTTGGCTGTGTGGTTGCACAAAAATGTATGGTTTTTGTCTATGGGAAAATTAATGGGACTATGCCGAAAGTAGCTTTTTTTGTTTTCTTAATAACATTTTTATTTCTTACAAAATCTTTCCCAAACGTTCCAGTCTGGGAGGGCCCAGACGTACCTAACTGTCTTCAAATTGTCAGCCAAATCCGGCATACGAGTCAAACGTTACTAGCGATACATTTTTACTATTTCCTATGCAACCCTGACTCACGTTAATGATAGGGCGGCGACAGCCGCCTCATAATATTATATATATATTTACCCGAACGCAGCTTGATATTTCCACCAATTATAAAAAGTGAACTAGAACATCTTTGTAAAGTAAGTACCATAGATCCAGTAAATGTAAGCTGCAGCTCACGAACACAATTGTACTAACATTTTTATGAAGGATTTGCAAGCATGTAGCTAAATACACAAATGTATCTCTCTTCTGTTTTAATTTTCAAAATAGAATTGGACATTCCTGCCCAATTTCGATGTACATTCCTTAATTTTACTATTACCTGATATACCAAATATTCTGAATCGTTCAACTATGCATTTAAACAGATGTCTGCAATTTCTCTCAATGATGTCATATTCAAATACAAATCTGTTATCTTGCAGCGGGCAACACATGCTGTTAAACACCATCAAACATGCAATTTGGGGTGTATGCCCATTTTAGGAGCATAATACATTTAAAATAAATATTTATTACAATGAATTATTTAACATGGCCTCGACAGAATATTCCTACCATATTCGTTTGACTAACTTTTTGGGCAAAGTGAGTCTGAGCCTGCAAGCCGAAGCCAAACTTTGCTGTTATTAACCTCTGTTGGTCAACAAAATGCTCTTACACAGTATCTAGTGAGAACCACCGTGACATAATGACGTCGTACACTTCATCCTGCTTTGCAATTTAAACGGATTAGCAAAAGGAGTGTACATCAAGGTTCGAGTGGGATGCCAAACCTAATTAGCATTTCTATGATCTCACCACAAGTGAGCCGCCTATGACGCGCCCGAGAGATTGGAATACCGGAAGTACAAGTTTTGAAAGCAGCTGGCCGAGATTGGAATACCGGAAGTACAAGTTTTGAAAGCAGGTGTCCGCTTTTTCCTTTTTTTTATGCCTCGTATTCTACAATGTGGTATTCCCCTCCTCGTGTTATTGTTTTGCCAATATGTGTATACCATGTGAAGAGACCTATGTATCTTTGTATCACCATATCTTATAAAATATGTTTCTGTAGCTGTTGAATATTGAATGATTTGTTGATATGCTGTCAGAAGGCAAACTGGCCATTCGCCTCCCACATCTGGCATAAGATCACAGGCGGGCGCTTGGCAGTAACACCGTCCATCATCGCTTGTGCAATTTCCTTAGGGCACATGACGTTTTCTGCAAGATAATTATGCCAACTGACATGAATCAATGATCTGCAACAAATGCACGCCTTACCACGAAAGTCTGGTGCAGCAACTGCAAGAGCAGCATTAAGCTCGTAGCATTGCCACTTTTCTTCCAGCTATGTGTTATGTACGTTAGTCCAATCATGTTTTTATGCATTGCATACTATTTAATGAACACCCACGATTCCACTTATGTGGGATGATAACGAAGTACAATTTGGCACAATTCCACCTCTAGGCAAGGACCAGAACTATTTTCAAAGCAGTTATAAAAAAATGAGGCCTTGCACCACTGCCTCAAAGTGCCATGAACGCATCATCCTTGATTCCTTTTTCAAGTAACCTTTAGCGAGTTTTTACCTGATTTGTTGTCATGTTTTGCACCTGTAGACCCATATAAGACGAAACTATTGAAGTTCAGATAGAGGGGAATGACATATGAGAATGGACTCAGAGGAAGTGTTGTTTGGTTATTTGCCCACCCATTACCTGCACATGGCCATGCTAATCCATGTGGCCATTACCATCCATTCCTGACTCTGTCCGCCCAAAACACCACCTCATGGGAACTCTGAGCTCACTTTAATCAAGCCTTACCATCAGGCTTGGCATTCAAAATGCCTGCCAGTGTTTGTTCAAAGTATTCTTCTGAGAGTGAGTTACTTACTTGGAATTGTAAACACGCCACTTGTGTAATACAAAAGTCTTACCAGCCCTACCTTCAGCCACTCCATTTATAAGCACTTTACGTGTCGTTCACTGAAGTCCTGCTAAAAACAAGCATTGGCAAAGCCACTGAAGTCCTGTTTACAACAAGCATTGGTAAAACCAACATGTTCGGCTTGTGCATACGTTTTAAGCTTTTGCTAGGCACTGCTATGAGATGCCCAGGTACTCGCACCATTTTGTACCTGCTACCAACAATGGGTAGTTAAATACCACTACGGCTGTGCCTGGGCAAGTACCTTTCCCATGCCTACACAAAAGCCCAAACTGCTGGTATTGCCATGCTAGTTTCCTCTTTAATGGAGGGTGTCTCTACCCTTTACAATTAAGATTTGATTCTTTTTTTTTAGGCTTCAATAGCATAGTTCTTGACACCTAATGTGTCTTGAGCGTTATCCACTGCTTGCCAACTTGTTGTAGAGGACAGAGGGATATGTGTCACGTCTTTTCAGCTTGAGCTCCACGGAGGGATTTTCCAGGAGCTGCCTGCGCTCTATAATATTTGGTGACAATTTGGCATTTTCAGTGCAGTTTCCTGGGCTGTGGAAAGAGGGCGTATAGACTGGGACTGTCAAAAATGAAACCTCTCGGGGGGTAAACTAAACTGGGAATATACTACTGGGGGGTTCTGGGAATGTACTGAAATCTTGCCAACTGGGAGCATGCCAGAATTGTTTAACATTGAAACAGGACTATACATTTAATCGTGTAATAGCTAGCTGGGACCATGTAATAGTAATCTAGGATTAGGATGGAATTGTGCATTCTGGGTTACTGTAGAAAAGTATTCACACTCAATTTACCTCTTAACTCACTTGTCTTCTTAATATTTTGCTCTACACTTCATTGCACCTTTTCCTCCTCATTCAAGAATGTTTTAATCATACGTATAATCAAAAACCTACTCTTAATCCTATCCTCAATAGGAACTCCCCCCCCCTATTTCACTCCTTCCTGTTCTTTCTAAACTACTTGGGCACATTTTTTACCCCAAATTTCCTGCGTCTTCCACTAATTTCTTCCCCCTTTTCAGTCTGGCTTCCGACCTTCTCACTAAACGAAAACAGCTCTTCTCCACATTTCTAATGCCGTCCACTCTATCAGTCATGCTAAACTATCCTCAACACTTATCCTCCTTGAGCTAGCCATTGCTTTTCATGCTGTTGATCAATCTGACTACACCTTAAGGCTCTGTACTTGGTTCCCTGATGTTTTCTCTTTATACTATCCTCTTTTCTCTTATCACCTCATACAATCAGTCATGTCACTTTTATGTATCTCGTGGCCCAAATAGGGCTCGGCTAGCCAGGGCTATACATACTTGTCCCCTAAGAGAAAATAGAAATAACGACGCAGACACCGTGTTGCCTTAATAAAATACTTTACTTAGTGTGTGTAGGTGTTTGTATTCACTTAATTGGACGGAGTCCACTCACACCACCATGGGGTTGGATGGCATGTTGAGGAAAAATAACAATATATTAGGCAGGGAAGAAGGCATTCCAGAAGGAGAAAACCATTTAAACAAATGTTAAGGAGAAAAAAGGAGGAGGAAAGAGAGTGAGGGAAGAAGAAGAGAAGAAAAACAGCTCCTTGTGGGGTGCCATTCCATTGAGCGCCCCCCCCCTCGAGGAACTATGTAAATTACTATTACATGGTCCCTCGATAAAATGTTCAGCTGGACCAAATGTGGTGCCATGACCCCACATTTTTACCATGGGCCGGGCTGCGTTCCGAGAGCATCCCGGGCACTGACCGGGCCGTGATGGCTGTCAGCCTGCTTGGGGGGCCAGACAGGCTGGGCCCAATCTGTAAACCCCTCCCCAAAGGGCATGTGTGTGGGCTGCTGGATGAGAAAAGGTGGCACCACTCTGCTCGTGCTTCTTGGTCTGTGCGTTCTTCATGGAGCAATGCGGCCGTGCCCCTGGTCGACCCGCCTTGTGGCTGGCGAGGCAAGTCCTGAAGAGAAGTCCTCCCAGGCTGTGGATGCCAGGTGGACAGGGAGGTGAAGGTGAGGCAAAGTCCACTCTGCCAAAGAAGAGAGAGGCCGGGTAAGTCCTAGGATGCCACATCGGAGCAGCCTGGCTAAAGCAGTCCCAGAGGCAACAGGGATGTTGCTTGAAGAAAATATGGCATCCGGGCCGTCCATGGTTAAAGGGGTTGCCGAAGAAGACCGGTTCTGTGCGGGATTGCAGCATTCATTGTGGGCGGCACCACCGGCCTTGGTGCTGACCTGACGATGAGACCTTGCCATGGGAGCGGCGGTGAGTGCTGCAGGGCCTCACAGGGCAAGGGGCCCGCCGGAGGGCGGTTTGTGTGAGCAGATCCTGAAGGTGGTGCGATCTGGTGGCCCCAACACGTGTTGGATGGGGCCACCCAGAAAACTATTGATGTCAGCAGTGTGCAGACACTCTTTCCACTACCAGGACAGCACAGCAATAAATATTGTAAGGGGTTGCTTACTACAGCAGTCACCCTTGTGTAAAATAATGTATATATGTTCTTTATGTTATTGTGTATATATATATCTGAATGTACATAGATTGTAAGTAAAGGTGGTTATAGTTATTTACTTATAGTGCATGTTAATAGGGAGCCAGGGAGTTAACAAGGAAAAGGTGCATCATGTTGGGTAGTTGGGCATAGGAAAAATAGAGGGATTGTTTGTACCCTGGCATGGGGTAGGCGAGTGAAGCAGCGGCCTGACCAGGGCTGCCCAGGAGTGATACCACCAACTGAGGCCATCTTCTGTCCTCCTTCTCTAGTGTGTGGTGCAAGGTGTAAGTCAGGGGTCTTTTCCATAGTTGCACACTATGAGTCTTCCTGTGACCCCTCCAAACAAGGGTCGGCTGATGGGGCAGATCCCTTTAGATAGAATTCACGCCAACTGAGACTTAGGAGAAGGGGATTGGTGGCAATAAGGTTAATAAGAATGTTTTTTTTTTTTTTTTAATTAAGAGGAGTGCCTGTTGGAATCCTGTTTTGGTGTCTCATAATGGAGTAAGAAGAGGGAAGGAAAGGACTTGGGGCATATCCCATCTCCTATTAACAGCAATTTTATTTACAGGTACAGCACCTATCACTGTTTAGCTGGCCTGGAGAATGGGGTGGTGGTTCCCGTGGGTACTGTACCTGATCTGTAGTGAGGGAGGTGAACACCCTTGTCCCGACCCAGAGCCGGAAATCAAGGGCTTCATATTTACAGGATGACTGCCAGATCATCTTCTCTTTTTCTTCTTTTACTGACATTTCACACCACTGTTTCTGTCTCTCTGCCATCCAACCCTGGATGCACTACATTTCTTCACCTCAGTTCCACAAAATTGGAAGTCCTACTTTTACACGCCACCACTCTACACAACCCCTTTATCTATGCCTTTCCCCTCTTTTCATCCTCCTCCACTTTCCCTCTCCTTTTCAACCCAAAATATTTGTATGTGTTTTGACACTTCGCTTTCATTCCATTTACATATTTTCAACACTGCTCTTATGTGTCGATTTTATTTTTTCAAAATCTGTTGGGATCGCCCTTTTTGTCATTCCAGGCTACCAAAATTATCTCCCTTAATTTCTAAGACCTTGATTACTGCTCTGTGCTCTTGCTTGGTATCACCCGTCTGGCAACTTAAACCCTCCATTCTGTGTGTAACTCGATTTGTGTTTTCTCTGCTCCTTCATGTTCCTCTATTACTTCCTCTCTTCTTTGCATCTCCTTTCTCCAGTGTAATTCTGGTCTGCTCTTTCACTTCCTCCCCATTGTATACAGGTGTATCCATGGTCTTGCCCCACTCAACCTCTTTTCCTTGAGCTCTATATACTCTCCCTCCCATGCGCTTCAGTCACAATTGCAACATCTCTGTAATGTTCCTTAACACCCTGTGCCCCATCTCATATACTTTGTTCTCATCTGAAATCTCATCTTCTCTGCTCTTTGTGAGAAACCTGAGGGTATTCCCCCAAGCAGACTGAGGGGAGTCCCTTATTCAGCTGGTCAGGGGCGGGCTGGCGCTCTCAGCTCCCAACCCTAGGGGTGTACGAGCGATGGAGGATCACCTGGATAGGGGAGCCCAGAGTTATGCTTTGGGAAATATCCAAGGTGAGATGCAGTATTATGCCGAAGAAAGGGACGAAGAAGATAAGCTTCCTGAAGCTTTTATAGGTTGCACCAACTCAACCTCCCTTTCAGCCAAAAGATCTCCCTTATTCCAATCCCACAAACCCTCCATATCTGGATAGATATCATAGGACCCCAAACTCCATTAAACTCAAAATCCACAACTCCCAGAATCCGTATTTTCCTGCTTTCCACTCAAATACTCCCCATCCTTCGTCTCCATGTCTTTCTGGTTATTCTTTTCCGAACACCCAGTCTACTAGGACAAAACACTACCATTCCCACAATCCTCCTTGTTTATTTCAAGATAGTAAGCTCGGTCATTCCAGTCTGTCTCACAAATTCTATCAGTTTCACCCTTTTAAGCTTATCAAACCCTCTGGTACAGACACTATAATTCCCTGACACCTCTTCCCCTTCCTGTCACGCAGAATACTTGGAAACTCTACATCTCCCCTTTTCTGACACAAACACTTTTCTGCATCATAAAAGACAACAGACCAACCACCAAGCTGTATACCTGACATGTCCCAATTCAAGGGTCAGGCAACATCAGGCTATTAACCAGAATCACACACACGTGACAGCCATTTCCCTTCCCACCAGGGATAAAAGGTGGAGCACGAAAGCACACAACAAGCGAGGCAGACCGCACGACGTGAGAGCTAACTCAGCACAGCAGTTCAAGAGGAGGAGAAAGACAGTGCAGAGAGAATGGGTGACAAGGAGAGAAGCGACCTTGCCTTTTCCTACCCAGGCCCTTAAAACCTCTGCAGAAGGAATTATAAGACCGCAAACAATAGCGTGTGGTGCAGCAGATGTCTACGATACGCGAGACCCTTGTCTGCTGATAACCGAGCCAGGGAAGGACGCTGGTCTCGGAGGTACCAACCTTGACTCCAAGGATAAAGAAAAGCAAGAGGTTCATCACAGCCAGTGAGTCGAAGGGAAAATTGCTTAGAAACCGAAATGTATTGAATGATAAGGAGCCAACGGCTAATTTGAACTTTGAAGAATCGTAAAGATACGATTGAGGACGGAGGGGGGGCCAACAACAGAGGAGCACGGCACCATGTGGGTGCTCATGTAGGAAACTCTGGGCGATTACCCGATGGTAGAAACAAACGTATCCAGAAGCCCCTGGGAAGAGCGAAAAAAAGGTCAAAGTGGTCATACAGGAGGTCTAGCAAAATCCCTGTACAATCGACAGTGTTTGGCAAACTGCTAAGAAAGCAAGGCAAGTGAATCCTGCACCAAGAAAAAACAAGGGAAGTGAATCCCGCACTCATTAAAAATAAAAGGGAATTGAGAAGTGGCAAGAGTGAACCCGGTCGAGGGATGCCAATCAAGAGGGGCAAAGTCTAAAGTCCCAAGAAACAGTGTGTTGACAAAAGTGAACCCGGCAGAGGGATGTCCATAGGAATTGTTTGAAAAGACATTAAGACGGCTGAAAGTAAAAAGGTGAACTGTCTTTGTGCAAAGCCATGGTGAACCCAGAAGAGGGAGGCTGAGAATTGAGCCAAATATCGAAAGGGGTCTGCACCCGGAAGAGGGCGACCCAGGAGTGAAGAACCATCCACCTAGAATGTGTGAATAAGCCATAGTGAACCCAGTGGAGGGAGGCTGAGATTCGGGAAGGGTCTGCGCCCGGAAGAGGGGACCCCAGGGGTGACGAATCCTCACCTCAAGTGCAATCCGAAAGGAACTTTTGTTTGTTGTTTTTTTTGTTTCTTTTGGAACTATCCGACCCTCGGAAGCAGGAGACTCAGCTACCAAAGTTTCTGATATCGATAAGAACTGTTTTAGTGGTCTATGCATGGAAGAGGGAGACCCAGGGTGAAACCATCACCCAACGTACATGTGGAACAGAACTTTTTGTTTGTTTGTCGAGTACATCGGACCCACGAAGGCAAGACACTTTCAGTGAAAGAGACTGGACCATCGAAGAACCAGATATCGAACTGTCAGCTCGTGCTGGGAAAAGCTCCAGTGTGTGCTGAGGAGCTCCACCTTGTCCTGTGCTCAAAACCTGGGCAAGGGAGACCCCTGACAATCACATCCCGACATGTTATTTGTGAACTCTTCTTTCTTTTAAAAACCCTATCCCTCACCCTTTCTATATTGAGTTGTAAGGATTTGGCAATAGGCTTTTCTTAGTATAGGCCATTTATTTTGACAAAGACGCCACAGGAGTGCCTTTTTTTCATTTGATGATCAACGCTTGCTCCCATCTTTAGATTAGGCATTTTTCCAACCTGCATAGAGTTTAATAAACACCCTGAACTGTGATCACTTGTGTCTGTCTTTACTGTTGCCACCATAAATTCCTTACATCTTCCAACAACTTACCCATCTCTATCTGAGCTAATTAACATTTATTACTTGGGCTTGAACATGTACCATTTTGTATTGTAATGTATATCGCTTTGGCAAAAGAAATGTATTAATCCAAATGACTGCAAATACAATGCTGGAATCTTAAAATGCAAAATCTACAGACATAACGGGACCTGAGAATACATTGGGGCTTTAACACTTGGACTACAAACTGTGTGTTGGATTGTCAAACTGAATAATGACCTTGTTGGACTACAATGGATATATACTTTGATTAACTACACTGGATATGTACTGGGATTATGTACAATGAGTATACTGAAATTGTGTAAACGTACTTTACGTATACAGGGCCTGGGTTCTGCTAACTATGTTGTAAAACTAGGATTAAACTGGATTTGGACAAACTGAAAATATACTAGTATTTAGCAAATTGGAGTATTCCAGAGCTGTCAAACTGGACTAACACTAGTATTATGCAAACTGGAAATATAATGAGGTTGTATAAAAGGAAGTAAACTTGGATTGTGGAAACTCGTATTGTCAGAGTGGACATGCACCGTAATTTGGTACTCGGATTAAACTGGCTGTTGGAATTATTCTTGTATACTGCAAACAGGGATCATACTGTGTTTGGTCAAAACGGATGCTTACTAGGATTGTGCAAACTGGGGGATTCTGAGAATATGCAAACTGGGAGTAGACCGGGATTGTAAACCAGGGAATATATTGGGTTTGATCAAATTGAAACTAAAAGGTGAGGATCAGCCAAACTGGGACTATACTGAGATTGCGCAAACTTGACTTGTCCAAATGGTAGCATACAGAAAGTAGCTATCTGTGAGTATAGTGGTGCTTTTTGTGCAGACTTGACATATACTGTCAATTTGCTAATTGAAACTTTGGTGTATTTGTGTAGCAGTGTACTGGAATTATGCAAACTGAAATGTAAAACAATGCATTTTCTGGAACTGTTCAAGATGGAAATAGTCAGGGATAGTTCAGCTTGGGGCTATACTGGCTTTGTGTGAAATAAGGTATTCTGGGGTTGTTAACCGGGGAATACACCAGAGTTGTTCAATTAGAATGTTACTAGCATTGGTGATCTACTCGGAGTGTGCAATGTTGTATACATTGTTCGACACAGTGGTAGTGAACTGGGATTGACAAAATAGGGAGTATGCTTTATTGTGCAAGATGGAAATATATTGGGATTGTATATCTGGGATTCGGCAAAATTGTCTGTTCGTATAGTTGGAATGTCCGAGTATGCGTACACTGGAAACAGAAAGGGGCTTTGCAAACCAACTGTATACTCAAATTGCTTACAAGTATAATGGGAGTATACTGGAGTTTTGCAAAGTACAAATATTCTGAGTTTGATACTCTGGGTGCTGTGATGAATCTAGCAATATCGCCACTGACTCTGAGGAGGGAAGCTTCTCTTATGTGGCCAGGGAAGGGCAGAAGCTACCTGATACAGACGCTGGGGTTGGCTGTCTGCGGGAGGATCACATGAGGAAGCCAAACTCCAGAGAGTTAGGAACATCATAGACCAACATACCTGGCAGTCAGAAATCCCCATGATACACATACACCTTTATAACCTACTTGTATGGGCTCTTGTAATGTAGAGGAAGAAACCCCAGGCTTTTCAAGCCAAATGCCTTGCTTGTATCCCCCTATTTAAGTACTGAGACGAGGAAGAGAGATGGATCAATGAAGATGCCTAGAAGCAGTAAGCCAACACTGCATTCTGGTCTTTGGAAGCTTTTGACTAATGCCACCAAGTTTAAAACAGCCACAGCTGATAGCAATGGAAGGAGAATGTGGCAGAGCCTGACATTGTCGGCAACGTATGCCAACACTGACAAGAATGCCAAAAGCGACAAGCTTGTGAAGCGTAGCGTGGAGGCTCAATCGTACAGTGTGAGCAAGAACTGAACTGCAGGAGCTGCCCGGAGCGAGAGAGACCAGAGCTAAGATGGACCAGCTGACAGGACGGAATGCGTAGTCATCCGACTGAACGAGAAGCCAAAGAGGAGATGCGGGGACTGCCAGAGATGCCCGGTAAGTCCAGGGAGATGGAATGAGTTACCGGGAGCCGAGCAGTGAATGCCGCATCACGCAGAGGTTGCGAGAGCAAGCAACTGAAAGCAACATAATTGATATAAATAAGAACATTGGTGAAAGCGGGTCAGGCACCCAATATTCCAAAGGAAGGAGTGATGTGTATATGAACATTGTTAAAAGTGAGACTGAAACCCAAAACTGTAAAATAAGAACTGTGATGGAGGTCAGAGACTCTACCCTTGGAAAGTAAATACGAACTATGTTGAAATGGGGTCAGTGACCCAAATGTGCAAAGGGGTAGAAAGAAAGAGTAATTCAAGAGAGAGAAAGCCCTGGCAGGTTAGTGCACCAGGCAAACACAGTGTGAGACTCATACCCAGGAGGGGGAGACAAGAAGCAAAGGGATATCTTGGCAGGAGAGTATACCAGGAGTAAGAAGTGAAACAATATCCTGGCAGGAGAGTATACCAGGAGTAGGAAGTGAAGCAGTCCCCTGTCAGAGTTGTATACCAGGAGTAACAAGTGAAGCAATATCCTGGCAGGAGAGTAAACCAGGAGTGAGAGGTAAAGTGATACCTTGGCAAGGAAGTAAACCAGGGGTGAGAAGCGAAGTAATATTCAGAAAAGAGAGTAAACCAGGAGTGAGGAGAGAAACAATATTCTGAAAAGGGAACAACCCAGGAGTGTGAAGAGAAGTAGAGTGACATCTTGGCAAGGGAGTAACCCAGGAGTGCAAAAGTTGTGGAAATAAAAGGGGCATACCCTTTGTAAGGATTGAAGAGAGACTGAAATACCCTGGCAGGAGAGTACATAAGGGGTGGAAAGTGAATCAGCTGGAGCAGTGTAAAGAAACCGCAAGCTTGAAGGAAACTCAAAGGGAGGGTAAATGCCCCTGTGAGACTGTTACATCTTGATAAAGGGACACTTTGAACTGCCAGGAGGACTGCCAGGAGGACTCTAGGGGCAGGGAGACCCCTTTCCCGGCAGGACACTTTTATACTCATGTTCTGCACCTTAAAGCCTAATGTTGAGAACTTTTGAAACAAGCTACAGGTATATAGCATTCCAGAGTATCCCGATACACATTATATTGAGTTTAGAGTGTAAGGGTCAGATTAGGATTTTCAGACACAGGACAGAAGACGTTCTTTTGTTTAAAACATCCTGATACAGACAGTCCTTAGTTGTGTTGAGGCAGGGAACCCCCTCTTATATTTAGGGATAGATAGGATTGTCTCCAACCCTTCATATTATTTTCTGAAAATAAAAGTCGATTGCAACCAACAAACATGCCATTGTGTCGGAGTCTTACTCTTGACCCCTTTCATAGAATGTCAAACTGCAAATATAAGTGTTATACAAACTGAAATTATACTGGTATTTGTAACCTCTGTATGAACTGGGATTGTGCAAACTCTGAGCATAGCGGGATTGTGCTAACTGGGAGTTTATTGCCACTTTGAAATAAATGGAAATATGTTTAGGATGAAAAATATGGGGTTATACTAGGATTAGCCACCTCAAACTATATTAGGATTGTGAAAACTAGGATTGTACTGAAATTCTGGAAACGGTTGCTATTCCGGGGTTGTAAAATGATGTTGCAAATGTCTGACTGAGAATGTACTGGGGTTGTGCAATCTGGGATTGCCAACCTCTGAATAAAAGTTTGGACTGTGCAACCTGGGAGTATATCAACATTGTCAGAGTGGGAGTATTCTGGAGTTGCAAAATATGAGGCATTAAAAACTGGGATTAGTAACCTTACAATATTTTATAATTATTCAAACAAGGAGTATACCGGGATTATCAAACTGGGAGTGTATTGAATTGACAAACTGAGTTTGTTCCCTGATGACTGGGAGTATACTGGCATTGCCGAATGGAGAGCACACCAGGATTGTCTCAGGGGAGCATACTGCGATTGTCAAATTGAGAGTAATTATAATTATAATATGCTGGCGTAACTGGTTTTTGCAACATCAGAATATACTGGGATTGTGCAAGCTGTGTGTTTTCTGAGATTTCCAAACTGGGAGTGTACTGGTCTGTGAATGTGGGATATTGGGACTGTGAAAACGGGCATCAGCAGCATAACGATAACATGTTAACATTTTGAGCTGGCACAATGAAAATATTTGCACAAGTCCTGTCCATCCCAACCATCCCGCGAGCCATTAGCATGTGCTGACTCTGGGGCAGTCTCTTTTCTGCGATGCCCACTAAAGGACGTACCTTTACTGCCAGTTAAGGTTCTTTACGGGGTTTGGCGCACTTGTCTCCAGTCATTCCAATGCTGGCAGCAGGAAGCAAACTTGCAAGAAAGCGGCAGTTAAGATAGGGCACTGATGGTCTAGCTGAACATAATAAGTAGTGGTGATATAATACGCAGCATAAAGGGAATGGTGTCAGAATCCCAGCGCCCCGGGGCCATGCTCACGGTCCTCAACCAGGGTGGTGGCGGTTATGAAGTTCTTGGTCCTGGCATCAGCTCAGTTATGGGGGCAACATCCTCTGAACACGGGTCAGGCCTGGAGCAGAGGTGCACGGAAGGGGCCACCATTGGACGCATAGTTTGGTTGCCATTTTACTTTCCCAGTTATAAGATTTGGTCCTGGGAGAACTGCTATTTAATTTTCGGATACTTTCGTTTTTAGTGCCTTCCAGAAAGGACTTTTGTGTTGCCTCTTTTTAAATCCTTGTTCTTTGTTTTTGCAGGTCAGACGTTCTTTGCATGGGTTTCTGATCCTTTTCTTTCCTGATCCATGCTGCCTAATTTTATCATGTTGCTCCCTATGCAACCACGTTTCCAGTGCTACTGGTGTTCTGGTGTATAATTATTTTATTTGCTTACTGGCTGCTAGGCTTCTGGAAAGGGCGTGGGTGTGAATCACTAATCATAGTCCTGCTCTAGTTCATCCATCCCACAGGTTCTGCTGATTGGATTTGTGCGCCACTAGAATGTTCGGCATAGTATCTCCCAGAGGGTGATTCTTAGCTGATTTTATGCATATGGAGCATGGAAAATTGGTACTAACATGCAAAGTAGACATAATGGAAATTAGCAATGATGTGCTTAGTAGCTATATTATAAGCCAGACTGATGTGCCAAATATACATAATAGAAATAGGCAAGTGGTCTGCTAAGTGATAATAAAGTATTTTGAAAATTGGGAAATGTGACAAGTGGTTATGCGGGAAAACGGCAATGATGTGCAGTACAGTGGGAGGGGTTAAAACATGGTGGCTTGAAAAAAGCTTGAAAAAAATAGACCAGAAAAAAAATACTAGTTTACCTTTTTAAGACAGAAATTGTCATTTGGGCGCCATTCTTTCTAATAATATTCAACCTAATAGTTACCGACTCTATTGCCCCAGACACTTGGAAAAAGGCTGAAATCATGGCAATCTTGAAGAAGGGTGGTAGAGAAGATGTACAAAATTACAGACCCATATCTCTCTGTGATGCAGCTTAAAACAATCTATGCGAGAATGCTGTTGGGTTGTCTGCTAGCCCGGATTCAAGAAAAAATGCTATTGATTATCGCCATTCTCCCCTGATCACCCCATTGTTCACATTAACATCTCAGTCCCTCTACGCTCTACTCCTCCTGAGCCCTCCTCAATAACCAAGAGAACATTCAAGCTGGACTCAATTACCCTTTACCTTGCTTCTACGAGGACCTTTCTTAGGTCTCCATCTACCCTATTCAGGCCTCTTTCATTGACCATGTTTTTTCTGACTTTCCATATGTACTTAGGAGTCTCTTTGACCGACACTATGCTGCATGTTGTGGTGAATCAGGTGCCGCAATCCACACAAATGACTTACTCAGTACTGTCTGGTGGTGATAGTGACACTACCCGCTGGAGTGGGACGGCGGCAGCAGCGGAGCAGCTCACAACGCATTGAGGAACAGATGGGCATCCACCCCTTGGTGTGCCTGTGCTGGAACACTGGGAGGCAGGACAGCGGCATGCTGCGCTTTGAGGATTGGAAGTCGATAAGAGAAGACGCAGAGAGACACTGCAGGATCTTGGAGGAAAGGCCCTAGCCTTTTCCTTCGACATAGCCAGGGCAATTCCTGGATGTTTGAAACACCATAGAGCCTATGGGAGGACGCATGTACAAATTTCCATAGAGAAACCTGGGGAAATGTAAGAGGTCCTAAAATTAATAAAATAAAAACCTGAGCTCCAAGGCACAGACAAATAATATGTAAAAGGAGCCCAGGATAAAACAAGAATACAAAAAAGCAAGTAAAGTGAATCTACAATTGAAATAATAGAAGCTCAACTGGGGGCCAGAAACAGCCTAAACACAGGAGGGCCAAAGTGGAAACACCCTTCCATTTAATCCTGTAAACAGGACATTCCACCAATAAGCACCCAACAGTATGAGGAGTCTGGCTATAAAAGCAGAGCCAGCTCATACTGAACTTGTCTCATTCAGGGACAGGTTCCCTCTACTTCTCTCCAGACCCTGCTGCATGAAGAGGCGCTGTATCCCAAAGGAAGAGTTGCTGCCTGGGTGAAAGACCTGGACTACCCCAGAGCACTGTGGGCCTGGAAGCTGCCTGAAGAGCCTGGAGAAAATGATTGACCCAGGGGGAAGAAGGAGGCTAACTGTGCATCCCCACCTAAGCCAAAAAGGGTGGACAAGCTGAGAAGCCTGAGAAGCCTAAGCAGAGGCTAAGGAGACTAGCTGATTCAGGTTTCAGAAGGAGAGTACCCCTAGAGCCCACCTTAGCCAAAAGGGTAGAAGAGCTGACCTGCTTGAGAAGCCTGAGAAGAGGCTGAGGGAACTGGCTAACCAAGGGGGAAGGAGGAGAGTGCTCCTACAGTCAGAAAAGGTGAAAGAAATGGCCTGCCTGAGAACACTGGGAAGAGGCGAAGGCAAAACTTTGCTAATAACCTGGTACAGAGAGACCAGGGCAGAATTAGGACCCCTGAGAGGAAGAGGGCCAAAAACAAAGATCCCCTGAAGAAGTGTGACGATTCAAGAGGTGCAGTCACTTCTCCCCAAGGGCGAGTCCCTTCTCATGAGGCTAGGGAGGTGAGGCTGCTACCCAATAGGCCCCCTATGGGTAGTTTAATGCAGGAGGACCTCACGGGGATGGACTCTCTCCTTAGGGACAAGGACAACCATCTTGGGGTTAGCCCAGGAAATAATAAAACACCTTCACATTCTCTAGCCTATCCTTCCATCCCCAACCATCTTGTTGAAGGTAGAACCATATACTATTGTGATGCAAAAGAAACAAATGGCCTCGAAAACACCAAGACGGGGAAGAACACAGAAAACAAAAAGACTGCTTCCAATACAGGAACGAAGACGAGGTGGCCCGATGTGGTGAAAAGATCAACCTGTCAAAAGTAACAAGGGATGTTTAAAACAGAAACAGCCTGTAGATATCTCTACTGGTTCAGCCAAGTCTTAAACTCCAGTAACAGTACTCCTTCAAAGCCCCCCTAATTACTTACCCCAACTATCGGACTCATCTTTCAGTCTACTAGCAACTAATACATATACATACCCCAATATACATGGCTGCTTTACACTGTAGTTGAGAAACTTGTGGACCTGTGGCCAAAGACTGGTAGTGCTCAAACTTACAGACTTCAGAGAAACTAGTAGATAACAGATTAGACAGGCAAGCGAAGAGCCATAGTTTGGACCTGGTGAGACTGGCAAGCCTATCAAGGAAAATAAAGGATGCTTGCCAGCACAAGAACCCAAGAACAGATAAACAGGCAGCCAAGACCAAACTCTGGAGGTTGGGGGAGCAGCAAGCCCACTCAAGTGCAAAAATAAGACTTGACTCAGGATCATGGGCCAGGTGGCTCATTTATTTTATTTTTTATTTTGGCTCACTGAGAGTGAAACCCAAGAACAACAATGGACATGAGCTGCATGGTGCAGGAGGGTGTGAACCTGATGATTGACTTTTAACCCAAGTCAAGCGGGTTTCCCAATAAACTGAACCTGCAAGGTGTACTTGTGGATGAAATGAGATAAAGACCTTCTCAGCTTGTGAGACTTTGCCCTTTGTGGAGTCTATGATGTTGATGGCCTGAAAAGTAACCCTGGAAAGATGGGGAAGAAATAGAGTTTCAGCAACAAAATAACCCCAGCCCAGGGAGGCTAGCCATTGCCCAGAAACCTTGGTTTTCTTGAGGGTCTCCAGACTCAAGACCCAGAGAACTGTTGAGGACTGTTTTGTCACTTCAGGAGAAACCCATCCTGGCCAGAAACTGTTAAGGAACTTTTTGCAGTCAGGGTAACAACAATGATAAGAGACTGGTACTCAGGTACTCAGACTTACAGCCCTTCTTTGCACCCATTTAGTTCTCCTTGCATCCTCACCCTGTATTATGGAGACAAATCCAACTTTGGTTTAATCTTTTCTTACCGAGTGTTTAACCCAGAATAAATCGAATCTACTGAGAAGTGATTTACGTCTTCTCTTTTGTTGATTCCTCTGGATGTCATTCCCACCTATGAACAGCCTCCCAGTGACCCAGAGCTGCAGCTAATATATCCTGGCTTCTCCCTCTGTATAAAACATGTACCCAAGTGTCTCTGCAAACTATGTAGAATCATACCACACTCAGAACTATTTGTGCTCTGCACTCAAACACTACAGGCCTCTCCCCCTCTACCCGACCAGTCACCCCTTTTGGCAGAACAGTGGGTGATAAACTGCCAAAATGGCACGAGTGTGTTATAAAATATAACTTTACATTAATCCTGCATACATTCATGGCTAATCCAGTCGGATGGTTTAGATTGATACTACTTCACATAGCCAATATTGTCAATCCCCTGTCAAATGCTCATTCTATCTAACCCCCCTGGCTGCTCCTCAGTATTGGTAACCTTACCTAATGGCCATTATCACCGATACTGTCTGGGATCAATATTGCTAGCCCACAGTCTCCTGACATTATTTCTGAGGTCTTGCCTGCTGATCAGTACTGTACATTCTTGGTGACTGGCAGTATCCCCCCCCCTCCTGAGCATACAAGGCCCCAGGATTGCCCAGCTGTCCTCCACCCACCCTTGCCCCCCTTCCCCAGGGAACTGCTGGAGTGGACGTGGGAGACCGCAATGGTGGAAAGTGGTGCTGCAACACCAGATGAAGCCTCAAGGTGGCCAGCGTAAGCACAGAGTGGAGACTGCCAGCATAGGTTGCGTAGGCATCTCAAAGCTGCCTGTTCCGTGGTGACCATCACCCCCTTGGGAGGGAGACCAAAGGTAATCTGGGCTGTGCTGCTGAGCATCCAGGTGTGTAGCAGGGGGATGGAGAGTGGGTCTGATCTACAAAACCCACAGAGTGCTCAGCCAGGAACTGGAGCCTATACCCATTGATCTTTGATAAATCCACTCATCCTGGTTCCACTCTTCCTGTGGGGTGGGCTGGGGATAATGAAGGCGGGGAGGCGCAGACTGACCCAGTGAGGGATCTCGGATCTGTGCCAGATTGCAATCTGTTGGGTGGCTGCTCGGCTCCCTGCCTTTTCAATGCAGGTTTACTTCACATTCAACTAATAATTTGGACCCTGGGGTAATCATAAGCCAAACAACCTATAGGGCTTTCCTTGTTAAGTGAAGAGACGAGATGGACTACCAGTCTGTGCCATCAGGTGGAGCAATAGAAAGTGCATAAAGGCAGAGGCCCCTGGAGGGGCGAAGGAAGTGAGAATGCATTGCTTGGTGAGGAATATATCAGTTTGAGGTGATTTGGCAACATGGGAAGGAACAAGGCAGCAAAAACCTAGCAAGTCAAGGTCGATAAATATACCCAAGAACAGGAGATGATCAGGGTCGCGCACCTCAGAAGCGAAGAACGGACGGCCCAAGAGGAGCTGAGGAGGCAAAGCCTTTGATCTCGTCCATTCTCAAGGCAGTAAATCGTTCTAGGTTGATACTAGGGAAATGTTTTGGCCGGGTAGGCACAGCAGTCTCACTAATCAGAGAAGATCTCTGCAAAGGTGCTTTTAATGTACCCATGGTTTGGAACCGTGTTTGGGGCCTTCAGGACTTTATCGCTTCTTTACACGAATATCTGGAGTGCTTGCTGCGGACCGACACCAGTACTCGAAGGAAGAGATGAAGACATGGAGGGTAGATCACAGCAATGCAATGTGCGCATTGTAGGACAAGGTTGCTCAATGGAACTCTTCCTGGAAAAGTGGATTCCTGAGGTATTTCAACTGCGTAGTCTGACAGAAATGTTTCCTATTGAAAGGGCTCATGGGTACTGGCTCAGCCTCTGCCTCCTGTGGCACCAGCAAGAGCAATTGTGGCAAAACTCTGACTTCAGAAATCCAGATATTATCTACCAAGTGGCAAGATGAATGGGTCAAATTAAATAGGTCAAAGTTTTCATGGACTACATACATGTTGCAGGTCCATTGCTCAAGGAGATCCTACAAAGACGTCAGAGACAATTGAAATATTTGGGAATAAAATACATGCTTCTTTTTCCTGCTAAGTTGAAGATTTAGCATGATGGCAAATCATGTTTTTTTAGGTCCCAAAGGATGCTCAAGATTGAATGGGCAGGGGGGGGAATTACTGGAAGAGCCACAAGAACAAAAAGTCCAACACAAATTCAGCAGAAAAGCTTTTCAAAAGTCAATTACAAAAATAAGTACAGAATACCCACCCATCCTAATGGCGGTGGAAGAGGGACGATAAAAGACAAGAGGGTGAAATCCTAATTGAGAATCATTGGCTGCAAACGGCTATTCATACAATGGAGCAAAATCTGGCAGATCCAGGATGTTTGGCATCATTCAGATGATGCCAGAACTCTCATGGATGATATGGCTTGCGGGACTATTGAGTCAAACATTAAATGAAGCTGGACTTGCATAGAGACTACCTGGTGGGAAATTAAGAGATTTAATAGTCAAACATTCTGACAAAATCGTTCTGCAGAACCTCATTCTGGAAGACAAAAAGGGTGAGAAACCGGGCGCTAAGGTGGGGAGACAGAGGGGCAGTGATTACATTAAAATGTTTGTTGCATTGGTTTGGGGATACTGAAACTCACAGATGAGGCCGAAAGTTCCTGTGTTGTGACTGGGTGCCTCATTCATCAGGTTTCCTTGTACCACCTCTATGTTGGAGTGGTCTCTGGGGTTAAGGGGCTGACACCCAGGTCACAACCAGAGTTGAAACCACATCTTTGTTCATGTTTACATTTTAAACAAATGAGGCAATGAGCGACAGATGCTTCTCGTGTTTTCAAAGGGGTGGCGGAGGGTTTGGGGGTTCAGAGTTGTGTAGTTTACTTCAGACTAGGATGGGGTGGTTTGCACATTGCTATCCATTTGACGATAGCAGTGTTAAGCCCTTATTCAAGGGGGGCGAAGCGGAAAGTGGGCAACGAGATAAAGCCATACCTTAAATCCAGGAATGACAGTGTTTAATCCTGTAACTGGTGTATCATGGAAAAGAAATGGGCTGAAAGATAACATTAAATGTGGGGAGGTCGTGCAATACATGAGGCAGTGCAACCCATACAACATTCTGTTGCAAGAGATGCATTTAGTGGGTAACTGTTTTTGCAATCTGGAGAAATCCCTCTATGATTCAGTTTCCACTCAGGATTCACAAGGAGTTTCAACAGGAGAGCAATTTTATTCAGACAGTCCATGTCATTTATAATGAAATATGTAAGAGCAGACCAAAGGGGTCGGGATTTACTATTATCTGGGGCCATTAGAGGGGAATTACCCACTTTTATTAATGCCTACTTGCCCTTGCACTGCTTAATGAGACACTAGAGGAGATTTGCTGGCTAATATATGAGGTCCCGGTGATTAATCTGGTAACAGCAGGGGCCTTTAACTCTGTGATTTACCTGGGTCTGGACAGATCACAGTGCACAGAGGGCCAGGACCATAAGTTAACAAAACTGTCATCTTTTAAGGACGCCTTGGGGTTGAAGGATGCCTGGTGCCTGTCCCACCTGCATGAAAGGGAATTCTTTATCACTGTCCAGTTAGGAAGCCTTTTTGCTTAATATGTTGAGGGAATACAGACAACAGTTACATTGTTAGCTCACCCAAACCCCTCTTGCCAGTCCTCCCTACAAAGATACCTTTACACAGCTTCTTTTTGGAACCATTTTCTATTTAATTTGTATAAACCTTGCTCTCTGATTGCAGTACCTTCTTAGTCCCAACTGATTCCACCAGATCCCAACTGGGCGAGGAGTGTGGAAACCTCGTGGCTTAAACCTGGGCCAGATGCCAACAGCTAATTCTCAAGCAATTAATTCAAACCCTTTACCTTCCAAAGGCTGTTCCAAACGGTCTTCCTAAAGAAAAACTCCTTTGACTCAGCAAAGCTGGATAAATATTGTCTCCGACTGAGATTTCCCTAAATTGATGTACTGCCACAAAATGTAGTCTGCTCCCAGGACCACTATTTTATGGAGTTTTACCTTCTGCCAACCTGCCAAATTAGTTTACGAGTAAAGTTGATAGCAACAACAATTTACAATATTGGGAGAGTGAATGTATACTCTGAGATGTAACAGAAAATTGACTAAAGCCATTAAGGTTGTTAAAACGTCAAAGAAAGCTCTGAAAACCGGTTTGATAAAGCAAGTGAGAAGTATCAAATAGAACTATTAGAAACTCCCTTTTAGTAGGATTTAATTTAGGATATTAAACTGAAAGGCAGCCCTCAATGATAGCTAAATGCGAATCCCCTAGAGAATGGCATACATGTGTGTTACATTCTAGGTAAATTATATTATCTCTCGAAGAATGGATGCCAATTTCCAGACGTTTGCCCAGAAGGTTCGGTAGCTCTACATAGAGGTTGAACACAGGGGTAAAATATCACATAATAAGGGTAGAGGATCCTACCTGGTGGATTCGATTTGGACATCTAGGCCCAACTAGCAGGCACAGGTTAATGTTATGCTTTTACACTACACCAAATCAGCACTCTAGTGGTATCAAATCACCCAGGCTTGTTTGTGGAATGTTATACTGTGCCCACGCCAGCAGTATCCAGACCTTAGTCTGCCTAAAGCAAAAAAATGAGAGAGGGGAAAGTACGAGAATGGGAAAGCGGGAAATAGATGCTATGAACACAGCGATGGCGTGATGCAGCTGGAGGACCATGGCTCTGCAAAAGAGCAGAGGGGATATGGCCTAAAGTGTTGTGATTAGTGGTTTGTGTTTTCAAGGCAGATTTGGAGAATTGTAAGTTAGTACACAATGCCTGGAAACGTGGTGGTTTGTTTGCCCAGTAATCTCTGTACTTTGTACCCAGGGCCAAACTCCAGAATGTTAATTCTGTCACTGCCAACAAGGATTAAAGAGTGGCCTAGGCAAGGACGGACTGTGTATAAAGGTGAGTGCTGTAGGAAACAGAAGGGAACGGAATGCAATGTTATCTTTAAGTTGATTATATAACATGAACCGCTGCCATTTTTCATGGTCTCCAGGCGCTCTAATGGTCAAACTGGTACAATAAAAGTAAAAAGGCCTGCCAATTTAATGTCAATAAGGTTAAGAGCAAGTTCCATTTCATATCACGGTAGACTAAAGTTTGCGCCTTACTTGGAAGTAGGCTATCTAATGATAGTAATACTTTTTTTTTTTTAAACAATTTTATTACATATTCAAACAAACAAAACCAATACAAACCAAACTTGCAGTGCAGATATCAATGGTACTGTTTCAACATTGTTAATTACACAAATGTAGCCACTGCTCCCCTTATCCCACCCTCCCTTCCGAGCCTATTTATTCCATTCACTTTGTATCTGCACCCCGTGGTGGGGTGCCATTTTCAGTAGATTCTGTCCATTCTTGTATCGTTCCAAACAGTTCAGCTACCAACATTTTCCATGCCATCTGGGTTCCCACCTCCTCCTCTCCCCCTATGTTACTTGCCTTCTGCCATACCATGGTCTCTGCCTCCGCCCACTTCTGAAAATCCATCCACCAAGTCTCCACTCGTGGCCTATGACAAGTCTTCCATCCCATAGCAATCCTCCTTTTCGCGAGCCCATATGCTAAATCTTTCAGTTTACTGACATGCTTAAGTTTCTGCGGTCTGGGGAACTCTGCCAGTAAGCAGGTCCAGACTGAATCTATAACCATAGTGACCTCCTTTTCTGCTAGTTTCCCAGCTACTTCGCTCCAGAAGCGCTCAATCACCAGGCAGGACCAGAAAATATGTTCCATATCAGCCTGTTCTTCATCGCATTTGGGACATGCTTGTCTGCCAGCATTTTCAAACCTCAATATTTTCAGGGGAGTCATATATGCCCTGTGCGTGATATATAATTGTATCTGTTTTAATCTAGAGTTACTTGACACCTTTTTATGGTACCCCAGGGCACGTTCCCACATCCCGTCCTCTATCGGGGCTCCCTCCTCAGTTCTTTCCCAACCTTAGACATCATTTCGTACAATCTAGAAATCTCATGCCCTCCCTCTGCTATATCATATCATGTCTTTGATACCATCCGGCTCTTCTTCCAGTACTGTTTCAGGCCAAGTATCTTTGATCTTCTGTGCTATTCTATGATATGTAATATATTGACCCATGTGTAACCCCGCTTCCTCTCCTAGCTCTTCGAAGTTTAAAATAATCCCCTCCCGCCAGACATCTCCCATAGTCACCAACCCCACCGATTCCCAGTGGTTCCCGATTGTCATTCATAGCTGCTCATCTACCCCAGCCAGCGCGACCAGCGGTATCTGCGGGGAGCATGGAACTGGGTTTTCCATCATCTGGCATGCTCGGCGCCACATCCTCCACCCAAGCACCATCATCTCAGGGCGCACTTTCATTTCTGTCTTGGGCAGCCAAATCATCTCTTTCAAATAAAATGGGGCACAATCTGCTCTAAACAACCTGGAATCAGGCGTCACTTCGTCTGAGAGCCATTTAGCGACATATTGGAGTTGTACCGCTATGCAATAGACCTCATAGTTAGGCAGTTTTATTCCACCTTTTTCATAAAAGTTCTGCAGCTTCCATAGTGCCACCCTATTCCTAGTGCCCTGCCACAAGAAGTCTCTGCACATGCTGTTCAATCTGGTGAAGAACTTTTTAGGTATTAGGTACGGAATGTTCCCGAAATAATGCAGGTGCCTAGGTAAGACAACCATCTTGAGCATTGCTCCTCGCCCCATCATTGCTAGAGGCAACTTCCCCAAAATGTCATACTCTTTTCAATTTTCACTATGGCTGCCTCGGTATTGTGCCTATGTTCTTCTTCTACCGTGTGGTACACATCTATCCCCAGGTACTGAAAAGTACCAACAGCCCACAGCGCTTGCAGCACTGGCAGCCGCCCGATAGGGGTCCCCCTATAGCTACCTAGCAGAAAAATTGTAGACTTCTGAGGATTCACCGCTATGCCAGACAGCCCCGCGTACCTATCCATAACTTCCAGGATGTATTGGAGATTCTCCTCCGGGTACCTCAGGTACAGCAGCAGATCCTCCGCATACAAGGAGATCAAGTGTCGCTCCCCTCCCACCTCGATGCCTATCGTATCATACTGTTGTCTGAGGTATATCGCCAAGGGTTCTAGAGCTAATATGTATAGCATAGGGGACCATGGGCACCCCTGCCTGGTACCTCTACCTAGTTGCCATCTCTCAGAGATCACTGCTCCTGTTTTGACTCTAGCCAACGGTTCACTGTATAGCATCTTTGCCCATTTTATGTATCCAGGCCCCATACCATAACCCTCCCAAGACTGCCAGCAGCCATGGCCACTTGACTGAATCAAAGGCCTTCACAGCGTCTAGGGACACTATCGCCATTTCACCCCCGTTCTTACTCCCCCATTCAACCACCCGATGGAGCCGTCTGTGATTATGTGTTATGTTCCTATTCGGGACATAGCCCGTCTGGTCAGGGTGTATTAATTTACCAATGACTCTTCGCAGTCTACTTGCCAAGACAGCCGTCAATATCTTGCTGTCCTGGTTCAGCATTGACAACGGTCTATAGGAGCCACAGCTATGTCCAGGCTTGTTAGGTTTGGGAAGCGGTATTATAATCACTTCTCTAAGTGATTCTGGCAGCCATCCTGTTTCAAACGCTTCATTTAGCATGTCTAACATCGGGTGGAGCACTTCTGCTTTGTACACTTCATAAAACTCTCTGCAACGTTCTGTCTGCTCACTTCCTAAAACACAGGACTCTGCGTATGATGTTAGAAGGAAAAGGACATTTGTTAAATCAGCCTGGAGTGACCCCCTCACAACTGGCTTTGTTTGGACCAATCTGCTGTAGTAGTTTACTTTAAAAGGGCAGGAAATCCTGCCTTCAGTGGATTGATCTTTGGACTTCAACAGAGGGGAAGACATAAGTTTCCAAGGCAGAGAAGAGCTCTTCCCCCTAACTGTTCCTAGGGAACAGTGAGGGTGACACTGCAATTGGAGCAATGCCTCTCTACTGGCTGTGCACTAGAACCAGGATCCTGCAGGAGGCGGGGGACTTCCTTTAGGTGCCAGACTATTTCCTCTAGTGGAAATGCAGAACCAATGACTCACCCTGTCCCGGAACAGCCTGGATTGGGCCTCCCAGCAACTCTGAAGCCCAGAGGCAGCTGGAGCCCTTTTTTTGTAGTGCCCGAGACATCACAGAGATGGCTTGACCGTGCTCTACTCACTTCGGGCTGGTACAGGATCGATGCTGCTGCTTCTGGCACTTTACGTTCTTCAAACTGCAGTATTGCTCTTTTAGCCATCCAGACGCTGGCTAAACCCACTGCAGCAGACTGATTCGCTACCCAATTTGCTGGCTCAATTCTGTGGAAATAATAGACTTGAAATCCGACTCGACTGGCTGAAATCCTTCAACTCGCAGTCTCGAACCCGGACTTGACTGCGCAGAAGTATAGTTTTGCCAATGACTGAACTCCTCAACTGAGCTGTTGGAAGTCATTGACTCAACGGTATCGAATGCCAACCTGATCCACCCAAAGCCCATGCCTTGAAACAACTTGATGTAAATGTGCCATTGGGAGCGCATGACAACTGTCACGACACCGGCTTCATTACAACACAGTGCCTAGAAGCCCAGTTTGATGCTTTTGAGCCAAAAGACAAGAAATAAATGGTTTTTGAAGAGGACTTGTTCCCCAACCCACCTTAAAAGGACCATAGTGACTTTATAGACCCTCTATTCTGCCTTTTTAAAATACATATACTTGAACACCGACACAGCTGATGAAATCTCTTGCGTAAACACACCTGCTTATCAACCAAGAGTGCCCTTTCTTAGCAATAGTCTGCATTCTTTGTGTTTCTCTTACAGGAGTGGATCTTTAGTGTTTTTAATTAGTTGTGTGCATTCACTGTTTTTATTAAGTCCCTATTTTTATAGAACAGTCATTCTTTTACTTTGGTACCAGTGTACTATTGTTTGTTTTCTACTTGTATCAGCTTAACTTCTCCTGAAGCATATAGTCTGCCATCAGCCCATGTTACCAATAGAAGCAAAAGAGGTATACCTGCCGGGCTGTGCCAGTTTCATCTTTATGATTGGGATCACTGCGGCTTTAGTAGTAGTGTGGGGCTGAGTAGACAGTTTAGCCACTCGTCATTCCTGTACTCCTCTAAAGGAGTAGCCAATTTGTCAAAGCGGGGTAGGAGCTCCACAACAGCAATGGCGCAGCAAGTGTCGTCACTTTAAGGACCCCCCACCGTTAGAGTGGTAGTTGAAAAATGGCATTCCAAATGCACAGAACTCTTACCAATGACTACAGATATGTAGTACCATGGCACCAGAGGAATGTGGTATTTTCCTCACCTGTGCTGAATTTTGAAATGTTTACATTAATTAGAGACAGAAATATGTAATACAATCTGAACGCATTCGCTTCTCATTTTAATATTTCAAACCAGATCAAGACTGGTTTAATTTGGCTTTTCCCCTTCTGTAATTAAGATAGATTGTTTGTATTGAAGTCTACAGAAGTTTGATTCCAGCCACATGGCAATAACGACTCGGGCGGTGGACTGTAGCAGGTGGTAATGGTTGACTGCCCAAGTTGCTAGGCAGCCTGGTATGTCTTGCTTCTTTCTGCATTATTGCCTTTAGTTGCATTACAGCATTCCACAACCTCCAGGACCAGCGGCTGAAGTGTATGAAAAGAAGTCGTGGAACTATGTGCCCTACTGGCCTGCACTGCTCCCCACAAACCCCAATGTCACTCACCCTCCCATGCACAATACAAAGCCCAAAATACATGCTCCTGCTGTTTAGAGGAACGCTCAGTGCAGTGCACTGAAAGTGAACGTTTCAACTTCTTCCTACACTTTTATTTTCAAACGAAACAATTCCGGAACGGTTTCTTTTTAAAATAAAAGTATAAGAACAGTACAACTTAATTAAAAGAAGCAGAGGACCACCGCTCCCGACCGCTCCCACTCAATTCAACCACTGTCCAGGACACTAACACCCAGTAACGTGGCTCTCGTCCGAGTACCTAACCTCAAAAGAAAAAAGTAAGAAGGATGCTCGGTCTCACCATTTGCTACAAAAGTATGCCACTCCCTACAGAGGCATCTCTGCATGGAAGAGAATCACCAGATGTTCTTAGAAGAGCTCAAGACATGTATCTTCAATTAACTAAAGTGAATAAACAGCAAAAAAACGAGACTGTCACAACAGATAATTGATGTCTCCTTTTGGCTCACCTTTTCAGGCTCCAGGCATATAGATGTTCCAAAATGTAATAATCCACACTGGAGATCAATCTGCTGTTCTGCCAGCACAAAGAACCACAATCCTTACGGCCACACAGGTAATGGGTGATTCCGATCTGCACTCATCAACATCACAGTTCTTACCATACATGCTTTCTTCCCTACTCTTCCACTAACAGACTTCCTTCCAGGATGATCTGATCACACAGCAAGATCAATGATAAGCTCCACCAGAGCTTAAGGTACATATAACGCACCACTTTGGTAGACATATGCCATTGGCACGGCTATCCATTCACACACATTAGAATGCAGCTACGACTATGACACATTTGGTCTAGCTGGACACTTACATCTTTGCCTACTTGCACCGGACTTACCTCAACACCTCTGCCATTAGAATACAGCATCAACCAATGACAAATTTCGTCTAGCTGGACAGAAAATAAGTCTCTTGTACTATCGGACTCTAGTGACCTCCCTCAGCTCCTGGGCTCTTGGGTTGCATACTAGAGCCTAGCCAGCCCACCTAATTCCTATTCTTGGCCAAATGCACACCCACACAATCTAAGCCTTTTTGGAGAATGTTCCCATACCTGGACTTCGGCCTCCGATGGCATTACCACCACAAGTGCATTGAGGCCATATTAATGGTAAAAGGCGCTATATGATGTACTATTACTACAATGCACAGCAAGACCAAACTTAATGGCAGAAAGGTGCTATATAAAACCACTTACTTTACCTCATTACCCCAGAATAATTTGCTAAGTGTTTCTTTTGTGAAAAAGGTGTTTGTGTGGTGTGGCAAATCCCCAGATGTCGTCACTTCTCCCCTAGGTGGAGCCCCTTCCCATGAAGCCATGGAGGTGAGGCCGCTACCTCATAGTCTCCCTGGGGGTGGTACTCAACAGGTGGATCTTAGGAGGAGATAAACCCCCTATGGGACTAGTGACGACCTGGGGAGAAAATGGTATTCAACACACACACAAACACACTTCTTTCCCACCTCCTTCTTTGCCTTCCTCTAACCAAATATCCCCTCCCATGTATATTTGTAAGATTAGTGAGAACCCCATTACTGTGACGAGGAAGAGTAGGGTTGACTCCAGTGAAAACCCATTAAAATATACTGAGATGAGGATGGAGGCGCAGAGCCAACATGAATCATCATCAGAATCGGACTGAGCGTTCTAGCGTTCAAATGCCCAGTGGCTTAAGGATGGAGGAAGGACTGACACCATTGTCTAACCCTCCCTGGAGGAACCGTGAGAGCGAAGGAAGCACAACATGAAACACAGAAGCAGACCAGGATGCCAAGAAGGTAGCAGAAAGGTCTGACGCGGGTCGAGAGAAGAGTAACAACCTGGCAAACTGATGGACAAGGGCTCCTGGCGTTCCTAAAGTCAGGGAGGCACAGAGGAGAGGAACCGCATGAAGATAAGGAATAGCGGGCTGTGGAGTGACCACAGTCCCGTAAAAGTCCTTGGCAGCACCGTGACTCCCACAGCTGCCTGCAAACGCCCCAGAGAAACTGGAGCACTCGCGGACCAGAAGCAAGGTACCCTGGAAATCGCCAATACAGGGTCTGGGACCCATACTACAGTAAAGAGGCTAGCTTATATAGTTGGCCTTCTGATGGCACTTGGCAGGAGAGTAAACCAAGTCTACCCAGATGGAAATTGGAGAGGAAATCCGTGTCGGGAACCCGCAAAGGAGGATTACCACTGCACTTCATAGTCACACTACCTGGCAGGGAAGTGAACCTGGAGGGCTGTGAGACAGAGCCGGAGATGGGTCTGGGGAAGGGAGACATTCCTCCAGGAGCTGCATACTGCCATATAAAGTCTTAGAAAGGCCAGGGGAAGGGAGGCATTCCCTCAAAGTTTGTGCACTGTGAAACCAAGCGAGACAAGGGGAAATAAGCCATACACCCTGGTTTTGTGCATCTTAAAGACAAGAGCGATCAGGGGAAGAAAGCCATACCCCCATGGTGTGTTGTGTTTGACCAGGGAGAAGAAAGCCCGGGGAAGGGAGTAATTTCCCTGGCACGGCAAAAGAATTGAAAGTAAGATACCTGGAGAAAGGTGGCATTCTTCAGGAACCCAATACTGAGGAAAACTATGGGTATAAGGAATGATGCTTGAGTTGGAACTTTACCTTTTTAATTGGAACTGAGAACGTACCTGCATCACAAGCTGGAATTTTGTTTGATATCCTGGAATGGAACTTAGACCTTGGCAAGGGAGCCACCTACGATTGGAATTCTAGTTCATTGTTCAGACGAAGGGAGCTATTCTTCTGGACCAGACAACCCAGTATCGCTTTAGTTTACTTAATAGTGTAAG
Organism: Ambystoma mexicanum; assembly: GCF_040938575.1. NCBI lineage: Eukaryota > Metazoa > Chordata > Amphibia > Caudata > Ambystomatidae > Ambystoma > Ambystoma mexicanum. Next base: position 995,015,776 of record NC_090927.1, read on the forward strand.
GGAGAAAAGTAGGCATTTTGACGCACGACAGTGGGCTCTTTTTTCATTTACTTTGACATTCCGAGAGATCCCTTGTTTCTTTATTGGAGGCAGCGAAACTCCTCCAAGGCGGATTGGAACAGGAACAGAGTTCAGACCATGTGTGGACGATCGTCAACTCAATGAGAGAACTATAAAGAATGGATATCCTTTACCCCTCACCCAGGTCCTAATCGATCAAACTCATCATTGTTCAATCTATACCAAACTTGACTTAAAGGGAGCATAACATTTAGTTAGGAACGCACCAGGGGACAAATGGAAAACAGCATTCCTGTCATGATATGGGCAATACAAATATCTGGTAATGCCCTTTCACTATGAAATGCCGCAACAGCATTCCAATACTTCTCGGACAACGTTTTTAGGGACATTCTCGATGTTTATGTGCTCTAGCACCTTGAAGCGTCTCATGTGCTAGATGATATTACCAATAATGATAGGAGGGTTTCCGATCTGGCTGAGGGCATTCTTCAATCCGTCTCTGCCACATTGAAGGATGAGGTGAGACAGCATCTCTCGAGGTTCCTCAAAGGAGCGTTTGAGAGCAAGAGACTTCTAGTTACCCCTTTTCACCAGTTGTAACGCTAGATCGAAGATGGGGAGAAAGAAGTGGTGAAAGATGAAGAACCGAGTGGAGATGATCCCTGTCACAGGGAGAGAGACAGACAGCGGTATTCCCCCACGAGAACGAACGGATGCTGTTAGGCAGTATCTGAGGACCCAACCCCCCCAAAGGAAAGGGAATGCCAGTGACGTGGTAATCGTAGTTTGACATCGTGTAAAACCAGATCACTCTGTCAGAGGTTGTCCAAAGAAACCTCTGTCTAGTTCGGGAAACAATGTAGCTTGTCAAAAGGATGGGATGAGATTACAAGCTGTAATCCCTCTCACCAAAACATGGCATGACCCATCTCACCTTGTAGCTTTCAACACTTCGTCATTCAAGTAACAGTAATGTCAAAATCCAATAGTTGGATTGGGTTAGGACGAAATTACCTAACCCGAAATGACGACCTCACCAAAATACCTAAAACACACACCACAAAAAGTTCTAACTACCAAAAGTTCGAACTTTACGTGGTATGTGTTTAGGTATATTGGTGGGGTCGGTCTGACATTTTTTTTTTTTTTTTAAAGGCTGCCGTGGGCTGCGGGGTGTCCCCCGCAACACCCCGCTCACTAGACTGTACAGTATAGTGAGCGGGGGACACCCCATAGCTCTCCCAACAGAAAAAAAAGGCTGGGGGGCTGCCGGGAGTCCCCCGCAACACCCCGCTCACTACACTGTACAGTATAGTGAGAGGGGGTTGCGGAGGACACTTCTGCAGCACACCCAACAGAAAAAGAAACGGGCTGCAGGGGTGTCCCACGCAACACCCCGCTCACTATACTATACAGTATAGTGAGCGGGGGTTGCCGGGGAAACCCCTACAGCTGCCCAAAAAAAAAAGAAAAGGACCCTGCAGTGCCGGTTCCCGATCACGGAAGTGAAAGGGAACCGGCGCCGCAGGGACACAGCGCTAAGGAAATGTAAGTAGGGTGGTGGGGGTATGTTGGGGGTGTGGGTGAGGGTGTACGTTTGTATGGTTTTGTAACAGATGTTCACATGGGAAATGTACAAACATTTTGTAGTGCATACATTTCCCATGCGAACATTTCCATTGCGGGTTATTCCGCTGCAGAAAAATCACGTAGATCCAGTTGGATTGACATCCTAACTCTTATTGATAATGAAGCTATGGGTAACTTTATGGATCTGACTTTTGCCAAGTAACAACACGTTCCTTTACAAAACAAGTAAATGATTGAACCCATTATTTCTGTGGATGGATCCAATATGATATCTGGTCCTATTACCATGCAAAACAATCCTTTAACTATGGTCGGTTCTGAGCGACACCAGGAAGACATCTCGTTTGATGTCATAGCTGCCCCACATTATCAGATCATACTGGGAATTCACTGGTTAACCCACCATAACCCATGAATAGATTGGAAACAGGAAACTTACTTTTCTAGCAGATCAGTGTCCCTGCGGATCAGTTGTCAGAGGCAGAAGAAGAGAACCAAGCATCCAAGAGCTCACAGTATTCTTTGAACCATGTAGCCATCATTACCATACCAGATTACCAGCAGTTTATGAAGACTTTCCAGATGCGTTTGATCCTGTAGAAGCCATTGAAATGCTGCAGCACAGCCCCTATGACTGCCAAATCAAGCTATTACCAGGTAGAACCTATAAACTCACTGAAAAGGAAAACGGTATTCTCAAACAAAATCTTGGAGACAACCTGCAAAAAGGCTTTATTAAACCTTCCACTTCTACTGCAGGAGCCCCACTCTTTTCATCCCCCAAAAAAGGAAGGAACAGAGCTCAGACCATGTGTGGACGATCGCCAACTCAAAGAGAGAACTATAAAGAATAGATATCCTTTACCCCTCATCCATGTCCTAATCGATCAAGTTCATAATTGTTCAATCTATACTAAACTTGACTTAAAGGGAGCATAACATTTAGTTAGGATCGCACCAGGGGACGAATAAAAAACAGCATTCCGGTCATGATATGGGCACTACAAATATCTGTAATTCCCTTTGAGTATGCAATGCCCCGACAGCATTCCAATTTTTCTATAACAACATTTTTAGAGATATACTGGACGTTTATGTGCTCCCGTATCTTGAAGCATCTCATGTGCTGGATGGAATTACCAATAATGATATTGGATCCAAATAAACGTACAGACTCAAAGAATATGGCAAAATACGACTTTATTATAAGCATAAAATAAAGTAGGGCAATCTGGCGAACAACAGGCAGTAATTCACCCCCCCTCCCCCCAAATGTGATTATACAAAGGTTTTATACCTCAATGTGCATCCTTTATGATGTCATCCTTCGTGGAAAACTAAAACCTATTGAAGCAAGGGATTAGTTAGGGGGACATAAGTACCTATAGTATACATAAGTGTTAATAACTTCATTGGCTGCCCCTTATCCGGGGGGGAGGGGAACGCCTCAAACTACCTCTAAATACTTATAATACTGATTATAGCAGACAAAATGGCAGCGGGTTGGTCTCTGCAACACTGTATAACATGTTGCTACATAGACCCTCCTTGGACTTTTCGACTCGTTAGCAGCACGAAAGCAAAATGAAACTTGGGTGCCGCAAATAGTCATACTATTCTCCACTTTCCCAATTAGTCCATTGTCTCTCATTGGTCAGGCCCCAAGCCAAGGCTTCCCCTTTGTAGTTGACCTTTCTGTTCTGGGACATTTAAGGGAGTATAGGCACAGTATTAGCTTTGTTTTGGTTAATGAATAGCCCTTGTTTTCAACTTCTGAATCGCGTGTAAGGAGACCACAAATGTGTCCATTTACTCTTATTTGATTCAATTGTACTGGGTGTCATTACACTTCTTGGCCCCTGGAGACTTGCTCACTCCATCCTACATACGTTTTCTACATCTTTGATTTTTTAATACTTGGCTGTGGCAGATGTTTTCTCCTTTGCTTAATCTAATATGTCTTACATCCTTTTGACTCCCCTTGTACCTTGCAATTATTCCTTGAAATAGCATCTTTGATCCCAAGCCAATTGGCTCTTTATTCCTTGCACAAAGCAATTCATGAGGCGGTGCAACCCAGACGTCATTCTGTTGCAAGAGATGCATATGGTGGGGAAGGGCCCTCTTTGACTTGAGTTTCCACTCGGGATTCACAAGGAGTTCCCACAGGGTGGCAATTTCATACAGACAGTCCATGTCATTTATAATGAAAGATGTAAGAGCAGACCGAAGGAGATGGTATTTACTACTATCGGGGCGATTAGAGGGGAATTACTCACTTTTATTAATGCCTACTTGCCCCTTAAACTGCTTAATGAGATGCTAGAGGAGATTTGCTGGCTAATATATGAGGTCCCGGTGATTAATCTGGTAACAGCAGGGGCCTTTAACTCTGATTTACCTGGGTCTGGACAGATTACAGTGCACAGAGGGCCAGGACCATAATTTAACAAAACTGTCATCTTTTAAGGACGCCGTGGGGTTGAAGGATGCCTGGTGCCTGTCTCACCTGCATGAAAGGGAATTCTTTATCACTGTCCAGTCAGGAAGCCTTTTTGCTTAATATGTTGAGGGAATACAGACGGCAGTTACATTGTTAGCTCACCCTAAACCCCTCTTGCCAGTCGGCTCTACAAAGATACATTTACACAGCTTCTTCTTGGACCCATTTTCTATTTAATTTGTATAAACATTGCTCTCTGATTGGAATACGTTCTGAGTCCCAACTGATTCCACCAGATCCCAACTGGACGAGGAGTGTGGAAACCTTGCACCTTAAACCTGGGCCAGATGCCAACAGCTAATTCTCAAGCAATGAATTCAAACCCTCTACCTCCCAAAGGCTGTTCCTAACGGTCTTCCTAAAGAAAAACTCCTTTGACTCAGCAAAGTTGGATAAATATTGTCTCTGACTGAGAGTTCCCTAAATTGATGAACTGCCACAACATGTAGTCTGCTCCCAGGACCAATATTTTATGGAGTTTTACCTTCTGCCAACCTGCCATATTAGTTTATGAGTAAAGTTAGTGGCAACAACATTTTACAATATTGGGAGAGTGAATGTATACTCTGAGATGTAGCAGAAAATTGACTGAAGCCATTAAGTTTGTTAAAGCATCAAAGAAACGTCTGAAAACCGGTTTGATAAAGCAAGTGAGAAGCATCAAATAGAACTATTAGGAACTCCTTTTTGGTAGGATTTAATTTAGAATATTAAACTGAAAGGCAGCCCTCAATAATAGCTAAATATGAATCCCCGTAGAAGAGGCATACGTGTGTTACATTCTAGGTAAGTTATATTATCTCTTGAACAATGGATGCCAATTTCCAGACGTTTGCCCAGAAGGTTTGGTAGCTCTACATAGAGGTTGAGCAACACAGGGGTAAAATATCACATGCTATGGTTAGAAGAACCTACCTGGTGGATTTGATGTGGACATTTAGGCCCAACTAGCAGGCACTATTCCCAGATTGGGCGGTATACTTGGTGCATAAGAATTACATAAAGGGTTCATGTTATGTTTTTACACTACACCAAATCAGCACTCTATTGGTATCAAAGCACCCAGACTTGTTTGTGGAATGTTATATTGTGCCCACGCCAGCGGTATCCAGACCTTACTCTGCCTAAAGCAAGAAAATGAGAGAGGGAAAAGTAAGAGAATGGGAAATCGGGAAGTAGATGCTATGAACACAGCGATGGCGTGATGCAGCTGGAGGACCATGGCTCTGCAAAAGAGCGGAGCTGATATGTCCTAAAGTGTTGTGATTAATGGTTTGTTTTTTCAAGGCAGATTTGGAGAATTGTAAGTTAGTACACAATGTAATGTTGGGTGCATGAGGGGCGGCTCGAGAGCAGGCTCGGGCAATCATAGAAACTTGGTGGTTTGTTTGCCCAGGAATCTCTGTACTTTGTACCCAGGGCCAAACTCCAGAATGTTAATTCTGTCACTGCCAACGTGGATTAAAGAGTGGCCTAGGCAAGGACAGACTGTGTATAAAGGTGAGTGCTGTAGGAAACAGAAGGGAACGGAATGCAATGTTATCTTTAAGTTGATTTATATACCATAGACTGCTGCCATTTTTCATGGTCTCCAGGCGCTCTAATGGTCAAACTGGTACAATAAAAGTAAAAAGGCCTGCCAATTTAATGTTGATAAGGTTATTAAGAGCAAGTTCCATTTAATGTCACGGTAGACTAAAGTTTGCGCCTTACTTGGAAGTAGGCTATCTAATGATAGTAATACTTCGCTTTCTATAGTGAGAAAATCTAGCCTGAGCTCCTTCTGCAAGATGTGTTCTTTAGATTATGTGAAAGACCCAGGTAGAGATATGAACAAACAGGGTAGGTAGGGAGCTATTGGCCAGATGTCTGTCCGATTATGTATGCAGTGGCAGACTAGCATTCTTCTCTCATGTTATGTTACTATGCTTTAACTGCAACAATGAGGCTATGGCACGCGTTGTACAGCACTTTATGCCATGGTATGACCATCTTTTTGAAAAACGTTATTTTATTATTCCTTCAAAAGCACTCGTATTATTACAACTGAACCAAACAATTACACAATGTCCACAGTTCATAAAAAATGTTCCCATACTCTGATGCCCACCCCCACCCCATTTTCGATATTGATATGCCCCATCTCCCCTTTTTGCCCCTCCCAGCACTGATAATCCTCCCTCATCCTGCCCGTATAATGCTTCCGCCTCATACCACTGTTGCAACTCCCCAACTTACTCTCCTTTTGGTTCATTCCCCAGATCATCGTTGTCCGCCTCTATCCCTTCTGTTGCCAAGTACGACCGTAATGGAGCCCAGATATCCAATGGCCTGCTTCTGGTCGTCAACAAGGCAGCATATTGTGTCTCTTGAGTCTTGCACTCCACCATACATCACAGCCAATGCTCATATCACGGTAAGATCATATGACAGAAGTGTGGTGCATTGGGAGACACTTTCAAGACACAAGCCAACATATCTGATCACTAGTGCACCCGAAGATCAGCAGTGAAGGGGCTGCTAAGCCAGCCAGCCAAAGTGGATAAAACGTGTGTGAAACAGAACTGAATATCCCCCAGAAAAAGGCTCCCAGACATGGGAAATGGTGCTCTGGGCAGCTTGTACACCAGGACATTTATTCAGTAACATTCAGGAGGGGTTGTTCGTAAAACCCTGAACAATTTGCAAAATTGTCCTTTTGTTTCCTCTCAATGGTATGTTAACAGCAAAGATTGTATTCTGCACCAAGTCATCGCCACAGTAATCTCAGAGCAACCTAGGCGTATGCTTGTGTGCAAACGGTCTAAGGACATGAACGTTGTCTTGGCACAACAATGGTCTGACTTAAGCCTGCCACAGTGCCATTGTGTCATTGTGAGTGTGAGCATGTTGAATCCATGCCCAAGACAACAGAGGGCAAAGCTATTCAACGTACTTCACCAATGGTGAAGGTTGAAGACAAGTAAGCTGGGATGACACATGGGCACTTTAATGAGGGGGAGTCTTCAACCAGGATCTCTTGTTATCAAAGCCCTGGACCAGGCTTCCTGGAGGTTGTAGGGGCCTACCAGGACCTTTAGTGATGGTTAAATCAGTGTGTGAGGCAGGAATCCTCTTAGACTGAGTCTGGTTGCTTATTTGAGTTAATCAGTACATTCCAGGATTTGTATATCCTTTTGGACGTAGGCTACAGTTTCCATGTCCTGTTAATAGAAGGCAACGTGCACATCATAGGTCAAAACATGGGTGTAGAATCTTGTTAGCATATTACATTTCCAGATTTACTTTCCGTTCCTGTGTTTTTCATTTATTTGGATGTTTTTGGGGTGCTACCTGCCACTTTATGGCTGCCTCAAGGTATGTAAACATTAGAAATGAATGCAAAAAAACATAATGGAACATTACATAATATAACCTGACGTAACATGGGCCTAACCAGCTAGCATAAATGGTAACTGCCATCATTCCCCCCCCCACGCCCGCAAAAAAGGGGTAAATATATACATAAAATTGCAAGTGAAAAGCAAGAAAAACTGAAGCAGATTCCAGTTAACATGCATTTAGGTTTGGGAGCACAACACAACTCGTAACAGACACAAATTCCAAAATAAGTTCCTACAGCTTACACACATGATATGGCATGTCATGGCATAACATAACATGGCATGACATAACAGTGTAGTATACCAAACTTAAGCAAGCATAGAATCTTAAATCAGGGCAGAGCAGAGACAAGATAGAATAGTGCAGACACATAGAAAAGTATGCCATAGCTTAGCTTATCAAACAAATATTAATGTAACACGCAAAACTGTACCGCAAAGGTAGCATGTCCTAGGTATGATATCGTAGTAGGTGCCTCCCACACCACACATGCAGCTGATACATAAGTATACAAATATTTCAGAAAGGTTTTGTGAATTAAAATTATTAGAGAAAAGCAAGACCATCATTTACATAAATCTGTCAAAACATATCAGCAATTAATTATTGAGGCCTTAAAAACACAGCCAGTCAACCTTATTGTGGACGTTGGGTGGCAGATGCTTTGTGAGTATCTGAACATCTGAGGAATGGCATGCACACATGTTTCAGGATTTGATTTTATATGCCTTTGTTCGCCATGTTTAAACCTCTGGCCTCCTCCATGGCTATGTCAATGCCAGTGAATCATTTCCAGCACCTCGCACTCATCTAGGCTAGTGCAATCTTTATTCGAGAAGACACCCCTTTACAAAACAGACAGTCTCCCGATCTTTCTGACAACCATAAATATAGGTTCATATTCAATCTTCCATTATGTGCAACTAATGAATTTTTTCATTGCAAGACATTTACTGAAGAAATATTTGTCGGTTACTTGGGCACGGCTTGTTGTCATTCTTGATATCAGTAGCAGACAAACTCACGATTAGTCGTCATTTCCGGACACTAAGCGTGCTCACTCAGATCACCTGGTCATAAGCCATCCATATATTCAGCTATTATGTCTTCAACTGTTAAAATCTGAACATCAGATAGAGATCATATTTTAAGGGTAGCCTAATTTAGGGGGTACCCCTTAATTATAAGGGTACCCCTAATCACGCTCACACCAGAGTAAATGCAAGGCCAACAGTCTATCTTGAAAGGATAACAAATGTATTTCTTTGCAAAAATGAGAATAGGGCAAATAACTCTGCTCCTTGAATGGTCTGTTCTATCCCTCAACTGTTCCTTTCTCCTGCAAACTGGTGCCAGGCAGGAGCTTGTATACTCATAACTTGCTGTAGTGGCTTCTGGATATGGGCATAGCTTTATGCCAAATTGTCCTGCTTCCATACAAGGGATGCTCCAGGCTTCCTTCCTTCATGGCCGGTGATGTCTGTTTTAGGACATGCTACTTTACATAATGCTAGCCTATGCAACAATACACAGCTTAATTTTGCTGCCTATGATGTTTTTAATGTAAAAAAATATTTTCTAGTGTTTCCCTCCATACCTCATTCACTCTCCTCATATTTTTATCTGGTCCTGTAATTTCTGTTAAACCTAGCTTTCATAATTTTGTATGTTGTTCAGGAGTATAATTAAAATCTCCTTTTAGCATGTGCAGGCTTTTGACAGACAGCTGCTAAGTTACGCGCTGCTCTGCTAGAGCTAGCCTCAGTGGCACAACACTGCATGAGCCCTGCGATCCATTTTTAGCACAGGCCACATTCATTTTGGCAGAGAGCCTGCTTCTCTCCTGCTTTGAGATTTCTTTTAAAACTAAATAGGATTTTACAAATGTATTCAGCTATTTGCATCTTATATTTTAATAACTGCCTTCTTTTAGTGCCCGCCCATATATGTGCGTGTGCGATTATATTTGCATTAAAAAAAGCTTTCTCAGTGCTCCTCTTGCCCCTGGTTCCTTGTAGTGCCTAGAAGCAGTCAACAGAGTCTTGCCCAATTCTAAAGCGCTTGGGAATGAAGGATGGTGCTAGCTCCTTCCCAATAACATCCTCACCATGCCACACCTGGGGATTCACATATATCTCTATGTTATCCCTTACACATTTCAATGTGTGTAATGTATTCAGTGTATGCTCTCTCCCTTTAAATCCAAATTTTGAACCTTTCAGCATCAAATTCTATGGCACTGATATTCAGACATTGTTCTGACTCAAAAATGGACCTGGGGATTGTAAATTTCGGTTTAGCAATTGCCTCAGATTGATTAGGACTTGGATGTGTGAGGACATGAATGCAAATCCCTTGTAAAGAGATGTTTTGATTGCCATCACTGACAGGTTCCCCAATTCAGGCCAATTTATCATGGTCCTTGCACCACTCTTCTTCCCACCCTGGGGCTAATCATTTATTCTGCTCTGTATCTTGCACCACCCATCTCAGCAGGGTCAGAAAAGTGAACAGTGTTCAGTGCAAATGTTATATGAAGGATCTAGCACACTGGCAACATATGGCTGCACTAGACTTGCTGGTCTTCTGAGTGGACTATAAGAATCTACCAGCAACCCTGCTGAAGTGACTGCGGAGGCTCCAAAAGGACAGCCTAACCGATGGGCATCCTGAACACTGGAGTCTTTTTGAAGTCAGCAGACAGGAAAAGAGGGTGGAGTTGGAGTAGAGATAGGCTGAGAGAGGACTTCCACCATCTTGATTTCTGCTATGGCTCTCTGCAAAGTCCTGTCTGCTCACTTCCTACAAACACAGGACTCTGGGTATGATGTTAGAATGAAAAAGACATTTGTTAAAGCAGCGCAGATTGAATCCCCCACAACTGGCTTTGTTTGGCCCAATCCGTTGTAGTAGTTTACTTTGAAAGGGTAGGAAACCCTGCCCTTAGTTGATTAATCATTGGACTTTGGAATTGTCTCTATCTCCAAGAGTGTTCAACACAAATCCTCCTTCTTTCAAAGTACTCTTCAACAGAGGGGAAGAAAGATGTTTCCAAGGCAGAGAAGAGCTCTTCTCCCTAACTGTTCCTAGGGAACAGTGAGGGTGACACTGCAATTGGACCAAGGCCTTTCTACTGGCTGTGCATTAGAACCAGGTTCCTGCTCACTGGAGGCGAGGGACTTCCTTTAGGTGCCAGACTATTTCCTGTTGTGGAAATGCAGAACCAGTTACTCACCCGGTCCCAGAACACCCTGGATTGGGCCTCTCGGCAACTCTGAAGCCCAGAAACAGCTGGAGCCCTTATTTTTACTGCCTGAGACATCACATAGATGGCTTGACCGTGCTCCACTCACTTCGAGCTGCTACAGGATCGATGGTACTGCTTTTGGCACTTTACGTTCTTCTAACTGCAGTATTGCTGTTTGAGCCATCCAGACGCTGGCTGAACCTACTGCAGCAGACTGAATCGATCTACCCAATTGCTGGCTCAATTCTGTGGAAACAACAGACTTGAAATCCAACTCGACTGGCTGAAATCCTTCAACTCACAGTCTCGAACCCTGACTTGACTGCGCAGAAGTATAGTTTTGCCACTGACTCAACTGCTGAACTGAGCTGTAGGAAGCCATTGTATCAACTGTATTGAATGCCAACCCGATCCACCCAAAGCCCATGCCTTGAAACGACTTGATGCAAATCGCCATTGGGAGTGCATGACAGCTGTCAGGACACCAGCTTCATTGCAACAAAGTGCCTAGAAGCCCAGTTTGATGCTTTTGAGCCAAAAGACAAGAAACAAAGGGTTTTTGAAGAGGCCTTGTTCCCCAAACCACCTTAAAAGGACCATAGTGACTTAAGATCCTCTATTCTGCCTTTTTAAATACATATACTTGAATACCGACACAGCTGATTAAATCTCTTGCGTACACACACCTGCTTATCAACCCATAGTGCCCATTCTTAGCAATAGTCTGCATTCTTTGTGTTTCTCTTACAGGAGTGGATCTTTAGTGTTTTTAATTAGTTGTGTGCATTCACTGTTTTTATTAAGTCCCTTTTTTTTTATAGAACAGTCATTCTTAGGATTGGGATCACTGCTGCTTTGGTAGTAGTGTGGGGCTGAGTAGACAGTTTAGCCACTCCTCATTCCTGTACTCCTCTAGAGCAGTAGCCAATTTATCAAAGTGTGGTAGGAGCTCCACAACAGCAATGGTGCAGCAAGGACCCCCACCGTTAGAGCGGCACTGGAAAAATGGAATTCCAAATACACAGAACTCTTAGCAATAACTACAGATATGAAGTACCATGGCACCAGAGGAATGTGGTATTTTCCTCATCTGTGTTGCATTTTGAAATGTTTACATTATATAGAGGCAAATATATGTAATACAATCTGAACGCATTCGCTTCTCATTTTAATATTTCAAACAAGATCAAGACTGGTTTAATTTGGCTTTTCCCCCTTCTGTAATTAACATAGATTGTTTGTGGTGAAGTCTACAGAAGTTTGATTCCAGCCACATGGCAATAATGCCTGGTGCGGTGGACTGTAGCAGGTGGTGATGTTTGACTGCCTAAGTTGCCAGGAAGCCTAGTATGTCTTGCTTCTTTCTGCATTATTGCCATTAGTTGCATTACAGCATTCCGCAACCTCCAGGACACTAACGCCCTGTAACGCGGCTCGTCAGAGTACCTAATCTCAACAAAAAAATGTAAGAAGGATGCTCAGTCTCACCATTTGCTACAAAAGTATGGCACTCCCTACAGAGGCATCTCTGCATGGAAGAGAACCACCAGATGTTCATAGAAGAGCTAAAGACATGTCTCTTCAATCAACTAAAGTGAATAAACAGCAAAAAACCAAGACTGTCGCAACAGATAATTGATATCTCCTTTTGGCTCACCTTTTCAGGCTCCAGGCACATAGATTTTCCAAAATGTAACAATCCACACTGGAGATCAATCTGCTGTTCTGCCAGCACAAAGAACCACAATCCTTACGGCCGCACAGGTAATGGGTGATTCCGACCTGCACTCATCAACATCACAGTTCTTCCCATACATGCTTTCTTCTCTACTCTTCCACTAACAGACTTCCTTCCAGGATGATCTGATCACACAACAAGATCAATGATGAGCTCCACCAGAGCTTAAGGTACGTATAACGCACCACTTTGGTAGACATCTGCCACAGCTATCCATTCACACACATTAGAATGCTGCTACGACTATGACACATTCAGTCTAGCTGGACACTTACATCTTTGCCTACTTGCACCGGACTTACCTCAACACCTCTGCCATTAGTATACAGCATCAACCAATGACAAACTTCGGTCTAGCTGGACACAAAATCAGTCTCTTGAACTATCGGACTCTAGTGACCTCCCTCAGCTCCTGGGCTCTTGGGCTGCATACTAGAGCCTAGCCAGCCCACCTAATTCCTATTCTTGGCCAAATGCACACCCACACAATCTAAGCCTTTTTGGAGAATGTTCCCATACCTGGACTTCAGCCTCCGATGGCATTACCACCACAAGTGCATTGAGGCCATATTAATGGCAGAAAGGTGCTATATGATGTACTACTACAACAATGCACAGCAAGACCAAACCTAATGGCAGAAAGGTGCTATATAAAACCACTTACTTTACCTCAGTACCCCAGAATAATTGTATAAGTGTTTCTTTTGTGAAAAAGGTGTTTGTGTGGTGTGGCAAATCCTCAGATGTCGTCACTTTTCCCATAGGGGGAGCCCCTTCCCATGAGGATGGAGTTGCAGAGCCAACCTGAATCGGACTGAACGTTCTAGCATTTAAATGCCCAGTGGCTTAAGGATGGACGACGGACTGACACTGTTGTCTAACCCTCCCTGGAGGAACCGTGAGAGCGAAGGAAGCACGACATGAAACACGGAAGCAGACCAGGATGCCAAGAAGAGAGTAGAAAGGTCTGACGGCAGTTGGGAGAAGAGGAACGACCTGGCGAACTGATGGACAAAGGCTCCTGGCGTTCCTTGAACCAGGGAGGCACGGAGGAGAGGAACCGCGTGACGAGAAGGAAAAGCGGGCTGCGGAATGACCGCAGTCCCGCAAAAGTCCTCGGCAGCACTGGGAGTCCCACAGCTGCATGCAAACACCCCAGAGAAACTGGAGCACTCGCGGACAACGAAGCAAGGTACCCTGGAAATCGCCAATACAGGGTCTGGGACCCATAGTACAGTAAAGAGGCTAGCTTATATAGTTGGCCATCCGATAGCACATAGCAGGAGAGTAAAAGTCTACCCCGAAGGACAGAGAAGAAATGTGTGTCGGGGACCCGCAAAGGAGGATTACCACTGCTCTTCATAGTCGCACTACCTGGCAGGGAAGTGGACTTGGTGGGCTGTAAGACAGAGCCGGAGAAAGGCCTGGGGAAAGGAGGCATTCCTCCAGGAGCTGCATACTGCCACAAAGTCTGAGAAAGACCAGGGGAAGGGAGACATTCCCCCAATGTTTGTGCACTGTGAAACCAAGCGAGACAAGGGGAAAGAAGCCATACACTCTGGTTTTGTGTATCATAAACCAAGAGCGATCAGGTGAAGAAAGCCATACCCCCATGGTGTGTTGTGTCGTGAGACCAAGGAGAAGAAAGCCCGGGGAAGGGAGTAATTTCCCTAGCACGGCAAAAGTATTGAAAATACCTGGAGAAAGGGGGTATTCTTCAGGAACCCAATACTGAGGAAAACTACGGGCAATAAGGAATGATGTTTGAGTTGGAACTTTACTTTTTTAATTGGAACTGAGAACGTACCCGAATCAAAAGCTGGGACTTTGCTTGACATCCTGGAAAGGAATTTAGACCTGGGCAAGGGAGCCACCTAAGATTGGAATTGTAGTTCATTGTTCAGAAGAAGGGAGCTATTCTTCTGGACCAAGAAAACCCAGTATCGCTTTAGTTAACTTAATAGTTTAAGGGATAAAGGTAGGTATTTTGACACAGGACAGTGGACTCTTTTTTTCATTTACTTTGACATTCCGAGAGATTCCTTAGTTCTTTATTGGACGCAGGGAAACTCCTCCAAGGCGGATTGGAACAGGAACAGAGCTCAGACCGTGTGTGGACGGTCGTCAACTCAATGAGAGAACTATAAAGAATAGATATCCTTTACCCTTCATCCAGGTCCTAATCGATCAAGCTCATCATTGTTCAATCTATACCAAACTTGACTTAAAGGGAGCATAACATTTAGTTCGGATCGCACCAGGGGACAAATGGAAAACAGCATTCCGGTCATGATATGGACAATACAAATATCTGGTAATGCCCTTGGACTATGCAATGCCGCGACAGCATTCCAGTACTTGTCTGACAATGTTTTAGGGACATTCTGGATGTTTATGTGCTCTAGCATCTTGAAGTGTCTAGATGGAATTACCAATAATGATAGGAGGGTTTCCGATTTGGCTGAGGGCATTCTTCAATACGTCTTTGCCACATTGAAGGATGAGGTGAGACAGCATCTCTTGAGGTTCTTCAAAGGGACGTTTGAGAGCAAGAGACTTTTTAGTTACCCCTTTTCACCAGTTGTAACGCTAGATCAAAGATGGGGAGAAAGAAGTGGTGAAAGATGAAGAACTGAGTGGAAATTATGGGTTGTGGGGGTGTATGTTTGTATGGTTTTGTAATGGATGTTCAAACATTAAATCGATAAACTTAAATAATTATTTCCAAACATCATCTTCATTTTTTAACAATTTTATACAGGGCGGTAAAAGTTTTTGTGCTCAATCTAGCAGGTGTGACACCAGACTGAAGTAGTGTTAACTTGTCCTGAGTTTAAGAGATCTTGTGTGAGTTGATTAGACATGTACCTAAAATATAAAGTGAAGAGTTTTAGAATTTCGGAAATTGTTCACAAATGAAGATGATGTTTGAAAATAATGATTTAAGTATATCTATTTAAAGTGTGGTGAAACTATTAAGATTATTTTTGCTCCTGATGAAGAGAATTCATTCTCGAAACGCGTAGAACTTGTACAATTGCGTCAATTGTTAATTTTGATAAAAACGATATCATATGTTGAATTTGGATGTAATAACTGGCAACAAGGTGTTAGGCAGGATTTATAGTTTAAATTGAAAGACCACCATAAACAATATGAGTTTGAATTCTCAATTTCTTCCTTTTCTAAACAATTAATGAATACATGTTGCTAATTATAGGCAATCAATGAGGAGTTACAAAATACTTGTTTGAATGTTACAAAATCAAGAGACTGCTGAATCAAGATGGTCTCACTTTCACTTGACTGAGAGGTTCTTCTCAGTAACGATAGGTGGGCAGGGGACGGGAGTTCCCTTTAGATAATGGGTATTTCACTTTATATTGTCACTTTCCGATTTATGATACCAGAGTCAGCGTACTCTCCCCAGCACCCTTACATTTTTAGAAATACGTTAGAGTTCAACTGAGAACTCTGAATAATTGAATTGTTATCACACTGACCAAGACAATTGGTGTGCTTGTACTCAACTGGCATTTCATCACGCTGAACTACTCATCTGCCTATCACCCACAGAATGCATGAATCAGACCATTGGTCACTATCTGCTTTGCTATGCTACAGAAATTAATGAGGATTGGGTTTCACTACTTCCAATGGCATATTTCTCCTACAATGATTCTAAACATACCTAGCTGATATGCCTTTTCATCTTTCCTTTAGATATTATCCTACATCCTTCCCTGTGCCTAAGGAAGGCGTTTCAAATATTCCTGCATCAACAGACAGCGTAAGACTTTTGCAACAAGGCTTTCAAAAAGCAGTTAGTCATCTTAAACAAGCTCAAATCAGTGCCACCGGACATGCAGACAAAAAGACAAGATGCACCCGCCTGTAAAAGACTGGATAAAGTATGGTTATTTGTATTCACTGTTGCATCAGAAAAAGAAAACCAAGATTCATAGGACCCTTTTCGATAGAAAAAGTGATCAATCCTGTTGCCATGCGATTGATCTTTCCAAGATCATACAGAATAAACCCTGTTTTTCATGTGTCTATTCTCAAACCTATTGTTTATTTCCGAAAAATATAGGAACAGACCTCTCCAACAACCTCTGGCATCGGACCAAAGGATGAGTATGAAGCAAATAAAATTCTCGACTCTAGACGGAAGAATTAAAGTATACAGTATCTGATTGACTGGTCTGGTTATGGGCCTGAGGAGCGCTCCTGGATTCCAGCCAAAAATGTATTTACTCCCAAAATTCTCTGCTCACCCTAACAAAACCTGGTGTATAGAAGAAGGCTTCCAAGTGGGGAGCAGAAGGGGAGAGGGTGTACTGTCAGGAAGGCTTTACCAGATCCTAAGTTTGAGTTTCCCAGTTGGCTGTTGCCTGGACATCGATGGCAGCCGCGCTGGACACAGCGTTACTCAGCCACAAGATAATACTTTTTGTCCACACCAAGATGACAGTGACTGAGAACCGCTTGTTTCAAGCGTACCCAATCCAAGATGGCAGATGCAACTATGAAGTTACGTCAGGGGCATCGTAGCAGGACACTATACTTCCAGAACAAAGGCATAAGATGAGACAGAGCCGGAGCATCCACCTCTCACAACTCAGAACCTCACGAACCTGGAGCTATGTCTGTGGATACCCTTTGGAGTCTTCTTGTTTGGCGAGTAATTGGGTTTTATTTATTTGTTTGTACTGCAGGCTAGCCTATCAATAAGGAGTCTTAATAGTCCCTATAACATATATCTTTGAAGTTAGCAGATACCCTAGGAAACCCCTCTACTATCCTGACCCTCTATGGACCAATTGAGAAAACTCTGGGATATTTATGTATGCATGAGGGATCAAGACCATTGATCCCAAATTGGTAAATAACTTGTGTTTTTAGTTTTATTTTCATTTTTCCCTTCCTAATGAATTTGTTTCTGTTTACTCAAAAAAAAAATCTGTTTAGTCTATTTTTGTTTCTATTCATTAGGAAAAGTTTGATGTCACCACACCATCTAGACTGTAAGTGGCTAGCACAGATTTGGTAGTTTTAGTGTGTCATGTACAGGACTCTGTGATAGTCCTATGCATATAAATAAATGAATACATGATTTTCTAACGGATGAGATTGTGGTACGATTAATCCTTGATTTAGCAGGATTATCTTGAATTTAGCCTGCAAGTGTCACAGGGACTCAAGGAAGGGGTAGTCGACCTGCCACTGTTTTTGTTCCTCTTTTGACCAATACTGGTACTACACTGGGGAATCTTACAGGAGTATGTTTAAAGGGATTCTAGGGTTGCCATATGGACCTACATTAAAACCACTGTTTATTCTCATCTACAGTTACCTCTGGACCCAGCAGTTCCTTCTTTCGACCTTACATATTCTACCTTTTTGCTATTGATGCTGTTCAAGAGAGATACCTGGGCAGGAATTGAATGGGAACATCTCTGGACATCTTGAATCATGGGTGTTCCTATTATTTCCTTGCCTCTGGTGGACTGACTCCATGGTTCCTGAAAGTTCAAGTCTGTGGTTCTGCCAGTTATTCATGACAGATCATGAAATGGCAGCACTGTGGTGCAAATCCCCATTTTTGGAGTCTATGGGACTCCATCAGGATTTTTGGCAGAACTACTGTAAGCAGTAAGTCGGCACAGTAAATCCTCAACTTGACATCCAAATTCTCCATTTGTTGATCTGGTAATTCAAAGTAAAGTGGCAGTAAAGGGATTACCTCAATGCCAAGCTTGCAATGAAGCCCTATACCTTAGTGTCAGGGTCTAGATCCTGGCTTCACATTCACGTGGAAGATTTCCTGGTAGCTCAGGGAGTGTGGTGTATTCTACAGACAACGCTTTCCAAGACTCTTCATGCAGGGATGTGCTGGCTGACTGCAGCCGCTTGACAGCACCCGCAAGACTGTAGATTCCCCATGAAAGACCACTAATGGGAAATATGGCCGATGGGCCTCATTGCACTGTACTAAACCAGTGTGCCCTAAAGTTGCTTTCAGAGTCTTACAGTAACAGAACTAATTCAGAGCAGTCGGCAGAATGTACGCCACATGGTTAGAAAGTCTACAAGTCAACACTGTATAGAATTTGACAAATCATGTTGGGGGCATACCTTTTCAGATGTTGCAACACTAATGGTCTCCAGGTTAAACAGAAACATCTGAGCTTCTTCATCGGGCTCCGCAAACACAGACAAGTCTTGTATGGAGTGGTCTTCATCAGATATTTCAAATGATCTGTCCAAATGGGAAAAAACGAATGCATCCTCATTAAATGTCTCATGCCATGATTTACCATCCATTCACAACAGCCTAAACATGCTCTATTAAAGCAAACGTCCACCCATGCTGAAGATAGAAACCCCAAGGCCCTCCTAGCTAATGTAATGGCTGCAGGACACAGTGAAACACATTGCCAGTAGATGTAAACCGTGGAACTAACATTAAGGGAAGCGACCGAACGAACGACAGCAAAAGGACAGTAATGCGATTGCACAGATGTCAACATCCCCCAGAAAAAATTTATTGATTTCAAAGTTCCACACTCCCATAAAATGTACTATACTGTAGCTGTATATTGTGCTCGTATTCTAGGGAGGTGTCGGACGTCTCTGAGATATACATTAAAATAAAATCAGGTTTTTCACGTAGCCCTTCCATTTTATAAGATCTGAAATTTGCATTGTGCGATACAAAGTAGGGAACGGTCTCAAACCCACCTCTAATATTTTGGAAATTAACCATCTCCCAGTTAAGTGTAATATTATGTGTATAACACTTGTTACGAGTTCAAAGCGCTCCTTCAGCCTCTTACAAAAGAATCAGATGAACTATAAACATAATTTAGACAATAGTAAATTGATTGGTGGTAAAATGTGGATCTAGTGCTAATGCTGATGTCGCTGAACAGATGATTTTAAGATAACTGGTTCTAGGCAGCAGTAGAAGTGTGCCAAGAAACGTAGTGGAACTGTGATTCGGGTGGCGGATGGAGTATGCAACACACGTTTCAAAGGGTTGTGGATGTGTCAGATCAGGTTGGCAGCCAAGTTGGTCGAACAGGCAAAATTAGGTCCTCTGTGTAGTTTTTCCATTCATTTCTCTCAGTTGGTCAGTCAGCTGGAACATTTATACATTGCCTTTATGAAATCAATTGCATCTACTCGCTTATTTTTACTCTGCTTTAACCCATACTTAACATCTACCAAAACAGTATCTGCTTCAGCTAGGACAAATGTGTGCTGCCATGAATAGAATTTGGTGGTGTATTACAACGGCTCGATCACAAAACTAAGTCATCTCCTAGGGATGAATAGTATGTGGGCCTGAAGTATCCCGCACAAGTGCATTACAGTATTCCAATTAACTAGTCCCTAGTCGCTAAGACTCCTACTATAACTACACACGTGTCCAGTCGTATGAAGTGGCGAATCCCATTTAGCCAGCCACCTGATGTTCAAATATAATCCCATGGACATGGCCTAAACCTTCATGAACTGCATCATCTATGTATTTGACCTGAGACAACAGGTGGATCATTTCTTAAGTGTTAGCAGCACCTCCGCCATCTTCTGATAGTTAAGATGAAGAGACAGACTCCATCCAGACTCCATGAATGCACTGAAACCGATTTCAGTTTGGCTGCAACTTCTAAAGGGTGGTGAAATTACCACCCTTGGCGGCTCCAGCTTCCCATTCATTGCTGCCATTCAATGGAACTCCCTGCTACCTCACCTTAGAGGAGTAACATCCCATCTAGACTTCCACAAGGCGATCAAAACGTTGTTATTTGTATGAACTTGCCTGTCAACGTATATTATTTGTCATGTAAAGCACCATATGTCTATACCGAATTCCAAGTAAACGTCTTTCATGTAACACTTTATGTACAGCGCCTCGATGCCTGCAGGCGGTTTGTGCGCTTCATAAATGTAAAAAAAAAAACAAAAGGACTAAAAAGATGTTTTATTTCAAAAAGTAACGTTCCGGCATGGTGAAAGTGGTTGCAAAAAGTATTTTAACTGTTAATGGTAAAACATTAAAATAGTGCCACTGTGCTCCTGATAGCTCCCACTCACTTTGACCTCCGGTTTTAGAAATATTTTAATTCGTGTAGCATAGATTGGCACCTAACTGTCGCAAGACCCATTATCTGCAAATACATTGTTAAATTAATTTTACTACTGCTAATGTTTGGTCTTCTGCCTACAAGTTTAACAAAGTTATTAAACGCATTCACATTTAAGGAGTCCGTATGAAAGAACCTGAAATCGCGGATGGAGGGTTTGAGTTGAGAAACCTGTGAGCAACATAAGAGCCGTTGCTTCATGGAGAGTAGAATGCCCCAGCATTCCTCCTAGCGTTATTCTCTGGCGTTGCAAAGAAGCGGCTCACACATTCCTGGAGCTGGCAGGCATTCCACGAAAACGTTCAGACACGATTACCTCAGTCAACGACAACAAATCACGCACCATGTGCCCGCCCTCGGAGCCTTCCTGCCTCAAGCCTCATTTTTGACATTCCCAAAAATTGTGAACAAACCACAAAAACATCAATAATCTAGTTTATTTTTCGCCGATACACACAGGCCCCGTTTATGCCGCAAGGCTGATGCTCCTACTGAGGCATGTACTTTGCACAACACCACAGCTGGCACAGGATCAGAGCAGCGGCGGCGGGAGGCCGCCATTTTAAGCGTACTGACCTGTAGAAACCATAACACAAGATACCAAAGGGCAAAGAAAAGAAAACACGGTCACAAAGAATCGGGTCACCTACGACACCCCACAATGTGCACACACATCGAGTGTTAAAAAAAGGTTGCCACCTTGAACTTAAACCCTTACTCCCTTTAATGTGTTCGCTGGGGCTTCAACCGTGAACTTAACACACTTCCAGCTCTGTCCCTGCCTTTAGGAAAAAAAGAAAAAAAAGCACGTCATGGCAGATGAGAATGACAGTCTGAATGTTCTGTCAATTCACATGCTCTTCCCTGCCAACGCGGATCCTTTTCGGTTTTAATATTTTACTGTGAAATAAGGCGTATTAAACTTTAATCATACTTCTGTATAGCACTTAATGAATAACTCTGTGTTGTAGCTTGTCTGTAGTGAGCGTCCTGTTATGTGGAAGGTGGTGAGGTCACTTTGGAAGGCT
The DNA here is from genome assembly GCF_040938575.1 of Ambystoma mexicanum. NCBI lineage: Eukaryota > Metazoa > Chordata > Amphibia > Caudata > Ambystomatidae > Ambystoma > Ambystoma mexicanum. Next base: position 995,037,443 of record NC_090927.1, read on the forward strand.
GGAGGTTTGAATGTTGGAGCTGGGTTCCAGGTCAGTTGGAAGGGGACGCTGGTGTGTGTGGATGGCCAGTGCTTATATATTGTATTGTATTTTGTTATCTATGTAGCGCTCTTTCCCCACTTGTGTGGCCTCAATGTGTTTTTTTCCTTGGTTGAACGCCCTTGGTGACCCTAGTCAATGTGGTTGGAAAATTCTATGGGGTATATATTAGGGGATGCGTGTGTGCATGGTGCCGTTCTAGGACTTGGGTGGCTGGCAGGGCTCGACTTAAGCAGCCCTAGAGAGTTCAGACACATGGGCGGGTGCTGTTGAAGATTAGAGATGGATTGTTATTGTTGAGAGAGTCTATGTGAGGCCACCTATTCCAAATTCCTTTCGGGTGTTGGTCGCTGTATGCTAGTGGAAGAGGTGTTGAGGAACGTCAGATGTTTCAGTCTGGGCGGCTATGTGTGCACTGGAACGTACAGGAACATACATGCACGCGACTTACCTGGTAACCTGGAATAAATGTACCTGAAGATGTAAAAAGGCACAGTATCGTCATTTACCCACAGACTACTTCATTTTGGCGACAAGCTGGTTTCCAGAGGTCCAGGAAGCCGGTGCTGTGGTGGAAGGAGCAGCTTGGGACATACACTGCTCTCCAGGTCATCATCCACACAGTAACCTGCCGGCGTCCTGGTTGGCTGGCTGGGATGCCAGCATGAGAGGAAAGGTTGTTAGTGGGGGCTGATAAGCCGGGCAGTATCAGGGGGGCTATTCCAATAGGGCCTCCATCCAAGCTGTGATAGAGGGCGCCAGGCTACGCATGAGCCATCAGAGTGCCGTTCTGGGACTGACTGGAGTCATGGTCCCGGGCTTCCCATGAGCTGACACAGTTTTTTGGCGGGCTAGTGTGGTACCAGCAGAAGAGCGCGGAGTCCTGTGCTGGGCGGCACAGGCAGAAGCCATCGGCGGATCCGGTCAGAGTGTACCGAGAGCCGATTGAAGGAGTGCAAATAGTAAAACCCTGGTGGTGCAGGGATTGGTGTTGGTACCCGGAGAAGGTAGGAGGCAGCACATGGTCAGGCGACAAGGCAGTCGGGCCAATAGTCAGCGGGGGAGTGAGTACTGCATGCAGGGGTGCATTGTGCCTGACGTGCAAAGCGGCCTGAAAGGTCCATTACTGCCCATTGTTGGCAGTGAAGTGATGACGCTGAGGGAGTCATGTGAGGTGAAGACATTGGTTGGTGAGTGATCGTTTTGCCATGGTTACCCTGTGAGCGCAGCACATTAGGAGGTACGGGAGTGCTACAGGGAGCTGAATGTGTCAAAAAGTACTTGTCTTGCAAAACATGCTTGCCGGGAGCAGTGGGCGGCGGACCCTGGCCGGAAAAGGCCTAGGGTGGAACATAAGGAGTTTTCTTATCCCATGTCAGCCATTTTCGCAGCTCAGAAGCCTATGCAGTTATCTGTGGATGTTCGGGGAAAGGGATCAATTAACATTTCCGGTGAGGTTGTGGATTCTACTATTTGCTCGATTTGTTCTTTTGGTGAGTTCCACAGCGAAGTGTTCTGCCAGGACTGTTGTTTTGTCGAGAAGCTCAAAGTTTTGGATCCGGATTTGTGAGAACTTTATGTGCAGTTCAACGGTCTAAAGTTAAATGAAGACTAGGTAGCCGGTTTAGGAGGCTTTGTTTATTTATTGCGGTTTGTTGTATATCATGACCTTTGGGGAACGTAAGTGCCCTTTGTGTGGGTTGGTTTAGTGGGCAAGGTTTATGTGTAAGGCCTGTTCTCATTTCATTGCTGTTGTGGCCTTCGGTTTAGGGTCCTGGGCTCTGCGCATCATTTTCTTCTGCATTTTTGGTTTGGTGGGTGCAAGGTGGTTGCTACTCTACCTTGGGACATGTGGGTGTAGGGTCTGCACTTTGGACACATGTTGGGGACACGTGGGACATGTGAGTGCGGGGGTGCATTTTGGACATGTTTTGGGACACATGCATTCTGGTCTAAGGTTTTGAGATTTAATGTTCTCTTGCGGGTTGGACTTGGTTGTTTCTTTAGTGTGGTGCCATTTGAGACATTTTCTAATGCTTTTCCTTTGCAGGTTGGGCAAGGGGATTTTGGTATAGTATGTGCTGTCATAATGTTTGTTTGTTGCTGTTATCTATAAGGGGTTTTCTCCCTGGTTGTTATGGATGTCTTGTGGTGTGGTCGGGCGGATTATTTGATTGTTTTGGTGGGTGTGTGTATGCATTTCCTTGTGTGTGAGGCTTTTTGGGGTACACAGTTGTCATGCATGAGGCTGTAGGCTACACCCGGAGGTTGGGGCTGAGGCTTCACCTAGAATGGAGTAGGCACTGTTCTTTCGGAGTTGGGGCTGTGGGTTCAGCCAGGATCTGGGTGCATTCTACGTTTTTGTTTTGTGCATGGAGCTGTGGTTGCAGCGGGTACATTTGACCCTTTGGGTTTCTTTGGTTTTGGGGCTGTTCAGCCGGTTTGGACCTTTGTCCATCTTTGGGGAGGGACTGGGGGGTAGGGGATGCTGCAGATAGCGGCTGGGAATTTGACCTTTTCATTTATTTTGGGGCTGTCAGGTTGCAGCCAGGATGTGGGTCATATTTGTTTGTCATGCTTTGCCATGTGTAGCGATCAATAGCTTTCGGACATCAAGCATGGATCCTGGACTTGTAGAGCTCCATTGTGTGTATGCTGACATTTGTCAGGTTTTCGTGTTTGCTTACCGTTAGTTTCGTGGGTGAAGTTGCGTGGGTCCTTTTCCTCCATTGGTTTATTTGGGGATAGGGGAGTAGGTTGGTTGCAGCATGTTTTGGTGCATGCATTTTTGTTTTGTTTCTGGGGTGTGTAGTGGTGTGTAAGACAGCATGGGTGGCGATAGGTTGTTGTCTCAGGCTGTGTTTTCTTTGTGGCATCATGTTTCCAGCTGCCATTCATACAATGGTTTTCATGGTTGCTGTTGCCTTGGACGCCCAACATTTTTGTCTTTGGCGTTTATTGTGCTGGGTGGAAATGAGGTGCTGTTATTTTCTTCAGGGTGTTAGTCTCCTGATTTTTTGGGGGAAGTTTTGGGGTTTCCGGTTTAGTACTTAGGGGACTTTGTTTTTAGTACCTGGTTGAAGCTTGGCTAGCTTGGTATTAGGTTGAATCTTCCTCAGTGGTGTATCTGGTTGAGGTACTTGGAGCATGTGGTGTGGGTTAGGGTTTGATTTTGCAGGATTCTTCTATTGGGTTACATGCTGGCCACATGCATGGGGAATATAAGGTCTATGTGAGTGAGGTGGGTCATATGGCTTTGGTCCTTCTGACCCTTTACTTGTGGTTTTGTTGACTAAAAGAAGGAGGTGTGTTGTAGCTGGTCTATAGTGAGGGTCTTGTTATGTGGGCTAAGGTGAGGTCACTATGGAAGGTCGGGGGTTTGAGTGTTCCAGGTCAGTTGGAAGGGGACGCTGATGTATGTGGATGGCCAGTGCTTATGTCAGGAACTTACATGCATATGACTAACCTGGAATAAACTTACCTGAAGACGTACAGGGCACAGTATCTTCATTTACCCACGAGGCTACTTCCCTCTCAGTCTGAGCATTGTATTAATAGTAGGTGTCATCATTAGGCAGTCATGGATGCCAATTTTTCACAGTTTGCTCGAGGGTCACTTGTACGTTTACCTTCTCGTATTACGATCCCATTCAAAAAAGGGCATATTTGGGAACTTTGCATAGATCCGCCCACCACCATGAACTGTCATAATATGGAATGCAAACAATGTCTGAATCATGTCAGCCTAAGCTGTACATTTGACAGAAAACTTCATACGAAATCTATTTCCCTATCTAGTAGGGAGAAGGTGTCCTTTCAGTTTAAGAAGAAACTAGACACATATTCTGAGATTTGGGGCACCTTTAATGAGCTGTATGCCGGACTCCTCAGTTCCCTTGCCATTTTTCCCCTCTCCTTCTTTCCCCCTTTTCTTTTTTGTTTGAGGCAATTGATGTACTGTTGTTAGTAACATTCTGATGTGTTTCTATTTACTTGCCTATTGTACGTGTATTGGTGTTTGATTTCGTTGTAAAATCAAACATTTAAAAAAAAATCTATTTCCCTCATCATCCCTACTGAGTCAAAAAACGACAAGCACTGCCCACTTAGAACCACGTTTTAAAAAAGTAATAGTTTGAATAAATAATTGTATAACACTTTTGCTTTCTTCATCCTGACTGACCACTTGCCACCTCGTTGGCAGTTGATCTTATTACATTCTGTGTAAGTGTGCACTGTACTCCCAGGCTTCTGGGAATGCACATACATTTACAGAAAACCTAGAGTTTTGCAGCCTGGGCGATGGACAGAATCTGCTGGGCTCCAGGTGCCATGCGTCATTTGATCCTGGACGAGCACTTCCTGCACGTCTTACTTGGATGTATTGCACTTCCCCTGTTCTTTTTTCTTTGCATTTAAATGATCTGGAAAGCACCTAGGCTGTGAATACTGAAGACCACCCACCTACACCCTTTCCACTCCTGCTTTATTTATTCAATTGTTGTTTCCATAAAGCGCCTAATACCATACCAGAGTTCGGTTTCTAAGCGCAGATCCGGGATTTGAACCGCTGTTGCTCTGTGTGGTCTTGCTCCCTTCTTTTGGGTGCTACAAAGTAACTAGGTGCATGGTTGGCGCTTTACAAAACATTAATAAATACATCCAACTAGATACCACATTCAGTTATTTTCAAATCTCATCCCAATTCCGAAATGTATATATGAGTCGCTCATTGGAAATCGAAATATGAATTTGAGCCTTTGACTGCCCTTTAAAATATCCACTCACATTTTCAAGAGACTTTTTCAAAGGATTTCAATATTAGACGTTTTCAGGCCGATGCCTGGTGAGGTTTGCAGAGATGGATGTTCTGAAAGGTTACAGTTTCTAGATCTATGTAACCAGCCTGCAGGTGGCTTGGGAAAAGGAACAAGTTACTTACCTGTAACTGTTGTTCTCCAGCATGGGTCTGGCATGGATTCACATGCTCATGAATATTCCCCGTCGTCAGGCTGGGAATCCTCGGTAAAGAAAAAACCAGTATCAGTTTCGTTTCTGATCTGTCTTTCGTAGTAATAACCAATCACTGGTCTCTGCGTCATACTGACCACAGCCAATGACTGCCCTCTACCTAAGCACCGCCTCTGGCAGCCATCTTCAGATTTGGAAGCACGTGAAGTGGCAGTATGACCAAGTGAAGAGCCGCAGAGGGGTAGGCGGGAGGGTTTGCATGTGAATCCATGCCAGACCCATGCTGGAGAACAACAGTTACAGGTAAGTAACTTGTTCCTTCTCCAGCATGGGGTCTGGCATGGATTCACATGCTCATGAATAAAGAATACATAGCAGTACACACATGCACAACCACGGGAGGTGGCAAAGGCTCAACATTAAGCATCACATCAACTCAACATTAAGCATCTTACCTCCTCACCAGGCTCACCTCAGGCGAACAGATTGCGCAGCACTGCTTGGCCGACCCTGGACTCCTCCCTGGAATCCCGGTCGACGCAGTAGAATTTCGTGAAGGTGTGCGTCGACCTCCACGTAGCAGCCCTGCATATGTCCAGCAGGGGCACACCAGATAGGAACGCCGTGGTAGCTGCGATCGCTCTGGTGGAATGGGCTCTCGGACGGCCAGGCAGCGGTCGGTTTGCCAACCGGTGACAGCACATGATACAGCCGGAGAGCCATCTGGAGATGGAAGCCTTCGAGAGAGCCTTCCCCTGATTGACAGGTCCAAAGTTCACAAAGAGTTGTGACGTCTTCCGAAAACCCTTTGTGCGGTCCACGTAGAACTTCAGCGCTCTAGCTACATCCAGCGAGTGCAAAGTCCTCTCAGCCGGCGACGAAGGCGATGGGAAGAACACAGGTAACACCAAGGGTTCGTTGAGATGGAAGTCCGACGGTACCTTGGGCATGAAGGAGGGGTGCGTCCTGAGCACTACCCTCGTGTCGTGGAAAGTCAAGTACGGGGCCTTGCAGGAAAGGGCCTGGATCTCTCCCACTCGTCGTGCGGAGGTGATGGCCACAAGAAAAGCTGTTTTCCACGATAGAAACTTCAACGGGGCCGAGTGCAGAGGCTCGAACGGAGGTCCCATGAGCTTGGTCAGCACCACGTTGAGCTCCCACGCCGGGGCCGGAGCCTTCACCGGCGGGAACGATCTGAACAGTCCCTTCATGAACTCTCCCAGACGATGAGACCACAAGGACGTCCGCCCCGTGGTTCTGGTGTATCGGGAGATCGCAGCAAGATGAATCTTGATGGACGCGTGTGCCAGACCAGCTTTGGCCAGCGTCAGCAGGTACGGCAGTACTTGGGGAGCCGTAATCCGTAGAGGGTTAATCTTCTGTGCGTGGCACCAGACAGAGAACCTCTTCCATTTGTGTCCGTAGCATTTAAGAGTCGAGGACGCCCTGGCCTTTGCAAGAACCTCTCTGCAATCGGCCGGTATGTCGTATCCTCCAAACTCTAGCGCTGCAGGAGCCAGGCCTGCAAGTTCAGCGACTTCGGGTCGTGGTGGAGGATGGCGCCTCCTTCCCTGGAGAGTAGATCCGCGTCCGCCGGCAGCTTGATCGGCGGGGACGCTGACAAGTCCAGAAAGTCCGGGAACCATATCTGCCTCGGCCACGCAGGTGCGACGAGGATCATCCTGCACCGTGACCTCTTGAGCTGGTTGACGAGCCGGATTAGCAGAGGCAAGGGAGGGAACGCGTAGAGGAACAGGCCCTCCCAGGGGAACGAGAAAGCATCGCCCATGCTCCTCGTCTGGGGAAACCTGCTGGCGAACCTCCGGCACTTGGTGTTCGTCGCCGTCGCGAACAGGTCGATCTGGGGTGTGCCCCACCGTCGGAAGAGGCGATCCACCAGATCCTGCCGTAGTTCCCACTCGTGGCACGAGCGCAGCTCCCTGCTGAGTGAGTCGGCGATGGTGTTTTTTATCCCTGCCAGATGAAACGGCACCAGAAAAATCCCTTGGGCGACGGCCCAATGCCACAGGTCCTGCGCCTCCTTGGACAGCGCTGGGGACCTGGTTCCGCCCTGTTTCCTGATGTAAAACATGGTGGTGGTGTTGTCGGTGAAGATCCTCACCACCTTGCCCTTGAGGGACGGAAGGAAGGACCTGAGGGCCCAAAACACTGCACGGAGCTCCAGGACGTTGATATGCAGGGACTTCTCCGTCGGGAGCCAGAGTCCCCTTGCGTGCAGATTTTCGGTGTGCGCTCCCCACCCTTCCAGGGAGGCATCCGTGGTCACAGTCTCCTGGTGGGCTGGGGTCTGGAAGTCCATGCCCGCCGTCAGATGCGCGCGGGTGCCCCACCACCGTATCGCTCGTCGGAAGCTCTCGTCGAGCTTGATCCTTTCCTCGAAGCTGCCCGTCGTCTGGATCCAGCGCGCATCCAGGAATTCTTGCAACGGGCGCATCCGGAGCCTGCACATGGGAATGAGGTAGATGCAGGAAGACATCATCCCGAGGAGGGACTTGATGGACCTCACTTTGGCCGCGTCGGCCACCAACATCCGTTGCACCTTGCCCAAGATGGTCCTGGTCCTCTCCTCCGACGGGGAGGCCAGAAGGGACACTGTGTTGAGCCTCGCTCCCAGAAACAGTGCGACTTGCGCGGGCACCAGGTGGGATTTGGCGTAGTTCACGGAGAATCCCAGGTCCGTGAGGAGTTGGACGGTCCTTGCCGTGTGGACCACGGCGAGCTCCCTCGTCTTGGCGCGGATGAGCCAGTCGTCCAGGTAGGGGTAGACGTGGATCCCCTCGCGGCGCAGCTGCGCCGCCACCGGTGCGAGGCACTTGGTGAATACCCTGGGTGCCGACCGTAGTCCGAAGGGAAGGGCTTTGAACTGGTAATGACGCCCTTGGACCACGAACCTGAGGAATTTTCGGTGCCCCTTTAGGATGGGAATGTGGAAGTAGGCATCCTCCAAATCCAACGACGATAGGAAGTCTCCTTCCTCCAGCTGACCCAGGACGTGCTGGAGGGTGACCATCCGGAACTTCTGCGCCTTGATGAACTTGTTCAGACCTAGGATGGGGCGCCATCCTCCCGTCTTCTTCTTCACGAGGAAGTATCTCGAGTAGACTCCGGAGCCCCGAAGCCTCTTTGGGACGAGTTCGATGGCGCCCTTCCTGAGCATCGCCTTTACCTCCAGGAGAAGTTGAGGGACGTGAAGTTCTTTCCTGGCCACGGGGGGGACGCGCGGGCACCTTCTTTGAAACTCGAGCGCGTGGCCCCGGGCCAGGGCGTCCAGCACCCAACGGTCGGTGGAGATGGACTCCCACACGCTGACGAAGCCCGCCAGCCGGCCTCCCACCGGGGTGCTTCGGTGGGGGCCCGACCCCACGGCCGGTTCAATCCTGCTTGGACGCGGCCTTGCCGCCTTGACCTCCTTGGCGACGACGGCGGGGTCCGCTAGACTTGCCTCGTCCTCTGTAGGCCTCTTGCGACGACGAGCGGGCCGCTTGACGGTAGGAAGCGAAACCGCCGCCGGAACCTTTGGAGGCGCCCTTGCCTCCGCTGCTCCGAAAGGGCGTCCGTCGTTGCTGCAGAACTCCAAGGGCCCGGGCCGTCTCAGTATCCGCCTTGATGGCCTGAAGGGAACCGTCCACTGTCTTCCCAAACAGGTTGTTCCCGTCGAAGGGCATGTCCAGGACTCTGGTCTGGACGTCCTGCCGGAAGTCCGTAGCTTTGAGCCATCCACGACGTCGAAGGCAAACGCCGTTGCCCAGCTGGCGGAACCCAGTGTCGGCGATGTCCGTCGCCACGGTGATGGCGTGGTCCGAGGCCACCTCACCTTCCTGCAGGATCTCCAGGGCCTCCGCCCTCTTGTCGTCCGGCAGAAAATCCAGCAGGGGAGCTATCTTGTACCAGAGCTCCCTGTCGTAGCGAGCCACGATACCCAAGGCGTTGGCCGCTTTAATCGTCGTCGCTGCCGACGAGATGACTCTACGTCCCATAGCATCCAATTTCTTTCCCTCGCCGTCCGGCGGGGAAGTCGATGTGGAGGCCGCGCCCCCCCCGCTTTCTTCCTGGCTGCCGCGGAGACGACGGAATCCGGGGTAGGCTGCGCCCGGAGGCACAGGGGGGCCGTGTCCGGGACCCGGTACTTTTTCTCGTACCGGTCTCTTCTAGCTGGCGTCGTGGAAGGGTTCTTGAGGAGGGAAAGGCCCTCATCCCAAATGTCGTCCAACAGAGGCACTGCGAGGACCGTCTTCCTCTTGGCCTTGCGCCGCTGATAAAGGAAGCCTTCCTTTTTCTTCTCCTCAGGGCAGAGTTGGAAAAGCTCGGAAGCCCTGGAGATCATGGAGTGGAAGGATCCGATCTCGTCGGGCGGAGAAGCCCTGGCGGGAGGCGACGACGGAATATCCTCGTCGTATGCCTCGTCGTCCGTACCCGTCGCTGCCGTGTCAGTCCCCGTATCATCCCCTCGGGTGGACGGGGAGGAGGGCTGGACGGGGCGCGACGGTTGAAAAGGAGGTGGTGGATGGATCCTTCTTTTCTTGGTAGGGGGAACACCAGAAGGTCCCGGTTCTGGATCCCCCGACGGGAGAGGTTCCTCCGTCGGTAACGGTAGCCTCGTCCTTATCTCGGAGCATAAGGACTGTATGGCCAACAAAATGGCCGCCGAGTTGTCTCGCGGCGCTGGCAGAGGGGAATCCGACGGGCGAGCAGGGGCCCCGTCGGTATCCTCGACGATGTCGTCGTCGTCACCTGCGTCGGGGTCCATTCCGACGGGCTGGCCTTCCTCCACGCCTAGGCCGTGGCTTAAGACCTCGATCAGCTCCTCTTCTGAGGTTGAGGCCGAATCTACGACGACGCCCTGCCCCCCCTTCTTCTTCCCCACGGAGGGTTTCACGGGGGTCCTATCGATGGGCACAAAAGAAGACTCCCTCCGAGGAGGCAGGGAGATTCTGGGCCCCGAGGTCGCCACCACTGGTGCAGCCTCCACAGGCTGAGCCAGGGCCGCCGCGACCGTTTCGATAGAGGGCTTGGTCGGATGGATCAAGGCCTTCACCACCTTAGGTGCGCTCACCGCCTTATCCTTGAGGGAGGGGGCACTGCCACGCTCCTCCTCTGCCTTAGAGCTCGACCGGGGCCTCTCCAGGAGCTTCGCCGGGTGCTCGGCCTTCCTCTTACCCGACCCAGAGCGTTGGCTCGTGGTTGATGGTGCCGGGGAGGGTGCGCCCTGCCTGGCGCCCGTAGAGCCCGACCGTTCGGCGCTCCCGGTGCCAGCGGACTCGCGGTGCTTAGCCTTATGTTGGGCCCCCGTCGCCGGGGCGCCCTCAAAGGTCTTAGAAGACCGCTCGGATTTCTTCTTCTTCTCGCCAGACGGGCTCTTACCCTCCAGCCAATTGGCGAGACGTTGATGGCGGTCCTTCATGGTCCGTTCCGACATGTTGCCGCAAAACGCACAGTCCTTCTCCACGTGCGTCTTGTCCTCATGAAGGCAGTAAAGGCAGAAAGAGTGTTCGTCCTCCTTAAAGACGTTCTGCAGCTGGCATCCAGGGCAGACCCTGAACAGCTTTCCGGGCGTCGAGCTTCCCTTCTCCTGGGCCATATCCGAGACCGGGCCTGAGAAGCTTCTGGAGTCCTCCGAAGTGTAGCTCGACGAAATCTTCACCCTTGAGGGGCGCAGACGAATCCGACACGGGTCCCCGTTGATCGGATGTAGGATCGGTGGAGCTTGAGGCTCTTTTGACCGAAAGAATCGAAGTTTTTTGTGAAAAAGCACGAAAAATAGCACTAACGCTCGAGAGCAATAGCACGAGGATCCCAACACATGAACGTGCGGTAAAAATCTGAAGATGGCTGCCAGAGGCGGTGCTTAGGTAGAGGGCAGTCATTGGCTGTGGTCAGTATGACGCAGAGACCAGTGATTGGTTATTACTACGAAAGACAGATCAGAAACGAAACTGATACTGGTTTTTTCTTTACCGAGGATTTCCAGCCTGACGACGGGGAATATTCATGAGCATGTGAATCCATGCCAGACCCCATGCTGGAGAAACACACCCTCCAGCGATGTGACAGGAAGAGCAGTACAGCGGCCCTTTTCTATGACAGTAACAAGTCCCTAACTTAGCCTGCAAAGAACAAGGCAGTGTCTCCACTATAGAACTTTTAGTCCAATTGCAAAATTTGAAATAGATGATTGCAGACAGGCAAATTAGTAGAGGGATTATAAAATGCATGTGTATCTGCATCTAAGGGTTTGTTTTAAATCCATTGATGCCAATACATTTTTTTTAATAAAATGTATGGATAATAGCCCATGAATACATTGAAACTATGGCACAAGTGTATAGAAGGTCCCAGGCACCATTCAGAAGCAAAATAACAAACCTTACTGCCTGTATAAAATCTGTTTTAAAAAATCATTTATTTACAACACAAACAGGCTATTTACAATATATCAAATTCAAAATCAAGCCAAGTTGTATCGTGCCCTAATCGTCTCTCTCCAGTACTACAATCTCTGCGTTCTCATGGTCAGTGGACTGTCTGGGGGGGTCGTAATAGTTGCCCAGACCCTGTTAAAAGAGAAGATGCCGGTCCTTTCATTGGACTGTGTGCACGGGTGTATGTAAAAAGACCACAAAAGTGATCCTCCATTGGAAATAAAACCATTTACTCGGGGATGGACCTCCGAAGAGAGTTCTATGAGGTCATCTTTGTGATGCTGAGAGGAACTGTTTTCCTGTGGCATCACGCTCAGGTATTTTGCTGCAAACTTGCGACTCCTCCATGGGAGCCAACTTTTGAATTTCCTTCGGGGCTGCCAATGACTGTATTTTCAGGACGTTCCATTAGGAGTATAGGAACATTTAGTGCACATTTTCTTCCCAGGGGGTTCTGAGGCCCGGGAGCACCCGCGTACCTGGCACCTCTGCTCCAAGTAGGGAAATGTGGGGTTTATTTGTCGATCTGCATCAGCAGAAGGCCTAGTGCTTCCAATCAGGAGCAAGTTTCATGCCAACTCCCGTACCTCCAGCATCCACCACTGCCTCATTCCCGTACAAATAAGAGCACACCTCCTGCAGTCCTACTTCCTAGCCTCCCTCGCCTTGCATACACTCATCTGATCTCTCGCTCAAGAAATCCTCTTAACATAATCTAAGCCTGCTGGCCCCTTACCCCACCAACAACTTCCAACCCCCTGATCATCCTTCTGTCCCTTCCCCCACCCATGCACCCATGGTCACCCGGTTTCCATCCTACACCTTGTAATCCTCAGCTGCAGTGAATCATTGTCCACTGGTCTCACTGCCTTTACCCCCACTTCCCCTCTACTATCCCACACCCTACCCCTCGCTCATCCAGCCCCATCCAGCAAGCATCATTACCCTGAACAATGTTCATCCCTAGCTCGCATAAAATACCCCACGCTTCTATCCAGCCCCAAAGCATCCTGATCCTCCAGCTCCGACACACCACATGCGCCAAACACCCACACAAACTCACAATCACACTCCGATATCTCAGAAAGTTGCCAGCCCGCTGTGAGCCACGCTAAGTAATTGTAGGTGTTCTCAGGAACTGGTGAGGTAGACCACGGCAGGGCCTTGATCATTAATTTTCTGGTGGCACGGAATCTCCAACCAGATTATCTGGCAGATGCCAAGCAGTGCATCCTGAGCGTCCAAGCAATGAGGCACTGTCGACGTGAAGGTGCAAACCAGACTACCCGAGGAAACACATACTCTCACATGTAGGTGTTGTGAAAGATGCTACCTGTCCCTGGCCACGCATGCAGTCATTGACAGTCCACTAACATGGGAGGGTGTAACACCAAAGCAACGCGAGTTGACAATAACGTGCCTTGGAAGTCTGCCTTGCCCCCAACAACTCAAGGAAACTAACCAGACACTAACAAGTCACACTCTGGTGCCACGGAAGACTGCATAGATAGACACGGGGAGACTTTCCCACACTACTAATAATGCCACTCATGCTCAGCTGTAGGAGGCCACGAAACCCAATAACCACGAGTGAGGGGCAGTTCTGCACTTACATTCACATCCATGTATCACAGACGGCTGTAAAGCTTCATCATCAAGCATGGGTGTCATCAAGCTGCACCTCTTTAGTCAACTGGCCCAGTGGAAACCCCTTCTTGTGCAAATCATTATCGCACGCAGCCAAACCACCATCAGTGCCAAGAGGCCATGCAAATGATCAACGCTGATCCTGGCAAATGCTACCATCCTATAACATGACATGAAAGGCAGCCTAGCTAACTGTGCCATGATGCTGTCAGGCGCTGCTCGTTTTACAGCAGGACATGGAAGCAAACATTGGATAATCCTCTGTGGTGCTGCCCAAAACCCAGCAGCATATAATCATTGCAAGGACGGGTTAAAATAAACAGTCCTTACACCAACAGGAATGACACCATAACGATGAGCGCAGTGTAACAGCTTCAGCACTTGGCCCACTCTTCCTTCTGCCCAAACTCGGTTAACTATTGCACAGCTCTTCCTTTTCTGCTAACTATTTTCATTTGTTATTAGTGCTTTTCTTCATCCTCTGTTCCCCCTTTTGGGTTTTTGTTCTCATGCTTTGGCATGTCTTTTCCTCCTTCAATTTATATCCTTGCCCGGTCCTTAGGATTTACTTTTCTACCTGCTTCCTGTGGAGATTATTTTGTCCAGGCACACTTATTTTTTCTGTTCCCCCAGGCAAACTATGAACACAGTTGATTAGTGATAGGCAGCTGCTGCACGCAATGGGTTGATTAGTTTAAATATACATCAACCTAATACAAACATAAAGAAACAAAGTGTAAGAAGACCTTCGGGCGGCCCACTGTTTTACACCTTCTGACGAACGTTTCTTCATGTAGGGAGGATTCCCATTTCGGTTTAGATTGGTTCTCCTGCCTTTTTACTTTTGGCTATCAAGTGGTGCTGGAAGCATTGCCACAAAGCCGCTACTCTTGGCATGGGACGTGAGGTTAGGATAGCGATGGGATAGAATGTGGGACGCAGAGTCTGTGGGTGGCGTTTGGCTTTTTACCCACCCATTGATCGCCCATATCAATGCTAGTCCATACGTCCATTCCCACCCAGTACCTGCCCCTCCCTGTCCAAAACATAGCCCTGTGTGATCTCTTTGAGCAAGCTCTGTGCCTTTAACAGGATGGCAATGTTATTTCTAAGCAGACGGATTAAAGTGAATGGCTTAATTGCAGTTCTAAATCTTCTGACCCAATACAAACGTCTTAACTAAGGGTGCCTTTAGTCTCGATTTATAGGCAATATGTACCCATGCATCTGTTCTTGGAACTGAATGCTTGTTAAAAAGAAGCATTGGCAAATTAAATAGTTTTGGCTAATGTATAGGCATTACATATGCATTTGCTTGGCGCTGCAACAATATGCCCAGATACTAGCACCATGTGCCATCTGTTACCATTTTACAGCTAGATAGTACCATTATGGCAGTGGCTGGAAAATGCCTATGCCATGCCTACACAAAACCCACAATATTTGGCTTTTCTCCAGCATTGGATCTTTCATGGATTGACATGCTTTGAATATTTCCCGCCAACAGGCTGGCAATCCTCAGTAACATTTTATTATAGCTTATAATAGTGCTTTTAAACTCTCTTTAGTAGCCCATCTGTGTCCTTTTGGGTGTATTCTGCCTCCACCAGTGGGATGTCGAGTGACAAGCCCCACCGAGGAGGCCCTCTTCAGATTCTAACCGCACATCGTGCTGAGAGGTCCTCAAGGCTTTCTCTCCTGGAGAAAAAAGGCCAGAGACCAACATATTTTTTCAAAATTTTAAAATACTTTTTCTTCACAGCTTTATAAAAAACATGTATACAGATAAGTGCTTTTTTACTTTCATAATATGGAAGAAAAACGGAAAGTTATTTTCAAGACATGCCAGTCATGTGGAATTAAGAATGTGTACAAGCATTCTGAATGCATATACAGTCTCTACACTACTCACATTCAAGAGGATTGTGAAATGTGCGCCACAGGTAAGCAACATACTTCTTCCAATGCTTGGTCTGCTTAGCAGTGTAGTGTGGATCAGGGGTGTTAGGTCTGGAAAAGATCAGGGGCTAAGCTAATGTCGGGATTGGCAGGACTCAGGGATAGCTATAGCCTTTTGGTTGTAGCCCCTGAGCTTCTATCTGGGGCTACAACCAAAGACCCGGGGCTATACCTCCCCTCAGCCCCCCCTAGCAATGCCTCTGGTGTGGATGCTATTATCACTGAGTGATGGAGGCAGTTGAAAGGGCGATTGATAGGGCCATACATTCCCAGAACACCAATCCAGACAGGCCTTTGTGTGTTTTGTCTCACTCCCAGATCTTCTTGCTGGTAGAGTCCTGCTCTTTCTCCAGTCTGCACCCCTGGCATCACTGGGAAGGGCAATCTCTTTTAGCAACAGGATACAAACTCGAAAGTTCACACAGTCTCCCGCAAGAGCTACACATGGAGAAGACCCTGTTGTATCCGAAGGTGGGTAAATAGATTAAAAATAAAACACATTGTTCTACCTTGTTGGCTAATGCTGTGGCACAAAGAAGGGGCATTCTCAGGCCCCAAGCTCTTATGGAGCTGAAGAGACAGCCACTCAACAGCCACTCCTCAAGAAAGCCAAAGATCCCACCGATGAGTCCTCCGGAAGCAAAAGGCACTCTGCTGATCTTCTACACCCAATTTTGATTTGGATATTGAGAGAGACTAGTTCCTTATGTCCTCTGTGGTCCTTATTGCCGCCAAAGTACTTCCTGTTGTCCAGGGCTCTGAACCACTGGTGCCCTTCAGAGACTATGTTTTATTTCCAGTTTTATTTTTCACCCTCTCTCAGTCCTTCTGCTGTCACCACCACCTCCAATACCTCACCCACTTTTGCCTTTACAACTTCCTCCATACTCTCACCACCATCTCCTCCTCCATCTCCTTCAGATCTTCACCACCTCATCCTGATGTTACCATATCTTCCAGTCTGTTAACACTTCTTCCTGACTCGTCCTCCACCTCTCGCCAGCAAACCGCAACTCCTCCGCATTAATTGTAACATACTCCATATTCCTCCAACCATCAACCACAACATGCGCCAACACCCCACATTCAGCACTTGAGGCTGGTTGGATTTATACTGAGTTTGCGCCTCTCCCTGGCAGACCATTCAAATAGAGCCTGCAATGCGAGTGGTAACTGAATGAGTGCTCAGATTGATTAGCTTCCCTGAGTGCATAGAGGCTGCTTTGAGCTCAAGGGGGTGTGACCAATCCTGAATCTGGCTTGTCTGCCATCTTGAATTTTAGATCTGTGCCTCTGACCCACCCTGAGGCTGCTTTGAGCTCAAGGGGGTTAGACCAATCCCGAATCTGGCCTGTCTGCCATCTTGAATTTTAGATCTGTGCCTTTGACCCACCGTGAGGGTGCACGTAGAGAACCGTTGGATGTGGTCTGGAAATGTGCTAGGTAAGCTTTCTATACTTTTGAGCTTCATTGGTACAGTTGATAAGGGTTGGCATTTGATACTTTGCTTCCCCAGTGTTTCGGCGTGCATCGTCACCATGTCAGGTGACAGCCGCGTCACTGTTGAAGTAAAAGGGGAGGCCCGCCCTCGCACAGGGACAGACTCCCCGTAATGCAAAAATGTCTGGCGTCTTTATTTACAGGCTCCGCTGCCGGTGACCCGACAGCGGGCCTTACAACAACTGTTGATGAGGTGGGTAGGGTACGTTCCACACCTCTATCCGCCAGCTGAGAGCTGTGTGTCGTAGTAGGCAGCGACCTGCTCTCATCTTGTTTCGTGGCGTCGGCTGGGAAGACCCTCCCGCGATCCGCTACAAGCAGAGAGTCAGTGCACAGCAGTGCAGGCACAGAGCCAGTACGCAGCTCGGCGACTACAACTGCTGATCCAGGCTGCAAAAGGAGAGGAACGCTGCTCTACATCCTGCAAGGCACTCTGAGTGCTATACGCTGCCAGCAAGCATCCCCTGGAAGGGGTGCTCGTGCTGCCGGGGGCCTGCTGCCAGCCAGCCTGCTGATCTGGGCAGCTGTCTACTGGCCCTCCATCTGCTCCTCTTTCATGGTGGGAGACTTGCTGCACTCCTTAGGCCTATACAAGCATCCTGGCTTGCGGTCCCCTCACCAAAGGGGGGGGGGGAGTGCTCGTGTGGCCAGAGGGTGGGGTTTGCCCTGAGGGATAGTTTGCCACCTCACTGTGCTGGGAAGCCCTACAGGGCCTTGGGCACACTGCTAGGATGGTGGATGTTGATGCATCATCACCCACAACAACCCCGCTGTCTGCATCTCATGTGGATAGGGGAAGGGGCAGGAGAGCCCCGCAGGGTGCCACCAGAGGGTTCATGGGATGCCCAGTGCCTGATTTCGAGGTCACTGAAGCACTACCGACGTTGGGACCCCGATGGGACATGTGGGTCGAAAGGCTTGAAATGTTCTTTGACACCACCAAAGAGACTGATGACAGAGCCATGAAAGCTATGCTGCTCTTTTATGAAGGCAGTGAAGTGCATCAACTATTCAAGACACTGCAGCCAAATGATATCTCGTATGACGTGGTGAACGGGACACCTCAGGCCGCTTGTGAAACAGGACTATGAGCAGTTTCACCAGCATCAAGCTCATCAGGATTCGGCCGAGTCGCTGGATGCCTACCATGCGTGGCTGCAACAACTAGCCATGTCGTACCGGCTGTACGATGAGAGGGATGAAATAAGGGCACAGATCATACAGCATTGCTCCTCACCTGCGTTACGACACCAAATCCTGAAATAATGACAAGTTCCCTTTGTGAGGAACCTGAAGGTGTCTCACCCACTAGTCCCTGGGGATCTGTCATCCAGGTGGTCAGGACATGGGCATCGCTTTTGGAGGCAGTTCCTGGGGGTGAACCAGTGTGGGAGGATCACCTGGATGAGGGCAAGTGGGACACCAGATGGCGAGACGCGATATCCCCTTCCCTGTAACACCTTTTCCCCATCCTAACAGGTAGGATACTTAGGAACTCACCCGCCCCCCCTTTTCCAACACAAACATTTTCTCATGGACAGCTCACTGTGAGGGAAAACTGACTAACACCCAAGCCGTATACCTGATATGTCCCAATACAACGGTCAGGCAGGGTCAGGCAATTACTGATCATTACACACACCTGACTTCCATCAGACCCCACACGGATAAAAGGTGGCACACAATGGCACAATCTGAGCAAGGCAAAGCACAGGAGCAAGCAGCAGTTTAAAAATGGCAAGACCAAAGAGGGTTGTAAGGAGGGAAGTGCCCTTGACCTTTTCAGAAGAAGACTGTTACTTTCATGAGACTTTGAGAATAGGAAACGTAAGGCCTGGAATCAAAGCAGAAGAAACCTGTGTTGTGTGTAGTAGGTACCGGGCGCTCTCCTGCGTCGATAGCCAAGGCAGGGAGGATTGTTTACCGCTGTGGTAATGTCCTTGGCTCTTACAACTAAGCAGTACCAGTAAAGTCAGCACAGATGGCGAGTTGGGGAGACTGATTTCAAACCGGTCTGTGTTAAAGCCAAGGTTGCAAGCGTCAACATTCTATAGAGAAAACTGAAGAGAACAGTGTGTGAAGCGTATGTGATGAGCGACGTGAATATAATTAAACAGCGGATGAGTGACTGAACTTTTGAAGCCAAGACAGACACCGTAAACAGAACAGCCCAGATGGAAGAGGTGTCCAAAGGACGAACAGAGGAGATGATGCAGGCGGTCTCGCCAATCGGGTCGTCGAGGGCCAGAGGACGGTTTAACAAGCAGGTGATGCCTGGCCAACAGAAAATGCAGGAGGAGCATCAGAAGCCCTGCGATGGCTATGGAGACGTGTAACCGCACGATCAAGTGTGCTCCGCAGTACGAGCTACATGTGGCTGTTGCAGCAAATACAATCATTATGCCCGGAGGTCATGAGCCCCCTGGCTGGTGGATCAGTCGTCTCGTCCTCCCCCGATGCCACAGAGGCCAAGACTTGACAGGTAGTGTCAGTGGACGAAGACCAACATTCAGTTCGATTAGTGCTGTCAAGACTGGAACGGGCCGTCGACATCAAGGAAGCAGGTTTTGTTTCGCCCATTTTTCTCGGTGGCTCAGGTCACCGAAGGAAGCCATGTTGCTCTCCATCTATCCTGGACATGGACGTATCCATTCTCAAGGACACAGGGGCGCCTGTGAACATCATGCCTCTGACTCAGTTCTGCAAGCTCTGCCCAACCCTGCTATTGCAAGCCCCTAAGATTTGCATCTTCATGTACAGAGGGGCGTCACCAATACTCCTGGAGGGGGCATACAGCACTAAAGTGTGCCCTGAAGGGGAGGTGCTGGATGCCAAGTTCAATGTAACCCCAGTGGCGAAAGATACGCTGTTGAGCTGCTCGACAGATGTGGACCTTGGGCTGGTGCACGCTGCCTTTCAGGTATACCGCAATGATATCGACAGCCTGCTCACCAAGTTCTAGGGCCTGTTCGAGGGCGTTGGCTGCCTCAAGGGACAGGAGGTCTGGTTACACGTGCATGCGTCAATCCAGCCGGTGGCAACAAACACATACCGCTCCACTTGAGGAAGAAAGTGGAGGAGGAGATTTTCAAGCTTGAAAGTATAGGCATCATTGAGTGGGTGGAAGGGCCTACATCATGGATTTTCACCTATAGTGGTAGCTACCAAACCGAAGTGCCCATAGGAGGTGCGTATCTGTGTGGACATGAGGGTGCCTAACAGAGCCATTCTTAGGGAGAGGCACCCAATGCCCATGCTGGATTTTATACTGGCGGATCTGCAGGGAGCCAAGTTGTTCTCTACTCTGGATCTCAAGGCAGGGTAGCATCAAATCTCCTTGCACGTCGAGTCCCGAGCAATAACAAGCTTTTCGTCTCATGTCAGACTCTTTTGGTATTTGTATTTGTTTTATTTATAACGCGCAAGCCATCTGGCCCGGAGGCATCAGGGGGCAATTTGTACAAAGTTACAAAAATGCATATATACAGACATAAACATTACATTAACAGAATACTAAGAGTACTAAGAATTACATTAACAGAATATTAACAGCGTTCTATCTACATACATTACAGTGGTTACAGTGCTGCTAAGGCTTAACAGTGGATTTACCCATAGGGTGTACAGAAAATAGTAACGGAGGTCAGCGGACCAGAGTATGTAAGACAAGGGCACAGACCATGTCTTAGTGCTGGTCGAAGAGCCAAGATCTGGTTTTGGCCTTGAATGTGTTGAATGAGTCTTCAGCTCGGATTGTAGCGGGGAGGGAGTTCCATAGCTTAGAGGCTAGGACAGGGAAGCTAGTGCCCCCCATTTTTTGAAGTTTAAACCTAGGGATCGATAGACAGTGGGTCTGGGCAGTTCTTAGAGGTCGGGAGGTCGAGTGGCGAGACAGCCGACTGCAGAGGTAGATAGGGGCCTTGTTAGCCAAGCATTTGTGCGTGAGGGCAAGTGTTTTTAGTGAGATTCTCTGCTTGACAGGTATCCACTTTAGGTTGGTTCTGGATTCTGAAATGTGGTGGCTGCGGGGGATGTTTAGGGCAGCTCGAATGGCATTGTTTTGGGTTGTATGGAGTTTATTCAGGTTCTCTTGGCTGGTACCTACGTAAAGAGCACTACAATAATCAATTTTGGCCATAATGAGAGTTCTAGCTAGCGTGACACTGTTAGGGGTGGTAAGAAATGATCTGCAAGCTGCAATAAGTTTGCACGTATATGCAGAGGCAGATCTGACTGCATTTATTTGTTGTGATAAGGATAGGGTGGCATCAAGGTAAAAACCTAATGTTTTGGTATCTTTCGAGACTCATATGGTATTACCGTCTATGGTGAATGACTGATAGGACGGCTCTAGTTTGCTCAGGCGTTGTCCGGTACCCAGGATAAGGAGCTCCGTCTTGTCGTCCTTTAGGCATAACTGGTGTTGGGCCATCCAGGCTTGGATGACCGGGTAGACGTTGTTAAGGGCTTTGGTGTCAGCTAGATAATCACCTGTGATGGGAATGAGTCTCTGGGTGTCATCCGCATAGTTAGTGTAGGAGACACCCAGATAGTCAAGCACATAAAAGAGTGGTTTCGTGAAAATGTTATACAGTGTAAGTGACACGCAAGATCCCTGAGGTATGCCGCAGTGAAATGGGGAAGGGTCCGCGGCTGCTGAAGGGGCAAAGATCCTCATGGATCTATTGCTCAAAAAGGATTTGATCCAGGCTGCAGCAGAGGACGAGAAGTTGGCAGCAGAGTGGAGGTGCCTGCATAGGATCTGGTGGTTGACCAAATCAAATGCGGCAGAGAGGTCGAGAAGTAGTAGCATTGCTAGTTTGGCCTTATCCTTCAATACCTAGGTCTATTAAAGCAGTTTCGGTCCAGTGTCTGGGAAGAAATCCGGATTGTCGTAGACCTAGCAGATTTTTAGATTCCAAGTAATCTTGGATCTGAAGGTATGCTGTGCGGTCTAAAATCTTAAGCAAAAACGGTACCGTGGTGAGAGGTCAGAAGTTATTAGGTATGCTTAGGTCTAGGGATGGTTTATTAAGCAGTGGGATCACCCAAGTGTCCTTAGGGTTGTCCGGGACAATACCTGTTTTAAAGGAGGAGTTGATGAAGGGCGTAATGAATGGGCCCAAATCATGTGCAGAGTCCTTAATGATGGGAGCTGGGCAAGGAACACCTTGCCAGTTGGATGGTTTAATTCTCAAGATGATATTTTCTACCTCGGTAATGGTGAGCGGTGAGTAGGCAAATAGTTTGTTGTTAGCGGTGTCTAGAGGGATGGCCCTAGCAGGGGAGAGTGAGTGGTTGTCGAGCTTCAGACTGCCCTGCTTGTCTTTAATTTTAGATTGTAGCGTAGATATTTTATTCAGTAAGGCTGCTTGAATGTTAGCACACCATTTACTATCTTTCGTGCAAGTGCCTGGGGGGGAGACTGGAGTTTCTAACTCTTTTAGGATTCTGAAGAGTTCCTTTATATTCGAATCAGCTTGCAGAATACGATTGTTAATAGACTCTTTTTTCAGTGATGATAGCATCTTTGTAGGTGAGTGAGGCAAGAAGGAAGCCATCTTTATGCTCTTCAGACGGGTGGCTTTTCCAGCGATTTTCAGCACAACGTTTAACTTTGCGGAGCATTCTTAACTGTGGGGTGAACCATGAATTAAGATGTGCTCGTGGTTTGGCCTTCCTAAGTTTGGTGGGTGCTATAGAGTCTATGGCCGTGAGCATAGTTTGGTTATAGGTCTCTGCTAGGGAGGTGGGATCATAGCAGGTGTTGGTGGCCGCATTGAGGGAAGGGAGAAACAGTGGGAGGAGTTTCTCCTTAGTTATGTCCTTTTTACTTCTAGTAGGGAGTGCTGGGGCTATCAGTGTCAGGGTTTGCGGGGTTGCTTCAGTATTAAAAGTTATGATGTGATGGTCAGACCATAGCAAGGGGTATTGTCGATAACCTTGATATTGCAGTTAGAGCCGGCTAACCAGTAAAGGGTCCTGCCTTTGATATGGGTGGGTTCTTGAATGTACAATGTGAGGCCGAGGTCAGTTAGAACATTCTCCAGATCCATTGCCACGGGATATTTTGGGTCGCCAAGACCTAAGTTAAGGTCACTGAGGATGAAGGATTGTGATTTTTTTTTAGTTTTGTCAAGGAGGAGAGTGGATATTTCACCGACAAAGGTCAGTGCCGGACCTGGGGGCCTATAGATAAGGTGGAGGGTGGCCATTTGGTTAGGCGTTTGTGATAGTTTGACTGACAGCGACTTGGCTGATTCGAGTTTGGAGTCGGATACTACTCTTAGGTCAAGAGAGTTTTTATGGATGAAGGCCACGCCACTGCCTCTGGATTGGTCAGTGGTACGGTCACATCGCGTGATGCCGTAGTCAGGCGGTAAAGCCAAGGATAGTGAGAGGCCAGATGCGGCATGTAGCCAAGTTTCGGATATAGCAATGAAGTCAAGGTCAGAGGTGGTGGCGAGGTCAGCAATGTCTAATGCGTATGCTGTGAGAGATCTAGCGTTGATAAGGGCGCCCTGAACACAAGCAGTTTAACCCCTGTGGTAGTGGATTTGCATGTGGCGGTGGATGAGGGTGAGCCAGGTGGTGTATGTGAAGTTTGCTTGGGGGCGTTGTTGCAGGAGTGTCGTATGTGGAATATAATGCCTAGTCTCTTGTTTCTAAGAAGGAGGGAGCAAGGTTGGTTAGGTATGGGTTTCCTGGCGAAGTGTTCCAGCCACAGAGCTGGGTCATTAAGGTATTGGTTAATATGGTTATTGTAGTAGTATAAACCTGCGGTGGTTGCTGCAGGGCTCATTGTAGGAGTCACAGTCACAGTCGGCAGTGCCTGGGGGTGTAGGTTCGGGCAGGCCACACTATTAGGTGGCTGATCGGGTTTATCCCAGAGGGGGAAGGTTGTTGCAGTGGGTAACTGAGTGACTAGGGCAGCCCGTAGGGCTAGAGTGTAGTATAGTAGAAGGAGCACACTGACATGCATGATGGTAGTACTAGCTACCTGAGTAGGATACCTACGAAATTGTTCACACGGGTCAAGATTGGGTTTCATTAGATGGGACTGTAGGATCAGTGACCAGAGCGGCACTGTGAATACAAGTGCCTAGATTTGACTAAATGTCAGCAAACATAGGGTGACCTGAGTGTGCAAATGCCTAGCATTGACTAAATAACATCAATCATATAGTGACCAGGGCGGCACAATGAAAAGTCAGCATTTGTCAGGCACAACAGATTAAGGCAGTGCAAAATACAGCACAGCTAGATTCAAATGTCAGGCACATCAAGTAAAACAGTGCAGAATGCAACAGGCAGAAGTCAGGTTGTTAGAACAAAAGGCTAGGCAGTGCAGAGTGCAGCCAGGTAGATGTCAGGGTGGAGGTGTCACAGTGAGCAGCAGAGGCATGGCATGGCATGGCATAAACACGGACACCTAGTTTCAATTTTAGCAGTGAGAGCCAGAAAGGCACTGATTCAAATTCATAGACAAAGAACACCTAGATGTGAGTTACCAGTGAGAAGTAGGCAAGGTGTGGTTGTCCACCAAGATGCAGGGTACACATGCAGTAGTACATCTGGGGTTAGGCACTGTTGCAAATGCTAAGTGGCATTCAAGTCCAACACAGTGATTAGTGTACATGGCTAGTGCAGATGAGGTAATGGAGGGAGCTGTTTTGTGTGGATAGATATATAGAGAGTGCAGTGCAGAGGGAGTAAGTTTAGACAGACATAGATTACTCACAGTCTCACAGCCTCATGGGATATGAGCAGGGGGTATGGCCCTGGGCTTTGGTCAGCTCGGGACAGTCTCTGGACAGTTGTTGGCCTTGCCCTCAGGGCCTTTCCAGGAAGGGCCGGCTTGCGCCTCCCGGTGTCTGATAGGTGGAGAAGTAGGGTGGAGAAGCCAATCATCCGGCGCATCTGGTCAGGTGAGGAAGCACAGAGGAGGGTAGGCTTGAGAAGGCACAGGCAGCCATCTCAGAATGGTTTCAAGCTTGTGTCTTGTAATGGTGATCGTGTGGCTGTAGCTCAGCCAGATGGACATCCACAGATTTGTAAATATTGCGGTGTAGAGCTAACACGAGCGTTACAATTACAAGTGAAGGAAAACCTAAAATCAATTTAAATGGTTACCGCGCCTAACGCGCTAAGAATAATCCAGAAAGTTGGGAATTGCTATGGCTAGTGAAGTCATACCTTAGTACATTCCTGCACTAGGTGTAGCAGCTGTGGGTCACTGCTCCAGCAGTGGCTAGGTGCCGCTGCTCCGGCTCGGATGGTTTTTGAGTGCCCTGGTCATCAAGCACTGAGGTTTAAGAGCCTAACCTTCAGCGTGTCATCTGCTGCTGGGGTGTTCCAGCACACCATTAGGAGTGTGCTGGCAGGGCTCCCTATGGTGCTCAATGTGAGTGATGATGTGCTGATCTACTCGGAGTCCCCCAGGGAGCCCATGTCCAGACTCACAGCAGTACTGGAAAGGCTTGCACAGAATGGCCCGACACTAAACAGGAGAAAATACTGATTCATGGAGTCCAAGGTTGATGTAATTGGATTTGTCTTTCATGACAGGGGGCTGTTACTGGACCCGAGAAAAATGGAAGATATTAAGAATGTAGCAGCCCCAGCATTTCAATTGAAGGTCAGAATCTTCCTCAGCATGGTGAACATCTGTGGGCGGTTCATCCCCAACTTGACCATGGACCCCCAACGTCTGTTAACCAAGAAAGACCCAGACTGGTGTTGGGGACACGCTGAGCAGGAGGCGTTCATGGCCATTAAAAAGTCAATAGTCATTGCCACCATCATGGCATATTTTGATCCGGCCAAGCACACCGAAAGTGTGGTCGATGCAAACCCTGTCGGGCTAGGGTGCGTCCTAATGCAGCTCATGGAGGATGGTGAACGCAAGCCTGTTGCGTATGCAAATGAGGCACTTACCCCCTCCCACTTAGCCATCCAGGGCTGCCAGAGCCAACGGGAGGCCTAGATGTCAAATGAAACTAAGGAATTGGTGGCAATGGTTACCCAGGCTGCGGTTCCCCACTCCATGCCATTGGCGGATATTGCTTTCGCAACACGTCAGAATACAGGAGCTGGTGGAGCAGCTGCAGGGGTTCCATGTCATTTCATCACGGGATGTTTTTTCGCTGGGTTTTTTAACGTGAACTTTTTAACAAAAAAAAATCCCTTTTTTTTAAATTTCTTTTTGGGGGGTCCCCCAACCAACCCCCCATTCCCTTTCAGTTTGAATCTATTCCCAAACACCCACATACCATATATATATTTTTCTAACCCCCCCCCAAAAAAAAAAATTGATGGGTTCTTTCATTAAAAGAATTCACTGTAAAAAGCCCTCCCAAAAAACGTCCCGCGATGAAAGGACGTTGTACCACTGCGGGGATGTCAGTTGAAGGAATTCCTCATCATGACCCAGCATAAGACACCAGAGGCGCAGGCATTCCTTCAAGGGCTCTGGAGGGTGAGAAATTAGTTATCCATCGGCCCGTAGCAGGTCATCCTGAGCGGAACTCGGATAGACGTCCCCGTCGCCCTGCAGGATCAGGTGCTGCACCTTGCAGATGTAGGACATTTATTCATTGTGCATTTATTAGGTGTTTATACAATAAGTCAATTCTGTTTCAAAGCGCCCAAGGGCAAAAGGGCGAGAACATGGGATTGAAAACAATGATTACAGTGGAAAATAAAAGACAAACCTACTATGCCTTGTGAGCATTCAGAATGTGCAAGTGCAGCGAGAAGAGGGGAACTGGGGCATTGGGGGTAAGTGCTGGAATGTCCATGCTCGTGGGTGAGTAGCAGATTAAGCGCATAGTATGGTAAGTGCCATGCAGCCTGGAGCCAAATTGTGTATAAAGTGCAAGCCTACAGGAGTGAGGCCGGTGGCTGCCGAGGCCAGCACATCAAAGGGCCAGCAAGACCACGGCTCGGCTCTGTGAAAAGGTGTGGTGTCCAGATCTGGAAAGGAAGGTGGAGGATGCCATCGGCAGGTTTACAGGGTGCCAGGCTGCAAGACCGCGGGCAAAGGCTTCTCAGATTGCTTCGGCAGAAAGGGCATCCGCCTCGTGGAAGGCGCTCAGCCTGGACTTTGGCATCGTTCTCCAGTCCCAGCATTTCTTAGTGGTGCTGGGTGAGTCTTCACATTGAATTCTGGTGCAGTTTGTGGACTCCACGGCAGCCCGTACCATCATCACCATTCTGAAGGACATGTTTGTGGCACATGGGATCCCTGAATCGATGAGGTCCGACAATAGAACCCCATTTCAAAGTAAAGAGCTGGCCATGTTTCTGGACCCCTGTGGGGATGTGCACTGGCACATCACTCGCTGCTGGCCAAGGGGTAACGAGGATGCGCAAAGCTTCATGCGGACCCTGAACAAGGTGTTTCGCATCGCTCTAGAGAGGGGGCAGCCCCTACAGCCAACCCTCAAGGACTTCCTAATTGCACACTGCACGACTCCCCACTCCACCACGTGGGCATTATCGGCAGAAGCATTCTTTGGCAGGTAGGCGAGGTCTACCATCCCAGAGCATGACTCCCGCACTCAAGTGGTGGTGGATCTGGCCCTGGTCCAAGAGAGGCAGGAGCGCTCCAATGTCAAGCAGTCAGCACAGAGGGACTTGGTGGAGCACCCCTGCCACAAGCTTTGCCTGCCCCATGATCGAGTCCCGTGGACCGCGGCTGACTGTCAGGGGACTATGATCACAGAAGTGTGGGGAAAGGAGTCACTCACCAGGCAGAGCAGCTGGTTCCGGCGCCTTCCAGGTACCCTGAGGGGGGCCATCCGGCAACAAAACAACAATCTCACCCCACCAGGCAGAGAGGACAAGGTGTTGCCTTGAAGAAGAGGACTCAGCGGCAGAGTATGTGGACCGTGTGTCAACAGTCCAGTGTCACCAACGTCTACTGCCAGGTACCCCCAGCATGCTGGCAAGCGCCCTCCTGAGAGACTGAGGGACTATGTCCTGGAGTGAGGATCCTCCTCCCGAAGGTACTGCGTTTGTGATGTTGAGTTAACAATGTGTTGTGCTATATGTTGAGTTGTTCATAATAGCTGGATGGGATGTTACGACACGTGCCATCACCGTGTCAGGTGACGGCTGCATCACCATTGAAATAAAAGGGGAGGTATGCCCTTGCACGGGGACAGACTTAACGCAAAGACGGCTAAATGTTTTTAAAAATGATTTAAGGATGAAAGCCACAGAAGGAGCATCATGGATACCATTCACACAACTGCCTTTTCAAGTATTGCTTGGCCATCATACACCATCTTAAAGAAAGTCAAATACGGTTGGTTGACTTGGGCAATGCCCTAGACAGCAGAGCAACCAAGCTTCCTAGAGCAGCAAGTCACGCCCTGCTCAAAAGGAACGCAGTAAGAGTAATTTTAAACCTGGTTGGGTGCAGGGTAAGGCATAAAAACAAGGCATACATGAAATGTATGCCTTGCATTACACATCCGTTAGATTTCCCAAAGGTTATGCAGGCAGACTGGGAGATGGGAAATAGGTTTCTACTACCTCTGCAAAACCTTGTAGTTTACTAACAGCATTAGATTTTCATGCTGGAGTAAAACTAGTGGCTCCCTTTGAAATCCACCTGCAATTAGCAGCATCTGCGAGTTGATTTGTATTTCATAGGAATCCATTGAAAAGGCCTTCTGCAAAGTGTAACTGATACTAAAATGGAAAGTAAAGGAGATTACGCCTAGTTTTGCTCTTCAATTTTGCACTCGATTTTGTAAATGTAAAACATTTCAAACGGGGGACCCAAAAACACTCACGTGCTATCCGCGGTTGTCCCCTGTATGCAAAATTAGACCCAGTGACTAATTGTATGAAGTAGCCGCAGGAATGTAACACGTATCTTACGTGAAAACAGAAAAAAAGAAAAACACTTAACTAAACTTCGTGGCACCATTTTATCTCCCTAACAGAAGGTGTGTGTGCCACTGTTGCTTTTAAATGTATAAAAAGTGGCCTCATAGGGCGTGTTCTTAATCACGAATATGCTAAAATGTACAACAAATGTATAACTCATTGGGTTACATTTTCATTGCGCTCTCCTGAAATTCACAAAACTATTTGACAGCTCCGTAGAAAGAATAGGAGCTGAAATTACCTTGCCTGGCCTCTCACATTTTCAGTCCAACAGTCACCTATTTCCCCTCCAAAAAAATGTAACCAGATTCTCACCTAAACGACTGGCAGCAACCAGCAAGATCCAGTACATGACACCTACTGGCAGATTCACACAGGGCAGGAGGACGCTCAAGCAGTAGCCAGGGTCAAAACACAAAAAGCGCCCGGACACCAAAAATAAAAGTGGGTCACTTTTGCGAATACCTAGGGCAGTCTTTTTTTGTGGGGACGGGTTCATTCGAAAGGATCTATGATCTGTAACATACTGGTGACAACTACCAGATGCACAGTGTGCCACCAAGTCATCAAACTAGCCCAAAACATTGGCCCATGAAAGGGCCCACAGTGGTCTATCGCACCAATTCTTCAGGCAGTGATTGCCCTGTCGCTCTATAGGCCAGACGCAGCCTTTTAATGTTGACTTTTAATGATGGAACCCGTGTGCTCGGTCATTCTCATTACTCGCAATCTATGCAGCCAAACCTTCTTTTAATGCTACCCTTCTCGACCCGTGTATTGCCTTTGAAACTGCAGGTCACCCCTCTTCTACTCACCCACTTTAATATTGGGATCCATGACTAACCTCCTACCAGTCCTTTGCCACCTCGTGGAACACTGGCACCTGCACCCCCAACCATTCCCAGTAGGGGCTCCAAAACGTTCGGTTCCGAGTCCATGTTTTCTGTCAGACATCACAGTTCCTCTCTTTGTATAGAGGTTCTTGAAGCGTGCAAACACTTGCTCGTGGGCATCATGGCTCTGTATAAGCATAAGAGATCGAATAGATCCGAACGCAGATTTTACCTTCTATGGAATAGCAGTCTCTTGAGTTTCCTTCTGGAAATCCGATGGCCGCCCCATTGCCTAGCTGTACTGGTAAAAGGTTCCAGTTAATTGAAGTCAGAACC
Source organism: Ambystoma mexicanum (assembly GCF_040938575.1). Classification (NCBI taxonomy): domain Eukaryota; kingdom Metazoa; phylum Chordata; class Amphibia; order Caudata; family Ambystomatidae; genus Ambystoma; species Ambystoma mexicanum. Next base: position 995,067,069 of record NC_090927.1, read on the forward strand.
AAGCTCCAGGATTGTAGCTTTTCTGAATCTTGGAACAATAAAGTAGCAAGTTGATTGGGATCTCAGTTGTCTGTTTGGATAGTAGTAGTGGATTCTGTGCATCATGACAGTTGATCTGGTTGCATAGATGGCTTTACGGACCAGGCGCAAGGACTTGAAAATCACTCACCCGGACTGCCAGCCAATGCAATGAAGCTAGCCCAAGGGAGATAACATTTGAACCTATGCATGGTCATTAAAAGGCTGCCATATTTTGTGATCTCTGCAGTCTTGGCATCAACATTCCAAGGCATCCAAAATACACGCTGCTCCCGAAATCCAGATGGGAGGTTGCGGAAGGTATTTACAGCCAGAGGTGTATATAGAACGGAGAGGAAAGAAAGCATGTGTTTATGTTTTTTTAGGTGGAAGAAACATCTTACCAACAGATGAAAGAAAGCCAAGGACAGAGAGAAAGTTCAGAGCCCATAAAACAGTGAGATTCCTCACAGTGCTGAGGGGGCAGTGGACATTATCAAAAGACAACGACCGAGACATTGAGTTCCAGGGATCTACATTTGCATTACTATCAAGCACTTCTGCTCTGCTACGATTCATCATCAGGGAGAGGTTGTCCAACTACAGTTTTAGGGAAGCCAAAACTCCCTTAGCATGTGCTAGAGGCGAGGTCCATGTTGCCAGATAGCTTGACCAAAATGTGGGCGTCAACTTCTTGCTTTGGCTTTTTCTATTGCCAATTCAACACCCAGATCATCTTCTGTTTCCCGGTATGCAGTGATTTGAATGAATTAAATTACAGAGAATGCTTTAAGAATAAAACAATAACAACAACAAAAATATTGAATTTTTGCTTAAAATGTATATGGGGTGGGGTAAGGGGTTAAAACGGATGGGGAGGGGGTTGGGGTGGGTTTAAAAGCATAGGGAAATGGGGGTGGGGTGGTGGGGGAGCACCCACAATTAAAAAATAAATGAAATCGTTATGTCTCGTTATAAAATGTTAGTTATTAAAGCATTCTCTGTAATTTAATTCACTATAATCGCATGTGACTATTTTCCACCCATCCCCACTAAACTATTTCCATGTGTATGTAACTGCCTCTCTGACATCAGCCACTGGGTGGCACTGTGGTGCCTAATGCTCAACTATCCATGAGCTCCCAATGCCCCACCTACCTGTACCCCATGTTGGCTATCCTTAGCCCCAACTTCCTCAACCCATCTTTCAAGGCGGACTACGCTTCGGGCCTCTGAGACCAAATTTAAACTTCATCGATTGATTACCTCTGCTACCATGACGGGGTTCACTCAAGGTGCCTCTCAGTGTTGTGTGATGACGCAGGCGTGGAAGACGCTCTGTGACCCAGGAAAGCGGCCCTACCTAGGCCTGGCTGCCAGAGCTGCGTGTTACCTGGAGGCAGGATAGGGTGGTAGCAGGTAAAAATGACAGGGCGTTCTAACCAGCGCTAAAGCCTCATCCCAATTGTACAGTAACATGTATTTGACGAACACCTGGGCGTGCATTTAGCAGCTTACTGGCGGATCACATCACAATCTCTCATGCAAGTGCTGCTTAATGCTCTTTTTCTTCGAACTGAATTTTAAAACTACAGTAAAATGAACTGTGAACAGAATGCCTTGTGATAGTGTTTTATGCGTCTCTTTTTTTAAAAAAAATAAACCCCACTCTTGCTCATTTTGTCTGAGTATATGGAGCACTGAATTCACTTTCAGAAAACAGTGAGTTTTTTTTATATACCAGTCAGCTCGGCTTTCTTCTCTGTGGCATGGTTAGCCGGAGCCTGTCAGAAGATGTTTCATTTCCTCTTTCTCGGAGGGCTCCGGCAAGCTCATTCTTGTTCGGAGATCAGAAAAATAAAGCAGGCCCAACGTCCCCGCATTAACTATAAGAGTTCTGTAGACTTCACCAGTTTAGGCAGAAACCTGTTGGCAATGCCAGCAGCAAACTCAATGTTCTGCTTGGATCTGTGCCCCTGCTGATGTAAGCATCCTGTCCTCTTCGTGTCCCTGCTTGAGATAACTCCCTGATGCCTAATTACTCCTGCCAACGCCCTTGTTGCTCCTCCTCGTGTACTTCCAGCCGCGTAGAAACGTTCACCAGTGAAAGTTCTTCGCCCGAATTCTGGTCTGTTGCCAACGAGGGGATTTGCCAGGGCATGGTTTTGCATGTCAGACTCAATCATGGAAGCTGAAAGATAGCTGTATGGCTTGAAAACATGCCCAACAACCAGAGGGTATGGCAGCCGCCGTAGAGAAAAGTCAAAGCCACAGATGTTCCGGCACCTGGAACTGTGCCACGGGATGTGGGAATACGCAGAACATTATCCTGTCAATATCTGACTCACTGATGAGGCGATCCCCATCCCAACACACATGCAAACATTCAACAAATGGGCAAACAGAACGTCTGAATGGCAAAGGGAGGACTTAAATGGCAGAAGGATAACCTGCTAGTTACACATCATTTACATGAAGTTTACACAATGAGGTCAGTGATCGCGTATCACTTGCATGTATCCTTATGACAAGGATCAGGCTGGCACTCTCCTACATGCTTGAAGACATCCGAAGCATCGGCTCGGGAGGATAGCTCAGGGGCAACATGCTCACCTAGGAAGCAAGATGACGGAGCAGCACAGGTTCGGTCTGCGCTTAGAAACCTCTGGCTATTAAGCACGTTATAAATAATCATATCATATCATATAATTCTGCACCCCTTAAGTGCATGTAACAGGTATACATTGCTAGGAGCTGAAGCTCAATTTCTTTTAATTTGTTTAAGGAAGGGAACGAGCACTTGAGGAAGGGAACGAGCACTTGATTTAATATAATTTGATGTGTAGTATTTGTGTCTGCACTAACAATCCAAGAGGTATCTCAGCATTTGAGCTACCATACTATTTAATCAGGCAAGCAGACCGAGAATAAACCAAAAAGAGAAACATCTTCAACTTCTTTTGAAATGCAATAAGAGAACTAATTTTAGGGATTTTGTTGCTCCAAAGAGACAATGCCAAAACATGGAATAATCACCCAGAGCTCTTGTGCGCTTAAAATAAGGAACAGAGACCAAGTATTTGTTCTTACTCCTGAGGTTCCTGGTTAGACAGTACCTTGAAAATAGATCGTTCAAATAGGCCAGGGTCTTGCCAAAAAAGATTTTGTGTACCAGAGAGCCAGTGCCTCAAACTTAGCTTTGCTCATCACTGTTAGCCAGTGTGATTTACTTGAAATGGTGAAAAACGAGCCTGTCGAGGTGTATTTGTATCAATACGCGGTGCAGAGTTGAATAGAATTTGAAGCCGCTGGATGCATTTCTTGTTCCCCCCAAGAAAAAGGGCATTGCAATAGTCCAGGCTAGCCCTGATTAGGTCTGGACGATATAAGTTTTGGAGATATATCGATATATTTTCAAAAATGATATAGGATTAGAAAATATCGTTAACATTGATTTATATATACACAACGTGAACAAGCGGTTTGTTACTGCGAAACGCGTCGTTGTTTTCGTGATATTTCCTGTCCTGGACATTATATTAATTAAAGTAAATTTTTTTGCCTGACAACCTACGGTTTTCTGCCTCTGTGTGTTGCGAAGATTACTGTCCGCAAACGGCTTCCCGGAGTGCCCTCCACCTTTCTTGCACCTTGGTACAGGGATATATATATATCACGCCTTGTAGTTATGCTTAAGTTGCTAAACTCATAGGAAGAGCACTTTTTCGGTTGCTTATAACTTGCCCCCCCACACCACCGGGACGAATACTCACCAAACTTTGCAAAAAAAAGTATATGGGCCGCTCTGAATTTTGTCACCAAGTTGGGTGAGGTTTCGTGCAGCGGGGGGAATATGATCAAGCGCTCAGTGTAGCATGAAACACGTTGTGTTGCAGGTCTTGCCCCACGGCGTCCTGCTCCTGTCTGTATATTGCTGTCCCTTGTGTTTTATAATTAAAAACTCGTATCTACTGATGCGAGTCTGCTTTTTTGTCTTTTTTTTATTCTGGAGACTGTTTTGGCCTGCGGGAGTGCGGTTCCCTTTTCCTCCTTTCCTGGATAAATAGATGTACACACATATGCCACCCATTAAATTAAGATGACAAATCAATATGAGAAAATGTCACTTAATGCCTACTTCAGTGCATATAGGGATGTGTATACTACTTGCCGTTTTTTTGTTAGTATCGCCATTATTGTTGAAATGATGTCCTTTTGAATCATTTGCAATTTTAGGATGAGATTAACTGACAATGTTAGAGTTGTGTTTAGCATTTACTGTTCAGTAATAGTCTGTTGGCACCTCACATGTAGTTGGGTTACAACTGAGTATTTAACCCACATAAACAATATTGAGCTATATATCGTATATCCCCATTCAGCCCCAAAATATTCAGATATCACTTTTGGTCCATATCATCCAGCCCTGGCCCTGATGAAGGCATGCACAATAGTGATGAGACTTTCTGCAGACAGGAACAGACAAATCTGTTTAAGAATCATTAAATGCTAAGGAGACTCTTCCCTAAACACTTACAGGGTAATTCATAGAATTTCGCAGAAAAGTGTCGCAAGCGGCTGGCGCAGAGTGTCCGCGTGCGATTGTCTGCGCCAGGCACGTGCGCTAAAACCGATTTCCGCGCACAGCGTATTCATGGATTTTAGGCTCCCAAACCAGCCGTGGCGCAGAGTATCGCAGCGACCCTGCAGCAGCGCCAGTAACGCCCCCAAGAACGCCCTCGCGCAAGTAAAAGCCATCAAAATCGCTAAATCATCGCAAAGGGCTGCGCTAACCCTGGACCAGTTTACAGGGCTGCCAAACAAGGAACGCAAAGCGGGTAACGTGCATATCATGGGTACGCGTGAAGTTATACACGCGATTAGCCAGGGTGCCAGGGTACGTGTATTTCAGGGGTGCGCGGGAAGTTCAACACGCGATAGTCCAGGGAACGTGTATTACAGGGGTACGCGGGAAGTTCAACACGCGATTGTCCAGGGAACGTGTATTACAGGGGTACGCGGGAAGTTCAACACGCGATTGTCCAGGGAACGTGTATTACAGGGGTACGCGGGAAGTCTTACATGCGATTAGCCAGGGCACGTGTAATACAGGGGTACGCGGGAATTATCACACGCGATTTGGCAGGGTACGTGAATTACAGGGGTGCGTGGGAATTATCACACGCCATTTTGCTGGGTACGTGTATTACAGGGGTGCGTGGGAATTATCACACGCGATTAGGCTGGGTGGGTCCTCACAGGTGTTCCCTGTACACCCTCCACGGCCCCTGCAGGCAGCCCACAAAACAGGGGACTACCCTGCACACCTGCTCATGTCCCCCTGCACCCCCACCCCCCAGCCACCAGGGGCACCCACCACCAGGCCCCCACCCATGTCTCCTACCACCCCCACCCCCCAGCAGTGCAGGGGCAGCCTCCACCAGGCCCCCACTCATGCCCGACTCATGTCTCCCACCACCCCCACCCCCCAGCACTGTGGGGCACCTGCCAGCAGGCCCCAACCCATGTCACCCACCACCCCCACCCCCCAGCAGTGCAGGGGCATCCTCCACCAGGCCCACACTCATGTCCCCTATCACCCCCACCCCCCCCCGCCACCAGGGGCACCCTCCACCAGGCCCCCACTCATGTCTCCCAGCGTGCTACGTGTATTTCAGGGGTGCGCGGGAAGTCCCACTCGCGAATAGCCTGGGCGCGTGTATTTCAGGGGTGCGCGGGAAGTTCCACACGCGAATAGCCTGGGCGCATGCATTTCAGGGGTGCGCGGGAAGTTTTACACGCGACTTCAGCAGGGTACGTGTATTTCAGGTATGCGCGGGAATTCTCACACGCGATTTGGCTTGGTACGTGTATTACAGGGGTGCGTGGGAAGTTACACACGCGATTAGGCTGGGTGGGTCCTCACAGGTGTTCCCTGTACACCCTCCACGGCCCCTGCAGGCAGCCCACAAAACAGGGGACTACCCTGCACACCTGCTCATGTCACCCACCACCCCCACCCCCCACCATCCAGGGGCACCCTCCAACAGGCCCCCACTCATGTCTCCCACCACCCCCACCCCCCAGCAGTGCAGGGGCAGCCTCCACCAGGCCCCCACCCATGTCTCCCACCACCCCCACCCCCCAGCAGTGCAGGGGCAGCCTCCACCAGGCCCCCACCCATGTCTCCCACCACCCCCACCCCCCAGCAGTGCAGGGGCAGCCCCCACCAGGCCCCCACTCATGTCCCCTATCACCCCCACCCCCCCAGTCACCAGGGGCAGCCCCCACCAGGCCCCCACTCATGTCCCCTATCACACCCACCCCCCCAGTCACCAGGGGCAGCCCCCACCAGGCCCCCACTCATGTCCCCTATCACCCCCACCCCCCCCAGTCACCAGGGGCACCCTCCACAGGCCCCCACTCATGTCTCCCACCACCCCCACCCCCCCAGTCACCAGGGGCAGCCTCCACCAGGCCCCCACTCATGCCTCCCACCACCCCCACCCCCCAGCAGTGCAGGGGCAGCCTCCACCAGGCCCCCACCCATGTCTCCCACCACCCCCACCCCCAGCAGTGCAGGGGCAGCCCCCACCAGGCCCCCACTCATGTCCCCTATCACCCCCACCCCCCCAGTCACCAGGGGCAGCCCCCACCAGGCCCCCACTCATGTCCCCTATCACCCCCACCCCCCCAGTCACCAGGGGCAGCCCCCACCAGGCCCCCACTCATGTCCCCTATCACCCCCACCCCCCAGCAGTGCAGGGGCAGCAGGCAGTCAGGCAGCAGCAGGTGGGAGCGTGCTCGGGCTCTGGGGGGCAGTAGTTCGGCCTTCCGGGCAGGAGCGTGGTATTCCGTGTGCGTACGCGTGGCCAGCTTGGTACGGAGTGATTTTGCACGTGAAAATCCTGCACGTCAGCGTGAAAACTGAGGAAAGGCCCTCCGCGCGTAAGCGCGTCTGTGACGTGACCCGCACAGGTGTTTCCCACACAGCACGTGATGACAGAGCACACGTGGAAAGACTGCACGTCAGAGTGTAATCGCGTGTGATTGGTGGAAATGGCCCTACACGCAGAAGTGACAAAGCGTGTGATTGGTGGAAATGGCCCTACACGCAGAAGTGACAAAGCGTGTGATTGGTGGAAATGGCCCTACACGCAGAAGTGACAAAGCGTGTAATTGGTGGAAATGGCCCTACACGCAGAAGTGACAAAGCATGTAATAGGTGGAAATGGCCCTAGCGCGTACACGCCGCGTAAGTGACGCTGGACGTGTGGGCCTGTATAAAAGGTACGTGTAGAACACGTTTTCCTTGTACGTGCTTTTCGTGGAGAGCGAGCTTTTTCTCTTTTTTCTCTTTTACTGGTTTACCTGGGCCTGTTCCCTCAAACAGTGTTCCCTTATACTGTTGTCCTGTCTCCTCAGACAGCGTACAAATCTTCTTTTGGCGGGGGTGTTGCCAACCAAACGTGCTCCTTTTACACGCTCGTTTACCAGGCAGACGGTGAGTCACGCACGTATCTAACATCTGTGCTTGCCCCGTGTGTAGCCTACCCCTTCAGAGGTCATTCTAGGCTGCGTGTGACAGGCATACGTTCATTCTTGTGTTACTGGGTGCCACAGCGTAGTGCAGGTTTTTCTTTCTGCACACGTGGTCTAGGAGGGGTTGCGTGCACGTCATCTCCCTTTTTTGGGGCTCCTGTGCGTTGCGTGACCCGTCATCTTTCCCCAGGGGTTACATTCAGCCTTGCTAGAGCACTAGGGTACAATTACCATCTGGTACCCAACCCCTTTGACCCCCAATTGCCCAGGACAATAGTCTACATCCACTCCCATACGCACATTAACATCAGTGCCATGGCTGGGAGGCGAGGATTCCGTAAGGGTGGCAAAGGTGGAAGAGCCACAAGTGGTGGCCGTGGTGGATCCGGTAGGGGACGTGGTCGTAACTTGCAGGGTGAGCCTGTCCCCCCATGTGTGGAGGACCAGTCACGGGCACCCATAATCCCCCCCCCCCTCCCATTGAGGCTGATGTGGCTGACACCATCCATGCTCAGCCCTTGTTGGACCAGCCCATTGTGGCACCAGACCTGGCTGACTCCATGGCTGACTTCCAGGTCAGCAGGGCTACGACACGTGCGCTGGTGCACGTTGATGCCATCATGCCACGTGGATCTGGGGCAGCAAGGTCATCTGCTGCACCAAGGAGGCAGGGCGGAGAGGCTGCAGGGGCAGCTGCGGCTCCATCCACCCCAGCCCTCACACACCCAGCCAGGACAGTGTCGGTCCTAGTCCATGCTGCTGACATTCCCCCTGACACCATCACACTAGAGCCAATGCCTGCACCAACTCCCATGCTGAGTGTGCAATCCCACACTCCTGATACAGAGTCCACCAGGGCTCCTGCCCCTAGTGTCCAGAGCGGCGCAGGACACTCAGGATCACCACCACCTTCCAAGCGGAAGAGGAAGAGTGCTCGTCCGGCACAGGCTGATGCCCCAGACACGGCTACACAGTCCGGCCCGTCCAGGAAGCCCAGCTTCACGGATGACGAACTGAATGCACTTGTCGAGTATGTGTCCGGACATGACAACGAGATGGTCATTGTTGCAGGATCCAAGACCACACCTGCACAACGCCAGGCACACTGGCAGACCGTTGCGGACATCGTAAGTGCCCTTGGAATCGTGAGGCGCACAGCCAATGATTGCTATAAGCGCTGGAATGACCTAAAGCGCAGGGCAAAGAGTAAGCTGGCCTCAAGTCATGCCGCAACTCTAGTGACTGGAGGTGGGTCTCCAGTAGTAGACATGGAACTCACTCCACATGAGTCAGTCGCTGGGACCTACGTCACGGAGGAACAGATCCAAGGCGTGGGAGATCTGGCTGATTACGAGGCATTGTCCGGTGAGTGCACATGCATGTGTGTGTCATCCATGTGCATGGTGTGTGTGTGAGGGCTTCTGTTTGTGTGCCAGGTGAGAGTGTGTGCGCCTGAGTCGTATGGGTCAGCCATGTGCTTCATGCAATCCTTCCTGCGCAGCTGCATTTGGCCATAGCAGTATCCCTTCTGCCAACAGTAGACATCTAGCCCAACTGCACGCCAGTTGCCCTTGAAGTGTCACCTTGCCACAACACATTTGCTTATTTTTCACTGTTCATTCAGTCAGTTTGTTTGCATTCCACCACTTTCACTAGGCATGTCGCTGTCCACTAGTCACATGTCTGACATGGCTATGGTAAAGTGGAGTGACTTTGTTACCTGGATATCATTTGTACACACATGTCCCTGTGCAATTGGACCATTTCAGACTGGCAGCTCCAGGTGAAAAATCTGACCTGTTAGAATTAGAAAAGCAATTACATGCGGGAACTGGACTGAATGAATAGGTGCTGCCCACCTCTCCATCTTCACTCAATAGCAATGGTACATGCCATCTGTGTGATGGCATGTGTGTTTCACCTGGCAATCACAGGCCAATGTGTGATGCCACTGCCAGGCAGCATGCAGAAAATGTGTTCATCTTCCATCTTGGTGTCATCAGTGTGTGCCATTTGCCTGCACTTCATACGCAGTGAGGGTGCATGCATGGGAGGGTTTTAGTCATGTGGGACATGTGTCAATCAAGTACTGGTTCTCTTGCTTCTCAGCCCTCATTGTGTGCCATGGTGCTAATGCCTGTTTCCATTTCTTTGTTTTCATGTCTTTGCAGGGGAAGACGCACCTGATACTGCTGGGGTTGTGGAGATGGTGCAGACCCAGGAGGGGTCCGAGGGCCGACCAACCACCAGTGAGGGACGTGGTGTGGTGGTGGGGGAGAACCCACAAGTGCTGCAGGTCGTGCTCTCAAGGGGTGTCTCTGGCTGCACCTCCCCCGAGCTGTACTCAGGTGTTGATTCGGATGAGACCTACGTGCCGTCGCAGGTGAGTGTTCCAGGGAGGGATTCTGTTCTGTCTCACCCACCTGCACCAGGGTCAGAACCCTCCATGGGGATGTCAGTGTTGGCAGCTACGCCTTCGGTGGTTACGGATGCAGGGTCACACTCCGCGACATCTGATCCTGTTCCTGGGCCAGCAGATCAGAGGGGGAATGCAGTCCTGCAGCCTCAGGCAGTGCCGGCACAGCAAGGCGCAGTTCGCCTTGCCCCAGACAGGTGTGGTGCCCGCCGACGTGGTGGCCGTACGCCACCCAGCAATACCGCATGGGAGCAATCCATTTACGGTATGGCAACCCAACAGGCTGCATCATCCGAGATGATGGCTCAGGCCATGGATAGGGTGGCCACTTCCATTGTCCCCCCAGAAAGGCTGATGGAGCGACTAGAGCAGGCAACCGACTCCATCTGCCAGTCACACAGGGAGGACATGTTGGGGTCCAACAGGGACAGGCGGGCGGCACTGGCGACTCTGCAGGAGGCCATCTCCATTGAGTCCCAGGGCCACAGGGAAGCCCTGAGGCAGGAGCTCCTTCACCTCAGGACGACTCTTGTTGAGCTTGAGGCTTCAACACACCAAAGGACAGAACAGCAGCTGAAGCGTCTCACCCGTACGCTCTCAGCTGAGATGCAGGCAACGAGGGCGGAGGTCCGGGCATCCCGTGAGTTGTTGCATGGGGACCTCCGCACACTCATCCTCCAGAACCAGACCTACCACACCCGCATGCTTGCAGCCATGGAGGAGCAGACTAGGGCCTTGCGTGGGCTGCCTCCCATAGTGCAACCACCTCCGGATGCAGCTGCACAGGGTGAGAATAGCGACAGCAGTGATACTCCCACAATAGGGTAGCCGTGTGGGCCATGAGCCCATGGAGGTGTTTTTTTTTTCCCAGGATCCACGCAGGTGGGTTCTGGTGTGCATCCTGTCCTCGGACCTCCTGGGTGGCCTCCCCAACCCCCCCGGGCCCATCAATGGCCATTTTTGATTGTTTCTTATTTTTATTTTTATTTTGATTTCTTTTATTCCCAATTTTTTTGGGACGATCTGTTGGCTTCCGTGGTTCCTGTGGGCATACGCTGCATTGTGGCTGGGCACATGCAGGCTTGTAATGTATTTGGTTCAGATGCTTGGGTTTGAGTCACACACACCCCTCCTGCTTCCCGTTTCCATGGGCTTGCAAAGGGTGTGCCCAAATGACAGTGAATTACACAGTGACGTTGGACTCCCATGAGCTGTGTGGGCAGTCTGTAGTCAATACTGTGTATACATTCCTAGTGCATATTGCTGTTGTGTTGTACACTGCATGTTGCATTGATGTGTAACTCTTCTTCTGTGTCTACCTCCCAATTTGCAGGTCCCTTCCTCATGTCCACACAAGGACCTCTAGTCTGGAGATGGGGTCCATGTTGGCAGCAGTGCACCTACAACTCTACATGGCGACAACACTGCACAGTTGGTAGTGGTGGGAGTGCAGGCATTTCCAGGTGGTGAGACTACTAATATGTAACATTTGTGATGTCATGTTAATGGTAGTACGTGCTCAAGTATGTTGTTGGTCCGGCATTGCTGTGAGCATTTCAGGTGTTGCAGGTTTCTAATAGTGCCACTGTACATAGTGAGACTGATGTCATGTTGTGGGGATTACTTTGTTTACCTGCAATTAGCATGACATGGCACGGTGTGTCGTGTGGCGGTGCTGGGGTTGGGTTGGCTGACATGGCACTGTCCTCTTGTTGCATTTTGCAAGTGGGTATTCATTTTAGCTGCTTCAATGTGTAACTTCACAAAACTGCATTGGTGGTGTCTGTGTGGGTAGGGATGCACACATTGTGACACTTCCAGGTGAACAATCTCAGGCTGACATGGTATTCCCGGTTCATTCTCCAGACATTCAGGATCAGTGTCAGGTTGAGTCATCATTGATTGTCAGATGGAATGTGCCAGGGCAGTGTGCACTCCACAGGGGTGTGATTTCTATGTGAAGTAATTAGCCACTAGCTGTGTACGGGCTGCCTCCCCCGTGCCCTTTCCCCTCCCATGCGCAGCGGCTGTGCATGTGGTTGGGGATGTGGGGCCACCACCATGTCCACGGCCAGGCCCCGGCGTGTTGCAACGTTGTGCAGGACACATGCTGCCACTATGATCCTGCACACTACTGGGGGAGCGTATAACAGCTGCCCGCCAGAATGGTCAAGGGAGCGAAAGCGTGACTTTAGCACTCCGAATGTGCGCTCCACTATGCCCCTGGTTGTAATGTGGGCTGTGTTATATCTTACCTGAGGTGGCGTGGTGGGGTTCCGAATTGGCGCCATCATGTGGGGGCTGAGAGGGTAGGCACTGTCCCCTGTGGAGGTGGTGATTGGTATCATTGGTGGGGTTGTGACCTTGCTCAGTATCCAACATGCATGCATGTGCAGTGGCATACATACTCACCAAGCAGCCATGTATCGCCATGCCGCCCAGCTTCTAGGTCCCGGCTTAGGGTGGACATTCGGTAAATGAAGCTGTCGTGGGTGGAGCCGGGATAGTTGGCATATACTGAGGTGATGATTCCCTTGGCATTACATGCTACCTGCACGTTGATGGAATGCCAGTGCTTGCGGTTCCTATAGATGTGCTCAGATGCCCTGGGGGGACGTAGAGCCACATGGGTGCAGTCGATGGCACCTAGCACTTTGGGGAATCGTGCCACAGCGTAAAAATCCAGGGCGGCAGCATGCCTTTCTGCAGGTGTTCTGGGCAGGTATATGTGCCTGCGGACTGATGGCCGTGCAGTCATGATGTTCAAGACCTGGTGTAGGCAGCGTGACTGGGTGGCCTGTGACACCCCACCCACTATGGCACTTGTCCGCTGAAATGATCAAGTGGCTAAGAAGTGCAGTACATTGAGGACCTTCTCCAGGGGGCTGAGTGCTTGGGAGCACAGGGTGGGTGATGTGAGGTCATCCTCCCACTCACTCACCAGGTCCAGTATAATGTGTGGTGGAAACCTGTACCTCCCATACACCTGGTCATCAGGCATCCCGAAAAGGCTGGTTCTGGGTGTGAATATTCTGGCCCTGACTATCCTCCTCCTCCTCCTTTGGTAGCCCACTGCCACTGCTGCTAGGAACGGTATGTTCATCCTGGCGTCTTAGCTTGTTATTGTTAAAGTGCGCAAATGTATGCTTTGCGCGTGTTCTAGGCGAGCGTGTGACCCGCGCACCCCTGGAATCCAGTTCCCAGTCCAATAGCGTGTGGAAATTCACACGCACCACGGGATACAGCGTGTGACCCGCGCACCCCTGGAATCCAGTTCCCAGTCCAATAGCGTGTGGAAATTCACACGCACCACGGGATACAGCGTGTGACCCGCGCACCCCTGGAATCCAGTTCCCAGTCCAATAGCGTGTGGAAATTCACACGCACCACGGGATACAGGTTCGCTGACGTACTTGCGTGTGTAAGTGCCCGCGCACCCATTAAATACACGTACATAGGCCAATCGCGTGTACGCGCACTTTTGTCCAATTACACGCGATGACACTCTGACGTGCAGTATTTCCACGTGTGCCCCGTCATCACGTGCTGAGTGGGGAACACCCGTGCGGGTCACGTCACAGACGCGCTTACGCGCTGAGGGACTCTGGTCCAATAGAATCGCGCCTTTCCTCGGATTTCACGCTGACGTGCAGGATTTTCACGTGCCAAATCACTCCGTATTAAGCTGGCCACGCGAAAACACACGGAAGACCACGCTCCTGCCCAGAAGGCCGAGTTACTGCCCCCCAGTGCCCCGAGCAGCCTCCCACGTGCCATCTGCTGCTGCCTGCCTGCCTGCCTGCTGCCACCGTGCCCTGCCATTTGGTGCCTGCACATCAGCCATCTGCAGGGGTCCAGTTGCTGTGTCCACCCCTGCTGGAACTGAAGACTCCCGACTGAGATTACATCGCTCCACAGCCCAGCCCCAGGACCCAGTTGCCCACCCACACCTGCCTCTGGGGTTGCCATGTCGGGCACTTCCACATCTGGCACCAGTGGCAACCCCAGGCCAGAGGGGCAGAGGGGCACCAGCTTCACTGTCACCGAAGTTGGTGTCCTGGTGGAGCATGTCCTGGGGCAGTATGATGCCCTCTTTGGATCGTCCCGCGCCAGCAAGGAAGGACGGCAGAGGATCTGGGCCGACTGTGTGGTTGCCATCAACGCGGAGGGGGTGGCAACCCGCGACGTCCTGAAGATCAAGAAGCGCTGGGAGGACTTGAGGTCCAGGACCCTTGTGAAGACCCGGCGCCTCGTGGAGGGGGGCCGGGGCCGCATGAGTTCCATCCAGATGAGGGTCCTGGAACGCGTACGCCCAGCGCTCCACGCCCAGATCCTTGAGAGGGAGGCCCGTCTGGAGTTGAGCGGTAAGTGTCCAAGCATTACTGTGTGAGACAGGGCATGTTGCGGTGTGCTGGTTCTATGATACTTGCCTGTATGTGTGCCATAGGCCATGTATGCATGTATGTGTGCAGGGACATCATGGTAATGCATGTGCGACCAGTGATGTGTGATCCACATGGTTGTTGCATGTGTTGAAATGCCGCATGGGGAGCCCTATGCAGATTTTGAACAGGAGAGCATGCCAGTCTCTGTACCTGGACATGGGTGGGGGTGAGGGATGGGTGCTGATGCCAGGTACATATATGGTAGCCATGTCTGTGTGCCTGACCTGCGTGTCTGTGACTTGTGCATGCCATGGATGCATGACACGTGTGTGTGACAATGCACAGATTCAGTAAAGCAGCCAAATTACCCTTGTATCCGCTGTGTTTGGTGTGTTTGGGGCCAGATGGATGTGACTGAGGTGAAGTGTGTGCATGTGATAGGCATGAGCCATGATGCATGTGAGTTACATATCATTGAATGTTTCAAGAGTCCTTTGGACATGCATGGAAATGTCCATGGCATGCACCATGCCTGTTACTGTGTGTGTTTTGCCTGGACTGACCCATGTGTTGTGGAGGGACATGATGGAAGTGTACTTTGACAGTGGTGCTCATCTGCTATTGCTTCCTGTCTAGGGGACCATTGTACAGTGCCCTGATGCTTGTGTTCTTTGTCTCCCTCTACGCAGCGGCTAGTGAAGAAGAGGGCGGAGACGGCGCTGTGGAGCAAGGCGGCGGGGATGCCCCCACGGCTGCAGCGGAAGGGGTGGGTGAGCCCCCACAGGGGCCTGCTACGGTGGGAGACGGTGAGGAGCCATCCAGGTTGGTGGTTTGCACAGAGGAGGAGGAGGCCGCCACTGGGGCACACATGGGGCCTGGTGGGGGCATCCCTGCTGGTGCAAGTGGTGCAGTCCAGGGCCAGGGGCAGGAGGCAGCACAGGTCACCGTGGAGGGGCCTGTGCATGTCGCTGTCCCTGACCCTGTGAGTGCACCACCATGCACCAGCAGGGATGCCCCGTCCCAGGCCTGTCTGCAGGTAGAGGGGATGTCCATGTCACCTGACTCCCCTCCACCTGCGGACGTGGGAACCCCTGGCCGTGCGGAGAAGGTCCTGATTGGGGTCGCGATGCGCACGGCTGTGATTCGTGATGCCGTGCGTGCTTCCCGGGAGGAGCACGCACGTCATCACGAAGTGCACCGTGCCGACATGGCCCAATTGGGATCGGCCATGTTCGGGGGTTTCCTGCATGTGTTGGCCAATGTGGCGGCCCTCTCCTCCTCTGTGCAGGCTATCCACCAGTCGTTCTCCTTGCCGTCTTCCAGCCCAGATGCCACCAGGGCCCCCTGTGGACCTGCCCCGACCAATGCAGCCAGCTCGGTGGGGATCCCATCCCTGCCACAGTTGGGAGTCGGAGGTCCAGCAGGGGTGGACAACACAGCAACTGGACCCCAGCAGATGGAAGATGTGACAGCATCATCAGGCAGGGCACGTGCACGACGGCGTCGGTGGTTTCCATCAGCCTGGATGCCGTCGTGCTGGCAGAGGCAGTGGCGTCGGAGGCAGCAGCGGGCTCGACGTGGGAGGCATCATGGCTCGGGGCCATCAAGATCAGAGGGGCAGGCATCGGCCAGAGGGCAGGGCAACCCTGGGATGGTGGTGTCTTCCGTGTGGGAGCAGTTGGTCCAGCGGATAGGTGCGGAGCGGCAGCGGGCGGAAGAGGAGCGGCTCGCCATGGTCAGGGCGGAGTTCTCCATGCGTCGGGCGTTGAGGCGGGCTGAGTGCCTCGAGGAAGCTCGCAGGGAGTTTGAGCTGAACATGGGGTTATCCCTGCGAGACCTCGGGGCCAGGACAGAGTCCCGCCTCCAGGACATCGACATGGAGTTCAATGATGCCCTGGCCAGCAACATCAACAAGTGAGCCGCAGGACTTGCCCGCTGCCTTTGTATATAGTTATATAGTTAGTTAGTGTTAGGTTTCCTTTATTTGTTTTTATTATTTTGGACCGCTCGGACAATGGCCACTTTTTTGTATATATTTTTTTCATTAGGTAGTAGTAGGTTTCCTTTATGGTGTTGGGCTCATGGACCCTGGTACATTCCTGTATTTAGTTTGTTTTTTGAAGGAACATTTTCTTTTTTTCATTATTGTGTTCACCATGTGGAAATGGTTTTTCATTCTTTTGCTTCTACTTGATATTGCTTTGGTCAACATTTGTTTTTGTATTCCTTTTTCGTTTTTTGATTTTTACTTTTGTTCTCCAACATGGACCATTTATTTTATTATCCACATAGTTGTATGTTTGATTTGTTTACTTATTTTTAATCTTTAATACATTTTTTATTTTTACTTTTATTTTGTCTTTGGTTTCATACATGTCATGATATGGGTTTTGACATTCACTTGCAGCCATTGTGTATGTGTGTGTGACGGACATGTGTTCATTTACATACTTGCCATTGGGGTTGTGTCATGTAATTGCATTCACTATGTGGGTGGATGCAATCCTTGCCTGGGTGTTTGTGCTGGGTATGCTGCCCATTACTGCCATGATTGTGTATCGTCAGGACCTGGGGGCAGGGGGACATGGGTGGGGGCCTGGTGGAGGGTGCCCCTGCACTGCTGGGGTGTGGGGGTGGTGGGAGACATGAGTGGGGGCCTGGTGGAGGGTGACCCTGCACTGCTGGGGTGTGGGGGTGGTGGGAGACATGAGTGGGGGCCTGGTGGAGGGTGACCCTGCACTGCTGGGTGTGGGGGTGGTGGGAGACATGAGTGGGGGCCTGGTGGAGGGTGACCCTGCACTGCTGGGGTGTGGGGGTGGTGGGAGACATGAGTGGGGGCCTGGTGGAGGGTGACCCTGCACTGCTGGGGTGTGGGGGTGGTGGGAGACATGAGTGGGGGCCTGGTGGAGGGTGACCCTGCACTGCTGGGGTGTGGGGGTGGTGGGAGACATGAGTGGGGGCCTGGTGGAGGGTGACCCTGCACTGCTGGGGTTTGGGGGTGGTGGGAGACATGAGTGGGGGCCTGGTGGAGGGTGCCCCTGGTGGCTGGGGGGTGGGGGTGGTGGGTGACATGAGTGGGGGCCTGGTGGAGGCTGCCCCTGCACTGCTGGGGTGTGGGGGTGGTGGGAGACATGAGTGGGGGCCTGGTGGAGGGTGACCCTGGTGGCTGGGGTTTGGGGGTGGTGGGAGACATGAGTGGGGGCCTGGTGGAGGGTGCCCCTGCACTGCTGGGGTGTGGGGGTGGTGGGAGACATGAGTGGGGGCCTGGTGGAGGGTGACCCTGCACTGCTGGGGTGTGGGGGTGGTGGGAGACATGAGTGGGGGCCTGGTGGAGGGTGACCCTGGTGGCTGGGGGGTGGGGGTGGTGGGAGACATGAGTTGGACATGGGTGGGGGCCTGCTGGCAGGTGCCCCACAGTGCTGGGGGGTGGGGGTGGTGGGGGACATGAGTTGGACATGGGTGGGGGCCTGCTGGTAGGTGCCCCACAGTGCTGGGGGGTGGGGGTGCAAGGGGACATGAGTTGGTGTTCATTAGTTCAAGGAGACATGTGCCTTTGCTGGGGGGCATGCCCATGGTGGGTGGGCTGCCTGCGGGACATGACCAGGGATGCAGGGTAGTCCCCTGTGGTGTGGGCTGCCTGCAGGGGCCGTGGAGGGTGTACAGGGTACACCTGGGAGGACCCACACTGTCAAATCACATGTGGAACTTCCCGCGCACCCCTGAAATACACGCGCCCAGGCTATTCGCGTGTGGAACTTCCCGCGCACCCCTGAAATACACGCGCCCAGGCTATTCGCGTGTGGAACTTCCCGCGCACCCCTGAAATACACGCACCCAGGCTATTCGCGTGTGGAACTCCCCGCGCACCCCTGAAATACACGCGCCCCCAGGCTATTCGCGTGTGGAACTTCCCGCGCACCCCTGAAATACACGCGCCCAGGCTATTCGCGTGTGGAACTTCCCGCGCACCCCTGAAATACATGCGCCCAGGCTATTCGCGTGTGGAACTTCCCGCGCACCCCTGTAATACACGCGCCCAGGCTATTCGCGTGTGGAACTTCCCGCGCACCCCTGAAATACACGCGCCCAGGCTATTCGCGTGTGGAACTTCCCGCGCACCCCTGTAATACACGCGCCCAGGCTATTCGCGTGTGGAACTTCCCGCGCACCCCTGAAATACACGCACCCAGGCTATTCGCGTGTGGAACTCCCCGCGCACCCCTGAAATACACGCGCCCCCAGGCTATTCGCGTGTGGAACTTCCCGCGCACCCCTGAAATACACGCGCCCAGGCTATTCGCGTGTGGAACTTCCCGCGCACCCCTGAAATACACGCGCCCAGGCTTTTCGCGTGTGGAACTTCCCGCGCACCCCTCAAATACACGCGCCCAGGCTATTCGCGTGTGGAACTTCCCGCGCACCCCTGGAATACATGTAGCCCGCTACCCCAGGCCCGTTCGCGTGAGGAACTTCACGCAAACCCCTGTAATACACGTAGCCCGCTCCCCCAGGCCCGATCGCGTGTGAAACTTCACGCGAACCCCTGAAATACACATAGCCCGCTCCCCCAGGCCCGATCGCGTGAGGAACTTCACGCGAACCCCTGTAATACACGTAGCCCGCTCCCCCAGACCCGATCGCGTGTGAAACTTCACGCGAACCCCTGAAATACACGTAGCACGCTCCCCCAGGCCCGATCGCGTGAGAAACTTCACGCGAACCCCTGAAATACACGTAGCCCGCTCCCCCAGGCCCGATCGCGTGAATAACTTCATGCGAACCCCTGTGATGCACGTACCCTGCTGAAATCGCGTGTTAGACTTCCAGCGCACCCCGGTATACACGCACACGTATTTTTTGTCAGCGGGTGTCCGTGTTTGTGGGTACCCCTTTGCACGTCATTTTTCCTGGAGGGCCACAGTATGGGACATTCATCATGGCAGTATATAGGTGCTATTTGTTGGCGCACCTTTTGGCGCACATTTGTTACAGCCGCAGAGACGCTACCGCCTGCTTTCTTGTGGCGGTCGTGTTTGTGCCTGTGCGCTGGTTTGAGCGTGCGCTTTTTTCCCCTATTCTATTCCATGAATACGTGTTGTAGGCGAGCGTGTGGGCGTTCCGCGCACTTGTGCCCTGTACTTCCCCCGTGACGCCCACGTTTTGGCAAGTTGTTCCCCATTCCGAGTGTTACGCCCGTGTTCCGCCTACTTTTGTTGCGTGCGCCGCGCTATGTGCGAATTTCGCTGTGGCCTGTGCGATTTTCGCTGTGACCTGGCGCACGCTGTTAGATGGCCTGTGCGCCAACGTGCGCCGCGCACTTTATCGCACATCCGCTGGTTTTCTCGCGCACGGCCTTCCATGAATCGACGTGCGCTGCTTTTCGTGCGATTTTCGCAATTGCACTGCGATTTTCGCTAATCCACTGCGATTCGCACGTTTTTGCCCACTTGCGCCGCGCTAATTATTCCATGAATCGGCCTGTTAATTTGCCCGCAGAAGTGTAGACATTTTGACAATGAACAACACACTTAAAGATTTAACTTTGTCTGATATTTGTATATTCTCTTGAAGTATACAGATCTGCGGATACACTGACAGCATTTTAGATTCGAGTTCATCTTTGTGAACAAGAATAAATTCAGTTTTGGATTGATTCAGGCTAAGGAAATGATGTCTGCAAAATTTTGAAAACTGTCTGAACACGTGCTTGATTTTCCTCCTGGAGTCTTGTTGCTTTAAACAAAATCTGAGCGTCATCCACATATTTATGTAATGTCAGTTATACAAAAGGGGCGACAAACACAAACTTTAAGGTTTGTGCTCGACTCCACGGGCAAGCGAACATGAAGATTCATAAGGGATTATATTAACCATTATAACGCTGTTATACAAAAAATTACAGAACCATTCGCATGTAGTCTGAAGTCCTAGTTCAAGAGTGAATCTGTCCAACAAAATCTGAGGATCAATTGTATCGAAAGCTGCAGAGAGATCTATTAAAATCAGAAAACCGTCTTGTCAGTTTCAAGTTATTGAAGTAGATTTTCATTTCCATGTAGGAGGCTGGTTTCTGTGCTGTGAAAGGGCCTGAAGCCAGATTGGCACTTTCCCAGCAGCATCCTTTACGCCACAAAATCCCTTAACTGAATATAAGCAGCCTTGCAAAGTATTTTTTAGCAAGAATGGGCAGTTAGAAATAGGTCGATAATGGGAACAAAGATGGGAATCAAGCGAAGTTACTTAATTTTTTTTAAATTTTTTTAGAGTGACCTAGTAATAAAAGAACATTGTTTAGAGCATCTATACAAGATGAATTTGCAATGTTTGCCATAATGGGCACAAGAATCAGGATGTGGTTTTTTGAATTACCTCAGCTGGGAATGGCTCCTCAGGACCCAAAGTCGGTGGAAGAATGTTGACTATTGTGCATAGATCGTCTGACTAATGGGATAAACAGAGAAACTACTGGGAGATAGCATAGGTTCTCCAGACCTCCTAGTTATGCCGGGCACCTCACTTGGTGTGACATTTCACTTCGAATCAGTGTTTTGCCATATTATTATATACGGACACACGGCTGATACAGTTTACCTTTAAATTCAATCAGTGTCTAGCAGCTTTTTCTTTTTTCTTTTTGTTCTCATCTTCACTCACTGATTGGGTATGAACACAAGCAGCCTCATTACGAGTGTGCCGGTCTGGAAAAAATGCTGGCAATTCTGGCTCTGCTATTTTTACCTGACAGGCACACTTCAAGTTTGCCGGTGGGGCCTTACCGTCACTCTGCAACACGTGAAATCACAGTAATACCAGGATACCAGGCGGCAGAGACAGTAAGGCAAGGTTACTGGTACCCAGCCGAAATTACCTGCGGGATACCGGCAAACCTGTAATGAGAAATATGGTTGCATTTTGCAATAGAACCACAATGTATTTTGCTTATGCAGCAAACCATTACCACTATGGAGAGTTGCACTCCTTAGAGAAAGCACACTATTCTCTTTCATCTTAGGATTCCTAAAAGCATTCTATGAAATGTCTGCCTTTTCTGGGTTTTGTATAGTGCAAACCTAGCTGTGAAGCAACAAAACTTGTTACAACAAAGGGATAGAGTAAGATTGATACAGGTAGAAGGATGGACTATTAAAGGTAACAGAAATACATGGAGAGAGGGGATACAGAGGGCTACAGGCAGGGAGTACAGGTTACGGATGGAAAGGAGGGGATACAGAGGGTAGCAGGCGGGGAGTACAGGTTACGGATGGAAAGGAGGGGATACAGAGGGTAGCAGACAGGGACTACAGGTTACGGTTGGAAAGGAGGGGTTACAGAGGGTAGCAGGTGGGGCGTACAGGTTACGGATGGAAAGGAGGGGATACTGAGGGTAGCAGATAGGGACTACAGGTTACGGGTGGAAAGGAGGGGCTACAGAGGGTAGCAGGCGGGGAGTACAGGTTACGGATGGAAAGGAGGGGATATAGAGGGTAGCAGGCAGGGACTACAGGTTACGGGTGGAAAGGAGGGGATACAGAGGGTAGCAGGCAGGGAGTACAGGTTGTAGAGGGAGGGGTAGACCTAGTCTTGATTCATTTGTTGGCGGATCTGCATCTGTGCTCTCCATGAAGATAAATTCCTGCGTACACAAGTAATCTTCCTCACTACACCGCTGAGACCCGGGTCTGAATCATCAATTCACTCTTTTGCTGGCTTCTGCTATCCT
Organism: Ambystoma mexicanum; assembly: GCF_040938575.1. NCBI lineage: Eukaryota > Metazoa > Chordata > Amphibia > Caudata > Ambystomatidae > Ambystoma > Ambystoma mexicanum. Next base: position 995,089,150 of record NC_090927.1, read on the forward strand.
TTTTTCATATAGTAAATACCAAGGTGAAGAGACAGTTCTCGTGCATAGATCCTGTTACTCCTCCCAATCTCCTGGGTAAACAATATATTGAGCAGAGACAGCATTACAATGTTTTACAGTGCATAATATTCACACATGGTGCACTACGGTGAGTCTTATTCATTGCCAGGTAAGAGACCCCACATTACATCACTTAACAGAGTGCGTGGTGGCACAAAGTTCCAGCATCAAGCATGGTGGAGTCCACAAGACACCGCTAAGAATATGTAAAGTACATTTTAACTTCTGATCCCTTTTGTTTAATGCATGATCCTATGCCCCCCCCTTCTCGTCCCAGTCAAAGTTTTTGAAATAATTTTACCTTGCAAAAGGCTTGATCCTTATTCATTATTGAATTGTTTAGTTGTGCGCTTGGTGGGCCCCTCCCCCTCTATGTCCAGGACTATAAGAAAGACCCTCACCCTCAGTTTTTCCTATTTTTCCAGTCACAAGACAGGGTGTTGATCTGAATCAGTAAACCGCAGCTGCAATCGGGCCACTGCAAAAAAGGGTGCGAAATATGAGCCCAATTATCACGCCAGAGAAAATCAATGTGGCATCAGAGGACGAGATGCCCAAGTCACTGAAAACGGAGGTGGCAATTATTTCCCCACAAAGCAGCTGCAGTGAGGGTCTTTACCGCACTGCAATTACATTGCAGGAAAGAACTCTGCTCTGGTGAAGCGGGAATGGAGGGCGTTTGTGTGTGTGGCGGCCCTTTGGGAGGAGTACCGAAAATGGCACGCAGGATGAAGTGAGGTACAAGGAGGATGGAAAATGGAAGCCGCTAAGCAGGCGAATGCGGTGTGGGGTTGACAGGGGCAAGAAGAACAGGGTGGTTGGAGTTGACGGAGGGGCAAATGCCCTCCTTGCATGGAACATCCTGGAGAAATGATCGTGTGTAGAAGGACACACTTCTCCCTTTCATGTGAGCTGAAAGCGTGAAGGGGTGTGGGGGACAGCGAGGAGTAGGGCAGTGTGCCAAACGCAGCAACCTAAACGCTTGCATAGTATTGTACTGTGCGGTCAAAACATGGAACCGAAGTGGACTCTTCCTTATCCAGTTTCATGAGTCATCCTTCCATGGCCCCTGAGGAAGTGATATTCCCTGATGCCACTGATAAAAAGGTGATTTCTGCTGTAGAGAAGGAGCCAAGTACCCCCACCTCAAGCATCTCGCCCACATTGCCTATATGTTGGAAACCAGAGTGTCAAGCATGTGCAATACCAGTGAAGAACAAGTTACTCTCTTACCTGGTAACGGTCTTTAGATGGGATGGTCCGACGACGTATTCCATATCTATGACAGTAATCACCACAGCTGTGCTGCTTCGGAAAATCTTTCAGCGTCTGTGTCCTGCGTCGATGATATCGATACGCCGTCCTCGAGGACCTCCTCCGACGGCCGACATCACCAGATGTTATAAGTAGGACGTAAGACGCCCGTAGCCTCAGTTGTAGTTTTTTCCCAGAACGTGTGGCACCAATCTTCTGCCAGTATGACCACAGAAAGCCTTGCGGAAACGTAAGCTGCAATCGCATAAGACATTCTGTAGCAGGTAGGCAGGGAGGGAGCGATATGGAATACGTCGTCGGACCATCCCATCGAAAGAACATTACCAGGTAAGAGAGCAACTCGTTCTTCGAGGGGATTGGATCCTCTGACGTATTACATATCTATGACATACTCCCAAAGCAGTAACAACGTAAGGAGGAGGGAAAAGAACTTAGAATATACAAATTGAGAATGCCCAATCAAATTGCAGAGTAAAGGAACGCCTTGCCAAATGCCAGATTCTGCCCCCGGATAGAATCGAGGGTGTAGCGACGTACAAAAGTATGGACCGAAGCCCAGGTGGCTGCATCACAGATGTTACGAATGGGAACACCCCTCTGCAGGGCAGTAGAGGCAGCCATACCCTTGGTAGAATGGGCCCGTAAGCCTACCGGAGGGTCCTTACCCGCCAAGCGGTAACATTCGGAAATTGCCAAGATGATCCATCGAGACAAAGTCTGCTTAGTAACAGCTTGTCCCAAACGCCTTCCTGCATAACCAATAAAGAGTTGATCGTCCACTCTGACCCGGGACATGTGTGAAATGTAGAAGCTTAAAGCTCTCCTAGGATCCAGCCTATGGAGCATCTCCTCTTCCTTACCAGGATGTGGAGGAGGATAAAATGCCAGAAGAATAACCTTCTGGCTTAAATGAAATTCCGACACCACCTTCGGAAGAAAGGAAGGACGAACTCTAAGGACAAGTCTGTCCTTATGAAACACAGTGAAGGGTAACTAACCGCAACTAAAAACAGAGTTTTAAGTGTTAACAGTCTCAAAGGACAAGAATGCAAAGGCTCAAAGGGAGCACCCATAGAAACTTGAGAACAAGGTTCAGATCCCAACCGGGCACCTGGAAAGGTGACGGAAGAGAACACATTAGTGAGCCCTTTCAAAAACTGAGAAATCAAAGGGATTTTAAAATAAGAACACTCCTCAGATGAGCACTTAAATATAGACAGCGCCGCCAGGTAACCTTTAATGGTACCCACTTGTAGGCCTTTGTGGGCCAAAGAAAGGAAAAAAGACAGAACGACAGGAATGTCACATGAAAAAGGATCCACATTCTGAACCCTGCACCAGTCGCAGAACCTCCTCCAACGGCACAGGGACTTTGTTGCCGGCCGTCTGGCCGAAAGCAACACCTCCATCACGTCTTCAGGGAGGTCCCAATCCTTATACCTCAACCTTTCAGAAGCCAAGCGTGAAGGTTGAGGGATCTGATCTCTGGATGAAGAATCTGACCCCCCTCCCGTGAGAGCAGATCGTCTCGGTAGGGAAGACGACATAGAGGGCAGATGGACAAGTCCAGAAGGTCCGGGTACCACGTCCTCCGGGTCCATGCCGGAGCAATGAGGATCATCCGGGAACCGAACCTCTAACCTCCTCAGCACTTGCGGAATGACGGGGACTGGAGAAAACACATACAGCAGCGGCAAGGACCACTCCACCACAAATGCGTTCCCTAAGGCTCCATTTGGAGGAAATTCCTGTGAGCAGAACCATTCGCACTTCCGGTTGACACTGGAGGCGAAGAGATCCACTTGAGGTGTCCCCCAAAGGGCGAAGATCTCCAGGAGAATCTCCTGAGCCAGCTCCCACTCGTGAGAGATCGTGCTTTGCCTGCTCATAGCGTCCGCCGTCTCATTTTCTTCTCCGGCCAGATGAACTGCCGAGATCAAAATTTCCTGCTGGATGGCCCAGAACCAGAGCTGCATTGCCTCCCTGCACAGAGTAAGTGACCCTGCCCCCCTTTTTTTTGAGATAATGCATGGCCACAGTGTTGTCTGTCAGAACCAGGACATTGTTTCCTCGCACAGTCGGCAGAAAAGCCTTGAGGGCAAGCCCGACGGCCCTCAGCTTCAACAGATTGATATGGAGTCTGGACTCCGACGGAGACCAACAACCGCTGACTGTCAACTCGTTGGCATGAGCTCCCCATCCCGTGAGGGATGCGTCCGTCACGATCGTCACCTCGGCCAGGGTAGCCAAAAAGGAGCCCCCTTCATCAGATTGCCTTTGACGGCCCACCACAGAAGGTCCTGGGCAACCGAGGACGGCACATGAACAGGGTCCGACATTCTGCCGGAGGACTGAGACCACTGGAGCTCGAGTGCCCATTGCAAAGATCTCATCCGCAACCTGGCCTCTGGCACCAGAAGAATGCAGGATGCCATGAGGCCGAGCAATCTCAAGAACTCGAACGCAGGGAGACTCTGGGCATGTTGGAACTTGTGCACCGTCTGCTGAATGCGATGAGCACTCACCTGGGGATGAAAACACAGTCCCAGGGACATGTTGAGCCGCTGAGGTGGCGTCAAGTGGGACTTGTTTAAGTTGAGGGAGAAGCCCAGCCTGTAAAAGGAGTGGCAGGTGACGGACAGATGATCCAGGACTTGCTTGGGAGAGTGCGCCCTGATCAACCAATCATCCAGGTAGGGGTAGACGTGAATCCCCCCTTTCCTGAGATACGCTGCCACCACCACCATGAGCTTGGTGAAAACTCTCGGGCGGAGGTCAATCCGAACGGCAGGACCCGAAACTGAAAATGCGAGTCGCCAACCGCAAACCTCAGGTACTTCTTGTGCTTGGGATGGATCGGCACATGAAAATAAGCGTCCTTGAGGTCGAGAGACACCAACCAGTCCTGAAGTTGAAGGGCCTGGAGGACTTGAGAGAGAGTAACCATCTTGAACTTTTCCTTCCTGAGGAGTTTGTTCAAACCGTGCAAGTCGATGATGGGTCTCAATCCCCCGTCTTTCTTCAAAATCAAAAAATAAGGGGAATACCATCCCTTGTTCCTCTCCGCTACAGGCACCAGTTCTATGGTGCCTTTCTCCAGCAGGGATAGAATTTCCTGCGCAAGGAGCGGATCCGGACTCTTCAAAGAGAGATTCCCTGGTGGATTGTCGTGAGGCCTCTGCCGGAAAGGAAGACAGTAGCTGTGGGCTATGATCTCCAGAACCCACACATCTGAAGTAATGGCACGCCATTCTACAAGATGCTGCGCCAGCCTTCCCCCAACCGGCAAAGCATGGGCCTCATGACTGAGCAGAAGCGGCTGCGGCGGTGCCTGAGGGCAAAGAGGCAACTGCTTGCGCAGCCTTGGCACCTTGAGTACCTTGTTTTCCACCTCTGGCACTCCTACGGTTGCCCCTTTGACTTGCAGCTCCTCTCGCTTTACTAAAGGATGAGTAATAACGAAAGGAACCTCCCCTCCACTTTTGTCCCCTAGGACGAAAAGGCAGAGGTTGGCGGACTGCAGCGCCCAACGACTTTGCTGCAGCTTTGGAGGTCTGCAACCTCTCAAGGCTCTTGTCAGCCTTGCTGCCAAAAAGATGTTCACCATCAAAGGGCATGTTGAGGAGCTTGGCTTGCACATCAGGAGCAAACCCCGACTTCCTCAACCACGCAAACCTGCGTATCACGGTGCTCGCCGCCATGGACCGGCTGACACAGTCTGCCATGTCCAAACCCGACTGAACGGACTCACACATGGCATCCTTGCCATCCTGATTAATAGCAAGAAAACCATTTGTTCGCTCCCTTCGGGAATATGTTCAGCCACTAATGAAATACAGTTCCACAGAGTGTGCGTGAAACGTGACAAGGCACATACAGAGTTGGCCGCCTGAAGAGCCATACCCCCTGAAGAAAACACTTTCTTCGCCCAGCCATCAAAACGCTTGTCGTCCCTATCAGGAGGGATGGTAGGATACGACGCCTGCTTTGCCGGAGTGGGGTGCGTGGTTAAGTAGCAGGGGTCACTACTGGCTGGGCTGCATTTTCGCGGCAAAGACTTGCCCACTGCCGGAAGACTCTCCGGAGCAGTCCAAGCCGCTGCCACCCTTCTTTTTCAGTGGGTGGCCCTTGGTCGAGGATATCCGTCAGGTCATCCTGCACAAAATCAACTGGGGGCACCAACCACCCCAAGTAGTCCATGACCCCATACATAAGGCGCTGGTACGATGACTCGGCATGGGTGCCAGGCTCAGGCCTACAGAACTCCACCTCCGGAGAGGTGTCCAGACCACTGGCGTCATGCAGTGACTGATGCAAGTCCTCAATCTGGCTAGGACCAGAAAGAATCTCATCTGGCACCGTGTCCGGAACCAACCCATCTTCAGAACCCTCTTCCCCCTCGGAAATATACTCCATAGGCTGGAAAGGGGGCAAAGAATACGGGAGAAAGACATGTTTTCTGACACCACAGCCTCGAAAGGCGTCGAGGGCGTCGAGTGAAATGGCGTCAACGGCGAGCGCGGCGCCGACAACATCAACGGCTTCGACACAGGCCTCGAGGGTAGAGCCCCGAGCGTGTCCTTCGACAGCCTGGGCGCCGATGGCGTTGACTTCCTCAGAGGCGGAGCCTCAAGAGAGTCCGTCGACGACCTCAGCGCCACCGGCGTCAACGTCTTCTTTGAAGACTTCACAGGTGCACACGGGCATGGAGCGCATCGAGGACCGGCACGTGGAATGGGCATGACTGGAACGATTCCCCTTTTCTGAGCAGGACCTCTCCCGCGAATCGTGCCGACCACCCGAGCCCAAAGGCGTACGCGCGGTGTCTCCAGTACGGTCACGACCGACCCCTCTCGGTGGCGTGGACGGACTGGAGCCCTGCGATTCAAGAACCGCCAACATTTTCTTCCCGAAGGAAGCCCATTCATCTGGAGAGGAACTTGGTGGGATAAGAAACCCGCCGATGGGCAGAGTCCTCGGACGAGGAAGGCGACCGATGACGGCGCTTCCGGGAGTGCCTCGAAGAGGCAGAGGAATGGCGGGACCCACTTCGGGACCGAGACCCCCTAGACTTACAACTACGATGCAGAGAGTCGCCCCTCAAATCGTCCGTCGAAAGCCCAGTGGACCTCGCCTTCCGGGGCTTGGACACCTTACCGACCGACAGCTTCTTCTTACGTTCCCGCAAGGCCTTGGATGTAAGCGACTGGCAGTCGACACAATTATCCGTGTCATGGGCCTCCCCGAGGCACCAGAGGCAGGCGTTGTGTTAGTCCGTCACCAACATCTTGGACCCGCAGTCCCCACACTTCTTGAAGCCCGGACGCGGGGTGGAAGAAGAGGAAGACATCCCGACAATACTTCACAAACTAACAGGTTCAAAGAACCGAAAGAACAGAAACTCCAAAGAGTCGAGGCGTGCCGAGATCTCCGAAGCGAACACGTTCGCGGAAAAAACGGCACTGAGGCTACGGGCGTTGTGCGTCCTACTTATAACATCTGGTGACGTTGGCCGTCGGAGGAGGTCCTCGAGGACGACGTATCGACGTCATCGACGCAGGACGCAGACGCCGAAAGATTTTCCGAAGCAGCACAGCTGTGGTGATTACTGTCATAGATATGGAATACGTGGGAGGACCCAATCCCCTCGAAAATACCAATACTAAGGAGAATCCTGGAATCGAGGTTCCCATTGAGAAAGCCATAACGGCATACAAGACAGTATGATGGTCATTTGAATGAAATTCCAGAAGAAGAGTCAGAAATGAGCAAAAGAGTAGATTGGTGACATCACACGAAGTAAGACTGACAAACCCAGAAGAGATGCAGAGATAAGAGAACATAGACATTCTGTAGGCATCAAGAAAGTGTCTAAGATAAGTAACCTCTCGGGCTCGAGATGAAGAGGCTTATGCTGCAGAAATGATGAAGATATCAAGTTATTTTACACGTATACAGATGCAAAGAAACGCAAGCAGACAAAGTATTCTTGAGGCTAGCTATGTAGTGAAAGATTGCGGGGAGCGCCAACGCGTGTGTGTGTATATATATATATATATATATATATATATATATATATATATATATATATATATATATATATATAGGAGTGAGTGAACTATGGATGATTCCACTAGGCATTATAGCTGAGCTGGACCCAAAAGAAAAGGAAGGCCTTTTCCAGTGTGTCACAGTTGAGAAAGCAATTGAATTTCAGGCGTGAATCTCAGAAGGGCGAGGCTGCGAAAGAACAAAACTCCTGTTCAGAAGACATGCACGAAAACAAGGAAGACATCAGAGGTTCATTAAATAATAGTATTTTAAATGCACCAGACTCAAATTTGTGGTCTTCAGTCACGTGGAGGGGTGAAAATGGACAATCATGACAAACCACACCTATGCAAGGAGACAGATCGTGCCCCCACTCCCTCATATTCTCCAGAGCAAAGAACATTTCCAAGGCCAAGTTCAAAGCCTTAATTGATGTGCAGACCACTAAGGTGATGATATGCTAATTGGTGGGAAGCTATGGCTATGACCAGCCCACCAGCACCTGTAGACCAGCCTGTGTGCTGCTAGCGTAGGTGGAAAAGTACTGACCTATGTTAGAATGCCAACCAATTATAGGGGGCCGCATAGTAAAGAGCCCTAAAGCTTGTGTACCCAATGGGACGTTGTGTATTTAGTGACGTTCATAGTGACCTGTTTTAGGGGAGGGCTTAGTTGCCCCACCTGATGCTAGAGACCCTATTACTTTTCTAGACTAGTATGGAGCGTATACCTAGAAGTTCCCTCTAAGCTTATCATATTTGCCACTAGGTTTTTGTAGTTTGCCACTTAGGATGACGATAGCAATTATGTAGGTTGACGTCGGCAATGACGAGTTTTTGTTTTATGAACTTCGTTGAGATCATGCTGTGAGACGTCCATTGATGTCCGTTGTACTCCCTGTTTTAGATAATTGACATTAAAAACAGTAAATTTTGCCAACTTTCGGAGTCGCTTTGATTATTGATGTTTGAGTATCTTCTGCATCCCCATTCATCTCAAAGTATTGCTACCTCGTCTTAAAGGGCTGGGTGGGCTGTCCCGGTTCACTGCACTCAAAAAAGCTTTTGTTGGTATACACCTGGCCTTTAGAGCTAAAACATGTGCTGCATGCATCCCAGAATCATTCCAGGAAGACATGCAAGCCATTTATAAGGTAGCCCAAGAGGGCGAAGACTGTGCAGAATTGGACTGATCTGTCGTACAAAGAGGTCAGGGACTATCTTCAGGGGCTCATACGCAGCCATGCGCTAGAGCCTGGACTTTGGCATGAAGCAGGAGATAAAAACCGAATTTAACACTGGCAAGACAGCATCTACAGTGGGCCAGTGAAGGGGTCCTGGGTTTCTAGCAAAACCGCAGGACACGAATCTGCAATCCTAACTATCAGGTTTTCCTCTTGAGAGTCTGACGGGGGCACGCCTATCTTAATTCCAGATAATCTGAAGTGTGATGATTAAAGACATCTGGTTAAAACCAGAATATGGAGACTCCCTGGCAGAGGACAATAATACAAAATGGACCAATGAGAAAAAGAAATCCAAGGTTAATAGACAAACAAGTCATCATACCTGTTCCATACCAGGAAAATGGAGAGGGCTTCTGCTCGATCATTTTCATGGTCCAGAAATCCTCTGGTGAGTTCTGCCTAACCCTGGACTTGAAGTCACAGAACAGGCACATTCAGAACAGTCCAATTAAAAATGGAAACTTTTCAATGCATCATACCCCTGATATTAAGAGGGGATATCTTTGCGTCCGCTGGATTTCACTGACCCGCACACCTGCTCACAGCAATTCACCCAGAGCACCAGAAGTACTTGAGATTCTGCATTGGGGCAAGACACATTCAATAGTGGGCCTTGCCCTTTAGAGTAAAATCGACCCCACACATTTTCACCAAGCAGCTTGACCCACTTGAGGCAATGCAGAATGAAGAAACTATAACAGCATATCCAAACTAAGAAAATTGGAAGCTACAAACACCAAAGGCAGAGGAGTTTACTCAACGCACAGAGCTTTGTTCAGTTCCATCGCAAGTCATGGATTCCTCAAATTGGAAGAATTGCAAATTAACACTGAACCAGGAGAGTACCTTCTTTCAGGCAAGGTTCTGTGTGAAGATAGCAACCGCTTGTCTTTCAGAAGAGACACCACCACCACTGAGGTCAGTCCAACTTGCCATTACAAAAAATGCCTGCTTCAGCAGCAGTGTCTGAGACCGCCTATTTGCGGTGCCCGGGGCCAGGCTCCATTTAAGACCACTGTGGAAGCACCTGCACAAATCCTAGTCCGAGTTCTATGAAATTCGAACTCAAGATACCTTTATCAAAGATGGTGGTAAAAAGCTTTCAATGGTGGATGAACAAAGGCAACCTATCCAGGGTAATTGCATTATATCCTCTCAGGCCCAAAGTGGTAACCACGAATGCCAGTTTACTGGGCTGTGCTGCTACACTGGTGGTAGCAGATTGTGGACTCAGGAGAAAGAGCATCACTCCTCGAACTTCAAAGAGTTGATAACGGTCAATCCAGTAGTACTCACCAACATCCCTGTCAAGGGGTAACCACTCCACCAGTGCCATCTTACCTGGCATGGAAACTGGAGGCATGGGCAGATACTCCCCTGCTTTCACTAATTGCCTCCCACATAAAGGGTGTGGCAAACCAGAGGTCTTTTGAAAAATGGTGCACTAGGCACAAGAAGCTAGTCCTGTCCTGCCCCATGGTAATAATACCCCCAGTTCCTACAGGATGCTTTCTCAGCGGGTGGTCTGTTTCTGCACTTAGAAGCCAGTTGTCTGCTATTCTGGTCTTTGTGGGACTCCTGAGGTGAGGTCAAGAGTGAATCTGAATTGGTTTCTAGTCTCTTTAAGAGTTTCATGCAAACAAGACCTCCCAATAGATCTCCGGTTCGTGTGTGCTTCTGGTACGGAAGGCTAAGCAGTTTTCCTCTGCTGAGCTCCTTAAGGAGGCCGAGCTTAAGGCCCTTTCATTCAGAACTGTATTGCTTGTAGCAGTCACCTCTGCTTGTATCAGCGGGAACTAGGAGCTCTCCCAATCAGGAAATACTTTCTCGTAGTCAAACAAGAGGCGCTGATTCTCAGGCCAGACCCTGCATTGTAGCCAAAGGTCTTTTTACTTTTACAGATTTTAGGAAAGGATTCTCCTACTGTGAGGAACCTGAGGGAATCCTCACTTCTTTCCCCCCTGGATCCTCCTCTCAGGTGGCCAGGGAAAGGCCATCACTTTTGGATCCTGACCCTGGGGGTGGATATGCAAGGGAGGATCCCATTGGTGGAGGAAACTTGGGGAGTGGGAGAGGACATCCTCAGGTGAGACATGGTATCCCCTATTCCCTTTTCACAACTAACCCTCTATCCCTCAAGCCTTCTTAGGCTATTGTCAGCCCATTCCCTTTTCTTCTGTCCAAACTAGGACCACCTCATTACTGGGACGAGGAAGAAACCAATTAGGAAGACACATCCTCATTTGATTTATACAAACACATATCAGAGACAACACAGTTATACATACTTGTTTTATTAAATCAAACATCCCCAAACACCACTCTTGTACTGAGACGAAGTAGAGAGCTATGGAGGTATAAAGGTGGAAAACCCCGGCACGTCCACCTAATGGGTTTTGCCATAGTCAGGCAATTGGACTTAATGACCCACACCTGAGGTCACTTAACATTCCTAACGGATATAAAAATACTGGCGGGATGGAAGAAGGAGGAACAGAGGAACAGGCTGGAGAGACTGGAGCTGGAGACCCAGGTGCTGGGAGCCGAGGCAAGCAGGAGAGAGACGCTGAGGCCAAATTAGGCCGCAAGAGGGTCTGGAAGTCCTGCTACCCTCCTTATCGGGTCCACGCAGCAGGAGCTGTGGCACTCCCACAAACCCCTGCCGCTGCAGGAAGCCAGGAGAGTGAGCGGTGCTCTCTGTGGCTGCCGCAAGGGAAAGGCGAAGCTTGGGGAAGCCGGAAAGCAGAAGGAGGAGCATTGAGAGACCAATCGCAAAAGGATAACAAGCAGAAGGGAGCTGCTGTGTGCAACTGGTGAGTGTAAACCAGGGAAACCCTCATACATGGGCGCTCTGGGAACCTGTAACAAAGTCCTTTTGAATGCCGAACAAACTGAAAGTTACTGTAAGCACTTTTTGAATGCCACACAGAGTAAAAAACAAGTTGAGCACTTGTGAATGGAGTGAAAGAAAGGTTGTGCACTTAGCAGATACCACAGAATGTATTGTATGAAACAAGTATTGGCAAAGCCAATAGAATACCAAGAAGGGTATGAGATGAGAAACCAAGCATTGGCCCAAAGCCAGGAATTGCAGGTTAAGAGGAAACCTGAGTTGGCAAGAGTCAGGAGGAATAAAGAAAAGTGTAACAAAGTGCATGGTAGCCAAGCAAGCCAGGGTACAGTGTCAGAAGATTGTGACACTGGGGAATCAACTAAACATCACTATGAAATGGAAGCAGTGGCTAATTGTTGATGGACACAGTCAAGGAGGGGTATTGGTTGCGTGACCTGTATTGGGTGGACATGTGGTCCAACAACTGCGCCTAGACTGAGTGCCCCTGTATGGTAAAGCAGTGAAAGTATCCATAAAGAAACTTTTGGTTTTCGCTGACACTTTTTGAAGGCATCCCTTGGCAGATGGATAAGCGGTGCCATAGTGCTAGTGTAATCCTCAGCACAGGTGTCCCTACTACAATCCGTCAAAGGTCCCTTATCATATTCTTGTGATCAAGGTAACTAGATCTCTTTTTTAGGTCCAACATATTTATTTTACCATTAATCAATTTAGTAAAAATCTAGACCCCAGCTATTACAAAGATAAATACACTTTTTAAACCACCGATATTTTACTTGTGTAAACGGACAGCATTTCTTCCATTGCATTATTAATATTTGGGTTTTCTGGAGTAAAAACCTTTAAGGCAAATTGCAGATATGTTTGCTGCGCTAAAATACTAATGCTGGGAACTCCCAATTCTGACTCGGAGCTTACTCCGGCGTGCTTGGCCCAAGCGCTAACATGCTCCTCAAAATGCCGTTCTGAATGTAATCTAATACCTTAAAATCTGAATAACCCCACACTATGCAGCCTTAGAGCACCGCGTCATTAACTTATCCCTGCAGGACCTCTAGAAATTTGCCTAACCGATGGTCAACAAACTTGTAATACAATCTGGCCCAGCTCCCTAACCCCATTCATAGCTTATTTTCTAGCATGGCCAAATTGGGGCCCCAGCTACAATTTCTCGCAAACAGTGTTTCCCAAATAATTATAAGTATCAGTGACCTCAAAACTCACTTTGTTAATCATCCAAACGTGATATTGAGATTTTTTGGCAAAAACAACAGTTGGGGATTTTGGCAAGTTGAAATTCAGACCATACTTCTCAAAGCAGCTCACTGCATAGCCCAAACTACAACCAAGACCCTTTGGTGTAAGATCCAGCAATGTTGTGTCATCAGCATACAGAAGGGCAGGGTAGCGATAACCATTTAAGACCAGTAAAAATATAGATCCCTGCTGGCCACCGGAATTACAATCTGACAAGAAAATAATAAATAGCAGAGGAGCTAATGGGCATCACTGCCTTACATCCATATTGGTACCAAACTCCATTGGCAAACTATCCGAGCCACGGCTACTCACAGCGGACAAGGTTTTGGTGTAAAGGCACATAATCAGCTGTAGTAAACCCCACGGGACACCTAGTTTAAATAATTTACTACAGAGAGTAGCCTTATCCAAAGTATTGAAGATCTTAGCCAGGTCCAAAAATGCTGCATATTCCAGACTATGCTAATACCTATATACTTCTCAAACACTGTGTTGAGAACAAAGCTATGGTCTATTGTCCCATATCCCTTCCTGAATCCGGCCTGATAGATTGGCAATATACTATTTACCTGAGCCCAATCCTCTCGTGCAGCAAGACAACTTGCCAAATCCTTCCACCAGTATCCAGGAGAGATATTGGGCGATAGAAATGGGAATCTCTACGCAACCCCTTTTTATATACATAAGCAATCACACTCCTGGTCCATGAGGCCGGATAAATTTGGACCTGGGCAATCGTATTAACTCATCAACATGGGGGCCCACCAACCTTGAAAATATTTGTATATATCTGACCTTATGCCATCGGGGCCACGAGCTTTACCCTCTTTAGTAGCAGCAATCGTTTTTAAAACCTCTTTTAGTATAAATAAGATACTGCCCAATGCAGTCCTAGCCCTCCACTGTGATTGAGACCCTCCTGCTACCGCATTGAACATGATCTGTTTATAATGCAGTGCCCATGCCAGTGGCGAAATCTGGTCACATTCATCTCTTTCCCCGAGCTCAAAAACCCTGTGCAACAAGACCCCCAAAACCCTTTAATATTATTTTCCCTAACCATCTTGTCCAATCGATCCCATTGGGACTCAATATATATCTTCTTTTCTTGGAACCGTTTTTGTTATGTATGCCAATTTTAAATCATGTAATTTACCTGAGGTTAAGTTTTTACAACTTACCACACAGAACTCCTGTTTTGCACTCAGACACTTCTCGTCATAACAAGGACTATCATCTCAGTTTTGTGGCATGTTTAGTTGTCATACTTTGCTTCTTATAATATGCACGAGAAATTAGACTCGTCAGCTCCTCAGAGGCCATAATTAGTAGGCCAGCAGAGCTACCCAGAGAGCATATAGCGAATGCCAACTTATTGGCATCCTCCTTACCCAAAATGTCTGCCAGTTCATCTATGGACCCCTTTACAGAGCCAGTATTTATAGGATCTATCACCTGCTGGCTATGGTTATATTTCTAAGAGGCCTCCGCTTCCCAAAAAAAGACGATAGGGTTGTGATCACTTTCCGGTCTAATGGTGGAGGAATTGGGGAGGAAGGATAACTTAGGGGCCACGCGTTTGTCTTGGAAACAAGACAACTCAGCACAACACAGGTTTAAATCTCGAACCCACGTTCAGAAACCACTCGTTGGCATTAAGTGCATTATAGAAGAAACATTATAATGATGACACAGAAGTTATTGACATGTGACCATGAAAAATAGTCATTCAGGCAGTAATCTAATAGCAGTGCTCCAGTCCCTGATCTAAAAGTCCCCCACACATCTACCATTTAGCTCTACCAAAGTACATTTTTGCATAAATGAGTCGAGCAGGCACCCACGTGAATCCTCCTTCATCAGACATGTATTCCGCTCCAGAATGCCATGCGCCTTTTCTAGCTCCTTCCGTCCTGTAGCTGATTTTTTGCCTTGCCCCAGCTTTAGGTTGAAATCACCCATAGTAATGAGACTCTCATTGCAAGTAGAACTAATTTTTCCAGCCAACAATTGGTTGCAAACATGTTAGTAACACTCCATTAGGGTGTAAATACACATTGAAAACTGCAAGTTGGTCACTAGTGGCAGAACTCAAGGGAAAATAAGCTATTATTCTCTGGTCCTTCACATTCGCGACAAACTTCGTACACTTACAAATTGCCTTACCGACTAAAGTAGCATTACCTTTAGTTGGGTGCCCTGGACCACACCGTTAGGCTGCAGAAGAAAAGACCCAGAAATCAGTAAACATACGAACATACATTCATCATCTTTCAACCACATCTCCTGAAGGCATATCACGCTGAACTCTTCTATCCAAGACAGCTTGTTCGACACCCCTGCCACATTCCAACTTACTAACTTTATCAAGGCCTTTTTCACTTCGCCAACCATTAGTAGAGATGCAGCTTATAACTTTTTGCCTCTAACGTCAAGGGCAGATAAACCACGGCCAAGATGGCTTTTTGGGCTGGACCCAAGGTGTTTCTTGTCCTCACCCCTGACGTGCAAACTCATGAACTGGCTTCCTGTCAAGTTTCCTAGTTCCATGAGTGACACCGCGAGCCAGTCCTGCTTTTTACTTCTAATTGCATGCTGGAACTTGTTTAGTTTCTTCTCATTGCAAATGTGGGTCTAGAAGTCCCAGCAAGCAGTACGAAAAAAACACATAGGACTGGCTCAAAGATTCTGCGTGGAACTGGGAAACTTGGCAGCTATGGAACTGCCCCTCACATAATTGTGTCCCACTACAGACTGCGTTTTTGGTGACAAAAGCGAACAGCTTCAGGCTGAGAGTTTTGGATGCTCTGGAAAAAAAAGTCTCACAGGTTTCTGGTTTGACCTACTGTCACTAAATCACGTCTTGAATTTAAATATCAGTTATGTTTTTTTTTTTAGCCGAATCCTACTGCTTGGAAATTCCTCAATAACTTTAGTACTGGGCCGAGGAAGATGGATTGCTTTTGATAATCTCTATCACCCCAAGCCCTCCACTTTGTGTCACATTGCTCAATACCTTTCATACGAGGAAACGGGCTTCGCTTATCGATTCAGCTTGCGTAAGGCAGGATGAATTATGGGTAAGGCATGTCCCAAGGTAAGGTCACCTCAATAACATCAGGGCTTTGGCGAGGAAGAGCACAACTAGCGGTAATGATTACCAAAGGCAATCGAGAGACATATCTGGGCAGGTCGCAGGGGAAAGTACTTCTGTTGCTTTAAGTGACAATTAGTACAATACTGCCACCTTGAGTGTAGCTTTATGAATGCAGTCAAGTGCAGACCGGCCATTGCCAAGTTTCCCCTGACTGAGTAGAGCAAACAATTCCCCAGCGAGTCCCTGGCTTTGGGCAAGACGTACGAAGAGCAATGTTTACAAAAGTCCAACTTCTTTCCTTGCAAAATGCAACTCTATTGTTTAAGTGACCAATAGTTTGTCCTAGCTCTCACTTCTTAACGACGAGAGGTAATAGTCAATGTAGGATTTTAAGTACTATCCTTATTCCTAAATACAAAACTATTGGAAATATCGCTACCGCTTTTGTGAAGGGGGTGCAGCTGCTCATACACAATTCTTACTTTTTTTGGAAAATGTCTCAGTTCAGCTAGAGTTCTTTATTTATTTTCTATATTGAATTACAAAAACATCTGCACGAATACATAATACAAGTTACAGTAAAGTTCATACACTTATTTACACAGATAATACAAAATACGCAACAATAAAACGTTTAGACATGTGACGTATAAACATATCACTATAAAAAAAAAATTACAATCTTAATCGAATCACTAAAATTCTTTACATATGTATAAAAATGCAGCTTAAGGCTATGCTAATAATCCCGCTTGCCCAACAGTTTATAGCATGCTTTTATGAAATGAACAGAGGCTACATTGATTTTGTGGTTCACCCCACTAAGAAAAGTGCACCATAGTGCCTCCTCACCAATTATCCCCAAGTCCAAGTAAAATTGGCCCAAAATGTGTTCACGCACATCCAATGTGCCTTTACAAAATATGAATACATGTTTCCAACTTTCAATGGTATCCGGAGTCTTATACAACAAACTTTTGTTTCTCGGGTTTCCCCTTCTGGGTTCCCACGCGTCTAAAGCACGCATCTGATACAGATGAAATCGCATGAAACTCTAGGTAGAGGAGCAGGTGACGTCATCCCTAGTGCCTGCCGCCTCACCTCCGTCATACTGGGCGAATACCAGTAGAAGAACTTCATGTGTGACACCAGGTATTGTCCCAGTACTTCATCAAGTGCATGAGAGACGTTATGCACTCAGACAGCCGTATCGAATGTACCCCCGTACTGAAGTGGTGGAAGGATGTCGACATACACCATTGGACATAGAAGAATTTTAAGGCCTAGTTGACACAAGTAAAGTGACGTCATAAAGGGAACATACAAGGACGTGCAGAAACGATATGTAGATACTTAAAGAATAAAGGTTTTATCCAAGTAACGAAGTAATTAAGTATGAAGAGATGACAAAGTCATCTATGCTGAGAAGACTAGATGAAGCTCAACAAATGTACATATGCAGCACATCACAGAAAATACTAATAACTTGTAATAACAGCAAAGAAGTAACATAATCCCTACTCTATTAAATTGATGATCTAAAACTAAATGTGGGTAATAGCGACAACTACTGGCCAAGTGCAGTAGTGTCACTCATCCTTTCATTGACATTTAGCGCAAGGAAATTGTCTGGGTGGCTCTCGGGTAAGGACAAGTTTTGTGCACTACTGGGGGACACAAAGCCTCCACACTCTCCCCCTTCAATCAACTCCAAGTTCCAATACTACCCTCCAGTTATGTCACTGCTCTGCGAACCCTTCGCTTCTCACACTGTGATGGATGATCACTTGTGGTTCTTGCATCTACCTGCCACATCGGATAAGGAACATTCTCCACAGCCTAGCGTTTCCCCTGGAAGTGAAAAACAGCCTTTTCTAGCAACAATAATCCCATCAGCTTGCCGCACCATTTTCACCTATCTTGAACAAAATGCGCCAAGAGAAGCCACCTTGGTGGTCAGCATTTTGCTTCATATATACAATAGTACAGCTGTCATCGCACTATAGTTACGGTGAGTACTGAGTACCGTAGGAAATCTAAAACATAAATTGCCAATAACTTTTGACTCGGATGACGGATTTCGCTGAAATTTGCAGATAAATCTGTGCGCTACCCCCATACACACACATGCGCACACACACACACACACACTCACACACTCACACACACCCCCCCCTGAACATTTTCGAAACATCTGTTAAATAAAAAAGTTATTAAGAATACAAGCACTTTTGGCCTAGTACCCATTAATTTTCATATAGAAAAAAGTGTCCATTTTTGGAAGCTGGTCCAAATTTGGACCAGGTCAGAAATAACTTGGGCACAAAGCATTTTTTTTTTTAAACAACTTTATTTATTTCGGTTGCAGCATATGTATACAAGAAAGCACATGAGACCACATGTTCCTTAAATAAAGCGGTATACATTAACTCAAACATTCCCCCTCCCATGTCCCCTTTCTGGTGGTCTCTGGAGCTCTGGAGTTAGTGGGCCATCACCGCCAAAAGCCAGGGCGAGGGTCTCTAAGATCTCAGGAATTTTGTCACCAGCTCCGGCTGAAAGATTAGTGCCGGGAACTGGCCATGGTACTCCAGTACCAGGGACCAGCAGTCAGTGAAGTAGTGTAAGGCTCCTTCCTTTGCCGCCGTGACTTTCTCAGTCACCAGGATCTCCCACACCTTTATCCACCATATGGGTACCAAAGGACCTTCCTGTGTTTTCCATTTATGGGCCAAGTTATTTTGGCTGCCAGAAGCAGTTGCGTAAGCAGTTTGGCGGTGCACCCTGTTTTGGGGTAACACTCCGGTCTTGCTACTCCCAGGAGGATCACCTCAGAGTCCATGGGTAGTTTACGGTGGGTTATGTCCTCAATAATGTGTGTGATCGTTTCCCAGAAGGCCTGCACCATAGGACACACCCACCACATGTGGAAAAAGGTCCCCCGCGCTCCACATCGCCTCCAGCAGGTCGGGTCTATGGATGTCTGAAAATGGTGCAAGTGTTCCGGGGTATAATACCAGCAGTGGAGGAGATTCAATGCACATTTATTGGTGGTACACATAGAAGCCGAGTTGATACATGTCCAAATATCCACCCATGTTTGGTCCTCGATGGGGTGCCCCAGGTCCTCCTCCCACCTGGCCATATATAGTGGTTTGGCTATCAGCATGTCTTCCTGTAGGAGTCTGTACAGCTTGGTGATCTGCCCCCGATGGGGGCCCTCCTGCAGAGCGTGTTCTAGAGGGTGAAGGTCCCTTGTGGCCCCCATTGGCTGTGAGATCCAATATCTGATCTGGGCGTATGTAAATCTCTCCGTTTCCGTGAGTTGGAAGCGGATCTTGCATTCTTCGAAGAGGAGTGGGGTGCCGTTGTCGTAGAGCTGTGAGAGGGTCCGGAGGCCACCTTTGGACCATCCGCTAAAATTTGCTATATCCATTCTGGGAGAGAAGTCCGGGATCCGGAGGATCGGAGAGAGTGGGCTTAGGCCCTTGGGTAGCTTCTGCCTGTGCCGGGCCCATAACCATGCGTCTAAGGTAGCTTTGGTGGATGCTAGGAACATCGGCCAATGGCTGCGGCTTATGCCTGGAATATGAAGCAGGGAGGGCAGCTTGAGAGGGCATTTAGCTTGTTCAATGCAAGTCCATTTTGTGGGGTTTGCTTGTTCCACCCAGGCTGTAGCGTTTGAGAGTTGAGCAGCTATGTAGTAGTTTATAAGATTGGGAAGGCCATTGCTCCCAATTTGGCTGCTCCAGTCATGACCCTCAGTGGAATTCTAGCTCTACTCCCCTTTCCAAACAAATTTTCAGAGTTTCTTCTGCAGCTGCTCCAGGCGTTGTTTCGGGAAAAGAACCGGCAGGGTTGAGTTGAGGTATAGGAGGCTGGGGAGCAGGTTCATCTTACATGCTGTAACTCTGCAAAGCAGAGATATTGCCTGCCCCTCCCAGCGTTTCGGGTCAGCTTCCAGTTCTTTGAACATAGGGGGAAGTTTGCTGCGTATAGCTGTTTCGGGTCTGCTGTAATAGGTATCCAGAGGTAAGGTGAGGATGTAGTGTTCCACTTCAACGGGCATTGTGTTTGGAGATCTGCCGTGCTGTCTGCGCCCAGGTTTATTCCCAGTTCCTCCGATTTTGAGTAGTTTACTTTAAACCCTGCCACCTGTTCGAAGGCTTGCAATTTTTCCAGGGCAGTGGGGAGAGAGGATTGACAGTTTGTCATGGAGAACATTATATCATCAGCGTTTAGGGAGATCTTAAATTGTTCGCCGTCTATGTTCAACCCAGCGATCTTGTCATTCAAGCGAATCCTTTGAACGAACAGTTCCCTCACAAGGGTAAAGATCAGAGGGGAGAGCAGGCACCCCTGTCTTGTCCCGCATGAAAACGGGATCCGAGCCGAGAGTTTTTGGTTTACTCTCAGATGTTTTCGGGACTTGATAGTTGGTTAGCAGCATCTTGCGGAATGAGGGGACAAGCTGAAAGGCTTCCAGTGTGAGGCGCATAAAGTTACAGTCCACTTTATCAAAAGCTTTGGTAGCCTCCAAGGTTAAGACTGCTAGCTCCTGCCGATTTTGAAAAGCTACCTCGATGAGATTGAGGGCCCGATGGATATTGTCCCCTGTGCTTCTGCCTCTGATGAAGCCTGCTTGATCCGGATCTATGATGGCTGGCAGGACCAATGCCAATCTGTTCGCCAGCATTTTAGAGTAGACGTTTGTGTCTACATTAAGAAGAGAAATAGGCCTGTACGATGTGCAGTCTTGCGGATCTTTACCGGGCTTTAGAAGTAGGATTGTGGTGGATTCTTGCATGGAGGGAGTTATTGTGCGTGTGTCTCGAAAGGAATTGAACAGTTCCGTCATTGGGCCCAGGAGCCCAATGACGGAACCGACGGAGGATGGAACAATGACGGAGGATGGAAGAGTTTGAAGAATTTAGGTGAGAAGCCGTCAGGACCTTGGGCCCTAGGTTTCAGAGATTTGAGCACCTGCTCGATCTCTTCTGCTGTGATGGGGGGCCTCCAAAGAAGATCTGTCCACTTCCGACAGGTGTGGGAGTTTGGCGTGCGCTACAAATTGCTCCTGTTGTGTTTGTGGCTGAGGAGAGACTGTCAGCTAGGTGAACTGTTGCTACCTGTAGTTTCGATTCTTCCCCATACAGAGTCTTTCCTTCCGGGCACCTTAGGGCAGTGATATAGTTTTGTCATCGAGTTCTGGCTAGTTTGCTAACCATGAATCCGCTGGCCTTGCTGCCATTTGCATAATAGCTTGGTTTGGTCTTGATCAGGGTCTGAGCCGTGTCCTCCGCATAGTGAGCCTCCAGTTTCGTGCAGGCCAATCTCAGGAGTTCGGCTGCTTTAGGTGATCATACCTTCTTGAGAAGAGGCTCTGCTTTTACCACTTCCTTTTCAAGCAGCTTGATTTTGATTCATTTCTTACGCGCACCAAGCAAACAATTGCATTCGGGCGCAGATGTTAACTATATGTTATATATTTAGCTGTGGGATGTGGGTTCACCATAGATACTTAAGTTCATTGAATAGGAATATTTTAAATTCTTTTCTAAAGGTTGCCAGTGTAGTGCATGAGCGAATGCCCAAAGGCAGCTGATTCCACAACTTGGGGCCGAACACAGAGAACCTCCTGTCTCCTTTAGAGGTGTATTTTGTCCGGGGGACACATAGCAGGAGTTTATCTCCTGATCGAAGGTCTCTGGTAGGGTAATATTGGTGGATTCTCGTGTTCAGATATCTGGGTGCGAGTTTATGGTAGCATTTATAAACTAAGCACGCCACCTTGAATTTAATACGGTCCTCCACCTTCAGCCAGTGGAATGCTTTCCGAGATGCAGAAACGTGATCTCTTTTGCCCAAATGGGCAGTTAACCTTACTGCTGCATTCTGGGCCTACTGTAGTCTTGACATTTGTTTCATAGGAATTCCTGTCATAAGACTATTACAGTGATCAAGATGGGCATTTACCAAGGCTCCCACCACCACTGGCTGATCTTGGGGAGTTAAAAAAGGAAGTACATTCCTAAGCAGGCACAGGGCGTAGTAGACTGCTTTTATTTTTGCCCCAACTTGTACTTTGCTGGCCAAATTTTCTTGCCAGATCCAACCGAGATTTTTTACTTTCCTAGAGAACGGGATGTTTTCTCCTAAGATCTGTGGAGTTATGTAGGTTCCTTCCTCTTTATTTTTGTTCTCTGGTCTGAACAGGATTACCTCAGTTTTGGCTGGATTAAGCTGTAACCGGTTGCAGGCCATCAATTTTTTGACATCCTGCATACACCGGTCTATCCTTTCAAATACATCTGTCTCCACATAGATCTGCGTGTCGTCGGCATAAGAGTGGAAGCGTAGGCCGTGTTTCCTCAGGATGTCAAACAGTGGTCGAATATATAGATTAAAAATCAGAGGTGAAAGCGCTGAACCCTGGGGGACTCCACATCTCAGTTGTATTAACTCTGAGAGGAAGGCTCTCAGGGCCACCTGTTGAGTTCTGTCTTGTAGGAAGGAATCAAACCAATTCACCACAACTTTAGCTGCTCTGCCTATGCTTCCAATCCGTTGCCAGCTCCTTTTTCTTGGCGCGTCTTTGCCGATATGCTGCTGCCTGAGCTATTTGTTCCCCCCCTGATCACCGCCTTCATGGCTTCCCATCGTGTCGCCGTGGACGTGAGGTCTGGCGGCTTCTCTTTGAACTAGTTATGTATCACTTTAGTTATGGCATCTCACACCAACATATCGTGCAACATTGGTTTGTACAGAGCCCATCGAGGACTCTCTGGGGGGGGTCTAGGTCGAAGATTCGGCCGGTCAACAGGATTGGGGCATGATCGGACAGGACCCTTGTGCCGATCTCAACTTCATCAATGAACGTTAGCAGTTGTGGACTTTCCAATATCAAATCTATTTGTGTCGAGGAGCAGTGGACATGGGAAACAAAAGTCTGCCGTTTCAGGATGAAGGACCCTCCAGGTGTCCATGATGCCCAGGGATTTAAATAGATTGAAGAGGCCCAATGCGATTTTGAAGCCACTAGGGTGCCGGATTTGTCTATCAAGGAGTTTGGGACCCCATTAAAGTCACCCCCTATAACTATTCAGCCATCGATAAAGGGGAGGGGCGTCAATTCCAGATCGGTGTAGAAAGCTTCCTGAGCCTCATTTGGGGTGTAGATGGCAATTAGCATGTGCAGTTGATCATAGAGGTCACCCTTTATCGCAATGTATCTGCAGTCTAGGCTTCGCAGGATCTCCTTTTCCCTAAAGGGTGTTCCCCTCGCTAGCAAAATCGCTGTGCCCCCTTTCTTGCTGTAACCAGGTGGCAGGTATTGTATTGGGAACGCCCGATTACGTAGTGGTGGAGAGTCTTCCGCCAACAAGTGCATCTCCTGGAGGAACACCACTGAGCTCTGGAGGTCCTATAGGCGCCTGAAGGTGGATTTCCGTTTTTCAAGCCTCCAACGTTCAGTAAGATGTAGCGCAGATTTACGTGTGGAGGGAGGGTGTCTGTTCATCCTCACTGGTCAGGTTGGGGGACAGGTGGGCCTGGCTACCAAAGGGGAGGTTGTCTTCAAGTGTTGGGCTATGGATAACGTTTTGCTGCAGTCAGGTTTTATTTGTAACCAAATTAGGGCCAAACGTAGCCTGCCAATTTTGGGGGCCAAAAAGGGGCCCCAACAAAAAAGGTTAAAAACCAGAACTTAATCAAAACAGGCCCATGGGGCCAAAGGCATGAGTATATGTCCATTCACTCGGCTGGGGCATATTGTGGGACGCCTGGATGCTGAGAGGGTGTGTTCAGGCACAGAGGTCAGGATGCTTCTTGTTAGTTTCGAGTAGCAGGCAGCTTTCCCCCCTGGGGACTTTCATCCAGCGGTTTGACTGTGATTTTGGGGTTGAGCTCTGGATTTTATCCGGGGACGGGCTAGTCAGGTCTTCGTCTAGGGTCGATGGTTCCCCTCCCATGATGCCTCCCGCTTCTTCGAGGGAATGGATTATACGTGTGTGTCCTTCGAATGGGAATTGAAGTGAGGCTGGCAATAGCCATCGATATTTGATTTTTTGATCCTGGAGGAAGACCATTAGCGGCCGCAGGGCCCTCCGTTGCTTGACTGTAGTGGCGGCCATGTCCTGGAAGATTTGTATAGAAGCTCCTTGGTAGGTCAGGTCTCCCTGCGTGCAACTGGCTGACATAATCTCCTATTTTGTGGAAAAGAAGTGGACCCTGGTGATTACTTCCGGTGCGTCTGTCGTAGGGGCGCCCCTGCAGCTTTGCAGTCTATGGGTGTGATCCAGCATGAGTAGCGATTTATCGCAGTCCGGGAGAAGCGTTTGGAAGAGGTCACCAATGTAGGCCGGCAAAGCCTGGTCCGATATTGAGGCGGGGGACCCCTCCAATGCAGATGTTATTCCTGCGCGCCCTATTTTCTAAGCCATCCTGCTTGCGGTGCATGCTCTCGCTGTTTTGGTCTAGGGATTGTTGTTAACGCTGCAGTTCAGTTATCTGCGCCAAGTGTTCTAGGACTTGGTCCTCTGTCTCACCCACCCTGTGTTTCACCTCCTCCATTCAGTTTTCCAGCCCCTCTATTTTAGTAGTCACTGCTATCATACAGTTGTGGAATTCCAGCTTAATGTCTGCTAAAAGACCTTGGATATCCTCCTTCGTGGCCCATTGGCTCTGGGATCTCTCCGGTGAAGTGGCCTGGGCTCTGGTGCAGTCAGCTTTCCTGGATTTTTCCTGCAGGTGTAGCATACCGGCTATGTCTGCCGATTTCAGGCCCTTTTGCTTGGCCATCGTGGTGCAATAAAGGAGGCCGGCTGGGGCAGGAGCTCAGGAGATGTTGAGTTGCTAGAGTCACATAGCTGGACTAGGGCTCACAGACCGTTCGTGAGATTTTGGGTTTAAGGGAGGTTTTATGTAGCCCACGGGCTGTGTGCCCGATAATGGAGGTGCACTTTACTTTCCTGAGGATGGAACCGCTCAGGTCGTGGGTGGGAAGTCCTTATGGCCAGGCAGAGGGGAACGGGGGAAGAGGGGGTGTGGGGTTGTGTGTCCCAGCTTAGTTGGGGCAAGAGAATTGAAATGGGCCCCTGCTTTAATAGAATGGGAGGGGGGTTTCAACCCCGCTATTGGGGACCCTGCTGACCGTGTGCAGGGTTCTTCTTTGGTTATAGGGCCAATGTCAGCTTACTCCATTGATTGGGCCCCAGATGTGTGATGCGGCGTCTGCATTTTGGGGGCTTGTTCCCTTGGGGTGTTTGGGAGGGTCTAAGCCCTTTGCTGCTGCCTCTTTGGCTCTTACCGGAGATACCGCACTGACTGGTCCTCCAGTGCTCCCCACAGAGCCCGGGCTGAGTGTGTCAGGGTTCAGCCGGAGTCTCCGCTGTCCTCCTGGCCTGCGTGATATGAGAGCGGGTGAGCTCTGTTTACCCGCCCCTGCTGCAGCAGGTTGCTTTGGCCTTCTAATGTAGGATGACGTCCTCTGCAGCAGGGCGGCCAAGGCTCCCTCTCTAGTGGTGCTGGTACTGGTGCTCGCCCCTGCAAGGTGCTCAGGGCGATTCAGCACAAAGCACTTGTTTTTATATTTGACCGAGAAGGGGGTGCCCCTTCTCCCCTAAAAAATAGGGATATCTCCCAAGGTGCTTTACTGCCGAGAAGCTGAGAGACTTTTCAGAAATGAAAAAGCAGCCATTTTGTCCCAAGATTCTATTGCTTATAACCTTTAACTCGCTGAATGTATTTGAATAACATTTTCAAAACAAAGTTTATCAACCCCCCCCTCCAACTCGCCCAACTGCAAATATTGGGAACAATTCATAAAAAAATGAAAACGTTATTAAGAAAGCATAAAAGTGCAGTTTTCAGCTTACTCCCATTTATTTTCCCATAGAGAAAAAGTGCTGTTTTTGAACAGCCTCAGTATGAAAACCACTTGGCAGATTTGTATCAAATAAAAAATTTGGGCACAAAGCGTTGAATTTATTTCCTTGACTGGATTGGGCAAAATCCATCCAGTAGTTTTTAAAATATTCAACAGAGTATGGGGTGCCCCCTGCACCTTAAAACCTTTATATCGGGCTTGGTGCTTTGCAGAAGAGAGTATTAGAGAGGCTAATAACTTTTGACTTGCTGGATGGATTTGGATGACATTTTCTAAACCAAAAGATTTTCAAGCCCTCCCCCCACCCCCCCAACCTACTAACTGGAAATGTCATGTTCCCCCAATAGGTTTCTTTTGGACCCACTTGGTGGCCACAACCTTTGGCTCTGAACACTATACATGTCTTTCAGGCCCACTAGCCAGGGCCTTTGGCTTTGGCCAGTGAACTTGGGCTTCAGCCGTGCCCACTGTATAGTTTAAAACACTACCAGGTCAGTAGCCATGGCCTTCAATGATGTCATATATGATGTAATTAGTGATCTAATCTCTGATGTAATCATTGTGGTCATACATTATGCAACAAGGGGAACAAAGTTAAGTGGTTTTGCCTGAATTCTGTGCTGAATTTCAGGGGTTTTGTTGTGTTAAATAAATTAATTGCTAATTACTTTTTGACTTATGCGACAGATTTGGCAGAAATTCTGAGGACAAGAAGGGACGCATGCCTCCCCCCCAAACCCAACCAACCCACATCCCCCTCGGACTGCAAAGTTTGGGAAAGATTTGTTAAAAAATAAAGTAATAAGCAAACACATTTTTCAAAACACAAAGTTGCGGCCTACTTCCCATTCCTTTTCTGGTAGACAAAAAAGGTCAGTATTTGCTGGACTGCACACCCCAAACCGCTGGACGAATTTGGACCAGGGCCGAAACAACATGGACACGAAGCGTTAACAAGGCCTTTTTGTGGTTTGGGTTTATTCTGTGCAGTAGTTCTTAAATATTTGATGGAGATGGAGATGGAGGTGCCCCTTTCTCCCCCAGAAAATTGTTATATCTCCCATGGTGTACTGCAGGATATTTTCAGAAATGAAAAAGCCACTTTCTTTTTTCCCCTCGATGCGAGAGATAGCCGCAGGTATCGGAAAAATGAAGTGCAGAAAAAAGTCTTTTGCAAGTAAAAAAACATGCAAATGCCATCAAGCTAGTTGTGGGGTGTGAGGGTGGCAAGAGGACACCAAGTGAAATTTGGGAGCTGGAGGGGGTCTAGGGACTGAGTTTGCAACCCAAAGCTTTTCTGTAACCACAGCTATTGCTGCGAACAGCCGACATCTCAATGCAAACTGCTTTGTGTCGGGGAATGGAAGAGGGCAGGAGAGGTGAAGAGGCCATCAGGGGAGTGCGGGTAGCTGGCACAGATGAGGGGGACACTTGGTGAGGGATTGGGGGGCATAATGCATTTTCCAGACATTTTTCTGCTGTTTTTCCGACATTCGTGGCTGTAAACTGCATATAGTCCACACTATTAAAATAGGCATCCAGGTCTCTCATCCATGCAGTAATTGAGACCGTCCCCGCTTAGCTTCAAAGAGAGGAAGGGGCCGGCCCCCTCCCTCAGGCGATGTTGCCTAATAGATGAGCACAAGTTAGAATACCACTTAGAGCAACATGGCCTGAGGGGGCCAGCCCCTTTCTCACTTTGAATCTCAGCAAGTTCTTTCCTGGTTAGTGCACTGACAATCCTGGTTGCCATGTGTTTTCTTAGTTTTAAATATATCATAGCACACTAAGAAAACACAGCATCCACATTATTATTTTTAAAACCGTGCTACTGTCAGTCCTTGAAAGTATTGCATAATAAACTTCAAGCTGCCATGAGGCCCACATGAAAAGAGCAGCTCTCTCTGGGTAAAGAGCTGCCAATACCTGGAGAATTGCAAATCCAGCTTGCACGTGCAAGGCATATTAGAATGACCTTTTGTGTGTGTATATATATATATATATATATATATATATATATATATGACCGGCTGCAAGAATAACATATGCTGAGCTTTTAGACCTTAACCTCAAAATCCACCCTAATGCAACCATCTATTTTCTTTTTTTAATTTTGTTTATTTGTATTGCGCCGGTAGCTCGCAAGCCTCGGGGCGCAGAAACAAAGACACACTGACAACTGACAGGGACAATGCCACGATATACACATACCCAGGAAACATATTAACATTAACTAATGTTACAGAATGTGGGATTTATTTGAATAGGTGTGTTTTCAACTTTTTTTCGGAAGCACAGGAAATTTGTTTCCATTCTCATGTTAACTGGTAAGTTGTTCCATTTCCCTAATGCTACAGTCGGAAAAGCTCTTCCCAGTCTGTGTGTGCGCTTGTATGGGGGACGGGGGGAAGCTACATTGATCTTGCCCTGGTCAGAAGATCTTAGGGCTCGGTTAGGTACATAGAAGTTGATTTTAGATAGGCAGGGGCGGTTCCATAAAGGCATCTGTGTACTAAGGTCAGAGCCTTGAAATGGGCCCCATCCTCTATTTTCAGCCAACGGAGCTCTCTTCTGGCCTCACTAATGTGTTCGAATCTTGACATTTGCTTGGTGATTCTAACCGCATTGTTTTGGATATGTTGGTAGGTGGCGAGGCATTGTTAGCTCCTAAAATGAGTGCATTGCCGTAGTCCAATTGTGATAGTATGGTTGCCCTTGCTATGGTAGCGCAGTTATCGTCCAACAGGTAAGGTTTGATGGCTTTCAGCATCCTAAGGTAGTAAGAACAAATTTCTTTTGACATATTGTGCTTGGGCTTCGGCTCCCAGTGATGCTTTAAGCATCATCCCTAAAGTTTTGACTTTGCCCTGTACCTGGATTTTGGTGTCCTTTATCTGGAAAGAGCTGTATGAGGGAGATAGTTTGGCTCTATCTTGATTCAAGCCAAACACCATTAGCTCTGTTTTTTTAATATTCAGACACATTCAATTTGTGTCCATCCACGATTCCACTGTGTTGTAAGTCGTGGATAACAATTTGCTGTACTTATTGCAGTCCCCGCTCAATTCTATCACCAGCTGAGTATCATCAGCATAATTGGTGAAGGAGGTGTTAATATGGACTAGTACTGAGCATAAATACCTCAGGTAGAGATTAAATAGCAGTGGTGACATACTGGCTCCCTGTGGAACGCCGCATAAGATGTTTTTTTCAATGGAGACCTTGACCCCAGTGCACTTGCGATTTTCTATTGGAAAGGAAGGAGGTTACCCAACCAATTGCTTCTTTAGAACAGTTGGCAGTTTTCTCTAGGGCCAGTTTAGGGAGGTAATGATCTAAAAGATCAAACGCAGCACTTAAATCTAGGAGGATTAGAAGGCCAGTCCTACCTCTGTCCATAATGCTTAGCATTTTAGTCTGTAGGTTGAGAATGGCAGTCTTGGTGCTGTGGGCTATGCGGAACCCCGATTGTTGGTGGTGTAAGGATTTGGAGGCTTCGACATGGGCCTGTAGTTGCTTGGTGGCAATCTTGTCCATGATTTTTAGAATAAAGTTGCAGTTTGTAATGGGCCTAATATTGCTGGGATCTCTTTGATCTAATTTCGTTTTTATTTTTACCAGAGGTGTTACAGTAACCTTTTTTATAGTACTAGGTACTACTTGGTCGCGTAAGGACGCGTGGATGATTTTTGTAAAGAATGGGTGCGAAAATATCAATGTTTTCCAGTATTATTTTGGGAGGTAAAATATTCTCCTCACATGTTGTGGCCTTCATTGTAGCAAGCACTTTTACCATACCCTCGTTGGTGATTTCGGTAAACTTAAAAGATTCTATACCCTTAATATGAGTCTCCGGTGGAAGATTGCTTTGTTCCCCTTTATTGGATTGAGCATTTAATATTAGTTCCTTGTCACTAGAGATTTTATGGAAGAATGCAATCTGGGTTTTATCACATTCTCCTTGTGATGGTGTGAAAAGCGGTATGGTTGCCCTGGGTTTTTCTATTGATTTTTGAATATTAAAAAGTGTGCTAGTGGTGTTTGCTGCTGTTAATTTGCTCATTATAATTTTTGGCGACAATAATCCTGTTCTTATAATTTTTCACTATCCCTCCAGGGTTCCTTGTTGGGTGTGGATGGATCTTTTGCCATTTGTTTTCCCTTTTTTAATTCTGCGAGTTTGGCAGTAAACCAATGGTTGGCGTGTTAGATCTGACTATTTTAGATTGCTGCGGAGCCTTCTGGTCCACCAGCCTTTTGAAGTGAAATAGCAAATTAGTCGTAAGGGTATCGCACGAGTCATCTCCCTTGTATTCATTCTTGATATCTTCTATGCATTGCTCTAAATGATTCCTGTCAATGTTTTTGAAATTCCGACAAGTCACACTTTTGGGTTCATTGGGGATCATGGGTTTTGGTAGTGGTGGAGTCACTAGGAATATGATACTATAGTGGTCCGACAAGATACACAGTACTGTCTTGTATTCTCGTGTTGCAAGATTGTGCGTGACTACCCAATCTAGTTGGTTACTGTTGGCCATTGTTGGCTCGTGGACGTTCATCAACCACCGATTAATTTTGACCTGTTGTGATGGTGGCATGGTTATGTATAAAAGATGGCAGGCTTTGAGAACTCAACATTTTTTAAGGCAATGTGCAGTGAGATTATATTATTAGCAAAGGATCACACACTTTACTTAAGCATTGTGCTACAAGCCTTTGTTTCATGGCCAGTCTCTTGGTGACTGATGCGATACACCGCACAACCCCAACTAGCTGCATTTAAGCAGCATGGAAAAAGGGAAAGAAATGATCAGCTGCAAGAATAACCCTGCAAAAGCAAAAATCAAAAGCGGGCACCCATGAATATACACACATTAAGTGAACATTTATCTAAAAAGTGAAATATAGAAATGAAGTTCATTTGACCTTCCCCTTCAAATGAAAGTGCGCAAGACAAATCAGCAAGCAACTTAAAAAAAAAGTGATGAACACCAGAAAAATAACCTGAGCGATGAAGTGTTCCAATAAATATGCTGGCAAAGTATAAAAGGTGCTCAGCTTTTAAACCCAGCCATCTGTAGTGAGATATTACCTGGAAAACAAAATCCCAATATGAAAGAAGTGCTTTTGGTCCTGTGGGTAAGGGTCTGCACTAGGAACATGACAACCCGATGTAAAATCCTGGTAGCCAAATACTTGAGCAAACTTGCCAACCTCAAAAAAAGCCTCTAGACTGATGGCGTTTGCTTTTTTTTTTAACCTGCAAAAGGCTTTTTTCATGCGTTTCATTTTCTGATATCCCCGGCTATAGCAGCGGTTGTCTCTCGCATACAGAGAAAAACAAGATGGCAGGTGTTTCATCTCTAAAAACACCCGGTTTTGACAATTTACCAGAGCTATAGCCATCTATTTTGGAGGCATCCCCTAATCCATCAAATATTTTAAAAAGCTACTGCGAGGTATAACCCCAATCCACAAAAAGGCCTTTCTTAAATGCTCGGTTCCCAAGTTGTTTTTGTCCAAATCTGCCCAGAGGTTCGGGCTGTGAGGTCCGGCAAAAATGTACATGGTTTGCCTATGGTAAAATGTATGGGAAGTACACCGCAATGATTTCTTTTTTTTCTCTTCTTAATAACCTTTTCTTTTTTTAATCAATCTTTACGAGACTTTGCAGTCTGAAGGGGCCTATGCATCCCTAACCAACTTCGAGATTTCAGGCAAATACGTCGCACAAGTCAAAAGGTATTAATAACAGAATTTTAAAGCACTTTTTGGGCGGCTTATAACTTTGTTCCCCCTGGACGAAATCCTTAGCAAACTTTGCAAAAACAGTATATGGCCCGCTCTGAATAATTTTGCTAAGTTTGGTGAGGTTTCATCAAGGCGGGGGGGGGCACATTTTTCTTTTTTTCCATAGACGCAATGGAAAAAAACATTTGTTCACATCTACAGCCTAAACGCCTGGATGGATTTTCACCAAATTTGCGGTAGGAGCGGCGGCTTGGTCCCAAAAGCGTGCTTTGTAAAATTTGGTGTAAATCCATCCAGTAGTTTTGTTTACAGTGGGATGAAAGCAGTTAAAGAAAAATGTGTGATATCTGGGTCCGGTCCACAGATGGGCATCCGATTGGCCTAGAGGGCGACGTGATGTCCGCGGACATCAGACGCACCCACTGATTGGATGGTGAAAAGGGTGAAGTGTGTCAGTTTTTTGGAAACGCCTGCCATGTTGGATTTGCAGACAGCCGCTGGTGTCATCAACAAATTTGGATAGAGGCTCTAGAATAGAGTTAACCCCAGAGACAATCAGTCTTCCTGGGGGTTTCTCAATATTTATGTGGACTTTCGGTAAGATGTAAAAAATGGGTACTCTAGCCCTCTCTCTTGCCAGATATTCACCTTCCTGTTTGCTAATGAGTTGTAACTCTACAGCCTTTTCTACTTTTTCTTTAATGAGTTTCTGTAATCTAGGGATAGGATCTTGGTCAACTTTACAATAGCTGATATTATCGAAGAGAAGTCTCTCACATTCACCAATATAGTCCTGTTTATTTAAGATAACGATTGCACCGCCTTTATCCGCCTGACGGATGACAATGCTGCTGTTTTTACCCAAATTCTGTAATAACAGTATTTCCTTTTGACTCAGATTAGAATTTCTAGGGATACCCTTATTTTCCATTTTCTCAACTTCCTGTAGAACACTCTTCTCAAATACCAATGATTCCGGAGAATGGGTATGAGTAGGGGGACAGAAATTAGACAGATTTCTCAATCCACTATAGTTGGTATGTATGCTGGAGGGTTGATCTGCAAAAAACTCTGAGATGAACCTTTCGCATAAAGGCATTGAACTCAAGCCTGAATTCAAAGGGATTGTGAAACTTAGACACTACAAAGTTTAAGCCCTTATTCAAAGTTCTTTCTTCTTTTTAGTGAAACATTTTTATGTGTTTTGTATATTGTATTGTAACATGTGCATATGCTTTTTTATGTTTTTTAGATTTGTGTCATGATATTGTTGCTTTATATAATAATTAAACTTGATATGAAAGAGTTGCAGACACACACCCTATATTTTTTTTCAGAGGTGTTTTTGTCAAGATACCCACTGTTTTCTGTTGGTATATATCAGAATTGTGTTATTATATGTATACCCTTCCTTTTTTTGAGATTCGAGAATATTATATCCCCACTTAGTAGGAGGGGACAATACCTTGAGTGTGGGGTCCTACCCCAGTAGAAGAATTTTGTCATTTGACGAATATACACAAAGGGTTGCAAAAACATTTTAGATCTAGATATGAAATGTTTTTGTAAAGTTTGATGGGATTTTGTCAAGAGGGGGCTAAATTAGAGGGGGGGGTCTCAACATTTTTAAATGGCCCATAACTTTATTGCCATTTGACGAATGTAGACACAAGTTTCCAGAAAGATTGTGTAAAGTCTGAATGGGTTTTGTTAAATGGGACCTAAGGTATATGACTATTTTATGTACATACATTTTGACACTTGGAAAAAATAAAACATGGGCAGATTTTCAGCATTGGTAAGGACCTTGAAGCATGGTTTTGCAAATGTGCCTGCGTTTTATTTTTTGAAAAGTGTCATAATGTAGGTACACAAAATAGTGATATACTTTTGGTGACTGAGGTATAGTCTGTGGCAATCGGCAGTGGCCAGATTGTCCGGGTCATGGTATAAGGTCATGACCCAGACAATCTGGCTACTGGCCATGACTAAGAGGGATGACAAATGGGGTTAAAGTGGTCATGTCCAGCTGGGACCGGCTATGTGGCAAATTTATTTGAAAGTGGGATAGGTTTCAAAGGGGAAAAAATGGCGCTCGTGGTAATATGGTCATAGGGTTCTCACTTCGCCTTCTGCAGGCTTTCATGGAAAGGGAAGAGGGGCTGTGTACGGTGCCACGCCTTCCCTTTCATGGTGGCCATCTTCGAAAAGGATTTTAATTCCTAGAAAAAGTCTCTATTTTTTTTAGCACCCCGGGTTACCGTTTTGGGTACTAATGGTCCTTATCCCCCATTGCAGGGGCTGTAACTGGAGAGAAGGGTCCGCAGACCTCATTATTCACCCTTGCTTCGCTTGGGCCGATAACTTGGGCTGCCAGGCCATTATCCTCTATTCCAGTACCTGGAATGGGGGATGAACGCCACATTATTCCCATTAGCATAACACAAAATGCTAATGGGAATGTTGGAAAATCTTATTGAGTCTATGTACTTTACTGAGATATGTAAAGTAGATGGAGTCTAAGATTTTTTTTAGTTCCATTTATTATTGTGAAAGCTGTTTCCTAAAAGGGACCTTCCTTTTGTTGTTTGATGTATTCTCTTTTTTTGCAGGAGATGTTAGAATGTAAGGTGGTGAGGGAAATGAGGGAAGAGGCACAAACACTTATATGGAGGGGCAGGTGGACAGGGAAAGATGTTGCGGGTGTTTTACTTCTATGGTAGGGGCAGTGTCTCTCGTGCTCCTTGATTACAGCTTCCAAAGCACTTCGAAATTGCTTCCCTCTGCAGACTGGTGTGTTGGAGTATGTATACAGGAATGTTGTCTTTTTAAAATATATGGATCAAAAGCCTATTTTATTGCTTGCAAGGTAGTTGCTGGGATTTTGTGTCCCACAGAAGTAGGCGCTTTGGTTACACTGTTGGTGGAGGAAGACATCATATTACTTGCTAAGAAAGAAACAACCTTTCTGAGAGCATTGCAGTGATTGGATTTGGTCTGGTGGTGCATGGAAGTGGTCCCATAGGAGTACTGTCCAGGTAGCCCGCGAGTGAGTACAAAAGTGCATTTCACTTTGCTAGCTTTAGCCTTTGGTCTTTCCCAACAGTGGTAAAGAACTACCACACCCATGATTCTCTCTGGGTGCAAGAGGTAGGCACTTCCTCTACATAATGTTCTTGGTTGTCTTCATTGTCTTTGAAAGTACTGCACTTTATTTGTTGTGTAGGTCCTCCAGCTGGTGGTGGTGGTGGCTCTTGGGGAGGAGGGATGGCAATAGCTGATGCTAATATTCTTCCAAGTATGTGCTTTGTACTAGATTGTTAATGGATAATGAGTAAGTTTAGGTGTAGGAGCTGTGCAAGGGGTACATTTTGAGCTTGAATGTTCCTAGATCGGTAGAAAATGCAGTTCCGAACTGTCCTCGAAGCACAGACCTGATAGCGAAGTGCAGGCACGTTTACAGACACGTCGTCATGCTGCGCGCAAGTGCATGGTCACGTGGCACTGTCCGGAATGTCTGCGATGACATCAGACGTCCGCCAACGTCAACGGACTCAAACACAGTGGAAAAAGTTGCTAAAAGTGTATAGTATTATTAAAAATGATGCTAGAAGGTGGGAAATGGCACAGTTTTAAGGTGAAATTTTGTAAATTGGACAAAAACGTTGCTATATTCGGGTAAGTATGATATTAGTAAGTTGTAGAAAAATAGCATGCACTGGTAAAATATATATGACAAAAGAAACCAACTGCAATTAAGCTGTTGACAACAGCACTCCTCCGTCGTTTTGCCAAAAAAACATGCTGTAGCCATGCTGTACTCACGTGATAAATCGTCCTTTATTTTCAATAGGTGGACATATGGAAAGTGCAAAATAAGCACACAATTACGCGTTTCACCCAAAGCGGGCTTCATCAGATTGATGGTTACACAATGATT
The DNA here is from genome assembly GCF_040938575.1 of Ambystoma mexicanum. Classification (NCBI taxonomy): domain Eukaryota; kingdom Metazoa; phylum Chordata; class Amphibia; order Caudata; family Ambystomatidae; genus Ambystoma; species Ambystoma mexicanum. The sequence goes on from NC_090927.1 coordinate 995,124,573, forward strand.
TCCTTTCATTTAAGACAGTTGGATAGTTACCCCTTTTCTCTTTCTTTGGCCACTAGACCTGCAATTCTGTGTTTAGAGCCTGTCTATTTGGGGTGGCCATATTGAGTGACCTGGTGGGATTATGGCTATAGGCTTGCATGCATGGTTATGTGTGCCCTGATCTTGATATATATTCGGCTGTGGCTTTTTGCAATGTAAAAATTGTCATTTATACACATTGTTTGCCATAATTGGCATTATTCTTCAAAAACCTGAATTGCCTTAAAAATTGCACTAGCCTCAAATATTCAAAGTTACTTGTGCTTTATTCACGCTTTCAAAATGACACCTGCATTAAAACATTTTATAAAAGGACTCATGCATTTGGGCTTCCTATGTCTTTGACCTCGGGTTTTAAAGTGGCTCATGTTCTATAATTTAAAATCGACCTGTATTTGTGCAAAACTGCTCAATTTTTTGGGTGGCTAACCCTCATAAAGTGACACATGCATTACAACTTCATATAAAGTGACTCATGCATTGAAGCTTGTTGTGTCTCTGAGTTGTTTAACATTAATCTGTTAATTCTCATCTGAGATCATCCTCAATTGCATTGTAAAGTGCCATTTGCAATACTATGAATAAAGTGACACATGCACTATACATTTCTATGGCCATGACCTGATATTTTTGAGATGGCTTATGTTTTATTCTGAAAAACTAATGTTTGTGCAAAGATGCCCCATGGATTCTATACCTGTTAAGCCATGTATGCAATTATATTTGTAACTATCCAGGTTTGGCTAAAGGTATAGTACCATTTCATAACAGGATAAGTGCCTCGTGCTTCTGGTATCTCCTATGTGCCGTATTCAGTTAAATACTACATACTTAATAACTTTGAAGGGAATCTATTATAAAATATATTAATTCTATATAAGAAGTTTATGTGTCATGTATGTTCTAGACCGTCTTTAGAATTACAGGTCTAAGTAGAGAAGTGTTTTGTATTTTCATTATAGACAGTTATTTTTTAAACAGCTCTACCTGGTTCTCAATGGCCATCCTCTTGGTCAAATTAGTTTCATTGTGTTAAACATCATAATACCTACAACATTGTGCCTTAACCGGTAAGTGAAATAGATCTATAACATACTCAATGTAAAAAAACACATTTAGAAAATAATCTAAAAAAAATCACTAAAATTTCCCAGAGTTTCCATGAACTTTGTTCAGAAAGTCTGTCCCCTCATTTTTGGTTTTGTTTGAAATGCCCATTTGCTTTGTATTGTATATAACTTTTCATTATATCTTTGGTCCATAATACAATACAAGAACATAATATCTAGCCTACTTGTGACAGACATATGTCATTTGGTTTTGAAATCCTGGACTTTTTCATTCTCCCATCAATGTATATAGCTCTTCGTCTTTGTTATGTCCTCCTGGTGCTTTGGTATTATAACCAATTATATACCTGCATTCCAATTGTCTCAGCTTTCTCTCTCTGTCACCACCTCTTGGATGGGGCTGGACTTGATCGATACCAAAGTAGTTGAAAGAATTTATGTTTCCTCCGTGGACTTCTGCAAAGTATTTTGCCAGAGGATAAGTTGGATCTTGATTTTGTATTGCCCTTAGGTGCTGCAGTATTCTTATCTTTACTTCCAATTGTGCACAACCTATATACCATAGGTAGTAAATACAACCTATGACAGGAATCGTACAAAAATGTCACCCTCATTTGTGCACCCCTGCAGTTACTGTGACTTTGGGGGTGCAACAAATGAGGGTGACATTTACTGTGCCCAAGCAGAGTGGGGGTTGCGGGGGTGTCCCCCGCTTACCATTTTGGTATGCGGGGGACACTAAAGAAAAGAAAAGAAAACCACCCTGCGGCGTCAGCTCTAAACCACGTTAGTGGGAGGAGCTGACGCCGCAGGGATAGCAGGGTGCAGGCGGCACACACAGAAGTGTGCTGTGTGTGCCGCCGTGAACGGTAAATTGGGGGGGGGTAGGAAGGGAAAAATCAGGCCCGGAAGCGGGCACAGTGATCTATATGATCACTGTGCCGCGCCGTAACTGGCGTCAGCATTTTGGCCGTCGCAGTTCTGGGCGGCGCAGTGACCACATAGATCCCCTATGACATATATTATGTACTTGGAGCTACACTGTATTAATTTCGTGATTTTCACATCTTGACCAGTTCGTGGATGTTAATATTGTTTTACATGTATGCCAAACTTGCAGGCTTTACATTTTGCACACTTTTGGAAGCCTTTAGGTTGATCTGTAAGCCAATTGGTTTGGGGTTTGGTTAGAAACAACTTGGTGCCACTTTGGATTGTATTGATTTAGCTTTTCTAAAGGTGACACTAGGATTTGTACTGATCACAGATTTGATGTCTTGGTCATTTCATAAAATTTGCCAATGTTTTGCCAATATTTTCTTGAGATCTTTAGCTCAAATGTTAAAAGTTGTGATAAATCTGATGGTATCTTTTTTATTTTTAGGTTTTTCCTGGTTTTTGTCTTTTTTGGTAAGAATCTCTTGTCTCGTTTGCCCGTTGCACTGATTATAGGCTTTGTTAATGATGGTCTTTTTATATCCTCTGGCTTGAAACTTTGCTGCCGTCATCTTGGCATTTTGTACATATGTCGCTGGATCACTGCAGTTTCTTTTCATCCAGAGAAATTCTCCATACGGAATCCTGTTCTTTAGAGTCATTGGATGTGTGCTCTCCACATGTAATACCGTATTTGTGCTTGTGGGTTTCCTGTATACTTCAGTCGTTATTTTCTCATTCACAATTTTTACCTTTAGGTCTAAAAAGATCACCTCTGTTTTGTTATGGTTTTCTGTGAATTGAAGACTTGAGCTACATGCGTTGATGATTTAAAACAATGCTTTCCATTCTGTGTATCTTCCTTCCCATAAGACAAATAAATCATCAATATATCGACGCCAAAGAATAACTTTGTTGGTATACATTTCTATTGTGTCATCTGCAAACAGTTTTTCTTCCCAGGCCCCCATAAATATTTGCAAACGTGGGGGCCAGCGCTGTGCCCATCGCTGTACTGCATGTTTGTGTGTAATATTGGCCATCAAACATAAAAGAATAGTGTTAGACAGAAGGCCAACATTTCCAACAGCATTAAAGAATGTCCCCTGAAACTTAGAGATCTGGTGGACAGGTATCTTTTGATGGCTTCCATTCCTTCTTCGTGAATGATGCACGTATAGAGAGAGATTACATCTAAAGTTACCAGCAAATAATTGGATTTCCATGGTATTTCAACTATTTGCATTAAAAAGTCTGTAGTATCTTTGGTATGTGAGGGTAAAGTCTCTACGAATGGAAACAGGAACTTATCAAGATACTTGGATGTGCTTTCTAGGAGAGATTCAATGGATGCCACTATTGGCCTTTCTGGTGGTCTTGGTGAGGATTTATGAAGTTTCGGTATAAAATGAATGATGGGTGTGATGGGATACTCCTTGTTTAGATATTTCTCGTCTTGCCAGGTAATTAAATCTGCTTCACACCATGAATTCAATCGTTCATCATATTCCACTTCGTACTCTTGATATGGGTCTTTTTGAAGTTTCTGATAAGTTTGGGTGTTCCTAAGTTGTCGCAGCGCTCCCTTTTTATAATCTTCCGAGATCAGAACCACTACATTTTCACCTTTATCTGCATTTCTTTTTACTATCGAAACGTCTTTTTGCAGATTTTTGATTGCTTCCCTTTCTTCTTTTGTTGCATTGTGATTTTTTTTTATAGGGATTCTAGGCCAGTTGTTTAAGTTCATCCATAATCAGATCTTCAAATAGATCGATGTGTGGTGTATTGTATGCTTGTGGGTTGAACTTGGATTTTTTTCTCAGATCGCTGGATGCTTTCATATCTGTTGTTAGGTTCATCGGTACTTGTGCAGTTCACTGTTTTTGATTTGAATCCTCATTGTTTAGTACATTTTCATCTTCTGTATATAATGCTTCAAGAGTAATCAGGGTTGGAATGTCCTGGATGGTACTTCCGTTATTTCACGTTTTTTCTGTTTCAAAGCATCTTGGTTCTCAAAGTATTTAGCTAGTCTTAATTTCCTTAGGAAGCAGTGTAAATCTAGTCTTGACTGTGTATAATTGTAATTTTCAGTTAAACAGAATGATAATCCTTTCTCAAGAACTAGCTTCTCTGTGTTGGTCAATACTTTTTGTGATAGATTCACTACTTGAAGGGTTTGATCCATCATCGTTTCTTGTTTTTCCCAGAGTGCATATGACGGCCTGTCTATTGACTTCTTTTTTTGGTTTTTCCTTTGTCCTCTCCTCCCTCTTCTAGTCTTCCCCTTGTTTGTGTAGAAGGGTTTGGTTTGTTCCTGTTTTGGCCTCTTCCTTGTGATGTTTTTCCTACTAGATGTAGTAGCCTCATTTCTTCTAAAAAATTCAATTTTAGAGGCGTATCTTTATTGCTGCTTGACATCGATATATCCGAGGAGGAGCCTGCACTGTTTTCTGTTTTTGAGTTTGCTTCAATGGTTTCAGATGTCTGAACCGGTTTTTGTATCTGAAACCCTTTTCTTACTGCGTCATATTTTTTTTTAGCAAACGCATAATATATTCGATAATTACAGTAACATGAATACGATTTGGAAACCAAGCACAATTTATACAATGGCCACAAGATGGCATTAAACTACAAGAAATCCAATTTACGGCTCTCATGCTTCTAACCTCAAACTATGCGATTTCGGAATATTACGGACTAAAAACAACACCCTACAAACTAGTTTTCAAGATGAAGTACATATCCGCATGCCCCTCGCTCTTTCTTTTACATGTGGACCCCATAGCCTACTCAGCAGCACCTTATTGCTACCCGTTTTAAAGAAGGGTGGCTGCCCAGCTTCTGCTTGCACATGGTTCTTACCATAATATTTACTGTGAAATACTTATGTTCTTTACCTTCATATAATCTCAAGATTATTAAAAAATTGAAAGAGGTGTGGGAGAATCAAGGCTCCCTCCCATCTGCAGCACTTGGAGGGTTAACGGATCGACCATTTGACCCATATTGCGAGATGGAGAGACTACAAATGCAGTAAACAATGTTCCCTCTAGATCAGGGCTCTGCAGCCTTTGGCTCGCCAGACGTATCTCTCATCAGCTTTACTCAGCATAATCAAAGGGGAGGGATCATGGGAGCTAATGAACAAATGTGTACATTTTATACAAAGTTAATACTTGAAAAAAGACAGCGCAAAGTAATAAAAGCTGTATGTCTGTATACAGTGTTGTAACACAAATGTAGGACTTGATGCTGGAAGATTAGCTGAGGGTCCACGATTGTTTTAACTGGGATGAAACGAGTGGCGGGTGCATTAAGCATCATCAAAGGGGTGTGGCCCAAGAGGGGGCGATGCTTCATAAACATTATTCAGTATTATTTGTTAAGGTTCAGAATAAGAGCAGCAGTAATCTTGTATTCTGTTCAGGTTTAAGAACTCTGGTCCCTGCATGCTCAGTATATCCAAAATTCGTATTATAAATCCTGTGCTTTATGTGTGCAAGTTAATGAAGAAAATAACGATTACGTTTGTTTTACCGGTTGTACAGCTCCTAATTGTTTTAGAGGCCCTAACAGTTGCCAGAGTAAACTGTTTCAACTCCCCGAGGAGCAACAAGAGGACAGTCACAAATCCCAGAATGAGACTCCCTGTGCGGATGGCCATGAAGAAGGTTCGTGGCTGACTAGTGGGGTGTCTTGGGTAGGATGCAAATTTGACATTATTGAGAGTGGAAGTGTGGGTTTTAATGTTAGTAGGCCATGTGAACAACGCAGGGTGCCTTAAACTTAATACCTTTGGTATCAGAGAGCAAAAGCAACAAGGCAAATGTTGGGTGATGTGGTCCCACTTGCAAAGAACCACTTAAAGATGGACGGCAGTGTTTTCTCTTCTTCGAAGTCTACAAGTAAGGTGGCCGGGGGTGAAGGAGGTGAAGGTGGTTAACCATAGCCACACCTTTAGGCTTGCCGGCTGTGACAGCTTGCTCTTGCTGCACTAATGTTCGTTTGCGATACTGACTGCTATATATTGTGACAAATCCTTGGATGTCGTCCTTTCTTCCCTAGGGGGAGCTCCTTCCCATGAGGGCAGGGAGGTGAGGCCGCTATCCAAAGTCCCCCTGTGGGTGGTACTCAGCGGGTGGATTTCATGGGGAGGGAATCCCCCTATGGGATTTGTGAGGACCTAGGGAGAATATGGTATCACCATAGGCCACCTATCCCTAACACACTTTCATACCCCCCCCTTCCACCCAAACGTATATGTTTTTGCCATACCACCAACGTAGGAAAAACTGGGACGAGGAAGTGTGTGGACTCCACAAGGAACTTTAAGTACTGAGATGAGGGGAGGATCAATTGTCGAACTGGAGACCTAAAGATCAGTAATGGGACGGGATGAGGAAGAAGTGCAGAAGCATAGAGATCACTCATGAGAGCATGAACAGTCTGGTGGTTCCTAAAACCTGATTGGACAGAACCCATTCAAAACTGAAGCAGGAAACTAGGAAGGGGAGAGAAGCCCCCCCCCGTGGAGGAACCACAAGATGGAAGATGGAAGAGAGGCCCTCCCTGGAGGAACCACGAGCGCGGGGGAATGCTCGGCAGAGAACTGAAGTATTTACAGGATAAATTTCCCGGGCAGGCGGAGAGACTCTTACCTGGTCCGACATGGAAAGACCATCCGATGAAGCAGAGCAGCGAACGCCCAGGCAAGCCAAGCAGAAGGACCATGCAGTCGTAGGAAGGCGCACCCCCTGAGAATCTGCAAGTGCCGTGGAGACGCAGAAGCACAGCGGAAGAGCAGTGACGTATAGAGAAGCCTGTAACAGAGGACGGAGAACCCCGAGACCGACCGGGCCGAGATGGTATGGACCCTAAAAGGTACAAGGGCTACCGGGTCAGTTGGAAGAGGTACCATAAGGCAGTGGCAAATTGGTGGTTATTTGGAGTGATATATCTTATAGTATCCCCTTTCTTGTTTTTGGTAACTGATTTAGAGTTGTACCTCAATAAATGTTTTCGACTTTAGCCGCTGCTTTCTCATAAGAGATATTAATGATGTTATGCGAATAACCTCTTTTGGAGAAACGTTCCCCTATTTGATTAGCTTCAACAACATAGTCTGAATATCTCAAACAATTGCGCTTGGCTCTGAGGAATTCCCCATAAGGTATAGGATTGATAAGAGATTTGGGGTGGTGGCTAGTAGCATGGAGTATAGAGTTTGAACCAGTGGGTTTCCGGTACAGAGTGGAAATTAATAAATTCTCCTATACTTGCAACTCTATATCTCGAAAGACCTGATCTGTCTGACTAATTGTAGTTGTCAGGTGTAAATTCATAATGTTAATATTGAGTTGTTCTACATAGTGTAACAATTGTTGTTCTTTACCTTCCCAAATTATAAATAGATCCATACCACGCCACTATGTGGTCAATATAGTTGTCAAACGTATCACTCATGCAACTTCCTGCTCCCACCATCCCATGTAGAGATTAGCGTACGTTGGCGTCATGCATGAGCCCATTGCAGTGCTGCATGTTTGTCTGTAAAAATCTTTTCCAAAAAGGAAAAAGTGATGCTCTAAGCGGAACTAACATTTCTAGCAGCATGTTGTTTTGCTGTTTATAGCCAATGGATATACTTTCCAGAAAATATTTATAGGCTGCAATACCATATTTATGTTGTACAGAAGTATAGAGGGAAGTGACATCCAAGGACACCAAGTAGTAAGACGCATCCCATTGAAAGATCTCCTATTTATTGAGGAGATCAGTTGTGTCTCGTATGTAGGAGCTCAAACGTGTAACAGAAGGTTAAAGGAATGAGTATATACAGTTGGCTGTAGAATCTAATAAGCCCCCTATAGAGGAAAATATCGGCCTAACTGGAGGCTCTTTGAGGCATTTGTGTACCTTCGGTACCAAGTAAAAAAATGGGAGTTAAAGGATAGTTCGTTTTGAGGACGAAAAATGTATCATCGTTAAGCAAACCATTTTGTTGCCATTTTTGAAAATATGAATGATACTCAGTCTTGACCTCTGTCTGAATTTTCGTTTGAGATGGGGTTGTGCAGCCGTCTATGAACTTCCGCTAGGTACCTGATAGTGTCCATAAAGACAATAGCCCCACCTTTGTCTGCAGGACCGATAACTATACTGTTGTCATTTTTTAGGTTATGTAGAGCCTGGTTTTGCTCTCGAGTAAGATTAAGCTCAGTAACATAGGGAGATAATTTCATCAGATCTTTAGTTGCCAAATTTTCAAATATATCTATTTGACTATTAGTGATGTTTGGACAAAAAATGTATTTAGGTTGAAATCACTCTCAGTGCTCAAGTCTGTATAGATGGTGTACTGTTGTAAAAGAGCTTCATTATCCAGCTCTTGATTGGATACAGTCAAGCTTTCAAATTCATGTTGTAAATGAGACATGCAAGAGTTTCCATGTCCTTCACCTATAATAGATGTACCTCCCAAGCATCAATTCTCTGGTTGATTCGATGATTGGTAACTTTTGTGGCATAGTATCTAGATAGTTTGCCTACAAAACGAAAAAGATTGATTCTATTGTCTGTAAAGTTGTACGCAGCAGTGGGGCAAAGGATAACCCTAATTGTAAGGGATAGAAGTAGGCATTTTGACACAGCAGTGAACTCCTTTTATTTACTTGGACATTCTGAGCGACTCCTGTGTTCTTTATTGGAGTTAGGGACAGATATGTTTCCTCTTTATTTTTGCCTGAATAAAGATCTTTGCCGATCACCATTGTGTCAGACTTCTACACCTACACCTACACCTACACCTACACCTACACCTACACCTACACCTACACACACACACACACACACACACACACACCCCCCTGCCCCCCAACCCCCCCCACCCCCACCACTCCCACCCCCACCCACCCCCCATCTAGTGGAAGCTGCGGAGTATTACAGTTTGTTTTGCGAAACTCGAAAATGGGTGTCGGCACAGGGCGTGCCAGTAATACTATCCCTAGTGCGACGTCCCCTGTACCCATGATCCCTCAAACGTCTAGGACAATGTGGAGTTCCTGGCACTAAGCCATAATTTTGCAAAAAATTGACAATTTTACCCCTTTCTCCACCCCAACGTCGAGATACCGAATTTCTACACTCGACATCGGAGAGGATTTTGACCGTCGACTGCACAACGGATTTGGGCCTCGAGGCCGCTGGCCAAGGCCCTGCAAGTACGGAGAGTGGGGGGTGGTCATACTCTACACTCTTGTAATATATAGATACACTTATATATTCCTACATTTACCAGCCCGCTGCCACAAGGTGCGTATGGAGGGTACCCCTTTCCAATTCTGCCCCAAGTGCAATCACAAATACCCTTGGGTCGACAGGCACGCCACGTGCAACCTCTGCTTGCCGAGGGACCACCCCGAGGCAAATTGCAGAGCCTGTAGTAGGTTTAAGCCTAAAACACTTAAGGACCGTTCAATCAAGCGTTGGGCCCACCACGCCAGGTGTCAAGAGGCCATGGCAGCGGAGGGCGCCTTCAGCGACGGCAGCAATGTCGTACTTTCGGACGGCGAGGGCTTTATGGCGTCGAAAGACAGCCGAGAGCAAGTCCCCGACCTCGGAAGGTCGACTGGCATCCTCTGGGTGCTCTCGATCTAGATCGCCGCACGATGCCAGGCAACCATCCACTATTGCCAAGAGTGCCTTGCTCCCTAAGGTCACGGAAGCTCGATCGTCGGGAGACGAAGCCGACTTCCACCCTCAGGCCACACTTCAAGAGTCGGCGCCCGCAGACCGAATTACTACAGATCCCAAACCGCTACCTCCATGCTCGAAGGATAGGGTCAAGACCCCCGAACCTCGACGCCAGGCGTCGAAAAGCTCAGAGGGCCCTAAAACTCACGGGAAACACTCCTCCAGTCACGGGGAGGGAGGGAAACAGCAAAGGAAGCAGTCTCTACCCACTTCCAAGCCCGCAGAACACTCCACTCCTCAAAAACAGAAAGACAAGTCCGGGTCTTCTAATAACACCAAAAATCCTGCACAGGCTACCAAGTCTAGTCAGGATAAATCTGAAAAACTCCCAGAAAGGGTCACTCCCAGTTCCAGAGAATGGACCAGTATTGACATAGATAGGTTAATGTCAAGAATGTCATCTTTGGCAGATTTTTATGCAAAAAACCCAGAGCACTTTCTTGCTTATACTCCCGACGGGTCAGCACCCTCTGGCTCTAAGGATCCTATACCTCCAAGTACAAGGTCCCACTTTGAGACACCAACAGGGTCTTCAGACCCCTTCTACGTCCAGCCCTACTCTCATTACCAGGGAGAGAGATCCTTTGTTGAGGATCCAGATTTGGGCATGGTGGAGGAACAAACTGGGACAGGCTACTATGGGGATGATGAGGATCAAGATGAGGTGGAGGAAGACCCCTACAGGGTAGACTCCCCAGTAGAAAGAGAGGCCCCGGTTACCGACTCCCGTATCGACAACCAGCCTCTCCTAAATGAAGTGCTGTCTCGAGCAGCTGAACATTTCCACATCGACACCCAGGGTGCCCAGGAGGAAAGAGACTTTGCAGAAGAGTTAGTGGGGGAGAGGAGGCCTGTTGCTCAGGCCATCCCTATCCTAAAATCTATTCAAAGAAGAATAGACCTGTCACTCCTCAATACTAACCTCACCAGAGCGTGAATCCTAGGATTGAAAAACTTTTCAAGGCGGCCCAATCAGACCCACTATATATAAGGGGGCATCTGAAGTCGGACTCTCTGGTTGTTACTAACACCCGTAAGAGGGCTGGAACACCCTTATCGTCCGAGGCTCCTCCCGACAAGGAGAGCAAAAGACTATACGGGTTAGGCAGGAAAGTGGCCTCCACTTCCGCCTACCAGGCAAGGATTGCCAACTCCACCACCCTGTTGGCCAGCTACAACTGCCATCAGTGGGAAGAGGTCGCGGCACTCAGACTCCGCACCAGAACCCTTAAAGAGCCAATTGGCACGAGTTTCAGCGGAGGGAAGAGCCGTGTCCGGGTGCATTTTAAAGGCAACCTTTGATGCCGCAGATAACGCTGGCAGATTAATAGCAGAAGGAACTGTTATTAAGAGACACGCTTGGCTACGCCAGTCTGGTTTCAAGGCTGAAACACAAGCATCATTATTGGACAAACCGGTGGAGCCGGATCTGTTGTTTGGTAAGGCGGTCGAGGACGCACTAAAGAATTCTAAGGACGAGTATGAAACCCTCAAATCCCTAGGCCAGCTAACCACTAAACCCCCTAATCAGAGAGGGAATGGCAATTTTCGTCGCCCACACGGCCAAAATTCCCAGAGAGGTTCTAACTATTCCCAGGGGCAGGGTACACAGTGGAACAATAATAACCAGCAGTCCACCCAGGGTTACGGCAGGGGTAATAAGAGAGGACGTGGTAGAGGTAGCCCCAATAAAGGAGGCGGCATGCCTCCACCGAAACAGTGACGCTCCGTTCAGGGTCCCTTCTCACGCAACCCCACTAGGGGGACGCATTTCCAACTTCACCTAAGCTTGGGAAGGGATCACATCAGACAGGTGGGTGCTGTCAACAGTATCCGAGGGGTACTGTATAGAACTACTAGAGCGTCCCCGAGACCATCCTCCACGACAAAAAATACATTCTTTGGAACACCAGAAGATCCTCCTAGAAGAGATCGTCAATCTGCTAGCAAAGGACGCGATAGAACTCGTCCCGGGACACCAGGTAAACAAGGGTATTTATTCAACTTACTTCCTTGTGCCAAAAAAAGATTTGACAATGCGCCCAGTATTGGACTTACGGCCTGCCAACAAGTATGTCAAGCCCCAAACGTTTTGCATGACAACTCTCCAAGAGGTAATCCCCCTCCTAAAAAAGGGGGATTACATGGCAACATTGGACATGAAAGATGCCTATTTTCATATTTCCATGTTCCCAGCGCACAGAAAATACTTGCGCTTCAAGGTGGACAGTCGGCACTACCAGTTCAAGGTACTGCTCTTCGGGATAGCTTCGGCCCCAAGGGTATTCACCAAGGTACTGGCGGTGGCGGCAGCACACCTACGCAGGGAGGCAATCCCGGTGTACCCTTACCTGGACGACTGGCTCATCACGGGGGAAACCCCAGTAATTTGCAGAACAAACATTCAAAGGACTATTGACCTCCTCTTCGAATTGGGCTTCTCAATAAACGAGAAAAAGTCAAGTCTAGTGCCAAGCACATCCAAACAATTCTTAGGAGCTATCCTAGACACTCAAGAGGGGTTGACCTTTACTTCAGAAGAAAGAATTCGGAATATACTGCTGCAAATTCCGCAATACCAGTCCGGTCGCCAGATAACGGTATGCAAAGCAATGCGTTTGCTGGGCATGATGGCGTCATGCATTTACCTGATCCCCCACGCGCGCCTGCGCATGCGTCCCATGCAGGAATGGTTGGCGAAACAGTGGTCTCAAGCAAGTGGTCAGTGGGACGATTTAGTGGTCTTTTCGCCAACACTGGTACAAAGCCTTCACTGGTGGACAAGAGAGAATCTGTCCAAGGGGAAACCCTTTTACGATCCCGAGATACAGGCGGTAGTCACAACCGATGTATGCCTGACGGGGTGGGGAGCTCACCATCTCCACCACACAGCTCAGGGTCTCTGGTCTCACGCAGTGGCCAAGAACCACATCAACCTGCTAGAGCTTCTGGCAGTATTCAGAGCGCTTCAAGCTTTCGAACCCTACCTTTTAAACCTGTCAGTGCAAATCCGGACGGACAGCACTACAGCCATGTTCTACCTGAACAAACAAGGAGGGACTCGCTCGCCAAATCTGTCCAAGCTTGCCCAGAAAATCTGGATATGGGCATTCAGACGGAACATCTTCCTGTCATCGCAACATGTTCCAGGGGATCTCAATTCCCTAGCGGATGCTCTGAGCAGAGACCCCCTCCCAGAGGAACACGAGTGGTGTCTACACAGAGAAGTCATAGAAGAGATCTTCTCTCAGTGGGGTTTCCCCACTATAGACCTATTCACCACAAGCGAAAACAGACAATGCCCAGGATTCGCATCCAGGTTCCCCCAGCCAGACTCCCAGAGGAACGCCCTGTGGATGAACTGGTCAGGGATGTTTGCGTACGCTTTTCCACCAACTCCTCTAATCAGGAAGGTGGTCAACAAGATGAACAGAGAATCGATGACGCTCGTCCTGGTTGCTCCCATGTGGGCGAGACAACCATGGTTCCCACACTTACGCAGACTGGCGGTGTGCGAACCCATCAGACTTCCGAGCTGGTACAACCTATTGTCCCAGCACCAAGGTCAAACAGTGCACCCTCAACCCAAGTCAATGAACCTGGCAGCATGGCTCCTGAGGTCATAGAGTTTGGACATCTCAATTTACCACAGAGGTGTATGGACATCCTAAAAGAGGCTAGGAAGCCCAACACGAGGCACTGCTACTTTGACAAATGGAAAGGATTTGTAATCTGGTGCCAGAGTAAGCAAGTCAACCCGCTTGATTGCACTCCTTCCAGTATTGTTACTTACATGCTCCACCTGCTGGATGCGGGACTGGTTTTTAACTCACTGAAGGTACACCTGGCAGCCCTGTCAGCATACACCACTTCCCATAACAAGGTGTCGTGGTGGAAAGTACCAGTAGTTAAGGCCTTCATGGAAGGAGTAAAGAGACTTCACCCTCCTATTTCTAACCCACCTCCAGGATGGGACCTTAATGTGGTGCTATCTAAGCTCATGGGCCCCCCATTCGAGCCCATGCATAAGAGCAGTCTCAAACACCTGACCTATACAACTGCCTTCTTAGTAGCTATTACCTCTATAAGAAGGGTCAGTGAAATTCAGGCTGTCAGTGCAAGATCCCTTCTTTACTGTCCATAAAGATAAACAGGTTTTACGTACACACCCTAGGTTCTCACCTAAGTTTATTTCAAAATTCCATGTAAACCAGTCCATCGAGCTTCCGGCTTTCTTCCAAGTCCTCAAAAGCTCGGCTGAGGTGAAACTACACACACTAGATGTGCGTAGGGCGGTCCTCTACTATGTAAACAAGACCAGACCGCTAAGGAAAACAGATCAGCTGTTTGTCTCCATAGCCACAGGCAGAGAGGGGGATAGCGTCTCTAAAGGTGCCATCCCTAAGTGGATTGTTAACTGTATCCAACTGTGTTACTCACTTTCTGAAAAGACTCTGCCTTTCACGCCTAGGGCCTACTCCACAAGAGGCATTGGGGCCACCCTGGCTTTTATTGCAAATGTACCCCTTGACTCCATTTGCAAAGCAGCTACTTGGAGCTCTTTTCACACTTTTACTCAGCACTACTGCATTGACACTCATTCCAAGACAGATACACAAGTGGGACAAGCGGTTCTAAGACATTTATTTGCTCATGAGCCTTCTCACATCCCACCTCCTCCTTCAGGTACTGCTCACTAATCTATGCACAGCATGTGAGCTAAGCAGATTCCACAAGCCTCAGAAGGGATACATTACTCACCGTAATCGTATTTCTGATGCTTGTATCTGCTTAGATTCACATGCGACCCTCCCTTCCTCCCCTCTGAGAGAAGGCGCATGGATGCTTGTAGCCTTACCTTTCTATCTTCTATCTGCTTGGACTATCTGTACTCGTGCTACTCCTCATGCTACCTCATGTCAGGAAAAAACACAATCTGAGGGTCCTAGACGCGTGAGGGATCATGGGTACAGGGCACGTCACACTAGGGATACTATTACTGGCACGCCCTGTGTCGACGCCCATTTGAGTTTCGAAAAACAAACTGTAATACTCCGCAGCTTCCACTAGATGTCGGGCTATGCACAGCATGTGAATCTAAGCAGATACAAGCATCAGAAATACGATTATGGTGAGTAATGTATCCCATATAAATATATATACACACACACACACAGACACGTTGCAGGCAGGGCATGAATTGGCAAAGCGCAGCACTTGCCTGCTGATCATGTTTTGGAAAAACAACCAGCACTTTCATCCAGAGTCAGAAGTTTCTACCTGGGCAGAGTGTTCCAAAAGCTAAAAAAAACTCACCGCCTAGCATGAGCAATTATACTTCAAAGTCAAAGGAACAACCTAGGTCAGAAACAACTTTAGTGAATACCTAACAAGACACAGTGGCCCTCATTAAGAGTTCTTCGGTAACCCGTCAGTGCTACCGGCAGGTTGCCGCCGAACTCGTAACACTGTTCCGCCGCCTGATATCCCGGTGCCACAGGGACAGTCCCAGTAGCCCGCGATGTCAGGCGGTGGAGAGTGTAAATCCCCAT